>NW_028288918.1:1371250-2742500 GCF_059628265.1 Tinamus guttatus
AGGGCGAGACTTTGGAGAGATTGCATTGCGCAGATGAATTATGGCAGAGCTTAGGTAAGATAAGTTGGTTAACCTTATCTACCTGCCAGTAGTTTGGCAATTGTACTCACAAGCAATAGCAAATATCTAATCAGAGTCCTTACTTCCAGGAACTAATTCTCTTCTCACTCGAGTAGCTCAGGAGTGAGCATTTTGAGAACCCAAAGATTTTATTTAAGTGCTTAATTGTCATCTTAGGCACTGCACTTCTTCAGTTTGTCCGGTACCTAAACCCACAGCAGGTGGCCTGATGTTCTTAGGTTAGTTAGAAATCAGCGACAGCTCATACTACCATCAGGACTCAAAGCAGCAGCCCCAGTTCACATGTTAAGGAGTACAGATGCATGTGTGTGCGTGTATGCAGCTACACAAACATATTTAAGTATACACACACACACACATATATATACAAGCACACACCAATGTGCTCACACAAGCTCTCTACAACCACCTGAAAGGAGGCTGTAGTGAGGCCAGGGTCAGTCTCTTCTCCAGAATAACTACTGATAGGACAAGAAGAAATGGCCTCAGATTACACCTGGGGAGGTTCAGGTTAGACATTAGGAAGAATTTCTGCACAGGGGGGTGGCAAACATTGGAAGAGGCTGCCCAGGGAAGCAGTGGAGTCACCGTCCCTGGCAGTGCTGAAGGAAACGTGTGGATGAGGCACTTAGGGACATGGTTTAGCAGCCACGGTGGGGATGGGTTTACGGTTGGACTCAATGATCTTGAAGGTCTTTTCCAACTATAATGTTCCTATGATTCTAAGTTACAGCACAAATCAGGAACCAGCTGAAAAAGGGCCAGTATTTCACTGCTCAGTACACATAGGCAGTCTAGCTCAAAAAAAAAAAAAAAAGACAAAAAAATTAGCAGTAACTTCTGAGTTCTCACCTTTTCATTTTTGTGATACAGAGGGCATAGACAATGGGTAGTAGCCAAGTAATGTACAAGCAAAACCTTTGGTTTGGATGCACTGGATTTCTTCTGAATTTTCTGAAACACAATGATGTTATTTCTGCTGTGGAGGATGGAGTATTATACTTGAGTCTGACTCATCCAATTTCACTACAGGCCATGCGAGACTGTAGCTTAATAAGTACAGCAGGTTCCAAATCTATTATTAAATTACTCTTATCATCGGTGGGAAACATTTGAACACTTTGTAGCTTTGTGACAGAATCTGCATGTTTGGTTCCATGCTGGCACCTAGAGCTACTAATCATGTAACACAGGGATTCGATTCAGCCGTTTCCGTTGAGTCTTTCTATAAAAAGCATCCTCCCCCTTTCCCTCTTTCTGCAGTCTTTCAGTTAGGTGAAAAGAATCAAGTGCATTAACGAAGGAGGGACCCCAGGGAGAAGACAGACCTCAAAGGTGCGTGGGCTCCTACGTGCTGGGGTGGCCGTCCACTGCGGACGTGAGGGTCCCTTCAGCCAGCACCGAGCAGCTCTTTGCTTTCCTCTTGGCCTTGTTAGGGGTTAAAAGTAGGAAAGTTTGCTCGCTTGCTTTGTGCTGAGGAAAGGGTATTGCCACAGCTGGGCTGTGTATCTGGTTGCAAAGCAGCATAGTTACTTAAAGCAGCGAGAAACATTCTGTTTTCCTTGGTCTGGTTTTCATGTTGGCAGTACTCAAAAGAGGGGTTGGAAATATAGCCCAGAAATGCAAAGCTGGGCTCACCAACAAATCTGGATTATAAGCAGAGAAGCCTGAGGATGTATGTTTTAGTGTGATACCAGTATGAGGGCTGCAGCTGACAAACTGACTTCTTATAGTCTTTGCTGTTGGGCAAATCCAGAGGCTCTAGACTTAATGCCGCCAGATTCAGTAAATAATTTTTTGAAAGAACAAAAAACCCTCTCCAGCAAAGCATCTACAAATGGTGAATTGATTAAAATCCCTGAACAATTGAAATAAAACTAAGGCGTTGGGTTCTCAGAATAACTTTCGCATCACTGCTGCCATTTCAAGCCTCCTGCTAGAAAAGTTACAGATAACATATAGCAGCAAGGAAAACAAGGTCCTGTGGCTGCCTGCTTGCAATCCTCTAATAGCACAGTGCATCTGTTGAAGACACGTCTAAATCTCATTCCTTTGTGTGATTGGGAAGGAAATATTATTTCTAAGCACAGTCTGGTTCCCAAAGGCACTGTTTTCTAAGTTCTCTCAGACCTGTAAAAAGTGAACAAAATGAATGATTAGCAGCTTCAGTGCTTTTACCTATGCATCTCTGAATATCCAGAACTACCTCCTAAGCTGTTTTTCTGTTCCCGTTTTTCAGGCACTGTTGAAATTGTCCATGTAATTGTGTTCTGTTCAGAGGAATATGTACCCTCACACACAACCTGTCATAAACTGCAGGGCTAGTCTTTTTTTCTTTTTATGACAAAAAGTAGATATCAAGTGACTGCTTGGGTGTTGCATGACTTTCCGGCAATTTTAATATTCTGTGGCTGCAGTCTATTTTCAAGCAAGTTTGTCCAAGTAATTACTTCATGAATTTTGATTCACCCAGAATCAAATTCTGGATCTATTTCAGAGTGTGCAGCCTTTGTGAGGCTCTGCTCACACAGCTATCTCAGCATTTGGTAGCAGCTAACGCTCTCCACGGGATGCTCCGGCTAACGGAGGCTGGGCCTGAATGCCAAAGGCAGAGTGTTTTCGCGAAATGGTCCACGGTGATGGATTTGTTTCTCTGGGGAACTTGACAGAGTTTAAACCTCATCACCTTTAGCATATGAAGCAGACTCAGTTGCTGAAGCCGGCAGGCTCTCAAGGAGCCGTGTCGAAAGAAACATGGCACAAATACACGCGGAGAGTAGCAATGACACTGTGAAGAAAATGGATCCCAAAGGCACAATAAGAGCACACCACCTCTCTGAGGTCCCAGCAAGATTTCTCCTCTTGATCTGGTTGGTGTTCTGCTCTCCTAGTGGAAGACTTCATAGAAATTCCTACAGGTGACATTCAGCAATGCAAAGCAGATAGAAATGGCAAGGTTTGCTTACCACAGTACGATGCTATCGATGCTAGCACTGTTTTATTTCTACTAGCTATCACACATCTCGGCTGGAAGGATGTTGTTCATAACGAATGAAATCTTAAAGATGTATACAGCAAACAGACATGCATGTGCTCACAGACATGTTCACACAGATCAGACATGCTCTGAACGGCAGCTCTTCAGCGACAAGTCAAGTTCTTAAAAAAAATCCAGTCTCACTTGCTCAATCCATGAACATGGTGTGTAGAAGACAAACACAAACAGACCAAAGCACCATTTTATAATGGGAAACAATGTGATGTATTGCCTTTGGCCTTCTCCCTAGCAAACACAAGGGTCGAGCACTCACATCTTCCAAAGAAAGCAGGACTTTGGCTCCTCTGTAGGAATCCTAGCTTAGTGATAAGAAGTAATTCTGGCTCTCTAGCTTTTCCTCTTCTAACTGGCACCATTCCTTGGAGAGAGGGACAGTGGGTTGCACTGCTAGCAGAGGAGGCTAAGACGTAATGGGAAATGGTGTGGGCCAGATGAAATGGATCGGGGAGAAAAGGGTGGACAAGCCCCAGCCATTGTGGTTAAGCCTGAACACCTTAGGGCAGATACACTGGGGAGCCGAGTATTGATCAGGGGACATGATGAGAAAAAAGAAGCAAAAAAAAAACACAATAAAGAGTGAGAGTACATGGAAAAGATGAGGAACTGGCCACAACTTTGTGCCCTTTTTGGTGGTAAATTGATGGATTTTTACTTTCCTTATATTTGTTCACATATTTTTTTTTTTGATTTGCTCAGCTCCTTATCAGAAAAATTGTTCATTGCCTACTGGAAGGTCAGCACTCCCTTTTGAAATGTTGATGAGTTGTCAGATGTCAACTCCAAAAGACAGCAATAGGATTATCCAAGCCCTGTATATGGTCACCAACCTAAGGATAACCCATGAGATATGCAAAAGACTTGGCAGCTGGCATCCCTTCTGTTTCATTTTCCATACTTCAGTGCTGCCCTTGCTCCTGACTGTACCATTAAATGTATGATATCTAGTGTTTTCCTCAGCAACTGGAGTACTATCGCTCCATGAGAAACTCAGTGGTTTTTTTTGGTTTTGTTTCTTTGCTTGTTTGTTTTTTAGTGCAAGTTATTGGCTTTCAGAATTGCAAACGAAAGCTTACATACATGACCTGAATCCACACCTGAGGTCCAGCAAACAGGAAACAAGTTAGAAAAAAAATCACAGATGCGTTTTTTGAAAGCTGACACTAATAAATTCTCTTCTAGTCTTATCTTATGGCTTTCTTTGGTTTTGACCTATGATTTTCAGAAATGCTGTTGACACTAATAGATCGAAATGTGATGGGCGATTGCCTAGTTAATGTTCCTGAGGGGAAAATAATTGATGAAATCAACACATTTTTGAAAACTGCAAAAAAAAATCACTCCCAATTTCTTACACCTTTCAGCTTTCTGTTGAAGCAGATCAGATCTGTTCAGCGCTATTGAGGCCCAGGGAGCTTTTGCCATCCTTTTCATACAGTATCTGTTGCCATGTTCTGGACCTCTACACTAAAAGATAGAACTCTATGTTTTTTTATTGAGAAAATATGCTTCTGGCCATTATAGGAAAGAGAACTGAACCACCTGTGCAAACAGAACCAATATGAGAAGATGTATACATTATAAAAAAAAAGACATATTAGGTATAGACATGGTAGGTTACCAATCTGTAAATAAATATGAAGATACATATAAAAAATCATGTTAAACTTCAGTGTTTACTTCAAAGAATCATGCAACGTCCGTCTGTATAGACCCAGGAGAAGTTCACATGATTGGATGTGATTTTTAGGGGATATAGATGTGACACAACTGAGGAAGCACCTCCGAGTAAGGGTCCTAACTTTGGTGGTGCATGTAACTTGCTGAAAGGCAGACCCAAGTAGTAATGTATTTCCTAGCATTTCTGCTGAAGTGATTGTGGCTAGGTCATGCACATAGTGGGTATTCAGGCAGAATGAAGGCCAGGAGGCACAGAAGAATGAGTCATAAATGCAGCAACCCTCTGGTCACTGAGTTGTCTCCTGCTTGGGAGTGATCTCACACTGTGATGTTTATAGGTTTTGTGCACTGTTCCCTTGAGGAAGGAGAACCATGACAGATAACACCTGTCCGGACAAATGTTCTGCCATGAGAAAATGTGTAAGAGAAAAAATGTCCACTGGAGAGAGCGATTTGGACTGCCCAAAGATGCTGTAGCATCACACATCCAGCTCCAAGATGAAGCAGCGGAGGCAGCAGCTCTGAGGCTCCAGTGTTGCAGGGACCCAAGGATGGCAGTACTTGTCCTTCCCAGTCTGTCCTATGTGCAGCTGTGATGCTCCACGCTCTGCCAGGACTTTTATCCAGACAGGGGAGTGTCCAGTTGTTGCGCCCCAACCCTGCCAGTGTTGTGACCGCAGTAACTACGCTCCTCTCATCTGATGCCCATATGAGCAAGCCTTGTTAACCTCCAGTGTGCCCAAACTCAGGGTGTCTGAGATCCCCTTGTCAGAAAGATGGACATGACTCATCGGCACTGAGTCAATGAATAGCACTAACCTGCTAACAGCACTAACCTTAAAAGACTATCATCTTTCCAAAATTGAATTTGAAAGAACCTTACTTTCCTGCAATACATAAAATGACAAGCAGTTTTCCTCAAATTGAGACATGTATTGCTTACCTCCTTTCTGGAAGCATAGGTCGTGGCTCACAGCTCAGGTTTTCTTGCATGAACCGATCTTGTCCAGTAGAGGGAATTCACTTTTCCATCTCTTGGCCATCATACCTCTGAATGACCTAGCAAGTGACTCCAGAAAGACATATACAGAATCACAGAGAGGTCGAGGCTGGAGGGGATCTCAAGAGATCATCTAGTCCAACTCCCTGCTCGAGCAGGGACATCTAGAGCACATGGCATAGGATTACATTCAGGCAGGCTTTAAAAATCTCAAGAGAAGGAGATTCCATGCTCTGGGCAGCCTGTTCCAGTGCTCAGTCATGATAACAGTAAGGAAGTTCTTTCTCATACGCAGATGGAACTTCCTATCTTCCAATCCATAGCCATTACCCTAACCATAGACCTAAGCCCGAGGTCACCAGGCTAAACGGCAATTATGTTGCTGGCACCAGTCAGGATACAGCACTCTGTTTCCTTTGGCATGCCCTTTCTAGCCCCACTCCCCATGCGACGCTAGCCTTTCTCTCTCTCTCTCTTAACCCCAACCCTGGCCCTAATCCTTACCTTAGCCTAAGCCTGAGGTCACTAGGCCTAGTGCTGGCTAAACAGCAAATATGGTCCTAGCACCAGGCTGTATTTCGGGCTACATTTCCTTTGGCATGCCATTTCTAGCCCCACTCCCCATGGAGATCTAGGATTCCTCCCTCTCTTAAGCCTAACCCCAGCCCTAACCCTAGCCCTAAGCCTGAGGTCACCAAGCCTAGTGCTGGCTAAATGGCAAATGTGGTCCTAGCACCAGTCTGGACACACCACTCCTCACTTAATGTAATTTATTCTTTCCCATGAGGTGTTGTAAACTCAGGCTGGATCTGTTAATTTCTACCATAACCTTATGAAAACTTTGGGCTTTCCCAGAACCTTATAGCGGAGATCCAACATGCTGGCTACATGTATCACTCACATCTAGTTGGTGTGTGCCTGTGCACAACTATTGAGTGATTCAGTGTTTAAAGCAGCGACTAGGACAAGACTGCAAAGGACTCCGCTCCTCTTGCACCAGGGGCCACATTTATATTTTAAATGAAGGGCTAGGAACAGTTAAGTGGAATAAAGAGGGGAATAGGTAAGGAAGAGAAAAGAGGTGGAAAAGAAAATGCAGAGAGAGAAGGAAACTTAAGAGACAACAAGCATGGTTGCAGGATTGCTGCAGCAGGAGACGGTGTATTTGAATATCTCTTTAGTGCATGGTATCATGGCAGGGCTCAGCAATGGCCAAGATCCTTCCTGCTCCAGATAGAGAGAGAGGAGACAGGAAAAGGGAGTCGAGGGGAAACGAATCCAGCCTAGTGATGCAAAATGCTCTCAGAAAAATCAGGACATAGGATTGTTTGTGCCACTGTGTTGCAGTCTACGACAAGAACCTGATGATAACACTGCAGTGAAAAACAACAAAAAATGTGACGCTTGAGCTTCCTCTTCAACAAGGAACAGGCTTTGTCTGGCCTTGAGGAACTTCAGGAAATCATCTGGGAGGCCTACTAAATATTGCAAGTGCTGTAAAAAAGTGAAAACTAGATTTGATTATCAAAAAAAATGCTAACATGGAATTCTGGAGAGAAGTTCTGCACCTCAATGCACAAAAGAAAAAGACATGGTATACCAAAAGCTTCAATGGATATATGTTTTCATAAAGTGGAAGAATCAACTGTGGCTTGGGACTGCTCTTCTTTTCCAAGTAGTGCACCCAGACAAGCAAATTAACAGTATTCGCAATCCCAGAATTCAAGCCTGCATGGGAGTTCTGGCACACAAGAGTACCAATTTTTTGGTACTCTTTGGTACTCTTTTTTGGCACACAATTTTTTAATGATAATCACAGGCAGAATGAAGAGAATATTGGCACCGAGTTGGTCGACATTGCTGGGCAAGGCCAGTTCCTGAGCGCACACTGCTACATCCCCACCCCATAGGTCTGGGCATCTCACCACGCTGGTTCCCTGCCCCAGCCTCATCCGGAGGTGCTGCAGCTCCCTTCCAGCCTGCACACCTGGGGAGCTGGGAGGACCATGGAAACCAAGACCGGGGTGATTACAGTTGCACAACATGGACTCAGGATGGAGCTGAGAGGGGCAGCTCCCACGGAAAAATGGATGTTGCCAAAACTGAGGCGACCAGATGAGCTGCTGAAGGATGAAGGCCTGAAGGCAGGCTTTGGAGGTCTGAACAGACAAATCATATAAAAGGTCCTAGTATTATTAATCAGCCATTCTGTAATTAGCATTAAATGTGATCATTTCCAGAACGGAAAATTGGCAGTGCAAAAAAAAAAAAAAAAAAGTGCGAAGAAGCGCACTAAAATTTCCATATGCATATAGTTACAACTTTCCATACATTTACGTAAGGAGTTAAATGCTGAATTGAGTAAGTTGCTCAAATTCTGGAACAGAAGTGATTAAGTTGGTAAAACGATAGAGTTAGCTATTCCCCGCATAACTGTTACAAACAATTTCTGTGTAGATAAAGTCTTGAGTCATGTATTATTGGGGGAGAACATTCTAAAAGCAAGATTGGCGATGAAACAAAAGAATATAGGTAAGGGGAGTGACAGAAAACTGGGCAAATAATTAAATAAGGAGTCTAAGGGAAAACTTTCAGAGCTCCAGGGGTAGAGAAAGTGTAAGTTTGAGGGTATAGTTTGTAAGTTTGAAAGCGTAAGTTTGAGGGACCAATGTGGAAGAGTAAAGCAGAAAGACCAGGCCCCATAGCGAACGTGGAGAAAGAGGAACCTATGAGAGAGACTTACAGCTGCAGGAGGAAACCTGGAAAACTGGTTTAATGAGCAGAGGTAGCAACAGAGAGACATAGACACCAAGTACCTAAGAAAACAAAATAGACTCTTTTTACTCTCTGCTTTTTCTTCTATTTGATGTTAGTTAGAAATAAATGAGCTTCCTTAAGATGTTCACTTTCTTAAGTTCATGTTCCAGCAGCCCATTATCTTCTCAGACCAGGCTGTGCATTTCCTACATTTCCGAAATCCCATTTTCATTGAATTGCTACTCTGCTCTCACCCCAGTTTGGACGTACTCCTGTTTATCGCAGGTTGCTTAATTTCTTGAGTGCTGAAGGGAAACAAGGCTTTGCAGAGGCTCCACCTAATGCTCTGTAATGGTTGACATGAGCCTCCATGTGAGCAGAGCAACTTCAGAACTGCTCTTTCCAATTGCTTTTTCACTTAAGAAAGGGTAAAGTGAGCCCTGGAGAGGTCATCTAGCAGCTGCAAATCACTGACTAGGAAAGACATGGTGCTTTGGAGAAGGGACATGTTATGGCAGGGTTTTGCAGGAGGATGCTGTAACGTCGAGGTACATTTGACAAAGGCAGCTCCTCAGGGCACTGAAGGGTACTTCTGTCATGAAGGAGAAAAAATGCACCAAATGTAAGGCACAGAAATTGCCTCGAGCAGTGCTTATACTAGAAGGAGGAAAACAGGAAAATATCCTACACGCCTGCACCTCTTGTTCATCCCTGGGTGTCTGCTTAGGATCACTGAAGGAGAGTGGAGTTATCTATCTGATATGAGTACAATCTTTTTGGGGAATGTTGATGGTCTCATCAGTGCAGGGATAAGGAAGACATTGACACGGCTCACAGGGATGGCGCACATGAGCAGGCACAGAGGCTGCTGTGCAGGCCAGCAGCTGTGGAGGGCTGTCCATGGCTTGGTGGCTCCTCTGCATGGCCAGGTATCCGTGTTCACTTCTGGACATGCATGTGGTGAGCGCAGAGGTGCAGCGCCCATCTTGACCTCAACAGCTCACTGTTTTATACCTCCATAGAAATGAGACCAAGTGGGATCTTAGTTACAATCTGGCAACCCTGACAGAGCTGCTTGAGTTGCATATGTGGAGCAGATGCTGGACCAGGGAGACAGAGGCACCTTTTCACTCTTTGAGAGTGCCAGTAAGTGACATTTGACTGGGTGGTTGCCAGCGCATCAGGCCAAGAACTCAGATCTCCCTCAGTATCCTGAAGGGAACATAAGTACAAACATAAGTGATGCATGTGAGCCTCAGGAAACGGATTAGTGGAGAAGGCAAACTAAAGCTGCGCAGCATCCGACATGGCTCTTGCATCATGTGGTCTAGAAGGTTAGTGGCCTGGTCCTGTTCTTTGTTAAGCAAAATGCTCCTTTAATGCAAACAACAGATAAATGCACTTTGGAGCTGTAGTGCCAGGATTTGCCAGTAGTAGTGCCAGATGATGAACTGATGCAGGATTTGATACAATAGGATGACTTTCCTAACGCAGTTGCACACCGTACAATGAAATAAGGGAATTTAGGTGAATTAAAACAATTAAAGGGATGCATCGATCTCATAGAGCTGCATGTCCTCATGGATGAACACTGTCATTTGTGGCCATTCAGCCCAGGATCTGAGCTGTGCCCTGGACTACAGCAAGCTCTCACCATAGTTTCTAAGAGCTCAGCTTGTGCAGATTCACTTGCAACTGAAAAGTTCAGTAGTTAGCCTTATCATAGCAAAGCATTTTTTTTTCAGCAGGTATTAGTGTAAAAGAGGGAGATGTGTGCAGGAACTAAAGAAATACACACTATTTAAGCACATAGAGATACGACAAGGAGGGTGGACAGGTCAGGAGTCATGAGCTGGATATGGAGACTGGATTTGGAGACTGTCATTTTGAGGGCCAGAGAAGCTGGTTGCTTTTTATGGTACAGTTCTGAAGGTGACTGCTCACTGGTCTGTGATCCCACTCATTATATCTCTTGATACTCCAGTGACCTTGTCCAGCTGTCCTTAGAGCAGGTCATCGTTGGGAGAGGCCTACAAGACCAAATGCCCAATGCCCAAGCAGTCTCACCACCTCTCTCTGAACAGCTACGCTTCCCTTGCTGCCGTCGTCTCGCTTCGGCTCATGCTGGCTGTCACCATGGGTCCCCGGGGGGCACCTCGAGGCGGGTGCAGCCTCCCCTCCCACGTTAACACAGGCACAGCTGCCCAAGGGCCGAGCTCACCTGCAGGGCCCTCGGTGGCCTCCTCCGCATGCCAGGTTGCCCCTCGCTCACCTCAGGGTCTGCGGGTGAGCAGGGAAGCGCCCGCTCCCACACGCCGAGTTCTCCAAGGCTCCAGCACAGAAGAAGCTGGGAAATATTTTTACAGCTCCTCCACCAGGAGCCTGAGTAAAGACAAAAAAAAAAAAAAAAAAAAAAAAAAAACAACCCACCAGGCAATAAGGGCGGCGCAATGAGCTGTTCCCAGCTGCTTTGCGTGCCTGCAGCCTGTCAGACAGTGTCTCCCCTGTGAGGGCAGAGGAGCGGCTCAGCTGTCTCCAAAACTTTCCCCTCTGTGAGCGAACGTCGCAGCCGGTGGCAATCTGCACCCATCTAGAGAGCCCACTGGCAAAAGCTACGTGGCCCCCTTTTTTTCGAACAGGATACATCTTTGCCGTGATAATCCCCAATCCCTAAAATACTGATGTATTCAGGGGTGGCCTGGAAGGTATGGGTCTAGAGCCTGTCCTCCTCATGCTTTCTGGGGCTTACTCTGGCTGCTGCTTTTTCTTTTCTGCCTTTCAAATGGCAGCAGGAGGAACGTGGGAATGAAAGAGATGAGTTTTGTCTGAGCCAGTGCAAGCCCCAGCTGCCACGGGTGTCCGGAGGGCACCTCGGGCGCGTGGCACAGCTTCTTGCAACAAACATGAGGAGTGCTCACAGAAAGGGTGGGCACTAAATCCCAGTGAAGAGCCCTATTCCGGCATAAAAACGAAGAGCGTCTCTCGCCGTGCTGACGGGGGAGGCTCTTCCCCGGCGAGAAGGGCCACTCGGCGCCGTGCGTGGGAAGGGAGCCCCTCAGCCCCGGCTCCCAGGCTGCAGCCTGGCAGCTCCGAGCCCCAGCGCTCCCGAGCGGGGTTGTTGCCATGGGAATCGGGAGGGCACTTGCGGAGAGCGCCAGGAGCCCTCGGAGGCAGCTGGATTTGGAGGGAAGCAAAACTACAAGGAGGTGGCAGGGGGAGAAAGGCACAGCAAGATGCATGCATGCGAGAGGAGGGACCTTCCCCGAATGGGAGTACAGCGGTGTACAGAAGAGCAGGGACACCAAACTGTCAGGCAGCGGTGGCTCGGCTTCTTAGGATAAACCTTTTATTTTCTGTTGTTTGGCACTGGAAAAAGAAAAAAAAAAGTCCAGTAAAACCCCAACTGTGGCAAGATGGGATCTGCCTCCTCAACTTACCGGCCCAAGTGTATTTATTTGGATATTGATGGAAGAATTCAAAAGGTACTTTTGCTGTTTTTCACCAAGTAGTGTGTCAGGACCCAGCGGCGGCTGCAAGCTGGCTGTGCTGCGCGACCCATTTCTGCAAGGCGAGCCAGCGCGCACTTGCATTCAGCTCCGCTGCGGCTTCAGATCTCTTTTTAAAAGGCGGCGTGGGGAGGGGGGACTCGGGGGGGTCTTGCGCGGCTTCTGCTTTGTGCATGAATTTTTATTTAAAGGGGAAGGGGAGAGCAGCAGGAGGAGAGTGCTCTGTGCTGCCGGTGCGCGGGGGCTGTGTGGGAATCCTGCCTTTAAGATTTCTCCCCAAGAGCACCATTTCGGCATGTTTGCAAAGTTTTGCCTGCAGAGAGATGCTTCACCGGTTTTCACCCAGGCAGCGAGAACAGGAAAGCAGAGAGTGCCGAGTTATTTTGAGGTTGCCTACCAGGGTTTTAATGTTGGGCATTCTCCTATAGAGAAGTTCAATGGTAGGCAGGTGTTGGTTCGTTCTATACTGTGCTGTGCTGTGGTGTTGATGGGTCCCCACCTTCATGGAGTTGTTCAGAAATGTTGATAAACATTAATTGAAACTTTAGCTTATATTGTTCTTCCGTGTTTGCTTAACCGCTGCACGCAGCACAGGGGAAACTGCAGGAGAAACGTATTATGAATAGAATAAAGAGCTCATATGCTGTAGAGCAGATAGATAGCCCACTGCTTTTAAACAGAAAAAAAAAATGCTATAGCATTTTTTGCAAGTAACTCTTCATGTTCTTTTTGTCAGCAATTCTTCAGCTGCAAACCAAGTGCCTTGTTTTATATAATATCAACTGAAAGCCGATCAGATGCTCCAGAGCAAGGAAATCCTGACTTGCAAAATTCAAATATCCACCTCTTGTGTTCCTGCTCTAAATCTTCATTTTACCCAGTTTTGTGCTTTTTTCCGTTTTCCCTCTTTAAAAGTGAGAGAAAAGAAAGCCTTTCCTTTCCCTTTCATGCATTAATAACCATAGAAACAAGGTAGTGGAAGAGCTAATACTTACAACTGTGTCCTACAGTGCCATTGCCTCTAGTCCCCTTTGTGACCGCTTTGGAGACCTACCATGTTCCCCATGATGAGGCAAGTACTACGAGCACACAAGTGAATAAGTCTGTAATCAGAAACAAGACTTTGAAAAAAATTAAAATCCGTGCAGGGTTTCCCAGAGTAGAATACTCCTCTTCACCAGTCCTGGCGCTTCACCCAGAGGTGATCCCTCTGCTGCAGCGGGTTCCTCCGTACTGGCAGAGAGGAGCTCGCAGGCTTTGCTAAGCCAAAGGGGCTGCTTCCGTTTTGCCAGGATTTAAATGAGTTGGTCTCCTGACAGCCCCTAGAATCAATGCTTTCTCTGGCACCTTTACAGCTAAATATTAAAATGTTTTGGCATTTCAAACAAGGTTGTGAGCATTTCCATACATGTTATTAAATGATATTATCTGTCAGCCGTGCTGTTTAAAAAAAAAAAAAATCATTTCCCGGAATCAGTCTCTAGAGAGTGCTTCTGTCACTAAAAACACAGAAGAGGCACAATTGCATGAGCAAGCAAATGTGAACTCAGGCAGTCTTAAGTTTTTTGCTTGATGCATGTTATCTGTTTCTTTTGTCAAATGTGAAATTCCATCTGTGCAATGTTTGGAAGGATTCCTGCAGTAAAAATACCGAGTAAATGGGGTTCACTCAGGGGTAAGCAGGGCATATCACAGATTCTTGTGCCTCCTCAGTAACAACATCATTAGGGAAAAAAAAAGGCTAATCTTCCAAGGAATATAGTATTTGAGGCTTCTAAAGGGATTTTGTTAAATCAATGCTAAGCAGCTCCTTCTTAACCTAGTAATTAGGTACAAGCTTCATTAGAGCAGAATTCGTTGAGCTTGAAAGGACTTAGCTCCAAATTGCAACTGCCTCGATGAGTATGGCATTGTTACGTGGGCATACCACAATGGTGGTTGTAATAGCAATTCTTAACACATAATGTTATGCTTATGATTGTGGTCCAATTCTAAATTCACACCAGTGCAAACTCAGGGCATGCTGCTTACTTAGGGAGAAGTTATTTTCCATAGTAGAGTAAAAGAAGGGACAATCCAAGCCTAGGAAATACCATACAACCCCCTCCTCCCCACCCCAGCGCACTACAGCTGGGTACTTGAAAATGCTTTACAGCATGAGTGCTGAATTAAGCTAAACAGATATGAGTGCTGTCAGATACAGAGACACGGAGGGTAGGGGAAAATATTTTGGCCAAGTAATTTGCTCAAATTGTTTGGGATGGAAGGGGCGTCATTGGCTTTGAAATCCTTCTCAGTGGCTGCCAAAATAAAGAAGGCAACATCAATTGGGGTTGAACGTAGAATGATGATTAAAGCAAGCATGCCTGAGAGGAAAGGATCAGATCCAGACCTCCTTTTCCCTCCCTCCCCATGCCACTCTGCCCAGACCACAAGGGCTCTGCTGCTGGTGGAGCAAGGGACAACTCACCCCTCTGTCCATTTCCTTGCAGACAAGCTGGAAGCGGAGTCTGCTCCACATTGCTCTTGCAGCCAGGCTCCCTTGCAGCTCCAGTGTCTGCAGAGCATGTAGTTTGCTACCTTTGCTCCCACACGCCTGGTCTGTGCTAAGCATGGTGCACCCAGTCCCAGTGTGATTATTACTCATGATGCATGCAAAGAGCATATCACTCTCTGGGATAATAATACTGCTCCTTCAGCACAGCAAATACACGCCACAGTCTTTAAAAGAAGCAGCACCTGGCAATTGGGTTTATAGCCGTTCTGTGCTTGGGTCGCTGGAGGGTTTTTCCGGGTGTCAGGCAGCAGCTATCAGTGACTAACGTCCTCAGCAGAACAGCACGATCTCCCCTGTGGCCTCTCCCAAGGGGTCAGAGCTCAGGGCCTGTGAGGACATGTATCCTCACGTCAGGGAGCATTTCCACCTTGTCTCGGTCAAGAGCCGAGCAAGCTCCTCCTGCCCACATCCAAGCCATGTTGCTCCCAGCAGCAGGATTGAGCCCAGGGGAAAGGAGTGAACCTCAGCTGCGGATGGGAATGAGTGGGACAGATACACGGCTGCCAGCAGCTGCAAGCAAAGCGGGGGGCTTGGGCATCAGCCAGGAGAACACATGCAGCTGGGAATATCTGTGTTCTGCCAAAAACATAGGGCATCGCCAGGCGGGTGGAGGTACCGCTGGCTGCAAGGCGTAGAGTGGTAGAGGAACATCCACATAGGACTGCTCCAGGGGGAAGACCAAAACCTCTGTATTATTACAGATGCTAGCTGAACTGCAGCTCTTAAGAGCTCATCTTCGAAGAGATCCATTTGTTCTTAAAGCTGATTTAAAACTAAAAAAAAAAAGAAAAAAGAGAGAGTTACAAGGTAATGCACTTTCCGTTTTCCTATTTGGGACCTAAATAAAGTGGATGTGCCTCTGTGGGGAATGAATACTGCTTATTTATTTATTTTTAAAAGATCTTGCCCAAAGAAGCACAGCAAGTCATAACCCACTTGCCTGGTCTCAAAGCCTCTCACTACACTTTACACGCATATCCGTGGCTTAACACGCTTGTGCAACACGCTCGTGGCCCACAGCCTGTTTTGATGTCAGGCAAAAAGAACAGATGGTCATGAAAAAACAAACACACAAAAAAAGACCTGTGGCCTTGTTTCATATAGGAAGCAGCATATGGGGATTTCTCCTTGTTCCTGGAGTGCCACTAGATGGGGTCAAGCACCAAAACCCCAAAGTGTCCTGCGGAGAAGTAAAGTTTGCTCTGCAAAACCTGAGGAAGCCAAGAGCTCCAGATCTGCAATCTTATTTCCTTTGCAACAATATTAACCCTTTGGCTACTTAAAAAAAAAAAATCTCTATTGAGTCTGTTTCAAAAATCCACCAACGCAGAACACTGATGCCTGTATATTTTCCACACAGAAATTACGGGGGAACATCAGAATTTCTTTTGACCTTTGAGATCAAAATTACCAGAGCAGAGCCAGCCAGTGACTGTGTTCCCAAGTGGGTGGCTTCATGGCTTGCATTTTCAAATGTCACGGTGTAGTGGCTTCACTTACAGAATTGTGAGGAGTTCCTCTGAGAAAATGCTTACTCTGAGATAGTTTCTGTTTCCAATGCCTAATCAACAGCATATTTGCAGCAAGGATGGAAAGTCATGAGGGTACAGAGCCTGAATTAACCAGAATAAAAAAAGAAATAAGGGACCACCGCCTTTGTCTAAGATTCAAGAAAATCATTCAGGCTGATTTTCTTCCTTTTGAGAAAGCAAGTAAAGAATTTTTGAGTCATTTTGTTGGTTTGCTGAGTCGTTCTGGATGCCAAAGAGAGAGATGACCTTCTTTCTTTAAAAAAAAAAAAAAAAAAAACAATTTATTCAAGCCAGCCTTTCTTGGTCTCTGCTGTGCTGACCTGTAGAGCAGGACCCTGGGACACCCACTGCTCCTGTTCCTCTTGGCCTGAGGTCCTTGTTGAGCAGAACAGAGCCAAGATTATGTCTTGGTGCTATGGTTATTGCTCTCAAATGTCAGCCATTAGGAACAGTTTTGTCATGTGAGATTTTCTTTTTAATTAGAGCAACAGCGACTGTGGTATAAATGCCTAGGCTCTAGCAAACCCAACAGATTTTTCCAAAGCTCAACAGGCTATTTTTAACACACTAAACTGGATTCAGATTAAAGACAAAGCACAGGAGAAAAATAATGGCGTGATGATCAGTTCAAGGCCATTACATATTTTCGCACCCCTAAACACTGTACAGACAGTCCTAGTGACTCCCTTGGCTCAGCGGGGCCAAGCATGCTCCATGGTGCCATCCCGCAGCTGCCTGCTCCCTGGCTGTCTAGCCAGAGGATTTAGTTATTTAGGAAATTGCTTTCGGCTCCGGAGCGCCGGGGAGGCTGGGGTGTGCGGAGGCGAATTTCAAAAGCCGTCGGGACACGGGTAACGCGCGCCCTCAGGGTCCGCTCTGCGTGGCCAGGACTCGCAGATCCCTCCCACACACAGACAAGTCTATGCCAAAACCCTCTGTAGCACAGGGAGGCGTAAGCATGTTTTTGTGGGATCACGGCCATTTCTTTGCTAGCAGTGGATCACTGCAGGCAACAGAGCATGTAAGGTAGCACAGCCTGAGTCTGGCCAGTGGTCTTGGCTAACCTAGGTGTCCAGATTTTAGCTGGCATCGGTGAATTTAAGGCAGCTGGTAGATGTCCTTATTGTAATGGAGCAACAACTGAAGAGCAAGCGTTTTAAAACTTTGTCGTTTTACTGTCCCTGTACAATACTTCAACATTTTAAAGAACAAAAAAAATGCTTTAAAAGAATTGGAAAGCGTAAGAGAAAACACTCCTATTGTGGCTTTTCTGTCCCTTCTCCATTGTTTCGCATCCTCCCTGATGAGGCCCATCAGGTCATCCAGGTGTGTTTGCATGATTCCCCCATAGCGCCTCCAGACCCCTTGCCCAGAAAGGCTTGTTTACTGGCATTTATCTTTCTGAGGTCACACGCCATCTATTACAGTTATTACAGCAACTGCTTAGAAACTGTCAGTGGAGCACTCTATCGCTGGTGTTACCTGAGGGTTCAGACAAGGAAACTTCAGCAGTTTATGCTATACTCACATGATCCGTAGTACAAACAAGACAAAGACATTTTGTTTCTATCACCTTTCTAGTTCACTTACATTTACAGCTGTAAATTGTATCCTCTGGCCTTTGACCGCGCCTGATTTCCCTAGTCTATTAACTAACATACATTCCTAATGCTCCTCTATTATCAAGCTGGTCATATAATCAGATCTCAAATTTGTGAGTATTTTTGAGACACACAGCCTGACTTCACTCACATTTAGTGAGGACACTTAATGTCAAAGCATCCCTATTATCCAGTTTACAAACAATTTCAGGTCTAATGCATTGCCATGCTAAAGGTTAATTGCACTTAATACTCCATTAACAGCAGCTATGTGCCCTTTTGATGTTAAGGGAAGTCAGAATACAGACATTTGAGATATTTGTCAAAGGTTGAAATACTTCTATTTCTGCTGCCAAAATTAAGAAACTTATTGTTCAGCTTCTCAAAATGAGTCTTGTTGGTTCCTGGTTATATGCTGTTATCATTAGTGGTAAAAGACCAAGTGTTAGCAATATTGTAGTGTAGTCAACTGGTTGCACAAGATGCTTTAATATAACCTCTCCACCA
Source organism: Tinamus guttatus (assembly GCF_059628265.1). Classification (NCBI taxonomy): domain Eukaryota; kingdom Metazoa; phylum Chordata; class Aves; order Tinamiformes; family Tinamidae; genus Tinamus; species Tinamus guttatus. The sequence continues at coordinate 1,389,527 of NW_028288918.1, forward strand.
GCCCCAACATCTCTAAAATGATGACATCCTTCCTTGCTCATAGTGACAAAGCCTCCAATATCTGCCACATTGTCCAACTCAACAGGTCCTGAGGATGGTCCTGGTGTTCACGTGTATCAGAATATCATAGACATTTTCTTTTTCCTGAGAGGATTTCTTTCCATATCTCTCTCTTCAGGAATATTATAAGAGATGTGAATTGTGCCTTATTGTATATCCATGTACCTTGTGATCCTGATATGTCATCTGGCTTGCTCTGCCTCCTGTCTCTCATTTCAGGGGAGAGTACCTTACTAGAAAACTGATGGGAGTCATCCCACTAAACTATAGTCATCTTAAAGTCAGTGATGACTAGCCCAAGCTAGTCATGCAGGTTCCCCCATAGTCAGCGGGGAGGTGGGTGGTGTCTCCAGAGAATGATTCATCCTACTGTAAACCAGTGTTTAGAGATGTGTGGACTGATCTGTTGTTTGGAAGTGGTCCTCTGTCTCTACCAGCAATGGAGGGAGTCTAGCAGAGCAAGGTGCACAAGAAAACTAACGTCTAGGTATCTAAAACTGCGTCAGAGGAATCCATGCATTTGTTATAGGTGCATGACCCATGCATTTGTTATAGGTGTCATGCTGAAATGAATGCTGTCAAGCTGCTGCTTGAAGGTAAGTGTGAACCGGCAAGACTGAAGAGCTCTAACTAGAGATAGTAAGAATCCCTCTTAACCATATCCCTCTTTCTCTGTCAGGGGGACATCTAAAAGCTTAGGGTTGCTATTATTTTTGTTCAGATTCTTAGATCAGGGCTCTCTCTTTCCCATACACCCACCTGCACAAATATACACATGCTCTTCTTTTCTGTTCCTCTCTCTGTGAAGCTGCATCAAACTGCATCAAACAGATGGGAGATCTGGTGTACTATTTTTAATACTGTCTAACATTTGAAGCTGAGAAAAAAAAAAAGAAAAAAAAAAGAGTGGTTTTCCAAATATCAGCTGTTAATTAGTGTGAGAAATAAAGAAGAATACATAGATGTTTTGGATATGGCTGGGATCATGCTATAATACTTGTATCTGAAATTCAAAGGATGAGAAATCTAAGAGAGGTTTAGACATGGGGTTTTAAGTATGGCTTCTTTTGTATTTTAGGAACTATGACTGATAAAGTAGATACTTTTTTTGCTATTTTCCCAGGAAGACCTTTTTGATTACAAATTAAGAAAAAAATGAGTTCTATTTCTATAGAGCGACATCAAAAAGCTACTCAACCTGCTTCATTTTGATGTGGACAACAAAGTCTGCTGAAAAGAAAGAGCAAATCACAATAAAAACTTTCCTGTCAGCATTCTGCTAAAGCAGTTCAAAATTCCTCCATGAAACTGCTGTTACAGAGCAGCAACAAAGTCCATACAAGATATGCAACCAAATTTGAGAGCTCTTTTTCTGTCACAATATCCTTCCACCTCGTTAGCTAAATCTTATCTTTTAGATAGTTTTAACCCCACACTTTCAGCTCTCATTCTTAACTGTTTGCTGTGCCGAGTGAGGAAAACATCACCTAGTGCTAGAACACCTGAATAGAGCAGGTTGAGACTAGCAGAAATAAGTAGGACTGGAAACTGAGGACAGACTGGTTTTGAAAATATTCTTCCATTACTCATTTAGGAATTCTGCTATGGTTAAAAAAATCAATTGCTAGTTAAATGTGTGAACTGGATGAACAGACAGGGAAATGGATTGAGAACTGGCTGGATGGCAGAGCTAAGAGGGTTGTGATAAATGGGGACAAGTCTAGTTGGAGGCCTGTGACCAGTGGTGTCCTGCAGTGTACTGGGCCCAGTGCTGTTCAACTTGTTCATCAATGACTTGGAGGAGGCCATACCAAATGTGGGATACCAAACTGGGTGAAGTGGTCAACACTCCAGAGGGCTGTGCTGCCATTCAGAGGGACCTGGACAAGTTGCAGAGTTGGGCAGAGAGGAACTTCATGAGGTTCAACAAGGATGAGTGTGGGGTCCTGTACCTGGGAAGGAATAACCCCAGACACCAGGACAGATTAGGGGTTGTCCTGCTGGAAAGCAGCTCCGCAGGCAGGGATTTGGGAGTCCTGGTGGACAACAAGTTAACCATGAGGCAGCAACGTGCCCTCATGGCCAAGAAGACCAATGGGATCCTGGTGCATCAGGAGGAGCGTTGCCAGCAGGTCGAAGGAGGGGATCTTGCCTCTCTCCTCAGCTCTGGTGAGGCCGCACCTGGAATATTGGGTGCAGTGCTGGACTCTCCAGTACAAGAAGGACATGGAACTTCTAGAGAGGGTCCAGCGTAGAACCATGAAGATCATTAAAGGACTGGAGCCTCTCTCTTATGAGGAAAGATTAAGTGGGCTGGCCCTGTTTAGCCTAGAGAAGAGAAGATTGAGAGGAGATCTAATCAACATGTACAAATATATGAGGGGAGAAAATAAGGAGGATGGGGCCAAACTCTTCTCGGTGGTGGCCAATGACAGAACAAGGGATAATAGGTACAAGTTGAAACACAGGAAGTTCCATCTGCATGCAAGGAAGAACTTCTTTCCTGTGAGGATGACAGAGGGAAAAGACTGCCCAGAGAGGTTGTGGAGTCTCCTTCTCTGGGGATCTTCCAAACCCACTGTTATGCCACCCTCTGCCATGTGCTCTTAGTGTCCCTGCTTGAGCAGTGGGGTTGGACTAGATGATCTCAAGAGGTGCCTTCCAACCTTAATCATTCTGTGATTCTATGATTAAATGTTTGGAAGAAAACCTAATTACCAACAAAAGATCAGAACACGATAACATTCTGTACAGGGTTTGCAGTTTACAAAGAGGATTAGCTGTTCTGAGGATCAAATATAGAACAGAAATTGGATTTGTAGGCCGTCTTTTTTACCCATTGTATCCAAAAGTGAAGAATAATGTGATTAGTTGTAAACTGGTAGGTTGCAGGGTGTGTGCTCTACACACTTAGTCGCTTACTATTAGCTCCAGAATAGTCCTTTAATATTAAACTGCTTTTCTGATTGTGGAAAATGGCGATAGCACCACAAATCTCTACTCTTTCTAAAAAAGGGTCTTGAAATCTTTGTCCCCACCACAGGTGGGTACCATGGATTAAGTGAGGAGGAAGACATTTCAAACAGTGCAGAAGTGTTCCCAGAAAAGTAAGCAACCCACAGTTTCAGTACCACAGATGTGAGCTCTGGGCCAGGAAACAGACATCCCTACTGAGTCATGCTGTCCTACTTCACAGTCACTGCATGCTTCATCAAAATATTATTTCCAGTCCAAAAAATCTCAGTTATTATTCATTCTGGGTTTTTTTTTTCCCCCTTCATGTTACTCTCCAAGGCAGACAGACAGCATTGCATAGTCAATCAAATGGCTACTTCTCAGTTTTGATGGAGACTTACTAAAACTTTCAAGCTAAGCATTCAGGAGGGACTAGCCTTCTTGTCATTTTTCTAAATGTGGTAGAAGCTTTACTAGTAAGGGGAAACAAGGGCCAAAATATTAAATATTAATGCTCAAACAGGGAAATAAATTGCACATTCTGCATCATCTAAGAAGAATATGTTCTTTTCCTCCTGTCACAAATCTAAGTGACATGCAATTAGTAGGATTTATGTCTGGTTGATCATCCTCTTGGCAAACCTGAGGATCCTCCCTCATCATTCACCTGCAAACTGAAGCAGGGGCCTCTGTCTCCGTTTCTAATGTGGTCTGTCTCCTCTGCGACTCTATTCTTATATGATTTGGGCTCTACCTTTCCTACAGAAATGACACTGGTGACTGAACACCTTGTGTTGGCCCATCCTGCAGGACACATACCTCCAAGCAACACTAGAGTCCCTGTGTCCAGGTTTTCCTTGTATGAGGAGTGTCAGGAACTACATTCCTGGCTTCTTCAGGCTGCACTGGCTTGTGTCAAACTATTCATCTTTTGGTTGCATGTTATGCAAAAAACTTCTCTGTGCCCTTCACATGAGTGGTCTTAGCCCACCGTCACACTTCTATAAGCAATTGATGTCTCATATATTTGGTTACACTCTGTAGCAAGGTCTCAGTCCTGCTCTAAACACTGATCTTTTCTAGCTTGTGCGTGAATGCAGGGGATGAGACACTGCAAGACATGTCTTGGTACTGGCTTGCCACCCTGGGATAGAAAGAGAGGGCCCAAGCAAGAAGATGACTGTGGTTAGAAGCAGCTGAGGCAGGTCTGAAGGGCCTGTGTGCAGTTCTGTGTGCTGACTGGTGTGTTTGGAGCAGGACCACAAATTCTGAGTGCCAGAAAAATGTCATCGTGCAAACCTGACCTAAACAGCAATGGCTTCAGGGCACCTGCCCAAGGAAGGACACCTTCATGAGACTGGGTAAGATGCTTGCTTCACCTCCCAGTAGGACTACACAGAGAAGAGGACAGAATAGGAACAGTTTCATCACATGGAAGTTGGCTGTTCTCAACACTGCTGGTTAACCACCCTCCCTGGTCATGGGAGAAACCACATGTCCCATCTGGGTTAAATATGACTGCGGGCCAAATGTCACTAAATTTGCTTCATGGTGCTAATGTCCCTGAAATGATAATGGACTTTCAGCAAATAGGATTTCTATACTGTTCTGGAACCGTCAATAGAACACAGTATGAAGGCTGTCCTCTCCCTTCTCCAAAATACATTCCAGCTGAAGTCATCCGCACAGCTGACATTGACTTTATTGGGAACATAAACCTGCAGGCAATAACAGGAACAATTGCATATTGCTGGAAAATGTTTGAGGTTGTTTGCTTTGTTTTAAACTGAAGGAAGTTGGTCAGCAGGTTGCAAAAGAGAACTTCAGTAACATATGCTCTTTAATTAAAGAACAGCGGAGGATAACCATTTTCATCCTGAGATGAGTATCAAAATACAGCAGATGATTCACAAATCCACTTCTAGCAAAATTCAGTAAAAATGTCAAGTTTGGGAAAGCTAAAAAGCATGTACAGAGGTAGCTCACAATCACAAAATAATATCTACATTCTTTGTTTTGCTTCCCACACTTAAACTATTACATGAAATAGAAGGAAGCATTAAAATTCAACTTTAATGCATCGAAAGCTCCTACTGCTTTCTATGAGTCAGGCTGACTTTCTAACCTTTAATCCTTTTTTAAAGTTATTTTTAATCTTTCCCTCTCTCATCTGTCCTGATCAATAATAATTGATTTCCAGAAAAAGAAATCTGACTACCTGAAATAACACTCCCAGCACATCACAGCCTTTTCCTTGTGTTCAGCCACAATTAACATCATCTGCTCAATTATTGCATGTATCAGTCGTTGGCACAAAAACAGCCTTCCAATGTTCTGCCAGCCAATTTTAGCAGCTATCACTCCAACAGACTGCTCTGTTCTGGAAGAAGCAAGGTTTCAGTCCTATCTGAACTTGATTAACTATGCTTTATTGCTCTGATTGCCACTGATCTTAATAAACAAGGGTGAATCATTGTGGTGATTATCAGAACAGCCTTTTGGGACACACCAGTCTTTAATCCCACCCATTTCCCAAGTTAAAGCTATTAACTATCTCAACAATCATCTGCCTTGAGTTTTTATAACCTGAATATATTATCTAGTATAATTTTATCTAGGTTGGAAAAAAGGGAAGATAGTTATAAACTTATGTATCAGTCATAACCTTCTCTTGAGGTCAGAAATGTGTTCTTCTAGGCCACAAAAACCATAGCACACACTTAAAGAATAAAAGGATTTTTTTAGCTACCTGTGAAAACAAAGATCTGAACTATCGCTTTAGCATCAAAACTGAAAAAGCTTGTGCCTTGTATTTAGCAGAGCACACCTCATTCTTGATAGGACTGAACCAGAATGGGCAGATCTTACTGTTTTGTCAGGACTCTGACAACTGACAATATTTTAGAAGGAAAGACTTTGAGGATCATTGCAAAAATCATGATTATATCAGTTTCCACCTAGACTGCGGATTGCTTAGGCTACATATCTAGGGCATGGAGCTGGGCTTTGAGGGCAGACTAGGGATGTCTGGGCAAGAAGGCTGGGGTGGGTATGATGAATTGAAGCACTGCCGAGACAAGAAGACAGGGTGTAGAAAAGCCAATCCTGGAATAGCAGCATGGAGACAGGTTTCAACCAGAGGAGAGAGGCAGATCACATGTCCTTGTTGTATCACAGCCTCTCCAGAGGCTGGTGCAGTCTCTCATGGCCTCTACCATGGTCTGCCAGGGCACAACAACCTACTGCTGATCTCTGCCTGCTCTGGCAGCTGGGGTTTGAGTAGGGCATCCCACAGCCCTCAGTGCTGCCAGAAATAGAGGATTGGGGTCCAGGCCAGCTAAGGGACTTCTGTTGGTTTCTAAATGATGTCTTGGAAGCGACACATGAGGACTATGTTCCCGCGGCATTATTATGACCTAGAAATCAAAGGTTAAGTCTGCCAGAGTGAAGCTCCAGCATTAAATAACCCGCACTCTCCTGGCATGAATGCACTTGGAAAGGGTCTTTAATTACATGATGCTGGGTTATTCTTCCAGCATGGTCCTTGCCTCACTGAATGCAGAGACACCGCTCAGCTAAGTCAGTCAGGGAACTGAGGCAGCAGCACTGGCTGTCTGGAGACCCTGCCTCCTCCTTCAGGCTTTGTCACGGAGGTGGCAGGAGACTGCGGTGCCACCAGTGAGGCTCTGTGAGCAGAGTAGCTGAACACCGTTCTTGAGAACTGGCTTCTCTCACAGAGACTGCCCCAGAATTCAGAACTGACATGAGGCAAGTCAGCGAAAATAAGCTGTTCAAAGGCAGTCCCCGGTGACACATTCTTCATTTTCTGGGTCACCAGTTTTGAGTCTGATCCACAGACAAGCTGAGAACTCACGCCTGCAGTGAAAAGCAATGGAAATTATGCCTGAAAATATCAGATATGAAGAATCATTATGCAGTTTGGAATACAGTGTTTCCAAGTAGGCACCTGCAAGGAGAGGAGACTTTTTAATTTCATCAACCTGTGCCTCAGTTATCATCCACAAAACATCACTTTCTTACCGCCCCATGGGTTTTATTATAGATGAGTTAATGGGTTTCTGTGAGTCTCTCTGATCTATTTTATCCTGAACTTTAAGGTTCTATGATTATATATGTTTTATTTTTATTTTTTCTGGGGGCTGCAAGGGAGCTGAGGTCTGCAATTTCCCAGGGAAACCACTGCTCCAAACCACAGCCTCCCCCATTCTGCCATGACAAACTGGCCTCTGTAGCCTGCGGCCACACCATTGACTTGCGCAACTTCCAAACAAATAAGACCCACTGTTCTCTATTGTTTTTGGCTTGGAGGAGATGAGCCAGACACAACTACAGTGAGGCATTTTATTTCCACAGCAGTTTCAAAACCTCTGCCATAATCAGTAAACTGTACTCAGACAGGCTCTCTGGCCACCAAGAACAACCCTGAAGAGTTTCTCAATCAGTGAGAACCATCAGCATGTATCCTGAAGGAAGCAGGAGTCTGGGAGAAATCATACCATGGGATTGTGTCACTAAAGGCTGTTTCCCAAAGAGATCAAGTTAAAGTTGCATTCGCAGACTTAATGGTGGCCTTTCCAAACCTACAGGTGCTTGCCTTTCCAGCTCGAACTGTGCTCTCAACTCACGGATTGCCTGGTATGCATGGGAGAGCAGGTGTACAGAGTAAGAATAGGATGAAGAAGGTGACAAATTTCAGAATTCAAGGTCCAAATTCTGTCCATACATCAGGAACAACGCAGTCCATTAGGCTGCAGGGAATTTGGCACAAATGTAAGCGAAAAAAAAATGTTCTGTTCAAAACCGGCTTAAGCTGGTGTAATCCATATAGCAGTGTCCTTTCATACCATCCAAGGACCGTCCTAAATCCGTGTTGTTTTCTTCCTAAATCTGAGTTGCTCCTTTCTGAAATTTGTGGTTGTTATCATCCTGCAGCTCTACAGTATTACAAGATACCTTTTGCTGTCAACTCACATACATTATTGCTCCACTTCTGAACAGCACAATTAGGTCTCCAGAGCCTTCTTTCTTTATCTAAAAGCACAGGTATTAAAGCAGAAGTAGAGAAATATTCCAGCTCACAGCCAAATCAGATAATTGAAATAATAGGATGATCCTTAAAATTAGCCCAGTTCACACCTGAATAGAACTCATATCTCACTGGGAACTAACTGTCCTTTCTCTCCTTTGTCTTCATTTTTCCCCTGCTGCTGTTCATTTTGGAAGGTGATCTTTAGTAAATACTGTAACTCCAAAGATATTATGGATCTCTTCTGCATCGCAACGGGATTACCAAGGTAGGTCTCTCTTTTCATTTGTGACATTCATTTCACTTTTGTTCCTTTACTTTTAGGGACAATCCAGAAACAAGCCCAAAATGATCTATTCAGGTTTTGCTCTCATTCCAATTTGGTGGAAGAAGAAATTGGGGCAACATAGCATCAATCGAAAAGGGATATAGTCACCTCTATGCTGAGTACACTGAAAAGAGCAAAATGGGATGGAATGGGATGGGATGGGATGGAGTAGGATGGGATGGGATGGGAAGGGGTGGAATGGAATGGAATGGAATGGAATGGAATAGAATCACAGTCTGCCATTAAGTGACAAGCTTTATATTTAGACAAACGACAATCTAATCGTAGATATTCAAACACACGGGATATTCAAACACAACAAATTCTATATTCATAGAAAATAAATATTCCAAATCCATTGGCTGAGACACATCTTTTCCAATTTATGTTATCCTGTAAATTTGATGCATCTCTCCTGCTCAGATTTCTAGAAGACTTTATTTCCTCCGTGCAGACAGTATCCTCCAACTTAAACCAGTGTTCCCAGAGGAATACTGGGTTGGATGTAGTTGTGTGATAAGATGGGGAGCAAAGGGCCTGAAAGAGCCCTTTGGTACAGTCACTTCTACACTATCTGTCCAGGACAGTAGCACAGGGGAAAGACAGTCCTTTAACCAGGTCACAAATCCACACCTAGAAAAGGATAGTTGTTGCCTGTCTATGGGTCTTGAGCAGCACAGGCCAAGTGCACAACAGCAAGCAATAAGCCATAGCCTTTACCTTTGTATATACAGATTTACAGCACAAAAATGCACACGAAAAATAGGCCAAGTTTTGCATCATAGATTATTGCATGACTCTATTTCTGGGTGTTGAAGTAAAAATTGGACCATATTGACTCAGAATGTGCGTAAGTCACTGGATAGAATTAACGCCCTGCTCAAGCTTTTTATTTCCTTCCATTTGACATTAGAGAAGTTGATAACTCTCATTTGCCTATGATGTCAAATATTTCTACTCCATCATCCAGGCAAATGTGGGGGCATTCATGATCACTCTATATTTGATGTTTCATTTTCAGCAGAGACTTCTGAAGAACTGTACATGTTAGGTTCCTGGAGAACACCAGGGTTTACATCCAAGCTTATGAGATCACACTTAGCCTTGGATAATGAAAAAAAAAGGGCCCTTATTTAGAGAGACTTTTGTTTTGTTTGCTTCTGTAATACAATATGTTCTCCAGACAATTTCAAGATATTCATAGCCCTGATAATCATTTCTGCAATGTAAGTTAGTATATAACTGCCTAGTCAATATGTCATTGTACGCAGCTCCTTCATAGAAGTCATTAGCTGGTGATTCAACAGAATACATAACCTAGCAGAGAGCAAAGTTTGCTGCTATATCAGAGATGATCACATTTAATATTTTGTCAGAAACATTTATGGTAATTGAAAGGGATGAAACATCAAGCTTAGTCTGTCCTGTGTGTTGACTCCTCTGGCTTAACAGGTATGAGACAGGGCAGGGCCAGAATGGGAGTGCTGCATGAGAGAAAATGGCCATGTACCATAAGTAGCAGTACAAAATCTCAGCCAACATTTCTAGGTCAAATAAACCTCTTTGAAACTTTTCAGGAACACAACCATCTCCCTTTTGACAGTGGACAATTGCATGGTATCCATTGATCCAACAATGCCCACAAACTCAGAGAGGTAAGCCTTGCTCAATGCTGCTCTTGGAAAAACAAAGTCAAGTCCAAGGGAAAGAGCTGTGTTCAGCTACGAATGCCTCCTGTATACCGTGTGCTGTGAGCAGCTATCTAGAGGGAGGGAGATGACAGCAGGAATTGCATCCTGGCTTATAACACTAATGTCTCCTGGTTTTGAAGATTTTCCCCTTGTTATTAAAGTAGGAGTAATTGTCTGAGGAAAAATGCTGCATTTAAGTATGTAATGTAGAACATCTGCTCCCTCCCCACTCTGCTTGCTGTCAAGTCTCCCGGCTCCTTTGTTCGCTCCTTTACAGCTCTGTTAGAACTTAACCATACATTTGCAAAGACAAAGTCTTTTATGAGTTCAAGACTCTGCCATGCTGACCCCTTCTGTCTCCTCTTTCTCTTTTGTTCCTGAGTTCCTGTTGTTCGTTCAGTCTTGCCATTTTATTTTCACTCTGAATATTTGCAGTGATGACTTTTGCTGCTACTTATTCCATTGCATATTTCAGTGATGGAATATGGCGTATTTGGCATATATGGAATGGAGCATGGAATACAACTACCGTTATTATTTTTGCTGGCACCATCCGTAGGAGCTTCAGAAGTAGCAGGGACCTATTGTGCACAGTGCTGTGCAAACATCAAAGCAAGAAATGGTCCCCTCCACTGGCACTTCCTTTTGGCCTGCAACAATTACGTCACCATCTCAGCCTCCAAGCTATCAAGACTTGCCAAAGAGGAGGCTGCTTTGCTGTGCTTGTGGTGTGACTACACAGTACAATCAAGATCTCTTTGTGCCCTTGTTCAGTAGTAAAATGGAGGGTTATGTGTTTGCTACAAGTGCCTGCTTCATATTTCAATGGACAGGTTTTGAGTAGGCTTAGAATATATTCAAATACTTCTTCCTACTTCTCAGGGAGTAGAAATGTGAAATGTAAAATGCTTTCTCGGTGTTATTAATTTAACCCCTCTCTGACTTTTCCAGGTCTCCATACAAAGTAATACCTGTTGCCACTGGGCAACTCTCAGGTAAAATGGTTTTTTTTTAAACTGCATTTGCTGCAACTGAATTTGTAATCATTTTACATTCATCATAAATCTTTTTTTACATGGAAATTATGTGGCAATCGGGCAAGAAAGAAAGATGAGTCACTAGTGGTTGTAGCTACAGCAGAATAAAAAATACTTGATCAAAATATTCTATAAGGAAATATGTTTGTCTCCCTGTTTCAAAGTATTTGAAGGTGATGTGGAATGGCTGGGATCCAAGTCTTTCAAAGTGCTTTGTTCTGGTCTGAGTCAGCACCCAGGGGTGCCTTGGAAAAAGACTCACAGCAAGCAGTGGTTCTGTTGAGCCAACACAGACCCCTTTTGAAAGTCTGTTCTGCAATGTTTTGCTAAACCTGTTCTTCTTTAAGAAAACCTCTACTCAAACCTGAATGCAGTATGTAAACCCTAGGTATTTCAAAATGACTGAGGAAAGAGCATGATTTCTGCTGTGGGTATGGCAGCTTTTAGCATAATTAATATTTTAAAATACCTGACAAGATTAAAGAAGTTCTGAATGAAAGACAACATCTGTAACACATTCCCATTATTGTTGTCCTCCACTGGGAGGACTACAGTGGCATTTCCATAGGACTTTTTTGCATTCAAGTATTGTGCTCAAGGCAGTAGTACTTAGATTTTTGAACTCGAGCCTTTGCTTGCGGCAATTCTTGTAAAGCCTCTGGCTCTTCGTACATCATCTCTGCAACTATGATAACTCTGTGCTTGCTTCAAGGCAGCCTGAACAACAGCCCAGGCCTGTGCATTGTAAAGATATAGAGAGAAGCTGGGTGCTTGGGCAGCGTGTCTTAGGAGGGTGTCAGGGACAGTAAGAGGGCAGGAGACATCGTCTGGGGATGCAGCTTGGACAGGTGAGACACCAGGAGCAGAGGTTAAGATTCTCTTAGAAAGGCAGAGTTTCTAGAAAGAAAAGGAGGGAACATCTGGACATGGAAAACATGATTGAAGGAAATGGGTAAGGTTCTGGGAAGCAGGTAAGACACTTTTGCTTTTTTTTTTTTTTTGCTTAGGCTCTGCAAGAAAACATGTTGTCTGGTACCACTTTGGTATACTTTTGATGAGGAGGCATGGAAAATCAAGGCTGTTCTCCAAGTTACCAGCTGCCACTCAGGCAGAAACCTCCATAAGAACAGGACAGCAATGTAAAAGGGTGTCTGGGGGGATCAGACAGACAAAAACAGAGAGCTCATGCATGTGGAGAGCAAATGGAATAAAAGGAGAGCAAAACAACAACACAGATAGAAGAAATCCTTTATCACAGTAAAGGATTGTTACAAGCTGCAAACATCCCACATCCGTGCTTACTGCTTGTTGCCACAGGGAGGTACTCCAAGCTGAGGGCCGCACGTGACTGCTAAGGGGAAGGAAGTTGTCTTCTAAATTATTTCCTCATTCAAATGAGCTCTGCTGGAACAGCCTGGCGCTTCTAGGAGTATACTGCCTGCATTATCAGATCCGAGCAAGTGGGCTGTTAATAGGAGCAGCATATTTGCATTCTGCACAGTGTTTGTAGTCAGTGCTTACCGGACCCAAGATACAGAGAAAGCCACTTCCTGGCCAGTGAATTCCCCAGCTGGGACTCCACTGGGGAATCCCATGCCATTATATCAGATGGGAATCTGATGCAAGGGCTTTCAAGGAAAGCTGACTTTCTTTTACATGAACCTGACCTTATATTTTTGTAAGAACACATATGACTTTTCACACTTTCCCAGGGCCCTCGTTTTTCACTCCAGTTGACAGCACATGGCTCTGCTCTGTGCAGAATGCAGTCCACTATGTCAACAAGGTCTCTGCTTCCTCCCTGCAATTTATAAAATAGAGTTTTCCAAAGATCTGAGCTCAAAAGGACAAGAAAAGTTCTGGTGGTAGGTTGCCAAAGCATAAGGCAAAGTCTGCTATGGAAAGAGGAGGTAAGTTGAGCTGTGCAATGGAACTAATGTTCCTTGGTATCTGTTTCTCTTTTACATGGCTTGCCATTAATCTTAAACATTCCTGACATTTTGCTGAGAGTAGGGAGAATGAACAGAGTTGGAAATTGTTCTTCTTCATTAAAACTAAAAAAAAAAAAAAGTCTTCTAGTCTTCACGTCTTAAACAAATCTGCCTCCGTGATTCTGCTTTCCAAGGCAACTTGTCCAAACACATGCCAAAAAAGAGTCACCACGATATTCACAACAGCTGGAGCAAATGCACTTCAGCAGTCTCCCAGGCAGCTGGAAAAGAGCAAGGCAGGCTGTAGTGGAACTAACATTGCTAAAGGTAAGGTAGGAAAGCACGATCTTTTGGGGAGGAAAATCTAAGCAGTGGCTTTTATCCAATAAAGGAGATATTCACAGGAGTCCTGCTAAGAAACTTTCTCATTTCCTGCCCGTTCCAAGGCATGGGAGACAGATGGGAATTAAGATTATTATTCTAGGGAGTGCCCAGCGTGGTATCAGCACTGGGTCAGGCGCCCGCAACGCAAAGACGGGGATGGGGGTCATGCTGGCGCGCGCTGAGCTGAAGTCAGCCCGCGGGACCATGGCAGCACAAGCTGTCCCTCCTCCTGCCGCCTCAGGAAGAAGGGGCACAGCTATGCGGGCAGCGTACCAAACCCCAGCTGCCAAATGGAGGAATGCTGGAGCAGGAGGCTCTCCCGGGCACCTGCCTGCTATATTCTCAGTGCCTTCGCAGGGACACCTGTTGGCACCTGCTTTCTGGTCGACCCAGAGGCAAAATGGGTTTGCAGCATTGGAGGGGCCTCCGCTGAGGAGAGGGTGGCCGTCAACAGTGGGGTTGCTGCAGGCTGGAGCTAGGGTCCCATGCCAAGGTGCACACACAGCAGCTGCCTGCGCTGCGCACAGAGGCATTCCCTTATCCCATAGGGAATCACTGCGGAAAAGGCAAAAGAAACACTAAGGAATTGAGGAAAAAGGTAACAGTGTGCACCTCGGGCATCAGCCCTGCACGGAGGGACATGAGAGGCGCAGGACAATTAGGAAGGGGGTAAAAGGACGCCCACCTTCCCTGTTTGGCAAAGGGGGAACGTGCCAGACTGAATGACGCCAGCACAACTGCTTGTTTTCTTGGAAAACAGGGGTTACTGGAGGTGTCCCCTCTCACGAGGAACAGGGGCAAAAGAAATGGATCTTTGTCTCTTTAAGATGAGGAGAACTGCCACTCTTAGTCATATATCTTTACTGCACCCTAGGGTTATAAAAACATACATCTTCGTTTTTAAAGTCTTTTATTACATCTATAAACATCAGATTGCAGCTGACTGTTCCTGGGATTAGAATGTCCTAGTACTCCAGGCGGGTTTTGACAGGGGGAGGGAGTGAAAGTAAGATTTTTTTTTCCTTTTTTTTTTTCTTACTGGAACAGTGTTTATAGGGAACTTGTCAGTCTCTCGCATGCTACAGCCGCTGTCAGAGCGCCGAGCAGCCAGAGTGAGGTGAGGGGACACAGGTTCCTGTGTCCGCCCTCGCTGCTGGAGCCGGGGGACAGCCCAGGGGACGCGGACGGTAAGCAACCCCACTCCGCTTTGCGCAGGGACCCTGCCTGCTTTGCTTCGGCCCTTGGATTTTCAGTTTTCGTGGGGAGCGGTTTTGGGGGAGGAAACTGCGAAATGAGCCTCTGTAATCAGAACTGATCCCTTCCTGGGCTCTGCTGGCCGCTCCGCTGGGAGCCGGATGGCACCAGGAAAGAGCGAATGAGGTCTGAGGTGCACGGAAAAGCGAGCGCCAAATCATTTTGAACAGAAAAGCAAATTTCTTGACATGTGTTTCTGACATCTCTAACACGTGAGGAACTGCAGGTCCTTTCAATGGGTACGCAGATGATTTTTTAGAAATCTGTTGTGAATGCTGGGCTGTATTTCGGTCTGATGTGTTTTGCCCGAGTGATTGCACCTGGGAGGAAATTTGTCCCTGTGGACACACACAAGAAGTTCCTGCAGAGATGTCAGTCGAGCATTTCTGTTTAGGGTGAATGGGGCTGTCCTCTAGTCTGGGGGTGCATATGAAGGCATGCAAACGTTCCTGCTTCTCAGCCAGGAACCCAGACCCAGCGAGCAGACAGGGAACCACAGCAGTGAAGCGCAGGTCCAGTGTACAAGTGCAAGGGAAATGGGACCAGTGGCAATACAGCAGCCCAGGGCTCAGCAAACGCGGCTTCTTTTTCTTCTGCCTGTGAGAATGCAGTGCGGACATATACAGAAAGAACCGAAAACTTGTATGGTGCTTCTTATTCCTTCTTAAAATATATTGTCCCTTACAAACTGGGGTCCTAGGGCCTCACTAAGCTGACTTTCTTGAGCCAGTTATAAGTGCCACAGTGCTCAAGTTGGCAGCAGGAGGCAGCGAGCTGAGTTCCCAGGGCTGCTGACACCACAGCACCTCAGCTGGCATCAGCAATGATGGGATCTTTTAACCAGAGCTACCTCCTGCAGGCTCCTTCTGTTTTCAAGGGAAAAGGGTTTGGGAAATGTGTGCTACAAATGTCCTGGTGGGACCATACCAGGGACTCAGCAGGGTGGACTTCATCCTGCAAGGATGGGCAATTTGGCATCTGGCATTTGCATGGAGCTTATGCGTAGCTATATGATCTTCTCAAATTTGCACTACAAAAGCAGTCTCCAGTGTATTGTCACAGTGTAAATCATAAAGGTAAGCTGTGTTTTCTTCCATTTGTAAGTGCTGCTGTGTTGTTCCTGGGTTCTTTGGTGCTGAACAGCATAATTACCAATTTACGATTCTCTTTCTGATTATATGAAGGGAGTCCTGGTGAGCTGGAGGCCAGGCACTGAGTCAAACCTTCCAAAAGAGAGTGACGCTTCTGGTGTCCCACTTGGGAAATATGAAAGGAGTCTCCTTTTCAGAGAGCAACGCCTTTATAAATAATAGAATAAGATGTCTTTCCGAGATCCAGCACCTCTGAAAATCTTTCAGAAAGTCGTGACTGTAATCGGCAGAGACAGAGCGGTAGGGAGATAATCAAAGAAACTAGCAGCTACGTGGAAAGAGGAATCAGAGACTAGTCTGCATTCCCAAATGGTGCCACTGTTCAAAGGACCAGGGTGACTTTTTAGCTACATGTTTCCTCATCAGAGTTGGCAGTCTGCAGATATAAGTTTGCAGGAGAGCGGGACATACCCTCTTCTCTATATTGTTTTCTGTTATTTCTTCCTTTTGCTTTTTTAGAGAAAGAAGAATTGCTTCAGAATTTATTGGGACAAATTGCAGAGCAATTCTCAAGGTAAGCAACTGAACAGCATTATTATCAATTTAAACTTCCATTTCTTTTATTAGGCTGAAGTGAGCTATTCAAAGGGATTCTTAAGATCTTCAAATCCCACTCTTCCTGCCAAATTCAAGCCTGGTACACATGTGTCTCCCTCTAAAATCAGTACAGCAGCTTAAACTAGAAGTGATTTGGGCATATCTTTGATCTAAAGAGGATATCATGTATGAAATATAAATGTTTGTATTGTATTTCTGTCTTCTTAGGAAGCAAAAGAAATGCTTCTTCACAGAGCATTAAAATCATCATGTTTGTGTTGTGTTTTTTTTTCCGTTATCACACAAATATGCCTCTCCTCAAATAGGGTTTCTGAAGTCTGTATTGCTGCTTATTTTATTCCAGCTGCTCTGAATGAGATCTCTTCCACTCTACTTCAGCAAATCACCATTAAAATTCAAAAGGAGGAGAGCTTCAGAGGTGTAAAAATACCAAGATGGTCCTGTTAGATGAAGCATTTTCAATTCAATTTTGCTTCCCAAGGGAATACAATAACAAGTTGCTGCTGAGAGAGTGGGTATTGAAGTGTTTCAGGGCCACGGTGAATGCAACAAAATCATTTGGTTTTAATTTTCTGAAAATCCCTTGAACACATGTGTATTTTCCACCAAAAGTTTTACATTTCTGTGGCAAATTTTGTTTGCCTTATGGCAATCATAGACAAAGTAATCCATCTGCTGAAAAATGTAGACATTTCTAACACAAAATGTTTTGTAGATAGTGTAGGCATGGCACTATATGTATAACATTAATATATGAAGGTTTCCTTTTCAGGGTTTTTAAAATCAATGAAATGAAAACGGAAGTAGCTAATCACTTGGCAATGCTGGAGAAAAAAGTTGAATGTGAGTGTCCATTTATTTGCCTTCAAGCTCACTACTGCTTTTTCGAGTTAATTAAAGGAGGATGATGTAGCTGCCTTCTCCCACATTAGTTATGCTGGATATTTGTACGAGACAAACCTTCTGCCTTTCCTTTAGACTCTGTCCTTTCAGAAATACATTCACTGTGTATTAAACTGAGCACGATGGGGCTTGTTCTTACTACTGGCTAAAGTCCATCCTGAGCACTAAGGTCCGAGCATGTTTCTATTAAGTGTGTGTCGCATTCCCTCCCTCTGCCTTTTTCTGCTCTGTGTGGGGCTGAAATGGGGTTAGGACTTACCCTGCAGCATGCTCATATCTGCACACACGCATGC
The DNA here is from genome assembly GCF_059628265.1 of Tinamus guttatus. Classification (NCBI taxonomy): domain Eukaryota; kingdom Metazoa; phylum Chordata; class Aves; order Tinamiformes; family Tinamidae; genus Tinamus; species Tinamus guttatus. Next base: position 1,407,119 of record NW_028288918.1, read on the forward strand.
ATAAATCAGGGATGATATCAGAAGCATCCATAAACACGCTGTATAATGTTATAGTTAAATACAACCAAAGGGTATTTCTTCGGCTCTTAAGAGGCAGTGATTTCTGGCTTGCGAGCACAAAAATCCCCACCTCGCAGGCCCTATTTCCTGGCTGAATCTGAGGACAGAGCCAGCACACAGTATCATTTCTAGTTTTCCCTGTTTGTTTCATTTGCTGTCAGCAATACTATTGTTTTTAGTTACTGTGCAGCAACAAAGTAAAGTTCATCTGGTCAAAGAGCTCCTTTTCTGTTTTTCTTCCAGGCAGCATCTGCCTTGTAATTTTTTAGTATGTTATGCATAAAACAGATTCAGGAAAGCCAGGGTAGGGATATGAATAAGGCCCTGTCACATGGCATAGCTTTGACACCGAAGGTCAAATCCTCATTGACATGCAACAGTTAAGTCAGAAATGGACAGAATTTTCCCCAACACCACAGCTGCAAAAAGTGCTTTCTCACTAAAGTTGACTGGGAAAAAAAAATGCAAAAAAAAAGGTTCTGGTTCATGGAAAAAAAAAGTATTGAAATTTTCCCCATCCAGAAGCTACCTTGACCCTGCAGCTGCTCAGTCAAACTGATGCCTTTGTCAGCAGGGAAAGGAAAAAAAATCTCCTACTCGCAGAGCAGCTGCAGGGAAGCCTCTCCCAGGGGCCACCCCAGCAGCGTTTTGCCCCAGGGCTGGAGCTTTCCAAAGGCCCAGAGCAGCGGGAGCCCTCACAGTGAAGCCTGTGCCCCGGCACCTTGCAGCATGTCGGGTACCAGCGAGGAACCCAGGCAGCGATCCCACCCCTCTGCTTGGCCACAGTTTGTCCGAGGCACCACTGATTTGTTGCTTTGTCCCTCCACCCTCTCCGAAAATAATAAATAAATAAGGTAGAAGAAAAAGAAATCAGCTCCATTGCTCTGCATTTTCTTTGAAAACGATGATCGTTTTCTGCTTTTCTATGAAATTTCTAACCAGTTCCAGTGCTCTGGGCTCGATTCCCGGACTAGAGCAAATAAGGCAAATGGGGTTTTCCTTCCTATGGGTCTCCCTGTTCCCCGACAGCAAGGGGGGAAGTGACTATCCCACACAGCCTTCGGGTGCTGGCTCTCTCCGGTCTCTTCCCGACACTGCCAGGACTCCCAGCTGTGCCCCACAGCCCCAGCCACAGAGGGAGGGAACGAAGATCCACATGCAGCTGCCAGAGGAAAAAAGAGTTGTGCATCTGCACTGAACAGCACTTTTTTGCTGGTTTAAGGAAGGCAGCATTCCCAGAGCCGCCATGCCAGGCAGGTGAACTAAATTCACTGTTTCCCAAATGAGACTTCTTTTTTTTAAAACGCTCTTCTGATGGAAATAACAGCAGACGCAGCAGCTTGCTGCCCTTCTGCTGCAGCAGCGCTTCTGATGGCAGCTCCAACAGGAGCTCCCTGGGATGACTACCTACAGGGGCGCCCATCTGCTCAAGATTGGACTTCCAGAGTTTGCAGCAGAGCCAGATCCGCAACATTTTGAAAAGAGCATAGGCAAAACTGAGGGGGGAAGGAAGAATCCCAGCTCCTTACTCAGGCAAGGCTCCTGGCGGCTGCCCGAAGAGCCACGTTTCAGTACTGGATTCAGCCCAAGGATTTCTTTAGACAGCACAGGGTCTTTTCAGAGGCATTTCTTGCTGCAGGAAAAGATAATGAGCCCTTAATCAGTGCACATGACAAGGCCATTTATCACTTGCAAGCCAAATGTGGGTAGAATAGTGCTTTTGTTTTGCCTTTTCTCCTGCCTCCTTCAGAAATCCCTTTTCCACCACTTCCACATGTGATCTCCAGGTTTTCTTCCCCAGAGAGGACGTGTGTGGGAATAAGAGTTCATGACAGCTCTACATCTGCACCTCACATAATATGTTCCCAGCCTCCTTCCCATTACTGTCTAGAGACAGAATTGCAGAAATGTATTTCTAGGAGCCAGATCTTTTAACTGATTTTTAAATCCCATTTAAACCTTGTGACTTCCCCTTGGAAAACACATCCGTGCAGGGAAAGCAATTGGAAATGCCTTGTTCCACAGCTTTACTTTGTCCCTGTGTTCACACAGCAGCCAATGCATGAATAAGGAAGCTGGCAAACCCTTTACAATTTGCAAGCATCTCACATCTACTTTAAGAAAATAATTATGTAAATTCTCTGGGGAGGTTTGGGAAGAAAACTAAAGAGAAACGATACCGAAAGTGCTCGGGGCTGCTTTTTTTTTGCACCATCTCTCTTCTGCTCTCTGCAGCTGCCTGCCCCACTGCCTTGTCAGTCTGATACTCTGCTTCTGATATGAACTGGCCACCCATTTAGGCAGTATTGGCAAATGGACTACCATGGATTCCCAGAGAAATGCACCGGGTGGGATAGGGTAGTGCAGAGGCTGCAGGTCAGTAGCAAAACTGCTGAACTGAGTACCCCAAAATGTGCAGCCAGATCCAGAGTGAAAACACTGAACAAACAGGGCAGCATCTTACCTGTATCATCGCTTTCAATGGAGATCACCCAAAGAAATTGCTGATTTTTTTAGTGGATGGGGTCCCTGTATTCAAGCAAAATCTCAAAACCCTTTCCTTTTCCTCTTTTAATATATGATGCTTTGGATTTGGTTTATATATCTGTTTTGCTTTTCCCTGTCCCTATTTCTCATCCAAAAGCATTCACTAGCATAAATAAAAAAAAGAGGTCTCTGCTGATCTCCAGAGTTCTGCCCTTCCAAAATAGTTTGTCGTCACTTATATGTGACCCTCCAGATAAGTGTGGTGGTTCTGACTATTATTTTATGAGAAAGTGATGGGGTAGTGATTGTACAATTACCCATTCCCTTGCATTCCCTGAGCACAGCTTGTCCGTGCAAACAATGAGTTCAGTAAACAAACGAGCTGTGAAATGATTCCATGTGAATGACATGCACTTAATAAATGGTCCTATATCATGTCCTTGAGCATGCTGATAGCTCAGCCAGAGGGAGAGGAAGAGGAGAATATTCGCGTATTTGCAATGCATAAGGTTCTCACAGCTTTGTGGAGCGAAATGAATTGCAACATAAACAAGCAATCAAACTTTTTGCCTTGTGGCTCTCGTAATTACATATGGCAGAGGAACATAGGATTTTTGTGCTGCATGCAGAAATAGCCTTTGATTGCAAATTGACTTACAGAAAAAAAAGTGACAGATCTTCAATATTAAACACAATGAAATCAATTCTTAGAGTCAAAACTTTTCGACATTTCTCCTTTTCGTTCTCTCCCCTGCATTCTCTCTCTGGTTTCTCCATCACTAGTAATGCCTCTTAGAGCTCCTTAATGCTCGGCATGAACTTTGAAATTAAAACCTTTTATCTTAATGGGAACTCTAATCCTACCGGGACGTGTTTGTCTAGCTGTGCTTATCATCCCATCGCCGGAGGTTTTTTGCTCAGGAGCCCCTTTGATTAGTGCTCAGCAGCAGAGAAGTAAAGGCACCAGAACAGCTGGCTGCTGCGCACAGCCGTGGAAAAGATGAGACGTTGTAACCGCTCTGCGAATTAAAACACTCGAGCTATTATCTAAAATTGGCAGCAAATAATTCCTGCGGGCTCTGGGGATGCGCCGCTTTGGCAGCACCTGCACACGTGAGGACCAGCGCGCGCGGTAAGCAGGACCCGCTCTCCGCATCACCCCGCTGCTGCAGCCCTTTGAAAGTTTGTGCAGTTGTTGAAACGAGATCCTTGGAGTTTCACCATGGTAACACCCCTGTTGTTTTCCTCTGTTGACAGTGGAAGGCCTGAAAGTAGTGGAGATTGAGAAATGCAAGAGCGACATTAAAAAGATGAGGGAGGAAATGGCAGCAAGAAGCACCAGGTAAGCTCTGCTCCGGATCAAACTGAAGAAATCAGCATGTGTTTCCCAGCGCTCGTGCAACATTTCTGCAGAGCAGAGTTACATTCTGGGCTCAAGAGTATAGGAGAAATGAAACAAATAGCTGTTAAGGACATTGGCTTTAATTTAATAGTCTGTTACATTTGAAGGTTTATAGCCATGCTTCAGTTGTTAGTGCAGGCTTCATGATTAGAGAAAAGAAGTCCTGCAGCACAGAGTACAGTTTTTCCTGTGTTTCCTCATATAGAACAGAAACTCTTCACTCTTTTGCGGGGAGGACAGAGAAAGGGAAATGCACTTCTGCAAAGCGAAGCATTTGCTTGGGAAACGGATAACATGCAAACTAGATCCAGTAAGATTTAAACTATAGTCTGGGAAAACATCAAATAAATATGTAGCGATTCTTCTAATTATGATCTCATGCTGTTATAAAGTGCCCATTTCAATTTCAGCAAGAATTTAGGAACTTGCTTTCTAATTAAAGGGCTCATTCTGCAATTGTCAAGCTTGATTTCTCTGTAATTAAAACAACAGCAGAAAAAATTGCATCTGGTATGATATGTGGTCTCAGCTGGAAAGCCTGCCCCCCCATGACACCAATGCCCCGTTAGGACACAGAAATAATCACTGTGAGATTATGAATACTTCTGGGAAGGTTAATGAAAAGAGATTTACCATACTTCTCACACTATAGGTGAAGAGGATTTTTCTCAACAAATGTAACCATGTTATCTTGAAAGCCTCTCCCTTTTTCTTTGTTTGGGGTCAAATTCTATGACCTTTAATCAAAACTATTTCCCACTGAGGGCAATGAGAGATTTGCTAAAAGAATTAGGCTTTATAATCACTGGCTTTTATAAATTTTGCTATCCAGATATGTCAGGAGGCAAGCTATTAATGCATTCCTATAAAGTCTAAGGGCAAATTCAGCTGTCATAGTAGTATAAATGGAGAGTAACATTATTAACCTCACAAGATCTGTTCCAGATTTATACCAGTGTGATGGATTGCAGTTTGCCCTGGGGCTTGCATCATTTCTTGTTTAGGTGTGTGAGGAAATCTCATTAGAAAAATCAGAGCGCAGATTGGCAACAAACGCAAAAACACATATGCTGATTTGTGCTTGATGTGCTGTGAATAACGTGTGTGTGTGCGTGCACGCGTCTTTATTTTTCCTCTAATGTTACGGGCAGCTGGGAGAGTTGCGCTGATGAGTCTAGGGATGCATAGGCAGATAGAAAACTAAAACCAAAAAAGAATGGAGTTATGGTAACTTCACATTCAGGCAGTTAACACTACATGCATCAGGAAGTGCAGGTCTGTTCCAACAGCAGCTATGACTCACTCCTGTCACAGATCTTGTCTTTTTGCAGTCTATATTTTGCAATATAAGCGGCAGTATGTTAGGCTATCCATTTAGCAAGAAAGACAGGAACAGGAAGTGCTACATTTGTCCAGTGCAACCTGCTCTGGGTCTGGCTGAATCTCCCGGACAATTGGTAGTCCCTCTCCTATGACCTGGGAGACCCTTGGCATCTCTGGAGCTTTGGGGCGAGATGGGTCTGGGCAGCATCAAGTTGCTGATCCGTCTGGGAGGCGCCACCGTCTCTCACACAGGAATTTGGAATGTGATATGCACCGGCAGACCCTTGCAGTCCGCGGTCTGGAGGGGTCAGGACTGACAGACGGCAAGGCAAGAGCGGTGTAAACCCATGGCTATCGCTGCTAGACGAACAACTCATGCGTGCTCCACGCTTGATGCACGCGTGTGGGAGCAGCGCCCATGGGGCTCAGTGCCCGCCTGGGTGACGGCTGCTGTTCACCAGACAGGCTGAGCCACAGGGCAGCCCCAGCTCCGCTTTCTGTGGGTCAGAGCGGTCCCTTTGCGGCGACCAAAGGGAGCTTCATGCTGGCGGTTTGTGGAAGCGCTCATCTCTGGCAGCTGGTGCCTCGAAAGTTAGAGGCCAGCATGGAGCAGAGTGTGCAAAAGTTGTGGTAAGAAGAGGTATATTACTCAGCAACACATAGTGCTGGGTGCCCCAGCCAGCTTGCTGCTGGCTACCAAGGGAGTTGTAGATATGCTTTAATTAAAGTAAAGGTCTAACTCACTCTGCCCAGCGTCACCTTGTGCTGTACTGCTCTGCTTCTTCTTATTGTTGGCAAGAAAACTATTCCATGTGGAGCCTGGAAAAATATGCAATATATATATGCAAAAAATTCTCCTTGGATTTGTATGTGCTTTTTGTGGATTTTGTATCTCCAGCTGTTTGTCCCGCTGACCCACTCTCATGCCCCGCCACATCTCCATTTCTCCTTTGTAACATAAGGTGATCACTGAGGTCCTGCACCAGTAATGCAGAGATGCTTGCACAAAATCCTGCCCAGGTTCACCATATAGTCAAGGGTTGCTGCAAGTCACCTTCCTTTTGGTTTATGAGTGAGGAGAGGATGCTCCTTGTGTACCCTTGCTGTGAAGCAGGGCCTTTCGTATCATGTATATATCTTATGTATATATTTATATAGTGATAATAAATAAATAAATGTGAGAATACGGAACTATATAAGAGTATAGTTCCGTATTCTCACATTTATTTTTGCAAGACAATAGGATGATGATGAACACCTAAGTTTATAGAAGTCATCACATCATCATAGTGAGATGTGCTTTCCTACTCGGCAGAGGAGCAAAGCAGCCCTACTGGCATTGACAGCATTTGCTTTTCCTGCTAGCCTGCTTTTTGTGCTCCCTTTTGGCAGATGCTGATAACATTATAGTGTCTTTTACAGCTATGACCACTTACAGACACAGCTGTATGTCTGTAAGGGCCTGACGCACCCTGGCTCTGGTGTGCTCCCTGGTGCTGTAGGATGAAGGCTTGAGTCTTACAACAGTTACGAAATAATGTCTGTTTGGCTGACCCGAGGCTAACCCTGGCAGCCAGCTCCCCTTAGGGCAAGCAATGCCCCAGTCTCACTATTTTTACCCCACTAATACTCCTCACAGTGGAGTTTTGAGGAAATGGGTTTATAAACGATTAAGATGATAGCTTTTCACCAACTGAGAGCTTCCTTAAACAGGGCAGGAAGAGGCAGCTGTTTGAGGCCTGCTGATCAGCATGAGCTAAAAAACGAAATGACTTTGTAAAGAATTCAGACAGTGCCATCAGGAAGGATAGTGGAGATCAAAGACAAGAGGAGAAATGAGAGAGATGTAGGCCAACTCCCTACAGAAAAACATTAAAAAGAGACGTACTCCAAAATTGGCAAAATCCTGAGAAGGGGGCAGGTAGAGCTAGTGCAATGTTTTAATCACTTTCATTTGGGGCTTTTTTTAGGTTCATTTGGAAAGGGATGGGGGGTGAAAAATGAGACAGAGTAATGCGCATATTGGGTCTGCAAGGATAAATGCAAAATGCAGGCAGTGCATCATCCCAAGACCGGTGCGGTATGGTGTGATCCTGGCGTTGCTGTCCATCTCTCCCGGATGGCCCAGGGCCATTGCACGGAGGAAACAGCTTGCCTGTCACAAAGTGCTCGGCGAAGCAGCTGTCTCCAGGGACATAAATCCCTGGGTGCAAGGTGGTGATCTCTGCCGTACCCACCGGCGTGCGGGGCAGAGCAGAGTGGCAGCCTATTTCTCTACTAGTGCGGCTGCAGCCACCCAGTCTGAAAAGCACATGGGTGAAAAGCACTTTGCTCAAAGGAAAGTTGCTAGGTTTAAATAGAAGCGGTCGGGTATCCAAGGATACATGACTGAAAAAAGACACTCCTCGCCTGAACTCAAATATATGTAGAAAAGGAGATGAGAGCATTGCACAGGGGGAGAATCCCTTAAAGAGGATCACACTTCTGAAGCATTTGAGATTAGAAAAGGAGAGGTTGGGAAGTGGCATAGTCTCCAAGGAATGCCTACCAAAAGACCAAAATACACTCGGCATTTTTCAAGACCAAGCAGCGCTGTTCCTGCAATGCTAAGGGCCAAATATTTCATTTCAGGACTAACTGTCCCTGCAAGTACAGCTTTTTGGATGAAAACAAGAGGCCAGCTCCACGTCGGGATGTACCCTCCTACCCAAAGGTACCATGCAATACTCACTCTTACCCACATCCTAACACATGCTTGCCATCCAGACAAAGGCCATTTTATAATCCCTAGGCATCTAGTCCTTAATTATTCTGAACCCGGGGCCTGATCCAAATTCCCTGGAAGCCAGTGGTAAAGCTGTCTTTGCCTGCAGTGGGCTTAGGGTTGGATCCTCAGTAGTCTGGAAATCTCATTAGTGTCTGAAATGTTAATGACCATTTTGCACATGTCAACATTTAATGCTCTTTCATCTAGTAATATATGCTTATTCTGCATGCTTGTGGCACACAATTGAAAATAGCTTATAATGTTGTACTCTAATTAAAAATAGTGCTGCATCCTGTTTTCTCCTAATGGATTATTTTTTTAATTTTAAAAGTAATTTATGAGATGCTTCAGTTGGGACAACAAATAGAAAATGCTACACTGGATTCTCTCCAGAATGATTCATTACCACTGTGAAAATGAGTTAGTGTATTTACTAGAGAAAATGTCAATGTGTGAAGAAAAATATCTCCCGGGTACAAATTCACAGTGGTGAATGGGGACAGAACCATGAAACACACAGGATTTTTAGTCCTAATTCCTGCAGTCCTTCTCCGTAGGAATTGTTCAAAGCTGCCAGGATGCAGCTGTGTGGTGCCCAACTTGCACCTTGGCAAAATACCAGGTCACACATGTGCAAGTTCTAGTTTAACAGTGGTCATTTGCTTGCATAGGTCAAAGTTGTCTCAGTGGCTCTCAAGTTTGCATGGCCACCTGTGACCTGACTGTACAACATACAACGTACATCCTTGCAAATTTGTATTTAGAGCCTTACAGAGCAATGAATTGATAAGTTCCATCCATCTTATTAGAAGACTGTCATTTATTATACCCTTCCTAATTGAAGCAATGTCTAGGTCTCTGAAGTGGGCATCACTAGATTAATGTTCTTTTTAATCAAATTTTGTCCAATATAGGACAAATGTAACCATTCTGAAACTTATTTCTTTCCTTGATAGGTATTTATGCCACATACCGCTTCAACTTTGATCTATTGCTATAATATCAGGACTTAGAATTAACAGCAAATGCTATGGAGAGTTTCACAGACTGACTGCAGGGTAAACTGATACTGTTCGGAGAACGAAGTGCATAAGATTTTGGCTTCAGAAGAAGTTTGGGTTCAGTTTGCCAGATCTGTGACATTTGTTAATCACCTTTGAGGTGATGGATTGGTCCATTGCCAGTTAGGTTAAGAGGCGAGGATTCTGCTGAAAGAAGAAGTGGCCGCTACTACACTGTTTGTTACTAAATAACACAGCAGTACTGCTAATTCACAGATTCATGGCAAAGCATCATGTTATGTGTACATTATATATGTAAAAGAGAAAACTGCTTCTTCTCCAGAAGGCAAATTCACCTTTAGCATTATTCTTCCTTGAATCTTAATTCAGTGTCAACAATTTGACAGCTCAAATCAATTTGATGGCTCAAAAAATTGCATTCAGATTCTCAGTACAGTAAACCCAAACTAATTACAGACAGGCATGGTAAATGGGTCAATTAAAGTTACAAGATTTTTGTGTTCCAGAAAGACTTTGACCAATGAAGTCTAAATAGTATGATTCAGTAATGTCCAGATTCTTCCCTGATCCTTTTTCCCCCCACATTCTCTTTTTGTCTTTTTATAAACAAATCTTAGCTGCATGATGAGCTGCATTTTGTTTTGAGCCACTGAGCACAAAGATAAAAAATTACATAAATCTTACGGGCTGACAACCAATTTGAGGGAGTGGGACTTCCTGAAAAAACACTCAGAAAGAGACTATAAATCATCTGGAACTCAATATATTATACCAACTACTTTAAAATTATAAGCATATACACTTCATATTATCTAGCCATGACTGGATGCACTAAATGCACTAAATTGTTCTGCTAGCAGTGGAATTAATGCAGTGGGGGGACAGATTCACATCCTACACCCTTTATGTCACTTTGCCTGAACAACCTCCATCATTTCACTGGCAATGCCTCGAGCAGCCTGCTGGCTCTAGACTTACTGTGAGAAAAACGAGAAAGGCAAAGAGAGAGAACTTTTTCCTTGGGAAATGAGGCCAAGATGCACATGTGCTGGACCCTGGGGAGTTTCAGAGACGTGCGACCGTGACCTCGCGCAGATGCGGGCGTCCATGCTAACGCTGCCTGCTGTTTCCTCCACAGTACATGCTCTCCCAAGAGACCATCGAAGCTCTTCGGAAACCAACCTTTGACGTCTGGCTGTGGGAGCCCAATGAGGTAACAACGCAGTGGTCAAATAACAGTCTGGGCTTACAAGCAAGCACCCAGGGGGTAGATTTGGCAGTCATGAGTCAGGGATCCCATTAGTCAACACAGCTGGCACTGATCCATGGAGGTCTTTGCTGCGTTGAAGCCTTGGCATGATTGTGAAAAAGATGGTCATCCTAGGCATGCCTTGAGCTACCCTTGGGGAATACAAGTGCAGCCTCTCTTGGCTGAGGAGCTAAAGGCCAAAGAGCCCCTGGATGCATTTGGCTGTGCTGAAACAGTCATCTAGAAAAATATTCCTTTCCATAGTGAAGACATACCCTTAAGGAATTGCCCCTTCAACAGCACCCTTTGCTGTTCCTTTTTTTTTTTTTTTTTAGATTTCTTGTCTAGTAAACTTAGAATGGCTTCTTTTGAATCAGGAAATCAAACTAGTATACTTGAAATATAGTCCTGTGTTTTGATTGCATCACACCAGAATTTTCCCTACAGTACACACACACTACATTTTCCCTACAGATACCAAAAATCTTGACTTCTTCTCTTTATTTTTTTTATCTCTTCATTGTTCATTGCTTTGTAATGATTAATAAAGACCTGGGCACTATCACTGATGCCACATGAGATCTCTCCTGCCATCTTATCTGAACAAATATGTCCCTAAGAAAGTATATGTTTAATTTTAAGCAAATGATTACTAACCACATGTAAATCAATGGAGTTACCTGCTGCTGTATGTATCCAGGCTGAGGTACATGTATTGAGTCATATTCTTTTATGCAAGGGTTTTTCTGCAGCACTTTATGAGGAGGTTGGAAATCTGCATGCACAGCTTCTTAGAATTGTCATTATTCTTGTTCATCATCTGTATTATGGAAGCTTCTAGATGGTCCAATGTGCTTCTGCAGAAACATAAAGAAGGAGGATGCATTTCCAATGGCCAGTTTATAACATGGTGTAAAATGAGACTCAACAGATCTGAGTAAAACTCACCTAGGGAAAACATAAGGGAGGACAGGGCTAAATTAGGGTTTTACTGCTGAATTTTTCTTAAGGGAAGTATTAGGTGGCACTAACAGCACCATTAAATTTTCAGTAAAATTCTACACATTTCAATAAAATTCTACACATACAGCCAATCTGGTTGAGTATTTCTAGATGAACATGACAAGGGAAAGTATCCCAGACCCAACCCTTCCAGAAGTACCATATTTCATTTAAGATTTTTCATCTGGCTGGTAGAATAGCAGAAGGACTCTCTGATGGTGCTCTGCTCTATCTCCCATTTGTGAAGATTTCCTCACGTGGCCTATGCCTAGCTGAGATGAATGCTATGCAATTACTGCTCCCTCTCCAGCCCCGTTTCTCTGCACCACTGACATGCAGTTGCTCGGGAAAAATTGCTTGCCCCATCTTTTAAACATCTGCCAGGCCTTTCAAGCAAGGCAGGATTACAACTTGCCAGGTGGACCATGATGCTGTTGGCTCATTGTTATTCTGACCAGCAGGAAAGAATAGGGGAAAACCAAGAAAAACACATTTTCCATGGATTCTTGCATGCTGAAGCATAGTATTTTAGTAAAGTAACTCATTCAGAGTACTCATTACTCAGAAGTAACTCATTCAGAGAGTCAGGAAACATTATAAAGTGGCATGAACGCTGCTAACAAGATGGTATGGAAATCAGGCATGCCTTACAAGGCGAGGCACTGCCCAAAAATGAGATATCACACAAACCCTGGTGACCAAGCACCGTATGGGTTTGCCTTATCCTTTTGGTTCTGATTTATGTTTGCAGAGAATATTTCAATTCTGTCAATGTTTCCCTGCAATGAACTGTTGTCTTTGTGCTCAGTAAACAAGGAAATAATGTGGTGCGCTGCAGTATGTCAGTAACAGAACTAGCCAGCAAACTTGCATTATCTTCATCAAATGCTCACTCATTTTAAGCCTTAAAACAGCATATTTAAACTTTTGCTGTTGACTAAGAAAGCTATAGCTATTTTTTTAATGAAAATTCACCTCGTGTTCACCCAACTCCAAGGCAAAAGTTCTGAGGCTCCAAATCACTCCAGTGACTCACTTAGGGCCCTTTTGGCAATGAGTGGAGGAAGACTGGCATTTCCTGAGTGTAACTCAGCCTTTGCAGATGCAGCTCAGGTTTATTGTTTCAGAAAGCTTTTTGCAAGGAATGGGACAAATTTATCTGTATGAAAAACACTGTATCTGAGCACAGATCAGCTCATGACATTGCCCCTCGAGTCTTGTGGGAAAGTATTTTTCTTCCTTTTCAGATGACTCAAAACCAGTCCCCTTGTTACCACGTAAACTATCTTTAGTCCCTGGGTATTTATAAAATTTTATTAGATGAAACCATCTTTCTGAAGAATTTATAAGATCTTAAATAATAGAAACCTAACTAAAAATATCTCCAAGGCTACATTTGTTTTACTGATAATATGTTGAGTTATAATATGTTATTACACTTATCATATTATAACACCTGGATCAGTCTACAGAATAAGAACTGCTAATGTAATGGCTACATTTAACCTGCAGATTTTGTTCTCACAAATAAGAATGCAGATACGTACACTCCTGAAATCCTAGAAATCAGTGCACTTTCTATCAGTGACAGCTGTTACATGCACAGGTTATGTGCATCAGCTTATCAATACAGAATCACAGAATAACACAGAATGCTTGAGGTTGGAAGGGACCTCTAGAGATCACCTAGCCCAATCCCCCTGCTCCAGCAGGGACACCTAGAGCACGTGGCACAGGGTGGCATCCAGGCAGGTTTTGAAGATCTCCAGAGAAGGAAAACTCCACAACCTCTCTGAGCAGCCTGTTCCAGGGCTCTGTCACCCTCCCAGGAAAGAAGTTCTTCCTCACATGGAGATGGAATTTTCTGTGTTTCCACTGGTACCCATTACCCCTTGTTCTGTCACTGGCCACCATCAAGTAGAGTTAGGCCCCATTCTCTTCACATTCTCCCCTCAGATATTTGTGCATGTTGAGTAGATCTCAGTCTTCTCTTTTCTAGGCTAAACAGGCCCAGCTCACTTAGTCTTTCCTCATAAGATAGATGCTCCAGTCCCTTAATCATCTCACGGCTCTCCGCTGCATGCTCTCTAGAGGCTCCACGTCGCTCTTGTCCTGGGGAGCCCAGAACTGCACCCAATAGTTTAGGTGGGGCCTCACCAGAGCTGAGGAGAGGGGCAGGATCCCCTCCCTCCCTCGACCTGCTGGCAATGCTCCTCCTGATGCAGGCCAGGATCCCATTGGCCTTCTTGGCCACGAGGGCACATTGCTGACTCATGGTTAACTTGTTGTCAACCTGGACTCCCAAATTCCTCTCCATAGAGCTTTTGCAATATTTTCAAACCTATAAGATTATCTAGGAGTGGCAGTGCCATAATATCTGTGTTTCCGTTTATACCTCAGCACAGACTTTGTCTCAAAGAAACATCCTGCCTTTGTATTTCAGCCATCGGGATTCACATTTCCAGGCTATGACAGTGGATGTTCATAAAAATGCTGCAATTTTGTGTACTAATAAACTGAAGTCTTTTTTTAAACAAACAAAAATTTAGGATACCTGATTTAAGAACTGACAAGTAGTCATAAAAGGAAAAGGACATTTTATGTCTAGAATACACACTGCTTTAAGCATGTCTTATTTTCTGCTGCCACTTTCTATATAGGTAGATCCTGATCGAGAAAATTCCCATTGATTTCACTGAGCATTAAAAGAAGCCCATACATATCCCAGCTGAACTAGAAAAAAAAAAAGACAGAGCTTTTTCCTGGGAAGAAATTGTTATGATATTTGTGATGCACCATGATTGCTAACGAGTAGGTGTGATTCAAAGCCCTGTGTAAAACCTATGAGGTCAGCAGTGATCTCCCTACTTCAAAAACCTTCCAGAACCTCTCTGCCTCCCCTTTTGCACTGTCTTTAATCATGCAATCTTTGAACATCTGCCTTTCATCTTAGCAAAAGGACTCTGCAATCACAGGAGGCGTGCAAGGAGAAAATTCACTTTGCACTGTACTGTTAACTCAAGTGGTATTTACCAAGCGAACAACCTGTCCATCCCTTCCCGCAGATGCTGAGTTGTTTAGAACATATGTACCATGATCTCGGGCTGGTTAAAGACTTTAACATCAATCCCATCACATTAAAGAGGTGGCTGGTAAGTATTTCAGCTTACTGATATTTGCCGTTTTTCGAATTCAGAAATCAATAAACAAAATACTAAGGCATGGAATTCGCTTTGCTCACATGGGTGAGCCCCCTGAAAGCAGTCAATCTATACACATCCTTAGAGTGTAAGTACTGCTGCAAATGTTTGCATTCTTGTGGTCACAAATGACAATTTTTACCAGTTCTGCCTTTGTTTGATAAGCTTTCTGTTACTGCAAGCAGTTCATTTCTGGTGATTGCTGGTTTTGCCTAATATAAATAGAGACAGCAAGCCAGTCAATAAAATAATTGTTAGGGGTGTTAATCATGTTCTGAAAGAGCACAGAAGGAAAGGAAAGAAAAGAAATTGCTGAAAAGCTAAAACATTTTTATGCTTGGTCTTCAGTGTTGGAAATGTAGCAGAGATGCCAGACTTGCTAAAGATGATATCATATCAGAAACTAGGGTGACTAAAGAAGAAACACTGGTGCATTTAAAAAACAATATGTTTTCAGGCCCAAGGGGGAGTGTAAGAATGAAATTGTTAAAAAGCTGAAGTATATGTTGGCTTCCTAAGTAAAACCCATCAGTTTCCTAGAAGACTGCAGAATGGTAAATATACTACTCATTGTATAAAAAGAATCTGGGAATAACCCAAACAATTATAATTAGCAGAGCTGACATGTCTACCTGGCAAGTTTATTGGAACAATAACTAAAAACATCATGATGTGGAGTTCATAATATGAACAAGTTTCTTATGATTTCCAAGAAGAAGAATTATGTTTTATTAATCTTGCTTAATTATCTGAAGAGTATGCACAGAGCAGAGGGAGCTGTTTTATATGATTGATGTAGACTTCCAGAAAGGTCTAAACAAATTCCTCACAGTCAGAAGGTGTTTAGAAAGCAAAACACTGAATTCATCATACCCATATGTACATCAAGAGCAGAAAGTACCTGAGTACAAGCGCAGTTATATCGGTGACTGTGACTAGTTGGTGTACTGCTGCAGCCCAAAGCTAGAGAGGTATTAGGCTAATTAGAGATTGGAATAAGGGATAAAATGGATGAATATTAATATGTCTCTATGCAAAGCATAAGGCTCACCTGGAATTTATGTGTTCCACTGGTTAAGTCATTTTAGAAAAATACTATGACTACATTTAAGGAGATTAAAAAAAAAAAAAAAAAAAGAACAAGATCTGGGAAATCTCTCCCTGAAGGAGACAATTGAAAAGCTTAATATTGTTGACCTTAGAAACTAGCTGAACAGAAGGGGTAGGATGAAACCCAGTACAATCAAGACTAGCACAGGGCATATCAAACAGAAAATTTCCTCCTTCTGTCTCACAGCCTGCAAGCCTGGGAAGCAAGGTGATATGTCAACACACATCAACATACCCACCCACTAGCATTACAGCAGGTGGCTTCCCGTTAGCTTGTTTCTCCAAGTCATTTTTTACTGCTAGCATTTGAGAGTCTCCTTTGGAACAATGAGGGGAGTTTCCTATGTATTTTATACAAATCTTAGACATAGTGAGAATTCCTTCCTCCAATACTAGCATCACAGAAGGAAAGGCAGTTAAAAAGCCCCAATGAGTCTGCCTCAAGCTGTGATACTTTCCCAGTCAGACAATGGGCCTTGACTCAAGCTTCAGTGGGTGAGAAAGCTGCCTCCTGCGTAGACTTTCTTTCATCCTCCCACACCCCCAGCTACAGAAATATGGCAGAAAGAAGAGGATGACTAATGCAGCCCCCTCACTCCAGCCCTTCAGTGCTGTGAGTCAAGATTACCCCGGGATGCTCCATGCCCCTAGAACAGAATATATATGCTGAGTATATACATTACACTCAAGCAGTGCTGTGCAATGCCTCTGCATGAGCAATGTGTCTAAGCAGGGGCTGGGAGATACCACCCACCACCTGTGAGCCTGGCAGTCAGCCATATAGTGGAATTAGTTACTCATTTTAAAATAATTTAAAGTAATTTTGAAGTTTTTGCTGTAGAAGAATCTGAACAGATTTTGTAATGAAGCCCAAATATTTAATAAGTGGTGAAAGCCCATGCTGAGTGTCCATGCCTTCATCCAGAACTTTGCATTTCTAAAAGTCACATGCCATGTTAAAGAGTCTGATTCTGAACAGTCTTGAGGATGTTCTCAGCAAACCCCTTAGCTAGAGAAGAATTGCAGAATGCTATCAGTGTCTTTAATTCAAATGCAGGAATTAAGACATATGGGTAAGGACCCATTAGGCTACTAGGTCTTCAGCAGATGAGGTCCAGCAGTGCTGCTGATGTGCAGGAAAAGACACGAAAGGCCATGTAGTATGTTATAAATGTAACTAACTGTGCTGTGCCAGCTTCACCCAGTAGCAAGGACACACCAGAACTACTTTAGCTTTCATTTGTAATGAGAGTGTTTGGCCAGGGTCTATGGAGAATGAGAATACACGAAAGTTAGTCCCATGTGTCTACATGGCTGAATCTTGCTCATGCTGCATAGGGTAGAAAATCTACACAGGTATTCTACTGCAAAAGTGTTCACATCTTCAGTCTGCCAAGAGACGCATCCCAAAGCACCAGCTGAGTATTTGCAAATGAGATAACAACTACGTTTCTGCCTTGAAGATTTCCAAGCTGCAATTTGCATTCCATGAGTGAGGGGAATGAGGATGTACTTTGTGTTCTTTACATACCCCAAAGTGGCTGTTTAGCAGCTGCACAGTGTGAAATACAAATTCAGGATAAGAGCACAGGGTCCTATTTTAGGACTGAGATGCGTTTATGGCTGCAATGGGATGCTTACCCATGGCTATCTTGTACTAGAGAAAAGCTGCTACAAGTATTACCTGTCTCAGAGTTTACTGATTCTTAGGACTTTGGAAAAATCAGCGTGCTGTCATGGCCTTCACATAAGTAGCCCTGCACTGACTAGGAAATATGTCCCTTCTAGTGCAGTTTGGGGACACCCCTGCATAGCTGTTGACAAACTCTTGAAAGTTAAGGCAGTTTTCCCTTGTCCTTCCCCAGAAAGTGTGTCAGAAAGCTGTGACTTTGTATTAGCAGAGAAAAATACTGGGCTCCACAGGAGTCCTATAAGGACATATGTTGCTCCCAGGGACATTGTGAAGTATATGTATTCACAGTTCTATGTAAAAAGAGCTCTCCTGTCTCTGACTGCTCCTTTCCCTGTTTGGACAGCTGTGTATTCACGACAACTACAGGAATAACCCCTTCCATAACTTCCGGCACTGCTTCTGCGTGACCCAGATGATGTACAGCATGATCTCCCTCTGCAGCCTTCAGGTACGACCCCCATCTAGACAGCAGCACGTGGGGCACATGCTCCTTTACGGAACACCGCAAAACCTAAGCCATCTGGCTTGCCAAAGAGGTCACTGACTTCTTTGCTAATGATGAGTTTTGCAGTACCTGCCCTTTTTCAGTCCCTGGAAAAGGGAGGGCACATGTTGGGCTATGTATTGGGTTTTCACCCTTAGCTGAGCACTCAGCCACCCTCTCTCAGCCCCAGGCACCTCCTGGGCTTTCGGAGGCTGCTGCGGAGCTACCTGCAACTCAAGCATTTTCTCAACTTGTATGCAGAAGCCCTCTTGGCATTTAGATAGAATAAATAATTTACAAAAGCCAACTGAATTATGGTCCCATAGACTTGTGTTTTTCCTGTGACACAAAATATTTCCACTTTTTTTTTTCAAATCTCTGATTGCCCCTGAGTGATCTAGTGCAAATAATGCATTGCTTGCCATACCATATGCAAGATTCATATTGGACTTGTGCATTTTTCTAAACAAAAGGCAGCATTTCTTTTCTTTGACTTGAAAATCTGTGGTTGCACATTAATTTTATTTGTCAAAAATTCTTTTTTTTTTCTGTAGTTAAAAACCTCATAGTTTCTGGCCTAAGTCTCTTTCTTGCCAGCAGGAATATGAAGAAAAACAATTTTGCATGAAAGTTCTCCCTATTCAGATGCTGTAGCAATGTTACCTTTAATTTTTCTCACTGTCTTTATAACTTTAGTTAATACAAAATGTAATGACAGCTAAGATATCTTCCAGTTCTAAATAAACTAATCAAGATAGTCAAATGACTTTTAAGAGATTATATTAATACCTCTATGCTTTCATACAATTTCTGCAGTAATAGCAAGTTTGAGGCAAATTGTGTCCTCTGAGCTACTGTTATTTAATGCAACAAAGGCATATCTCAGTCATTTTTGTTGGAAAGGAAGGCAAAAATCTCTTTCTTGACTGAACTAAATTGAACTATGGAAACATATTTCATTTTGCTCATATTTGCATCTCCCTGAAATGTAAATGTGGACTTTTTTTTCTTCATTTCATTTGTGGGGACAGAGGAAGTTGAAATTGCAAGACTACATTAACGGTTTGTGCTTTGCAGGAGAAATTTTCCCAAATTGACATCTTGATTCTTATGACTGCTGCCGTATGCCATGACTTGGATCACCCTGGTTATAACAATACGTAAGGCAGTCTCTTGCTTTCTATTTACTAACATTTATTGGGAAGGTAGCACCTGCTGGCATTTCTGTGGATTAGGTTTTCCTCCTCACAGCTTGAACTGGCCACAGCCTTTCCCCAAGGCTCCACTGCTCACTCACACCTGGGCCAGGGCATTCCCCTTCATGCAGAAAATTCAGCTCTGGGTTGGGGTTGCCAGCTACCCCAGGAAAATGCTCTTTGAGCTTTTCATGCTGACACTTTCCTCTCTAATCCGAAGGGGCAAAAAAGAAAGGAAAAAGAGGAAATGTTTTACAGGTGAGAAGGCATAGAGTATAGCTTCACTGACTGACATGTAATAAAAATATTAATAAAATACAAAGGGTGATTTGTCTGAACATTATTTCACCATTATAGATTATGAAGTCTATTGTATTCTATTCACTATCATGTGAGGAAAGTAGAAGTGTTACTGATGGTCATTTCTGCTTTTGTGTATGTGAAAGAGAGAGGGAGGGAGAGAATCTAATGTATCTGTAGTCATTCATTAAATAAGGGCAGAAGCCGGTTCTGATTGAGAATCCATCTGTCAGTATTCGTGGGAGCTGAAAGAAACCCAAGCTGTTCCTTTGGATTTCATTATGTGTCGTTTTAAGCTACAGAGACTTGGGAAAATAAAATAAGCTACAGGGGAAAGAGTGCCTGGAGTGATATTAAAGAAATATTCATCTTCTCTAAAAGTCTGATTTAATACTAACAATCCCCAAAAAATATGGCTAATTGAATAAATGTTCAAAAGAATGTGAATAAAAGTAAGCAGCATGTTTCAGAGCAGCTGGTGCATGTCTGTAGGTCTTCTCACTGTTTCTCTTCATGTCAGCTATCAGATAAATGCACGAACAGAGCTTGCAGTACGCTACAACGACATCTCCCCACTGGAGAACCATCACTGTGCTGTGGCTTTCCAGATCATATCCCAGCCGGAATACAACATTTTCTCCAACGTGGACCAGGACCAGTTCAAACAGATAAGACAGGTATGAGTCGTGGTCCCATCTGTGTCATACAAGCTCTGCTCGAAGTTGCAGCATGCACAGACCTCCCTGCTGTACAAGGCAAGTGAATCATTCTCCCCAGAGGGTAGGAATGAAAAACCCTCACACTAGAAGGATCCAAAAGGGATTCTTGAATGACTTCCACAACTGCACTCCCTGGAATGTCTTGCTGAGAAATAATGAGCACATCCTGACTGTTAAAGCCTGTGACATTTTTTTGTGTGGATATTTATGTTATGGAAGGAGCCAATTAGCTCTGACTGGAAAAGGATTAAGCTCTCATGACAGCAGTTTATGCTTTGAGAGAACAATGTATTAATTTTAAGAAAGGCTTTGAAATTGGAAAGATTTAGAGCAGCTGAGCACTTTTGCCATTGGAAGAGGCTGTGGAGGCCTGGGAGACATCACAGTTATCTCTGTGACAGTGAACAATACCATAATTCCCATTACAGCTTTAAGGGCCAATATTGTTCTTACTTTCCATGTCACACCTCCCTTACACACTCAATGAAACAGCAGACCAAAAGAAGGCTCCAGTATTGTCCTAGACAGAGTCACTTATTCTGCCAATGCATGGGAAGCAGGTATGGACCAAATAGGACAATGAAAACCTGCAGCTTTAAATTAACCACGTATTTTCCAATCATAAGTTCTGCCTAGTAGGGGGATACCACCCCCTACTCCGCTGTCTGTGGCTGGGTACCTCGAAGTGCTTCATCCAAGGATGCCGAGTACACACCGCTCCACTGCTCTTTGTCCCTTCTTTGTGCTACTAGAGTCCGCTGCCAAACGTATGTTGCTTTCCAGGGAACCAAGAGTAGATCTCAGCAAACAGAATGTGAATTTTAACATCTTGTTTTACAACCCTATTTCCACACTCAGCCAGTCAGAAAGAAAAAGACTCACTTCCTCCAGAATATAACACCAGTATTATAGACCTAGCCAACCTCTAATATGCCATGACTGCTTTATAACTCCTTCCTAGTCTACTTTGTGGTTTGAAGTCAGAAAGCTCCCCTTTCAGTGTTACTAATATAATACATCTGGGGTTTTTTTGTGTGTATGCAATAACTCCACTTTTCTCTGCAATAATGGACTTTGTACACAATATTGAGTTAATATGTGAACATGTTTTCTTTGCTAGGGGATAATTACATTAATCCTGGCTACAGATATGGCAAGGCATGAAGAAATACTGGACTCTTTCAAGGAAAAAATGGAAAATTTTGATTATTCGAATGAAGAACACATGACCTGCGTAAGGAGATTTGGTGGATTTTCATGTTTTTGTGCACAATGTGATAACTTGCAGATGAACGTGCGTTTGTTTAAAAAAATCAAATTTCAAGATGTATTATTATAAAACAATCCTTTTTAACACCCTCTGCCCCACCAAAAGAATTACAAACTTGGAAGCACTTTGTATAGAATAAATCATTCTATCTATTAAAAAATCCTGAAGTGCCATCAGGAATCAAATACATTTACTCTATCAAGATACAAATTCTTATTGTCTGTTACTATGCAGAAAGTGTGTCCACTACAAATTTAAGTCTCTTCTGCTTCCTAATCCAATAGTCTTTGAAGTTCCTGGAAGTTTTTCTTCTGACTCCATCCAAGCACTCACAAAGAAAGAACCTTATGATCATTTGTGGTAAAATCTTAGAAGTTCTTCACGTGATACATAAGCACATGTTCCTCTCTAAAACATCCCAGAGTTACAGAGAGGAAAACTGAGGTAGAAAGGGGATAAGTCATTTACTCAGGATCACTGAGAGAATGGAAGGTATCTGTATCCTTTAAGACCTCTGATTTAATCCTAAAACTGCCTTTTCTGTCTGAAAGGCACAAGCTCTAGATAGGAGAAAAGGCCTGGCAAGATGACTGCAGTGTTAAAGTACTTCTCTTCTTTCAGCTGAAGATGGTCCTGATAAAATGTTGTGATATCTCCAATGAAGTCCGCCCAATGGAAGTAGCGGAGCCCTGGGTGGACTGCTTGCTAGAGGAATATTTTATGCAGGTAAGAGTGAACAAGAGACCTGGCTGCACTGATTGCTGCTGTTACTGCTCCCCACTTTGGTGGGAGCTGTCCTGTGGGCTGGCAGCCCGGCCCAGCTCCAGGATGGAAAGGCTGCTTTTACAGAGAGCTTCAGAAGGCTGTCGGCTACAGAAGGCTGCTCAGAAAGCAAATGGATGTAGCTCACTGTCATTTGTAGTTGAAAGACAGTAGCAACCTGAAAATCCTAATGCTATCAGACTGAAGCTTGTTCTCTGGAAAGGGACTGCCTTGCAAGTTCATGTGATAAATATAGAGAGAGAGCCAAAAGAGTATTGCAAGTGACGCACAGCTGCGGGGTCTGAGAAGCACAACAGGCTGGAGATACCTGTCTTGGAAGTTTCTTCCACACACTGACAGGGTGTGTGTAAAGGAGAGGCAGAGACCTCTAACAGTGTGTTAAAAGCACCTCTAGCTCCCTGCATTGACCTTTTTTTTAACCTCAAATTATTTTATCTGTGTGCTTTGCTGTTTTGACCTTTGAAGTATAGAGCAAAAGCACTACTGTGTGCCTGCAGACCCAAAAGAGCAGTGAGAAAGTCTTTACGAGGCTGTCTTTTTTGGATGCACAATCCATGACCTGCTTGCACACGAACTCAGAGAAATAGTGAGTCATGTAGTCAAGCAGGTAAGGTGCTTAACTCATTTCAGCCAATGGAACTATACTCATTTGTGCCAAAGAAAGGTCTGAACTGTGGTTTGCACAACACGGTCTAAAGCCCTGAACACATATTTTTAGCTTTCTCTTGTTGAGTCTGTAGAAATTATGAATCCCTGGATGAGCTGGCGTTAGCTTTAGTCATTATTAAAGAAGGTTTCTAATTCCTGGTTGAATACCCAAGAAGAATAACTCTGGAGAATGAAGAAATCAAGAATGGCAAAGAGCCATTACCACCTTTCTAAATGCTCAGGAATATTTTCCCCCATAAGCCCCATGTGTTGGCAGTAGGAATTAGGTGGCCTCATTGCCCTGTAAGCCTGAAGGTGACTGCTTTCATGTCAGTGCTGTGCAGATCTGTCTAGATGCTTGCTCTGAACAGAGCAGGATATATTACTAGCGTGAGGAAGTAGATTTCTATTCTGTTTTCTTTTGAGATATACCACTGAGTATATCATTATTTATCAGCCTACTCAGCACATTAGTCTCCTCATTGGCTTCTCATTAGTATTAACATGGAGTTAATATTTATTCATATTTGTTCCAGAGCGACCGAGAAAAATCTGAGGGGCTTCCAGTGGCACCTTTCATGGATCGTGATAAAGTGACCAAACCAACGGCACAGATTGGATTCCTTAAATTTGTTCTCATCCCCATGTTTGAGACAGTGACAAAGGTAAGTTATCAAATGTGAGAAGCAGAAATGGGAGTGTGAAGAATTTCGTTTTATTAGCCAGGGAGACAGGAATGCACAAGTTACACCTTTCCTTTCCATCTGTTTCCAGCATGGATAAGTGAGTGAATACAAAAGGAAAAGTTAGTATTCTCTTTTCATTTTTTTTTTTTTCATTTAGTTATTCCCAGAAGTGGAGGAGGTGATGCTCCAGCCTCTTTGGGAATCCAGGGACCGCTATGAGGAATTAAAACAGATAGACGATGCTATGAAAGAGGTAAGCTCTAAGTACCTCTTCTATAAGGCAATCTTTATAACTTAATAAGTCAAACGTAATAATTTAATACTAATTTAATTACCAAATAGTAGGAATGTTTATGGCATAATCATATGCCTAAGGAACACATTCACTACACCTAAGTGCAGAAAGGAGAGCATTACAGCGTTGCTCTCTGTAGGCTTTTCCTAACAAGAACAGTTTTATCATGTGGACAGGACACTATCTGTCACTCTATCACTAAAATAAATTGAGAAGTGCCCTGGAGCACCAGTTGTGCTGATACTCTTTGGTATGTGGGAAATGAAGGTTCCTTTACTTGATCTCTCACTGGCTGAGTGAGGGGAAGAGCAGCTTCCTGCCATCACTCCCACCTCCTCCAAAGCATTGTGGAGGGAACAGTCCTCTTCTCAGCAGCACAAAATACTGAGGCTAACTAATCAAAGAGTACAAGTTTTGAGGGCACTAGCTTATAAAGAAGAAGAAAATCTTCCAGGCATTCTTCAGTTTACAATAGGTATGCGGAGCACTCCTCAGAGGAGGGAAAAAAAAAAGCTCAAAGATGACAGTGAACCTTTCTGAGATCTTGTTGTTTTTCAAGCTGAGCTGAAATTTAACTTCTGGTTTGCAGAAGCTGTCAAAGCAGAGTTGTTATACAGACCGATGGAGCTGTAATTACAGTATACAAGAGGTCTTGGGAAAATGAGGACTGCTTCAACTCAGAAATACCTTGAAACAAAAGCAGGTAGCTAATAGTCCTAGAGCCTAGCTCAGCATATAATGAGAAATACTAAGTTCTAGCCTGTGAGATACCACATAACTGCCTGTTATTTCCCAGGAAATTTAGCACACACCTTGCGGGGAGAGTAGCACCGGACCCATAGCAGTGGGGGCACTGCGTGGGTCAGCAGTGCTTATTCCGCTTTGCTCTTCGTTTCAGCTGCAGAAAAAGAAAAGTGAAAGCTTGACCAGCGGAAGCACCGAAAAGTGAGCAGAAAAAGACCCTGAGCAAAGCCCCAAGGTCGTTTTTGTGTTTTCGGAACTATTATCTTTGCCAAGTAGACATGGGGACTACATCAGCAGCGTGTCCTCCAGAGAGCTTACCAGCCACCCCATGCCCGTGGCCTGCTTGCATGGGCAGCGCCATGGGCAGGCACTGACGGCTCCCCTCGCTCCAGAGCACGTGCCACGGATGCTGGCAGGACCGCCGTGCGGACGAGGTTGCAGCAGGACTCAACCACTCGGCAGGTCTGCCCTTCTGGGGACCACTGGGAATTAGACCCAGAATCTACAGAGACAATGCGGAGTTTTGCTAAGGAGCCTCTTCTGGAAGATGAAGCCCGAAACCAAAAAAGAACATCATTCAACTCCAGATACTGCATATACGTGTCCAGCAGTATGCTAATTACAGCATAGCTTGACAGATGCTTATATTCTGACAGGGGGTCTAGCATATGATTTTGTTTTCCTCATAGGCCCTAATGACACATTTCTCTGTATAGTACTTTGAATTTTATAGTGTTCACAGTACAGCCCAATATATTGGATGCAAATTTTCTTTTCTACACTAGGAGAAGTCAGAAGAAACCTTAGTGTGTTTGCCAGTTTGCTTTTTGGCCTCTGGTGCAGATAGGCGTCAAGGGATCCTTCAGCATGAGCAAAGGGAGCTCACAGCTGAGACTACCATGCAAACATATTTTTACCCTTACGGTTGCAAAAAGCAGGAAAAACTTTTGAAGGTGTACAGCTATTTGTTTTTTTACTTTCAAACTGATCTGCTAAATAATATATTCTTCTATAGAAATGAGTATCATACTTGTTTTCTTTTGATATCCACAAAAAAATTGCCTCCGTTCCCAAAGATGAACCCTCTCGTAACGAACATAAAGTGAGAGGCTGCAAGGAAGTGGGGAGGGCCTGGACTTCTTGAGAGGAGAAGTTTTGGAAACGTCTATTCTGTGGCAGCATTGCATTGTAGGAGCAGCACTGGAGCAGCTTCCCTTCCACCAATAACTTTGCACGTGCAACCCAATGGCCTCTCTGGGTGAGGCCTCACACTGTGGTGAGGCCAAAAGAAGAGAAGAAGCCCCAATTCCTGGCCCGCAGGAGAGGCGACCCATAGCCATGTCACTTGGTTGCCCCTGGGTCTGCACCATACCCTGCAGTCCCTCCATGGGCACCCACACTAGCACTGTTCCTCCGCCAAGGTCAAAGACACACAGGTGGTCTGGGCTTCTTTTTCACAAAGACAGGAGTGGGTGGGTGGCCAGTCTTCCCCCTCATGACACAGGTAACACCTGGATAACCTCAGCGTCTCTGGGGGTACCAGGTGACTAGGGCCATGTTCAGCATGGCCTCCAGCCCTGGAAATACATGTTTCTGTACATTAATTCTCAGTTTCCCTCTTGTTTTCCTTCAGTAGCATTACTGTTTGGTCCATTTCTTTGCCCTAAACCACGTTATTTCAGCTACTCTCTAGTTCTAGTTCTAGTTCTCTCGTTCTCTCTAGTTCTCTTCCTGCTTCCATGTTCTCTGAGACCCATGACCGACCCACAGCTAGTTCTCCCTGCTGGTGCCTCTTTTTACCCGAGCTGTCTTCTCCTTTAAACAACCTTTTGTGTGTGTGTATTGGTTTTGTGCTTTCTGTTGTGACTTGGAGAAGGGTCTGATCCCTGGATTTGAACAGCCTTGGGGGAGCACAAGGGTGATGGGAAGATCCAAGCACAGAGTCAGCTCCAAGTTATGTAGACATATACACAAGTGGATGAACTAAACTCTAGTTTTAATTACCCTCAAACTTTTTGATGCTTGAAAGCTGCCTCTGAAATCTGTGGCTTGGGCCTTTTTCTGCACTAAATCTTATAATCCAAAGTTCGTTGTGACCCAGATTGTTTTGCCGTGGAACTCTTCACTTCTTTTTCTCAAGCAAATCAAATTTACCATCTCCATTCAAGTGGATTTCCGTCACAAATCAGCTCCCAGAGCAGATGTGCTGCATAGGCGCTATAAACAATAGCTCAGAATATGCCAAGTCCTGCATTGAGCTACTTACATTAGATGAGAAAACCTGCTCTAGGAAGCCGACTGCCCCTCCTCCTGCTGGAAGTGTTTAAGAGTGAGATCCTAACAGAAAGTTTTGTTTCAGTCAGAAGGATTTTCTCTAGCCATAAACCCTAATCCAGCAAGTATTTATGCATGTGCTCCCACAAGCCTAGTCACGGCCCCTGGCGTAGAGTAGCTAGTTGCATAGTAAAGGCTCCTTAGCCTTTTCTAATTGAGGAACATGGGAGTTTTGTAACTGATGCCTCTTGGTGCTGGTTTTGGTTACCACCACCTGAACATTGTTTACTGGAGGGAGAAGATGTAAGGATATTGGTGAAATCCTGCTGACTTCTTTGGAGCCACATCAGAAAGAGGGAGAAGGGGATGTCTTACTCAAGACAGCACTAATGACTGTTGTCATTTTGCAAGGCACTGTGTGGCTCATTGAAAGAACAGGCAACACCCAGGCTGCTATTTTTAACAGCTGCAAAAAAGACCACAAGAAGTCATTACCAGTCATTGGTAGAAACTGGGATGCCACAGCATTTTTAAATCTCATCTGTCGTCATTATATTTGATTTCTAAGAGACACTCCTCCTCCCAACATCTGTTTAGCCAAGGGGAATGTAAGACATTCTCTCTTAATTCTAGTTTCCTGCACTTTTTTCCCCATAATATTTGGCACTGTGATTCATATGTAAATGAATAGATTTGAGAATCTTGGCAATCAGTCAATTAAAATGTCACATATTTTCACAGTGATATTTTAAAACTATGCTTAGCATGGAAATGAAGTTTTTGAGGCAATCAGACAGAAGCCTGAAGGGAGTTTTATTTTGTCTCTCCCTAATCCAATGAATAAGAACAAATATTATATCTCAGTGTTATTTTTTTACTTTAACGTAACTGCCTAGAAAGAACTTTATATGGCCTGGCACTTACATGTCAGCCTTACAATGCTACATTTTCACTTGGGATCGGAGATGACTATGAAACAGTTTATAACTATTCCACACTCTTTGACTTGGAAATTAATCATTCTTTTTAATTATGCCATCCTACAGCCTTGTGGGATGACGTAATCAGATGCCAGAATAAGATCAAAATAAGCTATAGTATAACTGCATGGCTGGGGAAGGAAACAATTTTTTTTTTAATGTGAATATCCCCACAGCAGCCAATTTGCAATGAAAAGGTGGTGTGTGTTAAATACATAGGTTATGTAATGCTAAAGAAATATCTGTACATGGAAATTACTGTTCTTGGTACTGCCTCTGAGCAGGAGTAATAACAGCGGTAACTATTCCATATGGGAGTGAAGCACAGGGCCGGTGCTAAGCATGAGCCCATCAGGAGAAACAATGTCATGAAGTATTAAATTTTCCTATTTCAGTAGTGGGCATTTGCTGTGAGTGGCCCTCTGCTCTGCGAATTATCTGACATGAGAAGAAATCCCACTCTTGCACTCGTGGCCTTAAAATCATGCACACTTCTTACTGTTCACCTATCATGATGGTCTGTCATGTTCTCAAGGTTTCTGTGAGACAACAGACGCAGTGGGTCAAACCTGCCCCGCTAAGGCAACATCTGCCCCCGCTCACCTCTTTCCCAAAACACCCCCTGGGTGTTGAGAGAAGGTGCACAGCACGGCCCTGGCTGCAGCCTGAGCACAGCAGGGACTGTGTGCAGGAGAGGCGCATGGGAACCAAGAGTTATTCTTTTCAGAAAATATGACTTCATAGAGACTTTTGGCCAAAAACCTTATTAGATGTTCTCATAAATGAAGAGGCTGTATCCAACAAGCCAAGCATCTCTTTCTTCGCCATCAGGTGGTGGTAGGCCCAGGGCTTTGCTTTTATGCCACACTTTTCACTATTTCACACTTACAACAAAGCTCCCCGATGGTCTTGGCGGGTAGTCAAGAAGTACAGGTGTGCTCAGGCACAGGCATACATGCAGAATTGCTGTCTGCAGACATTTTGGTAACAGCACTCTTGGCTCTGCTGCAAGACGAACTGAGACCCAGGAGGCTTTGGAAAGTGTAAATGAGTCTTGCAGCAGCCAGAACTTTCTATAATGCCTCAGAGGGAAAAATCTCTGTTTTCCAAATTGTGTGGAAACACACTTACTGCCTGGCTGATAGACACCCTTTCCCTGAAGGAAACTCTGGGATGACAGCAACTTGGAAGGGAGCTATTGCTGTCTAGAGCTGACGGTGTCCTGGACCTGGGTTAGCTGGGATGCATTCCAGCCTGAAAAGTGCAACAAGAAAGTCAACATAAAAATATATAAATCCTCCTCATGGCTCCATGTGCCCAAGTCTTAATGCCAGCCTTCCCAGTTAATAGCTCCTCCGGTTAACGCATGCAAGTCAGCTGCCCTCCAGCTCCTCTCTCTGTGCTCACGCCACTGGGGAGCTGAGGGCTTTGCAGCCCTGCACAGCGCATGAGGAGGCTTCAAAGCACCCCCAGCAAACAGGGTTACGTATGGGCAGCTAAGTTGAATGCCATCAGATACATGTGCACCCCACGCTCGGCCCCTGTCCCCGCTCTCTTCAGCAAGCCAAGTCGGGTGGCTCCCCTCACCAGAGAGATGCAGAAATGGCCCTGGTGAGGGCCAGCGCCACAGGGAAGCTGTGCTGTCATGTGCGGCCACCATGGCTCCCTGGGCTGAGCGTGATAAGAGCTTCAAAGAAAAGGCAAAAGACTGGCGAATGGAAGGCAGAACGAGCAAGGCATTTATTCTCAAGTTGGTTTGCTCCTTCCAGGGTTATGTTCAGGGCCTGACAGTGGTTGCTTTTTGAAAGGAAACTTCTTTTTTGGTTGTTTTTCTTCTTTTTTAAAATTTTTTTTTTCAAGTCCTTTGCCATCTGGCTCTGGAGTGCTCAATCTGCTCTCCAAGTCGACATGCTGGGAAGACATTATAGCGGTAACATTTGTGTACTGCTGTAGTCAGTGCTCAAGGATGGGCCAGGCTTTCCATTGCAAAGAGCTCCCTGCTTGCCAGATCCCTATATCTGGAGCTATGGAAAGCAGCATCGCCAGCTGAGCCGTGCCGCTCTCTTTGGCCTGTCCCTGCCTGCTGGGGCAATCTGACCCCTTGTTGTCCCCCCTTGCCTGTCAGCCACACAAGTGGCAGTCCCAGGCATCTGCCCACAGGGTTGTCCTGCCAGCCCTGAGCTGGAGCTGGGGCTGGCTGGTGGTGGTAAATGCCAGCAAAGGACGTGCATTTGCCAGAGGAAAGGAGATGCATCAAGGCCTTTACAAACTCAGGAAGCAGCAGGGAGCAGTGGGGAGAAAGCCTCTTTGGGAGAAGAAAGTCACGGGAATAACTGACTTTCCAGTGTAATGAGCAGCTCCTCCCCACCCCCACCATCAAATTTCAGACTAGCTTGAAAGTTTGAGATTTCCTTTTCCTTATCAAAAAGAATCTCAGCTAAATAAAATTCCTTTTTAGCGCACTGCATGTGTATCATGTCGCTCACCAGCGATTATTGTCCCTTTTGAAAAATAGTTTTAAGCTTAGGTGAAGCTCTCCTTAAAGTAAGTAAAACCAAAATGTCCCTATGAAAATATGTTAGGGAAGAAAAAAAGAAGCGTTATCTTTTCAGCTGAATTTTCTTGCTTTAAAACAGCACCCCAGTTAGATTTGCATTAGCAGGTGGCTGCCGGCACTGATGCAAAGCACTTTTTAGCACACTGGCTGCTTGCACCTGGCTGGAGGGACAGGGAAGCAGGGCGAAGGGGGCAGCTGGCACCCCTGGAGCCCGCGCTGGGTCTGGCTGTGGTGCCGGGTCTCTGCAGGAGCTGAGTCCTCCCCAGCAGGGCAGCCCTGACACCGATGGTCCTGGTTAACCAGGAGCTGAGCATCCCCAGGGAGTAGCCTCGACTAACCACCTGGGACCTGCCTGCACCACCCAAGACTTTATTCCCCAGTTTACCCTATGCGAGTGGGTAAGATTCAACACCTCTCCACCACCTGACTTCTTAGTGCATAGAAATGGCTGGAGAAACTGTGCTTGGTGAACGACCTTTGCTTATCTTTGAGAAGAACTCAAACATAGCTGAAGAACTATGTTCCTAAAGGTTACGGGATAACAACTCTAAAACACTCTGTACTTGAGGAAGTTCACCAGGGCGATGTGCATGCCATAAATGACAATTTTATTTCTTCCAGGCTATTTTTCCCGCCCTCTCCAAGACTTTGATCCTCCTAGTCAAGCTGGCTCCTTGCATACTGCCAAGGACAGGTGTCCAGATGCAGTGGCTAGTCCTGGCTCCCTTGAGTGCCAGGGAAATATGCTGCTTGTTTTAAGATAGTTGGCTCAGGGCTGACGTGGTGGAGGAGACTGTGCCATGACAGAGACTTCTGAGGGGTTTTGTCTCCATATGGAAGGCAAACTGCACCCAGGAAGAGCTTGTTTTGCAGCATCTCAAAGGACTGAAAAGTTAAAGAATCTCCTCGCTTTTTTCTACTGCTTCATTTTAATCTACCAGCCATTTCATTTATTCATCCTTTATGCTGAGTTATTCATTGACCTGTGCTTTATGTAGCCATTTACACTCGTGCAGAAAGCATTAGCTTCTGCCAAATCTGAAAGATAGCATTCAGATCCACACATAGTGATAAGTACCACTGTGACAGACAAGGTTATGATAAGCTGTTCAGCTTTGTCCCGTGGTAAGCATATTTCAAAAGCTGAAAATAGGTATTTCTATGCCTACAGTTTATTTAATTATTTAGACTAATGGATAAATTTTGAACATCCCAATAATGTCACTCATAGTCTTGAAGTGCAGCATAACAGGCATTTGTATAGCTTCATTTAGGTGTTTTCTAAAAAGCCAAGGTCCAGCATATGCCTTTTGCATGAAAACACATAAAAATACATAAAAAGAGGCTATAAATAGACTATATTTAAAAAATCTTTTATTCCCTCTGCACTGACAAGTGTGCTAGAGCTCTTTTTTTCCCAAGCATCAGCTGCATAGGATAACACATGAGACTTACTTTTTTCAAAACTGAGATTAAATCTATTACTTTCAGCATAACAATCTTGTAACACCTCTGACTTTATCTCTAGGACAAAGGTCTTTTCTCATCTCAGCTGTTAAAATTTAACTCGGGCGACAACAATTATCTTCAAAGACATATTGCACATGAAGAGGCATCCTGTGGCGTGACTTGCAAGAGGAACTCAAAGTTTGCAGAGCCGGGATGGTGTTTGCAGGCTGTAAAAGAGAACAACAGCCCTGGAACGCTCTTTCAAACGCAGGTGAATTTTGCACTCTGCTATGTGGGAGGGCTCACACTCCATCCCATGGGGTCAAAATCAAAGCCTGTTTAGTCAAATCAAAGCCTGGGGTTTGCTCCACTTGCTTATTTGCACCTTGCTGTGTTCTGGGGTCAGTAAGCAGAGTTTTGCCCCTGCGCACGGCATCCGAACGAGCCCTCTGCATGTGAGGACTCCAGAGAATCACCTGGAAAACTAGCTTCCCTATAAACAAGCCAGATAACCAACAGCAGATAAAAGCACCTGGATTAGTGTGAGCAGCCTGTGCAAAGCCATCCTTGCTCTACTCCAAACATTGCTATATTTTTACCACAGGATGTCGGAGAGCATCGCCAGGCAGGCTGTGCCGGGGCCTCCTCATGCCTCCCTGCTGGGAGGAGAAGGTATCTGGTAGACCTTAGAGGTGACCAGTGTGCAAGTCCTTCCGCTGCTGTCCTCAGCGCACACGAGGAGTATTTCAGCCTGCCAGGAAAGGTTTCAGGCTCCAACCAGTGAGGCCAGACTGCCCAGGCTTAAAGCGCTGCTTTCGCACAGCTCCTGCTTCCTTAGGTGGAAGGCCCTGGCGATGGACACTAGCATGGAGCAACCTGTCCAGAAAATAAGCGGTGCTGGTTGCCTGAACACAGCAGTTAAGTGCCTTTACTCTTGAGGGATGTTTTGGAACTCGCAATGCAGCATTTAGCAAAGTAGGTCGGTGATTCGGTTTGCACATAGATTTGCATGCCGCCCCAATTAGAGCTGGATGGCAATTAAGCATTCAGAGCAAGCAGGAACGGCTGCTGCATAGCCAAACAGGAGCGGCACCGTTGTATGCAATGTCATGGCCGCAATGTTTATATCAAACATTGCTATACCTTGTTCTGACCAAATATGGATTCATTAGTTTGCATCATCTCTATCCAGTACCCAAATTGTCCAAATCTGAAGCCTTTAATCTTGTCTAGTTATTCATTTTTTTTCAGAATTATACTATTATCTATACTATGCTATGAAGAATTCCCTTTTAGCCCAGCTAAATTACTCTGTGCAATGTGATAGAAGGAAGTAGATAGGAGCCTGACATTTCTTTTTGTGCTTGTGGCTACTGTTCGAAATATCCTTGAAAAGTGATGAAGAAAGGGGTCTTTCCATGGGTGAAGGGGGCTAATAATTTGAAAGGACCATCCATCTTGGGAAGCACACTGCACCAAGCAGACCATCTGATTTTCCACTTGCAAAGCACACTGAAATCCCTCAGATGACACCCTCATCAATCTTTTCGCTCCCAACTGCACAGCTGTTTTGTTAAATAACCGCCAACGGAGTCAGAGAAGAAAAGTCAGGCAAAACTTCCACATTTTCTGATCTTTAAGGAATGAGTTGGAGGGGAGGACGAATAGGCATCGCTCAAAGGTGACCAGGCAGCGCTGGCAATAAGCAGCCTGTGGAATTGTCATGGCTGTGAAAGCCATTGGCCACTCCAGGCCTTTCTGCCAGGAGCGCTTCTCCATACGGAGTGCGCGGTGCTGGCCTCCAGCTGTGAGCGGCCTCCCAGGCACAGCCTCCGTCACGACGAGCGAGCGGCTCCACTGCCAAAACCGCAGTGCTTACCTTCTCTGAGCGGAGAACGTCACGGATTTTTTTTTTTCCCAGTATCTTCTTCCTCCAGATTAACCTGTTGGCCCTTTTACAGTGATCATTGATGCTAGAGAAGGTCTCGTCTGGAGATGGTTTTGGCTCTGTCACAACTCTGATGCAGCCTTACATGCTTACCCCAAGTGTTAGTCTGCATCCCTCTTAAACCTAGAAACCATCTTAACTTTACAAGAGACACATTTTCCTGAGCAGTGGTGCAGAGATGCTCTGAGTGGAGCATCAAGCACTGGAACAAGCTGCCTGGGAAATGGTGGAGTCACCATTCCTGGCAATTCTCAAGAAACGTGTGGATGAGGCGCTTAGGGACACTGTTTAGCAGACATGGGAAGGTTTATGGTTGGACTTGGTGATCTTGAAGGTCTTTTCCAACCATACTGATTCTGTGATTCTACACTGCCTCTACCCTTCCCAGGAACAGCTTTTCCTGTAAATGTGGGTGTACTTGACTTCACCATGAGCACGCGAGCTGCAAATCGGCGACTACGACTGCCTGGGGAGCTGGGCAGAAGTGCCACCGCGGGGTCACACATGTGCACTTTGGCGCTACCCAGGGAGCCATCGGTGCCGCTGCCACCTCCTCCAGGAGGTGCTGGCGCTGAGCTGTGAGGACGAGGTCGAGGTCGGCGCTCGCTGGGGCTGAGCCGCCCCGGGAAGGGAGGCTGGAGCCGCCGGCTCTGCGGGCCCCCTCGCTCAGCCAGAGCAGAGAGGCGGCCTAGGGCAGGTCTGCAGGCTGCCCGCCCAAGCTCTGCAGCTGACACACAAGCTCCGAGGTTTCAGCCACTAACCTCTTACTCAGAGAACTGTCTCTATAGCTGCATTGATGAAATGGTCAGGAGGGCTTTAAAAAAAAAAAAAAAAAAAAAAAGCGTATGAGAGCTGAGATGTCCTTGCGGCTGTAAAATATAGTACAGACAAGAGACAGAGCCTGATTTGATATGACTATTTTTGACAAGCCAATTTAAATGTTATGCAGCTGGCTTTACACTGAGCAGATCTCTGGGGTCCTTTTGTCCTGATTTGAGTCTTTTTTTTTTTTTTATCAAGGCAGCGGCAAGAGCAAGAAAAGGATGAGAACTCGTTCTTATGACGTAACGACAGAAGTTCCTATGTTTCTGTATTAAAATAAGCAAGTAGGAATTACTCTTATGTCTAAAGAAACCCTTTAGAGAAATTTTGGGAAAATGCACAACTCTTTGTTGACGTTCTCGCTAAAAGTCGTTGTTAAGACAACGGCGAAACAGTTCTGCTGTGTCCACAAAACAGAATTTCCTGGCAGAATAGTCCCAAAGCAGAATACACGCACATCTTAAGACATTGATTATGATTATTATTATTTCCTTGAAGATAAGCAGCTTTCCCTTTCTAATGGCCTTGCGTTATTGGCTGCATACTGTTGGTCTTAGATATGACGATGAATTATTACTTCACGTAAGTCTAAATGATTCATAGATAATAGGAATTCCTGAGCACACTAGGAAATACGAGAAAGAAGATCAATGCTGTTGTTAATTTTAAAAAACAGTATCTCCCATTTTACGTTTCTCATGCTTTGAGATATTAAAGATGCACTATGGTGTAAAAAGCACATATGCTTTTCACATAAATACATAAAGCACTGTGATATGAAATCCTGCAATTATAAAGGGGAAAAGTCATTGAAGAAATGTAAAACACCCTGCGCTACACAAAACTAACTAGAATTTATAGGAATCTGCCGTCCTGACAACATGCTGATGTGAAAACATAGCAAAGCAGTTGTTATTTAAAGGCCCACCATGCTCGAAAGTTGCAACACAGCTATAAAGATAGTTAATCAAGCTTTACTCCTAAAAATCTGCACAGAGGGAATGCTGAAAAGGATGTTTTAATCTGTACTTTTCACATTAAATACTTTATTGTTTCATAACTGCCTTTCTCTGGCAACCCCTTCAGAAAGGATTGACAACAATAGTGACTTTCTTATACCGTATTCTCTTTTATTTAACAAAGGTCATAGGAAATTCAACCATGCAAACATATACTGGACCACTTTCACCTAAATGCAATTAGCTGTTCCCATATATCTCCCAGGCTATCTCTGAAAAACTCTTATAGTCCCCACTCAATATACACTCACATTTAGGAAAAAGCACACTCTGAGATGACTTTTTTGAAATATTTGTGCAAAAATATACACAAGAAAATCAGAGTGACTATTCAAGCATGTTAAATTACAGAAATGTGCATCCACACATTTCTTAAGATTACGCAACATAAACAAGGTCGTCTAGGGCACATTAGAGTGCACTTTATTTAGGAAACTGGAAGAATTTGCACTTCTCTAAAATCATCTATGTCAGGGAAAGTCTAACACAGTCTGCTACCCCTTTAAATAAATAATCATTATATTTATTTTTTATAACAATTTTATGTTAGGTATGTATGACAGAGTAAATCTGTCTTCATACGGAGTCAAGTCCCTAAATCATTGCACTTATTAGGACTCTCTTTTCCTAGGACTTGAACTAATTTCATGCCAACATTTGGTGGGAGTGGGGGCATAATGCAGCCATGAAGGGCCATCAGCTCCAGCTTGGCTGCAGATGAAGAGGACTGGCTTCAAAAACTATCTGCTGCAGGGGTGCTCTCAGACACCCAGCAGCTTTGGGGCTGTCCCCTCCTCTTGCAAAGATCCAGGTGGGTCAGGGCCACAAACTGTTAAATAGATTTTGCAAACATGTTAAGTTTAAGCAAAAGGATGACACGAGGTGAAGTTCTCTTTATTTTAAAGATACATAAAGTTAAGTTTTCCCTTTCTGATATAACACAAGGTGAGGATCAGCTTGCTTTGCCAGAAGGTACTTTGGGTCTCCTTGCAACACTCTACATATGGAGGACAGCTCTGATCCAAAGAGCTGGCTCCACAGGGATTGGACCACTTGATTTTTATTTATTTATTTATTTATTCTGTAGCCCTACAGACAGCATGTGGAGACACTACACCCTGCTAGGAGCTGTAAATATGACAGAGCTCAGAGAAACAAACTAGTGAATATAAGTTTTTTTTTTTTTTTTTTTTTTTTTCCTGGAGAGCCACCTGTTCATAGAAACATGGGAGACTGCATGACTATATTAACATCATGTTTTCTTCTAGGTATATTTGTTTCATGCTGATTTCTGGGAGTGAATATGTTTGTACATGCACCTTGCTATCATGGACTGTTCAAATTCAGCACTCAGCAGTACATAACTTCCAGTTCCAACAAGTATCAGTCTCACCAACTTTGATGCTCAAGGGGGTAAATATCAAATAGAAAACGGGGTAGCTGCAGCACACACTCTGTTTATATGTCTGAGAACATCTTTCTCACACATATCAAAGTACATCTGTTATACCCATTGAGAGAGAGGGGAGAAGAAAAATTTCTGCAGTATTGAAAAATAGAAGGAAATAAGAACATTGCTGGTGCTGTGATCTTTCTTAAACATGAAGCATCAGGTCACAAAAACAGCCTTGATAAATGTTAGTTATTGAGAGGTGTTTTTCTCTACAGAGCTTCTCTTTCAACCCCAATCTGCCTGAGGGGAAAGGAATGTGCCGAAGTTCATGAAGCAAAAATTAATGATGTGGCACATGAATCAATCAGGAGTAGAAAAGCCTTTACTTACAGTTTCTTCTTTAGTACTTGTAGGACTTCCCAGAGAGGCACAATAACTCAAGCAAAATCACTGAAAGCCAAGAACTATTGGCCTCTGAACACATTCAATTGTGTAGCTCTTTTCCTTTCCAACATCTGGAATGGGCTAGAGGTCAGCTCCAGAAAAGTGTGGAAGAGTGTTTGTGTGCCAGGGAGGGGGTTTGACCAAGGAAAGATGGCGAGAGAGGAACCGGCTGCAAGAAACGGTGGCAGAGCAGCAGCGTGGGGGAAGAGGAGGGGGCCACTGGCAAGACAAGGGGCCCACTGAGACCTCGGAGCAGCTCTCCAGGACCAGCTCCATAGGGATTAGCAGCCTCTGGCTCCCTCCAGAGTCTCTTTCCTCCAGGCCCGAGCTGAGAGCTGAAGGCAGGCTCGGGAGCTGCCCATGGGACCAGCTCCTGCTCCCAGGGTGGGCAGGACTGGGCCAGAGCCCCCAGCTTGGGCTCTCAGCCAAGGGAGCTCCGAAGGGAGCCCCCCAGGGGCTCTCAGCTCCAAAATGCTGCCTGTCCTGCCCGGGGAGAGCCGGGCAGCTCGCAGCCGTTCCCCCCACCTGGCAGGCCTTCCCGGCTGTGGCACCCTCCACAGCTCACCTGGAGCATCCAGCCAGCTGAAGACTCGGGTTTGGGTCTGCTTCTCTACTATGCCAGAAGGAGCCTGGAGTCCATCCCTGGGGTTAGGTGCAAAGGCCAAACCCTGTGCTGAAAGGATCTAGAGATGCTCTTCCACAGGCACCAGTTCTTCCACTCATCCCTTCCCCTTCTGACCTGTGTGAAGCAGATCCCACTAAGGAGCAGCCAGCTGTCAGCAAGAACAGGAGCCTCTGCAGCCCATGCAGGATGAAGGCCTGTATTCACATGCAGCACTCCACAGAAACCCCTGCTAACCATGACCAGCACACCAGAGCTCTGAAGGAGGGTGAGGTGAGCTCAAATAAATGGCCTACCAACACCCATGGCAATGGTTTGGGGGTCCACAGGTCTGCTATAAAACCACACCATAGCTGACATCACCACCCCCTTACGCTTGGTGCAAATATACACCACGAGGTTCCACCAGAAATGCTCTAAATACTACTCCCTTGGGAGCAGCCCTGCACACACACAGGGGCTCACAACTTCAGGTGAAGAACGATTGCTGTGCAGAGGAAACAAGATGAAAGGGAATAACAAAGGACAGGAAAATTTCCAGGGGAAAAGAAAAGCCTAAATTATCTGCCAGATATCGCACGTCACTCCCACACACTGTGACCCTACATCAGAGTTCAAGCATTGGAAGAGATTTTGCATTTCCTCCAGGACAGCTGTCAGGATCAGGATAGCAAGGGTACCTCACAGCAAGTGAAGAAAATCACCTAGCTTTATCCTGTGCTTAAAAATAAAAAAAAAAGAAAAAGGGGGGGGAGGGGGGAAGAGAACTCTCACAGGCATAGAAATTACCCAAATGAGTGCCTGAACTGATTATTTGGAAGAGTTTCAATGTATCCTCCTTAGATTTTCCTTCTCTGTTAGTGTTTTGTTTATCCACATGAACTCCTAACACAGCACCCAAGCTGCTAAGGCGAAGTTAGGGTGGCACAGAAGGCCCTCTGGAGAGCAGGGCACCTCAGAGAAAGCTGGTGCACGGCCCTGGCAGCCCCTGCTGGAGGCTCCAGCCTCTCTGCCTCTCCTCACTCGGTAACAGCGTAAGCAGTGCTGCCTACGACTAATCCTGGTTATCTGCAGGGACCCCTGCTGCAGATTCAAATTTGTTCAAAAATTTAGCAGAGTCCTTGCCCTCTCTAGTTTGCAAATAGTGCGCAAACCTGCCCATTTCTGTTACGCCTGAATCTGCGCACTACCAGACGGAACAAAGCTGCCGCCTCAGGCACAGGCCCTGCAGTACTGCCCTCTCACATGTGAACTCGTGGTTTAGCAGTGATCCGACAACCTTCTTAAAGTGGAGTATTTATTTACAGTAAAGGCATCCTAGGCAGCAAAACAAGCGTTGCACATGCTCCAGTCTTCCCTCAGGGGAAAAGGCCTTACTTCTTACTAGGCTCTTCTCAGAAAACCTATCCCAAAAAGCTGTTGGACGAATGATTGCCAGCTCTGAAGGCATTTGATGCTTCTCTGATTTTTGGGGCAAACTGGATCCTCAGAGTTTCAAGCTTGACCAAGTGTGTTCCGCGCTTGTGTTTCCTTAGTTGTCACCCTGATTGCCCTCCTCCTTGCCCTCCACACCGTATATCAGATCAGAAAGATTAGAGAGAGTTTCAATAGTTACCATCATTATATAACACTTACCAGCCATACCGAGCCATTCCTACTTGGCAGGGACTTCAAGCCATACCTGCTCGAAGTGCTTCAAGACAGGGCTTCACCAGTTCCAGTCTTTCCTCCAGATCACGTAAGTCAGGCTATTACAGCAGATGCTTTATTAAAATGGTTGTTGTGTCTGAGAAGGTAAAACTCCTCATCTAGCCCAAACGTACCCGTCCACCACCTTCGCTGATGTACTTGCCTGCCAGCCAGAGACACGGTATTCTGCGGTACCCAAACGAGACGCTTTGCACCGCTTGTATGCAGAGAGTGGATAGGGGTATTTGGATTACATTACATTAGGCCATGATCCCTGTGGACTGGGCATTGCACTCTTGCATAACATTTATGCAGTTCAAACACTTAGCGTTTTGTTGGCACCCCCTGCCAGAATGGAGACTTTTAACCAGAACAGACAATTCCACTTTTGAGAGTTCACAGGATTTGCCCAAAGAGACTTCTGCCAAGGCAACCTGACATAAAAGGAATTACTGAAAGAAATGAGACTTCGGAGGGTTTCGCTCTGTACCAACACATACGTGCTTCATTCTTAGGTGGGCACCTCCAAACAAGGACTATGAAAACCCACCTGAAATCCTGCAGCATGGGAGACTTGGGGTCTGCGGGACCCACAATAAGGACAAAACTGCAATTCTGGGTAGATAAAGCTCTGCTTTACCGCTGAACAACTGATAATCTAAAAGAAAACTATAACTCCTCCATGTCTTGTACAGTAACATAACCGAACATTTTGGACTGCAAAAATCCATAAGTGTCCAGCATAGTCCAGAGATGACAGCTATATAGAGACCTAGAAACTACTTGTGGTTCATAGGCTAATTCTTAATATTTAATAGATCACACAGATTTCTACACCTGGTTTTACAGTCTCAGCTGAAGTACACTGGAGTCCATGCAGACATGATGACAGCTGGTAGAGGAATCTGTATCCCCTGCCTTGTGGTGAAGCAGCAAGTAACCCCATACTGCTCTTACTAATAACTGCGCAAAAAGATGTGTTTTGGCCAATTTCATCATGAAAGAGTTTTGCTGAAAGAAGCAGAATGCACTCATGGGCTTCTCAAATCATTTTCACAGGCATACTAGGATCACACGGCAATAGAAGGATATTCTTCCAACAGAATGAAGCTGACACTTTTTACTTTTACTTTCCAGTGCGTAAAATCTAGCTTTGCACTCCTTGTAGAAACATGCTATGAGTAAGAAGCACACAGTCAGAACTCAGGCAGAAATCCTATTACATAAACAGAACTGCAGTGCAATCTAACAAGCCTCAAAAAAAAGTGTAAAAAAAAAAAATTGTCAACTTTAATCAGTGCACATCCACCTGAAGAAGCAAGCCTGAACATAGTAGGCACAAAGGAAATCCTGTTTGAAGGAAAATAACATCTCCAATATTCACCTATCATGCATCAGAGACTCTTGGACTGTACTACTAACATTCTTCTGCTGTTAGAAGCTTGGGCATATAATAAATGCAGCACCTGCTGAAAGCAGGGCACTGCCACATCAGGTTACCTAAAAACTTCAATCTCAATACAAATTTAAATGAAATCTTCCTCCAAAATTTACATCTGAAAACAGTCCAGGACAAGGCGAGTTCTTTTCAGCTTGGTCAAAGTAACAAGCTAATAACAGGTAGCATCATAGTGACGGTTCTTCAGTTTTAATCTTTTTTGCTTGTCCATTAGAACCATGTTGCAGATCCTTTCTTTTTTTTTGCTGCTGCAACCTTTCCTCTTTCCTCTGCAGATAGGTGGCCATGTTATCAAAAGACGCCTTGTAGAGACTGCTGTAGTGACTCTCTGCACCAACAAAACCTGCAATGGCAGCAAAACAAGAACGTAAGTATCAACGCTCTCATCACTTGCTTCCTGTATTCGAACTCTGTACAGTGGAATTTCCGCTCATTCACTGCAGGGTCCTATCCACTTTATTAAATATCAGCTTTTATATCGCTTAAGCCTCTTTCGAAGCATCTCTCCTGCATTCCCACAGCCAAGCTTAGCTTCCATTTTAGGTAAAAAAATTACACCTGGGAAGGCACCTGACTTTCAAGCAAACAGGACACACAACTTTTTACATGTGGTACACTTGCCGAACTCCAAAGATCTTTTAAAAACTACTACAAAGCATTTGTAAAGCTACTGCTACAGTAACCTTTTTATTTTTTTTTTTAAAGAAAGCACTGCAAAGGGTGTATGTTACATAACTACTTTTAGTTGACTTATTTTCTGGAGTATTCATTTAAAATAATCTGCAAAAAGTACAGTAAAAATGATGACAGAACCATTTCCTACAGTACATATACATTTCTAGGCATTCATCCCTGATGATTTTGTGACACTTTCGTGAGTCTAGTATTAATCCAGCATAATATTAATCACAGCACCTCCGAGAGTAAGTTGAGTTTAATAGCTATCCCATCCAATCAATTTGTGGAGAACACAGGAAGACCAGCAGGCTAGATCCACATTTCTAAATGGATAGAGGATTATCTGGCAAAGCTGTATCCATTCTATTCCCTACTTGACCAGGCTGTACTCAACCTTGCAAAATCTTTTTCTGGCATTAGTTATGAGGATGAATGTCAAGGTGTTCAATATCTATTTCAGAATTCATCTACATGTCTTAAATCCTACAGAGTCTGCAGTTACACAGAATCACAGAATGCTTGAGGTTGGAAGGGACCTCTAGAGATCATCTAGCCCAACCCCCCTGCTCCAGCAGGGTCACCCAGAGCACGTGGCACAGGGTGGCATCCAGGCAGGTTTTGAAGATCTCCAGAGAAGGAGACTCCACAACCTCTCTGGGCAGCCTGTGCCAGGGCTCTGTCACCCTCACAGGAAAGAAGTTCTTCCTCACATGGAGATGGAATTTCCTGTGTTTCAACTGGTACCCATTACCCCTTGTCCAGCCACTGGCCACCACTGAGAAGAGTTTTGCCCCATTCTCTTTACATTCTCTCCTTATGTATTTGTACATGTTGATCAGATCTCCTCTCAGTCTTCTCCAGGCTAAACAGGGCCAGCTCGCTTAGTCCTTCCTCATAAGATAAATGCTCCAGTCCCTTAATCATCTTTGTTGCTCTACGCTAGACCCTCTCTAAAAGCTCCACGTGAAACAAGTTCATAAAAGGAAAAAATGAGGCTATGCAAGCATTAAGAAGACTGAATTTCAGCAATATAATTATTACCTTCTGTAAGTGAAGTAACTACCTTTTCAAGCACAAATTGGAGTAAGTGCTCATCAAGTGGGCCTCCTCTCACTAATTAACAATAACAGATCCTGTCATCTGAGCAGTCCTCCTTGCCCAGCTGCAGATGTAGCAGCCTACAATAGATCACAGTAATTTGCTATGCTGGAAAATTATGCTCAGAACACGTTCCCCTGCCTGTTCTTTTTACCTCTCTGTCGTTCATTTTCACTCAGATTTCACACTTTTAACAACCTGCTTGGCTGTAACTATCAAATCCACAACACCTACATGCAAACATTCCCCCTTCCAAAGCAGCACTTAGCCTCCTTTTAGATTTTTTAGAGCACAACTAAATACAGCTATAACCATAACAACGCAATACTAGGTATTAAGATCATTTTAAATAAGACTGTTCTTTCCTGCAACTTTGTGGTCTGTGTGGATTAACTACAGTTATGGATGACCTCCAAGGACAGGCTGAGAGCAAGCTAGTGGCTGTTATACCTTTTTAAGAGGGTTCTGGATCTCCCAGCAAAGCATATGCAGGAGGGAGAGATTTTAATTAATCAACCCTCAATACATAGTAAGACATACACTAATATATGTGTATGTATCTTTTCCTACCTTGCAGCCACCACTGCCATAATTTCAACTTCTGAATAAAGTCAGTGTTCTTTTGAATATATAGCCCTGGAACTTTGCTTCCAAATGAAAAAATCATTTATTTTTCTGCCATGGTTTGAGGACAAAGAAAAAAAAATAAACAACTCTGCCATAAATTTCTTTCATCTATGATGATCTGATGTTCCAGGGTCAAACCCTTCAACCACACTAGGCTCCAAATAATCTGCCTTACCAAGACTGACTTGACAGGCCCATCTTTACAGTGAACCTGTTCCTTCCAGAGCACTCTGTTCCCACTGTCTACATTGCACTTTTAGTAGTTTCACATCCAGGGAAGACACAAGAACGCACCAGAACTTGCTGACAGAGCAGTACGACAGACCTCTGCAGTACAGTGACAGGGTGTTTGCAATGCATCCCTCTGCTAAGGTACCCAAGTAAAACAGTTCTAGTGCTGTAATTCAGATCTAGACGTTTGCACCAGTTTGTGAGAAGAGTAACAAATTAAAATGTGTTTGTTATCTACACTAATCTCCACAGAAGGACTACAAATTACAGAGACATCCCAGATGGAGTGAAGAAGCTGGAAAGACTAAGCAACTTCAACAGCCAGCAAAATTGACCTGAACTTCTGATCTTGTTCCTAAACCTTGTACTTCATTTGTAAAAATGCAGTTCCAGGGCCTTTAGGCCAGATTTCTCACCTTCAAACATTGTCCAGTTGTCATGAAGATATTTTGACATCTTCTGCAATCCTTTGTCATCAGTTACAGGCTGGAAAAGAAAAGAAACTCTGCATAGTAATTTGAGCATAATGAACAGGGAATCTGACATTTCACAATACACTGAAAAATGCAAAAGCTCCCGTATGAGCACACTGTAAGAAGAGGTAGTGTAACCTCCAGGATCTCTTAGGCTCCTCCTTCTTTCCCTGACCACTACAGAAACCTGGCCTGAGTTTACCTATTCTGCTAGCGAAGTTCAGCAGTCAGAAGGAAAATAAAATGGATTCCCACTTACTAATTTGTGAAATTCCTTTTCTTCACCAGAAACACTTAATAAAAAAAGTACTTAGAAGTTTAATTTAAAATCACCTCACAACTATACCACTGTTAGTTTTGGACTTGGTAGGATAATGAGGGAGTTTCCAATTATTTAATAGGCAATTACAGAGAACTTGTAGCACACGACCTAACTTTGACTCCTTGTTCTCAATGCTAACAACTTTAATGCTGTCAGAATACCCAGCCCTCCCCACAGGATCCCACGAGGGATTCTTTTTCTTTTTTGTAAGTTAGAGATGTTGAAATTTTGGATGGAATTTTGTTGTTTTGTTTTAAACCATCAAGTGTAGCA
The DNA here is from genome assembly GCF_059628265.1 of Tinamus guttatus. NCBI lineage: Eukaryota > Metazoa > Chordata > Aves > Tinamiformes > Tinamidae > Tinamus > Tinamus guttatus. The sequence goes on from NW_028288918.1 coordinate 1,451,917, forward strand.
TAGACAAAGCAAAGACAATGGTTTAAAGTATTGAGTGCTGCAGCTTGATCCCACTATTCCACACGTTAGCTTTGTAAGAAATGAGACTTTTAATTGTAAGATCTGTGGTAGCTTTGCAGTAGCTTTTTTGTGACAGAACTAGGAAGAGATGTATCCAAGATTTAAGTCTTCATCTTAAGACATAAACTTAAGACACGTGAAAGCTAAACGGCAAACTTCTCTGAGCACTGTTTGTTCTGTTTTCACTGTGTCCTGAAGATGATGCAAAACATCTATGATTTTAGTGTGAGAAAAACATTTACCTTCCACTGTCCATCCTCTGGCCTGTGCAACAAAAGAGGGGCTTCCTTGCTTTCCTGCAAAATCCAGAGATCTCCTGTTTCCTCAAAAGCAACGTCCCAGCCTTTATGCTCCAGGGAGATTTGACGTCTGTAAACTAGCTGCTGGGCAATGGCATCAAGCTGAAAGATGTAGACTGTGGGAATACTTTTGAGAGAACAGACTTAATTATCATAATTACCAAATCCACCTACAACCATCACATGGACAGCAAACTGCAACCACCCACTCCAGTTCCAAACACAGCCAAAGCAAATCACTGGCAATTGCAAAGACCACTGTAGCAGTCCAAGGGAAGTTTACTCACATGCTCTGAGGCAAGAGCTATAAGATACCCACAATGTCAAATGGCTTTTCAAATGTAATATGAAAGAAAGAGCAGTCAGACTGCCTTTCCTTTAGAAGAAAAGGCAGCAAATGGAATTTTACAAGGATTATTAAGGGTTTCCATAGGAAATGTTGTTTCATAGCACAAGCAGCCTACAGGGCCTAACCTGAAAGAGCACCAATAAAAATAAAATCAGAAGGAATTTCACATTGGTGAATGGAGACTAAAACGAGAAGGACCTTGAACAGGTTAAAGAGGAGCATTTGAGCACCACAACTGCAGGGTGTCATCCCCACCTCTGCCGTGAGCACCCCACTCCCCTGCAAACGAGGCCTCTACGGACACAGCTTCCTCGCAGGCTGCGGGTAGGTGCATGGCGGGGCAGGAGCCCTGGGCTCCCTCCTCCCTGTGCCGCCGCCTGCACGGCAGCGCTGTCTGGACGTGGAACAGCTGCAGATGGAAACGGGAGCGTAAGGCGCCGCGCGGCGCCGCACCAGGGCTCGCTAACGCACGCGGAGCCCCTGCCCAGGCCGCTCCAGCGCCGCGCTGGACGCTCGCGCACGGAACTGCTAGGCCTGGCAAGGCGCGTGCCAGGGCGAAGCCAGGGCTCCCCGCTCTGGCAAGGAGCGAGTTCATCGGGGCAGACTGCCCATTTCACCACACCGGCGGCTCTAGCAGGCTCTCCCCTTCCTCTGGCCAAGATTCTGTAAATTAAAACAGTTTTCTTGGCAGGCTTAAGGTGCTGTGGAAAGAGACGGGAAGAATGTTTATCCATTCCCACCAGGCATTTCCCTGCGAGTCGGACAGCAAGGTTCCCTCGTTCTTGGCCCCGCTGCTCCCTAGCACTGGCTCTTAATAAAATCACATATGTTTGAACCTAAGAGTTCAAACAGTCTCTCCATGGTTTTAAAATGAAGCAATACTGCAGTTTTAAACATCTACAGGTGCAGAACATGGCAACAAATGTTGGGCACTCTGGTGTAACACATCCCGAGCGGACAGCACCCAACCTACCGGGGCCCCGCACACCTAGCCTTGCCATTTCCCACGGGGAGGAAAAGCAGCACAAAATTCTTCAAAAGCTTTATATATCGCTATAACTCAACCCTAAATTCAGATCAAGTACAATCAGCACTCGCAGGTCTCCTGCAAGACCACAGACATGCCCGTGACACTCAAAAATCCACTGTACCAGGTACTTCAGGCTGGGAGAAAACCTAAGACATCCAACAGGGAGAACTGTTTCTCCACTACAGGACACATGAGACTTTAGCTGTTCTTCCATCTACTCTTACCAGTCACATATAACAGCAACATAACCACCTCGACAGCAGTAGGCTATTCTTGACACAGTGTATCTCTGTTAGGAAAAGGAGAGAAAAGAAAGAAAAAAAGACATTATAAATTTGAGACCATTTATAAGCAGAAAATTTACATTTAATTCCTTGTCTTAGCTTTTTAATTTTATCAGATGTCTAAAATTGTAGTAACCTAAGCAACATAGTTACATTAAAATTGCAATCGAATATATCTTTTGTACTAATGTAGTTTTATGAAGTTTTCCACACTTCTCCCTTTGCAGTTATCCGGAGACCAAACGTAGAAGTGTTAGCTTGTATTTTAACTGTAGTTCACTAGCAGATAAGATGCTGAAGGAGTGCACATCAGCTTTAAAAACCTCTCTCCTGCAAGACTCACGGTGAAAATACCAGTGTTAAACCTGCTTAGCTAGAATAACACACCAATAGCTTAGAGAATATACGACATTAGAGTCTGCCATACTTTGTTAAAAAGAGAAGTGAATAGTCCATATCCTTGCTGGGTTGTCCAAGATTTCAACCTCTATGTAGGTGAAGCTCAACGTGCTCTGAAGAGAGAGGCAAGATTGCCTCAGGATGTTTTCCTCATTTAAGCAAACTACCTTTAATTCATAAGAAATGCAGTTTTATTTTACAGGGAATCACGGAAATGTTTTTGCTGGAAACATCACGCTACTTGAAATACGCAGCAATTGATTTGAGGCTACCTGAGTGGGAATTAAGAATTTGGGACTTTTTTTTTAAAAAAAGGTATCTTGCATATCTTATATAATATGAAAGACGAGCCTGCAAAAGCAAAAAGCCTGGCTCTAAAGTAAGTAGTGATAACGCCATCATTTCTGTATAACCAAACCTTCCTGCCAGAGGAGCTGTGGGTCATCCCCTTTAGGGCAAACGTCATCCTGCCACTCTGATGGCAAAATTAACATGTGCCCTTAACACCTCTTTCCCCCCTCCCAGCCTTCACCTCTTTCCCTACATCACTGGACTGAAGCCTTGGTACACCAGCATAAGCAGCTGCATTTGAAAGTCACCAAAGGATTTGGACCAGGCCAGCAGCTGATGCACAGCACGGTCAGAGGACTTATTTTCCAATTCTGCAATCAACTTAGGAAAACAAAACAAGCTGCGTAGCTCCCAAACAGCCAAGAAAGCAAGTTTAATACAAGAAACTAATGCCTTGTCCACAGTATGACCACAAGAAGATGAAGCAACTACGGGAAAGTCAACTAACAGTACAAATATAGCCAAAAAATCCCCAAGTTACATGGTGCATCTCCAGCAAAAGAAGAAAAGAACTCGTTGTGTGATACAGTCTTACTCTGGGGAGGCGTAGGAGGGAAGCAAGCAAGAACAAGAGCACGTGCAGCACCTAGCAGCGGGCACCTCTTGCACACACACATCATTTCTTTGGACAGAAGATTTTCTAAAGGAAATACATGTTTAAGAGCTCTTTGGAACAGCTGAGGCTACTCAGACATAAGTGCTACTCCATAGCCGACAGTGGGACCCAGGCCTCCTGTATAACACAGACATAAAAAATGCTTATGGTTTCAAATACAGGATAGGATGAGGTTGAGTGGGTTGAATCATCATCATCATCATTAGCTACACATCTAATACTAATTACCACAGGATGAATCCCTTTACACTGTAGCTTTGGAGCAGAACTGACAGCTCCTATTGTCCACCAAGACAACAATGTCTTTAGACATTTACGGAAATAAAACATGATGTTAAAAAAAAAAGTGATTTTTGTTTCTAGTAACAAAGCTTCTCTCTGTATCATGGCAAACATGCAGGATGTAAAGGCAGTGATAGGAAGTACCCACCTACGTAGCTCAGTGCTTTGTCAGGCAGACAAAGGGTTCTGTGAACTTGAAATACGCAGCAGCTCTCCCCAGCCCTCACTGGGGAGGGAGGAGGAGAATTTCTGAACCAAGGATTATTCACAGCCTGGCAGAGATGGGAAAAGGCATTTTTTTCTGCAGGCTCCTTCCTTTCTTTCACATAACACTAGGTAAGTTAATGTTCACTGGAGTGAACACACACCCCAGGCTAGTATCTTGACTGTAAGCCAATGAAAACACTGAACTTAAAGAAAAACTACAAGAGAAGCCTGTGATGAGCAGAAGTTCACTCGATACTCTCTCTGCTGATTCAGTATTTATCTGCCAGTGTTATCAGCCTGCCAACACTTTAAAATTAACTTTGATGTCATCTGTGAGAAGAAACCCTATGAAAAATTAATGTATTGAAGCACTGGGGTGGAGTAGTGCAATTCATGTTCTGGACTTTAAACAAGCTTCTGTTTTCAGGAAGATCAGATGAAGTGAAAGCTCTGAAAGGGGAAAATACTTATGCAGCACTACACAATTAGAGGAATATTCCTACTCTAGTGGGAAAACAAATCGGGGATCTGCAACCCTTCTGCTGAAACCAGCACTGTGCTGCTCAGGAACATTCATTTCCCAAAACAGACATATTTTGTTTGGCAGACGATGAAAATAAACCCACATTTACATGCTCATATGACCTATCATTACTAATAAAACACAGTAATAAGGAAATCAAGTGGTTCAGTTCAAGCTTCAGTGCATTCATAGTGGGTACCAACAGTAAAAAAATAAAATTCAACTTGAAGCAAAAGAAGAGCTTATATCCCAATCTCATCTCTCGCAGTCAGAATCATTAGCACCCAGCAGGCAGGTTACAACCTACGAAGTGCTGACTGCAGTGACGTTCTCTTACATCCAGAATACAGATGGCACACCAGGACGTGAGGATGATCTTCGTTCTTCGATAGAGCTGCATGCCCAGGATTGCTAAGTCACACCACTGGACAGAGGCAGCCCTAGAAGCATCAAAAAAGACAACGCCAGAAGAAAAGCACAGGCTCCTCTTGATCCTGCTGGCCGTCAAGAAACAGTCTCCCAGAATTACTTTTTAAGATAATCCTGCCCAGAACCAGCACACTAATTAGTAAGTATAACATATGACACATTATTGTAATGGTCAGGCAGTGGTTTAAAACAGTAAAGCGCCAGTAGAAGAGAAGTACATATTGACAACTGTGTAGCAAGACGGCACCGAGGTGGCACTGCACAGCGTTAGGGGTTAAACCCATCTGTCACTTAAGGTTTAAATGCGTCTGTCACTCATCTCTATCATCACTGGGACTCTGCCTCATGATCTTTACAAACACTTCAGAACCCTGAACGCCACCCACATCCTCTGCACCCCACAAGCATGATAAAAATCCAGTGGTATTAGAGACAAACTTTAAAAGGACAGTATGAATTGGTCCTAGGTAGAATTGTGCAGATTCAAGGAACACGTCAGCCTGAGGTTTCCAAAAAGACCATTAAGAAACACAAAGCACATGCCAATACCTGCAAAATACTGCAGGAATAAAGCTCATACACATGCTCAGCTGGTGTGTTTTCCCTTTTTGTTACTCTTTACTGACAGTAGGAGGAAAAAAGAAGCTAATCAGAGACTTCTGAAGCAATCAAGACTACAGAAAGACTCCATCAGCACAGGGTATCCCCAGAAAGAACACTATCAGGTGTACTAGGAGATGACAAATATTATAAAACTACGTTCTAAGATCTTCAAAAGCACTCAAGAGTTAAAGCTTTTCCTTTTGAGCAGTTGCTGTTTGTTCCTCTTATGTACATGGCAAGTTATTTATTAGTCCTCAATAGTCCTATAAGGTGAGGAAGTAAAATATTTTAACATAAGACCATCCCTCCTCCCAAAGGAAATACCTTACAGCAGTACTGAAGACATAGATTCAACTTATATCAAATTATGCTGTTTGCAAGCAAGTGGTCATTAACTACATTTAAACACAAAGATTAAAAGTTCTGGCTTGGGAACTCCCTAATCCAGGAAGTTTTTACTCAGATATATACTAGGTTTTACTCAGATACAACTTCAAGGGGTGTTAAAGCTGTTACTTTAATAATTTTAAATGGGTTAATTTTTAGCTCTTTCTAGCTTTATAGACTATCTTCCAACTAAGAGACTGAGGCATTTTTGCTACTCAACCTACAAACTTACATGGGGGCAGAAGTATGAAGAACTTCTTTTAGCTACTGCTTGACATTTTTAGCAAAATAAGCGAGACATGAACGAGTTTCAGGGACTTTCTTCCCTCCTCCAAATCCAAGCTCTTCTAACAATTTCTAGGCCTTGCAGAAGCCCGGCCTGAAGGGAAGCACTCCTAACATGAAGGCAACAGACACTACTGGGAGTCACAAGGTTCAGGACAGCAGAGGCAGTAGCACACACAGCTTACCACGCGGCCATACCTGGTTGGTTTGGGTTGCCTCGGGCTCCCGGAGGCTGCTTAGATCACAGCAGAACACCTCCTTCCCAATCTTGTACTCCCACAGGCGCACAGTACTGTCCTGGACAGATTCAAGGGGACACAGGTGGGTTACTAGTAGTACCTCAGGCAAAATGAGGCCACTTGTGCCCTTCAGCTAAATCCTATTTCCCTGAACAACTTCCCACAGAAATTGCTAAATAGTCATTTAGTTAAGATCTCAAACTGCAGATAAAGCATTTTAATTAACCTTTTTCTCCTTAAAATTTAAATTATTCGATCATGCTAACTTTAATTCTCCCTTTGAAGTGGAAATTGGGTAGCTGGAGGAATGGATTTCAGATCTGTCTTATACAGCACAATAATACGTAGCATCAGTATTTTAATGGCAATTCCTTCATGCTGCCCTTTTTTCCCCCAACTCATATTAGGAATCAAATTCTCATTTGATTTACTAACCTCCTAGAGAGAAACTAAAGACCCCTCTAGAAAAACAGAGCCATAAAGGAATTTCCTAAGAATGAAACACAGTCCTAAAAGCACAAAACACTAACACTAGAGATGCTTAAATAGGGGTTAGAAAAGAACAAGCAAAAGAGTTACGGCAGCAGTAACAGCTGTTGAAACCAAGAGCTATGCTAAGCATTGACACAACCCTCACAGAAAATACTTTTTTTCCTTCTTATGCACCCCTGGTAGTCGGAGACACGAAGAATATTATTTCCTGTTGGGTCAGCTCCATTTACTTAACTCTTTACGCTTCTGGTCTGACAACAGGAGTCCACCACCAAAAAAAAAAAAAAAAAAAAAAAAAAAAAAAAGTAGGGGAAAACCTACCTCACTTCTTCAGTTGCCACCCTAGGCACTGTGGAGCACTGCACTGCAGTCTCTACACAACACCCACTGGACATACAGTGGGGACATATAGATGAGGACACAATTCAAAACGGGTCTCACAGTAAAAAGCAAATGGGAGGAGGAAGTGGGAACTGTTCTTTAGTGCTGTGAAGAAATCTGGGATTCAAAGGCCATAAATTCTCAAGACGCTCATTATCATGGCAGGCTACCATAATATTGACTTGCTTCAAAGTTGTTTAAAAAGTCAATTGATTTGTTTGTGCTCTGAAGCAAGAGTTAATGGTGATGAAACATTGAGGACTTCCTGATTTATTAATCCCAAAGATGTTAATAAGCAGCTAGATTTGTTATAAACATTCTTAAATGGCTCCTATATGACCTAGCAATAGAATGGCTAAACACGGAACAGAAAGCAAAGGAGTGAGGGTAAGAAGAAAGGGAAAGCTAGAAATCAAATAGAATTTATGCTCAAGAGTCCCAGGGAACTTGGAGGCAAGCATAAGCAGATAAAGGTTTTAAAGTCTATACTTTTAGAAAAAAATACTTTCTAGAAGAAGTTGCAATACATACCCCAGAAGCTGACAACAGCAAATCTGGATAGTTGGGTATTACAAATATTTTGCTTACAAACCTGAAGGAAAAGTAGTTACAAGTTGAACTCTGTTACATGACACTCTGGTCTTTAAACACACACAACAAGAGAACTCACCCATTTTAAGAGAATCTTATGATAACTAACAAACTGATTGTCTCCATCAAGCTAGTTAAGAATAACATAAAATATATCTACTATACTTAGTGTGTGTTATTAACTTAGAGCTCAGAAACATAAAATCTAGTATCCCAAGACATTATCGAAGTGAGCACTCTTACTTTTGAAAATGAGCATAACTTGAAGGCTATTAAATAAAAATAAATAAATAAATAAATAAAGGAAAAGATTGGGTCACTGTGATACAAGCTCCTGTGACAAAGCAGTAATGACAGGTGCACACAACCATAACAGATTCACCAAGTCATCAAGCACATCATTAAATGAGGAAAATCCAGGAGTGTGAAACAAGACAGAACAATTACAGTTGCTTTATATACACCTTTACTTATTTATTCCTTATCTAAATATTGAACATTTAAATAACACTTCAAGCAGTTTACGCTATATGCCTTCCTACTGTGCAAGCACTAATGAACTCTTTATGTGGGTACAACAGCCCCTGTTTAAAAGCATTTTTCTGAACATCAAGGTTTGCATTCATTAGAAAGTACAACCGTGTAACACAGTAGGCAGAAAGAACAGACACAGCTGCACAAATATGCTACAAAAACCTGTCTGACCAAAGGCTACTTAGATCTCTAATATGTGAAGTTTGCTGCTTTTAAACTATGCCAACTCTACCCAGATCAGACTACCAAATGATTTTATTAATCTCTGTCCTACGGACCTTATTAAAACACCTTGCTGGGTAGGTTCCACAGGCTGCCACCTGTATCGCTAGCTCCCTGCTCTCACTTTAACCTTTGCCGTAGCGCGTGGACTGCCCCAGGCTGCGTCTCCTTCTGCAGGGAGGTGCCTGCAGGGTGCTGCTATCCCCAAGGGAGCCAGCAGCCCCACATGCAGAATCAGGAACGCTGGGCCCTGTCCAGACTGTGGCTTCTCTGCCACCCCGATCTCTGCGGGCCTCAGAATGGTGGCAATGGCCACAACCAAAACCTTGCATAGACTCCCTGTGCCCATCTCCCCCCTCGCCCTGCCACCCCCCTAAAAAAACAAAAAAAAACAAAAAAACAAAATAATGTCTGCAAAAGCTCACAAAGCGAATACAGATGGAAGGCAAAAATCAGAAGATTTTGAAAACACCATAACTGACAGTCATTTTTAAAAATTAAAATATAGATGGAAAAAAGTCTTTTAAAGTCTATTTTCCATTTGAGCTTTCCTTTTTCATGGGAGGACTACTGAGAATAAGACAGCCCCTCCCTAGACTAAAAAAAAAATAAAAATAAAAATAAAAGGATCAATATAACAGCTCAAAGACCTTGCCTATTCTTATAGCAAAAAAAAAAAAAAAAAAACAACTACAATTACATCAGCATAGCCAGCGGATTGTTTTGCTGCCTTCCCTTCCTGAGATGGCTGTAATGAGAAGGAAAAAAGCACCCTTCTTTTTTATGCAGGGGGAACCCTACATCCTGCTGCACTTAACACACCACAGCAACATCCTTCATCTTCCATGCATCTTCCACGTATCCTTCTTTTTGTCTAACTGTTCTCGTCCATAGCAGAACAACCCATCTCGGAGATTTAAAAAAAAAAAAAAAAAAAAAAAAACACCCCCACATACAAAGTATTTTCCTCAGACACTCGAAAGACAAGGAAACTAAGAGGAGCAATTCCTAGAATCTGGAAGATCATTTTGTAGCTTCTAGCTCATTGCAGTCGAATGTTTAGGCAAGCAGTGCTGGTTTTTTATCTGTGTCACCACAGTACCTCCAAGCTTCAGCTCTGCACCAAGATGCTGTTTGAGTACAGTTTGCTCAAAAAACAGACTCGTTCTTCCTAAGACTAAGGTAGGCTCTGAACTAACAAACCCCCAGTCTCTGGAGTATGTAACTCAGGTCTACGTGTTGCTTAATATGACTTTGGGAAAACAAGCACTTCATCCATCCAGTCACAACGAAGATTTACATATTTACAGCTTTACAACTTACTCTTTGTGTCCTAGACAGTAGGATACAATGTTATGAGGAGCTTTAGCCAAACTGACCCTGATCTTCTCGTCTCTGTCAGCCGTTAGGATATACCGGTCATCAGGACTCAGTGCCTGTTGGCAAAGACAGAGTTTTAGTGCCCAATACCTGAACATTTCTTTAATGGAAAAAGAAAGCAGTAAGCTATCTGTTTTTCCCTACTCCAAATGGCAGCTGCAAACATTAAGCCACATGTTTCCACTTACAATAGAAGCAAGTCTTTGTGATAGTAACTTTCTTGCTCACTAAGAGAAGCAGCACTGAGTCCAAAGAAAGCCACTGCACTTCAGAAGTACAGCAGAAATCCCACTGCATCTTAAAAAGAAAGAAACTTGTCATACTGAAGAGCTAAACTGACATGAAAGAACTGGGTGAATTCCCATGTGTACTCTAAGTCTTCCATGACTGCAACTTGGAGAATTTTTGAACAATCACTCTCCCAGAATAGACAACCCATGTGTTTCCTTTCCAAACCTCCATGTTCAGACACACTCAGCAGGAAGAAATACAGATCATCTACTTGGCTTATACCAAAGAGAACTAGAAGATCTTGGGGAGTAGTGGGGAGGAAGAAAAAATCCCAAAGTTGGGGCTGATACAACAATTAAAAATTCAAACACAGACACAAAAGCAAGTCTGTACGGAGGCACGTACTTACCACATCCATTAGCAGGGACAAGTGACCCAGTTCAAGTCTTCCTTCTGCTTGGGGTTCTGTTATTGAATAAGAATAGACATCACCAGACTTGTCTGCAACCAGAATCTTATCCTCAGCAGCTGTAATAATCAGGGCAGTACATCTCCTGTTCACAGACCTGAAAGAAAAATGGTGCAGCTTGAGCAGTTTTGCATGTCAACTTCAGCAAGTCTGGACTCAGACCCACTTAAACACACACAAAAAAATCCAAAGACTGCTCAAGAAGCTCTCATTATATGCCACGTCCTTGAAATGACAGCAACGATTGCAATGCTAAGGGAGGGCTTATGGGAGAGTGGGAAGAAAACAGACTTTTGTACCCTATTAAATTAATATACTATATAATTGTAAATACCCAGAGGACGGGAGAAAGAACACAACAGCATTAAAAATACACGTCTGTATTTTGCACAGGTATTTTCTGAACAGGGCATTTGACTAGGCAGTTGGCCAGTTTTCTAAACAAGGCCTGGTAGACTTCCTTGCAATATCCATAACAAAAATACAAGCTAAACATACCAGAAACGAAGGTAAGGTGGGAATTCTCCTAGTAAAAAGTCTTCTGCAATGACACATGACACAAACTGTGTTGAAATCATTTCTTTAACCACTACTTTGTACTGCAAAAGGAAGTCCTTTGTAAGTCTTAAGGACCCTGCCTCCTCACAGCATCAGTCTTGGTGTCCCTCATTCCTACAAAACCCTGAACTCTTAGTCTGTCTTTCCTGCATCATCCGGCTGTATCTTACAGTTACTGTTGCTAGTGGAGCAGATAATGGTTTTCTCATGACTTTTCAGGTAAGCATAAAAACTCTGTGTCAGAAAGTTTTAGAACAGGTTTAATCATTTACTACAGAGAAAGCTTCTGCACTGTTGTGACTGTTACCCTTTTAGTTTTATAACATTGCTTTTCCAAAACCCTTCATGTGTGTTTATATAAGGCTCTAGATATTGGAGTTCATAAAGAAATTCATGTTCCTATTCACTTGCTGCTGAAATTCAGTGACAGACCTTTGAAGGTGAAAGAACAAAGATATTGCTCTTCCTATATGAAAACACTGAAATTCAAGTGCTTTTTCGTGACTGATAAAGGAATATCATAACAAGGCATGGAGGCCTATTAAGATGCCACAGACTCAGAACAACTTTGAAAGAGATGTTCTTCCAAAAAGAAAAATATTCTTACTCCAGGTTTGGGTGTACTGCCTTTCCTCTTATGCAAATTCAGAAGTTTTCCTCGTCTGAAATGCACTTACTGCAAAAGACGGCAGTGCCTGGAACCTTTAACACAGTTTGCCACAAAACTTTGCAATAAGTAAGCTACATAGCTAAACTATGGCACTTCTTTTGTAATGCAGTTACCCTTTTGTCCGTATTCCCATTTTTTAACAAGCAGCAGTGACATTCCCATAAAAATCGAACTATAGTCCTAGACGACATTTTAGCAGAAAACTAAAATGCTAAACAATTAACCACAGACATCCTTCAGTAACAAAGAGCAGCGCAGAGCAGCAAAGAAGTCTGCAAGAGAAAACAAGAGGACAAAGTCACATTCACTCCAGATCAGGCACAGCAGACTCATACTGCCACAATTAGGGATCAGCCAGACTGGAGAGAAATTATGCAAAGTTCACCAAGTATTGTATCACTCAAACTTAACAATGGCAGTAACAGGCATTCCAATAAGCAGACAAACATAAGTGACTGAAAAAGGACTCTTTCTCTAGTAAAAAAAAAAAAAAAAAACAGTGGTCAGAGATTTGTTTTATTTTACCTTTTTGTCTAAGTCACTAATACAGCAAAAAGGTGGCCATATATTTTGCAATTGAGAAAAAGATAGTACTGACACAAAACTGTCAGGGAGTTTAGTTAAGAGTAGTAGCAGTATTTGAAATTACACGACTTTTTTTTTTTTTTAATATAGTAGCAAAAAGGTGGCTGCCTTTTTAGCTCACTGGGCTTCACAAACATCACACATACAAAAAAAAACTCTTAAGAGTTAAGCTGCGTAGAACTTGCCATTTCTGAGTGGTTTTTTAGTGCTTACTCACTACAACATTGGTTAACCCACACAAGGTCCATCAGACCTACTGTGCACCCATCCCTGCAAACACAGCCAAGCTGGCAGAGACTGCTAATGACTTCACTTTCATCAGAGAGCACGAGAAGCAGAAATCTCACTCACATCCCAAGTTATTTTCTCAGAAAGTCCTTTCTGGCCCTTTTTTATACAGACAATTGTCACAAGCAGCAATGAAACACTTGTAAATGAAGGACCTCTGGTGGACAGCTACAGACTGTTTTCTCAGGAGGAGAGAAGAAACAACTACAGAAGGAAAACAGTTGCTAGTATCTCTAAAGATATGTTCTTAAGAGGTTCCAAAGCTCCCTGAAATATCCTCATTTGCAAATCTATCAGAGATCAACAGAACTGGACAATGCGCTTACTAAAGTGTTCAGTATAGCTCTTAAAGATCCAACCTTAACATTCACTAGGAACAGATAAAGACTCAGTTCTTAAAGATGGAAATAACCAAATTTTGGAATAAGCAAAGAGATTTCTTTGCCAAAGATAGAAAAGTCTGCATTCCCAGTCTTAGCATGTGACATATGATACAGAACTTCTTGGCAAATACCTTTGAAATCCCAAAAACATCAGATTTGTTTGAACAACAACAACAAAAAACAAACAGAAAAAACCACAACAATAACAAATGCCTTTCAAGAACTACTATTTTGTAAGCTTATGTTACCAGTCACAGATCCACAATGAAACCTGCTTCCTTACCTGACACTAACGCATTCCCATGAAGGTGTAGTATGGAACAGAATCAGACGTTTGTTGTCATCTGTCAAGGCAAAATAATTTCCGGATAAGGAGAAGGCAAAAGCTAAGATGTCATCACTTCCTTTATCTGCTGGCTGTCCATCCTGTCTATTATACAGAAGAGAAAAAAATTAGGTTCACAGTCTGAAGCAGTTACAGAAATCCCTAAGAAGCCAAACCCCTCCTCCCGTTAGAGCGGGTTGCTCAGGTCTTGCTCATTTAAATTTCAGATTTCGCCAAGGATAGAGATTCGACACATTTGGAACGCTGCTACCGCACCACAAGATTTGGGGCACTGTTATCACGTTTTCAAGACGAAAAAGTTCCTTGCCTAATTTTTATTTCCCATACTGCAGCTTGTGTCTCTAGCATCACATCTTGATCCTATGCATGTGTAAGAACTATCTCTCAGCCATCTTTACGCCCTTTACCAGAGGGCTGCAGCCACCACTAAGATCTCTCTTTAGCTTGCTTTTCATTCAGGCTGAACAGGTCTTATTCTCTCAGCTCCTCCTTGTACATCATCTATTCCAACCCCAAACATCTTGGCAGCCCTTTGCTGCACTAGCCCCACTTTATCAACATTTTTTCTTGTACTGAAGGGCCCAACAGTGGAAGAGCGCACCAGATATGGTCTCACAGAAAAAGAAACAGAGGGAAGAAAATGATTTCCCTTGAGCTCCCACCTACCCTGTTGCTACTACAACACAGGACCCTTGTCCTCCTTGCTGCAGGGGCGTGCTGCTGACTTACACCCACGTGCCAGAACCCCCACAGCCTTTCCTGCAGAGGGGTTTGCTACCCAGCCCACACTCAGCCTTTCCCTCGCACGAGGTTAGCCCAGCCCCAGGGCAGGACGTGGCCTTTGCTGAACCTCATGAGGCTTCTGGCAGCCCATTTCTCCAAGGTCCCCCTGAAAAGCAGCCCTCCCGCAAGTGCAGGGGCCACTTCCTCAAATTTGGTACCATTCCTGAACACCAAACTACCCAGACTCAGATTGAAGGCTGACGTTATCTGACATATCAAACAGTGCAGTCACACTATACAACCTTATACTGTAAATAGAAGCTACTATAAATAAGCTAAACTGTGTTTTTGAACTTAAAAGGCTAGAATCTAAATATCTAAGACTAAAATTAGAGCTGCCTTCTTTTTAAGGCTGTCTCCATTTTACAGTGGAGCACAGTGCAACAACATCATGGTAGCAGTGACTACACTGGATCCATAAGCAGCACGCAAGGACTTGTCCTGTAACCAAAACAGATACAGGACTTTGCTGCACTCCAGTCGAGTGCATCCTGCTCTCCAGATTACATGGTTTAGTATCTAAGGAATTCCACACCAAGCCTCACCACGCACTGAAGATTTGTAAAAACAAAGAACTCCAGCAAAGCTGAAAGGTTAGAGCTAATTACAGGCTTTTTGTTGGTTGTTGTTGTTATTTTGTTTTGTTTTACAACAGTTCCAGCATTTTTGAAGTTATTTAATAATCTTATAGCTGGGGGGCAAGATTTAGATTTCTTTATTCTCCTACGGCAGGAAAGAAAAAGGACCAAATAAGAGAAAGCTGACAATAATGCTTAGGCCTGCATCACTACTTGCTTAAACAAGTACTAGGGTTTGTGTTTGTACTAAACTAATTCAGTGGAAAACAGCAAGACTGCCTACAAGTAAAGCAATTCCCTGTGACTGAACTTAAACTATAACTGTTTCCGTTTTAGAAATCTTGTGATTTAGAGAATAGTTCTGAAGGAAAACTTGTACACACAGAATCTATTCTGGTCTGTCTTAGGTGACTTAAGATTAAAAAAGAAAAAAAAAGCGTGATTGAGAAGAATCATACAGAAAACCGATTATATTATTGATCTCTCTTTAAAAAAAAAAAGGTTACAATAACTCCACTGAGAAAAATCTGAAAACAAGGTATGCTTTTACATGTAAACATACAGTTCCTTCAACCTCAGGAAAAAAAACACTTGGCCATCACTTTTTCAAGCAGTCATTCCATGCCTTTCTTTTATTTTCTTCACTGACACACTGACCCTCAGGAGGAGACACAGCCTCCAGGAAAGCAGCAGATTGTCTACGGATGTTCTCTCACCCTTTATTCCCTGCGGTCTTCTTCTCTGCATTGATGCAATCGTACACAAACAGACCATCATCACTGTGAACAAAACAGAAAAAAGAATAAAAACACTGGAACTAGAACAGCCATTAATTTAATCATGAGAAATGCCAACTCTTTTGTGGTGCACTATTATTACACACATGAGCAACTGATCCCTCTGAGAACCATCCCCTGACAACAGCATCCTGAAAGTACTACAAAAGCAGTAAGAGTTGGAAACCTTGTACTATGCACAACACAAAACAGAAACCATCATCTGTTAGCAAAATATTCATCTTCTTTTCAGCATATGCTATACATATTTTACTTCAATCAGGCTCCTCAACATGGTAAACATGTTTAGGATTTACACAAACTTCTGGTATTTACTGACCTCTCAAACCAACAGCACCAATATGATGGTTGCACAGTAGTGCCAAAAACTGCTAAGACAAAAAAGCTGAAAAGCTATATTTTGCCTGTAATTGTAAACACACGTAAGATGTGTCTCATGGTGTCTAGCTATACCCAGATCGCTCAAAACAAGAATCACAGAACGGTTATGGTTGGGAAAGGCCCTCAGGATCATGCAGTGCTTCAGCAGCTCTAGCAGGCACTATCGGCAGAGCCCGGTAGGAAAGCTCTGCACTAAAGCAGGTGCTGTAAATACACCACAAGCCGAGCGAACTTGGCTCCGCTGCAGCAGACAAGGCTACCCCACAACCCTGCCCGGTGAGAAGCGAGAGGTGCCGCTGCTTGCTCCCGAAGCCTGCAGACAGCGGGGCCTCAAGGATCCCGGTGCGCACAGAGCGGCCCGGCGGGCCCCGCACGGCCCTTCCCGCCCCTCCGCGCCGCCCGCCACACTGACCCGGGCTCCCCGCGGCGGGCGGCGAGCAGCCTGCGCCCGCCGCGCACGGCCACGAGCGCCCCGCGCAGCGCCAGCCCCGGCCCGGGGCCCGCAGCGCGGCCCGCGGCGGGAGCGGGGCCGCCGCCGGCGCCCTCCATGCGCCGCCGCCACGTGCGAGCCCCGCCGGCGCCGCGCGATGACGCGCGGGGAGCGGCCGCGCCTGCGCGGAGCCGCGCGCGGGGAGCGTTGGGGGCGGCGTTGGGAGACGTTTGTGCGCGGGAGCGCGGCGGAACGGGCCGCCCGGGGGGGCACCGGCCCTGGCAGGCCCGGGAAACGCGTGCATGAGGCGCGTGGGGACACGGTTAGCCGCCGTGGTGGGGATGGGCTTACGGCTGGACTCGATCACCTTGAAGGTCTTTTCCAACCACAATGATGCTGTGATTGAACATTTGAGGCGGTAATTTCCAAGTCCCAGACGGACTAGTCAGAAGTCACAAACCAGCTTATTTCACTACAACCCTTGGTTATAAATAACTATGAATTTTTTTTAAGTCCTTTTCAAACGGGCAACGTGGGCAGGGACGGAAAGAGAAAAGGCCGGCGGGATGCGTGTTTTACGCAGCGCTGTTCACACCGACCTCCGAGACGGCACAGGGGGCCCTTCCCGCGGGGCAGCAGGGACATTCCCTGGTGCGGGGCATTCACCGGGAGCCAAGCGGTTTCAGCCAGCACGTCCAGCGCGGGGAGCGCAGGGCCGCGGCGGCACCGGGCGGGGCGGAGCCGCAGCCGGCGCCGTGCGCGGAGCCCCGCCCGCCGCCGGCGCCCCGGGGACAGCGCCAAGATGGCTGCTCCCCGGCTGCTGGGCTGCGGCCGGGCGGCCGCGCGACAGGTACCGGGCGGGGGGGTCGCCCTTGCGCGGCGCGGGCAGAGCGGCGGGGAGCAGCCTCGCCGCCGCCCCGGGCCCCTCACGGCCCCTAGCGGCGGCGCCGCTGCGCGGACAGCCCGCCGGTGACCTTCCCCCTTCCCCCCGCCGCGCAGCTCCGCGGCCGTGGGCGCGGGGGCTGCTGCGCATGCGCGGAACGCTGTAACGGTGCCCTGCGCCGCGGGTCCCCTTTGACAGGAGTGGCCGGTGCCGGTTCTGCGCATGCGCCAGGACTCCGAGGTTGGGGGGAGGGGGCGCGGTCAGGGGTCGTTACCCCCAAACCCGCGGTCTTTACCCCCAAATTCGGCGGCCGAGAGTGACCGTGTGCCCTTGGTGTCTCCGCAGGCGCTGCGGCGGGAGGCCGGCGGGCTCGGCGGCGCGGCGCCGCTCTGCACCAGGCCGGGTGGCCCCTCCGCTCGGCCCGGAACGCGTAAGCTCCCTCTTCCCTTACCTGCTCCTGCTGCCGCCGCCCGGGGCCTTCGCTAGGCCTCAGGAGGGGCCTTCGTTATACTCGTCCCAGTAGAAAACAGCCTTGCGTGTTGCCAGAAATTTTACAGCGATGAGTGTGGTGTGTTGCCTTTTTGTAAAGAGGTGCAAAACTTAATTTCAGGTGTCACAGGGTCCCCTTTACCCTTTGAAATGTACCTGCTGGGTCAAAAGGCACCCCATTTTACAGACAGAGAAAAAAAAAAGAGAGAAAGATTTGCAAAATATTCATATCTGCTCCCTCCAGCAAAGTTGAGAAGCTGCAGAGAAGAATGACAGCCCTGTTGGATTAAATTTAGTTGTGATGCTCATGGCCCCCCCATAGATTTTCAGACTGACCTTGCTTTGGTTTTTAAAGTGCATTCAAAGTTTAGGGTCCTTTGAACCATTTCTGTCTTTGACCAAAGCCAAAATATGAATAGATATATGTGAGTGTGTGTATAAAGGGGAATATTATGTGCAAAATGTGCCATTGGTAAATAGTTACAAAGAATAAGATTCTTATCCAGAATTAGAGACCCAGGTGCTAGAGCAGCAGAGCTCTATGGAACCACATGTAGGAATAACTGGACTTGCTGACAGCTCTTGAAAAAGATTTCTGAAAGTGGCTGAAGGCAAATAAAAGCTTGTGGGTTCCATTGGGAAAACTTTTGCTGCATAGAGTGGTATAAGCCTGACCGAATAACAGATTGTTGTGACAGCTTATTTGATGCTTTAGTTTGAGGTATAACAGGTAAAATAGCAAACATGCTACTTAAGCAGCAGTTTCTGTATTCTTTGCTCAATAGCTGTCTGGTTTCAGAAGGTGTCAAAAGACCTATTAGGCTACCTCTTTAAACTAGTTGCTCTTCCTCCTCCCTCTTCAAAGGATTAAGGTTAGTTAAGTTGTACAAGATGCAGACTGTCTTTTTTTTTTCTCCCAACTTTGAGGTGGGGTAGCCTGTGAAAATTTTCTTTGCTTTGGTAAAGTGATCATGTTTACTAATGAAATCAGTGATGGGGGATAGACCTGAAATTTCTGGATACCAGCTTTCTGAGCGGGAACATGTTTTAAAGTCATCCCAGTAGTGATGCCCTATTCTAAGTTACAGCCCTATTCTAAGTTACATCTGGGAATAATAAATACTTTTATTACTGATTTGGATATGTTGTTATTTTGGCAGTCAGTTCAGTTTTGTAATAGCCCAGTATAAATCAGGTGTTACAAAGTTTGAAATACTTCAGCTGAAAAAAGCTTGCAGTACAGAATGCAGCCATGCTCTTCAATTTAGTGTCCAGTTAAAATGCCTGGATCAACAATATTAGGTTATCCACTTAAAAGTTGAAAAAAATGTATCTTCTTCACATACCCCAACACTGTTGTTTAGAAGAGTCATTAGCAGCCTCTACTGTTAATGCTCAATTTGAGCATTAATCTGCCTTCTTGGTTTCTTAAGATGTCTTTGCATTAATACTTCTCCAGCTTTTTCTCATGTTTCACTTGTCTTTCTTCTCTGGGCATTATTGCATGAGCTTGGCCTTCCTGTGCACTTCTTTGCACTGAAGAACTCTTTGGTCTTGGGTGATGTTTCCTCAAATGTTAGTTTCTACAGGCTGCTATGTTTGACTGTGCCAAACTCTGCAGGATTCAGGCTTCCTTCAAAGGTGGCTGTCACCTTCGAATCCTTCCCCAATTAATATAAGTCAAAGACACTGTTTCTCAAAAATGCAAGTTGCTACTAATTTGCAGTACATTACTTCCAAATCAGGAGTTCCAGCATCTGCCAAATTCATTCCTTAATGGAAAGCAGGGGTATGGAAGCATTTGCCTCTTGCTCTAAGAGTACTTTTTGAGATCTTGCAGTTCTGTGTTGCTGCTGTATTTTGTTCTTATACTATAGACTTTTGCCCTAGCCTCAGTGTTTGAACCTACAGTCTAGTGGAGATAAGCGTCTGAAATCCTTCAAAATAATTACTTGCATAGTAAACTGATCTGTATGTGTGCTAAGAACTCTGTATTTCTTTCTTTAATACCTTATTTTTACAGTCCTGACTTTTCTGTAATGATTTCATTTGGAAATTGCTAAAGACTTGCTACTGTTCAGAACTACTTATAGAAACTCCTTAGGTTATATTAGGTATTACTATAAAATATCTGTGAGGGGAAAAAAAAACGATTACCTTGTAAAACAGATGTGGGGTTCCAAAATGTGCAGGTAGAGTTCTGCCTTATAAACTGAAAATCTACCAAATTACTGTGAAGTGGAAACATCTCCAGTCCTTATGAGGGTTGGCCTTGCTGGAGTGAAATTCAGTGGTGATGCATCTTCTTAATGTCCTCCCTGTCACTTGTGTCCATATCTTTTCTAATGATGATGATGATGGTCAGTGTTGATCAGCCTCAGCTACTGAGGATCCTTAGCCCCGAGCATCCAAGGGGCACCTGATACTCCGGGAAAGTGTTTGAAAGTTGCTGCTTTCTATTCACTTATGGTTCCTTGTCTGGTGATTTTATCATAATGAAAGTATCCATGAGGGAGAAGAAATAAAGTTGCAGCATGAGGAAATGTTCTAAGACTTCTTGATGAATGGGTCTCAAAGCAAAAACACATAGTGGGCATTCTGAAAAAAACAGGAGAGAGAGTCTTTGGGAAATTGCACTAAGCTGTTAGACATGATTCAGATGGTAGATCACATGGACATGTGAACAGGCAGTACTTTTGTGTATAACATCAGGTGTCTCTTACTCCAGTACTTGCCCCTTGGGAGTCACCTCTCCCTGCCACTCAGGAGGATGACTGCTGCAAGAGGCTGGCTCTTGTTCTTGGCTGTTTGCTAGGTCTTCTGCCTTGCTGGCTTCCTCATAGACTTTAAAACTCGTATGTGAAGAGGTTAGCTAATGAGTTATCTTAGCATTCACCTGGGACAAGAAGGTGCTTGCCAATCATTTCCAGAATTGCTGCAGAATTGAGTCAAACAGCTCTGAAAAGGAGTCTGGCCAAGCAGGGAGCAAAAGCCACATCTCATGAGTTTCAACGTTATGGGAGCAAAGGGTGCTCACTGCTAACTAGAACTCTATTTTTTAATATCTGTACAAAAATGTAGCTTTCTATTACATAATGTTTGTATTTAATATAATAATTGTCTTCAATTTGCTTTTTGTACCAGATCATGTCAGAAAGTTAAAAATGTATGACTAAGAACCCTAATTAATAGGGATATCAAATACAACGATGATAATCTTCTTTATGCCATTTCCTAGATGTAGTGGCACCACAGGGAAGCACCAAGCTGCTAGCCACCAGAGCAACAGTTGAAATTCCTAAAATGTTGTCTTCTAGCTCTCCCCCAGCATCTGCAAACAAAGGTGAGACTGTATCTAGTCCTAACCTCAAGGAAACTTCAGAACTTTCTGTTGAAGATCTGAGGGTGTTCATGTCAAGAAAGACTGTGGTTGCATTTCCTCAGCGAGTAATTCTTTCCTCCTCCTCTGAGGAGAAGCTCACTGAAACAGCAGGAGGCTTGAGGAAAGAGTTAGCTGAGGAAGACACGTCTTCATCCAGCTCAGATTCAGATTCTAGCTCAGATTCTGAAGAAGAGACAGATGGTGTTAATGCTCCAGAATTTGCCATTAGAACCAGAGCAGAGTTTCCAAGACAAGATTCCATTTTTTCCAAGAATGTACCAGTGAAGGTATGGGTGCTACCAAAAGAGAACTTGCCCCAGAAACACCACAAAGAATATGTAGCTAAGAAGAAGCCAGGTGGAACAGAAACTGATGCCTCCCATATCGAGCATGTCAAATTTTCTAAAACATCAGTCAGTCATAAAACACTAAAACCCAAAGTGAGAGAACCTAACAAAAAGTCAGCTCCAAAAGAAGCAGATCAGCAGAAACTGGTGTTAGAACCACATGAGGATAAAAGCCAAGACGTGACAGATGTCACTCTTAAATCCAGTTATTTGGAGAAAAAGTCCATTGCTACCAAAGCAGCAGCTGCTCAGTTGAAAGCTCCGTCAGTGACTCAGGAAGACAGAAAGCAAAAACAGATATCCAGAGGAAAAGAGAAAAAGGTGAAAGGGGTACAAAAGCCTGAAGCAGAAGAAATAACTGCTCCTAAACCACAAGAGGTGACTTCTGAAAGCACAGTGCTGGTGGCAAGCACTACAGCAAAGGAGACCATTCATGAAACAGGAGTCCAAGCTGGAGAAAACAGCACCACAATAGAGGGTACAGCTTTAAATTGTTTGAACTGTATTGACTCATCGTCCCCCTAGCTCTATTTCCCAATCTAACAAACCCTTCTTAGTTACTAGCTTATGGCTGGTGAAATAGTCCCGTGCAAGCCCTCTCCCACGGTCCTACTGCTTTCATGCTGTGTGTGTCATCAGCAAGTGCCTCTGTCCTGATCCGTGGTCGCTTTCTACCCTTGGCTCTCACCTTGGGCAGCACACTGCTCTCAAGGCTACCATTCTCATTGCTCCCTTATATTAAAAGATTTTGGCCCGCTTGGAAGTAAAGGCAGCATAACATAAAGCTGTTTGGATATCACTGTTTAAATGTCTAACTAGGTTAAATGACAAATAATTGCATTTGCTGATAATTTTACAGGATACAGTGAGGTGTCAAAGAACTGCCTTTTGTTTTAAAGGGTTATTCAGTTCATAATCTGACCTCTTTATAGCTGTAAACTAGCCTTATCTTTTTCCCTGGTCCCAACTCCAGTGGTAAAATGCAGCACTGCTTTCAAGTACCATTTCTATTTGCTTGCTTCTCCTTATGGTCAACAGAGGAAATCTTAAAAATAATTTGGAAGATGCTATTTGTAGTTATTTACAGATGATGCTTCTCTTCCCCTTCATCCACAGTGGTGCTCTAGATGCTAAAGCATTAAGGGTTTTTATTCTCCATTGGAGCAGATAGTAAGAATGTGTTTGGTCAGCCTGCAGTATGAAAAAGGGAGGGAGTACTTGCCCCTAAAATGTGTTGATGATTTAAGGTGAAGATTATGATAATTTGCAGGTCTCTTAAAGAGTAGCTGCTATTCTGATATACTGTGAATCCAGATTAAGCCCACATGACATTTTTTCCAACAGGTTTGTACTGACCACCCGTCATGGGCACAACCTCACCAGCACAACCCTTTAGGTAGACCCCACTATGCCAAAAAGCTCTCTCTGTTGTTGAGCTGAGGTTAGTATAGGCAAGGTCACCCCTCCACTGCCAGAAAAATGTGTGGGTGTCAGAGGGTAGTGAGGAGTGGAACCTGTCTCAGCAAGGTGCTCAGCAGCCTCACTCATATCTTCAGGGGTATCTTGTTCTGCTTTCCTTTTGAGGTCTTTTTGAAACCAGCTACTGCCTTTCTGTGTTTAATATTCACCAGCAATGATCTTTTCTGTATTCTACGCTAATGTTCCTGTGTTTAGCTTATCTGAAAACTCTGCAGCAAACTTACCAAAGACATAAAGGCATTATTTTTCCTATTGTAAAGCTGAAGTTAAGGTAATGTCATCCACTTTGTAATGCAGCCTTCCTGAGCAGTCAGCAAAAACTGGATTTGTCTGTAACTGCTAAATAAGTAGCAAAATACAAGCATGGTAACTCAAAAATACACCTCTGATTCATTTTTCAAGAACATCCTGTGAAATTCTGGCTCTTAAAGCACAGATGAAGTCTGGGGTGTGAGGGGACTGAACTCAGGAATAAATTTTTCCTTTGCAAAGCCAAGTACAGTGAATTTGGGCAGTAAAAATGAGAGTCCATCTGCTTTTCTTCCTGAGCATCTGCCTCTTGATTTGGAACAACTGTCTCTGGCAGGTTGAATGTTGGCTTTCCTACGCGTGCTTCTTCTCGGGGCTATTTGCAGCAAAGACCCCATCATCTGGTTGATGTGTGTGTAGCCCTGTCTCCTATGGGCTGTGTCAGTGGGAACTGAGCAGAAGGCACAGGGATATTTCCTTTCACAGGTTCAATGTGTGATTTTTTTTTTCCAAAACTGTGGCTTATTATATTGCATTTTATAGGTGAGCCTTGCTGAATGCTATGAATGCATGCTCTTAAACTGATAGTATTGCATTGCAATAATTATGTCATAACTAAAGGGAAATTCTAGTGTTCTGTTGCTGGAGCTCTTGCATTTTTATTGCAGACTGTTGCATTACAAAAAGCTTCATAATATCTAATACAAATCACTGTAAACAAATTCATATGACAAGCTTTTTGCTATATTATGCCTATGACTTCCCTATCTTTATAACTCTGAGTATATAAGAATAAATTAATATTGGAAATAAAGCTTTTTTTCTTGCCATTTATTTGGTAGTAAAGTCAGCCCATCACAGAAACCTTTTATGTAAATGGTATTGCCTAAATTTGCATAATATTGTAAAAGCATAAGAATTAGCGTTGGCTTTACCATGAAGTAAAAAGTTCTGAATAACTTTATTAGGATTATTCTCTTAGGAAGAATAGCTGATATAAAGTTTGGAAGATTGTATTAGAATGAGCTTTTTAAAAAGGAAGGGAAATTTATGTCAAAGGCCCTTGATACATTACTGTTGAATATGACCACATTTGAAATTAAACTCTGAAGATCTCAGTAATTCCATCGCTTATCCTCATGAAAAAAAAAATCATTTTGTAAAGTACTTCTAATTGCTGTACATTGTGGTCTGACAAGATGATACATCATTTGTGCTCCTGCTTTGCCTTTCCTGGTTTGCCAAGAGTGTCAACTGCTGGTCCAGCCGAAGTGAAAACCAAGGTATCTCTAAGAAAGCCAGGAAATGCAGACTTACTTCTTCACAGTATAAATGAAATCTCTCCTCCCCCAGCATTAGCTCTAGTTTTGATTTGAAAACCGTGCCATAGTACCTGATTTGCACTGATTTGTCCTCCCCTACTGCTTACTGATGTGCTTCCTCAGAACCATGCAAGATACCAGCAGAATTTAGCAAACTTGTTCTTGTGCTGTACTTGCTGACCTTTTATTTATTTATTTTTATTTTTTAATGTTGATTGGTTGAGGGATCTGCAAGTGCATGAAGGCGGACTCTGTGATTAAGAATATTGCTGTCTGTTGTGGCATCCTGAGCATCACCAGTCACTGTCTGTGTGTCTGTTTTTCAGAGGCCACAGCAGCTGCCCAGCCTGAGCCAGAGGAATTCGATAACTCTACCTACAAGAACCTTCAGCATCATGAATACGACATTTACACCTTTGCAGATTATAATGTGGAGCTCTCAAAATTCAGGCAGCCTCAACCATCTTCTGGAAGACCATCACCAAGGCACTGAAGGAACCACATTTAAAACAAATGCATGGGCAGAATGTTAGATTGTTCTACTTGGCAGTGTTGCATTACCTGCTTTAAAAATCAATAAATGTGTGGTAACACATGTTTTCAAACAGTGGTTCTTGGTTCTTGGAGTCCCTCACTTTTAGATTTCTATGGACGAGTTGGAAATGAATTAGCACTGACTAAAAATACATTTTCCACTTGTCAGTATGTATTATTTAGGGATGGTTGAGATAGTTCAGACTGTCCTGACTTTTCAGTGTCTGAAAATTTCTAATACTGACCATTCCTTTAGTATTGTGTTATATAGGGGCTTTTGCACATATATTTGTTCAGTATTGACACCATTTTTGTAGGTAGTTATCACTGTGAACGCAGTAGGCTGCACTCCTTACACACAAATGTGTTCCCAGCTCTGAAGAGCTTGCATTTTTTCTGTAGGTTGGAAGCAAGGCAAGAAGTATTTGTCTCCTGCAACAACATATATTTTGTGTTAGCAGATGAACTAACAAAAGTGCATGATGACATTTATGTAACGTGATCAAAACATCTCGGTGCCTCTGCTGTTGCAAAGGGGGAACATACACGTTGGGTTAATTGCTGAGGGTTCTAGCATCAGGGTTCTACAATAATTGAACTATTTAAAATGTAAGAGAGTCTCGGGTAAGCAATTCCTAATGAATTATACTACATTGATTAAACTTTGAGAAATAGCTCATTTCCACTGCTAGAACCAGTGAACATAATTTTGAAAATACAGCAAAAATAGCATTACTGTAAAACCAGGTTCCTGTAGTAGCTGTTACAGAACTGCAGTTCAGTTCCTATTTTTGTCACAATAAAGATTGCTGTCCTACAGAAAATATGAGAAATGAGACACTGCTCAATGTATAACTCATCAGTGATTACAGTTGGTCTCAGCAAATTTTGTTTTTCCATCCTATTAGTAACAGTCTTTAGCCCACTGGGAAAACTGCCTTGATGACCACCAGCTGTTGTGGGTTTAGTTCCACTCTGGCTTCTTGTTCGTTTTGTTTTCTTGTTGTTCACTGGTCTTTGAGCAGTTGTACTTGCAACAACCCCAGCATTTTCCATCACCTGTCTGCATTCTTTTTTCAAGCAGTGGGATATGCAAGATCAAAGGAAAAATGAAGTCAGCTTTAGTAGTCTGTCTGGATATGGACACAAATCCCTGTGCAATTAGTAGAATAGCAATTTTATACTGTAACTTGGTAAAAATGTGGTAAGAATGATCAAGAGGCCTCCTTCAATCTGCTGTTCAGAATTTTAAGTCAGAATCCTCTGGCAAGCAATTTTATTTGCCTGTAAAAAACCAAACAAACAAAATGCTGACTCCAACTATGAAATTTAAAATCAGCAAATGTATAAGTCTGCATGCTGAGGAATAGAGAACAGAAAGCCATTTCGACACACCAGTGGTGATACCACGTATACTGTACTTGTAAAAGGAAAGACATTTGCTGTTAATGTTGAAAACACAAAAAGAATAAGGAAATGGGTCTTCAAAATTAACCCTCTGACAATTCCTTTATTAAGGACCCACTGAAGGGCCACAGAAAAGCTGCTGTGTTTTGCCGTTGACTGAGATTCAGTGCAGTAACGCGAAGCCTGTAGTTCTGATCTGCGCTGCTGTTGAAATGTTTTCCTATTTGTTTTGTGATTATAAAAGGAAGCTGTAAATTATCAGATGGAATCTAGACAGTAGAAGTAAAAATTACATGCAGTCCATTAATGCGCTTATGTATTAATAAATCTACTCAGAGTATCTGTGATAGCTGTTTGGAGTCAGAATTGTTCAACTAATGCACTTTTTATTTCTGAGGAGGTTTGGTGTTACAAATGCTGAGTTAATCAACAAAGAATGAGTGGGTTGGAACAGACAGGCGTCTTGTTTTCACTCGGTTCCTGCAGTCTCCTTTGCCGGATTTGCACCAGTCTTCTAATCTGCATTAAGACCAGGCTTTTTGCTACCCTTATCTCCTGATTACAGAAAAAAAAATAAATTGTGAATGTCCTGTCTGCATTTTCAGTGTCTTGCAGTGGTTTTTTTCCTAAATGCACCTTATAAAATCAAGCTGGAATGCCAAGCCAAGTAACTTCATAATTCTTCTAGCACCTGTGCTGCTTATTTTACCCACGATCTCTTTACTAAATCAGTCTGCCCTGGAAGGGGAAGGGAAGATGGTGTTAGGGAGGGCACAGCACAGACTTCGTCCCACTGTTATGTTTTCCTCGACTTTAATAGAAAAAGCTTCACTTCTACTTGAATATTTCAGATGTTATTGTATTTGAGTCATATGTTAACATTTAAATTTCAAGCAGGATACAATATGCTCGTGTTCTGTAATGTTACAGTAGGAAGCAATTGTGTCTAACTGCAAGGCACTTGTCAGATGTAGGAGCCTTGTTCTAAAGAATTTATAATCCAGGATATTAACACAAGTCCTGGAAAACCTCAAATGTGGAAAAAAAAAAGGGGGGGGGGGGAAATTTGGTCTCAGGTTATGTGAAAAGCAGCTCTGTAAGACAAGTTAAAAAATCAGGTTGGCATTCTCGATGTAAATACTGTGTTATTGTGGGAGTACATGAAGATCTGCAGAGTGGAATGCACTAACATCTCCATAAGGGTGACAATTTTCCTTTCATTGTCTGAGGCAGTGGTTTTCAAAATTTGGAGTCCATTTATATTTTTCTAATGTAGCGAACATAAGTTTCCTGCTAATAAAATTGTTTTTCAGAATTTCCTTAAATGCTTCAGAAGCAATTTACGAATGCAGAAGGTTCTGGACAGTAGTTGAAAACTCACTAATCCAAGGAAGGTCCAGAAGTCTGCAGCAGAGTTTTTCACGATCAGTAATTGCAAGGTCAAGATGGTGATGGTCCTAGTGGAGCCCAGTCAGTAACAGGCAGTGATGGAAACCACAGCAGTCGATAAGCCCCCTTTAGGCTGATTTTAAATTCGTGAAACAAGGCTTCTGACTGAGTGTGCTTACATATAGTCCTTGAAAAACATGTCACCAACTTTCAACAAGTGAAACACAATCAGTGTCTTTCATTTGGGTTTCCTGTAAACTCAGAAACCTTAGAAAATATGCCTGTGGTCTTTTCTCTTACCGCAAGAGATGCTATCATCGAAGCTGCTTATATAATTACATTGAGTCTGCTCTTGTATGTAATGAAGAAAATAGAGGGAATTTTTAAGTATGTCTAGGGATGCTGCACAGTTCTTTCTTCGGCTACTTGTGGAAATGAGAACACAAGCTCAGAAGAGTCGTGAGTGCTCAGATTTGCTGAAGATACATGGAAGGTTCGAACTGCTCACCTTTGTTCTGGTTGGAGTGCCACCAAAGCCCTTTTCTGAACGTTGGGATTTTGTGATCTTGTGGCATTTGGGAGGAGGGGAGGAAAACTTGTTAGGGCAGCCAATGGACATGTCATTCATTCCAGTTTTAGTTCCTGGTGGATCCAGGCAGTGACTTCGGATGGCAGTACTCCTCTCTACATCTGAGTGCTTTATAGATAGTTCTTGAAGTAGTTCATATCCACTATAATAAACAAACAAAAAAACAAACAAACCTACTTAATTAACATTATATATGCTTTCTGTTCTTGTTGATTGGGTTTTTAATTTGTTTTCCCTTTGCCTGTCGTATCTCCCAGTGACAACGTGCATAGTTTTTAGTATCCATGGCAGTTGTCTACATAGCACTGGAAAGGCAACATGCAAACCACAACACAGCTCAAACAAGGTAAAGGCTGTTGTCCTGTATCAAAGAGGGGAGTGATAGTTACTATTCCCTGGAGGCTTGGAAAAGGGCTTGAATTTCTCATCTTCATGCACTCATTTTCCTAAAAGTATTTCCTATGCTTAACTGAATTTTAAATCATGCCAGATTAGGCCATTCTAAACTGTGATGGTGTTTTCCAAACTCTCTTGGAGTGAGTATCACTGAAAGTTGATTGTTTGGGAACTGGGAGAGAGGAGGGAGAAAGAAACTCGGAATATAGAAAACAGAAGGTTAATGTAGGAAATGAGAGCAAGGATTGGACAGGCTCTGGATTCATTTGTGAGCCCTAACCCTGGCTGTCTGCATAACCTTTGGCAAGTCAAACTTTGCAAGTGAAACTTTGGCAAGTTTCTTTATTTCTCGTCCTCATTTTACAGACGACAAGTTAGTGGTCCCAACGTCCTTCTTTGTACATCACATCCAGTTACATCCCACATATGGGATTCTATCCAAGTAAAGAAAGCTGGTTAACACTGAAAAAGATTTTTCTTGCATCTTCCATGTCAAGTGCACATATCGTCTAGAAATGCTGAGCCGGCTCAGGTTCTCCCAGGAGCCGCAGCAGTTACTGACACCATGACAAGAACTGCACAGAGCCTGCACAGAAATGCCAGCACTTCTGAAATCACACTCAGGCAATGGCGAGGACATTTAGCTACAAAAAAAGCTTTACAACCATTCCAAATACTTACTAGTGGAAGACTGTTAACAGACGGGAAAAATCGGGGAGGTATCCAAAACCAGCAATCCACCCTGGTGAGAAATCCAGCTGCTGGGAAGCGGAGTGGTGCTGGAATTCATACCAGGTTGTTGTCTCTGGACACCGGTCAATGGGCGCCATCTTTTATATCGCCCCCCTCAACAGCAAGAAGGGTTTGGGTTTTTAAAACTCTTTTTCTCTTGGCTGCAGGATAAGAGGAAGGAGGTTTTTTTTCCCTCTCAAATCTTCACCAAAGAACCTTTTTGGAGCCACAGGGCACACAGGGCAGGGGATGAGCGTCCCTTCTGTAGCCCATTCCTTCCTCCTGGGCATCGCTGAGGGTCAGAGCAAAACCCACGGGAGCCCACGTCGTCCCGCCTGGCTCCCCGTGTTTGCTTGCCTGCTGCTGGGCCCCAAGCTGCCCGTTTCCATAGTCTTCCTCCGTCATGAATAACTTCAGGATTTGCCTCTAGAATTAATTAATTCTTCCTCAGGTGCAGTGTTGGCAAGGCAGCATGTTTGGAAATCTCAGGAAAGACCCCCAAGCCTCCCAAATTTGAGAGGACTATAAAAAGAGAGAAGTAAAGAAAAAAAATAATTAGAAGGGCTTTCCTTGATGAGAGCAGCGCTTTTATGGTTGTGTTTTCTGAGATTTTACACAATGCCTTAAGGAAAGGGGAAGCTTTTACTTTAATTTTTTTGGCTGTTAAGATTTCAGGTAACGGCTACAGGATTCCAGCTGCTTGGGCCTCGGGCTTTCTGATATTTACTGATTTATGTGCGCTAATGTTAAGAAATTTGGCAGCACTTCAAGCAACAACGTGAAAACAACGTGTTTATTCTAAGCTTCGCTCTTGCCCTTTGACTCCGCAGCGGCTGCGCGACTGCCCTCTCTTCTCAGCTTGGCTCCGCCGTAGCATGGGAAAAGCAAGAGCAGCAGCGGAGAGACAGCCGGCTGCCTGCGTAGGAGCTCGGAGAGGAGCTCGTCATTGCGTCACGTCGTGTCCGGTAAGTTATCTTTGCAATCAGAAGGGTCAGGATTTCCCCTTTTTTTAATTGCAACGCGGAGACCGCACACACCGATCACACAGGCTCTTCTGCATCGTCAAGTAAAGCTGCCCATTCAGCAGCAGTGAGGTCATTTTTCAGCCCTAAAAATTAAAAAAATACATACATATACTCTCTAAAACTTAAAAAAGAAAAACCCAAAGACTTAAAAAAAAAAAAAAGAAAAAAAGACAACCTGTGCTGGATGCTTTTACAATCCCCCTTAAGAGGAACTATTTGTAATCCTAATAGGATTCCATATTTCATTTTTAATATATGTATGTTCTTTGAATGGAAATATTAAAACCAGCACAAGCCATAAAGATGGATTGCCAGTAAAATAAACGGTTTGGCCTCTGACTGTGCAGAGGAGGCAGACTGATTGGAGAAAATACTTTCAAAAAGTCAGCTTTCTAACTGTAAGAATATTCCAGTACTCATTTCTTATTTAGAACCCATACTACCTTGTGATTTACTAATCTACACATTTACCGTGGTGCGGAAGAGCAAGTTAATTGACATTCTGCTTCCAAAGTAATACTGATAGCAGGAAGGGGATACTCTGTATGAAATGCAGAGTAAATGTGAATGGGAAACCAGAGGGATGTATTTCTGAGGCTCCAGAGAGAGTCTTCCAACAACGGATAATGAAGTAACATGAAATAGTATTTACATGCACGTGGGATGCTGGCCCTAATGGAGCTAGGGGAAAAAATATGATAGGCTGCTGTCATGCAGGACTTTTGCCTTGTCTCTTTAAAACTCTTATGGTGAAACTCATGGGGAGGTATGTCTTGCCCAGTTCACATTCACTGTTGTAAAAGTATACATATGTAGAAGACTCACTGGTGGGGAATCACATATGGGATTCTATCCTTCAAGCCTCTAAGCCGGTGAGTGTGTTTTACACCTATTTACGTTGAGCCTGCTCAGCCACTTGCATTAGGAATGTAACGTCCTAGAGGGCTGGCTTTATAATTTGCGGCTGTGTATATATTTCCTTCATTAAACCACATTTGTGTTTCCTTATTACTGTCATTATTTTAAAGGTTTCTTCATGGCTCCTGGTTCTTTTTCTATAAGCCCTGCTACCTCTTCTTCAATATTCTGACTTTTTAGATTTCAAATCCTGGCTATGGTGTTGGGTATCAGGTTGCTGTCTGGGGACATCTGGATAGGTTTGCGATCCGTGCGTATCACAATCAAATCTCTTAGCCATATATTTTGAGCCCATGTTTTTTTTCCAAGTTTTTGTATCCTTTGTACTTGTATGAGCGTATTCAGTCTCATGCTATTATATAAAAATGGTTTCCTCATGCATGGTATGATATTTTTATAGTTTTATATTCCCTTTCTTTCCATCATCCAGTTTCGTGCTTAAAGAGGTAGAATAAGTTAGGTAATATGTACACAGGGACTGCTGCACTACAGAATGGAGCTTTAAGTATCTCTGTTAACACATATTGTAGCCAAAGAAGTTTACAGCATGTAGAGGGAAAAGGTTATTGTTAGTGTAACTGAATAAGTATTGGGGTTAATATATAATGTATAGGTCTATGTAATGGATAGTTTTTATTCATCATAAAATGTTCAAATGACTTGCAGATGTATGACTGCTGCAGCTGTTGCAGACCTTGTAATGGCATTAGGCTCTGACTAAGAAAGCGGCTCGTTTGCCAAAAGATTCTGGCAGTGGCTACGGTTGTGATATTCCCATTGAAAAAACTATTGTCAGCAGCGGAGATGGTGATATAAAACTGAACCGGAGTATGAGAAAGGGGCAAGGCTGGTGACAGGAAAATGTGGATTCTGAAAGTTGTCCCGTTTTTTGATGCTTAATTAGATAAGTAGTGTCCTACCACCAAATGATCTACCACAGGGGAGCAGCTGCAAGTTATACAGTCATTACACATTCTGGCTACATGCAGTTCACATAATATTAACTGGGGGGGAAAGCAAAAGAGTAAATATTTGATAAAGTAAAATTTTGTGGCTGAGTTTTAAGAAGAAGAGGAGGGCTACAGACAGAATTGAACCTCTCTGCACAAGCATGGCCTGTCGCACAAAGTTTGCAGCGTGTTACATTAACTGTGCTGGCTACTTTCTGCCTTTGGAGACCACGTAATTCGGACAGATATATGCTTACTGAGCAGGGAGAGGAATGCTATCATCCTATGGATACACTACTGTGAAATAGTACTGCAGGGGAAAAAAGAAGAAAAAAGAAAAGAAGGGATGTTTTGTGTTTATTTTCCCAAGTTTGATTCAAGTAAAGAAAATAATGAAGATTGACAGCTGAAATAGGCACATATTTCATGTGTGGGATGTCCCACTGAAATAGGCCCGCTGGGGCTGGTGCAGCTTTGTGGCTCCCGGGCGACTGGAAAGCAGACGCCTGATCATCTTTAGCACAGGACTGGAGAAGGCAGTGCAAGACAAAAGCGCAGTTTTGGCAGGGTTCGGTGCTAATGCTCCGAAAGGAGGGCTGAGGAAAGCAAACCCTGGAGGCAGAGCCGGGCTGTAAATCTCCGACATGGCCAGGGAGCATAACACCACCAACCTATGAATGAGGAGTGTATTTCATTCCTGATGCTGCCTTTCCTGATGTTTTAAACTACTCGGGGAGTGCATTGGCTAGTCATGAAACTGGCTGCTGCGGTGAGGACACTGCTGTCTATGGAACAGTTACAAAGCCACCGGCAATATTGTTTCTGGCACTTCTTGAAAGGTCTCTGGTGACTGCAGTGTGCTCCATCTGACACTGTTCAAGGTCCTATTTAGGAAACTAAGGCTACCAAGTATATAGGCTATTATAAAAGGGATGCAATCTGCATAAAAGTCACTTAATGTAATTAAAAAAAAAAATAGATCCTTATGTGACTTACGCCTTATGCTCTTAAAAGGGAATTAATTGCTTTTGCCTTGCCTAAAATTTCCTAGATAGGCCAAAAAACTCAGGACAGTATAACTGTATTGGCTACTGCTTGGGACTGTGGGCTGAGACATGGGACGTTCTGCTGGATGCAGGATGTGATTTGGCTTGGATGTGTGGATCTATGGGATTACAAGGACTAGAGTTGGGAGATTTTAAATCTCTCCCTGGGAATCGCACCCATTCTCAGAAATTAACAGGAGGCTGCAAGGGGCAAAGGGTGCAGAAGTCACTGCCCTGCAGCGTCCAGGTTGGATTGTCCACAGGAGAGGTGGCTCCGTGTCCTCGGGCCCTGCGGAGCTTCGGGAGCGGGATGTGCCCCTCGGCGCGTGCCCGTGCGGCACAAAGCAGCTCTGTGCTGTGCATCCCCGAGCCCGGCCTGAACGGGCCGGTGTTTCCCAGAGGAAGGAGCAGCCCTTGGCAGGGATACGAGCCGGAATCCCGCGAGCGGTCTGCCTTGTTAGCACAGTGCTCAGCCCCATCCGATTTGCCTTTCCTCCCAACGCGCCGGCTGGGCTGCGCGCAGCACGAGGCTGACGGGGCTTCCGCTGCTTCCTTGTCCAAGGCTGCGTTGTGCAGCGCAGCTTGCGGTGTTTTCTACGAATCTCAAGGAAAAAGGCAGAAAGTTCAGACAGCCTCCTGTATCTCCTCTCTCGTGAGTGCAGGCTTGGGAGTCCAGGAGAGACTTGCTGGCTGGCCAGAAGACATTACAGATTTTCCAGTTTGTAGATGGATTCAGAAAAGGTAATGTTGGTATTAACGGAGCAGCCTGTCGGTGACCTTTGGATAGGATGGTCTGATTGCAATTTTGGATTCGAAAAGGTGCTAAGCTGTTGGTCCCCAGAAGTTCATAAGAAACACCAGAAGGTGACCGAGCCAACCCTTCCCTCATTCCTGATACTCATCTGCTAAGCATTGGCTATTGGCTGCTGTTGGACCCCAAACCGGCTGAGCCCTGCAGCTGTTGTGATGCGAATGTGAAAGGGAGCCCTGCAGCTAAGAATAAGCTGCCCGTGACATCCAGGCTGTCATGCTTGCGCACATTAGCCTTGTACGCAGGGAAAGCGTGGCAGCGTTGCTGGGAATGGTGCCCCAAGCATCAGTAGTTAGCCCACACACAGAAATAACTTATCCCACAGACACAGAGCCTGCCCCAAATGCACGACTGCCCAGAAGAGGAGAGGCTTTGCTTCGATGTGCTGGGAGACATCACATCTGGGATGGCCACATGGATGCGGGGCTGGAGGGAACGGTGGAAGAACAGCAGCGAGGACCATCGTGGGGCAGGATCGTCTGCTTGGAGTGTGTGTGCGCATGGTGCGCACCCACGGCAGCTTCCCCACATCCAGACGTGGCTGGGGAGGGAAGGGGAACGCTTGGGGAGCGCCTCTGCCCTGGCTCTTCCTGCGTGCCTTTTGCTCAGCGCTGTCTCTTGCGTGGAGCTCGGCTTTCCTTCTGCCTCGTGCCAGCAGCCCAGGCGCCTGCCCAGGAAGGTGCATTCGGCAGCACGGCACATAAATCCTTGCTGGGGGCCACCTATCCTCGCTGCCTACCTGCCTTCTGCTCCTGCAGATATTTCCTTCTCTATTCTTTCTCTGTTTCCTAAGTGATTGATTTCTTCCCTCTTCCAGTCGCAAAGCAGTGGCCAGCCATCCTCATTCCCTGCTACTAAAGATTTTCATTTCTTCTAAGCTTCAAAATGCAGAAACCCACAAAGCAGCTGGAAGTAAATGAGTAATGGAGAGGAAAGACAGGTCTCTATGGACTCAAGAAAGTGCTCTGCAGAACCACTGCTTGAGGACCTCTTGTTAATGTCTCCTGCCTATTTTTTTTTCTGTATTTTGTTTTACTCAAATCAAGTCTCACTCAAGCCAGTGGGAATTGTTCCACTGACTTCTGTGAGACTTGAGTCTATCCCCTGGACTAGTCTCGCTGATTTTATTTTAGTTGGTTTCGTTCTCTGTTTCTCAACTCATAGAATAACGTGATTTCATTTGTAGTCCTCCATGGAGGGTTCATAAAAAATGTCTTCTTTTTACCCTCTTTCAAAAAAAAAAAAAAGAAATCAAGATGTGTATTGGTAATTCCTCCTCTGTTCTTCTGACTCTGATTTTCTACCTCTACCTTTTTTTTTTTTTTTTTGGTCCTGTTTCTGCAATGAAGTAGATTAAAATGTTACTGTCTTTTTAAGTATAACACATTTCGGAGGAAACTTTGCAGTCAAATGACAACACACTCTCAATTTTTAGCATCATTAAAAGCAGACAATTTGTCCTCAGGAGGTAATCTGTTTATATTATTCCAAGTAGAGAAAAAAAAAAGATATGCTGAGTTACAAAGGGTGTTTGCTCCACTACTGTGAAATTCCTAGTGTAATTCCCAGTGCAAAGCACAAAGCATTGCTTGTAGGAACATGAGAGTGTATTTCTGCATCATGGTTCAGTCTTCAGTTTTAATTGTATGCTGCGCTTTTATGAGAAGCTCTCTCTTTTTTAATAGCAGTTTGTTCAAATCAACATCTCTGATGATAGCAGAAAGTGAGTGATGCAGGGAATGGTACTAGAGAACAGACAGAAGGGAATATTATCTTATGGAGGTTTGGGGTTTTATCCTCCAGATAGCCTAAAATTCTTTCCAAGTAATGTGTTAGATATTGGTAATGCAGTGACTCAACCATATAAACAGATGGAGTAAGTATTATGCAGCCAGTGATTCAGCTAACATACAGCTCTGGAAATTCAAATTTGAGTAAATGAGAGGATAAATGTTGAATAAGACACAAGAATTACCCCTTTTTCTTTTTCTTTTTTTTTTTTTCCTTTTTTCTTTTTTACGGAGCCTTCTCCTGACCAGAGGTGGGGGAAAAATCTGCAGTTCCATAATAGCTCATTGAAGGAACCGTATCTTGATCACTGCGCAGAATCCCCTTGGAGCTGGAGCAGGGCTGCACCGCAGTGCCAGCAATTGGTCCAAGCCCAAATCCTGCTGTGGGACATGAGCTCTTAACTTCTGCAGAGGGAGCGTTTCCCAGCTGAGTTACACAGATATGCAAGATCTAGTTGAATCAAAGCTTGACATTCATTTAGACTGAGTTAACTCGTTAATTTCAGCTTTAAAATCCAGAGTGCCATATCCATTAAAAAATAACTCTCACATTTTTCCCAGGCTCCTCCTATACCATGTGAAGTTGTGGCTGCAGATGTGAATGTGCTGTGCATGCAAACAGAGCATACAAAGGTTGCTTTTTGCAAAGCTCTCCAAACAGCTAGAGGACATCGAAGTAGTTGACATGTCTTATTACATACTTTTTTTTTCCCCCTGAGAGTGATGCAAGAAGAAGCTGGTTTGCTGTAGAAACTTTCCATTATTAAGAGATCAGCGCTCAAAAACTCACCTGATTTTTATGGAAATCTGGGGAGAACTCTGCTCTGTTTAGATTACTTGAGCCCTATCACTGAAATGACAATTGTTATTCAGTAAGAGTTATGAGTGCGGATTGATTGCTACCACTTCCACATCACCAATCTCTTCACCTCTATGTAAATGTTTCCTTTGAAAGCTCATTACAAAAGAGATAGAAAATACACAATCTAGAGTAATGCCACATATCTAAAATGAGAAATCTCCCCCCCTTTTTTTTTCTGGAGTAGGCAAAATGGACGTGAACATTACATCACAATGACAGTTTTAACATTTAGAACTTGGAGAATCCTAAAGGATCTCACAGTAACTCTAACTCATCTAGCCGCTGTATGTAGGGTCTAGTTTTGCCCTCTAATTCTTTCCTGCAGTCCTATTATCAGTAGCTGCAATTGAATGCGTGTTTCAACTAATAGATTTGGGAGGGTGGCTTTTTCTCATTTGGTGAGACAGGACTTGATTAGCTTGGTGTTTGCAAATACTTGGCCCAATTGTTAGGCATTCTACCATATATTGGAACTGCCTTAGCAGCCAACTAAGGCTCTGTCCCACAAACATATCTGTGTATGCTCTATGTAATAGGCTGTACTTAATAAGGACATTTCGTATGCAAAATGTGAAGCATGCAGCAGTAATCTGAGAATCCCAGTGTTTTATTATTAGCAGTTGCAAATCTAAATGTTACTGAACCTCCTTTTTAAGTATTTGTAGCTTGCAGCTGTAAAGCATTAAGGTGGCATTTCATTCACCTTTCCACACAGTTTTATTTTGCTTTGTTTTGTTGTTTGTTTGTTTTTAGAAAAAAAAAAAGCAGCCACCTCATCACTGCCAGTTAGTGAGTACACCTGTATCAATGGAAATTCATAGCACAGAAGCACATCAGTTGTGTGATAATCCTTACAGAATGTGTACTGTGGAGAACTGCCTTATGATAGATGTTATAAAGATAAGTTGTATTGGACACTGATCCTTTTGCAGAACTGATGAGGCGACATAATATGTTTAGATAAAATGGAGAAATAGAAAAAGGGGCATGTGTCTCTTTATCATTTGGGGCGGGGGGGCTGTTTCTTTGTACTATTTTTCTCATTTGCTTCTTCATTCTTTTTTTTTTCTACTCCACTCCTCACAGCTTTTTGCTATTTTCTGGGGTTGCAAGCTTCTCACAAAAGCCTTGTAACTTTTAGCTACATAACAATAGTTATTTCAGCCATCATATTTTTTAAGGGTAAGCTTCTTAGTTTTCAAGCCTACCATGGCTGTACCAGGGAGAACTAAAGATAAAATGAGAAGCAAGGAATTCCTTACAGTGACTCAGAACAGTGCATTCAGTGAATTCAGACACGGGCAGCTGGAAGGCACAAGTTAGATCAAGAATGACTTTCAGGTTACTTTCTTAATGGAACAAGACTTATGTGGTCATGTCATGTAGGTTTAGGTGTATTTGGAAGTGTATCCATGTGATTTAATCGCGTTTGAACCTACTGACTTGCTTCTATACCATAGGAGATAGGACTAAAGCTGTCAAAAATAATTTAGTTCCTAAAGCTTTCATGAAAATAAGCATTTGGGTAGCAAAAAGGTATCACACACTGAC
This sequence comes from Tinamus guttatus, assembly GCF_059628265.1. Lineage (NCBI taxonomy): Eukaryota > Metazoa > Chordata > Aves > Tinamiformes > Tinamidae > Tinamus > Tinamus guttatus. Next base: position 1,490,510 of record NW_028288918.1, read on the forward strand.
TGAATGATGGAAAGTCTGCACAGCGATCTTAGGCAAATGAGAGTTCACTGTCTGAAGGGACTCCTTATGGATACCATAACTTCAGATGCTTCAGTCAAAGCTTGCACCCCAAATTTAATCAGCCCTGAGGCAGAAATCAGTAGGAAACAAGGCCATCTTAATTCCAGTGCTTGGGAATTACATGCTTTAAGACTGAGGAAACATATTTATGTTATGAAAAGAGCAAGAGACTGAGGAGAATGAAGTATGGGATACGCTTAATTACAGAGCAGACCAAGAGGTGGCATTGCTGGGGCGAGGGGAAGGCAGTAGAGAAGTGTTTGCACCTGTTGTGCAGGAAGGAGCTGGAGACAAGACAGGGGCAAGATACAGAAGAAGGAAAATCAAAACAGAGATAAAGGGGCATCCAGGTTGGGAAGGGCATCCAGAAAGGCTGTGGGGATAAGTGGGAAAAGGGATTGCACAGGAACTACATTAGTTTGAATTTAATCTGCTCTTGTGCAGACAAAATCCCTGAACTCATGCCCGAAGAGGCACAGGCAAGGCAGGAGGGGAGCAGAGGGTTTGCAGGGTGAATCAGGCTTGAGGAAGAGGCAGGTCTGGGCACGGAGTCAGTTCATTTGAAGAACTGTTTAATGAGTGTGTCACTAACAAATGTGTCAGAGAAAATGAGAGAAGAAAGTGTTGGCAGAAGATGCCTGCTCGACCACAGGAATTCTCTTAGAGACGTTATATAGCATGAGAGCAGGCACAGAGAACCTGTGAGAAAGACAAAGCAAAAGTGCTATTATTTGTAAAATCTTGGGGGGCTATTTTGTTTGTTTTTTAAGTTACTCCCAAGAACTTTCATACCTGATTCACACTTTTTTTTTTTGAGCACTTTGCCTTGGCACAATTCATTTTCTTTCCCACTCTCTGTGCAAGATGTACAAGCTCTTTTCACACTTACAAGCCTGGCAAGCATGTGGTGCGGGGAAAAAAAAAACCTAGAAAATGAACTCCTGTAAAGGCTCCAAGTGGCCCGGTGAGGGGATGAAACGGCTGTTTGTGCCTGGAGAAACGGTGGCAGTGTGCACGGCGCGACCATATTCCTGAAAACCCAGCGCAATTTTAACCAGCCAGGCAGGGTCTACACACAGTGGTGATGCTCGGAGGGCTGAAGGCAGAGCTGGCTTGCAGGAGCAGTTATTCAACCGTTTGCATTAACACTCTGCCTATTGGCCTCGCTTTAAGTGGCCTGGTGCTGGAAAGTGTTACGTAAAACAAAATGGAGAGTTTTCTACTGTTAAACCAACTGAAAGATGGAGGTGGGTCTTGAAAAACACCGGGCATTTCCAGTTTGTACAGGAACAAGATAATCAGATAGCTTTCCAGCCTGTATTCTGCAGAGGGGCCACAAAACCTGGAACAAAATCCAGTTCAGTTTTGAGCTGAGTTTCCTAAGAAGATGTGGCTTTTTGTCTGCCAACTTCTTCTTCATACCCTTGATGTCTCTTGCCCTCAAGGCCTGCGCTGCAAAGAGGGGAGGCTACCCAGATCCTGAGAATGAGGAGCCAAGAAACCATATCGATGAGCCACTGCAGGATGCCAATCCAAGCCCTTTTAGACACTGTGGAACGGGCACAGGAGGAAAAGCTCCAACTGGGAATCCTGAGACAAAATGGCAAAGCCACGAGGCAAATGCCTGTCAGGGATCCCCCTTGCCTGTGAGAACAGGCTCACCTTACTGCTCACTTAAGGACAGTCTGGACAAACACAGTTAATCCTGGCAAAGCAGGAAGGAAAAGCAGAGGTTTATTTCTTTTTTTTTTTTCCCTCTGAACGCAGGAAGGGCCCAGACGAAGGAGATAGGTGACAGCACCTTCTCCTTCGCTCTTTCCTGGTGGCGTTCTGGGGGGGGTCCCTGGGGCTCTGCTCGCCCTTTGGCACCGCGCACAGGACGGGGGCTCGTGCTGGGCTCCCGGTGGCCGCAGGGTCCTCCGCAGTGGCCACGGGCTAGCGCAGGGACCCGGCGCGCTCTCAAGAAGACGCCTGTGGTCACCGCGGCCGTTAACGGCCGGCGCGGCGGAAAGCGCCGCTCGGGCTCCCTCGGGAGGGGCCTCGGCGGGGCCCCGCCGGGCGGGGGGCGCCCCCGCGCCGCTTGGTACCTCCCTCCCCCCCCCGCCCTCCTCAAGGCGGTGGTTTCACCTCCCCTGCCCGGGGCGGGGCGCGGCGGCGGCCGCTGGGGACGCCCCGCCCACGTCCTCCTGCATATTCATGAGGGGGCGGTGTTGCGCGCGGGCGCGGGGGGCGGTGCCCGGCGGCCGCCCCGCCCCGCGGCGGTGAATATTGATGAGGCGCGACGCGCGGCGCGCTGTCGTGGCGGGCGGCGCGCGCGGCGATTGGCCCGGCGCGCGTGTGCGCGGTGACGCGCGGCGCGGCGGTGCGGGTCCCGATTGCTGCAGCCGCTTGTCAGTGTGACGAAGATTGGCACCCAGGTAAGCGCTGTCACTCAAACGCGCTCCCAGCCAGCCAGCCCGCCATCCATCACGGCGCGCCCGCCGCGCGCCCGCCCGCCCGCCCGCGCCCACGGCGCCGCCGCGCGCCGCGCCGCACCGCGCCGCCGGGCCGGGCCGGGCGCGGGCACGGGCCGGGGGGGCCGCGCGGCGCCCGGCCCGCAGGGGGGTTAGGGGCGGCGGCGGCGGCGCGGCGAGGGGAGGGAGGGGGAGCGAGGAAGTTTCTGGAACGGCCGCCGTGCAGCCGCGGTGGCTGCGGGCGCGCGGGCGGGGGCGCGCACGCGCCGCAGCGCGGAGGGAGGGCGGGGGGGCGCGGGCACGAGGGGAAGGGAGCGGCGAGCGGGGCAGTGCGGAGCGCGGCTTAAAGGGCCCGCGCGCGGCTGCTCGCCACCCTCTTGGCCATCTCCCCGCCGCCTCCGCTGCGCTGCTTCGCCCGGCCTGGCCCCGCGGAGCGCAGCGCGGCTTGCCGGGATGAAGCCGCCGCGGCAGCTGCCGCGTCCCCTCCGCACCTGCCCCGGGCGCGCCGCCATCGCCGCGGCCCGGCCCGCGGGGAGCCGCCAGCGGCCGCTGCCAACGGCCGGCGCGCACAGAGCTGGTGCGCCCCTCACCCCCGGTGTCCCCCGGGGCCGCGTGTTTGGTGCTTCCCCCCTCGTTCATAGAAAGCAGCTTCCGCTGTCGGCGGGCACACTCGGGAGGCCACTGCTCTTTCGTGCTCCTATTTCGCTTTATTTATTTTCGACGCGGCCTCCCTGTGTCTCGGCTGCACCGCGCGCCTGGAAGCTTCCCTGACACCTAGGCCGAGGCTCCCCGAGCGTTCGAGGAGGCGCAATTAGGGGCTGAAACTTGATGTTGCCCAGAGGCCCTGCTTAGGATGTGTGTAAACAATAATAAATCAAGCACTGGTTTTATCTGGGAGTATTGCCTCAATTAGCCGCGCATCCTGGGTCTCCGTGGAGGAGCCAAGAGCCAGCCTTCATTCCCACAGCAGCAGCTGTATGGTCCAGAGTTCATCAATTAAAACCAAAAGTGGTTAACGCTTCTGTGTGATACTTCTTTCCACAGTTTTATCTAGTTTTATTGTTTCTTTATTATTTTGGGGGTCTTAAATGGGAATGAGCCATGTTATTTTAGAGATAACAGTATTCTTAGCTGCAACTGCGGTTAAAAAGCCCCCCGTTTTTTCCGTTATATCTAAGTAAATGCTTTTGGAAAGGAGAATGTATGTCCAGATCAGGTTAGATACTTTCACTATTTATTTATTTATTTCTGTGCTATAAATTACTTTTTTGGCATCTACAGTTAAGTGCTGTCCAGGCAAGATGCATTTTTGTATTCCGCTAAGTAGATTGCTGGAATAGAGAGCATGGACCATATGTGCTTTTTATTTTACATGTTGAAGAATGTTTTAGCCCGCATCCTGTGGAGAATGGGACAGGGTTTAGGTCATTTTCTGAGTGTGCTAAATGTCTTGGGTGATTAACGAATTCTTTCTTTAATCTTTATAAACCATGACAGTTTATAGTGCCCCCACTTCATAATGCCATTTATAATATTCTTCCAGAGAAAATGCCCTGCAAATTTTTTAGCAGTGTAGTTTTATGGATTAGAGAAGTTGTAATGACTCTAGCATAATAAAAGCATGTATCTTACAGCTGTCCATGCTAGGAATATGCTCCCAAGTCTTTCCCCTTTTCTGCATGGGATATAAACTATCTACACCCTGCCTATGCTGTGGGCTTGCATTGCTTTAATTATACATGTGTAGTTAAAGTGATACAGCTTCTGCACACAGGCAAGTGCTGAAAATCTGTTTAGTGCGTGCTAGCTACATGTACAAATTTTATGAATTAGACTGAACCACAGAGCAAACTATTGTGATTGCATTGGAAATCTTTATTTATATATATAAATATATATAAAGTAGTAACAAATGTAATTTGAGTGCATTTTCTGACTGACTTTACAAAATAATAATTTCCTGAATCTGTGCCTTTATATTTTATATTTAAAATTTCAAAAAAAAGAGAAAAGAAAAATATTCACATGTGTTCAATCTGAAGGAACAGTCACACACTTTTCAGAGTGACTGACTTTTTAAAAATATACACATATTTAAATAAGTGTATATTTCACTGGAGGTTGCTACAGATTTATGTATTTTCTTGTCAGTTTATAATTAAAGTTGATTGAAGTATCACATGAAAACTTCAATGTAAGTTTCATGATGATTTCTTAACATAAGCGTCAATTGTGTGGAAGGCTGGAGGCATAACCCCATTTACTTCATCTACAGGATAAACACTGTTTCAGAGGATGTTACACTGCACTGAGGCTTAAAAGATTGATTCACTCATTCTCTTTGATCTGCTGAGTGATTTTGGGGGTGGAGGGACACGTATTTTGGTCGGTACAAATGAGGTAAATATACATCTGAAGTATTAGTCTGTAGTTAAAGTGCTTTGCTGAAGCAATTTGCTGGAATTGATCTGATTACCCTTTCCTGTGTACCAATAAGAAATTCAGGGGCTCTCCAAGTTCTGTGTCTACTAGGATTACTCGTGCCTATTTTTCTTTTTTTAATTTGGAAGGGGCACTTTGGCAAGTAAAAAGTTAGTCTACTTGTGTTTTCCTTAATATTAAAGGCATAACTTCTAGCCGTTATTCATATTATTTCTCAAGCTAGATAAAATTTTAAAGATTTAGGTTCATCTTTTAGTGTATTTGTATTTTGAAGTAACGTTTTTAAACTGAGTCTTTTTAGTTTTCTGTTAGTGAAACAAAAAGGAATTTCGTATGGAGAGAGTACAAATGTTAATTCTGTATGTTTGAGTCTTGTGAAATGGATGTGTGTCTATTAGATACTCTATTTTAGTTTTGCCTGTGAACAGAATTGGTTTCCGTTCTTGCCTTATCTATACATTACCGTGCTGTAACGTAGTAATTCGGATTGTGACTACAGCAAAATTAAAGTGTTTCAGGAGTTTTTAAGTTCTTGGAGAAGAATAACTCTTTCTCTGTTACTACATCCTGTACTAATGTGTGGTTGATCCAGAGAACCAGTTTTGTGATAGTGGAACTGCTTGTTCTAATGGCTCTATTAATTCTCTGAATGGAGATGTAGGCCACAATGTCTTTCGGGATATTATTCAGTGATAGGGGAGCCAAACAGTACTTTTCAGGAAGCACATGTGGAAATTTACAGTAAAGTAGATTAATGTCTTTACTTTGGTGTAAGTAAGAGTGAATTATTTTTTTGTGTGTGTGTAAAAGGCAAACTTCCAAAGGGTTACTTCTCTCTTGCAACAGCTGCTTGCTTCAGTCTCGCTTGTTACAAGAGTCTATGGGTTTACAAACACTAAATCTCTCAGGGGTTTATTTTACCATGGCTTATACTGTACAAAATGCAAAGCAACGTACTGCTCCTCTAAAAGGAGGTTTCCAAGAGCAAGAAAAGAGCTGCAGATAGATATATTTTTTTTAAATTCACTTATTTGCTGCCAGATGTTACTCAGCCAAAGATAGTTTTATCTAAGATAACTGAATACTGCAAAAATAATGGACTATTTTAGCAGATTCTTCAGTCAGTGACATTACTATCTGTGACTGCATTGTGTGCTCTCGCCATGGAAGTGGTTTCATGGCTGTAGCAAACCAGCGTCATCAAACACAACTAGGAGTGGGGGTCGAAAGTAAAAATAGTGACCCAGGAATCTGGAAGGAGCAATGTGCTGTTAAAGGAGCATTGGCATGCTGGTATGAAGGAGGTAAAAGGTGTCTCTGGTTTCTCCAGCATCAGTTTGGAGAGTACAAAGTCATGTGTCTTGCTAAAGAATAAAAAGGAAGTCAGTGTTGGTGGAAATAAATTTTGGCCTTACTTGCCTTCATGTCCTTGCTTGTCGTCCTGCAAACAAGGACTTGGGTTTTGTTTTTAGTATTTTAACATACCAACTACTCCAGGCCGTGATATTCTATTTTATAAACATATGTGTATAAAACTGCTATTTGCTCTAAGACAGGAAGAGCATTTAAATATATTAACTGTCAAAAGGTGATTTCAGAGAATGGGAGAGAAATGGCTATGGTGTGACTGCCCCATAACCTCATACACTGATGGGCTATACCTGTCACCTGCACTTGGCAGTAAATTCAGGCAAAAAAAAAAAGTGGAATATGGCAACATAATACTGGTGAACTAAAATAGGGATCAGGTTTTTATACCATTAAATTTTAGTTTGCTCTGTTTTGGAGTATTTGGAATTGAGGAACTTTTTTTTTAATTAAAAACAAAAACCTGCTACACTTTTTCTCTTGCTTAACTTTTTTTTTAAGATTACACAGTAAAGGAAACAAAGGGAGAAGGTTATCGCAGTACTTTCTACAGCAAAATGAAGTCAAATTCTTTTATATTTGTTTTCCAAAAAAAGAGGGTTTTATAGAACAGAAATTGGAGCGTTATACATGTATAACGTGCCTAGAGAATAGTGGAACAAAAATATGTGCTGCTTTTTTACGTATATTGTGTTACTGAATAAGTCAAAATTCTAGGTCTGTGATTACTAAATCCTTACCTGTTTTACGCCATGACAGTAGTAATACAAGTGGTAGGGTTACTTGGTTAACTTTTGTTTTAATATGTTGTCTTCAGTTGGTTATATCTTAGTCATACTGAAATTTGCCATGATGCATATGTTTGAGCAGGGTTATTGCAGGAAGTTTAAGCTAAAATGATTCAGCATTTTGAAAATTATCATTAAGAGAAAGTAAATATACTAATTTAAAAGAGAAAATCATGTTTGGTTTATTTAAAGGAGTATCTGAACCTGAGATACTGTATTTAGGGTTGTAGACAAGGGGAACTGTGTATGGCTGTTTTTAGAGAAATGTTAGCAAATTAAAAGCTCTTGAAAAACTGGTTCATTAATATTATTTGGCAAATATTTCATATAATGTGAGTATCTTCCTGTCTGCTGGTCCTTACATGTCACCTGTCTGGGCAGTCATTACCTGGACCAGGTAGTTAGGCGTGATGCGTCACCCATCAAGTAGGTGATGGGTAAGTCTAATACTAAATAGTCTTTCTTTAACTGGCCCAGTGCTTTCTAGCCCCAGTGCTGGCATGGAGATGGGTGCTGGGGATGAGGTGGGAATGGTTATTGAAGCTGGAAAAGCAAAAGGCCCAGGAGCCTGGAAAATATGGTGCTAGCCAAGCTAGTGAAGGGTCAGAAGCAGAGCGGGTGTGAAAGGGCAAGAGCCGAGAAGAACAAGCTGAATGTTCCTGTGGAAGCAGCAACAGGAAAGAGCACGGTGAATACGGGTAGGAAAATAAGGGAGCATGAGGAGCAGGAGCAGAAGAGTGTAACACAGAACATTTTCCATGCAAAAACTAAGCAAAGTGATTGCTTCTGGTTCACCATTGCTTTACTGTTTACCACATAGCTGTGGACAACGTAGAGGTGAAAAGGAAGAATTTTTAAAAGCTTTATGAGAAGAAAATTAACAATTGTGTTAAAGCCTAAACATCACAGTAAAATTAAGTTTGTGTTTGACCAAAGTTTAGGGTCAAGGGAAAGTAAATGATGCTGGAAAAATCATTGACCAAAGGAGAAGTGCAGGAGCAGAGATACTTGTCATTTTAGTTTATTTGATTAATCCAAGTAAATGACCAGATAATTCACAAGCTCAAAAACTATTATTTCTGAAATGAAGAAGGGCATAAAAAATGAAATCATTGACAACAGAACATATTAATCTTGATGAAGTATTTAAATGTAGAGGGATTTTCATGAGCATTAGGCACTTTAAGCTTATTTAAAATGCAGTTATTAATCAGCTAAAGCAGATCTTTCTTCCTTTAATTGCATGTTAGTGTCAGTAGGACAAATTGTCATAGAAAGGACCATTAGAAACTTCTGTAATTTTGTAATAAAACTGCTGACAAATCTAAATATAAGCATGTTAAGTGATATCTTACACGAGCTGTTTGCTAACACTGTGAATTATTTAATAGCAATAAAGCATTGGGAGATGGGTGCTCATTTGGTGTCTTCTTCATGAAAATAACTACAAAGTATAAACTGTGACCAAAACTACTCTGGTTTTGTTTACTGGGCGTTGATACAATTCAGAACAAAATTGGATTTCATGTTGCTTTGGTTAGATTAATTTGGAAAAATGAGAGCAAATGAGTGTCTCCCTCCAGGAATAAGAGATCCACATAGATGTTCATATGGACATTCCGTAGGCTTAGATGGCAGGAGATCAGGATTTTATGTCTAGCACACAGGCAAACCTGTTTTTTATCCACATAGAGTCTCGGCAAAATAGGGAGGGTGGAGTTTAGGATTTTATTATCTGGAACATGTTCTATGAAACTTTATTTGAAAAACTAATTAAATATAAATTGGGAAAGTCATGCCAGAGTGAGTTCTAGCTGTGCAATTGTTATTGTACCCACTCTGTTACGTGTAGTTCTTTATTTAAAAAAAAAAAAAAAAAAGTCATACAGTCCTTTTATCACTATAGCAGCACATTAGAAACTTGATTTTGGGCCTAAGGTGTCATGATAGAAGTATTTGGTAGCTCTTAAAGAAAAAAATATTACCTTTCTGTTCTGCCATAAGAAGGTATATGTGAGGAATCACTATCACTGCATGTATTCTAGGGTTCACAAGGAAGAACCATAAAGCTCCTTTCGTTTGCAATGCTGAGAATACAGCAGGAAAAAAAAGCCAAAGGAGTCTTCATTTGCTCTGAGGATATTGGGAGTGAATGAGGGAGTAATGAGAAATAGTGCTCCTCCCCAGTCCTCTAATCCTTGAGCAGTTCTGGAGCAATTAGCAAAAGAAGCTTTCTTTTTTCCATGTTTTGTTTTCTTTTTTTTAACCAAATTTTCATTTTCGTCCCTTTCATTTCTTCCTACTGCTTTATGGAGTTAGTAAAGCAACATCAGATTACGGTGTGAAATGGGTAGGAGAAACTGAGGTGCTGCAGGAAGTTTCTTGAATTTGAGAATCTTTCGATGGTTATAAGAGTGAAGTTTTAATTCTGCAACTGGTAGAACAGCTTCAGGGTTGCCTTCTGCAGTGCTGTGAGTGACTTGGAGCCTGGATACCGGCACATGAGGTGACATTCTTTGTGGCTAGATGGGATAGGATTTCTCATCTCTTTAGTTGTTTTTATGCCTGTGGTTTATAGACTGTTTTTTTCTATAGCAGATGTCATCCATGTTGTTGTTAAGAAGCACTTGGTAAATTGTAGATTAAAAAGCCGTGATTATGCATGCTCCCCAAGAAGTCTGCTGATGTAAGCAGGAAGGTCATATGCAAGGTTAACTAGTTAAAGTTTGTTTAGAAAAACAGAAACAAACACCCAAATGCCCTTAATTCTGCTTTCATTGTTATGCCTTGAGGAATTTATATAATGTTACGCATTTTTAATATTTGTTTTAGCAACTGCTACATACCCAAGTTCAGATTGTGAAGTGGCACATTTTATAACACTTGTATACAGTACTTAGAATAGAAGAATTTCCAGAATTTCTTTCAAATAGTGAAAACAAAGTTTCCTCACTGAGTGTCCACCAGTAGAAGGATTTATGTCTTCATATGAGATAATTTGTTGTTTGTCCACCTCTGTAACATGATGTGCTAATGCTTGAAAAATAAATTCTATGATAACAAGGCATATAAACTATGTGATTTGTAAAAAGAACAATCAAGATGAGTGTAATGACAAAGAAACCAGAGAGATCTTGCTGAATAAAGTCAGTGTTGCCTAGTGTATGTCCAAAGTTGCACTTGCATTGAAACGTTAGTAACAGGTATTAATGTAGTCTGTATACTGAAGAACTTCAATGTTAGCAGTGGTTTTTATTGATTTGTATTTTCAATTTCTTAAAATATAATATGCATTTTGTAATTTAACCTCATATTTGTCTTGATTAAAGTATAAATTACTTGATTGCATCACCAAGCAATAAAGAGGGGGAAAAAATGATATAAAGTTAATTTTACAGCAAAAAATGTGAGGCTTGTGGGCTTGTCTCCTAGGGAAGCTGACAGCAAACCTGATGTATAATAACTGTTTACCTCTGTGCAGTAGTACTACTCCTTGAGACTGGTTTATATTCCTGAGCAAGAGGATCATCATTCTGAAAAGGTTTTTCTAAATAATGACTGTACTTCATGAGTACATAAGATAGAGGAAATGAAAGCCACCTTGCTGCTGAATAAGAAGAATTACATTCCCATTCAGCACAACTTTAATGCACTTCGGCATCAACTTCACATTAGCTTCTATGTCTTGATTAACTGAATGTCTCTTTGTAGGCCAGTTGATTGAGATAGGCATCCATTGCAGAAGAGGAAGAATGAATCTCTGATGACATGTCGTAATGGCTTCCTTATTACTCCTTGAATCTGTGAAAATACAAATTTATCCTGACTTGTTAATGTATGCTAATATTTGTGTATATATAACTGTATGCGTAAGTCTTTTTTTTAACTAGCTGATATGTGAAATGAGAGAATGACTAAACAGAGAGGGTTCCCTACTGTTTGACTGAACAGCGTATTTACTTTTTAGTGATGTAATATTGCAACTATTAAGTTGCAACTATTGCAACTGTTAAGCTGCAGTACATCTTTCAAGTGACAAAGAAAGCACTGCTTATATTTTCAGAGTTAGGCATCTTCTTCGTGATGGTAATATGACTTTAAAGCTTGTCCGCAAGAGAAAAAAAATGGTAAAAAATGGCAAGTGTGGGCTCCACGGTGCCTTGGTAAAGATGCTATCTCCATCCTTACATAGGTACACTTCTGCCTCTTGTCCCTGCTAAGATGCATGGGAAGGCATGACGTGCAAACTCAGATCTTTCTTGTCATATCTGATATGTTTCAGAGTAGAAATTGTAGCATTAATTGTATCAGATGCCTTCTGGAAGACAGCATTGTGCTTCCTGCAATGTCCTCTGGTTCCTTCTCAGCCAAAGCCTCTTCTCTGTGGCATCCTTCACACGCACCTGCGTTTCATTCGTACCTCACACTTTCTGCCCTTGGTACCTCCTACAGCAAGGTCTAGGATTTAGCCTATTTGCAGAGTTTCAATTGAAGACTTTGTAGGCGAGGGCTGTTTTCTTCTTTAATCCTGAAATATTTTGCGCAGTCCGATCTAGCAGCCGTGGCACTATCAGATCTTCCCCACAACTGTTTCTGAATGAAGGAAAGAAGTTTTTCGGATTTGCAAAGATGAAGTAGTCCTTTATAGCACTGGTCTGAGCACAGACAAGGAATGGATCATCTCTAGTTGTCTGTCATTGATCTGTGTTCAGAAGATTATGCGAAATGAGAAGTGTTTTGTTTGGAAATAGCCCAGCAAGTTGAGGTAGGTGAAAATAAGTTTCAAAATTAGGGAAGTTAAATCCTATGTGAAAAAAAGGCACTAAGAGGTACAGTCATCTTTCAGAAGAGAATTTTAGAAGTTCCAAAATTGAGAGAGCCCCTTGTTGGGGGGACATAAATCTTTAACAGTAGTAAGACAGAAAATGGTAAGAACTAGTGTGTCATCTTGAAGCCTTTGAGGCTTCAAAAACAGGGGTACCAGGGCAGCCTGAAGTTCCTTTAGCTCAATATTCCGTCTCTAACAAATGACTAAAGCAATATACTGCCTGATAACTCCCCAAAGCATCTTCCTAGGCTTTTACAGCCTGAGGCATCACTGATGTGTAATACCCCTTAATATTTTATTTTTCTCTGAGCTTGTCAAAAAAATGCTTCTACACTACACATAGCTAAACTTTGGTTTTCAAATCTAAATGCCATCTTTATTTCACTTTCAAAAATGTTGATTTGGCATTATTTTCCTTCCAGTTCTTCAGTGCTTTTGGCAAAACTGGAAACACCAGAACTTGGAGCGTTTTACGCATGATGCCTTTTCAGATGCTCCTTCTGCAATGCTAATGTTTGTAAGCTCCCCTAAGCTGACTTTGCTGGGGGTAACTGGGGCTATGTGTGTCTGCTCAGGTAGTCGGCTCTCAGGCTGCCTGCTTTCCTTAGTGCGTTTTAGGCCTTGTGCTTTCTAAATGCATTTTCGTGATCTTTGCATTACTACTCCTTAAAGTGGCTTTAAGATACCAAACTATTAAATTAAATGTAGTTTAAGTAATTTTCATAGTTTTTGAAAATTTTTTTTAAGTGATTGAATAATTCCATTGGGTACCTGCCTTGAACACATGACAGCAATAATGGCTGACATTCCTGCCTACATTCTGTGGGGTTCTTTGTCAGAGCAGTGTGTTACTTGATCATATCAATAAAGAGAATACTTTCCGTTGTTGCTATCAAAGCATGGTTATGAAGGGGACGGAAGTTTAAAAAGTGACCTTTTGTGTTTCCATGTTTGTTTTTTGCACGGAGGGATTTCATTTTAAACACTTCGCAGTTGTTGCTATTTCATTTTATAGTTTTACTTGGGGATGTGCCCTTCCAGCCTAAGCAGGCAGGTGGTAAACCAGAGAGTATAACATAAAGGTTCTGTGTTCAACAAAGAGCAAGTCAGCAGTCCAGCTGTTAACCTGCTCTTGCAAGCATCAGCAAAGAGGAGATACAGATGAATATATCATTCATATTTATCATCTGCAAAGAGAAGAATGAATAAGATAAGTGAAAGTTCAAACAATATCATGGAATAGGAGGGGGCTAGAACAAATACCTTGTTCTGGTCAGTTTACCTAAACCTTGGAAGAAGAGCATAATAAAATGAAGTCTTTTTTTTTTTTTTTTTTTTTTTTTTTTTTTTTAGGTCATAGTCAGTCTCAGGAAGTATGTTCTGTATTGTTGCCTTCTTCTGAATCTTTCTTTGTTATTTCTTAGGTTTCTGTCCACTACCTTGTGCATCAGTGGAATTTGCTCTGCAAAAATGAGATAATGGCCTCTTCAACCAGTTGAAAGAAAGAGGTGAGCAGCTTTCTCACGGTCAGTGTTTTGTCTCCTTTAAAAAACGTTGTGCAGTGGAAACAAAATTCATTACATTTCTTAATGAAAAGTGAAACAGGTTCTAGATATTTTTCATGTGTCAAACAGGCTTGTTTTAATTCTTGTTCTGCTTTGCATGTGAGTATAAAGATGTATGTTATACAGTAAATGTCAGTACTTAAGAAAGGACAAATAGCCATACTGAATCTTCTAGCCACCATTTTTTTCTCTAATGTAGTTACTGCTGAGTACTTCAAAAGAAGGTATATAGGGAAAAAGATTATAAGGAACAATTATGTGCTAACAAGTCTGTTGGGTAGTTTCTTCACAGCCATAAGACAATTAGTGGTTGGTTTATACCCCGGAGCATAACTATTTATATGCCTTACAAACATCTGTTGTAGCTTATATATCTATATCTTAAAAATGATATTACTGAACTCCAACACTTTACTTGCACCTTATGCTAACATTACTGGGTGGTCCCTTTGCTTTCAATTATGAAGGAGTAAGTAGACCAAGTGAGGAGTGATGTATATTAAATAATCACTTTGTGTACATGTTTCAGCTCACCTTTAATCTTTTTTTTCCCTTAGATACTCTTAACTTGTGCAAAGTTTCCTTATTTCTAATTGTGATTACTCCCTTTAATTTAACTTCTTATTTCTACTGCATCTTACAAGTTTGTCCTTACTTTTATTAAAAGCTTAATTTTTTTTTCCTTATACTTTTTTTTGCAAAACATACTGCTCTATGAATTCTTTTGCCACAGATGTCAGTGAAGTTTCTGAATGCAACTGGCTTCCATGTGTTGGCTTCCAGCTTACATGACCTTAAATATTGCCTTGGATTTTCCTCATGCTTTGTTTACGAAATAAATAAAATGAGAGTTAATTTTGTTCTTCATGAAGCAAGCTGGCTGATGCTGTCAGCCTCAGGTTGTTTTTGTCATTTGTAACGCTTTGATTGCAACACAAATGCACTGTTTTCCTTCTACTCTCAGTTTCTCTTAGGAAGAATAATTGGAATTTTTAAAGCAAAGTTGTCCAGAAGTCCTGTGTGCTTGGGCCTACTTCAGATACCTTAAGCCATGTAGTATTGGATATAGTTGTTCTGGTTAAAGATGGTCCTGCTGTGAGTTGATAATCGCCATACGTGAGCCAGAAATTACCACACTAATAGGTCAGCCAAGAGCAGGGGTTGTGCGAGTGCACAGCAACATGCTTCACACAACGTCAGCTGCTTTACATCAGAGTCACCTTTAACAGTGGGTGGAATAGCCTGGCTGGCTGTATGTAAAAGGGATCAGAAATCATCATCCGCGTGTTCCTGTGAGCTCAGGGGTAGAGCTGTGGGAATAGTTAACTCTGGCAGGGTGGTAGTGATAAACATCTGGCAGCGAGAGCAGCTCCAGCCAGCATCGCATCGCTGTGCGCAGAAGGAGCATCCGCTTCGGCTCTGCGTCTGCTGCCTGGGCCTGGGTGCTCCGGCCAATGTTAGATGACAAAAGCTGAACGGATACGTGCCTTTTCGGTCATTTTTTTCTTCAATTCTAACATGCTCTGTCACTTCCACTAGTGGACAACAAAGAGATTTTTTTCTCTTTAGTCAATGAAAAGTAATTCCTCATTTAATTGCCTCAGTTGAAGCATGCGATTAGCTCAATTTGTTCTTGGTTTGCAGTACTTGTCTTCGCTAAATTTCATCAGTCACTATCTCGATAATAGTTTAATCTTCTTCACCTGTAATTATAAGTGAGAAATAAAGCTCTTATGGGAAATAATGGCTATGCCCATATAGATTTTTTTTCCAGTTATTCTGGAGAGGGCTAAAGCCCTTTCGGGTGGAATCATTTGTTGATCTAGCTCAAATTTGTCCACCTGTTCCTTTCTATGGCACGGGGTGGGGTGGGAGGTGTCCAGATGTGAAATGTCTCTTCTGTATGGGAATCTTGACAGAAGGGTCAGTCCAACTTGTTTGGTTCGCCTGAAATTCTTGCCATGTTTTATCATCATCAACAGTTTAAATTTCTTACCATCAGATCTTGTTGCTTCCATCTTCATGTTGTTCTTTGTGCCACATATATTATTTCACGTATCTGTTAACTTTAGAATACTCTAAAGAGATCATGCTTAAACTCTTTACCCTTTCCTAGTCATTTCTGACTAAGAACTTCCTTCTTTCTCCCACAGCTACAATTTCTTTAATAGCCTTTTGTGAGGAATTTCTTAAACTTCTAAAATAATCACTAAATAACATTTACTGTTTTTCTTGTTACTTTATTTTTTGACAAGTCCAAGTGATTTTTAACCTTGAGGATAGTTTGGTTTGTACTTCTGATATCACATAAGAAATAAGATATACGCCCTTGGGGAAAGAGAAAAGCAGGTTTTTGAAAGATACTTGTGCTTTGCTGTTGTGGCAAATGCTGATTTTATAACATTGAATGATTGAGATCTATAGGCTTGAGATCTATTAGCTTCTACCAGCAAGAGCATTTATGTCTACCCTTCCCTATTTTTTTCTCTTTTGCTGGAGAAATCAGTAAGTTTTCTGAGTTTCAAAGAAAAAGATACTGATTTAGAAATAGGTACTGACGGTTAAGTGGAGTCTATGAAAGCCCTTCAAGCTCAGTGGGGCCCTTCAGCAAATACATTTCACAGTGGGATTCAAGTTATAAAACCAAGACAAATGTAGCAAGAACTTTGAAATATTTCTTGTTATTTTTGGTTCCATAGTGCGATAGTAAAACACCATAAATGACGTCATGTACTGTATTTCATTTTGTTTAATATGTTTGGGTTAGAAGCCATAAAAGAACTCAAGTGTTTTTCAAGCTAAGTCTCCAGAAAATAGGTGAAGGCTCACTTAAGAAGTTTCTGCTTTTATAATTCTTTTTATTTTGTATTTTACTTTTTTTTTTTCTCCTTGCAGTGTTTGTGCAAGGTGAGAACATTTTGATTGCACTTTGTTTAGAGAGGAGAATATACACAGGCAGCAAGTGTTGATTGAATTTGCCTCTTTTTTTTTGCAGAGCCCTTCTGTGATCAGTCTTTTAATTGATTTCTCATTAATATTAATGGCAACTACATCGAATCTGGAAGTAGAATAAAGCTTGTATATTTGTGTGATTAATAATCATGTGATATAAAGTTCAGTTTTGGAAAAAAAAAAAAATAAATAAATCCCGAGTAAACCTGAATAGCAGAAGTATGTTTCTCAGGCTGAACTGGGAGTGTAGTTAAGCTAAGCAAAATCATAGAGCAGCATTTGGGAGAGCAGATCAGATGGTTACTAAGTTTTTTCTTCCCTTCCCTTTCTCCCCCTTTCTCCCCCTTTCTCCCCCTTTCTCCCCCTTTCTCCCCCTTTCTCCCCCTTTCTCCCCCTTTCTCCCCCTTTCTCCCCCTTTCTCCCCCTTTCTCCCCCTTTCTCCCCCTTTCTCCCCCTTTCTCCCCCTTTCTCCCCCTTTCTCCCCCTTTCTCCCCGTATAATTTGAGATTTTGGAAAGGAGACACAGTAGAAAGGAAACTGTAAGTGAAATAGTTGGGAAAGAGAATTGTATGTTAAAGACAGAAGGCAAAATGTTACTGGAAGTATAAAATGCAAGAAAAATTACTCAGAGTTGCCTTGGATGACTTAAAAGGAGCTTCATCTTTTCCTAAGAAAATACAAGGATTGTGAAATCCCTTTCACCCCCTCTGGGGATCTGATGCTGGAAGGCTGTTGTAGTAGTCTAAGGAGTAATACTTGTATAAAAATATGAAGAGCTATTATTTATACTAATGTTAAAATGAGCTTAAGTATTAGAGCAGGATTTAAGACTTTGTCAGTTCTGTCAATGTTGTTTTGGTGCCTTAGTGATAACATAACTAGGTGTCCATCATAGGGAAATCCAGAAAGACTAGTAAAGCTGCATGACAGAAAGGATATTAGTGTCTTTCTCACCACTAGTTTGTGGGGAAAATATATATATATATATATATGTAAAAAAGAAATTGAGAGGTACTTTAACTCACATACTCATATTTTATTTTTGTGTATGTTAAAAATAGACTTCAACCCCAGAATCTCACAGTGTTTCCATGTGATGGTTTTGGCTTGTGAAGGTGCAATTTCTGCCAGGCTGTTCTTAGGGCACTTGTGCCATTTAGAACTGAAATATTGCAAAGTACTCTGTTCTTACGAGATGATTACTGCCTCTGTAATAGAGCTACAAAATATGTCTGCTAAAGCTATTAGAAAGAACCTTGCAGCGTATCTTCCTATCTAAAGAGCTACAGTTACTTAAAGATGCATGTTGTCCACAGATAGAAACTGTGCAAGCACCTAGTACAGTGCAAGAACCAAGAGCTGCTCTGCCTGTTCATACTGGTGTTTCCCAAGATACTTCTGCTTGCATAAGTTGGCATAGACTCCTAAAGAGCAGCAACTTGATTAAAGAATTATAAAACACCTTGAGCTGGACTGTAAAGGAAGCCACAGTTATATGGTTATGGTTATGATGAAGTACTTTGATCTTAAAACTGTGTAAAAGGGTATAGCAGTTACCCTTAGGAAACCCATTTTTATTAGTTTTGTATAAAGTAGGGTGCAAGGGTTGTCCTGAGGAGTTATGATTTGTCTGTGTGGCCCAAACTGTTAAGTAAACAGAGAAGTGAATCTTGGAGTCTGATGTAACGTTTCCCGAGTGAAACATTTTACTTGAGACTGTTCCAGTCTGTAGGGAAAAATAGCCAGAATGTGAAAATGGCTCTTCAAAATGGTCACGCACAACCGCAATTGAGTTGTATACAACAAGGTTGCATACAGGGGTGAAAGGATGCCAAAACAATGGAAACATTTTGTAGTGATTAAACCCATTGCATAAAAAGTAGCTTTAAGGTCAGATTTTTAGGGGGTGAAATTTCTAATGACTAGTTATATGTTACTGATACAAGTGGAAGCATGCAGAAAACCTGGAAGGAAGTCCTGGGTGCAATCCTTTACAAGACATGAGCTCTGGACTGTTTTATATATATATGTGTGTGTGTGTGTATATATATATATATGTATAAATATATATATATATGTTAAATGTATATTTTTATAATGACTAAAGCCTTAGGACTCCTACTTGTCCAGAGAAATTGAATGCTGTGATAATATTTAGCAATAATGGCTTAATGTATTATGCAGTTTTGGTTGTAATGCCTGATAATCTGCCAAGAAAATGAAATGTAAATTGTTAGTTTGGTGGATAAACTTTATTTAATGGTAAAGTTACACTTTTTTTTTTTTTTTGGAAAAAAATATTTAATTCATGTAAGTCTTGAACTGCAGCTAATGCATAGAGGAAATGCCATACATAAACTGCTTGTATCACAAATACCCCTAGAATTAATATTTGGAAAGCTTCAAATGTCTATAAAAATGAGACTTCTGAATTCCTAAGTCATTTTTGAAAATGACTTTGAAAATATAGGCCCAGTTTAGAGATAATTAGGTATTGTTCCGTTCGTCAAGTTTAGAGATAATTAGGTATTGTTCCATTCTTCATTGGTGCTTATATGGCTTAGATAATAAACGTTTGATTTCAGAAATGATACATGACTTAGTAAATGCTTGAAATAGTAATTTCAAGCATTTCAGCATGTAGGATTAATACTCGTAAGTATATAGAGTTATTTCTGGACACTTTTCCCTTTGGAGTGCCAGTTGTAGACAATTATTTCAGTTATTCCAAACTTAAGCATTCTATGATTCTATGATTGTCATGTTCAGAATGCAGTTAGCCTTTTCAAAACACAGAAATGTAAGTCTTAGCTTTTTTGGTGTTTTATGTATGGCTTTGCAATAAATTAGTTAAAGTAGTACAAAAATAAATGTTTGCCTTTACCTAAAGTTTCTCAGTGTAACCTCATTCTTATAGTAAAAATATAGAGTTAAAATGTGAATTAGTACAATGAACTATTTATTGATGAAACTTTCGTGATTTCCAGCATGGCATTTTCTGTAGAAAATGCACGTAACTGTTATATTGTCAGTAAGTTAACTGACATTTTTGTGCTTAAATCTCAGTAATTTTTCATCTTTTAAAACTAGGTTTTAAGTAAGTTTTGTAACTGATTTTTTTTTTTAGCGTGTTTGTCCTCACTTATGATGATTTGACATACTTAACATTTTATTAACCATGATGGCAACACAGACATTAAGTATAGACAACTATCAAGATGGACAACAGGTAAGTCTGTTTTTCCTTTTTCTCTAAATTAGCACAATTAGCAATAGGAAGATGTAGTGACTTTTCTTTGCTACCTGCTTTGGCATTATTTTAAGTATCTCATGTTGATTGTAAAAACAAGATCTTTAAAGTGATGAACTAACATGCTTTATAATACCTGGACACTTGTATTAAATGTTTAGCTCAGCCTTGCGTAACTTTGCTTGACTTTTGGGAAATTGTTACACAAGGAGTTTTTCTTCTGAAGCTGCCCTAGATGATTTATCCTGTGCTGTAATGCTCCAAATTTAGGAAAGTTAAATGGCTGTTTGTAATATTTTGTGTATGGACTCCTGTGCTTCTGTATTCGCAATGATATTTAAGCAGCGATAGACATGTTGGTCTTCAGCAAGTGAAGTATAAATTTAGTTATCTAGAATTACATGGCAACAACCTCATTTGACTTGCTACAGTTGTGCTGCAGACTAGAAACTGGTAAAATACTTCACTCAATAGCCTAAATAAAAGTAATAATTAGAATTAAAATGTTAGTCAGTGGTCTTTCATGCTTTTGTTTCTGTTAAAAAGCAACTAAACAGCTAGAATAATAAAACACACTTCTTCAGATGTGTCTGATCATGATAATCCTTCTTTTGTACAACAGTCTGCATATTGCACCAATTTGAATTACCAAATTAAAATAGTGTTAGCTGGAGGCAAGTCATACCCTGCCCTGGGCTCTAAAGACCCATTTTTGTGTTATTTTGTGTCAACCTTAAGCTGTAAATACAAGCACTTCTGTCAGCAGATGGCAACAGTGGTGAACAGACAGAAGAAAAACAGCAACTTTTTCAATCTCTCAAACAGATGTTTATCTGACTTAAGTTGGGATTTACTTATTTTTTTAATGTCTGTTTACAACTTTTTTTAAAAAAATTCTATTTTCTTGCTATTCTTTCACCTAACTTGAATTTTTGCTTTATTTACCACAAAATACATGCTTTCCTCTAATACGTGCTTTTGTGAAGACCAAGTGGGGAGAGAGGGTTTTCTTTCCATTTATTTTATATCATAAACCCACTGTGACCCAGATAGGCAGGTGATTTGGTGCCTGCTTCTTCTGCATTTTGGAAATACCCCACAGGAAACAGCGTGCAGTTTTAAGTGAGCTATTTCCTTCTTGCAGCAATATCGCCTCCACCTTCATATTCTGCAGATGTATGGCATGACATGAGTCATCCCCTTTTATTTTGCCCCTCCTTTCTCTCGTTAGCCAAGAAATGAGTTCACTAGTTACATCTTTTCTACAAGCACTCTAGCATAGAAACTACCCGGTGCTTGCTGAGGGAGCACTTTGCAAAGCAGAATGCTCATTTGGCTTGGATACTTTGTCATTTACTTAGTTTCCCGTTTAACTAGAAGATGGCTTGCCCCTGTCAGGTAGATTTGTTTTGCTTATTTTGTGTGGCAGATAGAGGCAGGTCTATCAGAATGGGATGCTCAGAAGGGTTTTGGAGGCCAGCTCCCCTCTTGAGGAGTTCTGCATGAGAGGTGACACGATGTATTTCAAGGGAGAAGAGAGGAAGTGAATGCCTTCTGTACACTCGGTTCATTTCTGAAGGTGCTGATTCTGACTTCATGGTGGTGTGTAGAACAGCCTCTCATCTTGAATTAGGTGAGGATTGGTGTGACTTGCCTTTGTATGGATATCGCCAGTGTCAAAGGGGAGAAGACCAAGGTTTTGTGTTTGTTTGCTTTTTTCGAAGGGAAGCTATGATGCTCAGGGTTAAGTCCCTTAACTTTTAGTCTTAAAAAAGTAATTGGAAGTGATGGGAAATCCATTTGCCAAGCCTCAAAAGCACCTCCCATGTATTCCCAGCCACCTCGCGCAATTTAGGATATGCATGGTAGCGGCAGTGGCTCTGTGGGAATAATTCCAGTGCTGGCAGATCATGCTCTCTCAGATAGATCTGGTGAGGAAAAAGAGATATGTCTGTTCTTGCAGCCAAACAGGTGAATAGAGTGGGGATTTACATCTGAAGGAGTAGAAGGCAGGAGAAAGTCAAAAGAGGAAGCCAGAAGGCGCCCCCTCCCTCAGATTAGGGGCAGGGAAGTGTTCAACTAGATGCATCGCTAATGGAGAAATTATGTGGGACTTGAGCTGTTGTTGAGCCCAACATGCTAAACAATATTGATGTGAGGCTTTCATCAGCACTATCAATGTGACCACAGTCACATATATAGAAGTTATAGAAGTTTAAAAGGACTTTTTTCAGTAATATTTAAACAAGATTTATATTTTTAAAGTGGTGTGGGGGATTTTGTTTGTTTTGTTTTTGTTTTGTTTTTCAGAGGATTATTGATATTCCCCCTGCTTTTTATCTACCTTAACATTGCAGTTCCTTATTGCTCCACTTATTTGCAGGCCACCAATCCAGACTGGTCGTTTTTCACTCTCATGCAGATTTATCGTTTTAGACTGACAACTTTTACATGAGGTGATTAAATTTGTTATGTATGAATATGTGAATTACCTTTAGATAAGTTCGCATATATAAGAAATACTTTTTAAAGGCAGTTGCTTAGATTTTATTTCCTCACAAATTGCATATATGTTTTTGTTAAATGGATTTGTAGATGTAATTATTGCTGTTTTCTCCCATAGCTTGATATCCCTAACTTGTTACCTCAGTATGTAAATTTGAATGCTAAAGCTCAGTGGAAGTTATGTTCCTGATCATTGAAAGATTGGTAAGACATAGAATACTTTGCTCCTCTAAGAAAGTAGGCACTTTAACAGACAAGAAAAACTAGTTTCAGAATCCAATTGCTTCAGTATTGCGCTGTAATGTTCAGTAAGGAATGAGAAAGAAAACTTGGAGTAGAAACTTTCCTTCCTGTAGTTTTCCTTGTATGCAGGCATCCTCATAAAATTTTTGGAGCGAGGCACTTTAGCCCTTTCCAAAAATAGCCACTTGAAAGGTGAAATGTTTTAACAATTCACTGATACCTGTCATTCCCATCTTAAAGCTGAGTGTTGAAACTTGAAGTGACCTTTACCCATTAAGAAGTGTCAAAGATTAAAAGAGAGTTTTTGTTACTGCCTATGTCTTGTGCAACTGCCAAGTCATACCAACCTTCTGGCAATTTGGTAGCCTTTTGCATTGCTATTTCCTTAGAAAACAGTACAGTTATTTTACGTCAAGCACACAGCTTTACTAATAACATATCTTACTTTATCTACAGATGCAAGTAGTAACAGAATTAAAAACTGAACAAGATCCAAACTGCTCTGAAACTGATGCAGAAGGGGTGAGTCCTGCCCCTGTAGAATCTCAAACTCCAATGGATGCAGACAAGCAGGCTATTTACAGGTAGTAACAGACTTGCGTTCTGTCTTTTGAAGGGTAAAGTTTTGGGTGTGTTTTTTTGTTGTTGTTGTTTGTTTGATTGTTTGTTTTTTTTAATAGGCCGATTAAAATCAGATGGTCTCTTGGTTATATGATGCTGTAGGTTATGGGGAAGGAATCAGATCAAATTAGTTTCATTATCAGTCTTTACCCAAGTAAAACTTTCCTTTATTGTGGGATTCCTTATACTTCAGCACAGTATCAAGGTTATTCTAAAGACAGCAGCATTTAAGGATCAAATGCAGTTTAGCAAGTTATTCAGGCTGTTGAACTATGATCACAGTTTTTCATACTGTAATTTTTCTCTTAAATCTCAGTTTTATTTTTATTGTGATTACCAATCTTTATTCGCTGTTCCTAGGGATTGCAATCTATTGCCCGGTAGTTAGCTCAAACTGGATTAAATGTTGATGTAAAAACAAAACCAAAACACCTTCCAGTGTTATGTGCTGTGCTGAGCACTAAGTGCCGTTTTGATGAGGTTTCAGTGTTCTTTCATTTTCATTACTTTATAGAGTTATAATTGCTACCAGTGAGCACGTGAAACATGAAGCAAAAGACCTAGCACAAGTCTCCAAATAAGTGGATAACAAAATCCTAGTTCTGCTCTGAGCCAACCTAAATGATTGCATGGGAGGCCACCAACTATAGCCTATGTACCAGTCTCAGTTTAATCAGTCTGTAAGGCATTTTGTGATATGTAAGATCTATATTGAAAATAAGTGAATTTTATCAGATTTGATCATTTAAATCTGCATTCATCCCATTGGTAACTGCTAATCTCAATTTCTAATGCACCGTGTTAATGTATATCTTGCCACTTAATTACAGTTAATAAAGCAATATGCATAGTTTTGTAGCTTGTTCTCTTTGTTTAAATATGTTTTACTGCTTTGCTTGTATCTAGATTGAAATGGAAATGAGAAAAAAAAAAACAAGGCTTTTGTTTTGCTATAGTCACTTATGTTATATGCAGTCTTTCAATTTCTTATACAAATGGCTGTTACCTTACGTGAGGTAGATACTTAAGTTTTCAGTTGTCTGTGTAAGAGATACTTAAATATTTTAACTCTTATTCCAGGCACCCACTATTTCCTTTATTAGCATTATTATTTGAAAAATGTGAACAGTCTACACAAGGTTCAGAAGGCACAACTTCTGCTAGTTTTGATGTAGATATTGAAAATTTTGTAAGGAAACAGGAGAAAGAAGGAAAACCATTTTTCTGTGAAGATCCAGAAACTGATAATCTGGTAAGTATAAGATGTTCATTTTATATCTTAATCAGAATGCTTGGCTGTTCTTCCTAATTTGTTTTCTCAGCTGGTGGTCATATTTTCTACTCAGATATATATATTATATATATATATATATATATAAAATATATATATATCTTGTTTTATTGTGAATACCTGATCTCTTAAGGGGACTGTGAGATAGAACAAGTCTGCATCCTTGAGCCTACCTCATAGGAGAAAGGGCTACTTAACATGTACATTCACAAGCAAAGCCAAATTGACAGGAGCTGGAAACATCAATCGGAAAAAAATAATGATTTACAATGGATATCTAGGAAGATTTAAGTGTGCAATATCCTATGTGGAACACTGAAGTAATGTGCCTGATAAAATCTTCTAATCAAGAAGAAGATTTTACATGAGAGATATGAGATGCTGCTTTAAATTGCCTGGAGTGTTGTAGATGACAGTATGTCAGGAGGGGCACATATGGTTATAAGAAAGCGGTCATTTTTTGCCTGCTTTTGCAAGCAGACTGAAGCGTTGTTTTGCATAACTTGATTTCTTTCCAAGTACTTTGTGACTGATTGTCAGTGTCCTGAGTTCAGGGAAGATAGTATTGAAATACTGTCATGAAAGATAATGCTGAAAAGGGCCTTTGTGTATTCCTAGACCAGTGTGAGAGGAAAGAAGATAGAGGAAAGGACAGTATGTTGTCGAGTGAGGCAGGCTTTTACAGCCCTAGCTAAAGAGGCTTAAAAAGTTACCTTCTCAGCTACTTGTTACATCTTTTTAATTGTAGGTTATAGTGTTCTTGATTGAAATATCTTTGTAGATTGTGTCAATGCTCTTAATCTATGTAAGTATGGTCCGGTTAGTTTAAATCCTCTATAGGGATGGATCGGGTTAATGTAACTTTGAGCTAGACTGCCTGCAGGACTAAATAGCTCTTGCATCTTAGTTGTGGAGCTGATGATTTGTTTGCTGTCAGGAACCACCACCAAGGTGAATTTTCAATGGTTTGGCTTGTTTGTTTTGCAGAAGATTTTACTCCCAATTTGGAAAAATTTTGAATTTCAAATGAGATTTTGGGATAGATGGTAGACCAAAAGAATGGACTTCAGAAAGATGGCAAAGCAGCCAAAGGAGGAGTCACAGCTACATTTTAGCTACTTCAGAGCATCTCGTGCATATTAAATGCATCTACTCCCAGTATGTTAAGGTAGTCTCAGTATTAGTGTGAAGATTTTCAGTTTATAAATGAAGAACAAGTATTGACCTGTTTGAGCAAAGTTATAGCCAGAACAGATTTTAACCCACAGAATCTCAGTTTAATATCTTGGTCTTTAGGTCTCCATGGACAAATTTTGATGCAGCCCACCTGACTAAGATTTACAGGTTTTACAATAACTTCATTTTCCAGGTTGAAGGAGGTTGACATAAACACTGAAACAGTTCCATGGATAAACCCTGTAGCAGAATGACTATTGCTACTGTAGGAAGAAAAAAAGAATAGAATGTTGAAAGAGTAAAAATAAAGGGAAATAAAACATACTTTTCTTCTTTAGCTACTACCCTAGAGTTAGAAGCAATGGTGTGGGACACTGCTTCTTTTCTTTGAAATGTCAGTACAGTGGCACTACATTTGTGAAATACTTGTAGCACAGTATAATACTGTGTTTTCAATGCATGCAAAAATAAGTGCTTGCTTCAGAATGGCGACAAGAAGATGGTCCTGTTTCAGAACGTGAGTGTGGCTTTTCCACCAGGGTGCAGAAATACTTGGAGGATCATCTGGACTTGGACCATCATTTTAGATATGGGAAAGGGTTTCAGGGTTCTTGCAGACCTCCAAAAAATGTTTAATGGGGGAGAAGGGGATAAATGCTTTAGAGAGATACTAGTTTCTGAGGAGAACTGCTAATGAATGTAGTTAATCTTGGAGGTCATTTTAATGTGGTACAAAATCTTGTGGGATTGTCGTTAAAGTAGTGAGTTGTAGACAGAATTAGCTAAATAATATATCAGTCTTGGGATCTTGTAATTTGACCCAAGTATCTAGAAGCTTGACTGCCAGGTGTGTACATAATTTTAGAGTAACTTCTTCCTTCGTCTCTGACTCTGCAATGTGTTTGTTGGTTTTTGTCACTGCTATCAGTGGCAACTCCTGAGGGCTGTTTGCACATCAGTTGTGAATTTAAAAGCACTAATAAATTTTCTATTTTTCTTTTTTTTCCCCTGGGGTCTTTTGTGAATATATTTCCTTCCCATTCTTTACTCAAAATAAAAATGAATTCTGTTCTATATAAAGTGGGTCTGCTGACTTGCTCAGCCTCAGGTTATTTTCCTCATTTGTAACTCTCCAAATTTAACACTGGAAGGAAAAAGCCCATGTTCAACTCGCCCTTCTTCCTGATTGACCCGATTCTGTTTTTTCTGGTGACAAAGTCACTTGGTTTGTGTGGTTCTTACGGTTGTGGATGGGCTGGCGGCACAAGTCTGCCTGAAATGGATGCGGAAGTCTGGTGTTTCGTAGCATGGCCCTGGTAGGAGGCACCCAGTTATAACAGCTGAGGTCACTGCTATCTTAAACTGGAACCACATTGCAGAGTTGCCTTGCCTTCGGCAGGGGAGCCAGCTCTGTAGCTGCATTGTCAGCCCTGCCTTTCTGTTACCAGATACTGAGTGAAATCTGAGTGTGGCTTCTCCTCCGCCTCTCCTGGGGGCAGAGGCCTCGGAGCAGCTGCTGTCGCCGCAGCAAAGAGCAGAGCGGAAGAGTTTCTTCAAGTTAAGGAATAGCTGGTCCTTTCCTCAGGCTCTTCTTCTTGACGCTCGCACAGAGAAGTTTTTCTTCCTTGTGTCATATAAATGAAATGCACTTTTTTTAAACATAAATTTAAAAATCTCTGTGGGATTGGAAATAGAAGAAATCCTAAGACTATGTTCCTTTTGTTACTTGTCTGTCTTCTCCCTTTTTAACTCTGGTGTTGAATAAACCATGCACTCGAAGGGAGAAACCAGCAGATCCTGCCAACGAGAGCGAGCTGGAAGGGTGGAGGAGATGGGCTGGACAACCACAGCTTTCTGCCTGTGCTCTCACCTGCTTCTGGTGGAGTCCAACAAATAAGGGGGTTTGGTTGGTCTGGCGGGGCATATCTTGTAGATCTCAAGTACTCTGGACAGTTCCAACACAGAAACTGAAGTTAGTGACTTCAAAACAAGAAAACCCTTTCTGTGTCCCATCTTAAGCTAGCTCTATACTGCGTTTAGGCTGATTGACTGGGTACCAGAAATCCTGAATGTTTGGGGATTTTATACATGAATGTTAATATTCTGGCAATGTTTCACACTGCCCAGACACTTAAAGTGCCTTGAATATTCTTCAAAAAAAATAGGTTGTTTGTCATCCAGAGGACTGCAAAATGTTCATCTGTAAGGCACGGACTTTAGGTCAGAGTGGCCAGAAAGGAAGGTCATTAAAAGCTGTGTTAGATTGTGCTAACCTGAGTAGCTCTTAGCAAGCTACAGTCTAGATTACCTCTTGTCACTTTTATGTTATGGTATCTTTTCCATTCTGTATTAATTGGTGGTTTCCTTCCTTAATAGTGTAAATTACTTTGGCATTGGGAAGTACAATGAGAATCCACTGGAAATTTCGTTTTAAGAACAGTCTTGGTCTATACATGGTTAAGCCTGGCCTATAAATAGGTTTTTGATCCTTTTTATTTATCTTTATAGAGGCATTCTCTTCTTTAAGTTACAAAGTCAACAGACTCAGTAGGTGATCTTGAAACCATATGGCAAAGGATTTGGTCAGTATAGAAGTAGTGACGCTCCACCCCTTTTGCAGTGTCTTACCCGAGTTTCCCTTTCAGGTACATCGTCAATGTAGAGAGTTTGCAGTGAGACGGATGGGAGTATTGCCACTAATGCTGATGGCTTCTGGATTATGTCAGAAAAGAGTTACTAGGGTTCATTGAATTTTAAAGGACAAGAATTTCTCAGAATGTGTTATGACAGTTTGAAAGAAGAAAAACATTGACACTGCCCTATGCAAGGTTTCTTCTTGAAATGAATTTTTGAGAAATTCTGCTTGTGACATGGTCTGGAGTAAATTTGTTTGTTTTATTTGGCCTTGTACAGCTGTTGCTGTGTTCCTCTTTTTCTGTGTGATTGTTTTCATGTGCTTAAGGCAGAGATGGTTTTGGCCTTGGTTCTGATAAGGTGTTCTTGTACTCTGTGATCTTTGTTCATCATGCGGGCTGTGAGCAGAAGGATGGGGCATGTCCAGTTCTAAGTATTTCTCTGGAAGAAAAAAAAAAAAAAAGCTGCAGTTTTGAGTACAAGCCTGCACTAAAACTCTCAAAACTGTTACAGGTTCCCTGAAGCAGTGAGATTGCATTTGTTTTCCTTTATTGGAGAAATGAGGTGCGTTTTTTCCTCTCAAGGAAGAGCATAACACAAGAAAATGCAAAGTTTTGATTGATTTATGGTTAGTTTTGACTTTAATTCAATTCTTACTTTGTGTGTCAACTATCAATTTGAAACTAAACCTAAACTGAAAAAGGCTTTTTTTTTTTTTTTTTTTAATCCAAACACATGTTGAGTAATAAGTGGTGTAAATATCGGTAATGGTTTAAGGGAGGAAAAATAGTCTGACTAAACAGAACCAATTCCTCATGTAAAATATTGTGTGCCCAAAGATGTATTATTTATTACCTCAGGCCCAGCACAGCAAACAGTAGATGAAAGAGACTAAAAACCTTATGATTAAGGTATTCACTAATGCATATACTCTCTGTTAGTCTGCTGCATATAGACAATTTTATAATTTAAGTGTTTTGATCTCTGATTATTGCGGTATTACAGGATAGTCATTAATAACTATGAAAGAAACATAGGTGACCTTTCTTTTGTGTTAAATTTGCATAGGTTGTTAACTCATTTGTGTTTAAGGACAATTTTAAAGGCAACCGTTGTAGAGGGCTATTCTAGAAAATTGCCATCCTCAGTGACGGGCCATTACACTTTTTAATCCACAGGCTTTTGGGTGTTAAAAGCTCCTAAGAATTGCTAGGTTTTAATTTGGAGCAACTGCTTTGAGCATACAACTTTTTTTTTTTTTTCTGCAACTGTACTTTTAAAGATTTTTTTAAAAAAAAAATTTGGTAGAAGGAGGAAAAAAAAAGAGAGAACAGGAAAAGATGTGTTGCAATGAAAGTTAAGTCATGATGAGATGAGTTTATCAGCCTTGATCTCCTTAAGATACTTTGAATAAAGGCTACTTCTGCTCCTAGTTAGGAGGAAAATGGCCTCGTAGTTAGGAGGAAAATGAAATATCATTTAGTGAGGTGTCATTTTTGGTCTGGATTCAGTGCACTGGCCAGGTAAACAACCCTGTACATGTGACAAATCCTTCTAAATAATGGTAAATTGCAGCTTTGCACCGTGTCCTAAATTACGACTTGTTCAGTTTTATAAAAAAGAAGGATTTTTTTCTTGGATATCTAGAATTGCAAGTGTTGGGAGTGGCACACTGGGTAAAAATAAAATGAGGAGTTATTTTGCCAGTCTCTTGTATGCCTGTTTGAATGTCCTGGATCTGCTACTGCTCCTTCAAAACTGGCACCAGCTGATTTTGGTTTTGGCTTTTGATCTTGTGCTATGACCCTTACTGTCACCTCTGCTATTTTTGTGCAGTATATAATACCACCAGCTATCACAGCCTACAAACCTTTCTGTCACAGTAACCATGGCAAGGATTCTCGTCATGATAACAGTTCTCATCATGCATGTATCTCCAGTACTTCATTTTTTGTTTAACTGCGGTTTTGTGAAAAACTGTTAGGTTACTACAAGCACTGCTGAATAAGATGACAGGCTTTTGAACCTCTCTAATTTTATACGTAAATTAATTAATGCTAGTAATTTTTTTATTTTTGTTTTTTATAGACAAAATGATAGGACATTTCCTGTTTTGTTCCCTCCCAGCAATCTGTGTGACAAACTTACACTAAGTTAGAAAAGGTTCTTCTCAGAGTATGTCAAATTTATGTGTACACTGTCACTTTGCTTGGTTCAGGGTGTAATGGGCAACTGAGCCTTGTATTTCTGACCTGCAGATCAAGACAACTACTGCTTACAAAGCCTGTTCCAGCCATGCTTTTTAAATAGTGCATCTGGATGGGACTGTTTCCATTCCCTTCTAATCCGATCTGATATATGGCCCTGAGTTTAATGCTGGTAATAAAAGATCTTGCGGCTGTACTCATCTGCTCCATGTTCACCTCGATGGTGCTCTGCCTTCCTAATGCACCAGATGTAATAGGGTCAAAAATTACATTATGCTTGTGTTTGGCTTCTCAAGGTGGGGTGTTTGTATATACATGCATTCCTTTCACATTTCAGGAACATTTGATCGGTACTAGACTACTCCAGGAAGCACTCTGCTTAGATTGGTGGTCTTCGTTATCTGGAAGTAGTGTCTGCTTAAATCTTACATTAAATATTTATTGAATTAACAGTTATTCTCATTTTGTTCCTAAAATATTTTCACATTGTCTCTCTAGATGGTAAAAGCAATCCAAGTTCTACGTATCCATCTGCTCGAGCTGGAAAAGGTTAATGAGCTCTGCAAGGATTTTTGTAGTCGCTACATTGCCTGCCTGAAGACAAAAATGAATAGTGAAACTTTATTAAGTGGAGAACCTGGAAGTCCTTATTCACCCGTGCAATCTCAGGTATGTTTCAAATAGTTATGTGGATTTTTGCTTAAATTTCCTGAAGAAATTAGAAATACTCTTTTGTTGGTCTTAGTTTGTAAATGGAATTTCTGCAGTTTCTCTAACTTTTTTGAATCTGTTGTTAAGATAAGAAAGAACTGTAGGGGGTGTGTGTGTGTGTGTGCACATGTGCCGCTGCATGGTTGGCAGATTTGTTGAAATGTGGCAGTGCTTAAAGAATCACTTTTTATTTGGCCCCCAATACCTATTAGACATCCAGTCCTATGGGATGGTCCTGATATACAGAACTGTTTGCTACATATTCTTGTCAGTCTTGTAACTTAAAGTTCACTCTCTGCCATCCCTGTGCATATTTTTGATATCTGAAAGCATGGAAAGAAGAGTTTAAAGTCAGGGAAATATGACCCTGTAACAGTCTTACTCTAGTAGAGACTGGAAGAACTGATTTTTGTATGTGGAAAACAGTAGAAATTATTCTTACGTATTAAGGTATGTTTAAAAGTTTGCACGGTCAGTGAGAATAACTTTCTTGACCTGAGTAAAGCACTAGGCACCCTGTATACATACTATATCATTTTGAAGTTGGAAAGTGTTAAGGTTCAGTTAATAACTGAAATTGCTTTGATGCTTGTAATAATGAAAGCATAAAGGGTCCATTTCATTTTTCTTCTTGCGTGTTTGGATACCGCTTTTTATTAGTATTCATATACCTAGAATCATTTTCCTCCTAAAATTTCTGCAGGTAGTTTTATGTCTTTTGTAACGGTTGCTTTCATTAGGGTTTTCGAAGATACTGATTGGTGGTAATGAGAAAGTTAATGTAGGTAATGAGGAACCTCTAATCAAGTCTCTTTCTCTATGAAGTTAATCCTGTGTGTTAGCTCCCAACATGGTTTTAGAGCCAAAATTACAAAAGCATGCTTTATCTCCTTTACAAAAAAAAAAAAAAAAGAAAGGAAAAGAAAGAAAAGCAGCAACTAATTGTTTTATTTTTCTAGCAAATTCCAAGTGCCATTGCAGGCACACTCAGTCCCCAAGGGATTATGGTGCCAGCATCAGCATTGCAGCAGGGAAATGTAACTATGGCAACAGTAGCAGGTATGACAAAGTAAAGAAAAACTGGCACCTTGCTCTTCCTTTTGATTTCTTTTATAGTTGTTACAGAAAATACACAATTGCTATTTAAAATGTGTGTTTTGTGGGGGTTTTTGTTTTTTAACTCAAATAATATCTGAAAAGTTGGGGGTATGAAAGTCAAGTGCCTTAGTGGTTTCTGAATGATAGTTTAATTTCAATGTATACCAAGTACATATATGTGAATGGAGGTTAGAGTTTAAATACAATTTTAAGAGAATTTTCCATGCACTACTGTTTTCTAAAAGTCATTTCAGAGACTGGGATTATTTTTTTACTTATTTTTCAAAAAAGAAGAATCTATTTGACAGAGATATGTGTTAATTAAAATATTGCACTATCTAGCCGCCTTCTGCTTTATGCAGTTTTGAATCAACCTAGAAGCCCAAGATCCTTGAGGTCCAAGTAGTGCTGCTGTTGAAGAGATGGCATTAGAACTGGAAAGTTGTATCTTGCTTGTGAAGCACAACGACAACAACAACAAAGCCTTCAGCATGCCTGCAGGAGAGCAGTGCCGTGCTCTCCCGCAGCGTCCGGCTGCAGAGAGGCTGTGCTGGGGGACAGCTGGTGCTCTGCAGCTTCGTTGGTGCCCAGGCCCCCGTGTGCTCCCCAGACGACTGGTCTCCTCATTGACGTGACTGTCTGGGTGTCCCCCAGGTCGGCGCGGAGAGGTGGTGGCTTTTCAGCCCTGTGGGTCTTGTCACCTGCAGGATAGCCCCGTGGCAGGAAGGCCATGGGCTCCCCTGTGGTCTAGAGGTCGTGGCACGTCTCTTTGAAAGCAGGAAAGGTTGACTGGAGCTCGGATCTCTTGTTTCCTGAGCAAGGATTTTAATTGTTAGACTGATAGGGGGATGATCCTCCTTCTTTCTTCAAAGAGAGAAGAGAGCCAGGTAGATATATCCAAAAGAAATAAATCAAAATTTAGCTTTGCGATTGATGTAAATGAATCTGAACACAGGCTGAAACAGAAAGGGATCATTCTTCCATGTACCTGCCCTTGGCCCTTCCATCTTGCTGCTGCTTTCTGCGGGTACTAGCATTTCTGTAGTGGCTCAGTGAATGAGCCACTGCACAGCCAAAACTATGTCTGTTTTTTCTAAGTTACCACACAGCTGCGTAGTTGCAAGTGTCAGCACTAGCAAACTGCAGATGGGAAGACGGGTAGGACTGCCCATTCCAGCATTAGCCTGCACTTATGTCAGCATAAAAGTATGGTCAAATCACAGCATTAGGCATCTATGTCTAGAAGGTGTTTTGGGGACAGTGAGTCATAGACACTTCAATTTCAGAATTTTAAAGTCCCCTCTTTTTCAGTACTTGCTATTGGCTGTCTTCAACATCTCCCATTGAATATGGTGAGTGTTGCAGGGCTTTTTTGGTCCATGTTCTTCCCCCAACCCCATCCCTCAGTTTAGTGACTTCCTGTATATGGAACATTATTGCCTAACTTGGATTTGTAAATTCTGTTTTTTGGAGGCTCACATGCGGAACTTTCATTTACTGCAGTGCAAATATTTTGACAATAAAGAATTCAAAGTCATCAGAAGGATCAGATGTAGCATATCTAAAGTACAGGAAAACATAATCAAATTTAGCAGGTATTTTTGTGGGTGGAATAAATTCTAATGTAGCAAAGAACACATCTTATGTGTCTAGTCTAAAATAATAATTGATATGTTGTCAAATTGTAATATTATCTGCCATGATATATGTGTTTAAAGAGAATGAGTATCTGATTTTTTTCTTATCTGTAATCTCTTTATTGTTGTTTTTTGTTTTTTGTTTGAAGGCGGGACAGTGTATCAGCCTGTCACTGTGGTCACTCCACAAGGTCAAGTGGTGACACAAGCACTGTCACCTGGGACTATTCGGATCCAGAATTCTCAGGTTTGTTTCATTGGCTTTTTAGGAGAGTGTCCTGGGCTCACGTAAATCCGATTGTGTTAAAGGGTTTTGGTTTAAATCTGACATGCTACCAGAATGAACTTTGTGCACAAGTGTGTAGTAACTGATGTAAAATTAATGCGAACACTGCAGTAATATCAGTTTTACAGCATGGCATAAGCTCCTAGAGAGATCTCCGTTGACGCTACAGATTGGTATAGTTTCTAGCTGTTACCATTCTTTTTTGCTGCTCTTGTTGATGGTGAGGATGTGATGGTTGTTCACAGATAATTAGAAACCAGATACCTTAAGCTAGTTAAATAGTAAACACTAGTTCAATGATTAATGCCTTTCTAATTGTTGAGCTAGTCTTATGGCATCATGGATTTATGCTGTTGGGTTACGATGCCACTGCTGGCGTCGTAAATCTGACTTTATCAGAAGGCTGTCATCAGTACTGCGAGAAGTATATAGCTCTCAATTTATGTATGTTCAGGAGTATTTTGTCATGAAACTAAAAAAACTGAGCTGAGACTAGGGGTAATCCTCACGTAGCGCTCATCAAAGTGTTTGCTAGAAGTTGGGGAGCAGTAGTCTCTTGCAGGAGGCTCTTTAGAATTGGATCAGGAAAGCCCTAAGGAAAAAAATAAGGAAAAGAAAGCATGGAAATGAGAGGATCTTAATTTAGGAAGGATTTACAAGCTTTCTCTTGGAACAGAAAATAGTAAATCGCCCTTTCAGGAACCTGGAGCCAATTACCAATGTGAATTAGGAGCTATCGTGTCCACAGTATAAAAATCTGCTGGTAATAACTCACTCCTCCTCCTCTTCCTCCTCCCCTCCTATCTCCCCTCAAAGTGTGCTTAGAGAATTCTTGCCTTCCTTTTATTGGCAGTAGCATGAATGTACTTGCCCACATTCTGCCTTACATACATGCAATTTTGTCCTTAGATATCTTTTGGAAGGAAGTGTGTAAAATTAGTCTGAAGTGTTTTTGAAGAAAAATGATTTTATCCCTCTGATGGGGAAAAAATAAGATACTTCACAGAAAGTAATATCTATAACTTATCAATTTAACCAGCTTGCCCTTCAATATACTATCCATCTGTGGCTTCTTGTTGTGTTGATAAGGAATCTCAAAACCACCTGTACCTAGATTTGGACCCCTATTCTTTACCAGCTCTGGAAAATCCCTCTTCAAATTTCTCTTTCAGTGTTTGAGTACTGTGGAAGTGGGAAGGAAATACTAGGAGAGAACTGTGAATGTTCATTACAACAAACCCTCCATAGATAAATATACTGTTTAAGATGTAAAATGTTATTTCAGAAAGATAAGTGTGCTCCAAGTATATATATTATACACACATACTTAAACACGTGTGTAATATATATTCCATATAAATATATTTTATATAGCTCTGTGTATAAAATATCTAAAAGTATATATTTATGTAATGTGTATGCACACAGAGCTATATATTCCTACACATACAAATGCACATTATAACAAGTTTATGTGTGTGTATATATATATATATATATATGTATGTATATGTATAGATACGCACACATGTGCTTGTTGTAATTTGATAGTATAAGTCTAGCTCATAAATGACCTCTAAAACTTGTACACATGGCATTGACATGACTGGCTTGAAGAAATTGATCTGTGTTGTTTGAAAAAGAATGTTCTAGAATGATTTAAATTACAGTTTTCTGAAAGAATATCTCATATGCAATTTGTATATTATTTCTTACCAACTTTGCCCAAATTCTGAAGAACATACCACTGATACTCACAGGTGAGGTGTTTTTGTTTTTTTTTAATGTTCCTAATCTGTGTGCAAAAGATTTGCGTACATTAATGCAGTGCATTACTACCTAATACTGCCATTACTGTGTTAAGTTCATTATTTTTTCTCACATTATATTTGCAGCTTCAGTTGCAATTAAACCAAGATCTAGGCATCTTGCATCAAGATGATGGCTCATCGAAAAACAAACGAGGAGTTCTTCCCAAGCACGCTACAAATGTGATGAGATCTTGGCTTTTTCAGCACATAGGGGTAAGGACTGAAGATGCTTGGAAGTCACAAGGTTTGATGCAACTCTTTATATAATCTCTTATGATTTGCTTCATAAAGAAGGTAAATTTGCTGTCTTTGTGTAATCTCACTTCAGTTTTTCCTCAGATCTTCTGGAGTAGTTCCACAGAGTCTAATGTAATAGTTCTGCAGAGTATTATCAGCTGATGTTATTATTTAAGAAATACATTGTGTTTGCACCCCATGATCTCAAAAACGTTTTAAAAGGGATCTTTCTTCTTTTCAGTGTCTTGAGAATGGAATGCTCTCTATACTGTACTTGGCTCAGTGAAAAATGGATCCGTGTGTGTGTGTGTGCACACGTATTTGTGTGTTTGTTTTCATGGAGGAGAACTTCGAATTTTGGGAGATTATTCCCCTTTCAACAACCTTTCTGACACATGCCAGTTGTGTTCCTGTCTACTTGTGCTTACAACAGAATGTCTTTCCTTTGCAAATAATATTCGTCCTTGAAGGATATGTAGGTCTTAAGATATATTATAGTGTATTTATAGTGTGGGTGTTTTCTGGTTTTAGCAATTGATTTTACAACAGACAAGTTATACAGGAAAATCTGCATGTTCATCTTTGTTATGTGCACTCTTTTCATTAATTTCATTTGTAGCTTTATTTAACTAGAAGAGGCTTGTCAGTACTCTCATGTGACATTGCCTTTGGACAGCATAACTAATCAAATCTGGTCACATGCTGTGTTGCCCAGAGATCACGCTGCTTAATACTGTCAGCCATGAGAAGTTTTCTTCTTCTGAATTAGACATTAGCAATTTAATGGTACCGTAGACACATTCAAGGGTAAAACCAGTTTTTGTCGTAAAGTACGCTTTGTTAAATGATCTTATCTACAAGAGTTTTTGTGGTTTCTTAAGCTCATGTTGTTAATGAGTCAGGTGGCCTTAGTCTAGCAGCTTTAATCAGTTGTAAGATAGGAGTCCTTATTTTTGATGAGGAGATAGAATGGAAGCTTACACCTTTTTCTTCTTCTTCTTTTTTTTTCTTTTTTCTCTCTTTTTGGTTTGCTTTTTATCCTGGTTAGCATCCATATCCAACAGAGGATGAGAAGAAACAGATTGCAGCACAAACAAATTTGACACTACTCCAGGTTAACAACTGGTAAGACCAGAAACGCTTACTTAATGTCTGTTACTGCTTCCATATGCTTGCAGCATACAGAAATAATTAAAGAGTATAACTTGGACATCTGGAATCAAGCTTGCTGTGCATAGTACATGCATGTTATTTTTATAATACATAAGCTATGTTAATACTTGTGCCATTTAAATTCAATAATGATCCTGTAAAATTTTATCAGTAAAGAATTATTTTTTTCTATAACGGAAAGGATGGAAACTTTTGTTCCTTCTGCAAGTAAAGACATTCAAGTTAAGAGGATTTAGTGATCTGTAAAGGCTCTGAAAAATGTGCCTTAGTAATCATGGTTCCTGTGGTTTAAGAAGATACCTTCAACAGGTATTTCCCTTTATCTTCTGTCAAGGGGTATTGTCCAAATGGAAGGTGTCAGTGCCTCAACTACTACTTTCTTGGGTTGATATCTTTTAATGTGTCTTATTTTTCACCAGAGATATAAGACATCAGTCCAAGAGGAGGAGCAGAGGTGCCAACGTGCACCCAACTCTGCTCAGGGTATTGATTCCTAAAATTGTTGCAGATGAGTCCAGTAGGGCTCTTCCTCAGCTTTCAGACGTGATGCTGCCTGGCTGCATGTCTGCAGTGGGGTTCGTTGGGGAAATACTTGTGATAGTGCACAAATTCCACAAGCAGGGTACTGTAAGTAGGCCTGCATGGCACGCTGGCAAGAGAGCTGGGAGTTGACTGAGGAGCCTTGTATTGCACCATGTGGCCCTGCCAGCTCCACCCTGCCTCTTTCCACTGCTGATAAAGGTGGCTTCTCCGAGTGCTTTGGCAGATTTAGCAGGGAATGTTGCCCACAGTCACAGGACAATTCCTGCTTCCTACAAGTAGCCACAGTGAAACTGATTTAGTTGATTGCTGGTAGGGCAGCGAAGTGTGGGTTAAGTGTTTTCTTATTCACTAGTGGAGTAAGGGAAGGGCAGCAATTAGCAGTGTAAAGTAAATGGGTGGAGATCAAGGAGTGAAAAGGAGCTGGGAAAAGATGGAAAATGGGTTTGATACTGTCTCAGGAAGGTTACCTACAAAGCAAGTCATGCAGGAGCTTAGGATGGCAATTTAAACCAGGCCAGACAAGGTAGGAGCTGTATTTTTAGGTGATTCCTAATGAGAAAAGTATCAGCTTTTTGAGTTATGCTGTCAGCAGGTCCTCTGTGATCAGCTTTTAATAAGG
The DNA here is from genome assembly GCF_059628265.1 of Tinamus guttatus. Taxonomy (NCBI): domain Eukaryota; kingdom Metazoa; phylum Chordata; class Aves; order Tinamiformes; family Tinamidae; genus Tinamus; species Tinamus guttatus. The sequence goes on from NW_028288918.1 coordinate 1,529,008, forward strand.
TCTTGAAGTGTGCGTTACTCATGCAGTCTGGGGAGCTTCTTCCCCTAGAGATGGGGGGAAAGGCTGCCAGCAGGCAGATGAGAGCTCTGCTTTCTTAGCTAGTTTTCAACATCGAAGGATGCCAGTGTTTTGGGAGAAGTTTCACATATTAAAAAAAAAAAAAAAAAGGCAAGGCCAAGCTGGTAGGGAAATGTGACATTTTGCAATTATAATAATTCTGATTTTTTTTATTGCATACTTGTGAGTCCGAGAAAGAGAGAACATTTACAAACTTAACGATCATAAGTATTTCTTATTTTTGATTGTGTTTAGGTTTATCAATGCTAGAAGGCGAATTCTTCAGCCAATGCTGGATTCCAGTTGTTCTGAAACTCCAAAAACAAAGAAGAAAACAGCTCAGAACAGACCAGTTCAGAGGTTCTGGCCTGACTCCATTGCTTCAGGAGTTGCTCAGCAGCAATCTAACGAGCTTACAATGTCAGATGGTAAGGAGAGCTGGCTAGACAACAGATCATGAAGTTAATCCTCTTGAGCATAGAATTTGAGTGTTTGATACATTTAGTGGCAGGGAGCTTCCCAATATTTCTGCATGGCTGTGTTTGGACAGACAAGAGGATTTTTTTTTTTCTCCTTAAAATTGTTTCTCTGTTTTCAGGAGGGTGTTACTGGAAGTTTTGCTGAGAAGCTTTTGGTTTTATTTCAAAAGTTATGAAATGTTGTGACAAAAGGTTAGATGTATTTGCGCATTCTGAGATGAGTTGCATGTCAGTAATGTTCTCTCTGATCAGCAGTATTGGACTATACTTTGTGATTCTCCATCCTGTTCACATTCCTTTCAGTATTGCTTGGGGGGCTGAGAATCTGCAATTCTGTACATGCCTCATGTGTTTCAAGCTGAGAAGAAGGGAAGTGCAATAGAGCTTCCAAAGTTTTCACTTGAAGTAACTTTGTTAGCAACAGATCAAACTAAAATATTTGTATTTACAAAATTGAATCTAATGGCTTTAATCTCAGGACCAACCTTTCTTTCCTCTTGCTTTATTATAAACTACAAACATAACAAATTACAAACCTGTAGCAGCTTTGCCCCCAGCCTCCACTGAATCTAGCAACAGCTTTATCCATTTAAGTCATCTTGAACATCTCTAAATACTCCCATTTTTCTGCAAAGAATTAAACTGCAGTACTCTGCAAAAATTTTATTGCAATGACTTGAGTGGAGAATTGTTGTAATGAACATCCGTAACACAGCTGGGTTTGAGCCAGCTTTAGTTCTGGGACTTCCTAATATTTAAGTGCTTGATGAGCTAAATAATGCAGCTTTTATTTTAATGCAGTTCCTTAGGTTTGCTTCCTATTGATTAGAAACAAACTCTGTTGTATAAAACTCTGCATTACTTAAAAATAGCTGAGGAAAGATGCTCAAGTGTGGTGATTTTTGCTTCTCCAGGTGCTGTTGTAACAATCACAGCCCCAGTCAACATGAATGTAGACAGTCTGCAGTCCCTGTCGTCCGATGGTGCTACTTTGGCTGTCCAGCAGGTTATGATGGCCGGGCAAAGCGAGGACGAGTCTGTGGACAGCGGCGATGACGACGGAGGAGATCTCTCGACGACAAATATCAGTGGGCTGGTCTTGGATAACAGTGATTCTCTGCAGTAGGAATCAAGGAAGAGTGACAAAATGTTTAGGAAAAAGAATGGACTGACTGACTGTTTTTATAGTTTGCACAGCAAACATTTTACACAAGTTTTATTTCTAATATGTTTTATATGTAGATATAGAAGGGTGCACTTTTTTGTATTTCATAGTAAGCTTAAAGAGTGTTTTTGCAGGTGCAGCAACTTCTTTCAAATGTGTTTTTTCTTTTTTATTTCTTTTTCATTTTCTTATTTCAGAAAATTATATCTAGTAATATAAAGAACCACATAAGCACCCCTTTGTTCTCTGATGAATTGGAAGTGCTGCAGTTTCTAAAGAATTATGCAGTTTCAATTAGTGCTGTTATTTAACACAGCTCTTGATGGGCAGGTGATGTAAATTTAAAGCATGTGACACTAGTGTGTGGAACTTGATCATTGCGTTAGATACATATATTTGAAAGATGCTTCTGCACCTTAAAAACTGCTAGTCTGAGGTGGACAGCAACACACAAAAAAAAAGATGGTGATGTGTGATTCAGTAGCGAATGTATGGCAATTTAAATAAGTTTAGTTTCTCTCATAGTCAGTGAGCCTGTGTATCATTTGCTAAAAGAAAAAAACTCCTATTTTTACCTTGCCGGGATTATTGGATAAAAAATATTTTTATAAATTCAGTAGGAATTGGGATGACGACTGTATTAAGCAGGAGAAAAACAAATTTCCAGAGGGGAAAAGTAAATGTTTAGTATTCCTATTTGGAAGGTCTGAAAATTGACCAAATTTAATAAACAAGCCTACACTAGCGTTCTATGATTCTCAGCTATCCCATAGTGGTGTAGTATATTTGATAACGGCATAAAGAATGGCCCACTGTTTGATGGGATTTTGATATTGTCAAACTTTGATTTATATTATGTGTAAACTAATATTCAAATAACATTAATGCTGTATCTAAACTTGTATCTGAAGATGTTTCCTAAATGAGTATTCAGGTAAGTAAATTCAAACACCCACAACACTTCCAGTTATTACAGAGATTTAATAGTTTATAGTTTGTCCATCTGATTCTAAAAAATGAAGTTGCCTATTATGCAGTGATGAATTTGCTATCTCTTTGCTATTTTATTATATTTGAAATATTTTTCCCCCAATACAAAAAGTAATAATTTATGGATTTATATAAAGTGTTTTCAAAGCTGCAGGTCACTACTAGAGTATACAGCAGGCTAATTAGAGTAGGAGATCCTTGTGTGTCCTTCAAAAATTTGAGAGCTTGTCATGAAAGCAGGGGTGGTTTTTTTTTTGTTTTTTTTTTTTGTGGTAATAGATCATTTCTTTTTTCCCCAAGTTTGGAGTCTGTGTCTGTCTACTCGTGAACACTTAGTTCTGGAACTTTGTATTCCTGTTATTAAGTACAAGTCTCCAAGTAACAGACTCCGAGAGTCTCCTGGTATGATCAAGGTCCTCTTTTCCTTCAGTCCATTTGTCCCTATCTCGGCTTAGATCAAAGACAGAAATTTCTTCTAATTTAGACCACATCTAGTTGCATTTCTAACATGACAGGGACACAGAAAAGCTTTTAGAATTTTAGATGTTGTATCTGAACAAAGCCCTTTAGCAAATGCAAACATTGAACTGCATTCATTTTTTGCTTCACAAAACGCTCAGGCATATGCTTAGGTCTCGTTGATTTCAATAGGATTGAAGCATGTATTTTTTGACACGCTGAAATTCTCGGAAGCAGATCTTTAAAGACTGTTTCCCAAGGCATTTTTAAGTCAGTAGGAAAAATTTCAGGAAGAAATGTCATACTAGTGACTAGTAGCTGTTTTGAAAAATTGGTGTTGGGCTTTACTCAACACAAATGATGCTTCTTCAGTGGCTTTCACTCACTCCCAGATGGGAATTTTATTTCTTGGTTCAAATACAGTAATGACCTCCTCCATCTGGAGTTATGTTTTCTAAAGATTTAGTTTTATTTTAACTTCTCCACTTTGCCACTAATGTGCCATGCTTATTAAAGAGCATAGTAATTGAATAATGAAAGATTTAATTAGGAAGACTTCAGGATAGCAGAACTAACTTGAAAGCTATCATCAAATCTAGTTTGATCCTAAAGTATTTAAAAAGACAACTACCATGTACAAATCATGCTCCTCTGGAAACATTCTACCTACTGTCCCTGCAAATGATGCCCGAGGTGATTAGAACCGAGAAACAGATCAACTCCTCAAGCACTTTGTCACCCTCACGCTTTCTGTTATATAGTTGGTTTTGTTTGTTGTTTTGTGTGTTTTTTGTTTGTTTGTTTGTTTGTTTTCAGGTACCCTTGTTCATATTAAATAGTGTGTTAATCCTAGCATGTAGACAGATTGGTAATCTGCCTCTTGGTGTGTACAGAGTTGTGGACAAATACACTTTTCCAGATCAACCTGTTCTGAAGGAATAGGCCATTGCTCACTGTCTCCTTTTCCCCTCTGACCAGAGTTGCTGCTGCCTCAGACGCAGCAGCAGAGCTTTCCCCAGCCTGTGGAAAGGGCAAAAACGGGCAAAAGTTCTGCAGTTCATAGATATCGGGCATCTGCCTGTGCTTCAAGACTTAATAGAACTGAGGCCAAAAAAAAAAAAAAAAAAGGAGAGAGGGCATTGATGCCATTTAGTCTGTATACAGCTGGCTAGAAGAGAGTTCAGAAATACATGCAGTTTATATTGCATTTTGAACTCAGTTTGAAACAATGGGACTTCAGGGCTTGCAAATTTCTGAAAGTTTAGTTTTTGGAACAAATTGTTTTCTGATTAGTAATTTTCTCTATTTGCAGTGGAAGTTTTAATCTCCTGAGATGTTTGCAACCTTCTCTTCAGCTAGTGTATAAATACCTGAAAAATGACATTAACTGGAAAGTGACTATGAAAGGAGAAAATTTAGTAGTTTTACTGGCAAAGCGGGCGAAAAAAAAAAAAGAGACAGGGAATTATCCTCTTTTAATTCAGAATTTTGTAGTTGGTATGAACTGTGTGGAAGTACTTGTTCTTTTCATGTCTTTAAAAAGAAAAAAAAAGTGGTGTTCCCTTTTTACTAGTTAAGAAAGATTACTGATTTAAGGGAAGCACCACTGTTCAGGAAAGATACATGTTTACACTGGACAGTTAGTTGCAAAGTTTTCATAGGGGATATAGCTCTAAGCCCCTGTATAATCCCCTCCTTCGCACTCAAAGCAATTAAAGTCACATTCATACATAACAGAAGAGCTTGCTTGTTTTAAAAATCAATACAACTCTTCTGCAATTCTAATTATTGAAAATCAAACTTTTTTTTAATGTGATCTAGTTCATTAACCCCAAATAGGGTTCTCAGTTCACTATTTGAAGATTTCTATACAAAGACAATTTTATGTTGTTCCTTAATATTAGGAACATTGTATTTAGGAAATCAATTCCAAATTGATCAGTGTGTGTTTAAAAACGACAACTCCAAAGCACCAATGATGTTAAAATTAAGCATTTGGAGTTGGTAGGTATGGCTCTGGCTGAGCAGACAGTTTCCTCGATCTGGATGAGGGGTCAAAAAGGCATCCGACTACCCTTGGGGATTCAACACAAGGTTGCATCTTGAGTGCAAGAGAACTGCTCCTTTCTTCTGGTCCCTGTTTATGATTAGGAGGCTTTTAGAGAGCCCTCCAGCTTCCTGCTGCCTTCATGGCTCAGGTGCTTCTGAAACCAGAGGATGAGAAGGGCAGAAGGCCGCATGGAGCCGGTTTGCACCAGGTATTTTTTGTTTGGAATAGGGCCCAGCGATTTACCTGGACGAAGGAACTGGAGTTCCCGCTTCCTTTGCTTTAAAAGAAACTTCAGGTTTCTGGATCCTCTTGTGGAACAGGACCATGGAGACTTAATGCATGAACAATATATATCTATTCATTTCTCTAATCACGTGGAAAAAGAACTAGAAGGCAGCTCAACTTCCTGACTTTGTGAAATTGAAAGCGGAAAGGATGGAATGAAGTGTTTCCAAGGGATGGTGGCTTCATAAAAACAATTAGCCTTGTAGCAGTTATTTGGAAAAATGAAAATACATGTATTTAGCTGTAATTAACGTTGGTTTAAGATTTATTTTCTGAAGATGAGTCATCTTGGGAGAAAAAAAATTAATAAGCATTTGTCTATGCAAGATGAAAGTCAAAACATGTATGAATGAGCCATTTTAGGTGCTGTATTGCTGTCTTTTTCACTTCTGTTTCTTTGATTAATCTTTTAAAGTTTTCAGCCTTGAATTCAGCTTAGTTTTAGAGCTGAATAGGCAAAATGTAGTTCTGAAATCCTGTTGGAAACGTAACTGACTTTCGTTCACTCCTGAAAATCTTGCATGTTAAACTGGAGAAGGCAAATGTTTTGGTTCCCCAGTAATGAATTCAGACCGTCACCACCTCCTAAAAACAGCTAGCTGATAAATATCCAAGGAAAAGGTGAGTTTAACTGTAACGTTTGAATGATCAAATTATCAGTCTTGTGCTCAACACACTTTGCTCTTTACTCTTCAGTGTTGCTGAATAGTAAAGCCGGTTGCCTTCACCAAACTCAGAGGGACTTTCCTTCCTGCTTTGGCTTAATAAGCTCTTTCAAATAGGCTTTGGGTTGTATTAAGTCCTAAAATTACTTGGTCACCCAGTATAGTAAAACAGACAGTGATGTGCACTTAAGTGATTTCTCAGATCATATTGCGTGGTCGTTGTTGTCTCCTGGAAATATGAAATCTTGTCCTGTGGCTTGGTTCTTCAGCTGATTGAGCACAGAAGTTTTTCCAGAGAGAAGCAATGTGGGAGAGAACAGCAAAGCCATTACCCACCTTGTAGACCGCAGCAAAGATGTTTAACTGGTTGATAGTGTCTCCAGATAGTGACTGGGATGTCCTCTGTGTCTTTCAGCGGTTTAGCAACATTTGGTCTGTACAACTGACAATCTTTAAAACATGAACCCTGTTTTTTTTTTTTTTTTTTTTTCCTCTCCTGTGGCGTGGTTGCTAAGGGATTTTGTGAAGTAACTGATCTATCAAAAGATGAAATTAAAAATGCGAATGTTTCCTGGATGATGTATTTTGACACTACTGTTCTCTGTGAACTTAAAATGTGTCTTTAAAGTAAAGCATTCACATTACATTAGCAGTGTGGTTTGGCTGGAAGACATATGTTTTCGAGGAACCTTGAGCACAGTTTCAAACTAGTTAACCAATTCTTGGCCAGGAAGAATCTTTGGCCTTTTTGTTTGATTGAATTTTCTTGTTTATGCAAATGCAGAAAAAATGTTTATTAGCTCTTAAGAATCTGGGGATTTTTATTATGTTTTTGTAATGCAGGAGCAGCTTTGAAAGAAGGAATTAGCAGGTAAATAGCCCATGAAGTGTGTGAGTTTTTTTGTTTGTTTGTTTCAAAATTGTTAATTAAATTGGCATGGACATCAAACTCCAATAATGGTTCCAAGCATATACAGTACTGATTTATTTGAAAAGGAATCCCCCATGCAAGTCCCACATGCTGACATTTTTAGCCTGATAAGCTATAAGGCATTTCCAAAAATACCATGTTTTGTTACATTGGAGATCTTCCAAAAGCGAGCAGGCTGCTTAGCAGGCAGCGGCAGCATCTCTTCTACAGCAAGAAAGCCGGCCTCCTTCCGGCCCTGGGTCCTTCCCTCTCTCGCTGGGGAGAAGTAAGACGGACAGATGTCGGTGCCTGTTGGGCCAGGCCTGGGGCTCCCAAGCCGGGCGCTCCGTGACCCGCTCCGCGTCCTGCACCCATCACAGCGCAGGTGGGAGCGCTCCGGTCACCAGGCCACGTGCTCCATGACCCCCTCCATGTCCTGCACGCCTCATGGAGGGGGTGGGAGCGCTCCGGTCACCAGGCCACGTGCTCCATGACCCCCTCCATCTCCTGCTCACCTCATGGAGGGGGTGGGAGCGCTCCGGTCACCAGGCCACGTGCTCCATGACCCCCTCCGTGTCCTGCTCACCTCATGGAGCAGGTGGGAGCGCTCTGGTGGCCAGGCCAGGTGCTCCACAGGCCTCATGCTCAGCGCAGCACCGCAACGTGTCCTCTTGCTCTCCGCAGTAACAGGTGGTGTGGGCAGTTTTCACATGCACTAGTCATATTCACAACTACTACTTGGGGATGTGTCTCCAAGTGATTTTGGATCGTGCTTTGTTTTACAGGGTTACTCTGTGATGGATTAGTGTTATAGACATGCCATGACGTGCGTGAGCCAGACCTGTAGGTGTGGGTTAGCCCGACGTTAAAGCTGTGCCTGGGAGTAGTGCGAGCAGCTCCAGGCGATACAGTTGGAGGTAATTTCAAGTCCGCTGCTTCCAGGGAGCAATTTTTTTCCTCAATATGAAAAGAACAAAAAGTAAGCTTCTTTAAAGAGATCCCTTCCACTAAGTTACCGTCAGGACAGTGTATTGCCCAGTCTTTGACTCTCAACTCGCCCCCTCAAAGATAAACTCCTTCAGATGTTGCATGAGTCAGAACTGTGATGCTAAGCACCTGATTAGCCTGTTTGCTTTTGTGGAGTACCTGTTTACCAAACACCCAGTGATCTTCTATTGCCCAACTTCAGCCTCTTTGGAAATCGCCCTCTTTCCAGAAAACCAGAACGATGTTTTCCATTTGAAAAAGAAGGATAACACACTGCATACAACAACTGTAAAATGTCAATTCTGCAAAAAATAAGAAGTAGTGGGCTTATATAGAGTACTGCATTACTTATTGAAAACCAGATAGGCAGGAGTAAGACTGTGGTGTATTTTAAAACAACCAAAAACCCCCTTTAGATATTAAAATAAAGAGGCTTCATGAGCCACCTTTGGTTTGTCTTCTTGATGCAGCAAGGATGTACGTTAAAGCTAACTGAAGAAATTGAAGTGTATTTTTTATCTTCTCTGCTTGGTTTTTACTTTGGGCCACAATTAAAGGTCAGAAGGTGGGGTCTACCATTATTCCCAGTATTTGTTTTGTTCTATTTCTTGCTGGGGCCTGAATAGTGACGCCTATATTAATATGTAGGTGTGGAATAATAACATTGAATTTGCAGACAATTTTTGTTAAGATCCAAACATTTTAAAACTTACTTTGTCATGAAAAATCCATAGATCATACTTAAAAATGGCTTCTTTGTCACTTGGTTTGTACCTGCCCCTCCCAGCGCAACCTTCCTGTACGAGCTGTGAACTGCAGAGACTCTCCTTAATGTTTTACGTTCCTCAGATGACTCGTGGTTTCTCACCTTGCCTGGTCTTCAGATTGAGACTGCTCTTGCCTTCGGTGTAGGCTAGAATGCGTAATGACAGAAACACTTACTGTATGTGTGACAGCATGAGCAAAATGAATTTCTGTGCAGGTGCTGGTTTCCTTAGACATGGACACAGTGTATGTGGTTCCCAGAGAAAGATCCGAGTTAAGACCAGGAAGCAAAGTGAGAGAGTGTTTCTGTTGCTGGTATTTCACTTTATTTTGTATTTGGACAAGAGGAATCTTTTTCTCTCTACGTGAAAGGACTATTTTGCACTGTGGATTACAAGTAACTTTCTTAACCTAGCACCATAGCTGGACTGAGACCTGAAACCTCCTAAAAACTTAAGCTTCATCAAATAAAATTGCAGAACTCAGAGTTTTTCAGGGAGCGGGGCAATGTTCTTGGACAATACTTGCAATAGCTTTTCTGCCTTCCAGATGCTGCGGGAAGCAATACTCCTGAGTTGGTTTTAAATGCAGTGACACTTTAAGCAGCTATGAAAATAATTATTTTACTCTAAGAACGTACATTTTGCTTTCAAGCAACTGTTTTTTTTTTATTCCCCCCTCCTTCCTTTCTTTGAAAGCTGGTTAACAGCAGTTAATCCCTGATTACCCAGCCCTTGACTTTTTCTGTATCTCTTGGACTTTTCATCTGTGAATGGTGTTGGATAAGGACTCCACCAAGAGCTCCAAGGTTCAAAGTGAGCTTTGCTGGGAAAATTCCAGCCCGACAACTTTGCAAAATGAATTGTGGATGCCACGGTGAATGCAGCATTGGACCGATAAATAAGAATAAGCTATTGTTAGCTTAGATGCACAACATTAAAACTAAAACATTTTAACCCTAAAACAATCTGTAGATTATTTTCTGAAGTGAATGTGTGTCATTTTTGTCATGTACATGCTGTTTTTATAACATGTTTGCCCTAGTAAATGGTCTTAGATATAGAATCTGCATATTTTAATACTGTGCATTGCAAAAAAAAAAAAAAAAAAAAAAAAAGCACTCCTTAGGGAAATATTTTAAAAATCTATTAAATTATGCAAGCAAGTCCTTAAAGAAATTACACTTAATAAATTATCAGAAAAATCCATTTCAGTTCTGAATTTCAGAAGTAAAATGTGTAATGTACCCAGTCTCTGTCTGTACATTGGGTTTGCTCCACAGATCCTGACCAGTAAATCTCTCTTCTTCTACAGCCCGTGCTGTGCTTTCGCCAAACATAATCCAAGAGTCTGTTTAACGGTGCTTCCCGGAGGACATTACTTCCGAAAGCCAAATCTACATTTTTCTGTTCCCCCCAGCCCCATAAAAGAAGGAAGAGTTGTTGTTTGCAATGCAGAGAGCAACTGGGACTTTGCTTTTTGCTGTGCAGCATTATTTGTGGTTTCTCCTATGATACCTCCATGATTTCTCACTGTAATAGTGATCCAAATGAATACTGGAGGAAATCTAATTTAAAAAATCTGCTCTGGTTCAGTGTCCCGCTTGCACGTATAACATTTTTCTTTGTACACTGACCCAATTGCATGTGTATGTGTGTTTAGTACTCATGAGCATGCAGGGTTTGCTGGTTAAGGCTAAGCCTAACAGGGAACCTTCACGCAAGGGGCCGCCTGTTGGCTGCTCTCCTCCTGATCTCAGGTTGTGCGTGCAGAATCAGGGTCTAGAGAAACACCTAGAGAAAGCCAAGGGCAGCCAAAATCCTAAACCGAGGGCCAGGGGAACCTGCTTGCCCTGGAATAGGTGAGAGGCCCTGGGAGATGCCTCACTCCTGAGGGGCTTTTACTTGTGAATATTCCAGCTTGATGCTTTATAGCTTCATAGTGCACAAACCGACAAGGCTTGTGGCGCCTATCCAAAACGTGGCTCTAATAAAAAACATTGCAAGGCAATGGAGAAATCCTCATCAGCTCCACAAGTGAGTTACAGAAAAGGTAACGGCCTTGTGCAAAGTTACAGGGTACTGAAGAACCCAAACTGATCCCTCCAAGCTTGTTTGAGCTCTTTTTAGGAGCTGCAAATTTCTTTCGGTGCTGTGGCTTCGTTTTCAAGGCTAGTGTGGGGATGCAGAAGAATTTGTAGGTAGTTTTGCACTTAAGAAAGAGTGCCTTATCTGCCAACACACACCTGTCTCTGATGCAAATGTGGTAAACATGCAAATGTAGTACCCACAAAACTATAGTATGAGCTGGAGCTCAGGGAAAGTCTGACTTGGAAAAATCTAAGTATTGGTTATTCCAATACCATGTCTAAAATGTAGACGAGGCCTCAGGTGGTTAATACTGGAGAATACAGGACAAAACCCTTTCAGATAAAGCATGCTAAAGAAAACAAAACGTAGCTAAAGCATATAAATTCTGATAACTAAACGATCTATCATCTTTGAAGCGGGTTTCTTTTCCTCCCCTTGCTAGGAGTGTTCATAAAAAAGTAACGCAGTGTCAATACTCATGTGATTATCATGAAATGCAGGCAAAGATCCCGTGAGGCAGCCTGGCAGTGGCCATAGCCACAAGCTGACCTTAAATCTGAAATGGTTTGGCCAATATTCAGCAATCGCCACCTGCTCATGCCCCTCTCCTCCCAGGGGCTATCAGGGAATGGAGACATCCTCCACAGGGGATGATTCATGGCAAGAGTAAACACATCTCCCCAGACCCACACCCTCCCCAGCTGAAAAGGGGCTTAGGGAAGAAACAACAGAGTTTGCCTAAATCACTCAAATCACTCGTGACTGCTGGGGGAACAATTGCCTCACTTGCAAATGGATTCAGATTTCTGCAAATGTTTGGCAAGCAAGAGCGCTCAGCTCACAGGTTAAAATATTAACGCCTGGTGACTGTAGCTGAGCGTGGCCTTCTCCCTTCAGAAAACCATGAGAAAGTAAGAGGTGCTGTTTCCTAACCCAGTTCATTGGTAAAAGTGACGAGTTTCTTGCCTTTGAACTGCGACAAAAGCCCAGCTCAAGCATGGCAAAAGTTGCTGAGTGCCTGCAAAGGGACTTGGTGCTGCCCTTCATGTGGTTTTCCACACCGAACTTTAGTGCGTGACAGCATTTTTGTCGGGCAATTTCACATCTTGGTTTGCTGCGAGCTGTCTTTCTCACCTAGAGAAACCCTCGGGTTTATGGCATTTTTGTTTCTGTGTGAAGATCCAACACAAAGAATAAGCCAAAACACCGAGAAGTGAAACTGCTGAGCGCTGGGGTTTCGCAGCACGCGCAAGGCAGCCCCTCTGCGGGGCGGCAGCTCGACCGTTCCCAAGGCCAAGCCAACAGCCTGCGGACTTTTAACCCCCGATGCTTCTTTGGGGCAGGAGGAACACACAGGAGCCGCTCATCTATTTCCAAAGCACAAATTTGTCTCCCTCATGCCCCTTTCTTGCTGCCCAGCAGCAGCAGCAGCTGTGTCTCGTCCTCCCGCCACTGGCTGGAGCCGTGTGGCCGCAGGCTGAGCAGGCCAAGGAGACTCGCTTAGTGATTCCGAGTCTCTCAGGGCAGAAATATCTGCCAGGGGGCTTGTCTGGCCCAAGTGTCACCAGCTAATGTGTAAAAAAAAGCATAGGTAGGCCAAAAGTTTATCATTAAAATTGATTTTATTTAGCCTCTTGGAGAAAAAAAAATGTTAACATCTCAGCCTGATTAAGCTGTGTTTTTGATTACAGTCTTCCACAGAATACATACATACATATATATATATATTTATACTTAAGGCATTCAGAAAATGAAGGTGTGGTGCAAACTTAGTTGGTCTTTGGCAGTTGCAGGGGGAGAGCACAAGTGAGGAGGAGACGCGCAACCTCCAGGTTCCTGCTGCACCGGCGTCTTGCCGGGACTTGCAACAGGCTTGGGCGTGAGTAAAGCAGTACTATCTACGCGCTATATAAACATACATACAAGAGCACAATCATCTTACAAATAAATAAATATCCACAGTCGTTTCATTCACATGAAACCATGGAGCCACCATGGAGCCAGCCTTACAGAGAAAAGATCACCCAGCTATACCTGCTTGGACTGGCTTATAAAGGACGTGGAAGGCAGCGTCTCTGCAGCATGCCACGTAACCCCTGCCAAGCTGCACAGCACAGTCTGAAGCACCTAAAGCTGCTCCCCAAGGATGCTCCAAGGGACAGGAAGCCTCTGGACAAGGTGCAGGAAGTGGGTCTACTCCTCGCTGCCATCGCACTGCAGCCGCCCGCCCTGTGGTGGGCACGAGCAGAGGCGGTCGCCACGGGCGGTGACGGCGCCCGCGGGCACAGGCAGCTCGTCCTCGTCGTAGCAGACGCACTGGGGGCAGCCGTCGGCCACGGGGCTGCCTACGGCGGCGCAGGTGGCCGGCACGGCGGGGCAGCGCGACGCGCACGTGATGTTGCCGTCGGGGCCGCAGGTGCAGAGGCGCCGGGCGAAGTCGACGTAGAAGGAGGCGCCCGGGGGCACGGGGTCCTCGTCGAAGCCCTGCATCTCACAGTCGCTCTGCAGGTAGCTGGGGCAGGGGCAGGCGGGCGCCAGGGGCTTCGCGGCAGCGCCGACGAGCAGCAGGGCACCGAGGCAGAGGCCCAGCAGCATCGCGAGGGACATGCTCCTGTGGGGACACCGCAGGGAACAGTCACGGCAACCCCAGACCACCTATTTAGCCCCAAAACCTGCCCGGGCTCCCCAGCGCCTGAGCACTCGCTGTGCCCTTTGGGAGGGATGCCCAGGAAGGACGCTCCTTTGTCCCTGTATTGACCTGAAGGGTTTAAGTTCCAATGACCAATTTCCCCTGGGAGGCCTTCAGGCTCGGGAACGCGAGGTGATAAATGCCGCACGGTTTCCTCCTCCATGAGCTCGTGCAGCAGCCACTGCTGCGATTTGCGCCTTATTGCTCTGCAAATGCATCTAGCTTTCTGCTCCCCGCCACTCTTGGCGGGCCGTGAGCCGCCTGACACCTTTCTGCTCGCCCCTTCTAGCCAGCCCCTGCTCCGCGGGAAGCCCGGCAGGTTGCCTAGTCCCTGTGCCTCCTTGTGAAGCCTTCAAAAGGATCCCAGGCACGACTACCTCGAGGAAAGAGGAAGTGGCCTCAGGGCCTTCCCCACCAGGGGAGGTTCAGGTTAGATATTAGGAAAAATGTCTACGCAGAAAGAGTGGGGAGCCCTGGGACAGGCTGCCCAGGGAAGCGGTGGTGTCACCGTCCCTGGCAGTGCTCAAGAACCGTGTGGCTGAGGTGCTTAGGGACAAGGTTTAGCAGGCGTGGTGGGGATGGGTTTGCAGCTGGACTTGATGATCTTGAAGGTCTTTTCCAACCACAATGATTGTGCAATTCCAAGATTTCTTTTCCCCTACCCCAGTTCCTCAGCCTCCCCATTTCAGCCAGGGCTGCCACGTGCCAGCGCCGCCCTCATGGGAGAGACCTTCTAGGCTGTCACCAACCACCTGGGCAGCTGGTGCTGCGTAGCCTCTCCCCTCGGCTGACCCACCTTATGTCTGGCACTGCTTTCTTCCAGCCTGGATTGCTCTCTGATCCCCCCTGTGCCACCTTTGGTCTCAACTGCATCAATCTCATCAGTAATCTCATGCTATGCAGTTAGATACCTTTGATTTGCTACTCAGAAATGTGCGACTAACTGCAATTCTTCTTAACACTTTTTAAACAAAAACGTTAGTAAATTGCGAAGAATTAGGAAAAATGCATGATTGGATAGAGCAAGAAAAAAGACTGGCAACAAGAGAGAACACACAAAGTAATATTCTTTATATCCTTCCTGTTTTTAAAGCAAACTCAGGATCAAGTTACTCATGATCTTGAAGATCTTTTCAACCACAATCATTCTGTGATCACTCTGCTTCTTTCTCATTACTGGAGACTGTCCTGCTGCTTGCACATTTCATTCATTCACACATTTCAATCCATGGCAGCTAATTTATCACTATTTCCAGCTGACTGATGGCTGTGCTGATTGCACTGAGCCCAGACCGGCTCCCTGAAGGTTGCCCATGGCAAGACCTGCCTGCAGAGTTTCTCTCTTGCAACCCCATGCAGAGATCCCTTGGCCATTCCCCATCTATGCAGCCCCCCGTTTGCTTTACACATAACGTGTAAAAACATGAAAACACGTATTTTGCAAAAGCAAACTCCCACACCCCAGCACTCACACTCAACACTCCACACTTAAGATTTAGCCTAGCAATAGGCTCAATGCAGCCCGTCTTCAGTAAAGGCCAAACATCAAAGGAAACTGTGGGCTGGCCTCCTGCTTGTGCCGAGCCAGTTTTTCCCTATCTCTGGACAACCAGACTACCGGCCCCACAAAGTGCTCCCGCTTTGTGTGGGCCCTGGGTTACCTGGTGCGTGGTGGTGCAGGGCCCTGGGCTCGGCGCTGGAGCAGCATCTCCCGCCTGTCCGTGCGTCGTCCCCACGCAGCCCAGCCAGTGCCTCTATTTATACGTCCCGGCCCGCGGCTCCGGGATGAGAAGCTGGGGGGAGACAGCGGAGGCGGGAGCCGCCGCTGCGCGGAAGGTGGCTGGGCCGTCCAGGAAGATGTTTATCTGGCTCGTGGTGTCAGTTTAGTCCCTGGGGCTGCAGACTCACCTGGCGGCTGCAGGGCTGCTGTCCGGACCCGTCCCGTCCTGTCCTGTCCTGTCCTGTCTGTCCCGGGAGGATAAAGGGATTTTAAAGCTGAGGCAGGGGGTGAAGAGCAGGGATGCCCTACCCACCGTGTCCCAGGGGAGGTGACGGGGCTGTTGGTGCCCCCAGCCCCAAGGCCGGCTCTGCTCTCCCCATTTCTCACCAATCTCCATCACTCCTGCAGGCTGCGGACCCCATTTCCTCTGTGTCGGCTCCAAGCCATGGTCCTTGCTCAGGGTCTCTGCCTGCCCGAGGGACAGGGGCATGAGCAGGAGAGGGGAGAGCAGGAAGGGCAGAGCTTGGCACCCAGCTCCGATTCAGAGCCTCCTTCTGCACTGGCGTGTGCCTCACACCGACCTTGCACTGCCGTGATAGCCTGGCCATCAGCCCTGGCATGTGGTAGCTGCCTCCTCGAAAGGGTCTCAGCGACATCTCTCCAGCCTGGCCCTCTCCTCCTCCCCGGCGGGTGACATCATCGCTCACACGCTTCCCCCTTGCTCCCACATCTTTGATTGTTGTGGCGAGGAAACCTGGGCACAGGTGGAGGCGCCAGCCACCACGTGTCAGGCAACCCTGGGACACCCCCGGGACACTTGAGACACATTTCTGAGGACAAACTATGGGGACTACCTGCCCCTTCAGCCTTGAGTACTGCTAGGCCAACCACTGCTGTAACCAAACACAAGTGGCAGCGGCCTGGAGCTCTCCTTGCTGTCCCAGCAAAGCTCTCTGGCGCGACCCAGCACCCTCCGTCTGCTTGGAGGGGAGTTCTGCGAAGAGAGACGGGACCCTGGCTATGGAGAGGACATAAATCTCCACTCTTCTTGCAGCCAGGCCTGTGACGTGGACTTGGTGGGCCAGGGAGGGTCTAACGTGTCTTGAGCTTCCAAGCGGACTTGATTGAGCTTCACTTCTGCACTTTATGGGTCTAGGAGGCATTTTGAGACTTACTCACGTAAACTTGAAATAATACACATGGGATAACGTTCTTCAATTTGCAATAGAGTTGCTAAAATATGCACAATAGAAGGTTGATCTAATTGGTATTTACTCATCTGGACAAATAAGGTTATTATTCAAGCAAAAACTTGCAAAGGATCTGATACAGTTTATGTAACTCAGGAAACAAAAGACAGCAGTGACCCTATTCCTAAATATAAATACTTCAGCATTCTATAATTTAATAAAAATCTTGTACAAACTAAATTGGATTGAAAATATGGACTAGCCACTTAGTAACAAGCCAAAATCGGGACTGCTTGTTCTCCCCTTGGAGCACTTCCCAAGACTTATGCACGCAAAGGCGGCAAAGCTCTTAACACGTTTTGAAAGTGACTCCCCCAAAATGAGTTTCAGAGGTGATTCAGTTTGTTCCCACATCACTTGTTTCACATTGGATTTCAATCATGATTTTGCAGCCATGGAAAATAGCTCTTCTGACCTTCATTATCATCTCTTTGCACATAATACTCTGACAGCAAAAACAGAATCAACTTCTCCCTTCCCTCTTCCCCCTCCTCAGCAGCCGGTAACACGGGTGCTGTATAGCTAGGTACTGGCAACACAGGCAAGAAAACCTGCTTCTGACAAAATCTGAGCAATAAGAATGATTCCCTTCATATTTCCACCCATCCTACATTACTGCCTTCAGTCCTGGGTAGCTCTGTGTAACCACATATTGCTATTAAACATAATTTTGTTAGTCATCTTCTCGTTAGTGTTATTCTGGACGGCATTTAGTGGACAAATGGCTATTACATTACAATTTTAACATAGTCATTCCAAGAAACTACCCGGTGGATTAGACCATGAAATATCTTCAGTTACTTCCTTCAGGTTCAGGAGGAGCGACTGAGCCTGCTGGCGACGGGGAGCTCTGTGCAGCCGAGCTGCATTTCTGCTTCTTTTCACTTCTGCTGACAAAGGTGAGGAGGTCCATCGCTGTGACCACACCAAACACCATCTGCTTCATGAAGGAACTACCATTTCCATTGACTGTAAGCACAGAAAATTCTGCTTTAGTGAAATCAATCAATAAATAAATAAAAAGGATGGTGGTGGAAACAACCCACAGGCATCCAGAGGCTGCTATTCATTTCCTAAGAGAAAAATTGAACTGGGAGAAAAGCTGTCTCTGCTATATCTCAACCAAAATGACCGATGCACCATGAGTCAGGTTCCTGGAAACACATCAGGGATGTATTTAGCTGCAAACAGTGCCAGAGCAGGAATCTTAATTTCCCAGTTGCTTTTACCCAACTTCTGTTCCAGCTCTGCTTGTATCACCGCAAAACTTTTCAGGACAAAATAATCAGACTTTGTAAGAGCAGCAGTGAGACACTTGCTACTCTGTTCTCATAATGTCCTGCATTACCCCTAATAAAATAAATAACACTGCAAGAATTGCTCTAACAATTTGATTAATGCCTTCTTAAATTAAAATAAAATTAGCCACTAGAGTCCAAGCAGGATATAAAGAGCAAGCTGGGAAGGTGTGGGAAGAAAGTAATAAATAAAAGGCCAAGTGTAGCTGCCTTAAAACAGCAGCTGTAGAAAAGAAAAAAAAAGTTGTTTATAAAGCAGAGCAGGAGGCACTGGGTGGATGATATTTTGTTGGTGGATACTATTTAATTTATACAAAAATGGTTTTTTTTATTATTTTATGGCAAGATATCTGAAAAAGAAAATTCTGTCTGCAATCTTGCCTTTTTTTTTTTTTTTTTTTTTTGTGAAAGAATTGGATATATGCATCAAGGGATGTTCTGAATTAGTCTTGTCGCAGCTTTTTGCAGGAACATGGCAGGATTGCCAGCCTGCTTTTTAAGGCAGAGCAGGTCACCATGACAAAATGCGGGGGCTGGGATGTTTGTGAACGCTGGGTTTGGAGGCCCTGAGCTCAGCAGGCAGCTCTGGTACTCGGAGTGCGAGTCCTTCGCTGGCAGCCACCGAAGGGCAATACTGATTTGGCGCTCCACAGGAATGCTTTGCAGCTCCCGCGCGTCATCCCATAAAATCCGCGTAATTTCACCCTTCAGCTCTTACGTCACTCTAAACACGGGTTTTATGATTGCTTTGTTGTGTGGCTGATGTTTTAGGCAAAGCACCTCCCTAGAGATAAGGCCCAGTTTGTACCTCTGGAGGTTTTACAGCGCAATTATCCTGGAGAGATGTGTTAGGCCAGACTTACAGAACAGGTAGCTGCAGCCATACCTGTTTTGGTCAGGCGTGATCCCTGCTGCCTTCATGCTGACACACTGCAAGGTGTGCCAGCAGCCTTCATGCTGACGTGCTCCTCCTGCACGTGGCCCTACCAGTCCCGTTGTTTGCTTCTCCGGGGCAGGGTGAGGGACTCGTCGGGGGTTTGAAGGCAGAGCAAACTGACTGGTGCAGCTGCTTTGCTGGACTGGTGAAGCGGTGCTCCTGGACGGGCAGGCTATCCCTGCGCCCGCTCCAGCCCGAGTACACAGACGTGTCCAGCAGCTTGCACAGATGTGTGCAGTGCCTCTGGCTCTTGTCTTGCGCACCTCAACTCCCAGGGTGGTGCGTGTAACTTCAGCTTGCCCCACATATCCTGGTATGTGTCCGACAACACCCGCCGTGTCAGGCCCCTCAGCACAGTGATCTGCCCAGGCCCCTCGGGGGACAGAGGCAAATGGACATCTCATGGCTGCATCCCCAGAGGTAGCGAGTGGGAAGGAGGGTGTTTGGAGATGACGGCAGAGCCCCTGGGCATGCACGGCTCCAGGTTGTTAAGCAGAGTGGTGCAAGCTTTGTAGTTTGTTCTGCTAGGCACGTACATGCCTAAATTCCACCTAAGCTCTACCTAATGTGCCCAAATGCTCTTCTGGATCCCGCCCTTGGGCTACTAATTCTACGGAGATCCCTAACTTCCCACTTATTTCCTCTGCTGCCCACAATCAGCAAGGCAATTTGAAATCAAGATTAACAGACTAAATGGGTATTGGATGCCTGAGGCTACAGCTGTATAGCAAAGGCAGCGTGCTGTGCTCCAAGCTGCTGCCTACTGTCCACATGGGTTCTCAGATAAGGAGACTAAGTAAAGTCCTATAATGGACACCTTCCCATCCCCAAAACCAGGTTTCCATGTGGGGGTGAGATTGAGGTGGTGTGTGCTTCGATGTCATCCCTGCACTGGGGACAACACAGTTGCCATGGCCAGGAGCTGGGAAGTGCTCTGGCAATGCATACACTAAAAGTTGTGTGCTGGTCCTGCACTCCTGTGGTTAAGACTCCCCCCTCTCCCCTCATCCCTGCAGTTTCAGGGAAGGCAATGGAGGAATAGTTTGCAGTTTCAGAGCTTTGGAGAGCCACTGAGCAGAAACTTTTCCTGCAACGCACAGAGGCTGTGCTGATAGCTATCAGCCTCAATCTGAGAAGTCTCCTCTGCTACACTGAACATCTGTGTAATGTCCCTAGAACCCTTACCCTCTTTACAGATACCTACATTGCATCTGCTCATGTACAACAATAGCGAAGTGGTCATTCTCCAGGATACAGGAAAGCTTCCCAAGGCTGTCATCCAGGCTGATCTAAACAGGATAAAAAGAGACACTTGAATTTCACTTTACATTTAAAGCATGCCAGTGAGGATCTCAACACCTCCACCTAAGTGTAGCCCTGTTAGGGCATGGCTGGACTCGGGAAACCAGGTTCAGGCATGCTTCATTTGCCTGCGCTGTTTTTGTGAGATAGGGTAAGGGGCTGCAAGGAACTTGGCTTTGCCATTACCAAAATACAACACTGTCACCCCACAAGCCCCAAGGCCATCTGTGGGTCTGCATTGGTGTAAGTCCTGCAGCTCTTTTGAAACACTATCCTTTTACCTCACTTTGGGCCTCTGATTGCCTCTGTAACTCAGGTTTCCCTCCCTGGCACATGGATGGGAGCCAGGACCTACTCTGCATCCCTCAGAGCCTCTGCCTATTGCACCAGCTCTGCTGAGCCCTGTGGATGGCTGGGCATGGCTCTCACGGTACTGATCCCCTGTTTGGCCAAGGTCCCCAGATAAGGTCCAGAAAGGTGAGAGACCCTGCTCCTGCCATAAAAAGCTCCTGTGTCTCATGTTACAGTGTCCTCCTGTGTCACTCCACAAACGTTTGGGATCACTTTTGCAGGGGCCTATTTTTATTCTCACCTCTATGATGCTTGCCCTCCACTTCTTGCTGTCCCTACCCTTCTTCTTTTCATTAACCTGCTCTCCCAGCTCCTGTCACACATCAGGGTGGGGTGCATATTCCCTTCCCCTCCCTAGACACCAGTCAGTAACAGCCACAACAACATCAGTGGTACCTTTGAGAACTGGTCGTAGATGACCTTGGTGACAGGGTCTGAGAACTGCGCGTTACCAGCCAGCACGGAGGAGAGGATGTTGCTGAGTGTCACCATTCCCAAAATAAGTCTGCAAGGGAACAAGAAGTTTTTTTCAAAAGGCCAAGCCTGAGGTACAGCATATGTGTCACATAGGGACTGAACTGCTTCCCTCTGAGTCATGGCTGAATGGCTGCTGCTTTCAGCATGAGCCACCAGCCTTTTATGCATCAGAGCAGCACCTTCAGTGGGCATGTGCCCTCTCTTGGTGACTTCCTAGAAGGGCTTCTCACTGATGAATCACTGCTCTCCTCCTCATCTCCTCTGCTCTCTTTCCTCCTGATTTCCACCTTTCCTTCCATCAGATGTCAGCTCAGTGCATGCAGCTTTGGTTTGCACACGCTCTGACTGGAAACAGCTCAAACCCAGGGCAATGCATGAGCATAGCTGGGATATCAGCCTGGGAATGTTTCAGATCAGCACCAGAGCCTGGGGAGGGATGGCTACAGACTGGGCTCTGAGATCTGCTGCTCAGAGAACATGCACAGGGACTGAGACAGTGAAGGGCTCCCCATCCCCACACAGGAGACTCTTGCAGCTCCACTTGTCCCACTGTCATCAAACAGGGGGCAAGAAGATACTTATCCTTCACCAAGCTGCTCGTTTAGCCATAGCTCAAGTCAGCTCTTGCATCCAGGACTGAGCAGCTGGGAGAAGGAGGATTCACGGACTCTCAGTTCCTTGTCTCTGTGTGTTTCCCATCCAGCTCTTGCCTCTCCTCTGCACCCCACTGGCCTGTGTATTGATCCAACTCCACCAAGGTCACTAGGCATTGGATGTGCCTTTGACTTTGTCTAGCTCATTTACAGAGAGTTTTCTTGATAGCCCATGCTTGTTATCACTGTCAGCAAAAAAATAAAGGCTCTTAACTGTCTAGATTGGCAACTCCATGGAATACTGAGCCCATGCCACTTCTGCAGCATTCAGGATTTAGGTCCATGTGCTTATCCTTTGCTTTGTATCACAAGGAGGCAGGAGATATTTCAAAAATAGAAGTTAAGAGAATTTAACCAAATTAGCAGAATTTGTCTGCTTTTCCTCCTTTAAATGACCATCTATGTAACAAGTAAAAACAGATACCCTGATTCAGCAACAACAGGAGCCTGGTCATATCCCTTCTCCTGCAGGATTTCAATTGCCTTCTGACAGCTGACTTCTGGGAGAAGAATCAGAGGGGCTGAGAGATTCAGTTTCTGCACCTTGATGTTCCACCACCTGTTGAAAGACAAATGGCAGCACCAAGCTGTTACTCACTAGTAAGGAAGGGCCTTGTTCAGAGAGGCAAGGTTAGTGAAGGAGAGACCAGCTACACCCAAACAGTCCCCAAAACAGTCATGCAATAAATCCACTATGGTCAGGTCTTGTTTAAGCAGAGCTTTCCCTAGGACTGGTGCCCATACAATTCCCAAGGCCATAAGTCAGCAAGGTTCGGAGCTGTGCCTAATCACAGAAGCTACAGAGTGCTTAGCTTTCAGATCACGAGCAGAAGCCCACCAGTTGTATTTCTTCAGTTTGTGTCCTTGATCCTAAATGTGCAGCTCCTCCAGGAGAGCCTCGCAGAGATGCTGACATGGCCTCTTAGGGACAAGCTCCTCTTGCTCACTGAGCAAGAGCTGAGTTCCAACTCATCCCAGCCCTCCACCCTTGCAGACAAGGTAGGGCCATGTCTAGAGAGTGGAAGGGCCAAGAGCAATTCTAACCAGACACAAGAGGTCTTTTTTTTTAGGAAATACTTTGCAATAATCTTTGGTCACAGTAACCCATAGGAGCAAGTGACATCAGCAGCACCTCTTGTCTTGAAAGTGAGACTAGGTGTTTTCTAAGCAATAACCGATTTCTAAACAATAATAAACAATTATCCTGGCACATGTAAAAATGGCATCAGCAGACAAACATTTGCTGCATTCCCTGCCTTCAAGGGACTCTTCACCTGAGGAGGGCAAGAAGGAGCTGAACAGATTTTGAGTGGCGCTCGATATCCTCCTCCTCAACCGTTCTGCTCAGCAGAGCTTAAACAGACTGGAAAATGACAGCCACATGGGAGCACATGAACATCTTCAGGACAGAAATTACTCCTTTACGGTTTTTGATCAGTGAACACGAGTATCTAACCACATAAAAAAAGAAGAGCTAACATTATAGTCTTGCAGGCTAATCTTGAAATACTAGAAGATAATGCTTTCTCTTGAAGATAATCATTTCCAGATTCAGAAAACTGATTCCCTTAGTAGAGTTTGTATTGGCAAAAGTTGTCTTACCAAGGCTTGTGTTCCTGGACATCATTCAGGAATCCATTTTTAATCATCCACTTATCATTCACAAATTTGGACCTAGAAATCACCAGCAAAGACATTTGTAAGCGCTCAGTAAGAAGCTTGCCTTGTCTCATGCACTAGACCTCAGCACTGCCTCCGGGCTCCCATGATTTTTGCAGCTGGCTGCTCCTAGCCCCTTTTAAGGTCAACAGGAGCTGCGGGTGCTCAGTAACTCTTAGAAACATGCCAGCTATTTACGTGCCTAACATTAGGCACGCAGTTTCAAAAAACTGTAGCTTGACTGACTCCTACTCTGTGCAGTAAGTCAGTGACAAGAAGAAATAAAGCCCAAGTGTCCCAACACCCAGCCTCTGGCTCTTACCACTGCAGTATACTATTCCCTCTGTATTTTTATTTTTATTTTTATTTTTATTTTTATTTTTATTTTTATTTTTATTTTTATTTTTATTTTTATTTTTATTTTTATTTATTTATTTTAGTTCTGTGCTGGGATGGCTCCCAGGCAGGGCTCAGTGTGGGTCGTGCTATCAGACTTTTGCTGCTGGTTGCCCGACAGTGTGCGGCGGTTTGAGCAGGCGCGTGCCGAAACTCACATGTAGTTCCTGACGGAGTCGGGCAGGATGACAACGCAGCGCTGCCCTTCCTTGAGGTCCCTGGCAGCCCTCACGGCCACCGACATGGCGCTGCCTGAGCTGCCACCTGGCCGGGAGCGAGGAGACAGACAGGCATGAGAAGTGCCCAGGGTGCCTGGTCACAGCCCCGCGTGGGACCCCACGCCTGTTGGGGGAAGCCCTGGGGCCAAGCTGCAGGAGAAGTGACGCTGTTGTAGACTGGGATAGTCCAAGATGCTGGGACCAGGAGGCAAAGCACATCAGCAATCCTGTCCGGCTCTCCGAAAGAGCCCGCGTAGGGACTGGAGCGGCACCTCCATATGGCTCTTGACACCAAGCTCATGAGGCAGCAAGAAAAGTCATCTCATGACTGGCACTCTTCGGGAGGCATTGCGAGCAGGCCAAGAACTTACTTAAATGAGTAGTCACGGGCACATTCACGCCACTGCTGCCCATGCTGCTGCACCCTTTCTTTGAGTAAGGAGGTCAAATCTAGAGCTCCCAGGCTGACAGATGCACTTTAAATAAACCATACGGGTTGAAAAAATATACCAAAATTACATTCATGCTTGGAATACCAGACCAATGCAATGGGAAAGCGGAAAGTGTCTCCAGGTCTGTGTGTCTGCGTGTGGTTTGCTGCACGTAGTGACAGCAGGTCCTGGCTTTACAGAGGCAATTCTTCCACTGATAGTTCAAGCACTGAAAGTCAAACACATTCCACTACCTGTGTGCCAGTGACAGACTGCATTCAAGGCAGCACGTATTTTACTGCAGGTTAAGTAGTACTGGGTCACATTTTTCAAACAAATGATGAAAGTGCCTGAAAAATGCAGTTCTGGGAACATGAAGCTATTCACAAATTATAGTTAGTTCAGTAAGTAGTTTCCATTGAAACACAGTGACTTTATGAGTATGTAAAACATTGGACCATTTAGATAAACGTTTTTGTCTTGAACCACATCTCATCTAGACCTTCTGTTTCAAAATAGTGCTTGTTCTGGATCATAACTAATATATATATATATATATATATATATAAAGAAAAAAAGTGGTGGAGAAAGATTAAATCTTTGGAAAGTAAAACACATTTCACTGGGTCAAGTATGTTCTAGCAACTGCAGAAAAGGAGCGTAAAAAGCATAGCTAATTATGACTAAAATCTCTGATAGTCTGATCAACTGTGGACTGTTGTTTTAAAGTGTCAGATCACTGTGTAACAGATAAGAAGGGTGGAAGTGCAGCCAACAAAGTGCCCTTCACCTTTCACATATGTAGGAAAACAACTGGGTATTGGTATTTAGCTATTTAGCCAGGCTGGCACTTTAATTTAGATATTTCAAGCAGCGTTTAAGCAGTTCATTACAAACACCCTGATTTTTTTTTCCGAAAAACTTTCTGTATGGGAGCTGGTCATCAGTCACAGCTACAACTCTATGTGTTGTCTGGTGCTGGGCATAAACCTATTGCTACCTGCTCAGAGGGAAGAAAGGCTGAAAATGCTGCTGCTGTGTAGAGGACCGCAGGGCAGTGCAGGCAGGGGATGTCTGAAAGCACCTGCTCACTTTGCAGAGCCACTGGGGTCATGGATAGCTCTTTGGCATGCAGAGAAATACTCAGTAAGAACATCTTACACTTACTTTACTTTCAATTTATCTTCCCTGCTTCAATCCTGGCACCTCTGGTGTGGCAACAGTTCAAAGACAGAAAATACAACCTCACAGAGTTGTTAATGGAGCAACAGTTTTAGTCCACCTGTCCTGCCCTGAATCCTATTAATCCTATTCCTCAGTCCCTGTAATGCTACACCAAAACAGAGTTAGGCCCAGAAGATCCAGTTCCATGTGCAAAAATACTAAAGTAAGAGGAGAGTTATTGCTTCTATTATTATTACTACCATGAGTCAGATCCCAAACCACTGACTCACTGCAGCATCCCTGAAATCTACAGCGACCTCCACACTAGCTTTGGATTCGGCCCTGTTAACCTAGCAGACACCAAATGCAAATGAGCATCTGCCCTTAAGCTGTTCTTCTCCCAAAACAATTAAAGGGTGAGATGCAAAAAGCTTAAGAGAAGCAGTTCTTGTCATTGATGCTTACCACACAATAATCCCTCCTCTCTGATCAGCCTGCGAGACATAAGGAACGAGTCTTTGTCATTGCATTTATACCACTGATCAACCACCTGAAGAGAAAGCAAAGAGAACAGTCGGTTCCTGGCAGTGTTATTTCAGGCTGTGCCTACCCTCTGATGCATGCTGAGGTGCTGATGCCTCCAGTATCCGGCAGCTTTAAACTGCTTTCCATACTGCTTGAAAACAAACACATTTTTCAAAGCATCCTTAATCTGGAAGGTATTGGTTGCAAGCACTCGCTCCAGCCAGTCCAGCCAGCACCCTTTCCTCAGAGAGTTTGGGATATCTGACAGGTCCACATTTGGGATGTGAAAGAGGAAATGGTGTTCCTGCTGGCTTGGGCTAGTTTAGGTTAGTGGTCAAGATTTTACCAGGCAAAAGCTATAACCAGATCTAGCAATGAAAAGAGTCTGGGGACAAACACAGATCAAAGCTGTAAAGTCATGTGCCAAAAGCAGAGAAGTAATTAACACAACTCCTGAATATATAAAGAATCTGGGATCTGAGGCTGCGTGGAGTGTATTCTAAGGGGAAGGCTTAGGGAGAATATATAGCTTGAGTTATGGCTTTAAAGCACCATGGATGGTGGTAGTAGATATAGGAAACTTGACAAGAACTTGGTTTATGGTCTGTTGTCCTACAGTGTTTTCATCTTGTCTTTCAGCTCAGAAATCTTGTCTTTCAGTTCAGGTGCAAAGTTTCTGCTTGGTGCATACAGTGAAGGACAGTGAAGACTCAGGAAACACCAGTGTAAGGAATGGCAACCTTAACACAGACTGCTTCTGCAGACTTACAGTGATGGAGGGATACTCCGAATTTTGGAAGAACAAGAGTGAGCTGAGAAGTCTGACATTCTGGCACATTCTTTGTCTGCCCCTTTATTTGACTTCTCATTGTAGGTCAGTTATGACCAGATTTACTCAGAGATGGCGAGGTCCCAAGTCAAGTACCAAATCTGGATATTTCTGAATTTGGGAGTAGATTGCGTGTAAAGCTAAAGATAAGACACATGCCTCTTCTCATCACGCAGCACTTACTGATCTGTCAAGGACAGTAGGGATAAAGTCATGCCCGATGCCCTCCACCTCTATGGTTGTGGTGTTTGTCGTGTTCAGCTCACTGGGCAGAGCGACAATGGAGCCATCAGGATCGACGCCGATGATCTTGGAGGGAAGAAGTCTTGTTAATCACAGAGAGAGTTCAAATATAATCAAACACACACCTCAAAGGAAAAATTACCAATGCTCTTATCAGCAATATTTGTCAAAAACATTTTTCTTCCCGTGATATTCATTAATATTTTTATCCACTGGCAGCATGGAAGCTGCCAGGATAAAGAAATAACCGTTTCTCACTGGCTTTAGAAATAGATTCTACGTGGTTGTCCAGCTGCTGCAGAAGAGACTGTGACAGCTTAAAATGCTATCAGCCTATTTGCCATCACCCCTTTGGCAGCGTCAGCTACTTGGAAAGCTGAACCCTTTGAAGAGAGGGTGTGATTGATCCTTGATCTTCTTCAGTGCAAAGTCACCCGATTAGCTCACTCTCAATTCCACTTTCACTGTGGTAAACTCTGACTGACTGACACCCTTCCTAGATCTACCTGTGCTGGCTGACAGTGGCACCTCTTCTGATTGCTCATAGCTTTATACCTGCATTGAGGTTGCCTGTATAAGCAGATGGATTTAAAAGGGGTGGTGGCACTGCTCCATACTCAGCTTCACGCAGTCAGCTAGCTGAGCTCATGCCCACATCCCCCCGTGGTTGTATCCACATTAGACACTGCCTGTGGGGACCAGAGTCACTAACAAGCTGGCAGTGCTGGGGGACAGCGACCTTCAAACCTCCAGCCTGTCTCAAAGCACAAGCTCTGCAGAACGATCATCTATGACTGGTGACAACCCAGCCGCACTGAGGTTTTCCACAGAGGCAGACAAGAGGTACTTGCACAGTCTGCTCCCCACACGAAGCTGCCAGAGCAGTAACTTTTGGCAGCCAGGAGCAGGAGCAACAATGCTGTCAGCTGGGTAAACCACTCTGCAAGGGAAATCTGAGTGCGTTCTGGAAAGTGCAGGGCACAGGGAAGGGCAGAGATTAGTAACAGCACTATGGAGCCTTTTACCTCTAAGGCACTTCAGTGATCTGGCTCAAGCTGAGCATAACACCAAGTTGTTTCCAAGAAAAGCCAAGCTCACTGAGAACAAACAAATTGGTAGAGACAACACCTGCTAGCTGAGCCCTGCCACGCATGAGCTGCGGGGTCGGTTCTGATCAAGGACACAGTCAGCAAAATCCCGGGAAGCCGCAGGTCCCCTCGGACAGCCCAGTCTCCCAGCTTACTTTGCACTCTGGGCACTTCTCCTTCAGCTTCCTGGCAACACCAGTGACAGTGCCTCCTGTGCCCGATCCGATCACCACCATGTGGACCTTGCCTGCAGGTCAGAGAAGAAAGAGGCCCCAAGAGATTGAGCATGAGCTCCAGCGCGGTCCTGCTGCAGCCAACAGCCTCCCTTTCACTAGGGTCCTGCACAGATGCAAACCCTGTGTGAGGGAAGGACAAGCAGAATTCATGCCAGCAGCAAAGGCACAGTCCTGCAGAGAGCCATGGTGAGCTTGCAGCATCTGGACACAGCGAACCCTGCCTCAGCACAGGGGGCCGAAGGCAACCTCTCCATTTCTGTGACTTCTGCAAGTTTGGCACTTAGGGCTTTCGGGGGAGGAAGGGTCAAGGCACTTGCAGCCCTTCCAAACCGCACCACCTCGGAGCAGTGCATGCACGGGAAGAGCAACACACACGAGCAACAGGCACAGCTTCTCAGCTAGTGTCAGCACCCTACGAGGAGAGGTGCCTCCCTCAGCTCTGCCCTGACCCCGGTGTCAGCCAGGAGTTGCCCTGCTGACATCAGTGATGCTCTGCTGCTATAAGAATAGTAGAAGCAGAATCTGTAAGGTCTTCAAAGCCTCGTGTTGTAACCGCAGTGAGAAAATGAGACTTGTAATTCACTACTGGCTGATGATAGGAGCAGATCTGCACGCTGTGGTAGGGGCAAGTCTGGAACTCTCTTGTTCCTGTTGCTACCCAACTGTTGTATTGTTATCACAACTGCTCTCCAGCTAAAACCCTTGAGCCCTGTTTATGCTTTGCAGTTCTCCCAGCACTGGCAATAAATTTTACTTCTATCTGCTCAGACATGGACTGAGATAGTCATTATCCACCCCTCTGTCTTCCCTCCCCCACCCTTCCGCCTCATATCACGTATCATTAATCTGCTAAGTTTCAATCCATTTTAATTGGCTAATGACTGTTCTGGATCCGGTGAAGCCTGCCACTGCCCCGATGGAGTTATATTCCTCGGCGAGGCCTCCTGAGACATCTTGTGCTCTCATCTGACAGATCTCAGAGATGTTGTAACAGCCAAGAGATGGGCTCTTTCTCCTTCAGTACAAACAACCTAATTTTGCTAACTCTCTGGTCTCCTCCCTCAGGCTTTTGAAATTGGAGGCCTTAATAGGGAAGTCCTGCAGGCTTAGGTGGATCTGGAGCGGATTATGTGAAGCTGCTACAATCTGTGTGTCAGTATTATCAAGGGTGCCTTCACTTACAGAGGCCCTTTAGGGCGTTTCTAGACATTCAGATCAATAAACAGTGTAAAATAATCCTCTCAAAGAGAATTACAGCATCCTCAGTACACAGAAACAACAGCGTAAATGGTACCTTCACACTGATCCAGGATCTCTTCAGCTGTGGTGTCGTAATGAGCCAGGGGGTTGCTTGGGTTTCGGTACTGTTTATTTCAACAGAGAACAGCATAAGTCAGTGTGTAAAGCACAGGTCAGATAGATAGAGAGCAAGCTAGCAATAGCTCCTGACAAGGTTTGCCCAGAGCATACAACTTCCCCTCGTCCTTTTCCTGGGGATGGCTGCACTGTCATCCAACCAGACCAGGTCAAGATATCCCCCCTGGTTGTGACTTTAGGCCAGGTTTCTAAGGACACAGGATAGGTCTACACTAGAAGAGTAAATATGCCCAGGAATATTCCCTCTCTGGCACTTGGTGAGTATGGCTTGCAGGCTGTCTCATATTCAGCATTGCTGTGTTTGGAGAGAGCTGGTGATTTTATTAAAGCTCTAGCTGCCAGAGGCAAGCAAGCTCCCCAGCATTTCAGCTATTGCTTAGAATGAAACATTTTTAGACTTCACCACTGCCTAGAAAAATCTGAAATATTGCAGTCGTGATATTTCTAAAAAGTTTTAAAAATCAATTTCACATGTATTAGATTTTAACACTTTAAAAAAGTATCATATATGTAATTTTAAAATCTGACATGTGATTGAGGGGCTTTTGTGGTTGACTGTTAATGGTTTCAAGTTAGTGTCTTGGAAATGTCAGCCAAAGTAGTGATCCCACATTTAGAGAGGGAGTCCTTGCAGTGGTGCACGGATACAGCACAGAAATGTGTACACTCCCATCTTCAAACCTACAGACCGAGGTGCCTCTGGAAAGTACATTCACATGCTGTGCTTCCTTTTTGTTAGTAGGAAGGAAAGCTACTCCTTACCTAAATTTTCTGTACTACTGGGGTTCCCTGCTCACTACTGTGATTCCTGTCTGTGGCAGGGTCAGATCAGGGAGAGGTGCCCTCCTGTGCAGAATCCAGCACTGTGGGAACTGCTGGGAGGATTTATCCGTGTTTGCCTTTTACAGCATAAGACTTTTTTTTCAGGCAGAACTGGGGCTGCTAGTCAGGCATAAAAAGTGGTTCTCAGGTTGATATTAATATCTGAAGCAACCTAGGGAGTCTTTTTAAAATGCAAGAAAACCCAACCTCCCCACCCCCAAGTTCTGGCAGAGTGAGTGCATGAGCCACCATGTGCCTTAGGGAGGAGCAGTTAAATTGCATGTGCCATAAAACGGTGATTTCACATGGATTAAATTTGCCTTAGCTGCTGGTTTGGGCAAGGCCCCGAACACAGGCAGGCTTGGAGTGTACTGGATAAACCAGAGAGCCCCTGCAGGAACTGCATTTACCTGGTCCAGGATGTGAGAGTTTGGGATTTCATTTTTCAACTTCCAGGCAACACGAATGTTAGACTCGGGGGCATCAAAGCGGGTGCATGGGGTCCTCACTATTTCAACACCCAGCGCCTTCAGAATATCGACCTTTCAGAGGGAAGAAAGTAGATGTAACGCAGCTGATCCCACGCAGCGTCAGTAACCTGAGCCCGGGCGCTCACAGGGGTGTCAGATGCCGGAGCAGCTTTGCATGCAGGAGACATTTAACATTCGGAGTTACAATGTCTGGCTCTCAGCTACACTGTCTTTGATATCCTCCCGGCAGCCCGGGGCCTCCCGCCGGGAGCTGGCACATGGATTGAAGCCCAGCCCTGTGCCCAGGTCTGCTCCGGGGGCAGGCTGGGAACACGGCAGCGGCCCCTCACACCGGGCTGCTCCTGGGGAAGGGCACACAGGGAGCCGAGTGCAGGGAACAGCACCTGGGGGTGGACTTCAGATGTGCTCTGGATTGAGGTCCTGAGCACAGGGAGATTTAAACCAGTTTTCCCCTCAGGTTGCTTCTTTCCCTTGCCCAAGCATGGGGAAGGAGTAACTACAGATGTATCCTAGGGCATTAATCCACAGAGAGATGTGGTTGTCTAGGGAGTGGAGGTGTCTAATAGAAGGATGGGTGAGTGTCAGCTCATGCAAGTGAGACCTATGGCAGCTGGGGGAGGAGGTGGCATCTGATCCAGACTCAGCTTAAGTGAGATTTAGATCGAGATGGGGGTGGCGCTTTGGAGAAGGGCTCAGTTTTGCATCAAGTCAGGGTCTAAGTTTGGCTTCACTGGCATGAATCCAGCTGACCGGTTTGTGAGACTTTGGGCTCCCCAAGGCTGTGGGAGATTTCTGCCTTCTCCAGGACAGAAATTCTACCTAGTCACCACTTGCAGCTCTTGTTTCTATGATTTCCACCATCTCAGAAAACAGCTTAGAAAACTCCAAATGTCTCCAGGTTAAAGAAAACCCTAGAAATACGGGGAGATCAAGTGACTGGCCAAATGTCACAGAGGCAGTTAGCAGCACTGGCAGCAGGGCCCAGGCGCCCTGCATGCCTCTCCCTCACTCCCGCCAGCCCTCGCTCTCGCAGGCAGCAGATTGCTCCATTTCTCTGCAGAAGGGCACCGTATTTGGCTAACACATGACCCCAGCTGCGTCACGGACACCAGATAATCAGTCGGATCATCACAGTGCGCTTTTTTTTTTTCTTTTTCTTTTTGTCAAGAGGAAATGTTCTGAATAGCTGCAAAGATATGTGAGTACTTGCAGCAAGGGTTCATTACCCTTTAAAGGAGAGGGCACACTGGTTCTTGAAAGACAGAGACAGAGAGAAAGAGAGAGGGAGATGTTCCCAAACTGCAGGGAAACACCACACGGAGCTCTGACCTTTTCCATGCTCATTTTCTCCGGCAAGACAGTGATGCAGCGGTAGCCTTTCACTGCAGCTACCAGGGCCAGCCCGATTCCTGGGGAGGGCGGGAGGAAAGGGAGTTGTTTGATAACAGCATTTGGCAAGGCCGACTGACATTCATGTTCCCTCACACTTCCTAGAGCCCTCTCTCTGAGCGGCGAACGCAACCTGCGAAGTTTTGCTGACAAGCCAGGAGTGAGGGCTTCCTCCCGAGCCCAGCAGGCCGTGCTCCGAAAGCCTGGGCCTGCGGGGGAACGCTCTGCTGCGGGGGCTGCTAACACCGCGCTGGGCCCTAGGGAGGGAGCGGTCTGAATGGCAAGGCTGGGGAATGCCTTCCTCCCCGCGCCAAAGCTCAGGCCTCTTCCTCTGCCTGCCACACCAGGGTTTTTTAAAATGCAGGAGAGATGTGTTTCCCCTTCTCCTCAACCTCCCCTCCCCCTCAACCGCTCTCCCTTCTGCGTAGGGAGGGATGACGCTGCGTATCTGGCTCTGTGGTGAGCAGGCAAAGGGTCTCTGTGCTCTGATTTCACTCTGGATGAAGGATCGGGACAGCTGTTCCCCAGCCAGATAAGGAAAGGGAGGCTGGAGCACTCCAATTCCCCGCAAGAGGGTGGCCCAGGAGTGGTTTTAAGCACTCTGGTGCTGCTTTGCTTGCGCAGGCTCTGGTGCTGGAGCAGGTCCGGGCAGCAGCTCAAGCCGCCTCGTGAATGCACACGAAGAGAGGAGTCCTTTGGCCCAGCCCTGGGAGGACAGCAGCACCCACACTGGGAGATGTCTGAGCTAAATGAAGGCTGATGCGGGGAGACTTGGAACAAATGGTTCAGTAAGGAGCAAAACTTATTGAAAAGAGCCCCATTCTGCTTTACTAGTAGGGGGAAATGGTGTCACCACAGCAGCAGAGGAGAGCGCTGCAAGGGCCGTGGCTTCAGTTCCTTCCAAAGTGTATTGATATCCACCAATGTGTCTTTTTCAGGAAAGCTTGCTTTGTACACACACATACAGGGCTTTTGGGGAGACACTGATGTTGGGAGCAGGAAAGGGCTGTGGAAATTCAGCGAGTGTCCCCGTGTCTTGTGTGGGCTGCAAACTGGGTGGGGGGAGACCCCTCTATTCTCCCCCGCTTCTAGTAGCCACCAGCCAGCCAAGCAAGATGACAGCAATAAAGAGGAAACAAAAACCTCCCATCGCATCGGGGAAGCCCTCTTTGGGGAACTCTGAATATTCAAAAACTTCTCAGCCAGAAAACGCGTGGGCTGCTCCAGCTCCTGTGGTTGTGTTACCGAGAGGTAACCTCAAAGGCATGTCTAGGCAGGACCACGTCTACACAGGATGAGATCCTCAGAAAGCCTTCTGGAATCTCAGCAATGAGTCACCTCAGCACCTTGGGCTACCTGAGGCAGCCAGGAGGGAGGGGAGTTGAGATGAGGACAAAGCCAGAGTCCTGGGGCCCCTAGCTAACCTTGTTGCTGCCTGTTGCCCAAGAACCAGTGCTCACAGATCTGTCACTTTGCACTGGGCAAGAGGACAGTGGTGTTTCAAAGATGTTTCTTCAGATGTTTCCACAAATGGGTCAGTGGAATGAAATCTGCAGTGCCCAGGATAAGTTTGGTCAGTCCAGTATTTTCACTTAACAGCATATCAGGAAGTGCAAGAACTCCATAAATCTCTGTACTGCCCCTCCTGTGTGACCCCTCCAAAACACCAGCCCTGTCTTCAGTCTGCCTGGTGCCCAGACACTTGTCACACGTATGCTTCCCACCTGTGTTTCCTGATGTGGGTTCAATCAGTGTGTCTCCAGGTTTTATAATCCCAGCTCGCTCTGCGTCTTCCACCATCCTCAGGCTGATGCGATCCTTCACACTGCCCCCAGCGTTGAAGAACTCACATTTTGCCACTGAAGTTCAAAGGTGAAGCTCTGTCAGGGATAAGCTACAGCCACAAGTGCCAAGCACCCCTCAGCCCCCAGCCCCCTGCTCCCCCTGGTCCTCACCGGCATCATTTTGGGAAACCGACTTCCCCCCGTAAGATGGACTCTTTGCTCGGATAAGCACCTCAGTTCCTTGCTCATAGGGCACCACAGCTTGTCACGTAATTATCTGTCAGCATAGTTGCCCATATTACATCTCTCCCCCAGGTTTCATCTACCTGAACCCCGAAGGCAGTGGGCTGGCCCGGTAAGTCCAATATAGATTTAAAATCATCCGAAGAGCTGACGTGAGAGTGGCACACGAGTAGGAACACCCTGCTGTCCTCAAGCAAGGCAATGTCTGGGTCCTCAGCAAGGTTTTGTGGCCTTTCCTGGGCCACAGCAGGCTCTGGGATATTAACAGGTATCTTAAAAGTTGGCTATCTACAGGGATGTTCTGTACTTCTGAATAGGGTGCCATAAAAAACAAACAAATAGAAAGTACACTTTCAACTGACAGCCAGAATTGTACTTCCTAAGCTCCACTGCCAAAACCCAAGTAAGAGAGACTTTCCAATGCACACTCAAATTGCAGGGCAGATGTGTACTCCTAATCAGTCCTTTAACACTCTTAAAGCTTTGGATAGGATTATTCTCACTCTTTGATGTTCATATCTGAAATGGGCAAACCAGGCTCTATTTTAGAGACAACAGGGAGAAATGAGTACTTTCAGTATGCGATTCACTTCATCCTTGCAGAATCATCTCCTTCAGACTGAACTGAATCAACCAAATACATGAGCAGCCAAAGCAATAGGAAAAAAAATCTTGTGATTACCATTGCATTTTATAAGGCAAACTGCCCAAAATTCAGGCACACAAACATCCCTAAAGGCACAGAAATTACAAGGTAATTGTGGGTAACTTTAACTGCTTCCTTAATGTTGCAGTTACAGCCAGCATTCATGTCTTTGCTGCACAACAGGCTTTGTGTTGGCTGATGGTTTATATAGAAGGGAACTTAGGGCAACTTTGTAAAGTCCTGCTCTCCTTCCCTTTCTGCACCAGGGGAGGGAGACACCATCCCAGGAAAAACAAAGGCTTGGACTTGCTCCCTAGCTTGCTCACTGCTGCTTGGACCAAATTCTTCCCTGCCTGGCAGGCACTTGTCTTGGCAAGACATCCTCCAAATGAAAGGCTTTCTTCACAGGTGAACTGGGACCTGCAGACCTGCCCTCCACCCACACACCCCTGCCTTTGCAGACACTGTGCTCTAAAGTCTTGTTCCAGAAAGAGACAGGCAGTGAAACGTGGCAGTCTCTGAGGTTACGGGGTTAGGGGCCTCGCGGGGCACCTAAAAGGGCTCTAGCCAAAGAGCACAGCATGTTTCATGTGGATTTGTGTCCCATGGAGATTGGTTACCATGGGGATTCCTGACTGTCAAATAGGACTGTGAGATCCTGCTGTGCTGTTTTACTGAGAAGGAGCACTAATCAAGTCACTCCGTCCAGCCCAGCCACTTGAAATTCATCAACTTTAATGTTTGTCTTCCTGACCAATTTGGCTGAAATTCATTAATAGAGTTAAAGGTTATAGGAAGGAAGGCTGAAAAGCCCATACACACAGAGATAGCCTAATTGCGTCATCCTTATTTCTGCAGGCCAAGCTGGAAACAACCCTTGCACAAGATAAGGCACCCACGTGGAGGCAGCGGTACTGAATCTCCTCGGGGGCAGGGGGTGCGCGTGGCTCCTGCTGGAAGCACCAGCCCCGCTGCCAGCGCAGGGGCCGCGTTGAGCGTGATGGCCTGGCGCACATGCTGCTGAAAGCCCCGCTGCCCAGAATCCCCGCTCAGTGACTTCAGGCTGCTTTTGGGA
Organism: Tinamus guttatus; assembly: GCF_059628265.1. Taxonomy (NCBI): domain Eukaryota; kingdom Metazoa; phylum Chordata; class Aves; order Tinamiformes; family Tinamidae; genus Tinamus; species Tinamus guttatus. The sequence continues at coordinate 1,565,203 of NW_028288918.1, forward strand.
AGACACCCAAAGGAAGCCGTTGCAGAAAATGAAATCCCTGACAGCGCCCCGGGGGGCAGTGACACAGAGAACGGGCAGGTCCAGGCCAGGCTCCAGGGGACCTGGCAGAGGTGGTGCAGAGAGGTGATGCCAAGGTGGATCAGAGTCCCTCCTGTGCCTCGGTGAGCGCTCGCAGAGCCACGCAGCACCGGCATGATGCCCGGGAGCCTGGTTGGGCTCCCCGACCTCGCTCCAGCGTGGCACAAGCTCTGCCTGGAGGCCAGGAGCCGTGCTGGTGCTTCTGCACGGAGCCCTCACGGCTCCCTCTGCCCAGGCAGGCTGCGGAAGGGGCCCTGCCATGCCCTTCACCGCATGCTGGCTACGGCATTTCAGGCACCTTCGCCTCCTCTGCCCTCGAGATGCTGCGTGTGGGAGGAAACGGGAGAGATGCAGCCAGGCCAGCCTGCGCACGCCGTCTGCTGCCCGCAGCGCTGCAGCGTGGTGGGCTGGTAACACAACGCAGCGTGTTACCTGCCAGCACCCGACATCAACCCAGCTCCACCCTGAGCTTTTGCAATGAGGCAACATCAGCAACACGAAGCTACCTGACCGAACTCGTTTTCTGAAGTTTGTCATATCTAGAAAGCAACATAATAGCTAATGTCAAGGATATGTGAACAAGTTAAGCTGTGAATTTACTACATGCCTGTGATAGCTGTCATATACTTGCACCTCCGTGGTGCCTAAAACACCCGAAGCCCCAGATGAGAGTGTGTGTCTGCAGCTGGTGCAGAGCTGGTGCTATGCACCCAGCTGACACGCCAGCATAGCCCTCGACTGCGTGCACACGGGGCGTCAGCGGGGCCTGGGCTTGCTGCTCTGCACAAATGGACTAGTGTTTTGGAAAGGAAGCCAGAGCTTGTGACGTTGTGTGGGAAGAGAGAAGTCTTCACTGCCATTAGCCTGCTGCGCATTACATTTTGAAACCATTTGGTTTGATCCGATAAACGACTAGACTGTTACTTACTAATCGGAAGTGACATGTGTTACATTTGGTCCCCCTTTCAGTTCTTGCTCTCTGCAGACTCTACCTGGAAGTCCCTTCTGATAGTTACCTCACCCTATCCTCACTGTCCAGAAAATAATGGTAAAAAAAAGGATACTCACAGAGCTCACACTTCAGCCCATAGGACTTCCCAATCTTGTTGACTCGGACCATTGGGGTGCAGCCGATTTTCTTCAGGATGTTAGGCAAGATCTTTGTTTCTTCTGTTCTGTGTTGATAGAGAAGAAAAAAAAAAGAAATATATCAAATAAGAGCACCGGTAACCTGACATGAACTAGGATAAAATATGACTGAGGTTTCAACACCTCTGGTAGGCCACCAAAAGACACCCTGGCTCCAAGGCCCATATATGATTAATGGCAACAGAAACTAGTTGTGGTCTTTCATCACTGTTACCATGAGTTATTTATTCTTTTGGATATAAAAATAAGATATTTTATTTTCAGAACACTTCTAAAGTGTCTTCTTCAATGAACTGGTAGGTCAGAGTTATAACTAAGTGAAGAGAGAAGAGCTAACAAGCATGAGGATTTTGTGTAACAGTTGAGAAAGCCAGAAGATCACCCCTTATAAAGCCTTCTTCTCTTTTCCCCATCGTACCCACCACCAGCTCTGCTCTCCATTTTTTCTGAGGACTCTCAGCCAACTGTTTCTTGCATAGCCAGGACCTACTCCTGTACTTGCAAGGATTGCTCCAAGGCACTTCAGAGCTCAAAGGAAACAGTCTGTGACTGATGAGCACACCACCTCTCAGCATCAGTCAGTTCCTGGATTTCAGAGCATGAATAACCCAATATGGAGTTCTGCGCTCTTGAAATGATGCTCCTGAGTATGAACCTGGCAACTTTTTAAATCAATGACTAGAGCTTCACTCTATCTTTACAAGTTTATGCCCTTAATCAAAGAATGAAATATCAGTCTGGATGCTTCCTTTCTCAGATCTACAAAAGCTTGTATTAGTGGACTCTTTTAACGCCCAGGTTCACAGAGCAATGGTACCTGAGGCAATAAAAATCAGCTCACCTGAGGCAAGTCCCTTTTTATTACAGTGTAACCTTGACAAGTAGCTCAGGGTTTAGCCTCAATTCTCCAGGCCTCTCTGCATGACTTTGGAGTTTTTCACAAATAATTAAACAGAACTCTTGGATCACAGAAATTCAGCCTCCTGCTTTCTCTATTCCCTGTCAGTTTCCAACAGGAGCCAAGAAACATGTCACAGAAAATGCAGTTGGAATGATATAGGCTTGCTTCCCCAATATATAACCACAAGCATCTTGCCATGCAGACAGGGAACTTATGTCCTTGAACTTTTTAAAAGACAGAGGGAAAACACTGGTGAAGACTGTGTGCATTGGGGCCACAAACGTATTGCCTCTGGTTGATAACCTGCACGTTTCTCCACACTCCCTCACTGTTTAGCTCTCCTTTGAACACCTCTTGCTTACTATCATCCTTTGAACTTTGAACCCAAGTTATCCTTGTCTGCTATCACAGCCAGGCAGATGGCTGTCTCCTTACAGAAAGTCCACATGACAGAGGAACAGCATGCTCTTTACTTAAAGACACATGCCCCTTCTCCCAGAGTTTGCAAGTGTGACCTAAATACCTCTTTATTTGCAGAAATATGGGCATATTGTTTTAGTGTAGTTGAAATACAGACTTAAGGTAATTACTGTCAAAAGAAACCAATTATTTTCTTACATGTCAAGCCTAGCAAAGATGGTGTATTGTACACACATACTTTTACCTCTCTCTCAAGTGTTACCACACACTAGTGTGGTAGCAACCTCTAATGAATACTGATAAATATGAGTCAATAACAAGTGAGCTTTCCTCACAGCTGTATCCATTTCCCATCTGTATGGTAAGCCTGAGCTTCAAAGCCACTAAAGTGTCTGTGATTTCAGTGCAAACAAGAGCAGGCCCAAAGTGCAAGGAGACACCAGCTCTTTGGGGCAGACAGGAACAGCTAGCTAGCATTTGAGCTACAGCCTGGTTTTCAAGACAGTGCCTTGAGTATTACATATTTTTAGATTGCAGGAAGTCAGCTCAAATGAAGAAAGCAAGCCCATTTATTCACCTCCTGTCAGCAGCTGTGATAAACAAGACGCTACCAACTCTCTGAACCCCAGGAGGCAGCAGTTATAGGGCTCAGGGGTCTGCAGTGATGGAGCCTGGCGATGCAGACAGTATGTGAAATAACAACGAGTGCTCTCACATGCCAGGGAAAGCCTTGCCAGGACAGCAAAGGTGGGAATCAGAAACTAGACTCATCTTTTGTGTTGTCACCTAGCATAGCGACTGCCCCCAAAAGTATAAGAGACCTTCCTCTGTCTCTGTGGCAAGGCATCAAATTTTCTATAGTTCTGTCAAATTATTTCCTAGTCACTAACATATTTTACTATAAAAATACTACTAGCATGCTTAGCTTCCTTGCTGCAGTTATCCAAGATTTATGTATGTGCCTGAAGTCAGGACTATTATGGATACAACAATATCTAGAAAATGCCTTTGGTGCTCCTGAGGGATGTGGTGGGGATAATCCCATCTTGCAACAGTTTGTATCAGTTCCAGATCACCATGGGACAAGGTTGAGTTTGTTTTCTCCAAGAATTATGCTTTTACTCTGTAAGACTTAATATTGCATAAGCAGTCCAGAGAAAAGACAGTCCTGATAAGTCAAGTGATTCTTACTGACATTAAAGCATGTCACAGGACAGGCTCAAAGAACATCAGAACCTGTTCACCTTTCTATCTAATGAAAAACTAGCAATTAATATTGCTTAATTAAAACAAGTTCTTTCTCCATGTCCTCACCCTCTACCTCCAAATTCACTCATATTTCATATGGGAATCTCAGAAAGCCCCACATGTTTTGGAACTTCAGCTGCCATCAATAGTTTTTTCAGTGCAGGGAAAACAAAACAAAACCAAAACAAAGCAGAACAACCAAACAAACAAAACAAACAAAAAATCCCTTTGCACACATGCTTCTTGCAAACTAGAAAAAATAACAACAGTGTGATACCTCATGGTGCTATGTGACTTGTGTGCAATGTCTTTAGCGTTATATAAACGGCTATGTTTCAGGAAGATGCTTGCTATTTAGAAAGTGAGTGGACACAAAGATACACTTCTACAGAGTGAATCACAAATGTGACTTTGTCACATTTTATCTTGTTCCTGTGTTCCTCAAAGGGGGCAGGTTTGAGAACCTAAATGTCCAGGACCTAGGAGCACAGGTTTGACTAAAAAGATTGTCTTGACTTACTAGGCTTTCACAGCAACACAGGGGACTACATTTCCAAGAATTTTGTTTCCAAGCTTCAGCCCCTGCAAGGGGTAGCCTGGTTAGTATACTTTGCCCAGATTTGGGAGGAGATGCTTGGTTTGGTAATCCCAGTAGAAAGGCTGGCAGAGTGTCAGGAGCTGCAGAAGGCCTGTTCCTGCATAAGAAGTTATCTCAGCACACCTGCATTCTGTGAGGACAGTCAACCTTGGATAGTGGAGCACGTGAGCTCTATAAAGCAGTCACCTGGCTGATTCTTCTTGCAGGTTGTTGAGTCCTACAATCTCTCATGTTTAGATAAGAATGGGCCAGGCTGGGAAATAGACTTTGGATACTAGAATCATGCTATTTCTTTAAAAAAAAAAAAAAAAAAAAAAAAAAAGCTAATTGCTTAATGTCATTGACTTGAACAGATTCAACTGCAGCTTTCCTTGGGGTTCTTTTCAGGGCCAAAGGAGGCTGCACTACTAAGGACTCACAGATGATCAGACATCAAGGAGCACTTGCCTTTCCTACACTGCAAGCTTCTGTATGCCACTTGAGAGACACACAAAGCCTCACGAGAATTTGCATCAGGAGAGCAAATCTGAAATACAAATGTGAAATACAGATCTAGTCTAGTGAATTCAGCACTCATGATTCCAGTTCTAGCTACACGGTTTATAGCGGGTGACCAACTGGATGCATGTTTGCTAGATTAACTTCGAAACTGTGGGACCCACTTCTTCTTTGAGTACTCCATCTGAAAACTGTTTCAGTTTCTGCCTCTCCTGGTGAGCCATGCTCTAGTTGTGCAGGGCTCTCCCACCTGCTCAGGTGGCAGGTGGTACAAAGATCTCCCAGCTGGCTTCCACCTGGCAGGCATCCACACAGAATCCACAAGCTGCACGTCCCAGAGGCTCTAATTGCATAAATGCTGAAGTCGAATTCCCATTTTACACCTTTGGCACAACAGAGACATGTCCTTGACATTGATAGAACAGGCTTATCTCTAATAGCTTGTCTGGGTTTGGTTTGCAGGGACATTAAAGAACCTCTCATTTAGTCTGGGCACTTCACCAGGCTTACATCACTCTGGGAGGAAACCAGCTGCTGGAAGGACAAGAATAGGCTCATAATAATCACCGTCTTAGACTTGCACTGCACTCCCCTGCACAAAGTAGGCAACCTTTGTTACAGCTGTTTTCTCTCTACACAAAAGGCCAGCACCTGGTAAACAGTTTTTGTGAAGATATCTAGCAATGGGTAAAGATACTGCTAATACTTCGTACTTTTCTCACATATTGCCTCAGACTATTTGAATGAACAAGGGTGGTTGAACTGTAGCCCTTCAGCTGGTGAATGAATAACTGTTACTCACTCTGTGGTACGAAAGGATGGTGAACAACAGCTCCGAGTTGTATGCCTATGTTAGATTATAGTCAAGAGCACAATTACAACACCTCTGCCAGTGCCTGGAAATCTGGAGTGCCTTCGTTTCTGTTGTGTAGCACCAGATCTTGCAAAGTCCATTCTACAGAAGTATTTAAGTCCCTGGCTGAATGCCACCTCTGAAATCTGGCCATCTTGATCCTTCTAAAATGAGACACCCCAAACTAGCAGAAGCTTTCAAGTGTGTGCTGGAAAACACAAGCCTTTTAATCTTAAACCATACTTCTGCAAGATGAAAGGGGTAGATAATGTTCTTTCTGTAGAGTAGATACTTGATAGCTAATGCATTTTGAAAAAACATCATTAGCATGACCTAGTGTAAAACCACTGCTTTTTGGTCATGATCATCCTGGTGTAACAACACAGTGTGCCATCTTCACAGGAAGATGCTGAGTTTTCTGTGCTCTGAAATAATCAGCATAAAAGAATTACTTACAGGGGTATACAGGAGTGTGGAGACTTGCTGGCAGGTGTGGCAGCTGTCCATGTGCACTTACTGGGCAAATCGGGAAGAATCCATGTGCTGTCAGCTTTCCTTTCCTGATTTTCCATACAACTGCCATTCATGAGAAGGGATGCTTTGGTCAGCTCCTGTGTTGGGGAAAGGGAGTCACACAGTAACCTAGAAGTGTGCATGGAGGCACATGGGCAACAACTATCACAGGAAAGAAATGATTTCCATCTTTAGGTGTGAAAACAAGATGGTCAATTTGCAAAAACCCAGTTCTAGAGCTGCATAAAGAGGGACACTTGTTCTTTTGTCGCATGTCTAGTGTTGATATACTGGAGCATATATATAAAAAACACAGTGTTATAGTGTTGAACACTATAACAGAACATCTCCTGATTGCCATCTCCGGTAATTCTTCCTCTGCTCTAATACACATTTAGGCATCCCCCCACTTGAATATTTAGTACTCTGCATTTAACTGTTTGGCCAAGGAGAATAATTTTTACTCTAACAGTAGAGAAGTCATAGTTAAGTCTTAGACCATCCAACAATAATTCGAGAAAATATGTGCTGTGGCGCTGGGTCTCAAAGGACTAGTGAACAATCTGTGCTAGCTGATTAACAACTAGTGTTTGTTAAAGGCGAAAAAATAGAAGTATAGAAACAAAAAATTAGGGAAGGGCAACAAAGGTGCTCAGGGACACAGAAAAGTTCCACAGTAAAACAGCTTAAATAAAGCAGGATACTTCAGACTGAAAATGATCACTGAAAGTGACAGTGGGCTGTAAATCCTGGAACATCTAAAGAAGTTGACTGGGAAACACTTTTCTTATTTTCAAAAATAAGAAATAAGGCAGAATTAAATTATCAGGAATAACTATAGAAACAAAGGAGGTACCAACAGAACCAGAAAAGTTTTAGACAAGTTCACAAAGGTAAAGTTCATTAGTAACTCTTAAACATGCTTGTTCTAATGGTACATTCATTGTGGGAAGTCAGTAAATTACTGATGGTACATATAGAGAGAAAAGGATGAGTCTGGTTTTATAAATTATTCTTAGCGTCTGTTGCTGACCAATATCAGAAACAGGATAAAGGGTTACATAGGTCTTTGGTGTGACTGGCAACATTTATTTCTTATTGGTGTTTTTTGTAGGTTCTTTTTATGGGATCAGCACTTGGAATCAGTTTCTTGGCTTGGCTGTGTTTGCCATCAAGTTCTGCAAAAGGATTTGGACAAGTGCAATTCATCATCCATCCTTTTGTGATTGGAGAGTCAGCCACATGGAGAAAAGAAATAAGTTTTTGGTAACTGGAAGTGTCTTTTCCGGTTTGTTCACAGAACAAAGGGACCTTGCAGCTCAGTAAGGTCATGGTCAGAGATTTGTTTTACTGGATTGATGATGAAAGTTGGCGTTATTTTCTTATTGTAGTACATATTGTAGTATATTGTAGTATATTTTATTATTGTAGAAGAGAGTATACACTCTCTTCTTACAAAATGTACCACCATAGTAGTGTAATTACAACAAGCATAATGAGAAGAGAGCTTTAATTTTGAAATTTGATAGAACCAAACCAGATTTCTATTGATCTGAAGAAGGGATACCTCATTTCCAAACCCAGAGGATTGCTAGTGGGAGGAACAGGCCATGTGGAAAAAAGAAGGAGCTGCAAGACACTCACTCTAGCTATTTTCTATCATTTAGGGAAGATAATGAGGGCAGCAGAAAGGAGGACAGTAGAGCCAAAAGATACAGCACAGATGGCAGTGGCCAACAGACACGTGGAGCATCATCTTCATCCCAGGCCATAAAACCACTCCCCTGCCCTGTCTTGACAGCTGGGTTGGCCATAATTCCTACGAAGCAATGCTGACTAATAGCAGCCAGGCAAGCAGCCAGCACAGTTGTTATGGCTGGCTCTTGATTACATAATTAGTTTACAACTCAACACGTGAGACCAAAAGCAGCCTCAATTACCATTTCTGCCATCTTTCTGCTCTCTTATTGGCTTCACCCACTTGCAGTGTCTTCTCTGCAGTGCACGACGCAAGCAGCTTGCTAGCAGGGCACTACTTCCTGGGTGGCTTCTCCACTAATCGAGATAACGGAGCCACGATTTGCTTCTGCTGCTGAGGTATCCTTGAAACACAGGAAAAAAAAGCAGGTGATTAATAAATACACTGTCGTTTGAGTAATAGCAGGGTGCTAAAACAGTACGTGACATCAAGCCAGTTACCACTTCTCACCTCTTTCCTTGCTGAAGGACATTTCCCAGGGAGACAGCACAGCCTTGAGCATATTAAACAAAACCACTAGAAAAATGCTCCATGCACAAATGTGCCTTTTTTGCCATGTTTCAAGCATTACCATAAGCTTCCATAAATCAAAATACCAGCTTAGGAAAGAAACCAACAATTTTTGTTTCATTTTCCTTTTTTAACAGAAATTCAGTCTGAGTCCTGTAGTTTTTTGCATTCTTTTCACATTTTTGGTTTGTTTGTTTTTGTTGTTGTTGGGGCTTTTTTTTTTTGTGCCTCCTTTTCAGCCACAGGCATCATAACTTGTTTGGAGACAGAGGCTCATAATTTGATGTGCACCTGGCCCAGGGACTGAGGCTTGAAGAAGAGTAGCAGACGCGATGAGCCTGATGGCAAAAACAAAATTTGGATCCTGGCAAAAGTGAAGGGCCAGGACAAAGGGGCCCATGCTACATGCTTTGCTCTCTGTGCTCTTCCCCACTGTCACCAAGCCTACTATCTCTGGAGGGGTTAAAATAATAATAATAACAATAAAGTCAATTTCCTTGCAGGCCAGGATTTGTATCAGCCTTGAGAATATGTGCCCAAGCAAAATCCTTGTTTATCTAATGAATTAACTGAAAAGGAGCAAAAGTCACCTGTGAGTAAAGAAGAGATAAGCTGGAGTATATCACAGGCAGTTAGCCTGCTTTCACAACTAGGGTCACTGGTTGTCAACCAAAATTTTGGCAGACAAGAGTTTACTGGCATTTTCTTTCCCCACTCCCTACCTCCCCCACCAAAGCCTGGTTACTCTGTCTCTGCCATTTTGTGGCAGGGCTGGACGGGAGGAGAGGGAAAGGAGCTCAAACTAAGATGCCTGTGAGGCTCCCCTCTGCTCTGCCATAACCGCTGGGCAAGTCAGGACTGCCCAGGCCTCCTTCAGCCCCACCGCGTCCACCCCCAGGCCGCGGCCATTGCTGTGTTAAGGGTGACAAAGGGCATGTGCCAGGGTCACGCTCTGAAATGGCGGCTGCCGCCAGCGGCCACTGGCGAGGCGACGTGAGGGCCCAAACCTACCTCCCCACAGGTTCGGGGAAAGGTTCAGGGTTGGGCTAAGTAGAACATTTTCTTTTACAGGCGATGGAAATTTTCACCCAGTGACACAGAGACCGAAAGGGGACTGGAGCCCCAAGTTCCTCCATGGCCAGGAGGGGCCCTGATACCTATGGCATGGCCAGACGCCCAGGCTTATTCCCGTGCAACCAGTCATGCTTTAACTTCGCCCCTTGCACAGTCCTGCGTCCTTCTCTTCCCAGTTGCCCAATGCACACCAAGGAGAGGAGATGCAAGGGAAAATGTTTTCTTTGCAGGAAAACACAAGGAAACCACCTGATTTGCTTGCTTTTGGTGGGATGAAGAAAACAGGCTTTTGTATGTGCTGCAAGCAGCAAGGACTACCTGAGTGTCTCTTGCAGAACCCCTTGCCCTACCTCTCAGCAGTCCTGCCCAGCACGCTTCGGGCTGGACCGGGAACTGTAATGTCAGAGCAAATTGCTGCGGCCAAGAGGTGCCCTAGACCCCACCGTGGCCCCTACCTAATCCAAAAACTGTAAAACTGGGACAGCATGACATGCTGAGATGGCTCAGTCGGAAGGGCTGCGGGGAGGGAAGAGCATTGCTGGTGTGGGCCTTTTTCAAACAGTATTACGGCCTGGTCGTTATGCTCCGTTCCCTAAACACTCAATAGAAAAACAAGGCAAAGAAGGGAGTTTCATTTATTTAGCCACTCAAAGCAGATATAGATAAATTCTCTAAAAGCCCAAAGTTCAGAAACCAATCAACATGTACAACATCTACATTCATTATTGCTGCAGGAGCTCTCGTACATCTACATAAAAGTAGGTTAACTCTTCATATAATGTGATATGACTGCGTAGACCCCCTTACAGCCCATTCTAAGATCTCTTGTACAGCTGTGCCTTACGGTCTGAATTTATATTTAAGACATACCCCAAACCATTATGATTCTGAAGATAAAGACTGGTGGAAGTGTAGGAACCCCAGTAATGCCCACATGAGACTGCAGATGACCCGAAACAGTAGCTCTAGTACCAAAGGGGAGGTGGAATCTGACCTTCCCATATCTCTCTGAGGTGAGGAGAAGACACCAATTCACTACTCCCCAGCTGACAGTTTGAGTAGTTGTTTTGTGCTAACATGCACTCTGGGTGATAAGTAGAACCAGAAACGGGGCAGGGGACTGCAGTGGAAAGTCTGACTGCAGTCAAGGATTGCTGAGAGGAGCAATATCCAAAGTAAACATCTCCTCACACTGCCCCCAATGCAGTTTTAAGTCACCTTGTATCACAAAGCAAAGATATGTCCTCCTTTGATTATGGAAACTCTTACCTATGTTCAAGACACTGAAACCAAAATCCCCCTCCTACCCTTGCCTGCAGCTTCAGCTATGATCTGCTTGGCTGTCAAATACATCTGATTTATTTTTTAGGTATTCTGTAATGGAACTATTACTCTCTTCAGAGCACAGGACTGTTAAATAGAGAAGTTTGAGGCAGCACAGAGTGGACTACAGATAAGGGAAAATAACCCAAGTTGGTTGAAACTGGGAGGCAATCCAAGAGACAGGGCATAGGAACACATAATTCTGCAGCTTCTACAACTTAATGAAAACGTATGACAAAGAGCATAGGCTAATGTTTATAGAGTACTTTGCAGATAAGAGAATTCAGTTATTAAGTTATCAGACTGTACTGATAACTTCAAAAGGAAAAAAAACCCAAGATAGTCCTACATAGATTAAATGAAGTCAGCAGAGCAAAAGGCTTCCATACTGACCTGCTCCAGATTTCTGCATGCATTCAAAGCAAAATCTTATTGCATTCATTAAAAATGAATACATTTTAAAGAAATGGTATTTCTCTCACTAAGACAAACATGAAAGCAGTTTGCCAACAAAATCATAGAATGACCAGTTCTGGAAGGGACCTCGGGAGGTCTCCACGCCAACCTCCTGTACAAAGGAGGGTCAACACTGAGTTCAGAGCTTTATACAGGTAGTCTTGAAAATCTCCAAGGATGGAGACTGCACAAACTCTCTGGGCAACCTACTGCACTGCTCAACTGACCTTATGGTGCAAGGTCAGAACCTCATGGGTTTTCAGATATATTTAGATCTTACTGAAGACACACACACTCCCTAGATCACAGTCAGACTTTGAGTAGGCTCAGAAGCAGAAGTCACAGTATTCCTTTTTTTAAGTCTTTCCATGATAACAATGTCATCTGGTTAGTAGGCACTACTCCCACGTAGTTTGCTATTAGGAAAGAAGCATGCTCAGTAACAAATAAGCCATACTTACCGCTTCCAGTGTATTAGCTGAGTGTATTCCCTGTGCTTCAGCTCTGGCCTTATATACATCCCCGTGATAAAGAACGCCAATGAGCAGCAGTAGAGCGCTCTGTGGAGATGTACTGATTGGATCCTGCCCTGTACCTCATTGTGCCCAGCATCTGATTGCTCTCCAAGCATAAATGATTGGGATATAAAGAAGATAAGTATTTTATTGTTCAATTTCACTTACACTTATCTTCATAAGTGCTCTCATCACATCCCCCAGCAATGAGATCTTTTCAGATCTCAAACTACTGTTTAAATCCAGCTCTACTTCATGTCAGCATGTGCCTTGTTGAATCAGGTATAAGTAATAACAGAAATGAAATACAGAGTTAAGTGCTGCTTGATGTGAAATCTCTATATCGTTTGGGAACCTAGGGTTAGTCTTCAGACCTAAATCTCTATCTCTTTCTCATGATAACTCCGATTCTTCATGCAACTGTTTTATTATTAAGTCACCCAAGAGCAGCAAACACCTGCAGCTCTCTACAGTGATTCCCAAATTGTAAAATTATTTGAGTGCAGACTTATCTGAAGAGGATGAGACCAAGGGAATGTGGGACCCTTCCTTCCCCCTTCCTTCCTGCAGCCAGCACAGTGCACAGACGCCTGCCCCAGGCTGGGGCCATGCTCACCTACAACACTGTCATGAGGAAAACTTCATGGCTATTCAGGCAATCAAGTGACAATAGTGAGTATTGGAATAGTTATTTTGGAATTAAACCTTTCAAAGGCATGTGCATTATGGGTATTAGCACAGGAATTACATTATGTTTAGTCTTTTTGCAATAAATGACATCTCTGGAAAACATTGTCAGAGGTAATTCTTTTGTAGAAAAAGCTTGTGAGCTATCTGATGTGACGTAGATCATGCTGGCCCCTCTTAAGGAAATGGTAAATAATACTAAACTCAGTAAGGATTGCATTTTCTGTGCATTTCAGTTACAGAATAACCCAGCCATCTCTTCTAGGCTACCTTTAGAAGCAGCCTGTGAAGCAGCACATGCTTGAAGCAAAACCACATTAAAAAAATAAGATTATTGTTTTTGGTGACCAAACTGAAAGAAATGGGAATGTAAGATCTTTTCAACCTAAACTGTAAAAAAAAAAGAAAAAAACAAAAGAGAGAGAGATTTGGATGAATATTTGGTGTGAGGAAAGCTCATTTCGAAATAAAATATTTTGTGTAGAGATTTTTTCAATTAAATATTTTCTGCAGAAGTCTAAATGGAAAGTTTGGGAACTTTGAATTGACCTTTTGAACCTTGAATTGACCTCAAAACTAACTGGATAAAACTCTGAACTCAGTGTTGGCCTATCCAATTCTGGCTCCTATGTCTAGAGAAGGAAACCCAGTCATTTATGAATGGAAGAGCAGACCTGTACACAGTTTTGTTCAGGGCTCTTGAAGATGACAGGAGTTTGGGCATGGTTTTCATGCTTTGTCTGCCCCTGAGGTACAAGTAGAGGAGAAACTAGTCCACAACAGGCTGGCTGGAGCTTGAAGTGACATCCTTGTCATGTTTCATTCCATACAAACAAGCCTGAAATAGCGCAGTGTATGCATATAATAAAAACGTGACTTCGTGGGTATCTAATCTTATCTTGCCATTCTGGGTGTGTTTAAGCACTATTAAAATGAAAACAAAACCAAACCAAACAAAATCAACAACAACAACAAAAGAGCATACTGCAAATCTGAAGTTCTTTATTACACATCAGACTTGCTCTGCCTTGTATTTTATCTGAACAGTTACGTCACAGATTTTACCCTGCAGGAACCCACAGACTGAACTGTAGTCACCCTAGGCCAGAAAGTCACAACTGGAGGAAACCAGCCAATCAGCAATAAAAACAAAGTAAGGCAAAGGGAATGATACAGCACCTGGAAAATTCCTCACTCTCACAAGGAGATTTTACAGAGCATTTAAAGCCAGTGCACAGTGGAGAGAGCATCTGCTTTTAAAGTATAAAAATTTGAAACACTCCTTGCATAGGAAGCTTCACGGTCCTTATCTCACTGGGCCTGGAAGGATATAGCACTTACGGTTTATTTACAGGTGCATGAAAGGAGAGATCTTTAATAAGACCAGAGCCATCCTTCAGTTGGACTCTCTCCTAGAGGAGATGATCAGATTTTCAAACGTTCCTTATTTTAGTGTAGAAAGGAGGGAGAAATTCATGTTTTCCCATCTCATATTTCTCCCTCCCATGCAATTAATAATCAAAATGGCCTTTTCAAAGTAGCTGAATCAACATGGTAAGACTTAGCATGATTTCAGAAAAAGAGGATTTATCAATTTCTGGGAAAGCCTAGCAGATAATACAAAAAGTCAGACAGCCTAATTTGGCTTTTGACTTTTCTTTGCACCTCAGATGAAGCCATACTTCTGTAAGAACAAGATCAAAACCACTACTGGTCAATCTGAATAGGAAAGTGAGTTGGGTCATAATAACTGCTGACTGATCTGACTGACCTGAATTATAGGGCTAAACTGAAAAAAATGCTATTAAATATATTCTTTACCTGTTTAACATGCTAAAAAAGTATTCCCGCCAAAATATGGTTAAAATAACTTGTAAAAAACACAGACCTCTTCCTTCCCATAACTTAAATCTTATCAAAAACAAACAAACAAAAACGATTGTCTGTGGCTAGACACCACTGCTCTGAGAAGCAGCATGTTTCATAAATAGCCTGAGCTTGGCAGGGTTCTTCATGTGCAGTACACTAGCAAGGACAAGCCTGTTATAGGCACCAATCAGAAACTAACTGACCCAGAGACTATTATCCACAGACCCATAGACTATTACTTGTTGATGGTCCTGCATGTGGGACAAGAAGAAGTGGCAACGTGTAGCCTGAGGGCAATCAAAAGGGACTTTAGGGAATTGTGTCATACGATCAGGAACTCAGGCATGCAGGTCATTTTCTCTTCCATTCTCCGCGGTGCTGGCAACAATATAGAAAGAAACAGGAGGATACAGTCCGTCAACACATGACTCCGTGGCTGGTGTCATTGCCACAACTTTGTTTTTTTTGGCAACAGGAAGCCTTACATGGCACCAGGCATGCTGGCATCAAATGGGATTCATCTTTCCCAAAGGGTGAAGAGGGTCCTGGGTCATGAGCTAGCAGGGCTCATCAAGAAGGCTTTAAACTAGATTTCAGGGGGCGGTGAGGTATTATCATCAGGGAAGCAGGTGGTAAGGTAGGCAATGGCCTGTCATGCCACTCACACCAGCCTAACTCCAGAGCCAGTGAAGAATGCCCAAAGCCTGGAGAGGGAAAACAGTAAAATATGAGAACTACCAAAGGCCCACGTAGTCAAGTTGCAGCTGCCTCAGCTAGACAGAGAGGCATATGAGATGCCCAACTCAAATGCCTCTGTGTAAACACATGCAGCATGGGGAACAAACAAGGGGAATTGGAGATGCGTGTTGCGGTTGCAGGGCCATGATCTCATTGCAATTACTAAGACATGGTGGGATGGCAATCATGACTGGATCATGGCCATGGATGGCTTTAGGCTTTTCAGGAAGGACAGGCCAGGAAGGTGAGGTGGCGCAGTTGCTCTTTATGTGAGAGAGCAACTGGAATGTATGAAGCTCAGCATAGGGGAGGACGAAGCACGAGCAAGAGCCTGTGGGCATTTAAGGATTAAAGGGCAGGCCAACAGGGACGACACTGTCGTGGGAGTTTACTACAGGCCTCCTGACCAGGGAGAGGAATTGGATGAGGCCTTCTGCAGGCAGCTGCAAGAAGCCTCACGATCCCAGGCCCTGGTCCTGGGATGGGGGACTTCAACCACCCTGATGTCTGCTGGGATAATCACACAGATGGGAGCAGACAGTCCAGGAGGTTCCTGCAGAACATTGCACATAACTTCTTGATGCGGGTGGTTGATAAGCCAACAAGGGGAGGGGCGCTGCTAGAGCTGATACTAACGAACAGAAATGATCTAGTGGGAAATGTGAAGGTTGGGGGCAGTCTTGGCTGCAGTGGCCACAAGATGATGGAATTCACAATTGCGCAATGAGGAAGCTGGGCAAGAAGTAGGATTGCAATCCTGGACTTCAAGAAAGCTAACTTTGACATCCTCAGGGACTTGGAGGAATCCCCTGGACCAGGGTCCTAGAAGGAAAGGGGGTCCAGGAGAGTTGGCTACTATTGAAGCACCACTTTCTCCAAGCTCAGGATCGGTGACTTCCTACAAGAAAGGGGCAGGGTGGGGCAGGAGACCTGTGTGTTTGGGCAAGGAGATGTTGGGTAAACTTAATGAGAGCGTGTACATAATGTGGAAGAAGGGCCAGACCACATCAGAACAATATAGGAACATTGTCAAACAATTCAGGGATGCAACGAGGAAGGTTGAAGCCTGTTTAGAATTAGAGTTAGCGAGAGATGTCAGAGGCAACAGGAAGGGCTTCTGCAAATACATCAGCAGCAAGAGGAAGACTAGGGAAAATGTTACTCCACTGCTGAATGGGGAGGGTGCCGAGGTGACAGAGGATGCAGAGAAGGAAGAGTTACTAAATGTCTTCTTTGCTTCTGTCTTTACTGCTAAGGCCACTGTAGTTCCCCCATAAACTACAGAGTCCAGAGGCAAGAGAGAGAACTGGGAGAGAGGAGGGCTTTCCGTTGGTTGAGGAGGATTCTGTTAGGGATTATTTAGGCAAACTGGACACCCATAAATCTATGGGCCCAGATGGATGCTCCCAAGAGTGCTGAGGGAACTGGCAGGGGTTCTTGCTCAGCCACTCTCCATTCATCTTCGAGAGATCACGAAGGGCAGGAGAAGTGCTGGAGGACTGGAAGAAACCAACCTCACTCCAGTCTTCTAAAAGGGCAAGAGGACCTGGGATACTACAGGCCAGTCAGCCTCACCTCCGTCCCTGGAAAGGTGATGGAGCAGCTCATCCTAGACATCGTCTCTAGGCATATCAAGGAAAAGAAGTGATCAGGAGTAGTCAGCATGGATTCACCATGGGAAAGTCATTTTTGACCAACCTGATAGCCTTCTATGATGGAATAACTGGTTGGATGAACAATGAGAGCAGTGGATGTCGTCTATCTGGACTTCAGCAAGGATTTTGCCACCCATAACATCCTCATGGGGAAGCTCAGAAATGTGGATTGAGACATGGATGGATGGCAGAGCTCAGAGGGTCGTGATAAATGGGGTCGAGTCTAGTTGGAGGCCTGTGGCCAGTGGTGTCCCCCAGGGATCAGTACTGGACCCAGTGCTGTTCAACTTGTTCATCAGTGACTTGGATGAGAGGACAGAGTGCACCCTCAGCAAGTTTGCATGGATGATTTAGGAGCTCCTGGCAAAACTCAAACAAAAGAAGGAAGTGTAAAGAATGTGGAAAAATGGACAGGCCACTTAGGAGGAATATAGGAATATTGTCAGAGTAGGCAGTAATGAGTTGAAGAAGGCCAAGGCCCATTAGGAATTAAATCTGGCAATGTCACTCTGGTCTTCAAAAAGGGCAAGGAAGACCCAGAAAACTAAAGGCCAGTCATTCTCACCTTCTTCCCTAGAAAGGTGATGGGGCAGCTCATCCTGTATTATCTTCTGTAAGCATGTTGAAGAAAAAAAAAGGCGATCAGGAGTAGTCAGCATGGATTCAATAAGAGGAACTCATGCTTAACCAATCTGATAGCCTTCTGTGCTGGAATGACTGGCCGGGGAGATGAAGGCAGAGGAGTGGATGTTGTCTACCTTGACTTCAGCAAGGCTTTTGATGCTGTCTCCCATAACATCCTCATAGCTAAGCTTGGGAAGTGCAGGTTAGATGAGTGGACAGTGAGGTGGATGGTTCCAATCAACAACACAGTCTAGCTGGAGTCTACCTAGCAGTGTCTCTTAGGGGTCAGTACTGAGCCCAGTGCTGTTCAGTTTAGTCATGAGTGACCTGGATGAAAGGACAGAGTGCACCCACAGCAGGTTTGCTGATGGTACAAAACTGGGAGGATTGGCTGATACACCAGAGGGTTGTGTTGCCATTCAGGGGAATCTGGGCAGGCTGGAGAGCTGGGTGGAGAGGAACCTCATGAATTTCAACAAAGGCAGTGGGTTATTCCTCCCTCCGTGTACATAGAGAGGAATAACTTAATGCAGTAGTACAGGCTGGGAGTTGACCTGCTGGAGAGCAGTTCTGCAGGACCTCAGAGTCCTGGTGGAGAAGCTGACCATGAGCCAGCAGTGTGCCCTTGTGGCCAGGAAGGTCAATGATGTTTTGGGGTGTATTAGGAAGAGTGTTGCCAGCAGGTTAAGGGAGGTGATCCTCCCGCTCTGCTCAGCCCTGGTGAGGCTACATCTGGAGTACTGTGTCCAATTCATTGTAGGGCTATGAAGATAATGAAGACAGAGCTGCAGCACCTCATATGAGGACAGGCTGAGAGCTGTCCCTGTTTAACCTGGAGAAGAGAAGGCCGAGAGAGGAATTTACCAATGTATACAAATGTCTTAAGGGAGAGTGTCAAGAGGAAGGGGTCGGATGGTTTTCAGTGGTGGCCAGTGATAGGACAAGAGGCAACAGGCATAAACTGAAACATAGAAAGCTATATCTGAACACCAGGAGAAACTTCTTTGCTGTGAGAGTGACAGAACCCTGGAACAGGCTGCCCAGAGAGGTGGTGGAGTTCTCTGGAGATCTTCCAAACCCGCCTGGATGCCACCCTGTGCCACGTGCTGTGGGTGTCCCTGCTGGAGCAGGGGGGTTGGACTAGATGATCCTCAGAGGTTCCTTCCAACCTTGACCACTCTGCAGCTGTAACTTTGTGGTTTAACCCTGGATTTCGTTCTGTGGCCATTTTTAGAGTCACTTTCCTCTTCGAAATTACGTTTCAGGTAAACCTTTATTACTAAATAATATTTTCAGGGATATTTGATGTGCAAAGCTCAAACAGTTCCAGTTTTTACCTGGCACCTCCATCAGCAACACTTTTTTTTTTCTTCCCCAAAGGGAATTTATTGCTTTTGTAAAGCAGCTTTCTGGACTGAAGTCCTCTGTTTATCTCCCCAGCCAGTACACCAGATTGTACCCAGTAATTTTCCCATCTGCAAGGAGGGGCACCTCCACAGCTGAGGACAGTTCAGTCTTTATCAGCACCACTAGGCAGTGCCTTTGTCGCTGGGAAAAGCCTTGCTGCCGTTCTCAAAATCAGGGTGTGTGCAGGCATCCGAATGCCGTGATCCAAAGAGAGGGCCACTACACGGGGGACACCCTCTGGGCATGCCAAGGAGCACTGGCAGAGAGAATCTGGGCAGAAAGAGGCACTGCTTTTAGAAAGGGGTGTGGAAGCTCCGATGTGCAGAAGTTCCGCTTGCAGAATTAACCAGCGCCTTGGCCTGGATAGTGGGGCTGCCACATATGACTGGGTGCTCCCATCCTGAACCGTCAGTCCTGGGAGCTCATCTGTCCCCATGGTGAACAGCTCCAACTCCAAAGATTAACACAGAAGCAAAAAGTAGGTAATTGTTCTCACAGGACAGGCAAGTATCTGCTTCAGACAAGTGCCAGTGCTGCCCCCGCCACGAGGCTGGTGCAGAAACTCTGTGTATCTTCTTTCAGTGCCTGCCACGTGTTCCCATCCAGCTGACCTCCTCACCCCAGCCTCACCTCACGGCTCCCTGCATGTTTCTCTGGGCAGCTGTCCTGGCTGAAGCTGCTCCTGGTGCACCTCGCTGGGGTATCTTGGGGCTTGTTCAATTTTCTGTTCAGCATCCCTGCTGCGGCTTCCCGCCACAAGCAGCAGCAGGTTGGGGCAGGACTGCCTCGAGCTTACTCACTGGTGGAACTTGATCCCCTGAGGTGCCTGCTGCTCTCTCTTCTATTTCAGCCTTTGGCCTCGCTGCTGAAGCAGGGATTCTTGCACTGCAGCAGGGAGCTTGGGAGAGACATTGGCCCTCTACACATCGCACCGAGATATCAGGATCCATTTCGCTTCTTAGCAGACTGCCACAAGGTGAAGGGGAGGTGATGATCTGCAATCGCTGCAGGAAAGGACAGTGTTTCAACTAGTAATGTAAAAGGGATATGTGAGAGAAGGAAAATTTCAGGCATCGTTCACCTGCTGCGTTAGTCACGCTGCTGGAGAACCTGGAGCAGGAATAAAAGCTGAAGCTGAAGATAGCCTCTGTGTGCAAGGAGGCAGCCAACACTGACCCCGCGGGCAGAACTGGCACGCAGGGCAGCGAGCTGGCCCTGTGCTCCCCCTGCGCTTCAGTGGGACCTGCCACAGCCCCCGAGGCAGGTAGAGCTCCCCGTGCCCTTTCCCTGCACTCTGCACTAAGGCACCAGCAAAGCTAGCTGGCAGAGGTGCAAGTTACTGGCATAGGGATGGGCAAGCACTGGCCCCATAAAGAAATTCAGAGAGAAAACCAAGGGCTATGAGATCTACCTGCTTGTTGCAGTGATAGAAAACACCTTCACCTGGTTTCGTTTGAGCACTTGACCAAGGTGCTGCATGGCAATACAAACACCTAGTTTTGAAATAACACAGCCAGCTGCTCCTTATCCGCAGGACAAGCCCCTGCCTGCCCCCTCAGGTCATGCACCTTTGGGCATTGCACCATCGCTGCCCTTCCAAGACGACGTCCCATTCCCATGGAAACACAGGCTGGACTTATCCCTTGTACCATTCCCGTGCACAAGGCGAGTGCTGCTGCACTTGCAGGCACGTGCTGCAACTTTAACAGTGGCATTTGAGTCCTGGGTCTATATAGGAAAAGTAGAAGGGTAATACAACCAGCCTGGGAATTAGGCTAGAGCCTGGCGCTCTGCCACAGTCCTGCCCCTCCATCTGCTTTTTGGAGACAGAGGAAAAGGCAGAGAGCTGCAGTCCACAATGAAAGTGGGGGGGCTGTGGCAGCTGAACATGTCCCAAAAACTCTCCACCATCTAATACACTTTTAGCTTAATCCACTTTTTAAAATAAATTTGAGACAGTGGCATTCTGCAATCAGAGAGGTTTTATTGGGCTTTTTATATTGTACAGTGAAAATCTGTGCAGTGATTAGACCAGAGAGTATTAATCCCCCCTACCCCAAAGCGTAAAGCGATGCCTCTGTCAGCACAGGGTGCCAATACTGCAGTCAGGGGCTGCCAGGCTGCTCCTAGCAGTCGGCACCCAGGGGGAAGCTCGCAGGAGCAGGCAGAGGTTGTTCCAAATCCAGCTAGGGATGAGCTTGGTCTGTAAGTGGGACTGGTCCAGCTGCTAGAGGAAACACAGCTACAGCGGTCTGGAGTCCATCACAGCTTGCGGAAGGAGTAGGGAGTAATCTTGGTCACTACAACTTCAAAATGCTTCTTAGGGCATTTCCTGGTAACTCCTTGCAGATTATACAGATTTTTACTAACTGTCTTCATGTGAGAAAATAAAAGTATTTTTGCAGAGGCAAGAGTAAACCAAAAGGACATTGACAGAACACAGTCAATCATCTTATGGACTGTACTTATGAGGTACCTTCCCCCTGCCTTGACATACAAATAGAGCACAAAATGTTGATGTATATAGTTTATATAAATACACATATACATCCATGTGCAAAATAGTTTTGAGGCCTATGATCAGGCTCTGCTTAATCAGCACAAATAAAGCAGAACATGCAGGCACTACCTTCAGGGGAAAAAAAAAAAAGTGTATTTCCATTCAAGCTTTGGACAGAAGCTTTGTGTTAAAGATCAGTATTTGAAGCAGAAATAAGGCAAACATGAATACAGCCCTACCATTATTAGCTAGGACAAGGTTAGTAAGAACATTCTCACACACAGAGAAGCATTGGGCTCATCAGCTCTTGCACCAGAGCAAGCTCAGCTTTGCAGGACCCCCTGTTCCCTTCTCGCTGCCACCAAGCAAAAAGAGCTCTGGAAAGTTTTCCAGTCATCCAGCAACTCCATTTACCCCAATACTCCCCAATTTAAAATGAGGGTTGCTATCAAATAGAAGTGGCTGGTGACCATAATTTCATCCTTGTGTCAGTTTAGGAGAGGGAAACAGCTCCCATGCTTAACAAACTGCACTTGCACAGCAGAAATGCAGGATGTAAGTTTATCATCATGCAGTAATTCACTTCCTTGGATTCTCACACCCCTTTTTCCTTATCAGATCTAACCAACTCTTTTTTTTTTAAACAACAGCAGCAGTTCTACCAAATTTAGCAGCAGTGACATCTGCAAGAGCAGCAAACACTTCTGTTAGAGCATCTAGTGAAATACACAGGCTCTCTTAAAAGCACAGGAACCAAAGAATGCAGTGAAAATTCCAGTAATCCAAGAAAATGGGTCCTCCTCAGCCTTCCCTTTGAATTAGAAGGGATATGAAATCATTGGGAAAGGGATTCACAAGCTTGCCTGAAATACTAAGGTCTTTAAGCAGGTACCTGACTATGCACAGACCTTTCCACAAAAGCAAAAAAGATGTTAAAAGCAGTGAGAGCAAGGACTGGGTCTCTACCATCTGAAATCATTAGCCACTCTTTAGGGAAGGTACCTCATAAGTACAGTCCATAAGATGATTGACTGTGTTCTGCCAAATGATGGCATATCTAAGACAGCTGTCCTGCTTGGGAAAGATGATCCAGATTCAAAAGTAGTGTCCCTGAACACATTTACACACCTGATACCCTAGTTTAGCTTCCTATTCATCTGTCAGGGCACTCCATTTGGGGTAGCTGCTACAGTGAGAGGAACAATGAGGAATGAATCACCACAAAGCCTCAGCTTAAAAACAAAAACACACACCTCCTAAGCTGTACATGTTTAAAGGCCACAGTCATTTAGCTCAGAAGCTCTTAGGACAACATAGCCTGTAGTAATCTTAAATTGTTGGCTAGAATTCTGTGGAGGTTTGCCTTCTAGGCAAGTATGGTGCTGTAGTTCATTCTAGAAGGGCATTTTTGAAAGGTCATCCAAGATGAGCTTTGGTCTGATCTACAGGCAATGACTGGAAGGTTATCAGGTCTAGCAGTCTGGAGAAGAACGAGGACCTAATTTGTTATGTGTCTCCCTCAGGAGACAGGTCTTGTGGGAGTCGGTTCAGTTTGTTACCCACCCCCTGCACAGTACTCCTGTGCTTATGAGTGATCCAGTCCACACCATGGTGGCCAGTTACTTCCAAGCTTGGATTAAGATATTTTTCTTTTTTCCTGGAATCAGAAGCACCCAAACAGCATTTAAAGATTTTACTGCTCTTGATGAATTAGCTTTGACTTTTGTAAAACAGGCACAAGGAAGAAAACTTTAAGATAAAAGCTGGTGGAAAGTAGAAGATTATGCTGATACTAGCACTACCAAGAAAACAACAACATTCAGGCAATAAGTTTAATCTGATTTATTTTTTCCATGTCATTTGTCCTCACTTATCAAGGCACAATTGCAAAAAGGTTGGTCTTTGCAGTGAGAGGATTCTGTTTAAATTCAGTCACTACTTTCTCACTGCACTGTCAGATGTCCAGTCAATTACATGACAGCAGCTAGTTGAAATAAACCTTAATTCTACCCCTCAGAAGTCTGTCCTTTGTTTTGCATTGATATCAAAAAATGCTTCCCTTCCCCCTACCCTAAGCTCCTGTTTTTGTTTTCACACAGATATTTCCTAACCTACCTGCCTTGCACAGACAAAACTTTTCAGAGCTCTCTTGGGCCTCTGCTTCAGTGCTTTTTTTTTTTAATCCCTCCAATCACCTTTAATCAATCTGAAACAACATTTTGGAAAGCCAGACTTGAAACAAATAAGGAACACACCAGTTAATTTAAGTACTAGTCTTGCATATATATATATATGTATATATAGAGGTAAAAAAAATAAGTTTGTCTTAACAAGAAACATTGTGTAACCCGATTAAGAAACAAATCCCTAGCAGCTGTGCAATACTGTAAAATGTGCTGGCTACGTAGCTGACACAAGGATAGTAACGCTTATTTTCAGAATTAGAACAAACCGAAATGCCCCCACCCTAGCAGCAGACTATTCTACCCCCCCTCAATAAACCTGATTCTTTGTTAGTGATTGCAAAATGCTGTTGAAGAGGCTCCAGTAGCGACTGGACTTCAGTGGAACTTTCTTTCCCGCTCCCGGGCGGTCACGAAGTTAAGGAGGTCGATAGCGGTTACAATCCCAAACACCATTTGCCGCTTGCTGGAAGAGCCGTCAGTGTGATCTACACAGAAAGACAAGAGGAGGTCCTGTCTTTAGGAGGAACAAAGATACCCCTTTTCATTTTAACCGCATGTATTTGTAAAACCAGAAGCACTAGCTGTCCCATCTCTGAACGCCAGGGCCTGCTGGCAGAGTTGGGTATCACCGATTATTTGCGTCTTCTGGTAAAACCCAGATGTCATCTTGATTGATAGTCACACAAGAAAATCGCAAGGACTCTGCTTTTCTTTATCTCAAAAATCTTTACACTGCTTCCTCTATGTACTGGAAATGACTAAGCTGTTCAGTATATGCAGAGTAACTGATGAAGAGTTTGTTGCAGTCGAGATTGCTGAACAAACTGGGTATAAATAAACCAAAATCAAGCACCAGACAGACAGGGACCTGAGAGGGTGACAGTGTTGACATCTAGCTCTTACTGCACTTCATGAAGTTGAAATAAAGACCTTGCTTTGAAAATGCAGGAAGAAAAATAGGTTTAGCTAGTCTTGGACATTCACTGTCATGGAACTGCTGGAAATTCTATGGTAAGTCTAACCTGGAGCAAAATCATTTGTACTGCAGAAGTCTGTTTATTAGCTGAATGCTACAGACTTTAGCACATCTTTTGTTGCACAGTGGGCTGGATTCAGGAATGACTTGCTCCAGAAGTACACTACAGTGCAGAGAGTTACCACTGGATTTAGCAATTACACCATGAGAACTGCAGTGGCAGTGTCTGGCCTCTAGCAGTAGCACCTGGTTTCACACACAAAGGATTTGGCTTCAAGCATTCGTTTGCACATTCGTGTTCGTGTTTGTCTTCTCTATAAGAAGAAGTCACAAGAGGCAATTTGCAAGGAGCAGTACTCACACTGAATCTGTTCATGGACCACTAGAGCAAAGTGATCTATTTCCAGGATATGAGAAAGTTTCCCCAAGTTGTCTTTCAGGTTAATCTGAAAATAGAATTACAAAACTTAAGAAACAGTCCTTTCTATTGTTGGTGGTAGATAGCTCCATACACTTAGTGCAATGTTAAAACAAACAAAAAACACTACACCAGCATTTATCCACTGCTTACATACAAAGTACTGAGAAACACTAGCAAATCAAAGTTCAGTTAAAAGATCAGAGTTTGTTGCTTCTAATTTCTAAAGAACTGAATAAAAAGAGTGCATGATTTTTTTCATTACAACTCTGAAATCATATTGGAGAAACATTAACAAAATACTTTCAAGAAGAGGGTGAAAAAGTGTTCTGTGTGTCTAACATGAGGTTACCATTAATCTGAAGATTGTACTTACTGATTTTGCTCTAGCAAGACTGAAAAAGTGAACAAATCAAACTGCAGATCATGGTGGAAGTGAATACAATTGGAGAAGGGGACAGGGAAAAGCCCGAACAAGCCAAAACAATGTTGGCTGAGCACTCTTCAGCCTTCACTATTGAGGCCCAGGTCAAGGGACTCTGAATCAGTAATTTTCCTGAATCAGGAATTCTTTTACTGTAAAATAGCTTAACATTAGAGTTTAACAAGCAAACAGTCTGCACTGGCTCTATGGATGGAATCCAGGTCCTCCTGTAATCCTTAGCTAATCACTCACTGAAAGCATCTGCAAGAATGTTTAACTGCATTCTTCTTCCTACAACCTTTAATTGCTTTTAAAAGCATCAACAGGTCTTCTATCCAGGTGACTCTCCCCAACTAACAGTAGCACTCACTGGCTGAGACTCCATCTCTAACTGGACTTATAAGGGATAAAGGAATTGACTGCGAAGAATTTTGCGCTGTAGATTAAAAAAGCTTGTACTATGCAGTGAGTTTAGTTTGTGACCGGGGAATAAACCTCACCGCATGAGCGGTGCAGCTGAGCTGGAAAACAGCTCTGGCTCCCACACTCTGAACTACAGGAGATCAAAAGGAGGATTCCCAGTACCTGTGTTTAAAGGCCAGGCACTCTGTACATCAGACTGAAGTGCCAGTCCTTAAGTTTACAGGCCAGGCAAGAGGTGGCACTGTTTTGGCCAGTGCCTTAAACAACTTGCCCCTCTGCTTAAACAATGCAAGGCCTGATGTCCACAACATCCACAGTGCAGCAGGGCCTCTTTTTGGAGGAGATGAAAATAAACTTGACCAAAGTGAGAATATAAGCAAAAACCCACAAAGCTCCTGAGATTATGTACATTTAAACTATGTTTCTCCATTTAATCATCATTTCAAATGCAAAATAACCAGTGAATGATGCTTTTAGCTGGCATGTTAGCAACCCCGCTACATCATGTCAATCTCCCTCCACCCCTACAAAGGAGTATCAGTGTTGAAGATAAAAAGGATGTTTCAGATGTTCTTTAATAAAGAAGCACGAGGTAATTTAAGGTGTCCATGGGGGGGGGGGGGGGGGGAAAAAAACACACAGCCTCAGAAGTGCAGAGAATTGGCTACAACTAGCACCACTCTATAGCTACCAAAGTGATTGCACCACACCAGCCCCAGAAACTCTTAAAGTGTCCAAGTGAGGGAGAACAGGAGCTAAACAGATTTGTTACGCACCACATTTTCACCTGACACTCGATTATTTTTCTGTGAAGGAAAAAGATATATTTACATTTCACCTACAAAGAATTAACATTCCTTCTCAACCTCAAAGAGCTGGTAGCTGGTAAGAAAACCTGGTAGAGGCTAACAAAAGCTGGTAAAGGTAAAGCTGGTAATAAATTAAGCAAAATTATTTTATGTACTTCCTGAATACAGGAGCTTATTTTGTCAGTGTTGAAACTGAAAGCACAGTGAAAGTTAGATAAAGCATTCCATGCTGAAGGAGGGGCTTTTTCCTGTAAATTAAGCAAAGCATCTGCAAATAATACTTATGTATTTTAGAAGGGCAGCCATACAGTTGGGAAGTTTAGTATATCCTGGCACACCATACTGGATGCACAAGTGGAATTAGCTAACAAAGCTTCACATACCTTGACAACATCAGCTTTCACCAGCCATCCCCCTGTTTCACCAAGGCATCTGATGCAAAAGGTAAACACTTGCCTGGTTTACCTGATATAGGAATCATTTAGTAAGAGCTATTTCAATATCTGCCCATTTCTTCCCTCAATATTCACATTGCCCAGCTTTGCTTTGAGGCTTTGGAGACAGAAGAAAAGAACAGCAGCAGAAAGCCTGCCAAAGTAATGGAATGGCCCAGTCTAGAGCCAGAACATGAGCCTGAGAGCTACAGTGGTATGAGATAGTTTGTTGTGAATCTTATGTCTGTGCTCAGTAATAGTAATTCTGTATGAACCCATGTAAGCTTTACCCAACCCAGTTAATGGTAGAGTATCAGAGCAGTACTTTAAACCATAGAACTAGGAATGGTAAAATATGTTTACCTGCTTGAATTGTTTGTATATTACTTTGCTGACTTCATCTGAAGGCTGAACTTTTCCAGCAAGCAGTGAAGAAAGCATGTTACCTAGAGTAACCATGCCCAAAATCACCCTGTGGAAGAAGGACAAGAGGAGATATGGTTAAACCAAGCAAACTATTGCTCTTTGCACTTTTGCTCATCCCCCCTTTCCTAACAAGGATGTGTAGAGGCTTATTAATTCCTTGTGTTAGCACTGTGACCAGAGAGTAACTGAGCAAACCCTGTTCTTTCTTCAGCCTGTCCTACAAGGTGCCCACAGGATACCAAGGCATGCCAGGCTGCTGTGAGACTCCAGCAGAAATTACTTTCTCATTGCACTAGAGCAAAACATGCTGAAGAATCTGGATGAGAGTTGTGGAGATGGACAGGTTTGAGGTTGTTTATTTTAAATGTGATTTTTTTTCTTCTGGTAATTTAAGTAGCTACTGTTAAAAAGTAAAAAACACACACACACCACACTGAAGAGATAGCATAGCTATAGCATGATAATAATTAGAAACTTATTAAATAAAGGTCAGAACAGTCCTAGAGTCCTCGCATGGCAACACAGTAAGTCCAGCACTGGTATGTTTAAGGTAACATTTTTGAACCATGGTGCAAATGGCAAACCACCACCTGAAGAAAGCCAGACAACAGGGAATACTACACCCCCTAGTAAGTTTTTAGGGATATCCCTTAGAGCCTGGTGGGGGAAGTAACATGTGATAGTGAGAGATATATATGTATATGGACATACCCAGATTCATCAACAACTGGTACCTGGTCGAATCCTTTTTCTCGGAGGATTTCAACTGTCTTAGCACAGGTAACAGTTGGAAGCACAGTCAGGGGAGCTGAGAGGCTTAGCTCCTGAATACTGATGTTCCACCACCTAGGGACAAAGCACAATCCTAAAACCAAGCAAGTCTTAGGGGGAGAAGAGAACTGGTAGCTCACGTGCCATGGCCTTCAACACCAAGGAATGACAAGAGGCTGCGATGAAGAGTCAGGAAACAGCCACAATTACTAAACTTTAGAGCTTCCAAGTTTTCTCTCCCTACTGCCAGAGAGTCACACAAGTGTGACAAGACACTATGACCAAAAGTGTCCTCATTTGATCTATTTCCTCGGATAGAACATGGTTAGTGGAAGGGCCCAGTCTCTCTAGTTTCATTGTTTACATCTTAAACAGAAAAATCTGGACCTCTACTCAAAAAGCTGGCCATATGTACAGTCACTATACATAACTGGTTTTGGGAAGATCCTCCTCCACTCATGTACAGGTGTAGTACTCTGCACCAGACAACTCTGGTCTTGGCAGAGTTCTTTAGATACTACTTTTTCACTTCAAATATGACCCTTTTCATTCAAAATCATTAAGCACCAAGTCTTTTCTGCTACCACACAACTCAAGAAAGGAATTTCATGACATTTAAGCAGATTTGATTACATATGCAATTAAATACTGACACAGAAACAAAAGAAGTTAGCCAAAAAAGAAGGGAAATGGAACAAATTCCAATGATCTTTAAATGGATAACTGCCACTCTGACTACCAAAGACTCAAAAATCCATGCTTACCAAGGTTTTTTGACAAGGTCTTCTTCTTTCATGAACCCTTTCTGAATCATCCATTTGTCGCTCAAGAACTTGGACCTAGAAAGCATTAGAAACTGAAGAAGTCATCAGCAGAATAATATCCAACAACAGCAAACAATATCAAACAAGACAACTGCACAGCCCACTACAACTAACAACTACAGAGTAACTGAAGAACATACTGCCATTTGCCATCCAAGCTTACCAGCCAGAGACATGAAGATGAAATCCTCATAGGAAGAAAAAGGAATCCCATAGGATACAATGCTTCAACTACATCACTCCCTTGCAATAGGGTATAAAGACAGCCTGGAATGGAGAAGTGCCAACCTGTGCTCAGCCAAGGCTTTTCTGCAGCTTCTAAAGTAACCCAGCACTGTGTTGGGTGTAAGAATAGTCATGAAGCACAGCTAAAGACATAATGTGTAGGGATGTGTTCAGAGCAGAGGGTAGGAGAAGAATTTCTTTCAGGTCTGCCAGCATATACAAGGAGAGCAGGCAGCAGCCTTTAAAAAAAAAAAAGGAAAGAGATCCTTCCAGAAATGGGATGGCATTGATGTTCCCCAATAATAGAAAAGCCTGGAAGCAAATCTCTTCTTCTGGAGGAATTTTAACTAGCAGTTAACTAAGCAGGGGTGGTTAGATACCCAAGCCAAACATAAGGAGCTCTGCCTTCAGAGGGCTGAATTCTACCATTTCAACCCCCTTCCAGGTTCTTCAGAAGTCATGCCCAAAACACATTCCTTGCTTTGACAATTGGGTGCTTTGAGATGCATATTCAACTTGCCACTGAAAAGCAAGTGAGGAGGTCTGAGGCTGCCGCCTCCTGGAAGGAAAGAGAGTAGGTTCTTACATGTAGTTCCTGATAGAGTCTGGGAGTATAACAACACAGCGCTGACCCTCCTTCAGTTCTCTGGCTGCCTTCACAGCTACAGACATGGCACTGCCCGAGCTGCCACCTGGCAAAATACGTATCAGAGACAAAAGTGTCAAATACCATAATGGAAATGACAGAGAAGGGGACAGAGCAAAAGAGAAGAGGGAAGGCCAGCACAGGCACCCAGGTTGAAGATGATAGGGGAAATGCAAAGAGGCCTCCCTGACCTGCACAGGGCCTCATCCTCCCACATATTCACAACCCCAAGGATGTGTCAGCTCTTACCACACAAGAGTCCTTCCTCTCGGATCATCATGCGAGCAAGAGTAAATGACTCCTCATCATTGCTCTTGTACCACTTGTCCACTGTCTAGGATGAGGCAGAAAGAGAGGAACAAACAGAACTTGAGATGAGAAGGACTGGGCAACTATGCAAGTATGTCAATGTTGCTTCAATCAAAGCTCCTTGAGGTAAGAGCTGCCTGACTGATCCATGTGCTTAGGCTTCAATTCTGGAAGTGTTGGATAGTTTTGTTTGCTAAGACAAGCACATTAACAGTCTACATTGACATCTTGCTGCAAGAAGAGCTACAGGGAGCATGAATCAGCTTCCTCTCCTCTTGAAGGGCTTCTCAGGGACACAGGCTGTGCTCACATTTCCACAATAGTATGACAATTTTTCTTTTTAAGTTAAAGGGAAATACTATGTTCTAGGAAGTGCTATCTGCCCAGTTTTTCCACCCAAGATTCTAAATCAGAAAATTGTTCAGGAAAGAAATCTAATTTTCCTTGATGGGAAAGAAGAGAAAATTTTGTCTGCTAGCCCTCCCCTTTCAGCTCAAAAAAATATTTATTCAAGTTTCTCCTCCATCCCAAGGGAAGGCAAGGGGCAGTTAAACCAAGAAGCATGACTTACAGATCTATCCAGCACCGTGGGGACAAAATCATACCCAATTCCTTCCACTTCATAGGCTGTCTTGTCAGTCTTGTTCAGTTCTTCAGGTTGAGCAAGGATGGAGCCTTCAGGATCAACACCTATAATCTGCAAAAGTTTTCAGTTTGGCTACCATGACATGCTGCTTTCAAGAATGCAACTATTTACTCATCAGTGCTGGCCTTATGAGAGCACTCTGGCTGTGCAACGCTTTCAAAGCTGAGAGCAATATGGACTCGTGTTCAGTTCCTCCTGGCAACATTCACCTCCCTGTGATTAACATGCTTTGGTGTTCCTGGCCCTTAGCAACCGTTCCCACCTCCTCAGGTAGTGGCCATGGCAGAACAGAGTTACGTGTGTACTACATTTTTGTTTGGTTGATTCAAAGCTCACATTTCTGTTCCATTCCCATGTCAGGCATCATTACAGCCTATACATGTCTGTGGCAAGCACAGAAATGTACCTTCCTTTTGCTTTCTTTTAAGTTTGTAGATTTACAAGCACAGATCTATTCACAAAGCAAG
Source organism: Tinamus guttatus (assembly GCF_059628265.1). Taxonomy (NCBI): domain Eukaryota; kingdom Metazoa; phylum Chordata; class Aves; order Tinamiformes; family Tinamidae; genus Tinamus; species Tinamus guttatus. Next base: position 1,596,562 of record NW_028288918.1, read on the forward strand.
TTTCATTCTTAGAAACTCAGCAGCTCCTGAAGATTAGCCATGGCAGTCATAGACCCCAGCAATGAGACCACAGCACAACAGTGATGCTGATGCCCTTTCTTTCCTGCTCAAAACTACATTTTATCTGAGGACATATCAAAGTTTTCCCATGAGACATTTACAGAGATTGCAAGGAGGCAAAGATACTAGGAGGAAAGGGAATGACTTCAGTGGAAGTGTTTGAGGCTCTTCCAGCTTAAAAAAAAAAAAAAAAAAAAAAAAATTAAACTTGCTACCTACTTTGCATCCTGGGCACTTCTCCTTGAGCTTTCTGGAAATGCCAGTGATGGTTCCTCCAGTGCCAGCTGTAGCCACAAACATGTCTATTTTTCCTGTTTAAGGGTGAGAAATCAACAGGCATCTGTGAAACATTCCTGAGTGTCATGGGTTACAAATTCTATTTATACCTTTTGCTCTAAAATAAAATTGCAGAAAGTGGCAGAAGAGGCTCAAGATACGAGGATCCTTGCTTTCCAATAGTTGTACTAGGAGACCTACCTAGAGGTCACTTTGCTCAATCTCCACTTACTCCAAAAAGCAACTCTGAAACATCCTTTTGGCAGCCTGACAGGGCACCAATTTGTGAGGCCTTCAGCAGAGATGCAAGGTGACCAATAGAGTTAAGGTTTCTCGCTTTCTTGTTACTGTAGATAGATACTCATTCACCCTTTAACTTACAATAAACAGCCTATAATGCAGGTTAGTTTACTGAACGGGTGAGCCAGAGATGGGTCAGCCATACACCAATTTATTAACACAAGTAATCTGCTCATTTATGTGTGAGAAGTTGTTTTTATCATGAGTAGACCCAGCAGAGCCAGCACAAGACATGACAGAATTCATTTTTCTGTCCCCTCCTTTGGATTTCCTGATACATGCGTAAATCTATGGACCAAACCCTTATTGCAGTTTTGTTAGTAAAAAAACATTTAGAAAGATCATCGATTGGTATACAAAAGTGAATGCTTACAAGCCAACAGAACAGTACTCCAAACATGTACCTGTTCAGACCCGAGACTGGTGTAAGAACATGCCTGGACTACAAGTAAAAGAGACAAACAAGAGAGGAATGAAGTCTACAGTTAGAATTCATCCTGACTCTGTTTGTGGGATGGTAGTTTGTTAAAGTATCATCATTTTAACTCAAAGCAGAAGAAAGCGGAAAAAACACATTAATATATCCTTTGCGGCACAGGGAGAGGTTTTTTGGGGGGAGGAAAGGAAAACACTGAACATAGTCCTCATCTTCATTAAGAAAATTAACCTATTCTGTTATTCCAGTAGCCAAAGTCTCATAAAAAAGCTAACTGCACAGTTTTTATAAGGCAGGTCAGCAGCATCCTGTACAGCTTCCCTCTCTACGTCCCATGGAAGTAGCTGCGTGCTGGACTGCAGCACTGCAGCGAGTGCCTCTGGCAGCTCTCAGACGGATCCCCTGGCTGGATGAGCCAGCCCAGCTAGAGCTCTCTGCTGCCACCCGTCAGTCACTTTGGGTATTCCTGCAAGCCAGCCCAGAGCTAGCACAGGCAGGAGCCCTGCACACTAGAGGGGCATTACTGCTATTAATCACAAGACAGCAGCTTGTGCTTCTGCAGATAACAGCCAGGGAAGAAAATTCCAGTCTACTGGAGTATTTGGTCTGTACATAATAACTAGCAGAATTAGAATTACAACCTGTAGCAGACTCCAGATAGATACTAACTGAGAGCAAAGAGCTCTTCCCTGCCTCCATGTACAGTTTGAATTCTGAACATGTAAAAATACCTATTTCTGTATTTACGAACAGACAAAAATGACCCTGCTGTTTTATGCCACTTCAGCTACATCGTTTTTTAGAATTAAGCATAACTGCTTTGGTCATCTGGTCATAAGCAAAGGAATCCAAAAACCAAAACATCTCAGAGCCTAACAGAAAAGATGGTTTATTACTATGACTACAAAAATAAGGCAACTCTGTAATTCCACACAGAATATGGGACACGTTATATCAAAACCCATGCATTTCTCAGCCAGCCCAGGCCTCTCTTCACAAATATGGAACAAGGATACAGAATCCTAGCGGCTCATTAAAGGAAAGGACTAAAATAGGAAACATACCTTCACATTGCTGCAAGATCTCTTCAGCCGTGGTATCATAGTGTGTCAGGGGGTTGCTGGCATTACGATACTGCATTGAAAGACAGAGCCATTCAGTAATAAAGAAAAACAACATTTTGTAACCTGAGGCATTGCAAAAACATGACAGAAATTCTACAAGCACAACACCTGCCACATATTCTTCTAGAATGTTTCCTTATTTGTTATCTGGACCTAGGCAGAATGTCTCAGGATAAATGCAACATCCTGAAATGATTTAATTTAAGGGTGCTCCTAAGGCGCTAGCATCCTCCAACATCAAGATCAGTCCTGTCTGTGAGAGTTTCTTTCAAGGCATCTATGACCCATTTCCCTATGCAAGACTGCCAGTTCAGCAGAGAAAGTCACCCTCATCTTTTTGCAATTTCTGCAGACACAGGCTTCCTGCTGCCCTCTAGTGAAATAAAAAGGCTGCTGCCCTGCATCATGATGCTGGCTCAACAGCGTCCCCTGCCAGGGCTGGGATATCCTTGCCCCACAGACTCGCACAGGCTGTTTAAAGTTTAGCCAGTGACATTAAGGCAAGAAGCTGCAACATCTACCTTCCATGCCAGACCTCCAAAACCCAGTTCTTACCTGGTCTAGGATATGTGCATTAGGAATTTCATGTTTCAGCCTCCATGCTACTCCCACATGAGATTCAGGAGAGTCAAATCTGGCAGCTGTTGGTGTCCTCACAATCTCTGCACCCAGAGCCCTCAGGACATCCACCTGCAGCAGACGAAGGTGGTCACAAAACCCCCAAACTTTCTCAGCACAGAAACCTCACTGGAGTAGAGAGGAAGATGTTTTACATCTCTTTCCCCATCTAGATTAGCTTCTAGCTGCTCTCCTCTGCTCCTGCCTCCAAGCATATAACTGGATCCAAAATTCTAATGCCATTTAGTTTCTTAACTCTAAATCTTGTTTACAGTCCAGGCATCCAGATTTCTAGAAACCATTACTCCATATTTGAGGAGCCTTATTCAGGTAAAACTGTCTCCCTACGTACTCCTACATGTTCTGCAGGGGATTCTGCACTCTGGAACAGTGATATTTAGATATAAGATGCAGGAGAATTAAGAACCATCATATTTATGCCCTCCTTCGGGCATAGACAGCAAAGAGAGGGATCCTTCAGGGTCCTATTTACTCACTCTGTCCCTGTGAGGACAAGAAATTCAAAGTCAGCCGTGCCAAGGCCTGTAAGCAAAGGGGAGGCCTGTGGTGCTGCTGTGTGGAGCCTCTCCCTCCACAGTGGGAGAGAATGAGCACTGGGCCCAGGATTGCAGGGCACATTGCCATGCAGTTGGAATATGACAAAGGTTTGGACTGAGCTGTTTTGCTAACCTGCAAAACACAAATGACTGTCAAGAGAGCACTTGACTTCAGGGGCAGCATCAGCCCAGGAGCAGCTCCAGGCTGGGCTGATAGACTACGAGGCTCTTATGTTTTGTGCTTTCCACAGCAAAAGCAAGCTGATGTGATCCAGGTGTTTTCTTTTCCCTTTGCTGCCACAGCTGCACAACTTGAACACTTGCCAACATCCCTCATGGTTTCACTTGAGGGAACTCTGCAGATTCGCCCTGGCCTTGCTTGGGGCAGAACAGCAAAACATTCAAAGCCTGAGCTCCTGCCTTCCTCCCTACTCTTCTGTGGCATAAGGGAGGAATAAGCCAGGGAGCGGTAGTCACTTCAATTTGCTGTGTACATCTTAAGTCCCTCTTGCTATCTTTTTTAAATAGTTACGACAGTAGCTTTAATTACAGCACTGCAGGGGCAGTGCTCTAAACACCATAGTACTGCCTGTGGTTAGCTACCACAGCTACCCTTGATTTCTCTTGGCACTAGCAATAGCCCCTTGGCCAGCTAATATTCAGCACAGTTCTGCTCAACCACTGACTTGGAGGTCAAGGGCCTCCACCTTCACTGCTAAAGCCACAACACTCACTTGCATCAAGAACTCTGCAAGCTCAAGCACGTTTATTTGTTCATATTTCTAAAACAAAAGCAGATCTGACCTTCTCCATACTCATTTTCTCTGGCATCACAATGATACAGCGGTAACCCTTCACTGCTGCAGCCAAGGCCAGCCCAATTCCTAGAAACAAGCAAAGATATGCAGAGCATCAAGTGACAGGCAACCAAACAAAATCCTGCAAATTTTGCATGCCTTTTTTTTTTTTGAATAAGGTCTTCACTAGAGATTTAGGTAGAATAGCTTTAGACAGGTGGCAAAGGAAAAGCCTCTTGCTCCTGGAGAGAGTTAGAATCACAAGTGTTGCTGGTTCTTAGAGGCTTAAAAAGAAAAAGAAAGTCAAGGGTGGGAAGAAATCAGCATATGCAAACTACCAACATTGCCACATCCCCTTCCTCCAGGTCTTTCCTTATCCCACCACTTTAAACAAAAAAACAACACATTTGGAGAATAAGTTTTAGAATAGGGGTTTATAGAGGATTATAGCAATTTAGAGACCTGGATGAGACTTTATTCTGCATTCAGTCCCTGATTTGTCATGCATCTAAATCCTTTCTAAAGGACATGATTTAGATGCTCTGTGTGTTAGGTTCCAATGCACTACAGCCGTTTCCCACGCTAGCTAATTACTTTGACTGTTAGAGATGCACATACCCCTCTAGCTTCCAAATGTCTACCTCCCACATGACTCCTGTCTGTCTGCATGGCTTCGTGTGCCTGCCTGAAAGGCTAACCTCAGAATCACCCTCCCTAAGGCAAAAGGCTGGCACCTGCTACCCAGCAGTGGTGATTTGATAAGTTAAACAGATCAGGTTAGATCTTACAGGGCTAAATGGCACTTCCCCTGCTATTTCGGACACCAGACATACCCAAACACATCTGGCCACGACAACACCTCAGAAGCAGTTTACCCTGTGCAGAAAGTTGTGGTTTCAGAGATGGCTTTGTTTCTACAAACAGAGCACAAGACTGGGCAGTTGTGCTAAAACCAAAAATTGTGCTTTATATATGATGTGGGATGAAGGCAGTGTTTTGAGACCCTACTTCCAGGGCTATACTTCCTTCTAGTGACTTGAAAGTGAAGCAAATTCCAAACCAGGACTTCAGTTGACAAAAGAGACGTAGAGAGAAGCAGCCTTGTACTTTAATAGCCGTGCCCCAGAACAAAAGCCAATGACCACAGGTTACTCCCTATCCTGTTCTTTGCTTTTAAATCAAGACAACTTCCTGAAGTAACTACCTTATACCCCCTTCACACCTGATTTCTTTATCTTTAAGGAATTTGTGGCAAGGTGAACTGTTTATCATGTACTGCCTCAAGCAGCTGGATGTCAGTGTGACTGGAGGACTGCAACACACACCACAGTATATACTGCAGATTATATTGTAATATGTAATGCTACACATTTATTACATTTCTCCATTAAGTCACACTGACACCCAGCTGCTTGAGGCAGTACCCAATATAGTTCTTTGTCCATATATAGACACATGTGCATATTTATGTATATACACATATCTAGTTAATGCGCATGTATGAGAATCTATAGACATGCAAGCAGTTTTCAATCTTGCAGTGGGATCTGGACTGCAGTCCCAGCACTGGGATGCTGGTTGCCGTTCATGGAGCTCTCTCCCCCTCTACCCTCTGTGTAAGAGGTACCAGGTATATAGACAACTGACCCCTCCTCCCTCTGCAAACCTCACTGTTAATGCTGTATGTCACTGCCTCAGTACAGCTCACACCAGCAGCTTATAACCCTGGACACAACCAAGCCAAGCAGCTGCATGCTACACAGGGGCATTTTGCTGCCAGCCAAAAGCAGTGTCAAGCCCAGCAATGAACCACCCTCTCACACAAAAAAGCTCAGCACTACAGAAGCTGCCTTTGTTCAGGCAAGTGGTGTAGCTGCATTCAAAAGCTTCGGCGATGCTGCACCTCTCACCAGGCAGTCTGCTGCACGAGTGACACGAGACTTCCCAGTTATTTCTGTTGAAGGCAAGGGAACCTCTCACAGATCAGCTCACTCATCTTAGTCCCTCCATTGATATCAATCTGCACTGAGTCCAAAGAAAGGTCTGACCTAAGCATCCTCTATCAGGGGATGCTCCAGAAAAAGCATAAAAACACATTAAGGCATCTGGTAACATCTGGTGTCTTCATGAAGCATACTAAGATAAATAAGCAGTTTGTAGTTCAGACCACCTCAGAGGCAGCATATTTTCATTATTTGATTGGCTTAAGTGGGAGTGCATCTTCTATTTTGGGGAGCTCCAGGTATATTTATTCTCTGCAAGTAGGGCAGCCCAGTTACAACAGCTTCAGCACAGGATACTTGAGTTAACTATCTGGTCTGTTCCCAGCCACCAGATTCTTCCCTGGCACCTGACTGGTAGGGCTGTTTCTTCTTCTAATCTTCCTCGAGGACGAGATGCTGGTCCAAGGAAAGTCTGCTGAAAAAAAAATCAAGGTGTGCAAGGGCTTCCTCAGCAGATAAGTTCAGCTCATCTCAACTACAAAACTACTGTTTTGTAGTACAGAAAGGCTGTTTTTCAGATGAGACCCACTCACCTAACAGGGCAGGAACAAGGACTACAGAACTTTCTAAACAGGGAGATCCAGATTCAACCAGTCTTTTGATGCTTAATTTCCAGTAACACTGCATTTTCTTTCTTGAAAGAGTGATGATTCCTAGTGAAACTAGTCAAACATCTTCTTTTTGAAAATAAAGAGCCTCTGCAAGTTTAGCAAACCTTTGTAGCTATTCTGGTCAGCACAGCTCATTTCCTCCTTTCCACCTGTCACGCACAAAGCGCAACTCTGCAGCACTCCTTCCACCATGCAGGCAAGAAGTGCCCCTCTTTGCTTTGGGCTTAGGTCTGCCTCTTCCACAGATTCCACACTTCACCAGGATGCTTCATCCCCTACCTGTATTTCCAGAGGTTGGCTCTATGATTGTGTCTCCAGGCTTCAAGATTCCAGCTTTCTCAGCATCCTCTACCATCCTCAGGCTAATGCGGTCCTTCACACTGCCCCCAGCGTTGAAGTACTCACATTTTACCACTGGGAACAAAGAAATCAGAGTCAGTCAAAAGCTTCATATGTTTTCTCCCCTGCCTGCTCCTCACCTCAACGTGCTCCATGGAAGTGGAAAGTTTGCCAAAGTGTTAAATTTGTAGGAATTGTTCTCAAGAAGTTTACACTTCTTAGACAATAAAAACATGAAAATCCTCCCATTTTTTACAAGTTCTTTACATCCCTTATGTGCTCTGGTCTCATGAAATAAACATGCTTGTGAATCTGTTTCTAATTTTCCTCTTCTGCCTGAATTAGTACTTACAGAGTTCACACTTCAGCCCAAAGTGCTTCCCAATCTTGTTGATTCGCACTAGGGGCGTATTTCCGACTTTATTCAGGATGTTTGGCAGGATTTTTGGAGGCTCTGACCTAGCACGCAAAAAACAAAAACCAGTGGATTCACAAAAGGACACACAGGTAGATCACACAGTAGCAACACAGAGGTTCTGGCATTTTTTATTACACCTAACTTTCTCCCTCCCCTTATCAGGCTACTTTGAATATTATTTTAAAAGAAATGAAACATCAAATCCCTGATCCAAAAGCCAAGGATTTGACACCAAGATAAGTGCTGTGTCAAGAGCATTGTACTCTACACTTATTTCCTGGCAACAAGTAGCTTAGCATTGCTCAGTCAATTATTTTACCAAACAAAAGGCATTAATCGTGCAATTCTTCATTTAGTCAGGGAACCATATGGCAGGTTCCTTAAAGTTAACTCCGGTTCATCCATTTTCACATGACAGTGTCTTTTGTCTCCAGTGCTTAGTCTACATTCTCAGGTTTGCTTATTCATGAAAAATTAAAGAGCACCAGCACATCTACAAGCAAAGCAGCACCGATTTAAAACGGCACCCTCTTGTTAAACCCATGTGTCTCTAAGTGGGCTAGGATTAACCCTTCACCTAAAGCCCATAAGCAAAATAAGCAATGCTTACAGAGTGATATGACGATGTGGCGAGGCAGAGAGAGGCTTCCCAAGCTTCCAGGTGCATTTGCTAGGTGTATCAGGACTAATCCACTTCCTTTCATTCTCAGAAGCCTTACAGTTCTCGTTGTCCTTCGCACCAGGGAGGAAATACTTGCCAGGCACGTGCGGGCACGAGTTTGTATCTGTTACAGCCTGGAAAGGGAATGAAAGCACTTTATCCTTGAAAAAAAAGCCTGCTGTTATTCATATATCCCACTTTAAGAGACAGCATGTCCATTGAGGCAAGTAAAGTCACTCATGCTCTGAAACACTATAGGAAGCCACCCACTGCAGTCATGTTGCTACCCACCTATGACAACTAAAACCACTACAAAGGCATGTTCTCAGGCTTCACCAATTTATCTATTTCTTGCCTAATATTTTGCTAGGCAATTTTTCTGTGGGCAGCCTGGACAGGCCTGCCCACCCTACCCAGCTGGTGATTTTCAGAGAGCAACATGGCCCTGTGAGTCAAGATGGGCAATGGCAACCAATAGATACTAGTTAGTAGATTCAAACACCCAAAAATAGGTTTTGAGAGCAACTATCGAGGATGGTAGGGCCTCTTGCAAGACAAGGAATCAGTGAAGAGAGCACAATACATCTCAGGCAAATTCCATCCTCAAGTATCCAAGTCTTGTTTTTGACCAAAAACTAGAAATGGACTAATTCCATGGAGATATTCCTCCCCAAAATAGCCCTCAAAATCCTCTTCATTCCAAGCAGAGAGGAATAGAGTTCTGTGAAACGACTAATCAGTGAAATGACTCATCAGAAGATAGTGCTGAAGGACTCCACACTAATTAGACATGAAGGAGGAAAATCCTTTCAAAGAGGCCATTAGTTTCACTAGGACTTGCCTCAAGAGAGGTATGGCAGATGTCTAGAAATCCCTCTGAAAACCAATAGGGTTTTCCCAAATTCTAATAATAAATACTAAGACAGGCAGTCTTCCCCCTAAAACAGTAGTAACTTGGAGACAGCATTCACCTAAATAAGCAGAAGTTCATCAATAAAAACTCCACCCTATACTGAGCTTTGCAAGGACAATGCAAATCTCTCAGGAGCAGCCTGACATCACTTAACTCACTGTTTCCTGCTAGATTCACTATATGATGGTTTAGCATCAGCAGGCATGGAAGCAGTTCCACTGGTGGTTAGAATAATGATTTAAGACAAGTTGCATCTTAATTTTTTTCATGTTTTGAAATGGTTCACTGCTAATGTTGGTATTGAATACCCCTTGGACCTTAGAAAAGATTCTGAAAATGAAGTGTATTTAATTAGTGAAAAGTAAAACCAATTGCTTTTTATGCCTTGTTTTTGCCTTTTGCTGTGGAGGTTCTGGTTTTAATCTATCTTCCACTTCTAAGACCACAACTGCAGGGCATAACCCAATTCAGAGGGCAACTGATTTCTTGAGCTTTATTCTCCAGCTAAGTTTATAAAGACTGTTTTTGATGATATTTAAGCTGAGACATCAGAAGTGTTAGACACAGAGCACCAGTGTTTTGTTGGTTCCAAAACTGTCCATGACTAAAAACCTAACACAGATGAGAGAATGTCTCATGTCTAGAAACATTCCTGGGGTGTTTCTCAGAGGGACACAGACCCTTCCCATGATGTCTATGCAGCTTAGTTTCACCCAAACAATACCTTCTGAACAGAAACAGGGCCTTCAGATATTAGCTTCTCCATGCTCTTAGGTAAGGATGAAGAGAGACTTTCTTCAACAGACTTTCTCCTTGGGAGAAGACAAATGTACCACTTCTACGAGAAACAGGAAGCTGCAGAATAAAGCAAGGATTACTTGTAGAGGCAGAATCAAAACATATATATTATATATATCATGAATAACTACAAAGCAAGAGCAACTGACACTCCTTTGATCCTTTCTTTGGATTACCTACTCTTCCCACTGTTCCTCTCTCCATGGATCAGATACAGTAATTGAGTAGAAGACAACTACAATGGACTGCCTGCCTTTCCATAAGCTTGGCAGCCATAAAACAGAAAAATGCTTCCGTCTGCAGGATGTATTTTGTTATACACACCAAGTACAAAAGGGCCAATTCACATAGCCAACACCAAAGGAAGAAAGAGATTCTGCAATGACATTTAGGAAAAAGCTCTGCACAGGAACCCTTGTAGAGGTCTCTCCATCTTCAGCTTTGAGTTCCTCCCAAGACTGAATTGTTGTTGACTGCCCAATTGCAGTGGTGATGAATACCATGCACACAGCAAACTTCCACCACAAGGAAGAATTTCCTCCAGTTTCTTTGTTTCAGAAACTAGTAAATATAAAAACGAGATCAGTAAGTTAAGTTTCCCTACTCCAGGCAGGTGTTTGAGTCTTCGTGCTTATAGAACTAGCTTCCTTTCCACTGAAGAGAAGTCTTGGAAAAAATGTGCTTTTTTCTTTTAATATTTGGGCTCACTATCATTACTTTGCATTAGAATTTATGGTTCTTTGCATCATTGAACTGCGTTGGGTCCAAAAAGAGTTTCTGCTGAATATATACAAAACAGATGTAGCGCAAAACAGAGCTAAAGGTCCAGCAACAGACTGGAAAAAACATCTCAATCACAGGATCAGTGAACTTCAGCATTTCAGTGTGCAAGTTACCATGCACCATTAATCACTACTGCCTTATTCACAATAATTTCTATCTCGCAGGCTGAGCTAAAAAGAAATCTGCACTATTTTAAGCAACTCCATTCAAGAAAAGATGCCTCTGAAGTAGCAAATTTGCAGATTAAGGCTAAAAATAATTCTCCTTATGGATGCAAGAAACCTCTCCACACCAAAGTTATACCATTTTACTTTAAGCAATATATGCCAAGCACCAAGTTACAATCTGTCCTAGTCTAGTGACTAGGACTAGATCAACTCATAATAGCTAAGAAAGCTACTACTCCAAACACATGGTTAAACACCAGTCTTACCAGTACAGAGGATGCATCCAAGCCCCAGAGACCTAACCCTCCCTTCTGTCTCTAGGTGGCCAGTTCACAGTTCAGAATATCAACACTTCTTTATTTAGTAAAAAGGGGATGCTGCGTAAATTTGAAGTCTAAGGTGCACATACAAAATCCTTCAAATAGCTAGCATGCACACAACAGTACTGGGCATAGACACCAACTGTCTCGTCTCAAAAGCTGCGTGTGTTTGCATAAGGCGCTTAACAGACTCTTCTCAAACCTTTCCAAATGCAGAAAGCAAGCAGCAAAGGGTTACCAATAAAAATAACATGTGCTACTCTTCCTCTGTTCCCAGACTGAAGTGTAAAACAAGACTAAGTCACCAAATCTCAGTGTCCAAGAGCATCCAAAAGAACAAAAAACACATGGGGGGTGGGGAAAGGCTGTTGAAATAAGAGTTTTCAGCCATTTAAAGTACTTGCTCTTTACTTATCTGGAGGGAAGAAATAAATATCCCTCAAGAATTGCTTTTCTGAGGAAGAAAAATGCATTTGAATTTAGCATTTCCCTAAGTGACTTGGTAAGACAGCATCATATCATTACCTCTGCTATATGACAAATATCCTAGTCCACAACCAGCAAAAACAATCACCTGTAGATAGGGGAAAGAAGAGGGAGGGGCAGGAAAAAAAAAGAGGGGAGGAGAAACAGGAAAAAAGCTGTATTTACTGCCTTTAACTAAGTTGTTGCATACATTTCTCATTTAGAGAGATGTCAGTACATTGATTAAAAAATTCAAAATCCTAGCCCCATTTTGAACAAAATATGAGCCCAGAAAGAAAAGCTAATCAGCAGCATTGTCAACCAAAATACTGATCTTGAGCAACATAATTCATCTGAAGAAACATGTTCCTGTTCAACAAGTCCCAAAATTAGACATGGTTTTATTAGGCATGATTTTAAATATCTACATCAAGAGTATATTAGCATACATGCATTTATAAAGTCACTAACTAATGACAACACAGAACTGTCCCAACTACGATCCATGTAATACCTTAGAAGCTGTTTTAAAGAATACTCAGACAAACTTCTTTGCCCTCTAAGAGGAGGGAGATAAAAACTCAGTGCAACCCTCAGTTGAAATGCAAGGACAGCAGCAAAAGCTTCTGCGTTGAGTACCACAGGCCCAAATACGTGAGAACGCCAGAGTGACTTGACACATGGCCAAAACTACCAGGAGGACCCCGAATTCTCCACCTGTCACTGCTACTTTTGAAGTAGCTACTGCATCAGTGAACTACAGCTTCCTGACACCACCTAAAATCCAGCTGCCACTTCCAGCCCTACCTTGTTACTTCAGCAAAACATAGAGCAGAGTTGGGGTGAATTTAGATGTTCCAGACAGACCAAGACTATGACCCTGTCGATAGATCCAAACCAGGACATAAGATGTTGGTGCCTCCTTCTAGTGAGGAGACCTTTCATGGATTAAACAGTGGGAGAGAGCAGAAGCCACTGAAACAGAGGACGGCAGAAAGTTTTCTCCTCCACCAGCCTGGCTCCCCTCAGCCTCTCTTGCAGCAATGCAGACTGGGGAGACAGGACAGTTCCTTCAGTAAATTGTGACTGCTGTTCTAAACGCACTTCACACCCATAACTAGCTAGGGGTTATGGGAGAGTCTAACTAGAAAAGCCTGATTAACCTCCGTCATGAGACCTGCAGAGCACATGAGGCAGAAGTAGAGTCAAAGCTAATTCACAGAAACTTGCTTAAATCCAAGTCGGGAGGAGAACTGGGACACATACAGAGATAAGACTCTGAGGAAGTCCCAGACAAGTGTTTGCATTTCTGCAGCCACCTGCACAGGCAGCTCGAGGCCTAAGCTGCTTCTCCACTCCCACCGAAGGGCTTCACAAAGCAGGGCTGAAGGCCAGGGAGTTAAATTAATCTTCAAACAACCTGGCTGAAATCCCCTTGGGAATATAGAAGGGGCTGAAGTTTCTGCAGCTCTTCTCAGCATGTCAGCAGTAATGCAGACAACATGCAAACAGCACCATGCATGTGAGAACCTAATTAATTGTACTCCTGTCTGAAGCACAAATCAAGCTGTCTAAAGGCAGGTGTGAGAGATGAACCGGGGTGATGTCCTGGGGGCTGACCACTCAGTATGAGGTAAGATACAGACTCTACGTGCTGTAGCCAGAGAATGGAGACACTGAGCTTAAGCAATTACTTTTCTAGAAAGAAAAGTAACCCACTGGGAAGTAGTTGTTCTCTCATCCTGTAGTACCATAGAGTCTTAGGGTCTCTTTGATAGGCGTAACCTTACCCATACACAAATACAGTCCTTGGAAACTGTTAGAGACCACCATAGCTATGAAGGGTTCAGAAGACAACAAGTCATCTGGCTTTGCACTTTGCTCCTTCATCAGTAGCAGCCAGACATCTCTCATGTCAGCAGCTACCAACTAACATGAAATAACTAGGGTACAAAATAACAGCATGGCAATATAAAACCCTAGGAACAGGTACTTCAAGAATCATGAGACTTGTCTTAGTCCTCTCCTCTAGGGAGAGGATGAGGACACAAACACTACCTCAGTCATCACTCTTCCTTTTAGGGCTGGATGAGCATATTCATTGCCCTCCTGATGTGAAGTCCATACTTCATTAATGCTCCTACCTCTGAAACATTGCAAAGACATTAAAACTTCAACAGCAAAGCAGCTCCTGCCCCTGTGGCACTGTGTTATGCTTCATAACAACCAGTGACCAGAAGCATTCAGTCTGCCCAGGGCATGCAGAAAGAAAAAGATGCACTATACATAGTGTCCTCTTCGGTGTTTCCTCCATCTTGAGTTCACCCCTCAACCCTGTCTGGACCTGCCCGAGAAGTTTTCTGAATGAGCACAGGTAAGAGGAGCATTAGAGAAGAACATCCAATCTGCATTTTTACCTGCTGCAGCCAGAACTTAAAGCAACAACCACCGAACACACACTTTCCCACACACCTTGTCCCTGCTTCCCTCTCCCTAGTCAGCATAAACCTGGGCCAATGCTAGAGTCAGGAAAAGTGCCCTCAATATGCCAAACTCATTGAGCACAGAAGGGGAAGCAGAATTGGAGCATCGCTCACATCTTAAGTCCCACTACATAAAACAGGGAAGGTCATAGCTTCCCTTTCTCAGTATTACGGCACCTCCCCAAAGCATTAATCTTTTACTAGCAAAGGATCTCTGATAAAGGCTGGCAGAGAAGCAACAGCCACCACAGTCTGGACAGGAGGGCTACCTTCTGGTTGATAAGGTATGTTTTTTTTTTTTTTTTTTTGTGGGAAAGATCAGCTGCCACCTGCTTTTAGCCAGCAGCCACAAGCCTGAGCCACGAGCATGGTACAACCTACAACTCAAGTGCTTTGTGTCTCACAAACGGACAGCAAATACCTGCCAGGAGTCAAGAGGCCAATTCATCCAGAGCCTCCCGGGAGCCTGTGATGCTGCCAGCACCAGATTAATGATGTACCTGGGCTGAACCATGACACAAGCACCGCGCGACCTTGCTGCCGGAGCGGTACAAGTTCTGCTCTGGCTTCAGGAAAGCGGGCTGGTTAACCCATGCTTGGGCATTTGCAATGGCATATCCAGAGAGCTGCCAGATACCATCAAAAATAAAGGCCTGTCCAATGCCCTAAATGGATTAGCATCTAAACTTTACTTCAGCAATAAGTATCTTCACACATCTGGTCCTGCTGAGAAACATCAGGTTCTGAACAGGTCTGTTTCAGAGGAAGCACCTTCTCCTGGTACCACATTGTACCCGGGGCCTCACACAGAAACCCATTCGATTTCACCCATCTCCATACTCCGATATTTTTCCTATCCGTCTGTCCCTGTCCCACATCAGGAGTTTTGCAGAACGTGGAGCTCTTGTTCCTCAATTCAGCAAACACACTCAGTTAGAAGGTAAATATGAGCTGAGTAGCTTTGCTGGATTGAGGCCAGAGCGCTCTGCAACGTTCATGGTCAAAGGCTTCAGGATTAAAGAGATACATTGAAAAAGAAGAAAAAAAAAAATCAGATATTCAAATAAGGACAGGAGAGGAATCACCAGCATCCCAAGCAATGGCTGGCCAAGAGCATGCCATCATCATTACCATCTCCTACTGGAAGCAGCTCTCAGAGCCTCACATGCAGATCTTTCCTATATCAAGCACTGTGTACAATAAAGAGATGATAAAAAACAGCTTCTTGGTCCAACACACTTGCCAGACTTGCTAAAGAGTGTTAAAAAATAAATGAAGAGACACGGAGGATCCTTGTGGTACCTGGAGAACAATGGAGACTAGGAGCAGCAGGAAGAGCGGCGCGGAGGGACCCGGAGGGCTCCTTCTGGGAGCCTCTGTGCAGGGAGGGCGACCCCTCCTCCCCCTGCTGCCCTGGGGACAGGCTCCCGCCTCCGAGCGCTGCCCAGACGGGCCCCACGCGGGGCAGCCACCCCGCGCGCCCGCTCCGACACGCCAGGCGGCTCCCACTTACCGGGAATTACGCGCTACTCGAAGCGGCCACTTCTCTTGTTAGCGAATAAGCGAATTAACCCCCACGCGCGTAACACGGCCGCACGCCCCTACCGGCCCCGCCGCATCCCTGCCCGCTCCGGAAAGGCCCCACAGCAGAGCCACGAGGAGCACGAGCCCCGCCCCCCCGCCCGCAGCCCTTAACGGACCCGCACGAGGCGCCGCTGCCGCCGGGGCTGATGCAACGGCGGCGACGGAGGGAGGGAGGGAGGGATGCGCGGCGCCGCCTGCCCCACCCCCGCGAGCCGGGCGCTCACCGAGGACACCGTCCTCACTCGCGCTGCGGTGGGAAATGAAAAAACAAAATAAAATAAATCTATCGTGATGAAACCCCAAGCGATAAACACGCGAGAGGGGGAAACGGCGGCAACGGCAGCGCGAGGCCGCGCGGGCAATAAGAAGCGCCCGGAGGCGCCGGCCCCGCCCCCTGCGCGTGCCGCCGGGAGGGGGCAGGGCAACGCGCGCCGCCATTGGCCGCGCCGGGGGCGTTGGAGGGAGGCGCCGGCCAATGGGGAGGCGCGCTGTGGAGGGGGCGGGAGGGGGCGCGTGGGGCCGGTCCCGCGTGGGCGCTGGGGGTCCGCGTGGCGGGGGGGAGGGGGGCTCTGCCTCGAGCCGCGTGAGGGGGTGGGAGTGAGCGCCGGGAGCCGCGCATGCGCACGCGGCGCCGCGCGGGGCGGCTGCTCGCTTACTGCGGGGCCATGGGCAGATGCGGGAGCAACAGCGGCGCGTGGGGAGTGATAACAACAGTAACAATAATAACGGGACTACGGCCGCGGTGGGGAGGGGGGCTACTGCACACTTGCCACTGTTCAGGGTAAAAGTTAAAAAGGCAAGACAAAGCAAAAAAATCTTTCGCCGAAGCCCGAAACGCTGGGAAGGCTCACGAGAGTGGGGCATGTTGAAAAAGCAGCTTATGGCAAAGTGCTCTGTCCCCAAAGGGTGCCAGGGAAGAGGGCACGGGCAGCGCAAGGTCGCTGTGTTTCAAACGTGGTTCACCCTCACGTGCTGCGCGTGCTTTAGGCAGCCAGAGGAGTGGAGCTGATGACCTGCCTCCACCCGCAGGTATAGATCATACCTGGTATAGCTCTTTGCAGAGTATTGCATGCTGTATAAAAATAAAAGTAAGGAAATGGAGGGCTAAAAATGACAAGGCAGACATTGCAACAGGATGCGACTGGTCTGAAGCTGAACAGCTCTAGAGAGAGCTGCTGTTGAGAAGCTGAACCCAGATTTACAGTACACGATGCTATTAGGAAAAAAAGCACGGGAAGAACACCAAAGGATTAAACACAAGTTAGGGAAAGAGCCAGGTGCGTTTTATACTTGCCTTAAAAATGCAGCAATGTTGAGGCAGCTGTTAGGCTGATTCGTTACCTGTGCTAAAATCCACACTCGAGTTACACAGGAAAATCCATATGTAAAGACAGAATACGTTGCCTTTCCCCTGCCCCTTTCTGGATCAAAGTAGACAAAACTACTCACTCTGAGAGAACATACTGTTCTACACTGCTATTCTCCTAAGGAAAGATATCTTCCAAAACGACGCTGTTAAACAGGGTAATTCTCTGCCTGAAATGACAATTTGCCTGACTAGTCATGTCTGAAATATGCGTGTAAACTGGAGCAGCATACAGTGAGGTTTGCACAGGTAGCCATGAGCCCCAGTGGAGTGGTGGGGAAACTGCGAATCGGCAAAGCCTGTGGAATCGGCAAAGCCTGTGGAATCGGCCTGTGGTTTGCAGCTGGTGCCGCCGAGGTGCAGGCAGCCACAGCCGGAACGCAGAGCATCAAAATGCCCACGCGGAGCACGCCTGGCACTTGGATATCAGAGATCTGCAGAAACATGGAGATGTGTGATGCCGACCCACAAAGCAAGGCAAACCAAAAAAAAAAAAAACACAAATATTTGTTTTTGGTTTGCCAGGTCCTCTAGACTGTGAAGCAGGCCAGACTTGTAAGACCATGTGACAGCAAGAGGCGTGCTGGAAATGATCTGAGCACAGTGTGCGAGCCTAATGAGAGGTGTCTTCAGTTTTGCACCACTGATCTGTACTCAAAATTCGGTCTCCCTCACCACAGCCGTGCAGGGCAAGCTTCCTTCTGCAGTGCCAGGGGAAGGCAAGGGGGAGGAAAACTGGCAACACTTAACAAGAAAGACAGGGTTTTACTTAGGAAGAAAAAAAAAAAAAAAAAGACTTCAAGCATATCCATGGCAAAGAGACACCCACAGTGTCCCGTTGTCATTAGCGGTATTAACATCAACCATGGAGTTGGGAATGCACAAAGCCTTTTTTTTCCACAACGCTGCCCACTAATTGCACCATTACAGCTGGTCCCAGGTAGTGGGACACCAGCCCTGATCTTCAGCCCAGCCTTGTGAATAACTCCCATAAATCATCAGCTCATGATCAGTATCATAAGTGGAACCACTTAAGACTTCTTCCTTGGATTCATGCACTTCTGACAACACTTAGGATTGTTTTCTTCTGAGGAACAGAAGAACTTGTGGAAAGCGTTGGTATATAATAAAATCATGGTTTGATTGTAACAGACTTGTGATGGATGTGACCAGAATATGTACACAGAAGTAAACTTGTTCAGGAATAGCAAGCAGAGAATGTTGTTTCTTGTTCCAGCGATGAATGCACTTGCTGAAGACTGGGAAGGAGAAAGGAGAAGAGAGGAGAAGAGAGGAGAGGAGAGGAGAGGAGAGGAGAGGAGAGGAGAGGAGAGGAGAGGAGAGGAGAGGAGAGGAGAGGAGAGAAGAGGAGAGGAGAGGAGAGGAGAGGAGGAACCCCCCTTTGAACATCTGCTAGCAGTGGTCCTAGCAGATAAAGGTAAGCGGGGTTATGGTAGGATCACTAACAGAGCAAGAGCAAATGGAGGAGCAACTATTGAAGCCGTTGGATGCTTTCGTGGTACCCAGGGGCTGCTTTGGAAGGGTGTGCACAAGGCTCTGGCACCAGGTCATATTTACACAAGGAGAAGAAAAAGCAGCCCAAGAGGAGCCACTGCAGACTTATTTTAAATGACTGGGAGAAACAGCAAGCAATTTAGAGGACAAAATCATAACTCAAAATGATATTTGACAGACTGGAGAGATGACAAGGAAAAGTAAAATAGGATGTTGGCCAATAAGGTCAAATGCCAAATTTTATGGCCAAGGAGGAACAATCAGCTACTCAATCTAGATGGCTATCTAGACGGCAATTCTGTAGAGGGGAACATATGATTATAGCGTAATGCAAGTTCAATGGAAGTCAACAATGCCCTGCTGTTGTGAAAAAGGCAAACATCATACTGGGTTATGCAAACAGGAATATAGCCTGTAGGACACATGGCACTCAGTTCCAGTGAGACCTGAGCTGAGATACCATTTCCAATCTGCAGTGCTGCATTTCCAAAAAGATACAGCCCATGTGGATCATGACCCAAGGAACATAACAAAGGTGTGGAGAAGAAGCATGATCCAAGCAGAAACACTGGAAGAAATTGAGCTATTTGGAGAAGAGAAAACTGAGGAGAGATAGAACTGTCTTCACATGGCTGAAGGGTAATGAGGAAGGGCATAAACTATTTTCAATGTTCCTTCAGAGTAGGAGAAAGTTCAAGAGGTTAAAGATGCAACGATGAAGCTTTAGCATGAGAATCACAGACAATGGAAGGGGAAGTCTCCAGCCCAGCCTCCTGCCCCAAGCAGGGGCAGCAGTGAATTCACACCGGGTTGCCTAGGGATGTGTCCACTTGGGCCTTGGAAACCTGGAAGGATGGAGACTGCACAGCCTCTCTGCACCATCTGCTGCAGTGCATGATTGTTCTCATAGGGAATTTTTTTCCTATATGCAGTTGGATATATCCCTATATTCTTACCCTTTCTTTCAATTTACCTCAGTAAAGATCTTGGTTTCATCTTCTCCATGAGCCCCCATAGACACAGGAGGTTGGCTGCTGGGTACCTCCACAGCCATCCCTTCCCCTGCCTGAGCAAGCTCCACTCCCTCAACTCTCCTCACGGAATGAGTGCTCCAGCCCTCAGCCACATCCATGGCCCCCACCTGAATTCCATTTATCCATGTCTATCCATGCTGTGGGCTCAGGTCCAGTTTCTGTCCACTACGACAATCAGGACCTTTCCCACAGAGCTGCTCCCCAGCCAGGCAGAGCCTGTGGCTAGGGCTCCCTCCTTCCTGGGACAGGGCTTTGTGTTTGTCCTTGCTGACTTTCATGAGGTTTGTTCATGAAACAAGGAATGAACCAGTCCAGTGCATGGTCTGACCTCTCCAAGTCCTTCATGACGGCAGCCCTGCTGTCCAGTGTATCAGCTACACTACCCCAGGCTGGTATCATTTGCAAACCTGATGAAGATCCACTCATTTCCTCCTCCAGGTCACCAGCAAAAATACTGAACAGGACAGGTCCCAGGACAGAGCCCTGTGCTACTCCACTTGTATGTGGTCATCAGGTAGGATATGAACCATTAACCACTGTCCCTAAGCCCAATGACCAGGCATTTTTTCACTCATCTGAAAGTCCATCCATCCAATCTGCAACATCCCAGCTCAAATGCCAGGATGTTGTGAGAGACACAATCAAAAACCTTGCTCAAGTACTCAAGTCTATGTACTATTACTATGAGGTAGATGCCATCCACTGCTCTCCCCTCACCAACAAATCTGTTCCCTATGCTAGAGACAGTCTTACTGTTAGGTGTTACAAGGGCTTGAGAATCACAGACGAGGCTGAAGACCAAGGGCTTGGCTCCTTGCAGGTAGGGCAAGAAAGGCAATTAAAAGTTGCTTTGTTGTGGTCAGTAAGATCAGCCTGTAAAAATCAAAAATCATGAGTCAAACGCCTCCAGAATGAAAAGACTGGCTCAGAGATTCATTAGTCTCTTACTTGGTCACATTTTGGCCTGTCTTTAATTTAGGAAATTCCCTTGCCCAACCCCAGGCCAGCTATGCAGCAATTAGCGCTGCTCACACTCCCCAGGTCAGTAAGGCGGTTTGCTCGCTTCCACCTAAGCTTTGTCCAGAAATTAGTTCTTCTCCTATCTGCCTCCAAGTACCTTTAAGAAGCCTCTCCTGCTTTTCTCTCCCCCAACACAAGAGTAAGATGAGAGGAACCATACTCTAATAAAGGAGGAAGAGCAAAGGATGGAAGATACAGGACTGTACTAAGCTGTGGAACTCCTGACCTTTCCGCTGTGCGAGAGCAGCACTAGCTCTTGCGGCACACGGGTGGCTGGCGAAGGGGGCAGCGCTCTCCCCGTCTCCTCATGTGGGTTGGCTATGCAGCAGGTTGCAGGGAAGGAGCTTCCTCCCTCCTCTCCTCTCCTGGCTGCCATCCCAGACAGCTTCAGCGGGAAAGGAAATGATCTGAAGTGCAGCCAAAATCCAGTTGCTTAGGTGGCAACACTGAAACGAAGCCAGACACTGGCAAAGGTGCAGCAGGCCTAAACCAGGCTGACTGCTGGCTTTTCTGTGGAAAATGAAAGGGCTGGGAGATGTGTTTGATTGCTATCTGATGGCTTGTTCCCTACTTTCTCTCACAGCTCACTAAAAGCAGAGCAAGAACAGATTTCCCTCACCCCGATCTAACTAAAAGTGCAGCTCTGGAGACTGTGAAGGTTGGAAGCAAGTGAATAGCCTACAGCTTACTGTTTTTAACAGTGCTCAGGAAAACAGCACTACACATACCTTCATCAAAAATAAATCATGTTGTGTCCAAATAATATCCTAATCCTACCAATTTCTCTCTATAATGGAAACAGCTTGCACCTAAGGCACCTGGATCAAAGGGGCACCAATGCAGGCACAAACTGTTCTACATGGTTCCAGCTCACCTGAGAGGTTGCTGCTCCGGCCTTACTCACAACCCACTCCATCATCAGAAATCGTTGCCCTTCTGCTCTGTTAATGCACCTATATACTGCTAAGAGGTAGGTAACTGTGTTTCAGTAGTTACAGATGAGACAGGCGAGCATCCTCCTCCTCCTTCCTGCCTACCACACATTGAAATCAAGGTGCTGGCTGCACATCAGGTCTTTGGGCAGCAGAACTGGTTTGATAGATTCCACTGTTCACCCCCATTTCACAGATCTAGTTGACCATTGAAGCTTGAAAGCAATGGAATTGACACCTTTCTTCTTTGGCAGTAATCTCCATGAGGAAAATGGTGACCTTCTGAACTGCCTTTGCTGCAGTAGTACAGAACTGTATAGTACAGGAGAACTCCATCCTTTCAGTAATGGTTCTTCTTGCAGGAGGTCATGATTTCATGAGGAATTAAACAACGTGACTTCAGTAACAGGGAACTGGCTGTTTATGGCCGAGACGCTTAAGGGACTGGGGAGGGCTACAGAAATCATAAAGGGACTGGAACATCTTCTCATTTGAGGAGAGGCTGAGCGAGCAGCACTGTTGCACCTGGAGAACAAAAGGCTCAGGGTGATCTCATCACTCTCATCAACGTATATAAGGATCTGGTAAGACGGTGGTCAAGGCCAGACCCCACGAGAGGCAATGGGCACAAACTGAAATACATCAAAATCCACTTGAACTTAAAAAAACACTTATTCACCGTGAGGGTGGTTGAAAAATTGGACAGATTTCCCAGAGGCTGTGGAGTCTCCAACCTTGGATACCCAAAATCTGAAGACACACACAGGCCGGGTAACCTGCTTGAGCAGGGCACTGGGACCAGATGAGCTCCAGAGATGCCTTCTAACCCCACCTATTCTGTGGTTCTGTGACTGATGAGCATACAGTTGTCAAGGAAGAAGCATCCACATAGAGCAGTGCTCTGTTATATACACGCATTAAGTTAATAAACTGAAAACTTCAAAAAAGAAAAAGGTTGCATGCATTTCTAAATAAAGTACCACTAGTTGGATGAATCCAGAAATGCTTACGCATAGTTTAAAATTTGTCAAGGATGAATACGATATTAAGCAGTACTGGTTTATTCCACAATCATTTAGCTAGAATTTTTTTTTAAATTGAAGTTCACACAGGCTAAGGTAAAGTTGTGCTTTGTCCAATCCCTGCAGTCAACGACAAAAGGCAGTAACCCTTGTCTTCCAGGACAGATTTTTTTTTTTCTTTTCCCCAATTCTGCCATAAATGCATTACTAGCAGTTATGAATGTTGGGGATTAAGTGATTAACCCTGAAGTAGTGCTCCTACAGCAGTTCCAGATCTAGTGTGCTAAAGACAGTACGTCCAGTTTAAGGTGCTGCTATAAGAGTAGACCAATGAAAATGGATGAGCTCCTCAGCTCTCAGACACTTGCAGCTTGAGCCATGGAGCATTGGAAGAATCGTATTTAAAAAGCTGAATCCCTTATCGGTTACTCGGTTAAGCAAGATCCTCTGTCACAGTTAGGAGAAACCTTATTTCTAATCCTAATTTCTAAACAGAAATAGGCAAACTTTCTTGAACTACAAAGCTGTTTTTCTTTTTTTTAAGTTACACTTGTTCAATACTTAACCTTTATCAGATAGGTTTTTTTTTTTAAATGAAGGAAAGGCTTGCTCCACCAACCCTAAAAAACAGAAAGCAAAGAACCACTTATAGTAGCAGCTCAAACCAAGAGCTAGTAACTTTAAAACTGCAGTCTTTGTTCTCACTAGTCATTTAAAGAGCAGCATCCCATGTAAAGGAAAGAGATTATTTTTGTCACATTCTTATAAAAAAGGCTTTATTTTGAACAAGTTTTCTCCATTTGGTTTTACAGTCTCAACATACATCATATTCATGGACAAGCAGCATTTTCACAGAATAAGAGCCAAATACAAATAAGAGGAAGCCATTTGGGATTAACAGTTCCAATCAAATTGACTCTGATTTAAGAAAATACTGTATGCTGTCACTTATTTGAGGTAAAGGAATTCTATAAATTAAGATCCACTGTTTAACAGAAGAGCTGACATTGAAGTATTTGGGAGAAGTAGGTACTTTTGGGAAGGAGGGGAATTCTTACTCCAAGACATTGTGAACAATAATGGAAGGAGGTGGGATTTCCACTTTCGTTGTATCCATAAATCTGTCAAGTTTGGACAAATGTTTAAGTATTTAACAAGGTTTGTGCAGTTAAAAGTTTCTGATCTGATGCATTTTACAGGTAATATTCAGTCTTGTGCAGGTGAACCTAGCAAGACATGTCATGAGCTTAGTTTGTGCGCTGAATGCTGTCACTGACCAGGCTGTTGGGTAAAGATCAGGGTACGCTTTTTCCCTTGAGTGTGCAGTAAAATCCACTGCTTTCAATGCCCTATGACATATTCCAGTTACATCTTTTTTTTTTTTTTTTCCTTTTTTTTTTTTCAGGTAGCTGTAGAATCAGACAACAAAATAGTGCGTTTGGGGAATCCAAGTGGGCTTTCTTTTTAACAAAAATTGTACTGGGGGAGTGGAAATCCAACTTCTGCTATCATACAAAAACACATCCGCTGTTTAGTAAGGTTTATCTAAACCAGTAAAAGCCATTAGATGGATACATTTATGTCAGTTTAAAACTAATCTGCTTATAGAGCAAATAGTTTGCATCATTAATCTCTGCGTAAAACAGGGTCTTAAACATGGTAACTACATTATACTAGATGCTATGTTAAAAACCAGAAAGGGTATCCTCACCTTTTTGAGCTTGAAATTTAAATTAGCTCAGTAAGAATCCTAAACCTCATTGAAGAGGAAATGGAACTGGATTAATATGCTGTAAACTGCAAGAACTAAATTATCAATGTTAAATTCCTAATGCCTCGCAGAAATACCACAAGTGTCACTTTAGCCATCTATTCTCAGCACTGTTAAATTTCAGGTGAAAAAGAGAGCTTAATTTGATTTATTTACGTGCAACACAAGGCAAACAGTGAGGCCATCTTCATGTAGAGATACATTTCATTAAAAAAGTTAATGGCAAAAGAAGTTTCATAATCTGGTTGACAAAACCATCCAGGATGAACATAAGAAATTTAATCTGATTTGGTGTAAAAAGTTTGAAGAGACAAAACATTAGAACAGCCACATTTTTTTCAGTATTTTTTTTTGCCAGTTCCAAGTGCCAAATGGTTTTATGCTTATTTTGTGGGGAGAAGCTGGTTTGTTAATCTGGCTATGTAATCCTTCCACATCCTTTGCATTTCTTTTTATATAATCAAGGAACAGATCCATCTTTTAGCAAGTTATCCAACTGTGAGAAATAACAGAGTGCTAGGAAGTTCTCTCCTACACTGGAAAGATGCACTGTATTAGGAAACTTCATGTATGCAAAGTTGTATCTTGCAGAAATGACTAATAACCAAAACTGCATGCTATCTCACAAGCAAGATGAATAAAAACAGAAATGAATTTAAACTGTAAATCAGCAACTGTACAATTTCTCTCTCAAGATGTTCCAGCAATACTTCAATTAGAGCTTTAATTCCTTAAGAGATGCACAAGTTATTTTAACTATTGTGCAAAACAGTTAAAAAACAGAAAAAAAATGTCCTTTTTTCAGTGAAGAAACTCCCATCTGTCCATTAGCTTTTATCCCAGTTCAGATCTCTTGGCAAGCGAGTGAAGCTGGAAAAAAGTGACTTGTTTTCCACTAGTGTCCAGTTAGTCTAGTATGATACAGAACACTAACGAAAAGCTTTCCATTAAAGAATAGCCAAGAAAACACAGTGAAAAAAAAATGTTCATGAGTTTGGTCCTTGTATTTTAGGACCTTGTACTTCCTTCAGAACATCCTATGTTAATACATACTGCTGCATGGAGCATGAGTTTGGGAACAACTCACCTGCCTATTATGAACCAGTGTAATAAGATGATTATTCTTCACACTGCACTAGGTCATTTCCCCCTAGTCAAAGACAAGGGATTTAATCAAGAATCGTAATAAATTGAACTATGAACTCTGGAACAGCCAAGAGCAGCAACTCAACTACTCCAGAGTGCTTAGAAAATAGGCTTTAGATTTTACATCAAGGAATTGGATTTATTGTAAATGCCACAGTCACATTGATAGACAGAGCACAGACTTCTGGTAACAAACAAACATACATTTCTTTTTTTTAACTAAGCATTTCTACTTGGTAAATAAATGCACTTCGCACAGCCTTTCTTTTAAATGTGCCTAAACTAACCTAAATAAGCAGACAGCATAGCAGAAAAGGGAAACTTATGTGAGTAACTGTTTCTCAAGCAGTATATTATTTTTACTATGTATATAATATTTTATATTATATACACACACATTTTCATCAACAGTTCAAATCATACCCGAATAAAAAAAAAAAAGAAAAAGAAAAAAAAATGGTGCTCCTCCAATACATTTACCACCTTTCCCTCAGGCATAGTTAATTCAGGTATTTGTCAAGATAGAAGAATGACAATTAAAAAGACTCCCCCCACAAGAAACAAGTTACACAAAGAATACTGTATCACTACAAATTTTTATTCAGAAGCCCATCTTTAAAAAAAATCTCATTATGAACTTGTTTGGTCAAACTACAACACTTTCTAGCAGACATACAGTAAAAATGGCATGGCTCAGAATCGACCGGATCTTTCGCGGTCTCTTGACCGCCTCCTATCACGCTCGCGTCCTCCTCCGCCACCACCGCCACCTCCACGACCACGATCTCTGGATCTAGATCGGCGTTCGCGGGACCTCGACCTGGATCTATGCCTTTAAAGAAAGTTGGAACATTTTATTGTTTCACCATATGCAGTAACTTACAGACTACGCAATGGCAAATTCAAGCGTTTAAGTAATAGGGAAGAAGGAGCATGATGGGGGATTTAAAGGGTAGATAAACTGGGGGTGTAAAACCATGCATTTACACACTCAGCAAATTTAATATTGAGGAGTCAACACACCCCGTGAAAAGACACAATTGTGCACTGCTGGTCACTCCTTCAAATGGATGTTCAAAACAAAGCACATAGAAGAACTAAATGCAGTGTCACACAGCTTCTAACTGAAGCAGCGATAAGGGGGCCCCTGCTCTTGCAGTCTTATCTATACAAAACCTACAGCTGTTGGCAAGCCCACTCCTGTGAGATCAGCTGCATTAACCAGCACTTAAAGATATAAGTACTCCATGGACTTTTTCACTTCCAGAAGGAAGTGAAATCCTCCCGGCATCTGGGGATCATGACTTTTAAAATCAGGCACAAAGATCAAAACCATCCAGACTGCATCGCTAACACAGCTATTTACAGCCCACAGCATAAATTTAAATAGCTGTAGAAATACAGCAGAACTTAGCATTTGTGTTTGTGTGAACCTCTGAAAGTCTAGGTTTGCAGATTACTGCTCTGCATTGAGATGTTCCTGGGATGTGGCCAAGAGGAGCAAGGCAAATTTCACTATGACACAGACGCACAACTCATGTGCCACTGAACTGTCAAAAATTATTCAATTAGCCCATTATTCAGGAGTTTTAGTGCACCCTTCCTTTTCATAACTGAAACCTGAATATTTCATTTTGTGTAGAACTACATAGGTTATTCTAAATTACATACTCGTAAACCTCACTGACTCAAGGGCTGATTTTTTTTTTTTTTTTTTGCATCAAGCTTTATCGCTCGCTCGCATGTGATAACTTTAGTTTCATAAAGACTTTAAATGGGGCCAATAAAGAAAATCACAGGGAGGACTCAACTATTTGTTTTACCACTGACAGAAACTGGGCTACAGGTAAAACAATCATATTCCAAATTCGATCTATCTTGCAAGAAGAGGCAACAACCTAGTGCTTTCCCAACTCTTGAGAGATCAGGATTCCTAAGAGTAACCATAAGGCAAAACAAGAGCACGTTTTCTCTTTTCTAAAAAGAAGTCAAACATCTTACAGGCTTACATTTAAGACTGAATTAATATTAACCAGGATATTTTAGGAAAGTATTTAGTCAAATACTTGTGCCTAAACAATGCAATCTGCTTTTTCCACAGTTAAATTAGTACAGACCCAGAACACAGCAAAATATTCACAGCATTGACAATGAGTCTCCGCAAAAAGGTCAGTATTTGGCCAACTAGAAGCACTGATAAGAAAAACTTTCTCATAAACCTAGACTCCTTCTGCGATGGAAAGGGGAAGAGGGACACCTCCAAAGCTGCACTACATATAAAGGAAGCTCAACAAATTTACATGCCTATCTTACGTATCGCAAGTTTCCTAAAAACAAGGAGACTGAATCCATTTCAGAAGAATCCATCCACAAAACAGATGTCACAGTAACAGCACTGGTGAAAGTTTTTCTACGAGGTTATATAAGGCACTTTTTTTTTTGCCATTAAGTGAAATTACTATCCTTTTGCCCTGTCAAGCATTCCTATCTATGAGGGTCATTTTGTGAGGCTGGGGTCAATAAAAAGTGCTCAAGTGAACTCCTGTTAGCAGTAATAAGGAAGTAGAAGAACTAGTCCTTACCTGTTGAAACTAAAGGAAGTACTAAACAACAAAAATAAAGGGGAAAAAAATTCTGAATGTTTCTACAGATACAACTGATTTTACTTGATGCTAAATGACTGCTCGATTCTGACAAAATGACCCAAAAGCCACTTATCCTGCTTCTAACAGAAACCAGGAGCAAGTAAGTACAGAGGAGGATAAGCAGAGAAGAGGTACGAAGCAAGACTTCTCTCAGCCTGTAACAGCTCATAATTAGGGTATTTTAACCAGATGTGGTTCCTAGGTATTAAGTCTCACCAGATCTTCTTTTCCTTGTACTCACTCTTCTCTTAAATAAAGATTAGTCTTCAGCTTCCATAGCACTTCTTAGTAAGATGCACTGTTACTTAAATTGTTCTATGAAGACTATTCCTTTGTTCTCAATTGGTCGTTTGCTAACTTCACTTGAGGCCTTTCATCTGCACGTCTATCACAATCCCACTGGACAAAATGAAATGCAGAACTTTTACAGGTTTTCCCTTTAGAATGTTGTGTCCAAAAGTAAACTCACTTTTTACGACGACGCCCATACAACTCGCGTCTTAATTCCCGAGAAATGGGCTTCAAATGCATAAAGTTGCAGAAACCTCCTCGTGTACACTCCCTGTAAGAGAATTTGAGAAATACAGTTAAAATTCCTTGCCATACACTGTATGGGTTTGCCGTAAGCCTTAGTGGTCATCTAGCCACCTAAAAATTACTCAACTCTAACATTAAAAACAATAAAATTAAAGTATCATTTTACTGGAAATAGTGCACAGCAAAGTCTTAAAAGATGGGAAAATTCCGGAGGCTGGCTGAAGGTTCTCAATTATTATTGCTACCTGAAGTGCTTTTTTTCTTACCCATAAGATACATATAAAGCCCAAACTTAAGTAAGCACCTTTTTTGTGCAAGCCTTCTATCATTGGCAAACAGGAAACCCCTTTTTACCCCATTTCATATTGACGGCAACAAGCCTCTCTGAAGTCAGTCACAGGCGAGAGCTCAGCATGAATGGGCTGTCCATTAAACCAGCGGTTGTTCAGGTCAATCACAGCCTTTTCTGCATCTTCTTCACGGCGAAACTAAAAATAAAATCAAGGTTTTTCTCATGTTATAGAGAGGCGACAGAGGTAGAGAAGCAATTCCTAGAAAACTGATTGTGGTACCTATGGCTTTGGGCTAGTCACCAAACCAAGAGCTACTTCAGAGTTCCTGGAAAAATCCATGAAATTAGGGGTAAAGATACTAGCTTTATTTTTAATGGGGATTCAGAGTTAATCACAACACTGGTATTTTTCTAAGTTTAGTCTTTCTTTTAAGTTTTATGGTTTGCATTTGAGGATTTGATAATATTATGTTTTCCTAATAAAACTTTAAACAAAGAGGAATGTTTACAGTACTTTCCAGCATACTAACACTCTAAATGCATATTAATGCAAGTTTTTAAGGCATTAATGAGACCTCTAAAGGCAAACCGAAGCTCTCATTCATACAGAATACAAAGCAATTATGAAAAATTGATCCCACTTTAAAACAAAGTTTAAGCTTAGAGGACACAAGATTGGCATTTGCAAACTCAGCCTTTACATCCAATCGCTATGGCCTATGCTGCTAAGAATTTTAGGCCTCAATGTCATTCTTTCCAACTAAAGGAATGTACAATAAATATATCCAAACAGAAACTCCTTAAATAGACACACAAGGAAATTTCTGTGAGAGGTAGGTATCGATTATTCAAAACTGATACTAATGACTGTTAAAAGCTGAATGTAACTGACCTGATTTTGTACCTTAAACCACCCAGATACTGGTGGAAATAACCTACAAGATGTTTTGGTTAACTGGGAATTTAGAAAAGAAACGCATAATGTTGAAAACTAACTTCTGCTCAGCACTGAAATGATTAAAAGGCAATTGAAAGAAACGTCCAAAATCAGTCTTGGTAAACTAAACAATTCAGTGGTGACTGCCTTTATAACCATGCAATGAAATTGTGTTACTTTCATAAAATGGCAAAGATTCTGAATATTTAGGTCTCCCATCAATTCTTAATGTTTTTACATTCCTTTTAGATTTTGGGTCTTTCCAGTTTATATTATGAAGCTGGAGAGAAGTTTAAATCCTTAAAGAGACATCTCTATAATATACTGCATTGTTTTTGTATCCTACCTTTACGTATACATTTCCAACTAGATGATCTCCAAGGTTGTCACAAACATTCATCTCCTCAACTTCACCGTATTTTTCCTCCATTTCCGTGAAGACCTCCTAAACACAAAGCAAAGTTAAAAGTTTCAGGCACATTAGCTAAAAGCACAGATGATGCAATGCATTTAACTACTGCTGAACACAAAAGCAGGACTTTCTTAAAATATTTTTTTGGATTTGTGGTTTAGTACTTGCTGGAGCAGTGCTGCGTCCATCCAAAAGGCAAGAGCTTGTACAATGCTAATAGGATACAATAGCTATATAAGCATTAAGCATGCCACATTTAGGAAACATATAAGGTGCACTGAGAGCACTAAATAAGCCCTGCTGCTATAAATTTCCTTAAATTCATTTCTATACAAGGAATGAAAAAAGTGTATTTTAAGTCTACAGGAGAGAGGGGGATTTTGGAATCAAAATGCTACATAGTTGAAGTTGCTGTCTTTTAAAATTAAAAAATATATAATCATAATAATAAAGGCTACTAAGAACAGCAAAGTTAATGCCAAACTACCCAAAGGTTACATCAGGAAATATTTAGGATTGAAAGGTGAAAGTTTTATATCAACACCCCAGGAAAAGTAGTACACTATTCTGAATACATCTAACTGTGATATGCAGTGAATCCATCCAACTACTTTGCTTTACCACAATTTGCAGAACATTGCAATGTACTTCAAACATTAATTCTTTCCCATACCTCGAAAAATTCATCGTAATGTTCCTGCATCTCGACATCGCTCACAGCACCTGCAAGAATCAAAGAGTCACACTGATTAGAATACATAATTACAGATGAGCAAACTCTGATCTTACTACAAGATATAATCTAGAGAGGCAACCTGGAGCATAAAAGACACCATATAGCATGTTGCTAACTCATAGGAATATTAAAAGTAAGTGTCTGTGAGAAGCTTTAGTCATTGAAGTAATATCTCAAAACATTATATGACATGGTCAAATCATGACAAGCTTTAATCAGAACCAAACTAATATGCTACAAATTATGAAGCCTGGAATGGGAATTATGTTTAAATATCACTTGAACCTAATGTACAGGCTCACTCTCTACCTAGCCAATGATTTTACCTAAACAGAAGGCAAGTGCTTTGTCAGATTAGCACACATGAAAGCATAATTACAATTTAGTTTTTCTCTTCCTAAAGGCAGAGGGCCATTTTAAGATGTCCACTTCTCCAGCACATATAAACTAGAACTTGAGAGTTCATAATGTAACACAACTCAGAGCTTTAAAGAATTTATTTGGAATAGTTATTAAAATGACATGGTTTTCTTGGTGCTCTCAAAGAACACCATGCCTTACCATAGCATTTTTTTCATTTAATTTTGAGTATCACTTTATTTTTCTACAGTCCTACATATCAGCTTTTAGTGCAAGAGAAGTCAGCCATATGGTCATGTTAAAATTATTTTCATGCTCCAAGCTGGACTCCAAAATTGTGTGCTGATTGCCAGCTGCTATATATATATATATATATATATATATATATATATATATATATATATAAAAACAATGTAACTTTGGCTGAATTTCCAAAACATTGAGATTGAGTTTTATTTATTTCTTCCATTCTATTGTGTTTTAATGTACATTAAGCTGTATACATTAAAGCTTAATGTATTGTCTTTAGCAGTTAAGTGGCTTTATTAAGATCAAGCGGAGCAGTTTAAAAAATGAACTTTGCATTTTAGCCTAGGAAAATAGTCTAGGTTTTAAAATACAAACACTACTGCTTCAGTTATCAAAATGCAAAAGACAAGAAACTGGGCTAGCTAAGCTACGTTTATTCACTTCAGACTGCTGCGAGAAGGAAAAAAAAAAAAAAAAAAAAAAACCTGATGCTTTGAGCTCAGTCATTCCTGGCTAAGAGTACAAATGGCATCATTTATGAATTTTATGCTTTTGTTCGAAGACTCTTATATTAACCAGGCACACACTCTGGAACTATAATTACTTTTCTTCCACCCTGCTCACCTCCTGAAGGTGGCATTTGTTATGTAGTTTAAACTGACAATGTTTCTGGATTTGAAACATGTTGCTTTTACAAGCTTTCTTCTTCCCCACCACTTCCCCGTGGTTATATAGCAAATTCAGGAAACAGCAAACATTGAACCACTATTTCTGGACAGTTTAAGATGTAACTATATTCCCAAGGTTGTGCCAACGCCAGTGATGATAGCTTACTAACACCTAAGGATTTACTTGTGTGTTTGCTTAAATAAGTGTCAGATAGGGTTTCATGAGAAACACAGGGAATAATTAATTCTTGCCAAATGGAAAAGGGCTGAGAATTTTTAAGGAGATTTCATTGTCAGTCTAAGAAATGATAAACAACAATTAGTTAATGACTACTTGAATGTCCTTCTAAAGTGGGAAGCATACATATGCACAGGCTTTACAAACATTCATATTCCAGGGCTACTGGTATCTGAACCTTGAGAAGCCCAACTACCAATTAAAATAGTCAGAAAATCTATTTCTGTTCAAAACTAAGGTTAATTCTCTATGACGGCAATAAAAAGGAAGACAGTTAAGCAACAATGACAACAAAAGCATTAAATAGCTACCCAAGTTATCCATTTAAAATACATGCAGTACTGAAGGAGGGACACAAATTGAAAAAAAAACATGGAGCAGGGAGTTTCAGCAAACCTACTGATTACAGAGCTCCAGCTATACCACATCAGGTACAGTCAGGCTCTGTTCAGCAATTACCTGCTTGTCAAGACAAACTAAAGTTTAACACCAGTACTGAGCACACTAGAGGATCTGTTTAAGCCTCTCGCAGGTGTACAATCTAAACAGCTTCACAGACCAAACTGTAACTCTGTGCAAATTAGTTACCAGCGCATTGAGACGGGGGTATTTTCACTATGTCCAGCTAAATGTTTTTGATATACCAGAACAGCATTAACAGCTAAATATTTGTAACAAAAAGGCCTACAGATCAATAAAACTGTTTAAGTGTCTAGACAAATGAATAAAATTCATTATGCATCTCGCGTGATTGTATGCCATAAAAACCTTAAGCTACTTAATTGGGGTATTATTATTATTTAAAAAAAATGACAGAAAAACAGTGTTAACTTTTCAGTTAGTTACTGATTTCACAAAGTAAATTTAATCAAATGCTGGTAACTAATCTGAACTAGTCTATAGTTCAAAAGTCAAAAAAAGAAATAGCCAAACAAAGCTTTATTACCACACAGTCAATGTTCACTTCAACAAGAAATATTAGTTAGAAAATAACACCGATCCTTTTTGTTTCTAAAGTGTTTTGCATCTTATTTTAATATTGATGATTCAAAATGACAAATCGCGGATCAATCTTGGTCATTTTACTTCTGCCAGTCTTAAAATAGGTGTGTTTTCTTTCGCCCATTCCTACCTCATGAAGAGTCATTAGTTTATGATCACACCCCAATGGCTTTCCCTCCTCAAACATACTTAAAGATATCTTTTTACTACATATATATATATATGTGTGTGTATATACATATAAATATATGTATATGCAACATCATTTTGGAATTTGAATTTTCAAAGCACAGAAGGAATTTTAAACATGCACCTATCCAAAAGGACAGCTGCCAAGAGGGAAGCATTTGTCAGTCAAAGTGTGTCCTTTCAATGCAGACTCTAAATGGAAGCTACAATAACCTAGGGCATATTTCTGCATGAAGTCTAAGAAGTTTCAAATTCAAGCTCTCTGAGCATTTACAGGCAGGAAATTTGTTCTGGAGCAAGTCAGTAAGTCACTGTCCTGTTGTTTAGACAGTGAAGCCTAACGGACAGCATAAAACATACAGAAAAACAATCCTAAGACGCAGGTAACTGGCAGGGAAAAGGGAGGGAGGAAAGCAGTACATCAAGACTGCTTTACAACGGAAGTACAATTTCAACACTTTTTGAATGAATAGGTGGTGTCCAGATTCCCCTCAAATCTGTAGGGGTAGGGAAGAAGGTGAGGGGCACAAAAAGGTTTTTTTTTCCAATACATTTAATGAAATGTGGTCAGTTTGATCTGTTAAAACTAAAATGGTAGACCAGCTTAAGTCGACACTGAGCTCTGACAATCAAGCCCAGGGAACCAGTGAAGGAACTTGTATGAACTTACAGCGCAAACCGTCAGCAGACTGGGAAGAGTTTTGAGGGTTACGGTAAATGTTCAAGAGGGCAATGGTCTGAAATACAAAACGCAACAACTTTATATTATGGAAAATAATTTTAACAAGAAACCGGTTTCCTTTAGGGTCGCTTTAGACGAGTCTGTGCTGAAAAAGAGGTGGTTATTCTCTCCCAAGAAGGAGAACTTTTGCTTATCTGGTGACCTTTCTGAATCAACCTAACACTGTAAAGTATTAGAGATCTCATGATACTCCATTATTGTATTTTAAAAGTTATTTTATTCACAAATATTGCTATGAAGGGGTTTCACATGATTTCAGGCAGAAATTGTATTAGATGACACCCAAAGGTGATATTCAAGTTGTAGGCATTATCATTTGTTTGAATTTGGTTTTATTGAATTGTTTCCTAGTAGCAAAACCCCAGGACAAAAAAAAAAAAAAAGTAATACAATAATCAGAGTATAACATGAAATCTCCATTTTCCTGGAAGAGTTAAGATAAAAGAAAACCCACAGTTTTGGGAAACTTACCGTACATCACAAATATACCTATTTTTGGTTAAATCAAGAATTTGAGAAATGTCTGCAGCTTAGCTCTGTAAGAATGCAGAGTCACTAAGCAACTGAGCTTAAGGCTGTACAATAACAGAGAATCAGATTCAACTTATGAAGCCATTTTCTGCATTCCGAATTGCCTACATTTCCCAAGTTCTTGATCTATGCGCAAGAAGAGTTCCGTCACTTGTCCTGTTTGCAACAGCTTTATGTCAGCAGCTCAGAAGCCAACATTATTTTCTCATAATTAGGAGTGGGCTCTTTAACACCATTCTTTAAAAAAATTTCTCCAACTGTGGGACTTACAGTGTGAGCCGTCAGCCGTCTGTGCACTGTTTTGGGGGTTACGATAGATGTTTTGAATCAAGATGGTCTGCGGGGAAAAAAAATAAAAAGGGGAATTCTACTGGCTGCTGTGCATATAATAGACAATTGCAAAGAGACAACTTGTTTGCAAACAGCTATAGGTAATATTTTATTCTCAAGATCTCCTTTTGCATTTGCAGAGTATCTTCCAAAATTGCATCCAGACCATCATATTATGAAAACAGTTTTAAATTAACCACCAAGAAAGAGCTGCATTTGTCTCATAAGCTACCCTCAAAATGGAAATTGTGAGGCACAGTACCCTAAAACATCAAACTACTTGATATGCATATGCCTAGTTTTATCTTAATTTTAAGGTCAGATTCATTTCTACATCTGGAAAAAAAAAAGAAAAAAAAAGAGTTATGTGCACAGCATATAATACATAATGCCACAGAGTCTAAAATGTCACACCAAGCAATAAGGTTTGGGGGCATCGGCTACATCTCATTTTGTGCATCAGACATTTCTTGGTGGAATTTCTGTTTAAATAATATAATAGCATCATAGGTTCACATGTTTCCGATCCTTCAAATAAGGACAATATCCTTTTAGCCCTTCTGCTTTTTACTTGAAGAATTAGCCCAGGCAGACTTGAAACCTTACATTTGTACCGTTCTTCTTAAAATCAAGTTGTCTGAAAAAACAAACCATGTTTTAGTTAGTAAACTAATATTACAAAATTTCCAAACGTCCATATCACTGTAAGCAGCTCAAAAATTGAGATTGATTACTTAAATACAAGCTCAGTGTTAGTTTGTACAAATTGCAATCCCCAAACAAGTAAGCTTAACTTACACAATATTATTAGTCACAATAAGAATTTAGAGCTTGAAGTCACAGGACCAACAATGTCAAACCTACATATGCTGCCCACTTATCATGTAAAGAAACAGTAGTATCACATTTGAATCACATACTTGTTTTATTATGGATACGGGCATACTAACGAAAGCTATTGTGTTTCTGTGACCCTGGTTTAAAAATAACATATTTTAGCCTACAGTTGGAGAGAGACAGAAACATGCACACAGTTACAGTGTTTCTGCTGATTGGTGGTAATTCGATCACTCTGGATTGCATGACCTTTCCTAACACAGCACTTCAATAAAATAGCTGCACCAGCAATAGCAACACAAGATAAAAATATTGCAGCAATAACTTTCCATTAATGTCTGTTCTTTCATTTTCTATCACAGCTGATTACCAACATGCATACAAATAAAGATTTCTATAATGAATTCTATACAACTGTCAGGTCTGATAAAGACAGAACAATCCAGCACGCCTGCCGAGTGCAAGGCCCCAGTGATCCCAGGCATCACCAGGAAAGAGAGGGGAAGCACTGGAACAGGCTGTCCAGGTAAGTGGTGGAGAGTCACCGACCCTGACAGTGTTCAAGAAACGCGTAGACAAGACGCTTAGGGTTTAGCAGGCCTGTGGTGAGGGGCTTATGGTTGGACTCAATGATCTTGAAGGTCTTTTTCAACCATAATGGTTCTGTGATTCTAATACGCTCTGCAGACCCACTTCAGCTGGAGCTTGTGACTGCATTTTCTAAAGCAAAATTAAAATTGCACTGAGGAAACTGTTACTGTATTCTTTTTTTTTCAAAAAAAAAAAAAAGGATTAGGAGCTCTTTTTTTCTTTTTCTTTAAAATATATATATTACAATGGCTACTGTGGAAGTTGCTTAAATTGAAAACATTTTTCCAGATGCCAATGACCTATACTTAAGTCTCTAAATAATTAATTCCGTTTCAGCACACTGTTTGTATATACTAGTAGCATGAAGTAGTTTTTAAAATGGACAATGCTCCTCTTGATATAGAACACTTAAATTAACAATTACTAAGTTCTCTAAAATGGGCAGGTGAAACATCAGTGATGGTCCCTCTAGATCAAATACTTATTCCCTCTTGAACTCCCTCTGACCACTCATGAGAGGACTTAATTTTAGCAGCCCTACCACGCTACTCTCCTATGACGTGGACAGCCCTTGCCTCACTAATCCTCCCCAAATGGACTGTTCCAAGAAAAACGTCAGTTAAAGCCAACTGGCAAAGAACTCTACTGCTGCCTAAGTTCTACTGGTAGTGAAACTGCTAACAGCACAATGACTTTCACAGGCACCGATCCTCATTTACAATAACCTCAAAGAAATCTGTTTACCTGCATGCCTTGATAATCAGCAGTGACAGAAAAAGGCAAAGCATACAGTTCCCCAGGAATGTAAAAGAAGCTTTCTGAAAACTGTATATGTCATAACAAAAAAAAAAAAGCTATCAATCACTGCACCTCTTCTTTTTTTAAGCAGACATGCAGTCAAGCTCTATGTCAGTGACAAGATGAATTTAGTCAAAGATGACATAACCTGCAAAGGCAGCTGATATACCCTCAGCAACCAGGCAGGTTATTTTCAAGAAACAATTCTTTCACATTCAAAGGAAGTGTGTAAGTTACTCTCCAAACTTAAGAGCCTGGGTCAGAGAGCAAAGTTAATGACGGAGAAGTTGCTTTTGTTTAGTAATTTTCTCCTTTTATATGCAGAAAAGACTTAAGCTCACACCTCTGAGACAGGTGGAACATGCTGCCATCATTTGTGATAAAAAAAAAAATCTGGGATGGCTTAAGTGCCTAAACATCACTGAGAAGGCACACTCACCTGAAAGTTAGCACTGGTTGGTCTCTACTACAGGCAAGCTTACAACAGCATCGCTTCCTGCAGCCATTAAGGGTGACAGGAGATAATTAGAAATGCTGGGAGAAGTAAATGGAATACCCCCAAAAAAGCAAAAACCCGTATAAACTGGGGTTGAAAGTGTAAGTGTAAGTTAACTAGTTAATCTGGAGCTCTGTAATTATTGACTTGTATCTAAGAATTTATGTTTTACGAGGCAAGAATATACTTCCACAAGAATGAAAAACAAAAGGAAAACAAACCTGGCTAAATGTTGGTTTGTTGTGCAACCGAGAACATCTGTCTCCATGACGACAAGCTCCGATTTTGAAATAAAACGAACAGTTGACTCTGCAAGTAAAAAACCCAAAATAGTTATATCCTGGCATAGAATCACATTAATATGCAATTAATATTAAAAAAAAAATCCTAAACGCCCTTACATGAGATGGTTGCTACTATTTTACCCTTCCAGTCTATCTCACTTCATTGCGATCAGTACCACTGGGGGATGAGATGGGAAATAATGCGAAAAACAGTCTGAAAAAGTTATGCTATGAACTGCTCAGATGAGTTAAATTTAATCCCTTGTCTAGACAATATAATGTGCTTTAAAGTGATCAGTACAGGTGCATCTACCTTTTTAAAAAAAAAAAAAAACACTGTTTAAAGTTATATCCCAATAACTCTTAAGCCTTTAGCAGGATGAGGAAGTCCCCTTGACAAGCATCAAACAATTTTTGTATCAGTGACCTCAAGCTCACTCCGCAGCTGCTGGAAAAGGAATCCAAAAATCCTTTCTCTTACCTCACTATTCCTCAAACGTGCTTCTAATGTGAACACCCCCATGGCACGTATTTCCATTTGGGTGACTTTTGCCTGAAAACCCTGCTGCTCACTACATGGTAACTATTCAACCTTTTACTGCATTTACAAAACTGCTGCCAGCACAAAATTTCATTACAAAAGTAGTGCTCTTATTAAATGAAATGTTCTGGGGTTCTACACTACAATCCTGTGACATGATTGAAAGGAGAAGGGACGCAGGTGTGTACGGAAACAGACCCAAACTGCTCCAATGAGTATCTTGTGGAATTACATTTTCTGACGAGCTGCTTCAGTTATGTTGAGCTGAATGCAGACCTAGCTCAGACAAAAGGAAAGAATTTCAAGCAGGTAATATCCAACCCAAAGAACGCCCTAGATGGCATCCTTGTAAACCTCTATGCTTGATTACTGAAAAGGTCATTTTGCTTTGATATAAAATTGCATTTCCTATATAAAAAAAGTAAGTTGCACAAAGTCTTTAGATATTCAACACCGGCGAAATTAATACAGATTTTTTTTAAAACACACTTTAGGCCTTGCAGCAAGACATTTTGATACAGAGAATGCATAGGAAAATAATAATTAAGAGATATCCATGTACAGACTAAATTGTTTTAAATGGAAGAATTCCATTCCTTAAATGCAGTCACTACAGATTTTCCTGTATTAGTTAACACCTAACGGAGTCTCCAAAACTACTCTGGTTTACGAATGGCAGTAAAACTCAAAGATATATTAGGGTTATTCACAGAGAATGATGAGGTTGTCTGGGGAAAACAGAATAAAAAAATGTGAGGGGCAAGAAAACGATTGTGTTATTTACGCAAACACATTAAATACAAGAGCTCCCTTGGAACGAATATTATTTCTCCCTTGTTCAATGTTCAGACTGATTTTTTTCCATAATTCTGTGTAATAAAAACATCAGCACTTAAAAGGAAGCAATACTGAAAGGGGGAAGGTACTAAAGTATATCCAATCTCTAGAAAGATGTTTTACTATATAAATCATAGCAGGCTTGGTCTTTTTTACATTTTTGAGAACAAACACTTGGCATCACGATGTACTTACTGTCCTCTCTGAACTCAGTCTAGAAACTTGTAATAGGGCAACGGGGAAGCTTTGGGCAAGGCCAGCCATGGCGCCCCCGCTCCTGCTCACGCCCTAGGTACAAGCCGAGAGCAGGGGGTGCTCTCGCGACCAGCGCAAGGCCCACGGGGCCGCCAAGACGGGCGCGCAGGACACGCGGCAGCGCGGAGGGGCCGCGGGAAGCGGCGCACGGGGAGCGGGCGCCGCGCAGCGCCGCAGGCCGCAGCGGCCCTTGGCGCTCGTTGCGCTACGGGCGCCGCTTCCGCTTGCCTCGTTGGAGCGCGCGGGCCGCAGCGTCGCCAGGGGCGGTACCGCTCCCGGCAGGATCGGCGCCGGGAAATCTCTCCCGGACAAAGGGGGCCGCGCGGGGCCGCGCGCGGGCACGGGGCGGGGGGAGGGGGGGGTCGCGGCGGAAAGGGCGGGGCGCGGGCGCGCGCAGGCCCCGCGCGCCCCCTCCCGCCGCTCGCGCACGCGCGCTGCGGCCCGCGGGGGGGGGAGGGGAAGGGAGCGGAGCCGCGCGGCGGGGGGGGGGGGGAGGGGAGCGCGCGCTCCCGCCGCGCGCCCTTCCCCCCCCTCCGCGCCTGCGCGCGCTCCCGGCGGCACTGGGGAAGGAGGGGGGAGGGGAGGTGACCGCGGCGGGGCGGACGGGTCGCCCGGGCGGAACCCGTGCGCCGCCCTGCGCGCCCTCCCCCGCGCCCCGCCGCGGCGGCGCGCGGCCGCGGGGCGCGCCGATGCGCCACTCACTTGTCCTTCTCAGTGCCGAAGATGGAGGCCAGATACTCCGCCATCTCCCACCGCCCTCCCGCCCGCCGCTCCGCCCGGCGCCCGCGCGCGCGTCACAGCGGCCGCGCCGGAAGCTGCTCCCGCGGGCGGGCGGAGCGGGGCGGGGGGGTGGGGTGGGGGAGGCGCAGCGCGCGTGCGCCGCGCCGCGCCCGCCGCTCATTGGCGCAGCGCCCGCGGCACCGCCCCCTGCCGCCGCGCGCCCGGCGCGCGCGGGCCCCGCCGGCGCCACGCGGGGCCGGGGCGGCGCGTGCGCAGTGCGCCCCGAGGCGGCGCCATGTCGCGCCCGGCCGGTCGGGGGGAGTGGGGGCTCTTTTCGCGGTGCGTGGCGAGAGGGAGCGCGTGGGCGCGTCGGGAAGGGGCCTCCCGCGGCACAGCGCGGTCGCGGGGGGGTAGGGAGGCTGCCCGGGAGCCACGGGGGCTCTCTGGAGCCGGGCGTTCGTGCGGAGCGCGCGCCCGAGTCAGGCCTTGGCAGTCGCGAGCTCCTGTGCTGGAGTGAAGCTCCTGCGCCAGGGGTAGCGTGGGCTGAACGCTGGCAGGGGTAGCTGAAGGGCTTGAAGCGTGAGGTGGGTGAATTGCAGAGAGGAATGCCCAGTGTTTTAATTGAAAGCAACACGGAGGGTTAGCAGTTGGGCAAAATTCTCTAATCATTTTGCAGAGCTTCGTGGAGCTACAGGGCAAAAGCTTTAATTCTGAACCAAAGCATTTGATATTTATAAAGGGAATTTAGAAAAGCTCTAGATGGCTGATCTGATACAATCGAATCAGCTTTTGTGGCAAAGGGGGAGCTACAGTTTGAACATCACTGTGGGGAAACAGGACTTCTTCATTTTAACTTCCCACTCTCCGTTTCCTTTTCAGATTGTACTACTGTGTTGCCACACAGCTATTTTGGGGAATGTGCAACATAATGGCTAGTATTTGGACTTTGAGAGTAGTTTCCCCCGAAAGTCGTAACAATAAAAGTAATTTCAGTAAAGCCTTGTAAATGGGGCTGTGTTAAAGGCAGAGTAATTGCAATGTAGAAAACAAACAGTGAGCGCTCTGTGCATACCATTAAAATTCCAGTTCCAGTTCTGTTGGAGTCAATTCACAAG
This sequence comes from Tinamus guttatus, assembly GCF_059628265.1. NCBI lineage: Eukaryota > Metazoa > Chordata > Aves > Tinamiformes > Tinamidae > Tinamus > Tinamus guttatus. The sequence continues at coordinate 1,638,423 of NW_028288918.1, forward strand.
CACACGTGCTTGCTACAGTGTACCCTGACACAATACATTTGAAATTTGACATGAAGACCAGTTCTGAGAAAGTGAGTTGAACACTTAAATTTCTGGCTGATCACAAAAGATGTTTTAACGTGCATAGACTTTACAAGTGCAACACCAATTTTAGTAACATTTCAATACTTTGACAACGGCTATACACAGTGAAATGGGTTTATTTGCTTTCTTTGCATGTGGCAGCTGAACCTGAATGTGGAGATGTGACTGTGTGCAACAGTCAAGCTACTTGCAATCAGCAAGTGACCCATAAGCAAACAAAAGAAACCTAGGGAGAAATGTGAGGTTTGCACTGCCGTGAACATGCCCCATAAGGTTCATGTGTAAGATAATGTACTTTCTTGGCCTCCGTTGCTCACAGTTTATCTGCCTCCTACCTAGTCTTACCACTGGAATACAAACTCCCTAAACCACCAGAAACCAAACCCTGCAAATAAAAGAATAATTTCCTGCTGCGTTTTTGAACGGAACTGACTCACTGAGCAGTTACATGAGTGCCAGTGCAAGCACAGGGGAAGGTCAGGACTGCTGCAGCCGTGGGCTGGGGAGAGGGTGGTGAAGGAATGGGACAACCCTTTTCAAACAGCAGCATAAGATCAGAGCAGCCATCTGCTAGGAAACTGCCATGAGCTTAAAACTAGCTTAAAACTACTCGGGAGTCTGGGTAGTGGCTGCAGTGAGCTCTGACAAAGCAGAGGATCCTGCTTTGCTAAAAGCAGCCTGTAATGTGACTGTGTTCATAAATTATTTTTATGTATTAAGCATAACAAATTATATTGATTTCAGCTTTAATGTATTTGTCAAATACATTTATGTAAGTTTGTTGAAATAAATGCTTCTCATTGCAAAATTAAAACCTGTTTTCACTATTTGAATTCACTAGGTTCTTTCTCCTTACCTTGTAAAAAACCTTTCACTTTAGATTTACATTTTCTGAGACTTGTGTAGGATAGTGTGCTGCTGAGAACAACAACAAAAAAACACTTTCTGAAGCATGGCTTTAACTTGTGAGTTCTTGTGTTCAAGTCTGCTAACTGTATCACTGTTTCACAGCCAAGTAACCTGGCCTGGGGATGTTATTAGAAAACAAAACAACTGTTCCCATGTGTTGGAAATGTTCTCTTGTACATGACAATCAGAAATCTTATGATGCCTCCAGCACAAGTAGATTCCTAGGGTAAGTCATTGGGAGTAAAAGCTGAAAGATGGAAAATGAGAGAGAAACCTGTTTTGTGACTTGCAGAATCTGTCCTGCTCTGTTAATGATTACATGGGTAGCTATTACTTGAATAATATATATTTTTTTCTGTGAAGTTGGACAGTAATCCTCACACCAGGACTCTTTGGGACATCCAACTGCTGCAAAATAAACCCATCCACATTTTCCCCTTCGTTTTGTTATCAGTGCCCTGTACCAGGGGTGCCTCTTGCGCTGGGGACAGTGGTGTCCATCCCCACCAAACTTGCAACACCTTCTGCCTGTTGTTGTCCTCCTGGGCTCAGCGTGCCAGCCCTGGGCCCAGCAACAGGACACATCAGAGCAGGGAGGTTGGGGACTGCACAGCACTGGGTGTGTTGTAGTTGCAGCCGGACTGCTCACGTCTTCCCTCTACGGGTGTCTAAGAATGAATGAATTAAATGAAACAAAATGCCCTTTTGTGTGCCAGCCTGTGAGATGTCAACAAATTCGTATTTAATCCAGTGTCAAAGAGCCAGAATTGTATCTATATGAGAGATGTTATCAGTATTACAGCTGCTTTAGAAGTAGGATATTTTGTCTTTGCGTCAGCCTAGCAGAACCAGTTTTGGAAGAGAGATCTGCTGCGGTGCTGTTGCCTAACGGAAGGGCAGCAGTTTGGATGGAGCCTGCCAGCACTGGAGGCAACGCTCCTTGCGCACATTATGACCGAGACAAAAGGCTCCTTCTTAGCAACTACATCCCTAAGGACGTGTTAGCTTGCTCAGGTCTCAGATTCCTCAAGGGACTTCATGTTGCGTGGAGGGACAAGCTGAGAAGGGCAGAAGCTACAGAGCATCAGAAAAGGGAGAAAGAAGAAGAACCCATAAAGTTAATGTTGACAGCACAACTGTGAAGGTGGGAGGGAACTCATGAGCCAAAAAAAAGTAAAGAAAACGTGAAGGAAAGGGGTCTTCAGAGAGATGTAGGGATCAAAGTCAGATGTCCGTGTATCCCTTTGTTCTTATACTTGAAATCTTAAAAACAAACAAACAAACAAACAAACAAAACCCCTAAACTCTAAATCGGGCTATTTGTGAGACCAAGGACAGGGAACAGGTCGGATGGTTCCCTAGCTTTATGCATGCTCTCCACCTGCACAGGATGTGTTTGAGGCTGTGTCTCACAGGCTATTCCACTGACCCAAGTTGTTTTGATTCTGTTGGGTTAAATGCTCTCACACACATGTGTTAATTTTGCTCTAGTCTCTTAGGCCAAGTTTCACCACTGAATAACAACTAACACCTGATAATGGGAAAACAGTGCTACTCAAGTCTGGTTTCCTGATTTGCCAGATAGAGGAAAAGAAGTCGAAAAGAGTAAGAAGATAGGGAAGCAGCCATTCAGAGAGAAACAGAGCAAGTAGAAATGGAGAAATAAAAATGGTTGTGAAATGAAAGATGGCAATGCTTGAATGAAGAGAAGGAGAAAAAAGAAAGATTAAAACAAGCACAGGAACACTTTCCAGGGCACAGTGCTTACAGTAAGTACCTAACCCATTCATGGGAATGTAGCACCTCTCATCCCTGCCTGGAGCTCCCTGTGCCACTTGGAGAGATGTGTGGAGATCCAGACCGGTATGCAGGACTTGGTTTCCTGGTTAAGGGGTTTCCCTGGCAGTGTGTGTATGTGCAGGGGTAATTAGTAACCCACAGCCAGTCCTTAGGACAATTTGACCACCTCTCTGCTCGATATGTCTTAGAGCAAGGCACAACAACAGTAAGAGAAGAGTAAGAAGTCGTGTTGCGTGCACTAGAGCTGAGCTGGTAATCGTGTCTAATCTGCTTCCGTGTCTAATCACTATGGTTATGCAAGCAGGTCTCTTATCAAAGATCCTTAATTATAGCTACCCAAGTAAATGTTACATGGAGCAGCACAGAGGGGGCTGAAATCTTTGCAGACGTGTTCTCCCCATGGGTTAGGAACATGAAGAGTGGTTGTGACCTCTTTTCATTTATATGGGTTACATACGGAACTATGGTGCCATTTAGTGTGTAGGGAAGGGGCCCCTCTCTGTTTTCCAGATCACTCACAGTTCAGCACAGGTCATCATCAGTAACGTTAGGACACTGCTTTGGTGCCCGCGGTTAAGGTATATTTAACTAGTCGGATGTGGGAGAGATTTCACAGAGTAGTCCGTGGAGGGATGAGCAGCGAGGAAGAGGAGAGGAAAGGCTGAAGAGAAGCGGCAGATGCAACTATACAAAGACTCCAAAGTGTGGGTGAGAGACTGGGAGAGAGTGTGGATGCTTTCCCTTGGGGAGTTTTTGAGAGACAACCTCTGATTAAGAACACTACTGATTCATTTAACTGTTGCTGTTAGGAAGCACCTTTAGAGCTGAAGAACGGGGAAATTAATAAAGCTGGAAGATGCTGACTTTTAAGTTCAACACATTATGTTTAACACTTCACTTCTGAAATCAATACTGAGTCCCTTACGTAAAAGGCCCTCTCCCTCTGCCCAGAAGAGCTTATGAGCTAAACAAAAATGCCATCCCCATCCTTCTACAGAGGAGACATGGAAATCAGATGATTTGCCCAAGGGCAAACTAGCAAGAGCAAGCGAGATGTACAGGACAGGCAGGAGACGTTCAGAGTCAGGATAAGATCTTGGATAGAGGCCTGGTGGTTCAGGTAGAGGGAGGGACTGCCGAGCCTGGCGTCACTGGCAGGCAGGATTTACATCCAGCCTGCCCAGTTCCAGATTACACCATGCGGGGTGCACTTGCTCCATCTCCTCACTCACACACAAAGCGCCAGGACCTCTTGCCACCTGGTGAGGGTGAGGAGCCCCTGGAGGAGACGAGAGCTGGCCCCAGTGCCCAGGGGGCAGATGCTGGGACATCCTCCTGGGAGCAGTGAGTGCTGCTGTGTTTGTAGCCTCCTCACTCCTCTTATGTGCTGAAAGAGACAAGTACGTCCAGTTCGCAGAACTGCAGCCCAACATCTGGCTCGTCAGAAACACTTGCTGAAGCTGCCTTTTATGTACTTCCCCACTTACACTTTTTCTATCTAAGGCCAAGTAATCCACGCACAGCACCCAGAAGGAAGCTGGACCCCAGTGACCATGGAGTCTGTTTCTCTCTCTGCTCCTTTCTTGCTGGGTAGGGTCTGTTCACTCTTTGGGTGCCTTCATGGAGTGATGGATGCTTCTGGGGGCACTCAGTGCCACCCCCCCAGCTCTGTTCCCTGCTTACCTGTTTTTGACCCTTCCCTTTGATCCATTTATCAGCCCCCAGAATCACTTGATTTCTGAGTTTTCTTTTCCTATAAACTGCCCTCCCCGCCCCCACCCCGAGTCCCCTCTCTAGGCAGGACTTTGAGTTTTTGAGTTTTGTTCAGGTTGTGTGCCAGTCTGACCCCAAGGAGAAACCAGTACAGAGCGTGGCAGTGCTGAACTGTCAGGAGAGCACCAGCAAGGCGCCTTTCCCAAGGCGAGGAGCATCCTTTGCCCTCTGGCTGTGCCATCCTCTGCGCCTTCCCCAATGTGGGCACCTTGGCTGCATCACCCTGCTGTGGCAGCAGGGAGAGAGCAGGCCTGGTGTCCCTGGGAAAAACAAAAATAAAACGAAGGAGAAAAAAATATTCATAAAACTTTGTTTTGCTTTGTTTTGTTTTCCCTTACACTCACAGTGTCTGCTTTTGGGTGCTGTTCTAGCCCCCCTGTTTCACTTCTCTTCTTCCCACCTTGTTAAGTGCTGCCCCAGGGGCTGTTCCTGAGGGAAGGTCCACCTCGCTCCTCTGTCCACATGGAGACTCTACCTAGTGGAGAAGGCCAGAAGGATTGTCTGGAAAGTGAGGAGCCAGTCTGACGAGCAAATCCAGTTGGTTCTTTGAGAGAAATCCCTCTTGGTGTTGCCTTGGGCAGTGTTTGAATGGAGCGTTTTGTGGGAGAAGCTGATCCCTTTGGACTCCTCTGACTGGGTTTGGAGTATCTTTTCTAAGATAGTCTTGAAAAATTTCTCCTGCTGCCCCCAAGCATTTTGGCATTAAATCTGAGAGAACAGCTAAGCAGTGAGGCAGATTTTGGTAAAAACCTCAGCAAATATGGAGAGAGACATTCTGTGGTGGAAAGCTGATCTCTGCGTTTGTTGCAGCCCTGCTTGGAGCTGTGCAAACTGCTCCCCCAACCGCTGGATGTGAAGCAGGAACTCGCTGATAAGGCTGCAGGAGCTGGTTCATGTGTACTGAAAGGCAGACTCTAGCTCAGTGAGAAGGACTGTCCTGTACACGTGACATGCATTGAGGTGCCAGTAGAAACGGTGAAACATCTCAATGTCCTCCATGCTACAAACTCACAGCACCATGGTGGGGTAAGGGCTCTCCTGTGGCTGGGTTTTTATCATGAGCAATCAGTCCATGCTGAAAAGGCTGAGAATCCCCTTCCTGCCCGGAGGAGGATGACCTGGCTTCTGGCAAGTAACACCCGTGCTAGCAGGGGTGTTTGCCAGGTGAAAGAAGCAGGTATCGCCATGAGGGAGTACGAGCAGGGCATGCACACACAGTCCCCAAGCACACTCACAGCCTCCCACCTTTATCAGCCCAGGGGACTGCCTGAGTCTCCTGTGCTTTGGCAGTTTAGTTCCCCCTTTTAGATGTTTTCCCCAGGCACCTTTCCAGTCTCCCCTGGAGCCTAGGCAAGCTGTTCTCTGGAAAGGAGCTTGCAGGTCTACCACTTATTGCATCATTGTGTTTGTTTCCAGCCTGGCTCCAACTGGGTTCATTTGATTAGGGTTTCCTGACACAGCATGGACTTAACAAAAAGCTGGTGTATGGGGCAGGTCTCCTTGCACCCCTCCCAGTGGTTATCTTGTGCCACGTCTCATAGGCATCTGATGGCGTGCTAAGTGGATTAAATTTGCTAAAATGGCCGGGTTAATGAGTCATTTTACCTTGCAGTAACATTTTGGAAGGGAGAAAGAGGCTACACTGCATAGATGGGAGCAAGGGGAGAGGAAGGAGCTAGAGGAGGGATAAAGGGTAGTAGGAGGAAAATGGAGTGCAAGACTTCTCCCTTTCTCTGGCAGCAAAGTTGTTCAACTGAAACCTGTCATGGGACTCTACCCTCACAGCAGAGCTTTTTTTATTAGCAGATAAGCCTAAAAATAGCAGGTATTTTTGCAAGTGAAGTAGAGCAGGAATACTGGAGCAAGCTGTTGTAGATGAGGCAAATAAATAAATAAATTCCTGCTGTTTGCAGGCTGATTAATGCTCATATCCCCACATTTAAAACAAAACAAAACAAAACAAATCATTATGCCAGATTTATCCTGAAGTACATTGTAAATGTACATTTAAATAAATGTACATTTTTCTTTAGAAAAGAGCCCAGTCATAACCGTTTGCAGAAAGGGGAGGCACAGTACACCTACATTAACCCTCCTTCTGCTTTCCTTTGTCATGGACCTCCCACCAAATACAGTGGGAGTTCTCCCGAATCAAGTGATTAAGAAGCATAAGTTATCAGATGAACTAAACTGATACCCTGCACCTTTTCTGGATTTTGGATCCCTTCATCTGGCAGAGATGCGCAGTCATGTAACCTCCTGACAGGAGACATGCTCTTATTTTTCAGGTAAGAGTAGACCCTTGAATCCAAAGGGCCAGTGGATGATGGGTTAAAAGCTGCTGCTCTGCATGACGAGTGTAGACTCTCACTTCAGCTTTCATTTGCTTTGCTTTAGCTCCCTCCGGTGGCAAATAGCTAACGGGCTCACAACGTACAGCACTAAAAATCATCAGCAGAAAACGAGCTGGGCATAGTCTAGAGCAGGATTTCCCAAATCAGCCCTGCCAGCCCTATGAGGCGCTCAGGATGAGCCATGAGGGGACACCAGAGCGTGCCTATATGGTCTAGCACAGAGTGGTGGCAGCAGTCCCAAGAAGTGCTGGGCAGCTGCTTTGTTGCAAGAGCAGAAGAGTCTCTTTAATACAGCAGTGCACTCAGATAAATTTGTCTGTGCTCCTCTTTTGTGGCTAAGGCATCCTGAGCACAGCACCATAGGGATCCTGGTTCTGCAGTCATCTTGGCCAGGATGGACTTGAGGATGGTTGCCTTGCTCCCAACTCTGTGTTCCCAGAGAGATGGCATGAGCCCTGCTAGCAGACCAAGGCCTGCTGAATTTCACACATTAAGCATGAAATCCTTTGGTGTCTGCCCTGTTCTCCTGTATGGCCTATGCCCAATGTGGTTGCAGCCTGGGTACTGCTGTCTTTGGCCTATATTGGGACTGCATCTGCAGGAGATGCGGGAGCAGGAGAGAGCCCGTGGCAATGCACAGCATGTGGAGAAGCTTATTCTTCTGACTCTCTGCTGGTGTACAAAACAATGTGCCAAGGTCATCACATGAGTAAATAGAAATTGTGTGTTCATTAGGTGATGATCAAAGAGCAGGGTGTATAATTCGGGAGTCTGGAGACCACAGGTTAGAGCTTGCAGGGGACTGAAGATGTCTGTGAAGAGTTTCGAGTGAAGGATCCACTTTGAGAGAAGGAGGGATGGCTCAGGAAAGGCTGCTTGACCCCATATCACCACGGGGGCGCTTAGGAAAGTATTGCCAGACCGGTGAGGTGAAGTCTCCAAGGAAACTCCTGGTGTAGAAGGAAGAATGGGATGGTTTCTGGGAACTCCTGAGAGGGGATGAACATGTGACAGACTTTGCCTGGTGTTCTTGCTTGCCCTAAGGAAGGGGTAGTATGTGATCTCCATTACCTCAACTCCTTGCAGAGACCTGCAGCAGCAGGCGGCCCTTCCTGAAGCAAGCGGCCTGCGATGGAGCCGCCTTCTCTTCCCAAGGGGCCCAGAGAGAGCTGGGCAAGGCGAGCTGCAGTTTGCCATGGAAAGCTACGCTATGGGGCAGAGAGCAAGCTTTCCTCTGCCCTACATAGTGTCACTGCCCTACATAGTGTCACTGTCAAGGTGACTGCACTGCATTGTGCTCATCCTGCCTTCATACAAGTAGTTCGCCTGGTGTCAATGAGAGGCAGGGACCAGGCCTGGTCGGGCTGTCCCACGAATGTGTGTGAATATAGCGTAGATGGCAGGCAAGCCTGGATGTGGGAATGTGTTCATAGCCTCTTTCAGAGAGGCTACAGACTGACAGGGAGATTTACTAGCCAAAGTGATCACAGTACAAACCTTCTGGCAGCCAGACTCTGAGGGCTATCGTGAAATGAAGGCCGAGCTCAAGATGCCATTTCTCTGCTGCTTGCCTTGCCCTTCAGAGGCTGGACAAGATACGAGGGGGTGCTGACACATCCTGAAATTGAGTTCTTTTTTACCCAGGTGCCAGAGCCAAACGGCTTGTTTTCAGAGCAAGAAGCTCTCAATCCAGTAAAAAAAATCATTAATTTCAACTATGACTTGCAAAATGGCTAATGCAGAACTAATCAATTTGTTTAGTCAGTGCTGTGAAAGCACCGGCATCAAAGCTGCTGTCTTTTGACGCAGCTGAACAGCTGGCTTGCCTCATATGAATGTGTTTCGTTGTTTTTTTAGTGCTTAATTTCAGGGCAGTAACTGCAAGACAGCAACAGACTTTGCTACCACCTGACCAAGGAACTGAACAGGCTTAAAGAAAAGCGTCAGTGTTGCTAATGCTAAGTTATTTGTTATCTTAAAGCACTTCCCTGGAGGTTAGCAAAAAATATCACCGTTTGCAACATCATTCTTAAAAAATGACCCAGCAGAGCCTTTATTCCCCCTTTTTTTTTTTCTTTCTTTCCAGAGAATATTTTTTGTGGTCATGGTCAGCTGCATTTACAGCTAGTTTTAGCTTGTGCTGCAGCTAAAGTAACACTAGCTCAGTACGCTGCACTAAGGAAGTAAATCTGCTGCAGAAAACCTGCACAACACTCAGGATAGCTGTAGAAAGGTCCGTTTTGTGCAGTGCGGTCGGTCTCCTGGAAAGCACCTCCCTTTTTTTTGGATTAGTACAGAACAAAGGGATTTTCCCAGGAGCTCATATTCAGAGCTGAACACTCCCACAGGAACATACATTCAGCAGTGATGACTACTAGAGTACTAGCAGACAATTATCTTCCTCAAAGATTAAAATCTGTGTAAAAGAACCACAGCAAGAACATTAGTTTCTGCCATCTTGGTATCAGATAGAGAGAGCCGGAAGGTGGCAGAATCTTGAAAAGAGAAACTGAGGCCTGCTAGGACAGGGTAGCTCTAGCCACAACATAGCTCAGGGCTTGAGAACATGAATGGGGTTCTCCATAGGAGGCACTCAGTAAGTGCCTACTAAGGCATTTAGCTGACCCTAAGTGAAAAAGACTTTCCTGTCCCTTCACCTATGGTGATGAAAGGGTTTTTATGATCTCCTGTCACCTGGAACAGCCTGCCTACAGCCCCCAGCACTCATTACATTTAGATGTGAGCTTCTGGTTTCAGCTCAGGAGCCCATATTGCCTCCCTTTGATTGCAGCCGCTAAAAGCCTCCCCATGGATTCAGCAGAGGAGCCCAGGCAGCTGACAATGTGGGGCTGGCATCTGCAAAGGGACCCAGGAGGTCCCTTGCCTCAGCTGTCATCTTGATGCCCCATTCCAGCTCCGAGTCCAGAGAAATCCTCCTGCTTCGTTCCTGAGGGGCTGCAAGGCTGGGCCATCAGCGCATCACAAGGTGTAGGAAACTTGGCAGTGACAGCATTTCGGTCCCAGTGGAATGATTTTCCAGGCTTCAGTCATTTCCCAGATCTCACCTAACACTGAAAGAGGCCAGAAACGTGCTCTTATTCTCTCCTTAGCAAAGCAAGATAAAATTACTTCTCATACCTAAAGAAGCACTCAGGCTGGGTGGAGCCTGCATCAAAGGGATTTCAGTCTCTGCCTGAATCCTTGGGTGTATGTGACACCCCTCCGTGAACCTGACACATCTCTAGGGAAGAGGTTATCAGCCAGAGCTTGAAAGTGGGTCACTAACGTGAACTGACATGGGACATTTTATGACCCCATTTGTTTGAAAATGGCTGTATAACTGGCCCAAGAATGGCACTTCCTTGCTACCATTTTTGAAAGAACAGTGCAAAAATGGTTCTTATGAAGAATGTCTTGTTTGCCGTGTGGAAACAGAATGTTGAGGGAGTCCTCCCCATGAGACAAAGAAGGATTTTTGTACTTTGTAAAAAGTGTGAGTTAAAACAGACCATGTTTATTCTTTGGAATGGCTGAGCAGCAGCAGATACCTATCCAAGCCATTTTCTGTGCACTTTTTCACACGTGCTTTCTCTGTCTTTTGTTTTTTTCTCTCTCAACAAATCAGCAGATACAATGAGCACCCTAAGCCCAATGCATAGCACTTCAATCAGTATGCCAGTGTCTACAAGAGAACATATTTGATTTTTTCCTCACATAAACTGCTTTCCTAAGCAGTTGTCTTCACTGGAATGTCATGGGAATTTTGCTCTACTGTGCTTCTAGACCAGAAGTGTTTTAAAGAAGCAGCTGCAGAAAAGTCCTGTTAGCATTGCTTGTTTTTCTGAGCAGGTGTCTTGATACAGGCTCATCAAATGCCACTGTTGATTTATACGTTCTGATAAATAGCTGTATTGTCAGAGTTAACTCATACAGTTGTCATTCTTCTTTGATGGGTTAGAATTTGTGGGGTGAGTCCTGAGCCCTCATACAATGCACTGAAAGGGTCAGGAAATTAAAAAGGAGACTTCTGCTCAGTCCATCTTTCTTGGTGTTTCCCCACCCTCTGGCTATCTCTGACTGCTCCTGTCTGTGAGTAGTGGAGCATAGATTGCCATTTCTGACATATATCCATGAGCAGAGACTTTTACAGACTTGTAAATAAGGCTTTCACTGGGGGGATGGTTAAGTGCCAAGTCTTCCAGCGTGCAGTGTCTGGGACATTACCCTAGAGCACACAGCTTGCCTGTAGTCTGCAGAAGTCTATTCAACAACAGAGCTTCTGGCAAGAAGCTCCCATCTCTCCCCCTTTTGCAAAGGCAAAAGTGTGAAAACAAGCAAACCTGTGAAACCTCAGCTCTTTCCGTTGCACTTCTTTTCATATTGCTGATAATGAAGTTTCCCTTTCTTTGCCTGTCTGTTCCAGGTGCTAAAAGAATATGGCAGAGGGTCTTGAGATTGCTTAGGAAAATCTAATGATCTGTGGGGCAGAATCGTCTGGAAGATGAGAACTTTGAAAATCAGGCTTTGGTTTAAAGGTGAAAATGGAAGTTGATATCATTTGAAAATGAGCATCTGTTTCCTTATTAGGTAGAGAATAATGTTGATAGAGCAAGTTGATGGGAAGGATGAGACTCCTGACAGGCTAAGTTAGGTCATGTTGTGGGCAGTTTGGATGCTGGTGTTTTTCAGAGGTTCAAAGAAGTCTTTGTGTCTGAAAGCTGTGACAAATACCCCACTGATCTCCCTCCAGAGCTGGGGAAATTTTCAGCCCTTAGAGCATGTTTTGCCTGAGTGCTTTGTAAAGGAAAGGCCAACTCTACAGTGTGATGCCCTATGGGAATAGATGCTAAATGGACATAGAGCACATTGTGATTTCAACCAAAGACTGCACATTGCTTCTGATACACTGTGAACACATTGGAAAAATTGCCTGCACTACAGTTTATGGAGATAACAAATCACTTGCCAACTGTGCTATGTAAGCCATGGAGCAGCCATGTCAAAATCCTTGCAATAACATTCACAGAAGGTCTTTTTTTTTTTTTTTCAGGGCAATGCTTCTTCTATTATGTATGAAGAAATTTACTTGGTAGCAGTAGAATGGCTGAAATTTTACTTATGTGGCCTGAAATTCTCAGCCCTTGGGAATCTCCCAAAGGGGAAGAAAACCATGAACCACCAGTTATCCCAGTAAGCTAATCCAGTAAACTAACCCAGTAAGGCTGTCCTCAATTTCTCAAAGGCATGTGCCAGTCTCCTTTCATGCTGTTGATTACTTTCATGCTGGTTCTGTGCTTCTTTAAACAACCTGGATCCTTGCGAGATAAGATAACCCAGCCATCTGATTCATAATGAAGGGCTGAAATGAAGTGGAATAGCTATGGCAGTGTGTACATTCGCAAGTATAGACTGAAATCTCAAGTTTCAGAAATAGGTAGGATGAGAGGAGGGACAGAGTGCTGAGGGATTGGTGTGAGAGCTAGTGTTAACAAGTGCAGGTTTGGGCAAGCAGAGGGAAGGATGCTGAGTGCCCAGAGTGGGTCACAAAAGACCTTGGGAATGTCTTTTCCCTTAGGAAATGCCTCTTCCTTCTCTGTGGACCACTTTCTTTATTCCCCTTCTGTATGGAGTGCGGTAAGCAGATCCAGTACTCTAGTCAATGTGATCATGCCTGTAATCCCAGGGCAGGAGCATGCTTCCAGCATAGGCTAGGACAGTAAAAGAGTGGATAGTTACAACAGGACCATGCAAACAGCCCAATCTTTATGCCCTTCATAGGATGACCGAATTGCTAGCAGGGTGTTGTGAGGGCAGCAAGCTCCTCTGAAGTGACATCTTTTGGGGTGCCTTGAAATGGGATTATTGTACAGCCCAGGCTGGGAGAAAGAGTGAACAGTGTTGGCAGAAGATTTTAATCACTCAGTGCAGAAATACTCAGAGATACCCCAGTGAACGACACTCAGAAATGGATAGGGCAGAGCTGTATGAGACTTTGGCATGAGAAAGAAGTTTGGATGCATTCAGCAGGTGGCAAAACACAGCACTGGGAGAGGCTTACTTCTCAGGTAGCACAAGACTGCAGCTCAGAGCATTCTTGTGATGCTGTAGTTGGAGAAAGAACACCAAAAGGTTGGGCAAGATTATATTATTTAGTGCAAATTTTTATTTGCTGACGTGATATGCCATCAAAACTCTCCAGAACAGTTCTTCTGTAGCCATGGCCACTCATAAAGTGCATTAATTAAATCTTTATAACCACAAGAATCACCACTGGAGCACTAACAAGCTCCTCTGTGATCCAGGTCATTGTTATTTCTTCTAAAAGTGAAAAATATTATGCAGGGTCTTGTGTGTTTGCATGCTGACTTTAGGTCTGGGCCTTGCATTTTAAAAATCACTGCTGTAATAATTTTTACACCCGGAGCTGTATCTCTCCTCTGCTGCACCGCTCCTCCCTGTTATAAAAAGGGAAAATTCATTTATTTATTTTACTCAACAGCCGTAGTGACTTTTCTTTTTTTCTGTTTGTTTTCCTTCACCATATTTTGTTCCCTCCAACTATGAGCTTTTGAACAACGTCTGTAAAGCACCCAGAAAAAAAAAAAAAGAAAAAAAAAGAAAAAAAAAAAGGGAAAAGAGGGGTTGTTTTGGTTGTTTTAGACTGGAAACGCTGCAGCAGTCTTAATGATAACATCATTTACACACTGCAGAGCTCTGGTCATTCATGTTGCGTCAGCCGGCTGAAGCCTGTCCCTGCCTGCTGTTCCCGAGCGCGACACTGTCTTACGAGGGTAAGAGTTTGGGAAATGTAATGTTCCTCAGCTGGATTATCCCTTCGTCTGCAGTCTTCTCCCCAGGAGTGTGCCCCAGTCACTGGCCTGCGTGCTCTATTTACCTTGCAAGATAATAAGGAACATCAAGGGGATTGCTGGCTCATTCCAACTGCTCTCCCTCCTCCGCTGATGCAAAGCAGCCGTAAGCCGGCGGTGCAGAGCAGCTGAGCGGTGCTGAGCGCGAGCCCGTGCGTTTCCCCCGCGCACGCGGTGACGCAGGCAGCGGCGCGCTCGGCGCCTCGCACGCCAGCCTGTCGCGCTAATCCTTTTGCCGCTAACCTCCGCTGCCCTCACACTAATGCTCATCCTCACATGAGCGCGCACAAACCCGGCAAGAGGATTTCAGAGCGGCTTAGGCAAACGGTTCATTAGGGGCTTTCTCTGCCAAGCAATGTTTTTCTACAGTGCCCGTCACTGGGCTACTGTAAAAATAAATTCTCCACGTTATCAGACAGCTGCCATCGTAACAGACTCGTTTGGTATCCAGGCATAAGGAACTGGGGATTGTTATCCCATCAAGAGCTGGTTTAGACTAGATAGATGCAGTGGGTTTCTTCTGGTCGGAGGGGTGTGGAAACTAAGCCACATGAAAGCTGCATTTCTCTCGTATTTCTCCTCAATGTCAAGAGATTTGCAGGTCCTATAGTGGTGTACAGCTCCTTCTGGATCTGATAAAGGTTCAAAGAAATGACTCACCCCAGTGAATAGCTTGACAGTTCCCCGTTAAAGGATGTGCTCCCTTGAAGGCAAATCTGGATACAAGTTTGTTGTGCAGGAGGTGCATGATTGCAGCATGGCATTTAACTTGAAGTACCCTCATTACACAGATAGGCTGCATACACACAATAGCTGGGGGAGAATCATGTATGTTTTTGCCTCTGTAGACCAAAAAGTTGCTCAGTGCCTCTCTCTCTAACCTGAATCATTACTATAACTTGCCTGCAAAACCCTTCTTTCATCAGTGTCTCTTATATCTGGTATTACATTCCTGCCCTGTTCACCAATCTCCATGATTACTCTAACACTAAAACAAAATGTTCCCAGTGCCAGTTTTATACCTGGGCACAAGACAACTTCTCTCAGAGTTGTCCTTAAGTAGTGAGTAGCAGCATCACTTGCAACTAGGCAACTTATTGAGCTTTCCTGGGCGATTTAACAAGACAGTCAATAATATCTACCTTTACCTTAGTGCCTAGCATTTTCTTGTCAAGCCCTGGTCATACAGCGAGAAGCAGACTCAAACAAGGACTAGAGGGTTCACTGCAAAATTATCAGGTGGCTGCATTGTTTGCAGAATGCCTTCTACATAGTCACTTCTGCTCAGACCGCTCTTCTTCCTTGTTATGGAGCTTCCCAGTCTTCCCACAGCTCTCCTCCAGGCCACTGCAGACCCATTCAGCCCCACCTCTGATTCTTCTCTTCTTTCCCCATGACATCTGCACCACCTTTTCATTCTCCTCTTTCCCTGTACCAGCAGACAAAGGCCCTTTCCGTCCTGGCTAGCCCCTCCTGCGATCCCTTTTCCCTCCAGCCCAGATACCTAGTCCACCTACATCACAGGCCTTTCATGTTGCCTCTTTGTTGAGTGAATATCCGCGGCAGTGCACGCTCTGCCGTACCCCAGCACCTCGCTCCGGGTCCCTATAGCTTCCCTGCAGGTCACAGTGCAGAAGCGGGTTACTGTCCTTCTGGAGAAGATCTGCAGGAACGCTCTGCTATAGGTTTGGTACAAACTGTCAAGACCACTGAAAGAAAAAAAAAATAAAAAAAAAAATAAAAAAATAAAAAAAATCAGAGCCCTGTAGTAAGGGTTTTGTTTGTTCATTTTTAAATGGGATCTCTATGAAGGTATATTATTTCTATTATTTTTAATGATTTTTTTAATATTGAGATTCATGCCAAAAAAGTAGACATCATTTCTCCTCTCCTGTTAAAAAAAATAAAGATTTTAATTCCTTGAATGGTTATATCACTTAGCTTAATTCTTTGATCTAGGTCAGTAAACATCACGTCACAAAACAATCCTGCACTCCCAAGTAAGTTATCTGGTCTGAAAAGCATGAGTATAACTTCCAAAGCAAAAGACGTATCTTGCACTGCAGGGACAGGGGCCATGGAGTGCTCACGTAGATGAGATTCGGCTATGAGGCAGAGGAACACGCAGCAGCAAGCTCTGTGAAGTTGCAAAGGAGTTGCAAAGTTTTGTTCATAGAAAAGAGTAGGGCAGTGAAGAGGGCTCAACTTGTACTTCGGCTTTTCTTTGTGATCATTGAGAAGTCATTTTACATATCCTTCCCTGTTACCATGATGGCGCTTACCTGCTTTTTAACCTGCTTTGATATCTACAGATGGGGAGAAGCACCATTACTTAGCAGCTGTAAGTTTCCAGACCTGCTTCTTTTCCAGTTCCCCTGCTCTCTGTGCAATAAATTTTCTTCATTTCTCTCTCATGTACTGCTGCAGACTGGGAAGGAGAGAGCATCCCTCATTCACTATGTAAATCCATTGATGAAAACATAAAATGCATTGTGCTGCTAAAACTTGCTGAGCTTGTTTGAATGAACGCCAAGGATTAGCAGCACGTAATTTCACCATTGATTTGATGACAATGATGTTATGTGCCCCAAACACTGATGGGATTTGTTCAGTGTTTAGGATGTGGTCTCTGAGGTGGAAAAAAGGGATTGCTAGTAATTTTTTAAGCCTCTTTGGCTGCACCAAGGCAGACTGTTGGTATTATATAAATTCTTTAGATAAAATAAATATCTGTCTCTGTATGAAGAGAGTGGATATTTAACTTTTCCAGTATACAGCTGAATAGTAAATCTGACTGCAAATCGGTATAAGCTAAGCAACAATAATAGCTTCATCTCTTTAAAATAGGGAGGAAGGAGATAGGGGAATGCAAAAAGAACCTCGAAGGCTATCAATAAAAGAAGACCCTGTCTTAAAACCAGTGGGACAATGATTTTCAGGTAGAAAAGTGGAAGTGTCACCTCCACAACTGTCCCCTCTGCATTCACTTTCTTCCTGGCTGGCTCCAAAATTCAGTAGCTTCACAAACACAGTTCCTGCGGGATAAAAGCTGTTGTGAATGAGACAAGAGACCACCTGAGACAAAACTTGCAGTGCAAGAGATGCTCATCAAGCAAAAGATGCAGAGGCAAGGAAAGGGAGGAATATGACGACTTACACTAGGGACAGCCTTAGTCCCCAGCTTGCTAATGACAACACTTCCTCTGGTTGCCCAGGAAGGCAATGCCAAGGACTGGTGCTGGGGTTTGCCCGTCCAGAGGACCCCAGCAATTCGGGATCCTCTAGCTCGCCTGCAGTTCCTCCAGCTCTGCAGAGCGTGAGGCCACTTCAAAGAGAGAGCCTTCATTTCCTCCCCCAGGCAAGGTCCTCCCGCAGCAACCTGGTGTCGAGCAGCTGTAGGGAACGGTGCAGGAGGATTGCTCACTTGCTCTCAGCTGGGTGGCTGATGGCTGTAGGAACCACCAGGCATTTGGAAAGTATGGGAATTTTGAGAGTTCTCCAGAAACATGTGATCTCTCTTGAAAAGAAAAGCAAGCTGAGATTTTCAATACTTTCTCCTAAAGTTAGGCTCTTAGATCTGGGTTTAACCATCTTAGTACATGGCCCAGTTTTCAAAAGTGCTCAGCATGTAGGAACCCTTCCACCCACTGGCATCTTTCTTGCTCTGAAACTATCCTCAAAGAGGGATTTTCAAATGTCCCTTTTGGTTTTAACAGGATTCATCTAACAAAAAAAGAATATAACATCTGCCTCCTCGCATACCTGGCCTCCCATGGCGTTAACCCCAACCTGCCTTGTTCGGTTAAGCATATTATGCGAATTACTCCAATAATGTGGCTCCGGTCCATTTTAAGGATATTATCAGCATCCAAAACCAAGCAAAAATCTTCACCTGACTATTTTTCTTGGTATTTAATCGGGAGTTAGTGCAGGGGTAAGTGAGTACAGCTACAATTGTAGTCAGTTGTTGCTTCTTCCATCTATGTCTCAAGACAGATGTGGTTGAAAGGCTTGAAGCTTCTGACCCTATGGCATCTATGTGTTTGAAGACCAGCAGAAGAGTCTTATCTTCAGAGGAGAGGAAAAAAAATAGGGCAGGACTCATCCCTTAGGGGAGAGAAATAAACACTCCATGTTCATTTCTAGCAAAAGCTTTTACTAAGTACTTAGCTTCTGAGCAAACAACTAGTCCAGACTGACGCTGTTGTCTCCTAACGCTGCTGACGCTGAGTCTGCCCCCTTAGTCTCACTGCTTGTGTACTGACTTATATTGTTTTCTTGCGCCCTTTCTAGAACTGCGTCTACGTAAGACAAAATATATACATATACATATATATATACAGATTTTCCCTGCTCACTAGCTCCCTCAGAGAAACTTCTTTGTGTCTTCTACCACAGCAAGACTGTTAGAAAGACAACTTGTAACCAAATGAGATACATTACTTGCCCTTACTCTGTCTGGCTGTTCTGAATCTCTCTCTCTCTTTTTTTTTTAATTAACATGTTCCAGTGATTTCAGTACTAAATATCAACAAACATCAGTCACTCTCCTGCATTATTGCTAAACAGCTTATATATAAATGTGCAGTGCCACCCAATGAACAATGTATTACCTTTTCAAGCTGACAGCTGTATTTGAAAGGAAAAGAATTGCAATTCATTCCCATTTTCTATAAAAGCACAAGACCATCCTAAGAGATATGCACTTTGCAGGTTGACAGAGGTCACTTAGCTGGAAAGGGCATGCAGATTAGAGCAGAGAAATTGCCTTTCTTTGCTCTCCTGCAACATAACAGCAATCTAAACTATAATAGCACTTGAGAATCACATACAAACCTTCTACAGTTACACTGTACACATTCACTGCTCCACTTAAATACTTACTTTTGTCCTCACACAGAAGTCATAACAACATTTTAGATGAAGGTGGGAGCCAGTGCTTGGCTCACCTAAAAATCTGCATGTGAGCAGGTGGACAACTAATGAAAGCCAAGAACAAGTGACTACTAGGTTTAATCACTGATGCCTTCTTCACTCAATAACCTAATCTAGTATTTCTATGGCTTGTCCTGGGCAACATGCTGGCTTTTACTACAGGAGAGGAGTCTCATGTGTTGGCAAGAATGCATCTTAGTTTAGGGAGGGATTCTTTTAAAGGTGAAATACCAGTCAGATCTGCTGGAAAACCTTTTGAGTAGGATTCACTCTTCAAACTTGCATTGAAGGTGTGAGAAAATCTGCTTTTGATGCATTGCTTTTGGGTATGCTCGATATGCTCATGACCGTATCCATTGTTTGGGTTTTTGTTGTTGTTGTTGTTGTTATTTTTTATATAGGAACACTAATAAACCTCACTGAATGTGCTCAGTAGATGAAAATAATGCACAAATGGTCTGCATCATGCGGGAGTTCTGTGCCAAAATGCAAAATGATTGCTTTTACCACCTGTGGCGGATTCTTTATTTAATTCAGAGTCAATGGAGTTCATACCTGCTATTTTCCACTGATACTCCCAGAGATAGTTTCCCTCTAAGGAGAAGCACAAATCACACCCAGTGGGATTCAACTTTGCTTGTCCAGAATTAGGTATGTCTTCTAAGGCAGCTGTCTAGGCTCCCTTATTCATTGGTTGAGATGGAAGCACTGTTGAAAGACATCTTATTCCATCTTATTTAGACACGCACCTTTTAGTATGAAAACCATCTGGAAGCATCTGCCTCTCTCCACTGATGGGCCAGAGTGTCTAGACAACCCATTCTGACTGGACACCTGCCTTACAGATAGCTGGAAGTTTTGTTGAAGAGAATCTCAGCAGACTGCATATTGCCCAAAGGCATGCAGACACTGCGAAGTCTGTATCAAGGAAACCTGTAAATGACATTTTCTACCTCAATTAAATATTTTGCACATAGAAGACAAAAATGGCCATCAAGACAAAATGAATATAATTAATTCTAGACAGATGCACAAAAATGTGAGTACAGGAGAAAGTAAAGAAGAAATAAAAACATAAAATTGGTTGCTGCTTTCCAACTGTTTGAATATGTGGTAATATACTGCATTTTAGATTAAATTTAGGTGAAGTTTTTATTATCATTGTACTTTCAACAGCCCACTCCCAACATCCCACTGAACACACATGTGCTCTGATCTCGGAGCCAGCTTCAGGCTATGAGTGAACACTGGATTTCATGGAGATAAGTGATTTTGTTTAGGTGAGAAGCCTGAGGCTTTTCTGTTGCCTAACTGAACATACTAGTGTGCTACCAATGGGTGTTACTGAGAAAGGAGAAAAGGTGTGCTCTGTGTGGACTCCCTTCTTCCTCCCTGCCCAGTTACTCCACCCTTGCTCCTTCACAGGTAACTTGTTGGAGGTCAGAACTGAGGTGAGATAAGGGTTTCACAGTTTCTTAAGCACTTGGTGGTACCCAGAAAGTGGCCTGCCATTGAGTGCATTGCTCCTTGTGCTCCTGGGCTCCCTCTCTTGCATCTCTTTCTAATCCTCAGTTGGAAAAACACAGAGGAGATGTTCCTAAAATACTGCAGGGATCTATCTATCTTGTCAACATGTGATGCCTGGCTTGAGTCCATGCTGTACAAGTGCTGTTAACTCCTGTGACACTGAATCTATCTCACTTTCTGTATTACATCCTGGTTCCCACCTGCTCCTCTACCAGCAAAATAAATCATTTACTTAATATGCTCCAGTGAGCAGCTTAGAATTTGAACCTATTCCTAAATCTCCCCTTTCACTCTGCGGATACCAGATCACTGTTACCATGTGGTTAAACACATCCCATCAGGTCTCTGGCACTGGACGACTGAAAAGAGTTTTCTGTCCTGGGACTATGGCCCTCATAGACCTCTTCAATAAAAATCTTGGAAGCACTTTATGATTCTTCTTTATTTCTCCTCTCTCTCTTTTTCTTTTTTTTTAATGATTTGGGGCATTGAGATTGAATGCACTGGGCTACTGGAGAGCAAATCTATCTGTTGTGCTCTTTTTCTCTGTATTTTTCTGAGAAGGAAATAATCTAGGTTTGGCAGCTGATTTTAGAACAGCATTTGTGCTTGAAAGGCAAGACTAGACCATAGTGCCTTTTGCTGGAAGTAAGAGATGCTGAATAAAAACTCTGTCTGTCTTAGCATTTTCCACTGCCTTGCTGGTGTCTTTCTACTCAGCTTCCTGCTTTTGGTTACAGAGACCTCCTCTTATGGAAAATTCTGGTTCTTACTTTTCAGTGTTTGCTTCCATGCATAGTGTGGGGATGGTTCATATTAAGGCCAAGGAAATTCCAAAAGTATAAAGTACCTAAATGCCAGGGAATGCTCAGCTTAACATTTCTTTTTTTCATTTATTTTTTGTTTCTCTCTTTTTTTTTTTTTTTGGCCTTAGTCCTTTTTGGAATTTAGCTTCTCTGACCTGCATTGTTCCTATTTCTCCTCAGCATTTAAGTGAAGGACTAATGCCAGGATCTCCAGTCCCTGGTGCCATGAGAAGATGCTTCAGCCCCTCAGGTCAGACATGCCTTCTGAAGATGCCCTTTCCTCTTTCTTTCTTGCTCTCAGGTGACTGTAAATGGTGCCGATACTGCGAAAGACTCCTAATTTCTCTCTTTGCTGTCCAGAACAGCATCAAGATTTAGTATTTTAACAACTAACTCCAATGGAAATGGCAGCCAGGAGATTGCCACAGTCTTGTGCCAAGTCTTGCTGTCTTTTCCCATCTTAGAGATAGCTGCTCCTGCAGCAGGATGGGCATGTGAACCTTCCCCATCCAACTCAGACCACTTACAGGCTCCCTTAAATGAAACAGAAATGCAAAACAGCCATAACCAGAAGTGCCTGTGAGTGGGATCTGTGTCCTGACATGGGGGAGATTGAAAAATCTGCCCCATCCTTTCTTAAGCAAAACAAAGGCATTCTCAAGAGCTCATTTGAAGATGTTACTATGGGAGAGTGAACAAGCTCGTTGTCCCTTCTTTTGGCACAGTATTTTTTGTGAGAAATTTACATTCCGTGAAATCTGTGTTCACATTCTGCATCATACGTTAATATTTCTTCCCTCCTTGCTCTGCCAGGGTCACTGCTACTGGCCCCTCTTAAATGTCAGAGGTATCAAAAAAAAAGTTTCCCCTTCTTCAATATGAATCAACCTCCTTTTTCCTTCTTTTGGAAGAGGAATCTATTTCATTTATTTCAAACACACTTCATGTCTCCATTTCAAGTAGTGAAAGATAAAAGCAAATTCAAATGAAAGCCACAGGTTTCTTGCAGAGACCCATGAAACAGATCTCCTTCGCACAAATCTTTGAAAATCTCACTGGAAATGTCCCATTCTGCCTGTTTCTTCAGAGGATGTGCGGGTGCCTCTGGGCCAGGTACCTGCCCCTTGCATCGCCGGCTGCTGCCTGGCAGTGTCCGTCCAGGACACTGGACATTGATTCTAACCAGACTGTCATTTTCAGGTCAGTCTCCGCATTTCTGCTGACCATGTTGCCTTCATCATGAGATCATGTCTTTCCAGAGAAATCCTGCTAATGCCTTCATTCTGTGAGACCGGTATATATAGAGGCAGCCTTTCTGGGGCTGCACTGTGCAGTCCAGCAAAGGCATCGCTGTCTTCCGAGTGGTTGCACTGCCCTCGCTCTCTCCCATTGCAAACACAGCAGCAGCAAACATGGACATTACCATCCAGCACCCTTGGTTCAAACGGGCTCTGGGACCCCTGATTCCAAGCCGTTTGTTCGACCAGTTTTTCGGAGAGGGTCTCCTCGAGTACGATCTTCTGCCTCTGTTCTCTTCCACTATCAGCCCTTACTACAGGCAGTCTCTCTTCCGCAGCGTGC
This sequence comes from Tinamus guttatus, assembly GCF_059628265.1. Lineage (NCBI taxonomy): Eukaryota > Metazoa > Chordata > Aves > Tinamiformes > Tinamidae > Tinamus > Tinamus guttatus. Next base: position 1,661,061 of record NW_028288918.1, read on the forward strand.
TGGAGTCAGGCATTTCAGAGGTAAGGGCTCTCGGCTTCCTCTTCTTTGCCATGCTTTCCTACCTTACATTTCCACACGTTTCTCTCCACCTGCCTCCTTCCAGAGTGCAAGTAGTCCGTAACCTCTAGCACTCTGATGTGAACGGGTGAGGAAGACTGCCAGCCTGCTGCCAAAAACGCAGCCTACCTGACCCTCCTGGGCGCAGGAGGAAATCTTAGCTCAGGAGAAGGCTTCCCTTCAATAAATGGAAAATGATTTGACTCCTGTCATTTTCTTATGACTTAAAAGACTTTTGGCTTATAGCAGCGTTATTGCCCACACAACTAACTTCCATTTGCTGGGGGAAGAAGTAAGCTTCTTCCAGAATAAACAAATTTAAGCACAGCTTGGTGTTGGGATGGGCACAGGTGAGCATGAGCAGGAACTACCTCTTCCCCCTTATCTACCTCAAGAGCTTATTTTTTTTTTTGCAAACCCACAGACCTGGACAACTCAGGAGCAGTTCTCCACAGGCAGCATGTAAAAGGGATATTTAGTTGCTGGAGTCGTGGTCAAAAGCCCTGGCGTGAGTTCACAGACTGGTGCTCTTTCTAGTTGCATCTCACTGATTTCCTCCCAAAATCTAGCAACAAAGCTACAGCCACAAAGAAGCTGAAAGGACAAGGTATATGCTGTCCCAGAACGTTAAGCAGATTTTGATCTTCCCTTGCTGTTGAGCCCCCCAAAAATGCCCAGTGCACCTTTAATGGCAGATTACTACGTGCAGTTGAGCTGCAAAGGAATAGCAACAAGAAGTGATGTGTACCACAGAGAGATTCCTGCAGATGCCTACAGGCTGTGACCCAACCGGTCTGTGGCTGCAGGAAGGAAAATTGGGACACTGCGCAACTGCAGCTCCTTGTCTTTCCAGCTCACACAGTGCTGCCACTGCCTCCACTTTTAAACCTTGGGTTATGGGTTTTAACAATGTTCATTTCAGGTGAGATCTGACCGGGAAAAATTTACAATCATGCTGGATGTAAAACACTTCTCTCCTGAAGACCTAAGTGTGAAGATTATTGATGACTTTGTGGAAATCCATGGCAAGCACAGTGAAAGACAGGTAAGTGGAGGTAACAAATGAAGATGAAGCAACTGAGGAACAAAGCCCTGTTTCCTTTCATTCTCATGTTCCTTAATTGAAGGATAAAAAAAATCAGAGGAAGGAATTCTTCATTGACTGTTTTTGGCGTGCTCAGTTCTGACTGAGCATGAGCCTGTTATCTGACAATGGGCTAACTCAGTTCTTTTCTGTTTATTTTAAATCGTCATCTTCCATAACCATCAGATGACAATCTGTATTGTTCACTAATAACATCTGACCAGAAGAACATTATCTAGCTCTGCCAAAGCATGGCTGAGTTTTCATAAGCCAGATCATTAGTGAAAACAGAGTTTTCATGCACTGATCTGGAAGAGAAAAGCAAAACCAAACCAAACAAAATAAAACCAGCCAAGTGCCGCAGGCTTGGAAACTTTAACACACATGTCGTGGAAATATCTGTGGGGGTCGAAAAGTAAATTATGCCAGCAGGTGTTTAATTCTTTTCATACATTTTTTGGGCAAACAAAGATCTAGCTCCAAAACACTATATATATTTTAATATAACTTTTTTTTTTCTGAGCATGTTACTACAGAAACTTAATTAAACAGAGGCTGAAGAAAAGGGGCCAAGACAAGATTGTATCCTTTGGTTGACACACAAACTGTTTCTTACTTCTCTGAATTTTAAACTTTGCCTTCAGACATGCTTTGAAATTGGAGACTGTGGCAGGGAGCCTGTGCCTGTGCAGATCAGATCATGTAGGATAAGGAGGCCAAATTTCTACCCTGCTGGTTTGCTCAGCTTTCTTGGCTTCAGGAGTGTCACAGGGACACCATTCAACACAGGATCTGGTCTTGCTAAACTGTAAAATAGAATAATATGGTAGTATTTGCCTGATGATGTTTGCAGTAAAATCTCATGACTCCATGGAGCCCCATGCTGATGGCCTGGCTGGTTAGGGCAAGTGTATGAGCAAGCATAAAGTGATGCCATGGGAGATACCTGACCAAATTACCTTCTGCTTCCTCCCATACCTCTCAGGACGACCACGGCTACATCTCCCGCGAATTCCACCGCCGGTACCGCCTGCCCTCCAACGTGGACCAGTCTGCCATCACCTGCTCCCTCTCCAGCGACGGCATGCTGACCTTCTCCGGCCCCAAGGTCCAGGCCAACATGGACCCCAGCCACAGCGAGAGACCCATCCCTGTGTCGCGGGAGGAGAAGCCCACCTCTGCTCCTTCTTCTTAGGCTGAACCTGCTGCTGAAGTACGCAGGCTGCCACGAGCTGCAGGCCTCATCCCCAGAGCCGTTGTGTAGATATCAGTGAATATCTAGAGGTCTTTTTTTTTTTTCTGTTTCATTTTTATTTTTTTCTTGGATGGAATGAGGGGCTGGGTGAGCAGCTGGTGGACTTTGAAGCTGTGCTACTGGGATGGCATGGATCATGTGTGCCGCCAAACTGATGTACTTGCTGAGAGGGTCTTTGCCTGGTGCTGTAGGCCGTAACACCCATCACATAGGAGGGGGTGCATAAGTAGCACTGACTCCCGATGCACGAGGTTTTGATGTGAGGCTTGAGCAGGGGAAAAGCCCCACAGACTTGCTCTATCCCACACAGTTAGAGTCAAACTGATTACGGTAAAGAACCAACACAGCTAAACCAAGCCCCATACCTGAGATACTGTGTACGTGCAATGAATGTATCATGAGTTCCTTACAACCACAGGACAAATAACAAGATGTTATGTTCAAGGGTTGCAACATATATTTTTTTCAGCAAAGTGTTTAAGTGTATCTGTTCACACCATTACCCTGTCATTTCCCTTAGGGACAACTGATGCAAGGACAAGCACGTCTTTCCAATGTCTTGGTAGGCCCTTCGGGGAGAGAGGGTGGCTCATCACTGTGCAGAGGCTTCAAATCCCTACCAAGCTCTCCCCAGCTTGTGCATAACACACCATCTTTCTTACTCTTGCTGTACTTCTACTGTAGCTCCATCTGTTCTACTGGTATCTGGCACTCAACCTGAGAACTCAGTCAGCGGCAGCCAATAAAGAGGCATAGGAAACATGCAATTGGCTTTTTGGGTTTTATTTGTTCCTTTCCAAGGTTGCTGAGGTTGAAAGGCTAGCATGGTTCCTTTCAGTGCTTGGAGGATGCACTTTCTGCCACTGGAAGTGCATTTTGCAATGACAATATGCCATTTCCTTTATATTCCTGCAAACAAAACAAAAATACCTGTTGTCTCCCCTCCAAAAATCAATCCACACCAGTTTTTACTTTCATCTTATCAGCAGAGATGGCAACGCAGGCCTCACTTCTATAATACGATGTGAAGGATTTCATTCTAAGTGAATGATTAAAGCTGTTTGATGGGAGGGGGCATGGGTTTTAACTCTTCCTGCAGTTGTGAAATCCATGTCTTTCAAGCTTGAACATATATTTACAGCACTCATGTTTGACTCAAATGACATTTCAAAGAGACAGTGATAAGGGATGTTTTGGGCAAGCACGGAATCAGTGTCTGGTAACCTCACGAATAAAATCGGCATGGACACTGAGCTCTTTTCTTCTTGGTGAAGATCTTCACATTTGAGATCTTCGGCTTGAAGTGGAACTTCGGAGAGACAGAGCAGAAGGACATTGACTCCAAAGGATGGAGAGTCACTGCTTCCCCAGGCAGAGACACGGAGCCCAGACTGCTCATCTTAGCTGGCATTTCCTCAGCCCCTTGGTCACGCCTGCAAAATAAGACAGGGTAACGAAAAAAACAAGTCCCCTCTTCCCTGGAAAGAGGACATTTCCGCACCCTTGGAGAAAGGAGGCTACAGGTCTAAATGTTGCTTACTACAATCATACCTAGGCCAAAATCCAAAGAGTGTGTGTGAGCAGAGGTATTATTGTCTGGAAATTGGAAAGTGAGGAATCCCCATGGGTTCTAATACTATTTTAAACCTATTTTCACTATGATTAATTATTGGGCAATTCCTAAACTTTCTATCAAAGAAACAAACAAACAAAAAATGCGTGGTCTGTTGAATTGGCATCTCCAGGTGAAATGTGTGAATGAGTGTGTTTGGGGAAAGAGCAATTTGGCACCAGGAAGGAGCCCTTACCACAGAGCCAGGAGCTGGGAAAGGTCATTTGAACAAAAGCTGCTCTTTCCTGCTCCAGCCTTTCCCCCCCTCCAGCGCCTCCCCTCCACGCACTGGCAGATTTTGCCTTCCCCTCACCCCAAAAAAGAAAAAAAGTTGAGCCCCTTTTAAGTCTCTCATGAATGTCAGAACAGGGAAGCATATTTTAGTCTCCCCGCACTGCAGAAATCACATTTGTGCAGACACGTTACCCGCAGGTGTCTGAGCAGGGTGCAGCATGCCGTGAAACGACATTTGAAGCGCTTGCCCCATTTTTCCCTCCGGCAGGCGAAAGACCGAAGTCTCAAAGACACGAAGTGACTGCAGGTTTGGGGCACAGCAGCGGCACTGCAGGGGTGGGAGCGACCCTGTCCGTGATCGCCCTGCGCTGCAGCGCGGACCCGTCCTGTTGCAGACGCCGCAGCCACACGCGGGCGCCTGCCCTTGGGGCAGACCCTGGAGGAACTGGCCCAGTGGGCTGCCTGTCTGCACAGATGTCCTGCTCCTCCCATGCATCCCGCTCTCCCAGCGAGGCCGCTCTCTGGTGCTTGGGGATTAAAAATAATGCCCCCGTGCTTAGTAGGGTCAGTGAGTCACTCAAAATATTTCAATTTTTTTTTTTCCACTCAGACTCACATGGTTCAACCTCAGTGGCCTGGAAATTAAGTTCTGCACCACCTTGTTTTCCCATTTACAATCTCCATCCCCACCTGTTGTTTATAAATGGGGAGCTGCGGGGCAAACAGGTGAATTAAAAGGCCAAGGGTCATACATGCCAACCTGAGGCTGAGCAAAGAAATGCTCCCTCTTTTCCCAAATCTCAGTTCAATGTTTCAGACATGAGAGATTGCTTCTGGTCATGCCACTGCAGGATATCCCTTCCTCCTCTTCTGTGCCCTCAATGCGGCAAAGATTACAGGGGAACTCAGGGTTCACCTGTAATTCAGGGTACCTTTGGATTCTACATCTGCTCCCATGCTTCCTCCTTCCTTCTTTCTTCCAGAATCCTGGCTAGGGACCAGCTCCGCCAAGTCCTGCTGAACATCCATCCGTCTGCAGCGGCCCCGATGATGCAGGAGAGGATCCTTTTTGTCTCCTCCCTGCCCTTCCTGGTCCTGCTGCTCCTGGCAGCAAAGCGGCCCAAGGGAAAGCCAGCAGGCTCCTCGTGAGGCCGCGTCTCCCGCAGGGTGGCAGCCTTTCCTGCGTCCTGCGATCCGGCAGGCGAAACGCTGCGGCCGAAAGGCCTCCCTTCCCTGCGTCCCTGCTCGCACCCGGGCAGCTCGGGAATCCGGGTATGAGGCTGGGAGATGAATGGATGCAATGAGGGTCGCATGGAAAACTAACTCTGGAACGTCTTGATTTCTGATTGAGCTGCAAACTAGAAAATGTTGGCTGGAGAGGAGGAGGGAACAGTCTGATGTCCTACTCAGCCCCCCACCCCTCCACCACCACTGTTTTTCTTTAAAGAGAAAGGAAAACCTGGTGCATAAAATCATGATCAACTTCATCTCCTCAGCATTGTCATTAAGATTTGATCTTTGCAGCACTGCTCTTTACTTCCTGAGCTTTAAAAAACAGCAGCTAGCTCATTGGCAGCACCAAAGGACTCCAGAAATACCTTAAAAGCCCTGTAGCTTCTCAAAAGTGTGTAGCACAGTGACATACTGGTCACAACCCTGCATCCCGGTCCCATTTTATCGCTATGGCAATCAATCACAGTGATTCGGAAGAGATTTGGTCAGGGAGACCTCATTGATGTAGGCTCTGCCCCCGACCCCTGACTTGTCACCTCTGGGATAATCTGTTGTCAGGACTGTCTTGGAGAGCTTCTCACTCCCGTGGGAAGAGGAGGTAGCTCCTGAGTCCCTCCATTCCCAGATCCTGCTCCAGCTCTGGGGCCTTTCCCAGTGGAAATCCACTATTCAGCCTGCATTCAGCCTGGCTAGAGGGGGGAAGAAATCCTATTAGATCTACTCAGCCCTGGTGAGGCCACATCTGGAGTATTGTGTCCAGTTCTGGGCCCCACAGTACAAGAGAGATGTGGAGCTGCTGGAGAGAGTCCAGTGCAGGGCTACAAGGATGATCAGGGGCCTGGAACATCTGCCCTATGAGGAGAGGCTGAGGGAGCTGGGCCTGTTCAGCCTGGAGAAGAGAAGGCTGAGAGGGGACCTGATCACTGTCTATAAGTACCTCAAGGGAGGCAATGAGGAGGATGGTGCTGGCCTCTTTTCACTGGTGGCCACCGACAGAACTAGAGGAAACGCCCAGAAACTGAAGCATCGAAAGTTCCACAGGAACCTAAGGAAAAATTTCTAAACAGTGAGGGTGACAGAGCCCTGGAACAGGCTGCCCAGAGAGGTTGTGGAGTCTCCTTCTCTGGAGATCTTCAAAACCCGCTTGGACGCAGACCTGTGCCACGTGCTCTAGGTGACCCTGCGTGTGCTGGGGGGTTGGACTAGATGATCTTCAGAGGTCCCTTCCAACCTTCAGCATTCTATGATTCTGTGATCTCTGGTTAATTGACTGGCAATCAGCTTGCAATTAACTGGCACTTTAGTGGAAAAAAAAAAAACATGAGCCTTGGCCACCATCACACTGTTTGTGGCTTATCTTAGAGAGCAGCGTTAAGTAAGTGGGGTAAAAATGAAACCTTGATTGGAGAGGGGGAGGCAAGGCGAGGGAGTGACGTAACTTGACCAAAGCTCAAGAGATAAGTCTGGGCAGCTCCCTATCTCCAAGGCCACGGTCTGGCCTGCCTTGAACTCATTGGAAAATGCTCTTTCTTTTACGGAGGTGCTGGGACACGGTGGCATAGAGGCGCTGCTCCATCTCAGAGGAGGTGCTAGGACATGGGATGGTGCCAGGAGACCAGCACAGCCCAAGAAGCCTTAGGCTGGCACCACAAGGTGGGGAGGGAACACAAGCCACCAACTCCAGGCTTGGGGACAGCCATGTGCCACCACCTGTTGGCCTTGTCACACCTGAAGGACGCTGGGCAGTGACACTGTCACCTCTAACGAGCTACAGAGCACATGGCAGTACGAGATGCATTAAGCTGGCCAGGAAGCCTCGGTAGATGAAGGGGGCTTTTAGCACAGGAGATTTCTGAGAGGTGGACACGGGCCAGCAGTGCATCCTGCTGTGCCCTTGCCCTGCTCGTCCATCCCAGCGCTGCACAGAGCGGCTCTAGCCAAACCACGACGACAGCAGCGAGGAGGCCAAAGGGCCCCTGGCCAGTATGTGGCAATGGGGTTTGCTGGGGTTGGGGAGGAAGAAATCGCTCCCCTGGGGGTGCACACAGCTCTGCAAGTCCTTGGGTACCAGCGTGGCAATTCTGCTCCTTAAAGCACTCACGATCCCCGGAGAGTGCTGCTGCCTCTTGCTGGCACAATTTTAGGATGATTACTAGGTCCATGCAATAGTGCAGGGCTGGGGAGACCGTGCGTGGCCTGGGTGCAGCACGTGGAGGGGCTCGTGCTCAAGACACACGCCGTGGTGGGCGGACAGGCTGGCGTGTCCTAGGGGAAGGACCCACAGGCTGGCAGCTGGATCCCTGGTGGCGAAGGGCATCTCCAAGCTTGGTTTGCAGTGTGAATGTTTCCTAGCTGGTCAGTCTTTTCATTAGCCTTTTACCAAAGGAAGCAGCGTGCAGCATGCCTGAGGCTCCAATTCGATGGCTTTAAGGGCATCAAAGTTATCGTTAAAAAGCAAAGTCCAAACATGCACCTATTCCGCTATACACAAAATTTTACATGGCTGAAATAACACATGCTTATATGTGATTTTATTTCTTTGGCACCTTATATCCAGTTACATTCAGAGATTATGTCTTCCAGGACCTTTATATGTTCATATATATATTTGTATATATTTGTATTTTTTTAGGTATGTATATTTTTGTTTATTTAATATATTCACATATATTTTATATATTTATATGTTTTTATGTAATTTATGTAATTTATGTCATTTCATATTGAAAAGAAAGAGGCAAATAAACAAGCAATTGGATTCTAAATCTGCAAAATCAGACACAAGAGCTGATGACTTTTTTTTTCTATCTACCTGTCCCCACCTTGGTCTGCAGGCAAGCAAAAGACAGGTAAGAGGAGAAACCCTGCCCGTGCTCCTTCAGCAAACTATGCTGGCTTCGCACCTTAGCCATGACCTGATGCTCAGGTGAACTGAGGCTCTCCTTTCTCTGCCATCTTGTCACAGGGCAGCTGCTTTTGGGCTAGTTTGGAGAAGGTGCCAGCACCGAACCCAGGGCTGCTCTTGTAGCTCCCAGTGCCCTTGTGCCCAGGAGCCCCAGGTTTGCCAAGAGGTGGCAGCAGCCCCATGTCTTTGAGGTTTAATAAACCTTCCCTGCTTTGAAGGAAACACCAAACTGAAAGGTCACTTGTTATTTTTTTCTGAGCGTCTCCTGTACGCTGCTCCAGAGAGTTCTTTTTTCCCCCAGCAGTAATTATTTCAGTTCTTCTTTTTCCTTTCCTCGACAACGTGTTCAAAAGGAAGCTGAGTAGCAGCTTCGTTCACACTGTCTCCTTCTTCCACCCACTCAGAGTGATGTCAACCCCTTGCTACAGGACTTAATGAACTGCTGTCTGCCCTCCAAACTGCTAATTGCAACATTGCTTTTTTTTTTTTTTTTTTCTGATGGGAAAGTCCGTCAAAGTCAAAGCCTCCCTCTCACCTATGAAAGCCCTTTTCCTCTCTGCTGCTGTCCCTGCACACAGGCATGTCCTGTACAAAGAGGTCACTTTTGGTCCTTGCTCATTCCCCCGTCTGCTCCACATGCCTACGGCCAGGCAACGTTTGGCTCTGCAAACACTTATACTAACATGTCAGAGCTTGGAGGTGAGCTGTTAGGGCCCATTCATGAAGCCAGTTTAATAGTTTTCAAAGCTGACTAAGGAAGGTCTGAATTCTAATTTCCTGCTTATTTGCGCTTAAGGAGAAGTATTTGGGGTGTCAAATGGTGTGTCTCCATGGGTGTTGTTGGATACTCCATGGGCATGTTGATCTTCCAAAGCATTCATTAAGAGTCAGACCTTCCTTCTCCAATAACTTGTGAAATGCTTCCAAATGGATCACAAAATAGCAATGTAGACTGCTTGACTTGTTTATGTATTTCAGTGGGCCCATAAGAGTAAGAAAAGCTATATATAGCTTTCTTTCAGTATCTGGACATGTCATTATTTCACTTGTGAGCTTCAATTCTCCAGAGTATCTGAGTCTGTGTGAGGAGTCATGACAGGCTCATTCGGCTCTATAGCATTTTGGTTTAACATAATGATTTCTACTTCTCATTGATTTTGAACATGTCAGTCCAAAGTCTCACCTGAGCTGGTTGCAAGAAAAATACCTTGTCACATCTTGGGCCATGATTATTCATAGAGAAAATGGAATATAATGAGCTTAATTGCTGATAACAGACTAATTCAGTGGAGAGAGTAAAAAGATTTTGCAATGAAAAGCAATAGTTTAGGATTTGTTTTTGCTTGGCAGTAGTTTCTCTAGCAGCATAGTGCAGAGGTGACTTGTAAGCATCCTTGGCTGAGACATGAACTGGAAGGCAGCCTAGCAGTGAAGACCTCAACAAGAAATGGTATAAGTGGATGAACCAATAAATTTAGCTACAAGGCTTTCCTAGGAAAAAGCAGCACATGCTGGGAGCAGACAGATAATTTTGATGCAGTGTCTCCAGCTAAGGTAAGAAGCACAGATCAACTCCCTTATGGTTCAATAACACAATCTTAAAACACAACAAACAAATCCTTGGGACTATGTATGTTTTTATCTGATTCCCCCCTCGATAAGATAGAATACAGGAATTAACCTAGCATCTGAAATACTCGTAAATGCTCTCCAACAGAGTATAGCAGAAATCAGCATGTGATCATTTTGCAGCTGAACTGAACTGTCCTTCCTCCCTGGAGCTGATGCTCAGAGTACACTGATGACAGGGGTTTAACTGTAATTGAAGCTTCACATTCAAATTCATGCCTGGCAAATCATAGAAGGTAGCCTGGCTCTGTGGCTTGTACATTAAGGCTGTTAAACAAGCAGCTGAAATGCATTCATTTATCCAAGCCATTAAAATAAATAAATAAAAGAGCAACTGACTGACAACATTTTACCCTTAAATTTGGAGCAAGACAAAAAGCATGGATGGAAATTAAAAAAAAAAAAAAGTGTTTCTGCAGGATCTGTGGTTTCATTTGCATGGCCAACTGTTACAGGAAGGGTTTTGTATGTGCAAATACTCTAGGAAGAGGGACTCAGTTTGGTGTCACTAGCTGAAGACCATCTCTCCGTGTACCTCCATGTGACCCTGGCAGTGCTCAGGAGACAGAGGAGCCACTCAGCATGTTTGCCTGTCTGAATGAAGTCTCCCAATAAATCAGATGAAACCTCACATTCCTGATGCATCTAAGATGACGTGCTTGCTTTACCTTGGAAAACAACCAGGCGCCAAGGGCTTCTGCTGCAGCTGCAACATCTCAGGACAGAGCCAGGTCAAAGGTTTGCAGCCAGAGGTATTATATTTGTTTTATCTGAGGGAAAATGAGATGAGCTTCTGGACACTGAAGCCATGCTGCAAGTCACGGAGGGCTTTGAGAGGCAAGTCTGACCACGGCTGTTACTGCAGGCTAGGTACATTGACCCTCTGCCAAGGGTGTCCCAGAGCTGGCAAATGCCAATGCCAGGCCTTGGCCAGGCCAGGATTTACACTAAAACTTGATGTTTTAGTGCAAATTGGCCTCTCAGGAGCCCTAAAGCGAGATGCTGGCCTGTGAGAGGATGGGGTAGAGGTGTGTTTGCCCTTCTGGCAGCCCTGTCCTGGAGGTGCAGCCTCTCTTCTCCAGGCCTATCCCTTACAAAGAGGGCAGGATGGAGCACTAGGAGACCACCAGCAGCAAGATGTGCCAGAACAGATCAGCCAAAAAATTCCTGCGCATTACTATGCTGAAATACTTCTGTGGGTTCACAGGTGCTGACAGCACTCAAGTAGCCCAAAATGGCTGCCAGTAAATCGAGGGAGAATATGGCGACCATGCAACAGCAGCAAAAATCTGATTTGATCTCCAGCTCTCTTCTCTCATAGATCTTACAGAAAGGCAAGATGAAAATCTGGAGAATATGGAGGGGAAAAAAAAAGACTGGTATGACACAGTTAAATGGCATTACTTCTTCTTACAAGACTAGCAAGAAAATAATGCATGAAAACTTTTTACAAAAAGTGCTCTGCAGATGAAGTAAATGCAGATGCTGAAGAGATGGGGTTGCTTTAAGGCTAGAAGCACTGGAGACAAAAAAAAATGCATGAAGCACTTCTGCTCAGATGTCTCTGTGCAGAGATTACAGGAGCTCAGACAGCCGCATGAGCCCTAGCATGGAGAAACTAAAGAGAAGAGAGCGAATTATCTAAACCCTTGACAGCAGGGCCCCAAGTTTAAATGTGACAGGTTTAAGAAGTCAGTGGATAGGCAGGAGTGACGTGAGCAAATACATGGGGTGTATGTGAAAGGAGGCTGCTGGCAGCTGCTTTTTCTGTTATATGGCAAATATGTGAGTAAGTGCTTGCCAAGGGTACCCGGCGACTGGTAACATATCAGAGATCAGGAACAGCTGTTACCAGTGTTCAGGAGGATATTGAGGAAAGAGTGGCTGCACTGAGGCTGGCCAGGCGTGGTGAGGAAGCCCTGAGCCCCACGGCTTTCCTGGCTCATCCGCAGAGGTTTCCCAGCACGCTGCTCTGCAGCTCAGCTCCCTCGTTGGCTTCATCAGTGCTGACACCACACTGGAGCCAACGTCAGCCCTGAAATGCTCACTGGGACTTGCATAAACCAGGCCCAGTACAGTATAGGACCTAGGAGATTAGAGCCCTAAGGACTGAGTGAGTTTTGTTTTCCTCTTTATAACTGGTCCTTACATGGGTTGGGGAAAACTTCTGAAACATCTTGGTGTGAACAAAAAGCTCCCCTGTAAATATCCCTCTACCTAACAATTCAGAGGTTCCCTGGGAAACCCCAAACTAGCCCCAGCATGAGAAGGTGAAGAAAGGGCCTCAAGTGAGAAAACAAAGTTGTGTGCAAGAAGAGACTCTCCTACTTAACCTCAAGAACAAGGCCCAGGTCATGCCTTTGAGACAAGTTGTAGGTAAGGTTACTGCTGATGTGAGCTGGGGCTCCTTCAGAGACAAGGGAAACATCAGCTTTTCAGCAGTGTCCAGCTCTCAGACACCATCAGCTCTTCCCTGCTCTGCTTGCTGATGTTGCACTGCTGGGGTGAGAGAACCCTTCATGGTCAACAGGAGGAATTTGGTAGCAATGCCTTCCAAACACTGTATGGTTTTCCTCTGATCTGGGAAGGAACAATATGAAGCAATGTACTAGAAGTCCTTTATGTTTCAACGATGTAAGCAATAATGTTCCCAAACACACATCTGGTGCACGTAACAGGAGGTACTGACTTGTATGTTGCCTTTTGAATGCCAAATAAATAATAAAGATAGCAGAAATGTGTCTGTGTGCGTACATGATGTATTTCCATTCCAGGACATTTGTGCCAATCAGTGTTGCATCTCCAGGGCAAACCCATAGCCTTTGCTGCCCTCTCACCTGTGAAGTGCTTGGATTCTCCCCAGACAGGACAGCTTGGTGCCTATGCATAAAATGCTCATGGCTCCAGAAGGCAAGGCTAGTATTAGCACATGTCCACCCCTGTGTAGAACCCTGCTAAGCCCTAGTTTCCCTGTTTCCTGTCAATCCCTGTGCATGTCCAAAGACTGCCTCTATCAGACCAATTTTTGCACTAACTGCCTGCCTGCAAGTGCAGCCAAGTCTGTATCTGCCTGCATGTGCCCTGAAGGTTAATGTCAGGACAGAGGCATAGCAATGCTGACCAGACTGCAGGACACCAGCCTGGACCCCACGTGCTGCTTTCCCTCTACAAAGCATATGGGATGGAGGTTTATGGGAGCCCCTGGAAGCAGAAGCAGTTGATCTCGCATTAAAACTAACTAAATCAATAAAAATAATTATCGTTGCAGAACGCGTTGTTTATTAAAACCTCTACTATTGGACAAGCATGTTCAGATTACAGCTGGAAACCAAGATTTTTTTTTCCTTTCTGTGAACAAACTTAACCTGGTGATCTTTGAGAAGGCCATTTTGATACCCCTGACAGAATGAAAGTGTGCTTGTCATCGGCTACTAGCCATACGAGGCATCTCGCTCACCTTTTTTCTTGCCATCTTCAAGGCAGTATCTCTCTGCCAAAGCAATAAGCAGGTTTTCCCCCCTTTCTCACCAAGTCGCTGGGCACAGCCAGTTCTCAGGAGGTGTCCCTGTTGAGTGCTGGGAAGTGGCAAAGCCATATTGTTTTTTCAGCTGAGGGACGAGCAAAGAGTGCACCTTCACCAGTGTTGAACTACTGACATTAATCCAGCTATCACTTTACCCTAATTTGTGCAGATATGGTGACACCACCATGCTGGGAGGACTGTGGGAACCAGCAGGCACAAACAATTCAGCTAAGCTTTGCAAAATGCCAGGCCTTCTTTTGAGAGCTTCCCTTTTTCACCCAAGATCTCCTGCTGAAAATAACCTCCCTTCCAAGGGATGGACCCGTTTGAGGACTTCATGTGCCCACTGTGCATGACAAATGGAGTTACTTATTGTCAACATGCCGAGAACTGGGTTTAATGGGGAGAGAAAGGGCAGCAAAGGCTATTCCTGAACAGGCTGAGCCTTTTTAACACCTGTTACTGAGGTAACCATTGCACTCATATGCACTGGCTTGTCTGGAGTCATCGAGGTCTTCTGTAAAGCTTCCAAGCGATGTCCTTCCTGGACCTGCAAAGTTACTGGCCGCCACTAGCACGCTGGCTGGTGTTCTGTACTTCTGATGGACCCTGGTTGTACATTTACTCTGCATATAGTTTGTTCTTGGCAATAACACTCCCCTGTTAGGGGAGGTCAGCAGTAACATGAGATTTCCGGCACTTGTCCTTTAAGGATCAAAGCCACAGGCACAGGCAAATTAGATGTTTGTATGTTGATAGAGCACATAAACAGGAGGCTGAAAAGCTGGAGGCCTGTCCAACTAGTGCACTTAGAAACATCTGCATGGAGGTGGCCACTTGGGTCACCACATCCAGTCTCCTGTTACCAGCAACCACATAAAAGACTCTGTCCAACCCAGCAGGGTTCACAGAACATTTGCTCCTCATGCCTCAACACATCCTAGACCACAAAGCACTTCCCAACCAACCCGGAACCAACATAGCTTGATAGGGCAGAAGATCAAAAGCCACAAACTCTGCTATATCACAGGCTGATGGCAGGCAAGTGCGAGGGCCTTGGCACTATCTGAGAAGTTTGTGAGGAGAAGGATGCTTGTTAGATGAAAATGCAGAGAGGAATCTGCAGAAGAGATCTGCTGTTGGGTTGCTCATGCTTTCAGGAAGCTTGTAAGAAATGTGGGGAACCTCTAGCTGTATGTGTAGTGAGCAGTTAAGAAAGTGCTTCGTGCGAGGTTGTGAGTACCATGAAATAGGTATTTTCCATCCCTGCTGATTGCTGTCCTCTGGGATGTAGGGGCAGGATTCAGTTTGCCTAATATCAGAGGTCTACAGAGCAGACATCCCAATCTGAGATCCCTATCCTTAGCTACCTGGGTAGAGAAGTAGCCATTCCAGGGATGTGTTCCATCTGACCCATCCTAGGCATCTACCTTAGAAAAAGAGGTGCTGTTCCCAGAGTGCCCCACGTCCAGTGATTATAAAGGGATTCTACAGGACAAACTCAGAAATAGGTATCTTCATTGTAGATGTCTTCATTTGACCAGATGAATCTCACCCAAAGCACCCACATGGTGCTCAGGGAGAAATGCGTTCAAAAGACGTGCTGGTGGGCTGGGTTGCAGCATATTCCTTTCTCTTCAGAGTCCCTCGATTAAGTGTGTCAGCAAGCATGGCAGATGTTGGCAGCACCTTGACTAGCCGGTCGCTGAGACCCCCACTCACGCCTGTGTGCAGTGTCCCAAGACACCCAAGACACTGGGATCTGTGCAGGACTTGTGCAGCCTCATCTAACAGCTTAACAGACAAGTGCCAGCTTGGCCATTGGCACCCAGGGCCTTCACAGGTCAACCAGGGAGCCTGGCTCTGGGGATCTAGCAAATGAAGATACATTTAATAGTGGACGTGAAGTGTGTAGAGAACGGACAGTCTGAGGACTCGCAGAGAAGTGTGATGGATGGAGAAGCTTATCACTGTCAGGTCCTGAATAGTTTAAGAAAGCATACCCTGACCCAGATCAGGGGGACCTGAGGAGGACTGGATAGCCAATGTTCATAGTCTTGTGTCATCATAAGGAATCCTGGCCAAATTACAAGGATACATATATCTCAGGAATATGGGCTATACATCAGTATGAGTGAAATCCATTTTATTTTTAAATAAAATACCCTTCCTCTCTTATCAGGTCTTGCATTGAATTTTTCTGCATTTTTGTTCATGTTGCAACATTATTCCCTATAATGGAAGAAAGAGTGTATTTGGAAATGTGTTTGGACGTGGTGTTCTGGGTTTGAAAGAGTGTCAGAGCAGACTGGTGGATTTGGACTTATAACCCCACTGAGTTGCTAGCTTTAGTCAGAGTCTAAGGTTACCCTGTGCTTTCCAAGCGAAAAACATTGGCTCAGGTTTGCTTGAGACTTGGCCTCAGTTTGCCTGAAAGATCTGTGAACCTCCACAGACCTTTGGTTTTGGCTGACTTGCTTTATGGACTAACATTAAAGTACGAGAAATTCACTGCTGCATTTTGATGTGCATAGTCATTTATGCCAGTGCAATGCTTGCAAATGTGGATTAAAATTCATGCTGTTATGGAAATATCTTGCATTCCTTTTGCCTGTAATTATTCTGATTGTTATGGAGAATCTGCCAAGTTTTCAACTTTTATCAGGAATCTCCTTCTCCCTGAAGGTTTGAAGTTCTGATTTCTATACAGAAGGCACCTACCTGCTTTAATCTGAGGCTTCTGAGTGACAACCTGGGCACAAACCCACACGTACACAAGGGTTGTGGCGAGGGGAAGAATTGGGGAAATGCACTAGACTGATCACAATGAGTTTCAAGGAATCATGCAGTGATCTGAACCTAAGACTGACACAGCAGAACATGCAAGTGGGATCCCCTGCCTGGGCAGAGGTTTTTCCAGGACATTTATGCATTTGGAGTGAGCTTTGGATCCTACCATGAAAGGACAACTCAAAGTACCTCCTGGGCTTGCAGTCAATGACGAGGGCACTGGAATTAATTTCTCCCTTGGGGTGTATTTAACCAGCATGTCCTTGACAAGGAGTGCTCACTTTCAAAGTCCTGTTGAAGGGCATCCTGCAAAGGTTTCAGATGCTTTTGGCTCCTCGATAGATTGCTGGGATCTTTACACACTATGATAAATAAGCCAGCACAATGCATGGTCAGTATGTACTCCATAGCTGAATTTTCTATTTCAATAGTCTGCTAAAATCCCACCCTATCCAGCTGCACACCTTTGCTTTTGGTAGCACAGTACCCAGATTTTACACAGGATTCTTCATATAGAGGGACATAGGGCCTTGAAGTATCCAACTATGTCCCAAATGTATGTTTCTTCCTTCCTTCCTTCCTTCCTTCCTTCCTTCCTTCCTTCCTTCCTTCCTTCCTTCCTTCCTTCCTTCCTTCCTTCCTTCCTTCCTTCCTTCCTTCCTTCCTTCCTTCCTTCCTTCCTTCCTTCCTTCCTTCCTTCCTTCCTTCCTTCCTTCCTTCCTTCCTTCCTTCCTTCCTTCCTTCTTTTTTTTTAACAAATATACTCTGGAAATGGGGAAATGTGGCCTAGAGTGATCAAACCTATTCAAGCCAAAGCAATTAGGCATTTAGTTCAGCACAACCTTCTTGTGCAATGGCAAATCACAAATATGATTTTAGAAAAACCTTACCAAACTTGAATTCAAAACGATAGGACTAGTTTGTAGATGTTGTTTTCACTTAATAAGTGAAAAAAAAAAAAGTAAAAAAAAGTGCGGACCTTATCAGCCCACATGCTGCAAGCATATGCATTAGATCAAACACTTTTGACATATCTCCATTGCACATGGAAATAGACTTAAAAGAAAATGAATTTTGGTTCCGTAAAACCTGAAACCCAAAGAGTTGTTTCATTAGGGCTCCATTCACCCACTGCAAAGATCCAAAGGAAGGCAGTGTTTCGACTCACATGGTGAGAAACATTGTGACTTTGTTCCTGTCCTGGACATGGAGGAAACCCCCAGAGATGTTGCCTTAATTCCCCTGAATGGCTTTGGCTGCCATGAGTTCAAATGACTTAAAATGGGGAGCCAGATGTGACAACGATCAACACAAAAACAAGAAAGGTGAATTTGGGTTAGACTGTCTGGTTTAGAGAAGACCACAGGCAGAGTCTGGATTTAATTGTGTATGTACACACATAGGAAAAATCTGTATCTCTGTTAAAGCAAGAATTGCTGCTCTATCAAGGTATTATCATGCTGGCTTTGAAGCAGTGAGGCCTACAACTGTAGGCTTGTGAGGTTTATTCCATGTCTTGCAGATGAGGGATTATTGACACAAACCTAGAATTGGCACCTCTTTTAGAGAATTGCCAGTATGAGAGGCATTTCAGAGATAATATTCACATTTTCCTTTCCGGGAGTGATTTTGCCTGCTAAAATAAACTGTAGGATGCCTCTCACTGATAGGAAAGGACATATCCCTGTGTTGAAGTCTGAAAGGATAAAATACATTCGCTTTTTAAAGTAGTACAGTTCATTTATCCAAGTTGCGGCTTTAACACAGACATGAATTTAGTCAAGTCAAGCTTCTGCTGCACAGGCTGCAGTTTTCTTTCTGGTTGTGCTCTAGCAGATACCCATAATTTCAGATCTAGTTACAAACCCTGGACTTGTTTCAGTTTACCAAAAGGTTTAGGTCCTAAAGGTTAAGTAAGCGATAGATGAGAATTGAGGGAATCTGGGACAAATCTTCAGGTTTTTAGGAAAATATTATTATTTTAAGTCAAGCCAGCAAAAGATTTGTAAATGTTACTGACTGAGACAAAGTGAAATATAAGGGATGTGTGCCAGATCCCAATGCCTATTGCCTGTGTTTTGCACAGCTTTGGTCACTTTAGTTCATCTTAAAATGAGGATGTTTATTTCTCATTGGTGTAACTCAGCTTTGCAAATAGGGTTTTGGAGAGAGTTTAGAAGACTATAACTTCCTTGGCTAGTGAACCCATCTCTCTGGCTTTAGCCCAGGACAACTCTTTTCTTGTCCCAGTTAGAAAACTGTCTTGCCCTAAAGGGAGAGACATTTTCATTGTTTTCATACCGCTGTGATGCCCTGAGAGCACATGTAATGAGATAACACTATTTTTTTGTATGAAAAAAATATATCCCTAATTTATGGCAAACACAAGCCTGTGACAACTCAACAAAGCATAAGTGCTCCATTGGGAAGTAAGGCAGCACCGACCTTGCCTCACAAGTATGAACACGACTCATGCCACCAGCAATGCTGAGAGCAGGTAATGCTTCTTCAGCTAGCTACCCAACACGGGCCCATGTCCCCAGCGTGAACAGCCTGGCACTGTGACCATCAGAGTTAGTCTCTCTAGCTGGCTGAGCAGAGGGTGAGAGGTGTCTTATCCCAAGACAGGGTGTATCTGCCTTGGAGAACGAGGAGCTGTCGCTGCTCCAAGTCATCCAACCCTGGTATTACTAAGATCTGCAAGCACAGCCATGTGGGATCATGTATTTAATACCACATACCTCTTGCTTGAGAAGGGCTGTACTATTTGGCCATGGGTGAATGCTAAGCAAACCAGAAATCTGTCATTTTGTGTTTGACACAGGTCACTTAATCCAGGTGTTTATGCACACAAATATCACATGGGAAAGTCCAGAGATTCCTACAGTTCAAGGTTGTGGGCAAGGTTAGCTCAGTCGAGGTTGATGTGTTTAACTACATGAACAGCAGAGCCTGTCTTTTCTTCAAAGAAAGGCAGAAATTATGTTGAGACAATTCTAAAACTGAGGCCGCCTCTACCTTAATTTACTCTCAGTTTACCACTGAAATGTCAACATGTGTGGCTGAAGCAACAGGAGAGCTTATTTTCAGTTTTAGAACACCTATGTTCAGATGCATTAAAATATTCAGGCTCCTCATTCCCCACTGAAATCAAAACAGGCGAAATATATGTGTTTGGAGCTTCCCAAGTGAAAAATTGAGAACATAAACACCTTTATGTTTGGGAAGTGGAGGTGCAGCTGGACTAAGCTGGTGGCTCAAAGCCTCAAATGCTGTGACAAAACCCAGACCCAGGCTCCCAGCACAATTCTGAGTCTGACCTATGCTTCACTGCAGGACATTTGCCGCACACCTCTGTAGGGTTCAGAGTGGTGAGGAATTACTATGTATGCTGGACGTCAGCACCATGGCCCCAACCCAGGACTCTGATGTTACTTCGGTCTACTCCTTGCTAAAGCAAAGCTTTCAAGGAAGCCAGGGAAGAAGCTTTGCCCAAATTGAGGTAAGAGGACAAGACCCTCAGGATTTGGCTTCCCAGAGAGACTTATTTTTATTTGTGCTTCTACACTGGATCCTCTTTATTTATTTATTTATTTATTTATTTATTTTAAAAAAGGGTATTTGAAATAAATAAGCGCTCCTGCTTTATTCCAGCTAGCTGACACATCTCATCCTGTCTCATCCCCTCTGGGGAACCGTCATAGTGAACTGTGGAGTGGCCTCCTTTCTGTCCATTATTTTAACTGGGGCCACAACCCACTTGAACTCTTTATAAGGATCCCCATGAAGAATTAAAACATCATCAGATCAAAAATTGATTGCTTTTCCATCTGTTGAAAGTTAAAAAAGAAAAATACAGTAAGTGCTTTCATTAATCAGTCTGTTTTCTATCTGCTTTTGACCCTCATCTGGCTTTTTTAAAAATAAAATACAGGCAAGTCTTTTGATTATCTATTGTTGAGAAACTATTAATTCAAGGAAATGTTTGCAGTGGAAGGAAATTTAAGTCAAGTAAGATTTAATCTTGGAAGAGTAGTGGGAGCAGTCTGAGTGTCTGCAGAGCTCACAATATAAGACACAGTGACTTGAGTGTTGTGCCTTGTAGATGAACTCAGCTCAGAGCACTTCCCTGAGCGCAACGCCAAGGAGCAGGACCCTTCCTTTTGGCACCCCTGTCGATTCAGAGCCCACCTCTAGCACATACCGAGAAATGGCAGGAAGAGAAGGAGTTTTCCATAAAATAACCAATTATTCTTGCTCACCATCATGCCATGAGTCATCTTTCCAGTGAGTTTCGTCTTATTGCTCTGGTCAGAACAGAGAGTCAAGAGTTAAAGTGTGTCCCTCCTCCGGGCCTCTGTACAGTACAGGAACATTTTCTGATTTGCAAGGGGGTTTTCACATGAGCACTATTTCCCTAGTGGAGGCCAGGAAGCAAATGATTTCTCAGATTTTCTCTGCTAGTGGCTGGTATACAGCACTACCAGATTACAAACACTGCAGTGCAAAGTAAGACCAAAGTCTGGAGTTTTGATTCCTCTCATTAGTGTGAGAAGAGAGGATACTGCAGGCCTGGAGAGCAGATCACCACGATCATCAAAATTTAGGGATATTCAGATTCACATCGCAAGACCACCTTCAAAATTCATTTTCAAGTACTCAGTCAGATCCCTCCCTCACAAAATCTGGAGTTTTCAGTATGTAAAGCATGGGGTAGCATAGAGCAAAGTAGACATAATTTATCCACCAATGCTTTCTCACAGTGT
Organism: Tinamus guttatus; assembly: GCF_059628265.1. NCBI lineage: Eukaryota > Metazoa > Chordata > Aves > Tinamiformes > Tinamidae > Tinamus > Tinamus guttatus. The sequence goes on from NW_028288918.1 coordinate 1,682,149, forward strand.
AGTTCAACATAAATGAACTCATAAAATAACAGCACTAACACTAGCAATAATAATAATAATAATAATAATAATAATAATAATAATATATTGAAGGGGAAAAACCAATCACTTCGACCTGAGAAACTCATCTTCTGCCCTAGAGCAACCCAAAGGCTTGCTTATGGGAAAGTCCTCTGATGTGTCTGTTAGTTGAAATGCTCCAGCTCTAACAGGAACTAAGCAAGAAAAGCAAGCAAGCGAGCAAGCCAAAGCAGGAGCTGATGTGACAGCAAAGATTGAACAGGTTTTAATTTATCTAGACAGCTCTGACATCACTGCATGCCCGAAGGACGGTGTTGCTAATGGATTGAGCGGCACACGGCAGCAGGTCACGAACCCTGGGCACTCAGCCTGTGACAGCAGCGTGCTCCCTTTTGCCAGGAGAAACCCCCCATGTGCACCCAGAGTGCAGGGCCTCCCTGTCACATGTCTGCAAGGCTGAATAATTCAGCAGGGAAAGAGGAGGACATGGAGGGACCAAATGTGCTCGGACATGAGCAAGCTGAGGAACAGTGCCATGCCCAGGTCACACGAGAGCGCCGGGGGAGCTCAGCGTGTACCACTGCCACCAGCGAGGAATTACCGCAGATAAGCAGACTCATCTAAAAGCCACCCAGAGTCTAAAACCTGTATATCTGTGAGCTCTGCTCAGTACCAAAGGCAGGAGGTAGCACAGACCTGCACAACCTCCATTCCCCTGTCATCACCTCTGCTCATGGGCATGGCCCTGGAGCGCGTGTCCAAGCCAAGCTGGCGTGCAGCTGCCCTGCGTTCAGAGGCTATCGGGAGAAGGGTTTCCTGCCAGGACATGCCATGGCCTCTCCAGCAAGCCCAGGGTTTCCATTTTATCTGATGAACTGTTCTTCCTGCCCCCAATCCCAACTAAAATTAGCTGTGAGCACTGACATGGAAAGACGCTCCAAACAAATTCTTATACAACCCACAAATCTCTACCTGGGCTGATTGCTCAAGTTGCCTTATTAGCATTGCACCTGCTTTAAGCTGTGATGCTGCCAAATTAGATGGAAAAACATGCAAATACCATGTAGCCTTCTGGCAAATTAGCACGCTTATTGCACAAAGGTGAAGATTGCTTAGAGGGGGAAAAGTACTAAGATCATTTGGCTAATTATTGAAACAAGAAAATTAGGGTGACTGAAAAAAGGCATAGGTATCATTCCAATCATCCAGTCAAACTCCTGTAAGGCTCACTTGATAGCACAAAGACTGTCTGTCTGCAACTCTTCTGTGTGGTGACTGGTATCAGTGATAAGTCTGCTTACTCCCCAGTTTGCTTAGAAAATCATTTTAGCTTTCTAATTTAATAAACAAAGTATAGGAATTGGCTATTTGTGATGGAAGAAGAGGAATGAGACCACACAATCGCAGAATAGCTGAGTTGGAAGGTGCCTCTGAAGATCTTCTAGCCCGCCATCCTGGTCAAGCAGGGTCAGCTACAGCAGGTTGCTCAGGGCCATGTCCATTTGGGTTTTGAATATCTCCAAGGATGGAGACTTTCTGGGCAAACTGTTCCATGCAACCACCTTCCCATCTAAACATTAAGATGTGTCATCTTCTACTCGACTCAAAGGATATGAACAAAAATGATAAGAGAAAGCTGGCAACATCACAAATACTAAAAGTCGGAAATGATAGATCTATGGTTGCCTGAGTGACTGCAAATTTTACGCCTTTTGAGTGTGTATCCTGAAAATTTAGTGATGCGAAATGCTGCAGGAAAAACTGCAAGTAGTCATACGATTAAGCTGATATCATAATGTGTGTACACAAAGAAATGTGCAGGCAGCCTTCATCCTGCCTAATTTCAGAGTGTTTGTCTTTGCAATCTAAACAATGTTTTTCATTATTACTTGATTTAAAAATCCCAAGGTTTCTTTTTCTTTTTCTTTTTTTTTTTTTAACACAGAGATAGTTTGCTAGTGGGAGCGCAAGGAGAAAAGAAATACCAAATTTTGAACAGCTCTCATCTCAGCAAAGCCTGAACAAAATTGCGCAACTTCAAGAAAACGCCTATTGGTAGCCTAAGCCTCTGCCTTCATGAGGCTCCCAAGGAGCGCAGCAAATAAAGGCAACCTCTCTCAAAACAATTTTCTTCTTCAAAGCACTTGCTGCCCGGCTGAGCACAAGGCAGCTTCTATGCACGGGGTGTCGAGCGGCAGGCCTGCTCCTGGCGAGCGCCCGGCTCGTGGCAGCGCGCCCGTCGCAGCGTCAGCTGAGGGCACTGTGTGCCCGCTCGTGCCCCGCGAGCTGCCTCCGACGGCTGCGGCACCGGCTGGGCGCTGAGGGGCGCGCGGAGCAGCTCCATGGCGGGCCCGCGCTCCTGCCGCAGCTCGGTGCCCGGCGGGCAGGCGGCAGCTGTGGGAGCCTTCGGCCTGCTCAGCTGTTTGCTTCAGCCCGTGTTCCCCGGAGGATGAGCACAGCTGCCCTTCCTCTGGGGCGCCCACCTCTGTGCAATGAGGAGCCTTGGGGCCTCGCGTCTGCAGGAGGTCTCTGCTGTCCCCGGGGGCAGCACGCACTCCCAGGACGCGCGATGCCACCTTCCCAGCACATGGGCACCTTCAAGGGGGACTCTCTCTTTAAAGTTTAAATTCACTGTGATACATTCTTCTCAGAGAGCCACAGCTAGTTAGCTTAAGGATCTGATTTCTCTCCATTAATAAAGACTTCTGAGTCTCGAGGAGCTGAGCCTAGGAGAGTGCCATCAGTTTCTTCCTTTATCTCTTATTGGTATCCCACCATGTTCTGCCTGAGAAGCTGTTGCCTTCCCCTCTGCTCTCAAAATAGCTCTAATCAAATAAAAGAAGCATCAGTATATAAGCAATATGGTGGTGTTTCAGGGTAAACTATGGTATCCACCTTGATGAAGAGGTTTCTGTCTGGAGGGCTTGTGTTCTTGAATAGCTGCAGTTTCAGTCTTGCCCCTGGATGTCCATGGTAGAAGGAGAGGTTGCGCTTAGCTTCTGCTACATTAACTGGTCTGCAATGGTCAAGACAGTCCCCATTTAAGAGGATATAAACACACACAACGCCCCTTCTTTCTAACAGTAGTTGTACATCAGACTCCCAAGCCACTGGGTACCTGGGGAAATGCTGACACAAACACAAGAAATAGATGCTTATCAATGCCACTCCCAGCACAGCAAATCAGCTTCTCAGAACAAGTGATCACCACTGTAAGCTGTTTTTGTCATGAGTCAGTTTCTGTTAATGGTTAAATTAAACCCACCAAACTCACTCCACTTCTGATTTAAGCGAGGCTTTTAACCCACATCTCAAGAGTGGAAGGGAACATGGGTTCGTTTTCTGATGCAAATACCTTAGGAGATTTGTTACCTGTGACGAAGGAGCTCTCCTGGCAGAACACTTGATTTTGGCGCTCAGTTATGATCAGCTCCTCTCTCTTCACATTGCTCTTTAATGGTGAGCCCTGGTCGTGGCCAGGGGAATGGCGAGGGCTGGTGTTCAGCGGGGCACACTGCAGCAAGTGGAGCTGCTCGCAGGACTGTGCGGTGCAGCCCAGCAGGCTGGGATGGAGCCCGACACACATCCTGCCGAGACTGCCAGCGAGGAGAGAGCGAGCCTGCCAGGAGAAGTAACCGGAGTCATCCTCAAGGAAGTGGTCATGGAGTTTATACAGGATATAACAAATACATGTACCAAAGCCCTGAAGCCAAACATATGGATCTCATTTTCTGTTCAAATAGTATTTTGGCATGTTTGGAAGTGGAAAACATGAGCCAAAAGAACTGCCTGATTTACTTCATTAGAAATGACGACCTGGTTGTTCCTCTGGTTCAGTATGAAATGGTCCAATTTATATCATTGAGAAATACTATGTACCACTTGTACCACTGTTTTGATAAAGCTCCCCTTGAACTGATGTGGCCTTAGTTTCCATGCCTGCTTGCCAGGCTCAGACAACCTTGTTTTCAGTTTTGTTTGCAAAGTGCAATTAGCACTTTGCACACATTTGATCAGGTGCTAATTTAACTCAGGGTACCATTTACCTTCCTAAATATGTGCTAATATTTCTCTTTGAGGAAAGGAAAAAAAAAAAAAAAAGAAAGAAAGAAAAAAAGAAGAGGAGGGAGGAATATCAAGATAGAAAGCACCAGACAAAATATTTCTAACCGGATCATCTCTGGCTGAGTCATGCAAATTGTTCCAAACAGAAGGAGAAGCAACAACAACAGCAGGCAGCTCAGAGGAGATAGGGATGCAGGAGGGTCTGGGATCTGCACCATCTTTGGGCAGTGGAGCCCTTCCAGCAGATAGTGTGTCTGGGTTGTGCATTGTGTGTATTTGTTAAAAATACAGAACGATTCCCCAAGGAAAAGTTATATATATTGCTTTTTAACCTAGTGCATTCAATGGACCTGCAAACTGTTGCTTTGAGGCATCTGAGGGGGCAATAATTTGTTGTGGGCCTAGGGAAGCGGTAAATAACAACATTTCTTCTATCAATCAGCCTTGCCCCAGGGATATAACAGGCGCTGCTATTCCCTCTGTTCCTCAACTGATTGTTTTTGTTTTCCAGATTTGGAAATTAGTTGCTGAACCTCTGATATCCAACATCTAATGTGTTGTGGGCCTTGCTTGTCACGGGTGATACTCAGCACTGCTTGCGGAAAGAAAAACAAGTTTTAAAAGAAAAAGGGCTGTTGAGAGCAGGTCTTCCCAAACCCGAGGAAAGTGAACACTTTTGAAAACCCTTTGCCCCTATTGTAAGTTTAATTGCCAAATACAGCTGAGCCCCTTGTGAGCTCTGGGTTTGCAGAAACACCCGGAAAAAATAAAGTTCTTTCCCTCTGTCCTCATTTTACACGAATGAAGTTGTAGCATTTTCATCATTTCCTTGGAACATTATCCAGCAACAGAAACAAACCCTCATTCCATTATAATATTCCAAATCGTCTTTTATTTTATGCAGGTTATTAAAAAATTACGAGCTACACATAGGGAGCTACTCTCTCCCTGAAGGAATCCCTCAGAAACTCTCCTTACTAAAAAACACAAAGATGGGCTTTTGCTCTATTAGGTAGGCAGAGGTTTCTTCTTTATCTCTCCTGGGTGCTTGTGTGTCTTTTTCTGCATGTGTGTGTGTGTAAAGCACATAGAAAATGATAGCATCAACTTTAGGAATGAGACTTGGAGCCCCTTAGGCATTTGACAAATGGGGTAATCGTAATCTAGAATAGGATTATCACTATAATGCAGGGCAAGAAGGCAACAGGATTTCCATAAGTCTGTTTTGAAAAGCAAAAATGCTTTTTATTCTTGAGGTTCAGAAGCCACAAGGGATGCCAGCACTTACATACTTTGTGCGCTTTGTTTTCTAGGCCTAATGGTAGCCAAGCAAAGAAAAAGCATCACAGCACAGGGATATTTAAGACACTTTAGCTGAGGTTGCCAGCTGGTTTGAATTTCCACTGGACAATGGGCTGAGAAGGCTGAAACTACTGGCTGAATATCAGTAGTTATGACTATTTTTTTTCTCCTCTAATTTGAATGTGATATATCTCCAGCATCAGCATTTTAATAATTTCCTCGAAAACGTGGATTAACTGTGTGGGCAGGCTTTGTGCATGGCAAATATCGGGATGGGAAAGAGCTGTGGGATGCATGTGCATGTGCTTGCACACACACACAGGCACATAAAAGATCTCTAGCACCTGAGTTACCCCTGTCAAGGGCTGGGCTCTCCTGTGGCGCAAGACGGAGGTCACATCTGTCCCCGTGGACAGTCAGCAAGGTAGGAGGCCCCACCACCTGTGCCCGACTCCATGGGTTCCTCGACACTGGCAAACCTGGAATGCAATAGCAGGAGTCCCACTGATATATAACAGGCTAGATTTTGTTTTTGTGATGGTTGTGATAGCTGTACCACATCCTGCATCTTTCAAGGCTTTAGGGCTGCTCATGTTGGGGCTCATCTGCAGTTCCCATTTCAGATGGTACTGATGGAAAAAATTCCACCTTTATCCTTCACGAAACTTTATCCATCCTGCAAATATATCCATTTACATTCTTTATCTTGCTTTCCTGCCCAAAACTGTTTCCACATATTTTCCTTACTCCGTTTAAATTGCTTTTAAACCATGTCTAATACCCCACAGGTCCCTTCAATTCACAACTCCTGTTATTTAGTGAAATGTTTTCCCTCGGTCAACAGACTTTCATTTCAGGATAGATAATCCTCTCGTATATCCCCTGCGGGAGGTAGGGCTCTGCTCTGCAACTGAGACACTCTTTGTCAAGGTAATAAACTGAAACCAGGACTTAGAAGAAATTACCTAGAAATGGAGTCCTTTGCTATAGCTTTTTATCCCACCTTCAAGTCATGTTTTCCTAAGGGCTCTTCAAAAACAGGGATCAAGTATACGTATTATCTTTGCAGAATGAAACAAAGCAAACAGATGGATTAGCCTGCCAGGCATGACGGAAGGCTAGTGGAAAAGAGCATATGTACTGAAGCCCCTATAAAGACAAGGAAAGGCTCTACCTTCAAGCAAAGGTTAAAGAGCTATGGGGTTTTTTTTGTTTGTTTGTTTTTCACATCAAAAAGATATATTAAGCCTTGAAAGCACAATTTATTCAGCTGGTTCTTAATTCCTACATGACTTTCTTAGAGAAATGAAGTTTTCTAGCATGCAGTCTCCCTAGGAAAATGTGATTCATTACATTGCCTAGCTTACAGAGGTGCTTGATATGAGTCTAAACTCATTCCATAAGAGGCTGTTCTTGACTTAATGTTACTGACCTCCCATTTTCTTGCTTCTGTCTTGATTCAAAGGTAGACATTTTGGGCAAAGACAATGTCTGAATTCCATTTTTATCATTTACATGCTCTTTTAAAAAAGCATTTTAGATTTCCTAGTCTTTCTCCCCACTCTGCATCTGCCTGGCACTTGACAGTGTCTGATTATCTTTTCACAAAGAGCAAAACCAGTTCTTAAACAAAACGTGACCACCGAGAAGGTTTGCTTCAGTTTGTAAAAATATCTGCGAGTCAAAGAAGCTCTTCCCTGACTATCCAGCCAGAAATGTTAAGACACTGCAGAACAAAATGGTCTTTAACTCTTAGAAGTTTCATTGCTGTTGTTGACTGAGCCCAGGGTTGCAGTGCATTTCGATCCCTGCAATCGGGACAGTAAATAGAATTTATGAATGGATTAAAAGAAGCATTTTTTCAAGCTCTGAGGGCCATCATGATATCGCATGGAAAAACAGAGGTGAAAGGAGCTCCTGTGTCACTGAATTCAGGTCCCTGCTGTGGCAGAACATCAAGCAGTATAAGCCTATCCCTGAATTTACCTGGTTGCAGCCTAGGGCAGCCTGGGGGGATTGCTGCCTCTCTTGCACTTAGAAAAACATTCTAAGACTTTGCTTGTCTTCACAACTAACTTCTAATGTGATTTATTCCTAATAATAGCTCATTTAATGCAAAGAATAATGCTGTCACAGAAAGAAGAGACGTCTTTCTCTTGCATTCAGTGTGAAGACACAGAAAGACACGAGATCAGGTCTTTCGGTCTTCTGTGAGGAGGTCCTTCTAAGAGTATGTATCTGTCCCACATGCAAGTCATTTCACAGGATGACCAGAAATATACCCTTGAATTATTCCTTGAACAATTTGACTTGTTGTAAGTACATAGTGCAACAACATGGATTATTGACTTTTGCTAATGGAAATACATTTAGGATAACATCTGCGTGATGCCTTGTGTAGCACTTATGTTCTTAATATTTTGATATCCCTCTGTCTTTCTGATATATGCCAACCATTTGCAGAAAACACATCTTATTTTTTGTGTCCAGGTGATTAAAGGGTACTTAAAATAACCTCAGGTTCTAAGACTGAGCCTTAAATAACCTTTCTAACAACTTTGTTGAAGCATGAGAATTGCCTCTTCTGGCCAGTTGTGTCCTCTCTCCTCTTCAGTGAAAACTTTGCCTGCCATGCAGGCAAAGTAAGCCTCATTGTTTAATTTTATTAAAGAATGAAAAAAATATACAAGTTATAATTAAAAAATGTAAATGAGGTCTCCTAGTAGGCCTCATCTTTTATCTTAAAAAATTGTGTTCTCAGGTCTGTACATATTAGACCTAAAATCTTTCTAAGATGGATTAATTCTATCAAAGATAGATATCAGCTTGATCGTGTGGATGGCTTGGAACTGGCCCACTTAACTTCTTCCCTCACTTCCTGACCTGTGTTTATTCTTCCCTGAAAAAAATATTCTAAAACCCTGTGTGCCATCACACACCTCTAATTCTGCTCTTTTTGTCCCTGTGCCTGGTCCCTGGTCTGATGTGGGAGCAGAAGGATTGGAGTCCATTGACAGAAGAGCGGTCTCCATGAAAATGCAGAAAGCGATTTCTTATTTACTGTTGTAACGGGAAAAGGAAAGTTAACACAAAGCAGGGGAGAGTCAAATGCTGTGGGATTGCATGTGCATTTCGCAGGTGCCCACGACACCTTTCACCTTTAATGCTTCACCGGCAAAGCAGCTGTGGTGGCTGGAGGACAGCGTCCCCCTGCCCACTGTGCTGGGGAGAGCCAGAGCTGTGCAGTGGGAGCACGTGGATTTTGGAAGGGAGCAGATGTGGAGGGAGGAAGCAGGGGAGCCATCACTCATCCCAGCAGTTTCTATCAATTATTGTATAAAGGGAACATTTTTGTCTGCAAAATAAGGAGGTTATGCTAGAGAGTGACACTGACTGAAGTAGGATAAACCAAAAGCAAAACAAAATAATTCCCTATTTTGACAGTGAAAAGAGTTCAAGAAAAGTCATGGGACGTGTAGGGTACGGCGCTCGGAAGATCTCGCGATGTACGGGAAGAATAGGGAACTAAGGCATATGCCATATTAGGTAAAGAGCAACGCTTATTGGCTATATAGGCATGCTTCCGCCTTTGCTACCTTTATAAGGTCCAGCCTGCGTATATTAAACGCCATTTGCAGCATCCTCATATTGGTGTCTGTGCTCTCTGGCCCAGGCACGGGTGGGACGTGCCTGGCCGCCTCGGCAGACGGAGTCGATTGCCAATGTCAGGCAACAGGGACGGTCAAGACAACTGTGGCTAATTGGCACAGGTATCTCATTGCAGTGCTCTGGGAAAGGTGCAGGAGGAGAGGCAAAGGTTCTGAGAGGTGCAAGAGCTCCCTGCTCCCCAGTTTATGAACACAACTCCCCATCTTCTCCAGTGGCAGCTTGTAGTACAGGGAAACCTATCTGCAGGGAAGTTTTACTGATTTATTTATTTATTTTAAACAATTTTTCAGATCCCGCCTGCAAAGCTGGCTTAGTCATTGTAGGCTCTTTGGGAGACAGCAGAGGTTGTGCAAGTGCCATAAAATAAACTGTACTCAACATCAGTCTCTGACATATTTGGACCTCCCAGAGCTGGAAGCAAGCGCTGGGTCCTCGCACGGACAATTTTCCCTTTCTAGCAGCTCAAAGCTCCCAGGTCACAAATGCTGCTACACCATAAGAAAAATCATACTGAAATCAATGGCAAAATTCCCACAGATCTCAGTGAGCATCTGGATTACACACAGGAGATCCGCTTGTCACTGCTGTTTACCTTGCCGGTCTTGTCCTTTTCCCTTTTCCCTATGTATATGCACATATCCAGATATGGACACATTCTCTGTAAAATAGACTTATTTTGATATCTGATTATTTTATAACAAAAGAGACTGTCTCCAGCTCAACAGTCCCTTACTTTTCCTCGCCAGTTTTGCTGGAGTATGGCATTCCTTACATTTTACTAGAAATGCTGACACCAGAAATTATCACAAATGTTTTGTATAATGGATTGCAGGGGAAAATGTTTCCATTGCTTCTGGTTTGATGGATTAGGAGAGAGAAGCAAAAGATCTGTGGTCAGAAAATAAACAGCTGGGTGTTTTTGGCTCACTGATGGAAGCAGAAAGCTCATGTCTTTATTGTCTTCTCAGTGGATGTAGCTCTCAGAAATGGACCTGCACATGTGTTAAGCAGGATGCCCTGACCGGAGGTCTGCATGTGTCTCTCCCAGTGGCCACAGGTACTGTGAGATCCAGTGGCCCATTTTTCTGGGCTGTTGGCCTAGAGACTCCAGCACTACAAACAGGCACAAGCTTCCCACTGCCTTGCCTGAATCTTCACAAGAATGGAAAATTTTACCCTAAAATTTCTCCTGACTCTTGGTGCAGGGCTTGCTGTGAGCCAGTGATAATGATCCATCAACACCAGCAGCTAAGCATCAGTCTGGTGTGGCAGTCATTGCAATGGCATGGGACAGGCACAGTATTGCCATTGCAGCCAAAGTGATCCAACAGATAGTTTTAATATCGCTGTTATACTTCCTCTTGGCTTATCATCAAAGCAGCAGCACCTGTTTTATGCACAACTGCTGCGAAGTCCTGGTTTCATCTGAGCAGATAATGCCTTCCCAGCCACCCAGGGAAAAGCTCGTAGGCCAAGTGAGAAAAGAAATTATTCCCTTCAAGTTCAGACACCAAAGTAACAGCTTGTGCTTCTCTGTCCGGCTCAGCATGCTGCTGTCTGAGGAGCTAGTGAGAAATGATTACTAGTTTAAGCAGAAGAGGTGGGATATAAGGGTTGGAAATATTTATTTTAATGTGTTTTCTTCTGGGCAATAATATCATGAAGTAAATTAAGATGGAGCGTCTCATCTTTGAATCACTGTGGAGCTCACCTGTGACATGACTCATGGCTTTGATGACTTATTTGGGATGACTGAAACTCTTGAGGGCCCTGTGATTAAGCGGCCACCAGCACTCACGGAGTGCCCTGACTTGTCAGGGCCCCAAATATAGAAGATTTCAGTAGGACTGGGAAAAATTTTTCATGAATAAAGCATTACATAGGAGGTAACATCCCACATTCTGCAACAGGAGGAGGAAGAGTGATTTTTAAAGGAATACTCACAGATTGGGCCAGATTGAGCCATACTCTGACAGAAATAATCCAAGAATTTTCAACATGAGCGCTAGGGTAAACACCGTTCCTATCCACTTCATTTGTGCGCACACACACACACACACACAGTCTTGAAGGGTGCAGTTTATATGATGCTAATTCTTCCCTGTTGCTGTTGAAAATTTGCACATGTAGTTGCCACAGGAGAAGCAGACTGACCTACAGCTGTGGCAGGATCCGGACTGTGGAAGCATCTGCTGATGCTGTGCCCAGGCCCTGCCACCCCACAGCCGTGCACAGGTTCTCCACCACTCTCTGACCTCTCTGGGGTAACTGTGGCTTCACGAGGCAGAGTGCAAGGCCGGGGGTGGCTGAGTTTCCTTCTGAGCATATGACATTATTTACAGGATCTCAGTAATAATTAATCAGACAGGGTCCTAGCGAAGAAGCCCTGATCCTTGAAGATACTGCCAAGTGAAGGGTGTTCAGGGAGTCTCTCCCAGAAAGGCAGCACAGCAGTCGTCATCTCAGCCACTTAACCCTGCTGAGAGCAAGGCCATCCCTTTGCTGAGCACAGCACATCCTTGCCCACAGCATAGCTTCTTTGGTCACCAACCTTGGTAATGCAATAGGACATGGAGTGACAGTTTGCTGCAAAAAAAACCCCAAAAAACAAAAAAAAACAGAGCCATGTCTTCCTGATGGTCATTTCTTACTTAGTGAATTTCTAGGGGAACTTGGGCCCCAGTATAAATGGTCATTTTTCACTTTCTGGGCTCCCCTAAAGATGCTGGCAGTTTTGCAGGTGGCATAAATCGGTGCAGACCCCAGCTGCCCCAGCCCTGGATAGGTGAGCCCAGTGCACCCCAGTTTTCAGCGGAGGTGGAGTTTCTCTTCAGACATGGCAACCAACCTTCCATGGAAAAGGGAACCAAAGTGGTACCTTCTCACCTCAGTCCCTGCGCCATATCTGTCCCTCATGATGCTCACAGAGTGCAACTTTTCTTTTCCAACCAGCATAAGTGCCGTGCACCTCCAAAATCCCATTCCTACCTCTGGCCACCTTTGTCCCCCACAGTAACACCGGGCTGTCCCTGCTGGAGCTGGTGCAGATAGGAGACATGTGCTGGTGACTCTGTTGTGCCATGGTCCATGGTCACGCAGGTCACCACAAAGTCCCAAGCACCCTGTGGCAGCAGGGGTCAAGTCAGGCCCTGCGGAGCAGGGCCGCTTCCGACTGCCCGCGTGCTGAACCGATTAAGAAGAGCTTCCCGCAGACTTCAGCGTGACTGCCGAAAGCGGTGTCCTTTAGCAAATGGTAAATAATTGACACTTTACTCTGCTGGCAGCAGCACCCCTACCAGCAGCTGGGTTTGTCATTCCGCATCCCCTTGGAGGCTCTAATTTCAAATTTACAGTAACATATGCCCAGAGAGCTGCCGGCCTTCTCTCAGCATCATGAATGCTTGTTCCCTGCTGCCCTGCATAGGGACGGGGGAGGAGTGAGTGACATTTATGTTTCTGTCACAGGTCTTCTCTTGACCTCCTGCAGAGGGAGAACAGAACCTATTTGTTCATTTCCCTCTCTTTTTTAAAAAAAATTATTATTATTTAGACCAGGCAGCTGGGGCCAGGGTATTTCCAGTACAGTTATTTAGCTGCATGGTTCCCATTAACGTAAATGACAGTTGCACAGCTAGAACTGTGCATATCCTGTTGAAGATTTACCCCCAGGGTTATCATTTTACCAAGATTTCCCCTTCCTCCTCTTTCAGCCTTTGCTACAATCATTACATAGAGAGAAAACTGAAAGTCTCTGCACAAAAGAAATGAGCAGCTCGCTTAGGAAATGGAAATTTGTATCAGGCAAGTGTTATGGATGGACAGGCATTGGGTGGAGGGAGGAGCTTGAATTTCCCCCTCCAATCTCATTGTGCTATCCCAAGACAGATGATGTTTGCTGAGACACTGCAGATTCCTGTGTATGAAGATTTTAACAGAAACAGGCAGTAGATTTTTTTTTATTTAATCTTGTTTGCAAAACAGAATTTGTCTAGATAAGCAAAACATTCATCATCCCTTTCCTTCTGACAACTCACATTCCTGTTTTCGATGAGAGCTTTTTTACTCCATAGTAAACCTGGAGCTTGGTGTCGGATGTGTTGGCTCATTGCTTACCTGGCAGAATATCTGCAGTCAGTGTGGCATGGGACATGTGACCCCCTCTGAATGAGTGAGGCCACCATAAGCAGTGTTTTTACTGCGGTCTCCTTGAAGAAAGCCCTGCCCAAGGAGCACTCTCTGCAAGAAGCAGTGCCTGCTGGAAAACTTATTTGTCCCTCTGACACCAGCCATAAATTTCAAGGCCTGGAGGAGCCATTATGATCGGATAGTATGACCCCTGATATAACACAGACCATAATTTGTGCATCAAGACCAGGACATCTCTTTGAGATCTAATGAATCTTTCAAAAAGGCAGTCAGGCTTGATTTAAAGGCTGCAAGCAGTAGTGTGTCTACCATGTCCCTGGGTAAGCTCCTGATGTGGTTAATTATCCTTGCAGTCTGGATGCATGCCTTATTCCTGCTCTGAACTTGCCTGCCTTCATCCTAGGCACCCATGCAGCCACTGCATCATGTAAAACCTCTGCTTGCTAGACCAAAGATTTGACTAGACACAGAAATTTTCTCCAGGGGATTTTGTCAACCATGATTAAGTCACCTCTTAACTTTCCTTCTGACAAGGCAATCAAATTGAATTTCTTCAGACTGATTGATCAGCTCACTTCTGAGCAGCGCAATGTGGGCTACATTGATTTTTCATATGCTGTATGTCTTTTGCACCAGAATGTCACATGGGTCTGAGTGAAGTGGTGCAAAATGGCAGAGGAACTGGGAGTTTTGCTGGTCACCTCTGAACTCGTTCCCATGGTGCTGAGGCCCACATGCAATTACATGCAGGCCCAAGGCATCCAGCACGGACCCTGCTCTCACTGAACTCATAAGCAGGTAACATGAGAGCAGGCACATGTGGTTAAAATAAAGCTCTGTCCTCCCCCTTGTCCTGTCTTGGGAAACAACAAAAAGACAGTGTTTTGGGAAGATCACAAGCATGGTGCTGCCTCCCTCATATACTCAACCCGTGACTTAAGCGCTGAGCTGGCCCAGGATCCCTTTGGACCAAATGAGTGTTTGGGTCCCAGACCCTCACATCTCATTTTGGGGGGGGGGTGGAATGATGTTCCCAAGCCTAGCATGGCCACCACAGCCAGGCAGAACAAAATGAAGCTGTCACAGCAGCACTGCCCCCAGCCACTTCCTCAGGAAGCCTTTCCAAAGCGCCCGCCAGGGCCACTTCAGCACACCTTCCCCCCACATGGCGGCCACCATGCGGCTTTGACCGCATCTCCACAGACAAGGACGCTTGTGCGTTATGGGGGGTCTGGAAGCCCGAGACGGCTTTGCAGCCTGCGCGAGGAGGTGGGATCTCAGGGATTACTCAGCAGCGAGGGCTGCAGGCAGGCGGACGCTCCAGGAAGAGCCGCTCTCCTGCCCCGCTCCCTGCTCTGGTGCAATCAGCGCCATGCTGACATTTGCCAGGCAGGGCCCGGTGTCCCAGTGTGTGCGTTCTCGCCAAGGGGGAGCACTTGGGACAGAGAGCTCTTGCCAAGGGGGACACAGGGACAGAGAGCTCTAACCTTCACGACGTCCTGACTCCGGACTGCCTTAGGGGCAGCAAGCTGCCTCCTCTTCCTCTCCACCACCGACACAGCACAGAGTGGTGTCATGGATGGCGGAGGGTGAGACATCCCGAACCTTGGGATGATGCCGAGCCAGCAGTGAATGGCTGCTCCATAACGTCCCTTCCTTTCCCAAGTGCTCCTGTCCCTGCATGCATTGCAGTCTGGCCCTGGGTTTTGGCTGGGTGGGGAGGGCAGCCCTGTCCTCCCTGGTGCTGGGAACAAAGCTTAAAAACCCAGCCAGTACTAATATGTTGGGAGGCTGCCAGCACCTCCCCTTCTGAAACATTCAGGCCTGCTGTTAATTAGAGAAGGTGGTGGAACAGTGAAACCTCTCGGGTCAGCTTTCTGACCCAAACAGGAAGAGCAGAGAGCAGCATTTCTGCAAATCACGTCCTGGGAGGGCGCAGAGTGAAAGTACAAAGGATAAAAGCCCGCTTGACAGGACACACTTCCCAAAGAAAAACACATGAAAGAGGTTAAAGAAAGGGGTGATCACACACATCCGACCTTGGCTAAGAAGGGGAATCTGCATCTGGAAACCTCCCCACCGCTCCATGTTACAGTTAATAAAGCTGCAGCTGATATCTCTGAGTAACTGCTGCTCTTTCCTTGAGGGTAGCTCTGACCCTTATGGCCTTGGGTGGACCAGGATGGACCCTTGAACGAATTCCTGCTTTGTGCTTGTGGGAACCCATCTGATGGCAGTGTGACCTATGGAAACCCATGCCCTCTCCTCCTGCGGTCAGGCTCTGCCAAGAGGGTTGAAGCTCACAACTCTGATGGTGTCAGACCCCAAGGCTGTGCAGGCAAGCAGGTGATACCAAGGGCCTTGTCTGGGTAATGTGGACTTGGTCACAAGAAGGACCATGTACTCCCCTAACCTTCCCAGTCCCCTCTCCTGGAGTCCAGTCTCCAGTTGCATAGCAAATCTGTACAAAGCGAGGTGCATCACCACTACCTCCGAGAGCCCTTTCACATGCTGTCACATGGAGCTTTTTCAGTAATTTATTCCTAATCTTCTTTTCCTCAGGTGTGGAGATGGATGTCCCACTTGTCTCACCTCTAGCCCCTTGGCCTTTCCTGCTCACTGTGCCATGTGGCAAGCAGAGGTCCTCAGCAAGAGACAAGTAACCATTTTGAGAGTCATCCAAAGCCTATCGTCTTACCAAAGACTCCTGTATAGTCAAAACTGGTGCATTCCCTCCCCTGGAAAGCTCAAAATCTGCCTATCTGGTATTTGTTTTGAGGCCTGTATACTAGTACTATTCTATAAAAACACCCATTTAGTGCCCACTGAACTGAAATTCAAGTTACGATTTCACTGTTGCCAAGTACCGACTTCAGCTGGTATAAAAGGCTGCAGCTAGAAGTCTGTTAGTTCTGTGCGCAGGGCAGCCAGGAGGAAAAACAGGGAGCGTGGTGAGGAGAGACTCGTTACAAAAGGAGTTTAACAAGACAACACAAAACCTTGAGTAGGGACCAGGACCATCACTACAAATTTTCCAACTTCCCCTGGTATGAGCAAGTGGCCATCTCTAAGACGTACAATGAGATGTCGCTGGAAAAACAACATATATTGCTTTGTCCTTCCCAGCTCAGAAAAGGAGTGAAACTGGCCTGTCCCCAAGCCAGTCTGTCCCATTCTTTGGAAGTCTTTCTGCCATGGGAACAGAGGAACCATCTATCAAGGAAGTTTTCGCTTCCTCCAACTGTGTATTGCAGGGTCAGAGCCTGTTAACGTCTAGAGTTTATTCAGAATCATTCTCATTTCCTGAGTGAGGATCAAGGGTTTTGATTTTCTTTTGTTTGGCAGAAGATAAACCGCTTAAGAGAGTGTTACTTAGGCTGCCAAGTTTATCTTCAAGAAGCTTGAAGACTTTGTCTGGCACTGGGGAGGGCAGGAGATGAATTTAAGTGGGAGATTCTCGTAGGACCAGTACTTTGAAAGCAATCTAGAGGTCAGAATGAATTGGCCACTATATTTTAAATCGATTCTGCTCACGGGGCAAAAATAAATTAATCTAAAAGGGTCAAAGATGATACTGGAATTAGTCTGCATCTCTTCACTGTTTCCTTTCAGTTGCTGCAGGATAGAGGAGTGCTATATATGCTTAGATGTATGTCAACTGATCTTTCATTATGTGCATATCAGTTACGCATAACATCAGATAGAGGGTCTAACAAGTCTTCCTGGCTATGGTGCCTGTCCTTCAGCCCGCTCTGCACCCTGCAGTGAGTCAAGGAGGCAAAATAATTTCCAGAGTGAGTGTCTGTTAAAGTGGTGGGCTGGTCATGTCAGCAAGCACCTCTCAAGGCAAGAGAGAAGGTAGAAAGAGGAAAAGATCAGTGAGGAATTTCATCAGTTGCTGTGGTCTCACTTATATGGAGAAGAAAGGTTTGGGAGAACTGGAGCTCTGGTTAGACAAGTTCCTCAGTGCCACTTGGCCTCTGAAAACAGGGGCTGGTGGCTTTATTACCATCAACAAATTGTGCCTGGGGCTGGCAAGTTTCTGTTGAGATATCAGTGCAGTCTGGTGTCTCCAGGGCATGGGCAGTACAGGCTGGGTGCAGCTGACAAGGAATCTGGACATGCATATTAACTATCAGGCCATCATGAACCAGGGCACAGAGAACAGCTATGGCAAGGCTGAGTCATCTAGGACATGACAGCAAGGAGTATGGGAAGTAGGTGGGGGAGTTATCTGGCCCCTTTTCTGCAATAGTTTTGGTCTTATATCAAACTCAGTACTCTAAAGATGAAATATTTAGGGCAAAATTGATATGTGTATATGTGATACTTGCAGGGGCACCCTAACGCTATTCCTGTCAAGATCAGACTTTTGCAAAAAGCAATTCAGCCCCTAGTGTGGCTGGAAAGTCATTCTCTGCAAGTTCCCATGTCCTAGTGCATTAAGAGCTTTGGATGTCACCAGGTGAGCATGCTCCTGTCCTCTTCCAAGATTCTAACCGCTGGATCAGCATTACCGTTGATCTGACCCTAACTTTGCCGTCTACAAATCCTTCTTCAATCCAAGGTGTACTCTCATATTGCAGCTTTATTTTCTACTACTGAAAAGAACACTTGCTTAGAGCAGGGGAGAAAAATACAACCACCAAGCAAAATGTGATCTCTTGCAAGTACATCTTGCATTCACCTCTCTTTCTCATATTCCTGTCGCTATTGAAATACAAAAATAGATCACATATTTGGAGAAGGACTTCCTGAAAGCCCAAGCTATTTTCCCCACAGCCACAAGTCTCATAATTTCTCCTTTGCAGATCCCAATTTCGCTCCTGATTGTCCTCTTAAGTCTACTGTTCAGGATGGCTTCGCTGTCTGAACACCCCTGTGGCCACAAGGAGGGAATTGAGGGGAAAGAAGGTCCTCTGTCAAACCATACTTTGACAGTGGATGTATTAATGAAAGCCAGTCACAAGAGACACTTGTGCCATTGATCATCTAGGCCTAAGGGACAGGAGAAGCCTTTTAATATTAAACAAAATGAATAAAGGGAACAGCATCTCCCAGCTGCAGTTTCATAGCAAAGCTGAAAGCAATGTCCTTTGTGACCTGCATGATCTCCTAAATGAATTGTCACACGCAAGTCTGAAGGATGCTGTGCCCCTTCAGGAGGAAGAAATGTGCTCCATAACCAGAGATGTCAGTAACATCCACAGGAGTCAGTTCTCACTCTGTGAGCTGGAATCCATGAACTTTCCTCAGACCTTCCTCTGATACCCCTTGTGCACAGACCCTTTTGTCAGGTGGGCTTTTCCCTTTTCTGTACACATTAGATGGGTCTATAATGCCTGAGATGCTGAGGCCATCCCCCACAGGCTAGGAAATGGCCTGGTTGCTGCCCGACTCCACCTGTGAGCTCGGCATACCCAACAGCCCTGACCCCAGGGACAGCAGGGACCCCCTACAGCCCTTGAGATGCACCCCATGCTGTGGATTCACCCTGAAGACCCCTGTAGCACCGATTCTCGGAGGAGATCCTCCCGCTGCCCTTGACATGTCCTCACGTGCTCATGTGAAATGTAGCAATGAGTAGAGATGGTCACTATCCCTTGGGTCACAACTGGCCATTTTGTTTAAAAAGAATGTGATTTGGACATGTATGTTTTTCAGTCAACTCTGAGCGACCCTAATAAAAGGTAAGAAAGAGCAGTGTCTGTGCTGCTATTGTCTATGCAAGAGTACAGCACAGCTCTGCACTGCCCTTCAAAAGAGGCATTTCAATGCAGTGGCTTTGTCCTCTCTGACCTTTTTTTCTTGCCTTGCCCTGGAAACTCTAAATTTTGGATTTTCCTCAAGGTCACCAGTGGAGCTTTCAAAAGAGAAATCTGAAATAAACCATACCTTCATCCTTGCCCCAAAATATTGGCCCTGATTCATGTGAAGATTTGTGAGCAGTGCTTAATTGGATGTCCTTGGGTGCTGTTTTATGGATTTTAAAAGCCCTGCTTACAGATGACGAGGTTAAAATCATGGGACTGAATAGGACCTTCTGGGCTGTTGTGTCACATCTTCTGTCACACACAGCCATGTTATGCAATCCCTTTCATGGGCTTACAGAGCCCCAGCTCAAAGCTAGACAGTGTTTTGCTGCTAGGATTCCTGCAGGAAGGCCTTTGTGGAATTTCATTCCTCTAGCGGTCATTAATTTTGTCATTTCTGGTCTAAACATAGTTGGGGATAGTTTAGAGGCATTTGCTCCATGGCCAGCATTATCCTCAAGCTGAAATAATTCATCTCTCTGTTTAGGAGTCATGCTGAGGAAGAAGAGTGAGGGAGGACGACCGCGTCCTCATGCAGTGCCCTGCGCTACAAGGACAGTCCTTACTCCCCTCCAGTGCTAGCAGAGGGCTGAGCTGGCACCCAGGAAGCTCAAGGAGCCGGGGCACCCTGTAGAGTGAGTCCTGCCTAACCCTGGTGCGGTCCCAGCAGGACTTGTCCCCTGGCACTGCTCTTTCCAGACCTTTCTGGAGATGGACTACCTGCTGCCTCCTCTGTTTGCATTTGCCTTTTCTTTGGCATGACACATTTGTGGCTCAGAGCCACCTTATGCCTGAGTGATCTCTCTCTGTTGCTTTGTGGATAAGCTGCCAGCTTATTGCAGAAATTCTTGTTTCTGGTGTCCAAGTACATGATGGTATATTCTTTACTGGTAAATTACATCCCATTTGTCTCAATCTCACCCTTAAGGGCACCCGGCTCCTCCTACATAATATTCCAACTCTTATCTATGCTAACAGTGACTCCCTAACTCATATCATTCTTGCTTTCCCTGCTAGGATGGTTTAAAGAAAATACAGAATAAGAGAGTGTCCAAGGCAGCTCCTTCATGCACTCCACCAGGAACTTACTGCCAAACTTTAATTTCCCTTTCAGCACAGCCTGTTTTCTACTCATTGGCTGATTCTTGACCCAGACTAAATCTCTTTTACTGCACCACATCTTAATGAGCACATTCCGGGTTGGCAACGAGGAATCAGACAGACCTGGTCTCCTCCATGCCCTGACTCAAGTTAAGTCAGGAACTGACTACAGCTGGTAAATGTTTCCTCTATTTTTTTTTTTTTTTGATTTATCATGTGCTGCCTTGTAACTCTTAATTCCTTCCTTCAGAATTCGTTGCAATGCCTGCTGAGGTCAAATGAACTGCTTTCCAGCTTCCCTCTTTGCCTTCCCTGCTCCTTCTCCTGCCCTGACACACAGCTATGATGACGGCTATTCTCCTGTCACCTTCCACAGGCCCAGGCTTGATGGCTTCATTAAAAACACTCGATATGAGGCTTGCAATTTCAAATGCTGGCCCTTTCATCGCACCAGGATGGAGATTACCTTGTCCCCTTGACCTGGTGCATTCCTTCCTTACTTCTGCTTCTAACCCCACTCATAAATTCCAGACCTTTGCATCCACCTCCATTTGTCCTATGCTTTTCACAATAACTGTTACTGACAAAAAAGAGAAAATATTCAGTTCATGTTGGGGTGATGCCTAGATTACTTGGGCTAAACCATGTATTTTTGCATACTTCCTCCTGCCAGATTTTTTTTTCTTACTGCTCTCCTTCTTTTTACCCTTTGTTCTCTATTGGCTCTGCATTTTTAATGTTGCCACTACTAAAGTTTCATGAGCTTGGGCAGATTTTTATGGGTTTAATCTTTCTACAGCTTGGAATGTTTTTGCAATATTATCTTTATTTTCTCTCACACTCAGACCTCTTTCTGTTTATATGATGGAGCTGGGTTTAAGTTTTAAGAAAAAAAAACTTTCTTCTTCCTTCTCCATTTTGAAATGCTAAAATGTTTCATGGTAGAGGGTACTTGTGTGTCTGATTGCAGAGAAAGTGGGGAAAGAGAAAAAAGGGACAAGTAATATCGCAGGGAGGTGGACTCACTGCCATCCATTTGGTTCTCTTCTAGCCCTCCTGAACTTGTTTAGCAGTTACTTAGAGTAAGCTACTAATCTGTTATTACTCTAGAAGCTGAGAGGCACCGACTCTTTCAAGCTACAAGGACGGAAGCCCAGAGGTGGTTGCTGATGGTGGTGATACTAAATGCTGTGCTTCAGATGCCTTCAGACTCTGCTTACCCCCATAAAACATCCCACCCCCAAGATGGGATGCAACTGGGTGAAGAAACAGATCTGCTGCTTTTCCAGGCTGTGATGGGACAGGCACCCCGGCCACTTGCTTGAGAGAAGGATGGAGTAAAAGGCTCATCTTTTTGGCCTTCATCACATTGCCTCCAATATAAATTGGATTTCAAAAGAAAAAAAAATGTCATCCACACTGGTGACATTTTTTGCCTTTACTGAGTATATCTTTCACTGTGTTCCCTGTGCGGAGTAGAGCATACATCAGTGTTGATGCATGAGGCCCTGAAAAGGGATCAGAATTTGCAAGGTGCATGAAAATACCCCCCAGGTGTACAAGGAACATCGCTAAATGTTAAATACATAGCACCCTCTTTCTGCCTGTTTTTGCAGGAAGCAATTGCACAACTTCTTCAGTGCATGGAGGGAATATGCCTGTGCCCATTCACTGAAGAAATCATTTCTTCTCTGCTGTGCCAACTCAAATCCGGTGTCCAAATGGACCCCCACACTATGAAACTCCATTTTCTTTGTCCGCAGCCATTGCTAACCAGCCAGAGGCACTGACATTTGAAATCATTTTAATAACAAAATCTTCCTATAATATCAGCACACTTTCTTAAAGCACCTTGCAAATATTTACTGAGTTAGCATGGAGGGAATCTGCACGATGGGTGGCACTAGTTAAGAAAATGAGACAAATTGGCACGATTTGCTCAAGATCGTGCAGAAAGTCTGTAGCCAAGTGGAAATTTCCCACATACTAATTCTTAACCTCTACGTAGTCAAAATAGTGAAAAGCAATTAGCCATTGTGTAGCCACTTTACCTCCAGGCAGGTTTTGGTACTTTCAGAACCTGCTCACGCTTCTGTGAGGCATCAACTCCCTGGCTCCCCGCAGCTCTGTGCCCTCCTGGCAGCAGGTGGGTTGAAAATGAGCAGAGAAGATCACTCAGTTATCAGCAGGAGCAAGACAGCTTCTCTGACTTCCAGCTTTCAGTCATGCCTACCTTGGTTTCATTTGAGGATGTTATCGCGGCAATTAAACCTTAACTCAGCCACTAAATGGCATCGTGACATCAGCTTCCCACACAACCCTCATGGGAATGCACCATGAGGAGGTCTGAGAAGGGCAGGACATCTGCCACCCTCCAGCCCCATGCCAGGTGTGGGCCTCACTGTCCTAAGTGTTGCTCTTATGTTTTTTGGGTTACTGTGCAGAAATTGTGATTTCTGAGACTGGCTGACCAGACAGCACAGAGGTGCCCCAAAGGCATTCCCAAGCCGGCACATTTTCCTCTTGGAGTAGAATCCCGAACCTGTGGATATATGCTGCATGGCATCTGCGTGTCCACTCACAACCATTCAGTACTGCAACAGTGCTGCTGTACCCATGCAGGGACTGCTCTGCTCCCCCATGCTCTGCTCGGGAGGGAAGGACGAAGGCAAGGCACGTGGTGCCCTTCCTCTTCAGTGCAGGCCAGGCTAAGGGCAACGGAGAGTGTGGCTCTCTGGGCTGGCACAGACGTGATGAGATGAAGGGCAGAGCTCTTCTCCCCGCTGGCGGCTGCAGGACGGGACCCAGGAGCCAGGCAGTCCCCACAAAAACCCGAAGGAGGCTCCTGATTCCCCTGCAGAAATTGTATTTATGTGAATGCAGAGCAGAGCGGGGGAGGAGGCTCTGCTTCTCACAAGAGCTGTTTCTCTAGCATTGAAGATTTCAGGGAGAAAATTTCTTGCCCTCCCAGGGCATCTCTTGAGCTGCCCAAGAGGGAGAGGGCTTTTCATTGGGAGAAATATTTGATGAGCAGCTTCATTCATTTTCAGCCAATTAGTGCTGGGTAAAGCAATCATCAGAAAACCAGACATAGGCTAACAACCTCATTTAAAGTCTTAGGAGGGTACATTTACAACAACCACTGCTCTATAAATATAGCTGCAGCAGCCATACACACTGGTAATTAGGTAGTTTGTGCACAGGATTTGGTAAAAAGTGTGTACTAGTTGCACTGGCTTATACTGAAAATAATGTTTGTGCAAAGGAGTTGTGCCTCGTGAGCAAGTTGAGGAAGGTTTGGAAGTCTTAGGAATGTTTCTGTCCCCCAGGCTGGATCTCTGTCCATCTTTCAGGAGATGGAGAGTGCTCTCAGCCTGCCACGTGGATTTCCTTGGTGCTAAACCCCACTTTCCTGTGCAGTGCTGGGTTTACATCTGACAGAGGTGATGCCCCAGCTGCTCTGGTGGGCTTCTTCTTGTCGTAAGTGTGTCCCACATTACAGACATCTCCATCCCCCTCGATTCTGGCATCTCAGTGCTGGGTCGGTTGGGGCAGCCGCTGGGGAGCAGAGCTGTTAATACAGAGCGGCGAAAGAAATCTTCCACCATGCTTGCCCAGGGCCCAGACTTCCTAAAAATCTTAGCACGCTTGCAAGCCAGGAAACCAAGGGAAGCTGACCTGTTGCCTGTTGAATTTTGTTTCTGTTCATTGCTTCTTTTTCTTCTCATGAAAAATCAGCTGTTCAGAAAAGAAAAATTCCTGGCAAATACTTGAGTCAATGGCAACCCTGTTTCTTGTCTCTACAGAGATGGAAGGTGACAGCTCAGCCATCACAAGAGCTCAGTCTTTATCAGTGACACAAAGAGCATTTGGTCCTACTTGCCACAGCCTGCACGGGGCAGCATCCTTCTCCCAACCAGCCCTGGTGACACAAATTTGCTGTCTTCCATCATATCCAGCCACTCACTTCTTTCCAGAGGAAATCAGGGCAAGAGGCTCAGCTCCATGCCTCTAACTAACATCCACCTTGGCAAAGGATAAGACGTGGCTTAATTTCCTATTTATGTGGAGTTTCTCTTCTGCGCGGTGCTGGACAGGAAAGCATCCTTACACACGTGTAGCGCAGCGGCCACACAACGAAAGGGTCCTGGAAGTGGCCCTGGGAGTCCCCTCGCGGCCGCGGATCCGCTCAGCCCGGTTGGCCCCGCTCCTGTGCCAAGCAGGGCCTGGGAGGTGCCTTAGGCCGCAGTGATGAGGCTGGTGCGGACCTGGAGGACCCTTGCTTGAGAGCGCCGTGCTGAAGGAGCTCAGGGTCCAGGACTTCATTCCCATGGTTTCTCCTGCTGCTGTGCAGGCTGCAGGCAGCATCACGGGAGCTCTCCCGGATTGCCACTGGGCATGGGGGCCATGGGGCAGAGCTGGAAAAACACCTTTTCTCTCCTCCATAGTGGGGCAGAAGCAGCCCACTGAGATGCAAGGTGAATCATTTCGAGAGACGTTCACACACTAAATCAGGGCTTGCATGCCGAACCACCGGCCCTGGGCAGGCTCCTGGTGGGTTCCCCTGGACTTTTGCTTAGACCCTCCTCTCCCTTCAGGGTTATGTCCCACCCGACACACAAACTCAAGGAACACCCGGCTCTCCTGAGGGCGAGCAGCCAGCCAGTGCAGGGCGACCTGCGCTGAGGGGCTTCAGCTTCGTTATGCAAGTTCTCAGCTGCAACACTCAGTTCATTTTAAGAGTGCTGCAGAGCTCCGGAGGACAGCTCTGCTTATCTGAGGCATTCCCGGGGCAGGATTTGAGCAGGATAGCCTGTGTCCTGGCTAGATCTCAGCTGCCCTTGGAAATCTCATAGGAATCCTTGTTGGGACTGATTAATGCCAACAAAAGGCTCTGAAGTACAAGTAGTTGCTTCCAGGTTTGTTTGTTTTTCTTATTTCTACAAAGGCACACAAAGGGTCCACACGCAATCTGCACAGAGTGCTCCTTATAAAAACAAATAAAAAGCCCTCGCTGTTCAAAATCAGCTTCCCTCCAGGTCTATTTTAGCCCATCGCCTTAGCAGCAGCTCCTTCAGAAGCTGGGACTCTGATGATGAGAGTTAGTCACTTCTGTCCCTCAGCAGGCGTCTCGGTAATTTTCCCCAGCCAGTTACGTCAGTAAAGCCCTGCACCATCAGCCTTCTCAGATTATGCAAGCTGCGTTCACAGATATGGTCGGGCTTGGTCTTTCTAACCTTTATTCACCAGCTCATTGCAATGGGTGCTGAAATAAAAGCTTTGCTGATAAAAAGCTGATATACTGAGAAAAGTATGACATTGGTAATAAATTATTTTTGTGGGAAACTGAAAGAAGAAGCAGAGAAGCCAGTTGCAGCCTATAGGTATGGCTAAATCTTTAGCAGCACTGTCTTTGCAAAAGAAGAAAGGCACGCTTTTCTAGCTCATCCAGGCCGCAGGTTATAGACAAATGGTTTGCAGCCATGCGTTTTGCAAGACCAATCTGCCTCTCAGCTTCCCAGAGCTGTTTCACAGATTGTGAAAAAAAATCCTGAATTGCAAGACAGGAGCCTTCTACCTTTTCTTTGTTATGTTTCTTTATGGCTATGTTCATCTATGGAAAAGGGCATTGGCAAGGGGAAGATGTGAGGTTTTTGTTTCACCAGGGGCATCTGTAAATGCTTTTATTCATCCAGTTCCAACATTTCAGGAGCCCAACCTGAATGATTAAAAAAAGCTGAGGACTTGGATGAATTCACCTGGCTGGACATCCTATGTTCTCAGGAGATAAATGTTCTACTCTCCTCCAAATTGCCAGAAAGCTCCGCATTTCGACCCTCGTGTTTTATTGGCTGCCAGTTTCCCTTCCTGACACTCCCAGTCCGAACACTTATGGCTTGCATCTAACAGTCTCTCTGCAGGGATCATCCTACAGATCCCTCCTTATAGCACACCCTGAATCCTTCTCAGTCCAAATGCTAATTTTTGAGACCTCTCCAATGATCTGCGGTGCCAAAATTCAGAGGCGTTGGGATACACTCCCATTTTTCCTCCTTGCCCAAAGATAGTATTTCAAATATCAAAGCAAAGGAAGGTCAGGCAAAAAGCAGGGTTAGGTGTGTTAGAAATTTGTACAGTGGGAGCTGCTTTCTCCTTGTGGTCCCATGCCAAGTTCTGTTTGAGTTACTAGGTTTATATAGTTTCTGTGCTAGTTCTGACCATTTGATTCTGAAACTGATACTAAAACTGACTATAATGGGAAATAAGTGACCGGTTGAATTTTCTTAGTGTGGTGAGCGGTTACAGAAAACTCCCTGCCTGGCAGGATAGAGGTGTACCGGGCAAGATTTAAAGCTGTGGTCAGCTGATTTGAGTGTGTTGATCTAGGGCAATGTGGCAAACTTTTAAATAGGTGCTCAGTCCAAAATTTTACATACTGCTTTCCCTGAGGATAACATGATTGCTTGGTAAATGGCCTAAAAAAATCACTTATTAATTCCAACTGTCAACATGACAATAGAGGAAATGTGGAAATATGCCTGAGCTGAGGACCTTGTTAGCTGGAGGTGTTCTCACTGAAGTGATGAGCTGAGCCCGAGAATTAAAACTACTTTTTTTTTTTTTCTCCCCCCAAGAGAATAGTTCAGAGGTCTCCAAACTGTGGAATTCTGTGTTGAACGAAAGTGGAAGTAGGTATTTGCTCATTGAGCAAATATTTCTGTCCAAGGCAAAAAAAAAACCATTCTCCTTTTGACATTTTCAAGAAAACTTCTTCCTGATGGAATGTTTCAAAACTTCCCCAATATTACTACAAGGATAAAAAAAAAAAAGAGACAGAAAGAGAAAGGCAGAAGCAAATCATTATTTTAGATTGAATTAAATACTTGAACTGACTCAATGTTGTCTGAGTTTCTCAGCTGGCAAAGGAAACAAAGACATTCCTTTGCATCAATCTGCAATGACTCTTTGCTTCTTTTATCTGGCTCAGTCAGCAAACAAAACAAATCAGGCAGTCACACAACCTGGGGTAGTGCACCTTGAGGGAAGACCTTGAAATCAGGACGACACTGCCAGCACATGCTGGGCCATCTATAAGCTACAATATTTATGCTATGTTATCTGAAGCGATGCTAAACGAATGCGGAAAAAGCAGCCTGCCTCTTGCCTTCCCCCTGCTCCCAAGCAACGGAGCGGTAGATAAAGCTTTAAGCTTAAGCCCCTAATGCCAATCCACTGATTAGCAAGTGGAGTGCTGGTGTTTATGCAAGCTCCTGCGGGATGAGCGCGGCTGCCTCTGCAAGCCAGCAAGAAGCTAGCGAGCCTCGTGGGCAGCCGGGTCGAACTAGCACCATCTTGCTAAATGTTGGTCCTCCCAATATTTTTCTCCAGGACAGCTCGCTCTTGCCTGAGATCCTGCCCGCAAGAAGGAAACCCAGGAGTTGTGTGAGGCCAGGGACATGGATTTGGGTCTCCAGGCTCGCTCCAAGGTCACCCCATCACGGGCGCAGCACCAGCCCTGGGGAAGAGCATCTCCAGGAAAGCTGGGCATCAACTGGTCCCAAGGAGTTTTCTGCTTGTACCACATAATCCCCTCTTCTGATCCCTCTCAGTTGTTCAATGACAGGCACTGCATGGCTTTGGAAGTGATGTGTTTCGACCCCACATGCATAGCACTGTGAAATATTTAATACTAGGGTGTCGTATGTGTGATGGGCAGCATTTTTAATGAATGTTGGCCACGGTGGGACCTCACTAAGCAAACTGCCTGCAAAGAAGATGAGCTAGCAAGAAGCAATGAGGGAGCTCTTTATGACCTTTGAATCAAGAAGAACTTCCCTGAATTAATAACTAGCAGTTATATCTAGAAGTAGACAGAGTGTTATTAGGGGGATTAACAGTAGCTAGGGAATTTTCCTTAAGTATGGAACTGCAAACCAATCCTTTGGCAAAGTCCTCATTAGGAAAGGATCTTCAGCTGATCCTTCAGGGGCTGAAGACAACAGAAAAATTGACAGTATGAGGAAAGACCACCCAACAACCTCCCTCTGGCCCTTTGTCAGCTCTAGCCTTCTAATACCTACAAGTGGCATCACAGTTTGACTGCCAATAAAAACAGACCTTTGGGGACTTGCTCTGTTATGTTAATGTTTCCCGTGATGGCTGCTTTATCTATATAGATCTTAACTCCCCTGTTCTCCCCAGGACATGCAATGTGCCACAGCTGTAGCATTTAAATATGGACCTAGGTGTCCACAAATACAAGGAGAGTGCTAACCTGCTACTCCCATAAGCTTCCTTTTAATGAGGGCCTTTCCCTTGCTTAGCAATGCAATTAGCACAGATGCTCAGCGGCTAATTAACCTGCTCACAGAGCCCCGACTGTTTCAAGTGGGGGAGGCAAGGGCAACACGCTCTCACGCAGTTACCTCATCTGACTCTGCTTTGGGGCTGGACCCACTTTTTGCACTGGTGCCATGATGATGGGGGAAGGTGCTGGCCCAGGTGCCAGGACAGGCTCAGCAGCACGTGGGAAAGTGGAGGGACGCTTCCCTGTTATCCCACGTGTACTGGAGCAGCGTGCACGAAACACGCCATACCCTGAACTTCACACGTGGCCACTTTGTGCTCCTGCCAATTGCCCTTCTAATAAGCCCTAATTCAATTTTCAGCTTCGGTCCTTGATCCTTTTGTGCCGCCTCCTGAGCTGCTTTGCATCGACGTCTGCTGATGTCAGTCGCTTGGGGATCAGGAGGGGAGGACACCAGGGCTAAGGAAGCTGGCGGCAGAGGGAGAAGCCTGCGTGAGTCACCCCTCCTCATGCCGTGCAGCAGGGCACGCACTGGGCAGTGCATGCTGCCCAGAAAACTGCCCAAAGGATGGGAGAAATGCTGTAAGTGGGCATTATGTGGCTCTGTCTCCGCGTGGGATCCAAATCGTGTGTCAGTGATATGAAAAGTCGTGTGTCGCGCTACAAGTGGAAGATTAGTGAGCTCAAACTCAGCATGAAATTCAGAAAGAAAATTCTATCACATACTAAAAAAAAATGCCACATACTATAATCCTCCTAGAGAGTGCTGAATAACAAGCAATAAAGCCTTAAGGGTCATCCATCCTCCGCTATCTCAAGACAGGTTCACACTTCCACAAGCTAAGCTGATCACTCTTGTTTCCACCATCACCACTGAGTTTACCATAGGCCTGATCCAGTTCTTGCTGGTTTCAGTGAGGAACTTTCCACTGATTTTGGTGTCCCTGGTGCTGCTCACATGCAGGTGGTCCGTGCTTTCTCTCCTCTATCCTTACTCCTTCATCTCATGCTTCTTAAACCCCACATGAAGAAGCAGCTGGGAGGAAAAGCTATACAGACTTGGGGAATCATCCATTTTTGACTGTGCTCTGAGCAAAGCAAGCACCAAGAAGCCCACAGGACACAGCCAAACACTGCTGAACTTCATTCAGTATTTGCATTGCCTCAGGCTGCAAAGCTGGCACGGCTTTGCATGCAGCCTGCATTACCCAGTCAGTCAAACACTGCTCTGCATCCGCTTCCCACAGTTCTCCTTATCTCATCCTACCACGGCTGCCTGTCTGGACTATTCCCGACAGGTCCTGCAGCAGAACAAGATTATTAGCCTAGTCATATCACTTACGTATTCAATTCCTTCATGCATTTACACTCCAAGTGGAAAAGACATGAACTCAGGAACATACAACCTTTCAGCTCTTACATGTGGCACATGACTCCAGAGCCAATTTCTGCACGTGTCCAGGCCCAAGAGGTCTGAAGTTTCACTTGGCAGCAGGGAGGTTTTCGGTGCCCTTGGGACTTATATTCTCGGCTTTGGTGACACAGTCCGAATGTAATGTTCCCCTAAATTCATTTCTTTTTTTTTTTTCTCTTATGATTCATGTTACTTTCAGCTAAACCCTGCCATACAGCTGGCGCTGGCTGATCTCCACATGCAATGTCACCGTTATTCCTGATGAGATTTCTCTTCAGTAAACTCTTTTTTCTGTCACCAGTCAGAAATCTCACAGTGCCAAGTAAGAGGGCAATGCAGGATGACAGGAGCCAGGAAGGCTCCCAGCTCCCACTATGTGTCATGTGCATACACAAATACAAACTCTTGAGCATTAGCTGCTGGATGATGCTACAGGACAGCAGCAGACAGTACGCAGAAGAGACAAGATGCTGCTCTATACTATGGATAGGTTAAGAATTTCATAAAGCTTCATGGCCCTTATGGCACACAGAGAAAAGGGAACTGGCATTATAAAGGATCTAAAACAATTAAGTAAGAAACATCAGCTGGGCTGGAGCAATTCTCAAAGCAAAGAGGTTCTAGGTAACCTCCTCAAAGCTGGGAAAAGGGAAGGATGCAAGTTCACTTTCAGCCCCACCATGCAGAGGCCAACATGAAGTGTAGCTGCAGAAATGGGATATTAACCCTGAGGTAATCTGCTCCTTTTTTTTTTTTTTTTTCATCTGTGGATCCTGGGGCATGTCCTAGTCCTAGACCTGCTTTGCTTACCTCCAGCATTTCCTCTGTAGCAAGGAGAGGGAAAGGACCAAAACTTTTGCACATCATATTTGCACTGACATGTGGTCAAAACATTTTGAACCAAGGGGCAAGAGAACAGGAATACAAATTAAAATCCCTGTGAAGGGACCTTTGCAGACAAGACAGAAAAAGAAAGAGCTTATCAAAAAGCCATGAAGCTGTAGTAGGATCCTTTCAAGCTTGTCATTCACCCAGGGGAGATGCTTAACATTACATCAGCATTGCCCTAATTATGGAAATTGCTCACTGGTTTGTGCACTAGGATATCCAGCATTTTGCTTGCTTTGCTCACAGCTCCTCAGCAGCCCCAGCCTCCTGGCTAGTCGCTTGCTCCTTTGTGTTGGATGTGCAGTGAGTCGTCAGGGGAGAGCACAGAGGTTCGCAGATGCAGGATTGGCATTTCTGCACTGCCCCTCCCAACTCATGCACACCTGCTTTAAAAAGCACAGCTTGTTTCTAAGGCAGAAGGGATGCGAGACCTCTGGATAGTGGTTACAGTTAAGGCAGCCTTTCATGATTCAGCTGCAAATGCCACTTCAACCTTTCTATTAACAGTTGTGCAAACTGAAATGGCGAGTGGCAGCAATATTGGGCTGACTACCTGTGTAGAGCTGATCAGAGCTTGCACAGTATCAGCCTGTGCCCAACACAGCACAGCCATGCTGCCCATGCTCATGGAGCATGAAGCATGCTCATCCTCTAGAGCTGTTCCTCTCCCCTGGGGCTATGGACAGGGGAAGGTGGCCCCGTTGCTCAGCCGGTGTCACAGATAACCTGGAGTTGCCTTGTTGCCTGGTAAGAGGTCACCTTGGCCAGAACTACCTTTCTGGAAAATCTGTTGAGAAAATAGTTCCAGTGGTCTGCAGGAAACCAACGTCCCATGCCTGTAGCCCATGCAGCACAGGGAAAAGGTCTTCAGCTCTTGTCAAGATTCATTTGGAATATTACAAAATTCTATTGCGAGAGTTCAAAATTAAGAAAAAAAATCCTAGAAGCATCCTTCTCACTAATATGACAAAGACAGTAAGAGCACTTATGAAGTTTTAGGTATAGTAAATGGCACCTTAACAGAA
Source organism: Tinamus guttatus (assembly GCF_059628265.1). Lineage (NCBI taxonomy): Eukaryota > Metazoa > Chordata > Aves > Tinamiformes > Tinamidae > Tinamus > Tinamus guttatus. The sequence continues at coordinate 1,713,901 of NW_028288918.1, forward strand.
GAGAAAGAATAGCTTTAGTGCAAGATGTTTCATGCTTTTTGCCCTGGTCCTGCTGCTAGAGCTCTGCAGGTCTAGGAAGATTCCCAAAATCTGCTGAAATTGCTTGCAAAACCCCAGCTTATGATGCAATTCATCTACAACTTGTGCCAGTATTAACAATTTTTAACTACAAGCTAATTGCAGCAGCCTTCTTGAACTGTTGTTTACGGAGGTAGCAGCCCTACCTCCGTAAACAACAATAATGCTACTTCTGAATGTAGGGCCCACAGACTAAGCCTAAGCAATTAATGCTCACTGATTTATTCACATATATATTCACTGCAAGGGTACAGAAACCTCAGCAGACACTATGCAAATAATGTATAGTAATAAATGCAAATATCACACTTGAATTTACAACATTAATATTCATGTTCTGAAAATTAAGATCTTCTTTAGCCTATTAGCATATAGCTATTAATGGCCAGTAAAAAAAGATTGTAGCTGTATACAAACATTTTCCTTCATAGCTAATCAGCATCAACAGTCTCACAAAAAGTGCTGTTTCCTCAGGGAAAACTAAACTCTGCAAAATCTGCAGGGAGCATATTTTGTATGAAAGTAAAGAATTTCCCACAGTGAAATACATAATTATCTTGGGAAACCACTTTATTTTTCAGTTTTGTGTGTCTGAAGTTTTTTATTTTTAGGTGAACCTTTTTTATGAAAAATTTGTCCTGAAAGCTAATAGGGCTACATCACCTTTGAAATCCCAGTTCCCAGGCTTTCTAGGGTATCTGAAAGCTACATTCTCCAGTGTCCAGAACCAGGCGAGCATTTATTCTTGGCAATATGTGATGCTGCCCTAGATTTTCTGACGGGCTATTATTTCCATCTGACAATCTCACTGTCTGTTGAAGCTCCTGGCCAAATCAGATGGTGTCCCTGCTCCCTAGATGCTATGAAACACCAATCCTCTGGAAAGACACTGTTATAGGGCCGAGCTGCAGGCAGAGCTGCCAAAGGGCGGCCATGAGAGGCCCTGTGAGTGGGGCCCTAATGCAGCACAACCACCCACCAGCCCCCTCACCTCAATGCCCTCCCTGCTGGTGCTGGGGGTGGCTGTGGGCCTTGCCATCCTGCGGATGCCCAGGTCCTGGTGTCTTGGCACATCCCCGAACTTGCCCAGTTGGCTGATGTCTTTTCCATATCGAGGGCCCCAAACTGGACATGGTGCAGAGGTCTAACAAGCGCCTTGGCACTTCCCTCCCTCTCCTGGCTCTGCCTCTGTTCATGCAGCCCCGGACACGGCTGGTTGTTGCTGCCAGGGCACACTGTGGGGTTCACATCAATTTCACTGCCCGCCATGACCCCCAAAGCTTTTCCTGCAGAGCAGTCCGTGCCCAGCCTGCACCACAGCCAGGGCTCCCTCCTTCCTGGGTTTTGCCTTCATCCTTGGTGAATTTCGTAAGATTGCTGAGGGCTCACCCCTGCAGCCTATCCAGGTCCCTGGATATCAGCTTCTCTGTTTCATGTGAGCTGTAAACTTGTGAGAATGCACTCTACGGCCTCTTCTGAGCCATTGATAAAGATGTTTTAGGCAGGACAGGCACTAACACAGACCCCTGTGGTACTGTACTCTGTTACTGGCCTCAGGGTGGAGTATGAACCATTGGCCATGGCTCTCTGAGCCCAATCACCCAACAAATTATCCACCCAACTAGTTGTGAACCATCCACACTATAAAGTGCATTGTCAGAGAAAACATTGAAAGCCTAGCTAAAAGGCTTACCCCCCATTCCAGGCATTTTAACATACAAGGCAATCAGGCAGGCTGGGTGTGATTTACTCTTGGTTAATCCAGGCTCCTTCATGGTTCTAGGAATATGCTCCAAGAGGAAGCACTCCCTGATTTTCCCTGGGTCTGAGATGAGGCTGACTTGTCTGGGATCATCTTTATGGCCTGTTCTGAAGATGGGTGGAACACTTAACTTTCTCCACAACTTTCTCCATGAGTCAGGAATCTCCCCAGACCTCCATAGCTATTCAAAGATGACAGAGAGCAGCCATGCAAGCACATCACCCATGGGTGCAGCCTGATGGGTCCCATAAGTGTGTTAGGTCAAGCAGTCCCTGATTCAGTCCTCATCCTCGACTGGTCAATGTTCCCCTCCTTCTCTAAGCACAGGCCTGCATTTTCCTTGTTTGGACTTTTATTACTGATGCAACTGTAGGGGCTCTTCTTTTTGCCTGCGACACCCTTGTAAGCAACAGCTCTAGGTAAGCTTTAGCTTTCCTACATGATCCCTACATGTTCTATAGTGTTTGTAATTCCTTTTTTGTAGCCTATCTCCCCGTTTGAATTTCCTGTACACTGCCTTTTCACTGAAGGTCAGTCATGATTTCCTTGTTTATGTGTTGTCTATAGCCATTGCTTTGTATGCAGAAAATGGGAGCCAGCAGCCTTCTCCTAATGGAAGAGAGAGAGATGCATAACTTGTATAAATTAACTTGTAAATTAAATTGTAGCTTCATAAAGTAGCCCTGCAGCACATAACTAACTCTTGCAATCTCCTGAAAACTAGCCAGGAAGGAAGCAGAATGTTTTTTACATGAGAAGAACGTAAAAGGAGAAGCAGCAAGATTTGTACCCTTTTCTGTCTCTGCTCAGTACTGTTCTTTTGCCCAGGTAAAGTAAAAGGTGGCTGTTAGTGGGCACTGTAAGATGAGATGTAAAGGTGCATTTGCAGCTAATTTACTGCAACAGGAAAAGAGAACATGACATCCAACTCAAAATGCTGACTTTGCCTGCCCTGCAGAGCCTCTTCTGCTGTATAATTACAGATCAAATATCATGTTCATTCACAACTTAGCGGATCAATATCCTGAAGCCTCTCTCTCAAACTTCATTCTTACTCCTGAGCCTAAAACAAGCTGATCAGTGCTTCTCTTGTGCCCTCAAGAATTGAAGCACAGAGGACCAGAGGAGGATCAAAGAAAGAGCTAAGAGGTGAGAGGAGCTCTGGCTTCCAGAAGCTGAAAAACTATTTGGTAAAATGCTCTGTTCCAAAACGACAAAAACAAAACAAAAATGAAACCCTTCCTCCCAGCCCTCACCACTGAACTTTCAGATGCTCCAGGCTGTTGTATGATTGGTATTTTGTCTATAAGGACTTGACACATATGCAGCACAGCTTATTTTACAGCAACAACAACAACAAAAAAACTCCCGGATGACTTTATCATGTCTGGGATTTGGGACTATTTCTGCTGCCCGTCCTTCACCAGGCAGGTTACTTGTGGGAATCAAGCTAGCTGAGTGAAGAGAGAGAGGGCCACGGGGGTGGGGGGAAATAGTGTAAATGGCTTTCCTATGCTTTTTGGTGGGGGCAAAATTTCAACAACAGTTATTTAATGTCCAGGATGGTTTTGGAAATAAGTTGTACCTGGTTTGGTCTGGCAAGTGAGAGTTGGAGAGGTGGAAATAAAGCAGTTTGCTTTCTGCAAATGCCAAACCGAAGGGGAGGAAGGGTCAGCCTGAGTGTTGCTTCGTGATTATTCTGGTTCAGAGAAGGGTTTGTGGTGCACAAGGAGCATGAGGGCAGGTGATCCAAAGGAGGAATGGTGCCGGCGTCAGCTCCTGAGGAACACAAATGCATGCAAGTTGCTGTCAGCATTGAGGACTTAGCTGGAGGCAAGTCATGGAGGAAAAGTTACAACGTGCCGTAAAAACAACATGTCAAGTGAAGCCAATTTTTTTAGGTACCAGTAGAGTTCTTCTAGGAGAAAAAAAAAACACCTGTATGTGGGATTCCCAAAAGAGAGCGAATGGAGCTGCTTCAGGTACCTTGGAAGAAGCTTGGAGGCTGAAGGACCTGTCTGGATCTCACTGGACAGGCAGATGGAGAGGAGCTCCCTGTGGCACATGCTGAGGAGCCAAGGCTCAGGACGCAGGCTCAGGGACAGATATTGAGTCACATGAAAGACTTTTTCATCACTACACTCAGCACGAGGGTGCTTTGGCTTCAGTTCTCCACAGGGAGCATGTTGGCAGGTATTTGAGCCCTCCAAGACTCACTCTGTGCACAGTCCCCAGGGAGGTGGGTTACTTTACAAGGGCTTTACTTCTGCTAGCTGTGTCTTGGCGCGCCAGCAATGCAAGGTGCAGCTCAGAGGCCACTGCTGCTAGCACCAGTCCGGTTGGCACAGTGGCTTCACCAGACAAAATGTTCCTCATTAGTTCTTGCTCAAACTCTCTCCAGTACACGTGCCCATCGCCACGCTGTCACACAACAGTTCTAACTCATGCCAGCACCCCTCTCTTTAGAGCCATATTTATGGAGCCTCAGGGAGACTATCCAACTATAAAATAAAATAAAATAAAATAAAATAAAATAAAATAAAATAAAATAAAATAAAATAAAATAAAATAAAATAAAATTTGCAAATAAAAGTTCAGTGAGTCCTCTTCCCTGGCTCAGGGCACAGTCCCCTCGCAGAAAAGGGACAAGCACTGCAGGTTGGGCAGGAGTGGTCAGAACACTTTTGGCACATGTCGCTGCCGAACACTTCACATTGCAAAACCACAGCCAGAGGGACTAATTTGGCCAGCTGCTCCTCCATTATAGGTGCTAATGCAGGAGATGGAAAGAGCCCAGATTGCTTGTCAGAGCCTAGGGCAGATTTGCCGAGCCAGCATCAGGAGCCAAACCTGTCCTCCTGTGCACCTTCTCCTAATTCCAAGCTGAGCAGGTTTGAAAGCCAGGGGAACATAATGGCTCTGGGGCCCCTCTGCCCTGTGGTCCTGTCACTAGCAGCATGTTTTTTGCCACATAAAATTGCATACTCGCTGGTCATTTTTTACAACAAGCTAGTGCCTTAGAAATATTTACCTTTTCAAGTATATTTCGCAAAGTAACGTTCCGTCTTTGAGGATGATGGGCTGTATTAATAGGGCTCCAGCCTCCCCTTCAGGGGCTGGTTCTTACTTTCCTTCAAACGCTGCCACCCAATCCTGCTCAAAACATAGCTCAGGAGAGATTATGTGACTATGGACGTCATCACTGCTAACAATTGCGCACTCTGCTTTGTGTTTCTTCCCTTCCTTTTTTTGCCAAGTTATCCTAAGAGGCAGTTTCTGACTAGCAATGTGAAATGCTACCTTTATCACTTCTCCCCAGCACCAACAGTATTATAGGTTGTCAGTCTAAAAAAAGCAGCATTGTTTGGCAGTGCAGAGCAGGCATCGCAGCAGAATCACAGACTCTCCGCAGCAGACGCCAGAGGTGGGAATGGCCCTATTAGGTGCCGACACGAATGTGCCGCGCTTCATTTTCGACAGCCCTTGCAAAGCTGAACCCGCTCGGACGTAGACAGATATCCACACACGCAAAGGCAGCGTCTTTCAGCGACGACCTACCTGCACCAGCTTCCCCCCATGGTACAAACGCAACAGTACGGAGGGGAAAAAGAGAAAAGGTTGCTCAGTGCTGAAGCATCGCCAGGGGCACAGATCTGTAAGTGGGTCAGATGGAAAAGTGATGTTAATGAGTTTATGTGAGAAGTTAAAAAAATGAAACAACGGTGAAGGTGAAGGGAAGAAAAATCCAGGGGTTTGCAGCATGCTGAGTTTGCAAGTGAGTAACAGGGTGTGAATCTTTCTCCCATGCTCCCTGGCATGGACTGTTTTATTTCATAACTGCAGATATGAAGCAGATGGGGATAAAAAGAAGACAGGCCCAGATGGGGATTATTTAGAAGCAACAGCTATGAAGTTTCTATAATGAAATTTCATTCTTGCAGAACACATGCATGCTCTGGCTCTTGACTATCTCACACTGATCAGTTGTGTGCACGGTACACTTGCTATCTCTGAGCAAGCCTTCCCTGATACACCATTACAGACAGGCTCACAATTCAAGGACCTCTGCAGAAGGCAGAATCTGGATTTATAGCTGCCATATTTCATGGCTGTGTATGGGGTGCTAGCAGTTTCAAGCGATTTCTCTGCAAAAAGAGACAAACTAATGGTACTGCTATTAGTTTTCCTCTCTGCCATCTTAAAAAGACAGAGCTACTCCCCACCATCAGCATTCAGACACACTGAAAAATGTCAAAACAATCATTTTCTCTGTCAAATCTTTCCTTTGGGCTGCAACACTTTTGTGTATTAAAACATCCGACAAGCCATACAATCAGGCATCTTTGGAGTGATTGATAGAATCATAAGAGGATTAGCTGAATGGGAGAGTGTTGATCATCCTGGTCAAACCCCCTCAAAACCGGACTGTGGCCGTCATAGTATCAGCTCAACCATCTTGAGTGCAGTCTAAAACCTCCAAGGAGTGACTGCCTCTTCTGGGCAAAGATTCTGACTAAGTCGCCAAATACAAAAATGGGCCAGCTTATCTGGTGGGACTGATTCTTCTGGAGCTAGGCAGAGATCTGTCATAGGTAGGGATGTGTGGTGGGAAGTCGTTAGGCTTGCGAGGTCTTCTGGGGGGCATGGCACCTGCTTATGCCCATGGTAGCAGGAAGCCTGATGCCTGCAGACCAGTGTGATGGCCCTGCAAACATCCCGGTCTCTGTCACAACAGCATCATCTGGCCATCTGCCCCTTCCAGCACCAAAGCAGCCGGTTCAGCTGTGCAGAGTTGCAAAGGGGACAGGTGGCAATATAAGATGCACTGTGCTGCAAATGAAGCAACCCAGGCTGGGGGGAAGCACAAAGAAGGGGGTCAAATCTACTAGGGTCTTGTGGTTGCTCTGCGGGACCCAATTCAAAGCTCTGAGGAGGGGCGATGGAGCACCATCCTTTGCAATGGACAGCCCTGATATTAGCAGGAAAGGGATGAAGAGGAGGAAGAGGGGAAGTAGTATGTACTGTAGCCTGGAAATGGCCCAAAGACCAAGTAAGGTCTTTGACATCTCCCCTCAAGAAGAGTAATTAGTCAGAGGGGCTACAGAAGAAAAACACTGCCCTTGCCAGACACAACATCTAGGAGCTGTTCATCTGGAGCACAAACCCTATGAGAAGCAGCTGAGGGAGCTGGGGTTATTTAGTCTGGAGAAGAGGAGACTCAGGAGAGACCTCATCATGCTCTACAACTACCTAAAAAGAGGTTGTAGTGTGGTGGGGTGTTGATCTCTTCTCCAGGATAGCTACCGATAGGACAAAGGAAATGGTCTCAAGTTGCACCAAGGGAGGGTCAGGTTAGACGTTAGGAAAAGTTTCTATAGGTAAAGAGTGGTGAAGTATTGGAACAGGCTGCCTAGAGAAGTGGTGGAGTCACCATCCCTGTCAGTGCTCAAGAAGTGATGAGGCACTTAGGGACATGGTTTAACAAGCATGGTGGTGAGGGGCTTACTGTTGGACTTGATGATCTTGAAAGCCTTTTCCAACCATAATGATTCTATGATTCTATAATTTCCAGTGGCTTCTCAGAAAGAGAAAATAAACTCATTAGTTGATTCAAAAAAACAAACAAACAAACAACAAAAAAAAACCAGTTAAATTTTAAGAGACATTTGGGAGCGGACACTCTTACTTAGTTCTGGTGGCAGGTGTCCCAACAGGAATCCCACTATGTCCATAGTGTAGCTCATAGTGCTCTTATTATCTCTTATTATACACAACTGGCCTGATCGTTTCTAGAGCTTAGAGGAGGATGTGCTTTGTTTCAGATTAATTACCTTCTAAAAAGAAAAAATCTAGCAGAAGTCTGGACAAAAATGTAGGATAAATAAGCAACGTTATGAAAATAGTGTAAAATTAGGGTAAAACCATTTAATACCTATATTTTGAGTAGGTCTATATCCTTATGCTGACTAAAATCAGAGGACTATTCTCTATCTCACCTTGCAGGGAAAGACACCCCGCGCAGCAAACACCCAGTCACTTCTGCTCAGCTGGATTAAAATGGTAACTAGGAGCTTTTTTTTTTTTTTTTTGAGAAGGAAGGATAATAGCTTCAGAAATGAATGTACCTTATATTTGCAATCTCTTTTGCTTTGAATTAGCTATGCATGCATAGGCTTTTTTAGTCTGTCACACTACTGTGTGAGATTATTTATTTTATTTCTATTTCTAAGAAGCTTTGTGTAATAAGGTGTTAAGCTCAAGATATTTTAAACTAATATTTGATTGTGGAAAAGGGTAATACTACTGAATAAGGTTAAAAAGTGGGTACTTACAAAATTAAAAATTATTCCTACTCTGGTTTTGCAGATTAGACCTGCGAAACTATAATAGGATTCCTCTTTCTCTCTTGCTCCCTCTTTGAGGCTCTAGCTTTTCCCATGGAGTAGTACACACAGCAATAGTATATTCATCCCAATATGCAAACACTGGAGAAACTCACAGGAGAATTTGGGTGAAAAACCCCTCATGACGGGTTACAACTTTGTTCATTGCTACCATGCAGACTACCCATACAGGCTCACCAACAGGCGTGAAAATTAAAGGACTAAGTCCTAAGTACTAAAGCAAAGAGCAAGCAGCTGTTCTGCACTCTTTAGCCTCACCAAATGTGTCTAGCGAAGTGAGCAACCATTTCTAAATGCTCCGGTCAAGCATGATACACGACTTAAGTGAAGACTTGGATAGCTCATTCAGAAATTGGATTTTGAGAGCCAAAGTCTAAGCTGGAAACATAAGAGTGATTTCCCCTCTCCTACCACAAACATAATTACCTCTTCTCCTCTCCTTTTCTTCCAGGGCTCTCATTAGATCATGCCCAACACCATTTCAGAAGAGAAGTGTTCCTCCTGCATTTATTCCTTCCTGTTTGCTGTGGCAGGAAAGGCAACTTTCTTCTCACAAAGGACCAACAGATTCCTGTCCATGACACGTGGCTTCCAGTGGGCACTTCTGTTGGATGGACAGCTGGGCAGAGGAGGGCATGGGGGACTTAGTGGCATCGTGGATGCAGGAGCAGTGGGTAGTGGTGGGCGGAAGAACTTGATGCCCACTTTGTACCATGGAATCAGCACAGGTTTGGCAAACAACATTCTGTGGGACAGTCTATGGTTCGAGTTTTGCCATTCTACCCATTAAATCCATTTCCTAGTGAAAAAAATAAGGAAATATTATAAACCAGAATCAATGTGACTTTACACTGCACAAGTCAGAGAGAGTGCTCTTAGACTCACGCCGTAGCTCGTCCCTCAAGCAGCACCAGCCTGCATTCCAGTGCAGCGTGTTTTCCAACCACATTTTTCTTTTATAAAACCAGAATGCCTAAACCTCAGCCTATTGTAGCAATTACACAGAACTAAACCCACTTTCTTTAAAAATAAACCTTGGTGTGACCTGATGTGACAGGAGGGAACCTTCTGCCTTTGCCGTTCAGCTACCTCTGCTGTTCACCTTAAACTACCCGAAGGCTCTCATTACAAGGTGACTCTTCTTACTGTTACTAATGAATGCTGCTAGGATTTTTTCCACATGCAAATATGAATGAAAAGCAGCTAACTGAAACAAAGTGCTTTCAAATGAAACAAGTCATCTCTTACTTGAAGACCAGGTGAACACATCGCACTGAAGCAAAATGGCAGAACCAGCAAAAAAAAAAGGGGGGGGTGGGGAGTTTCTGGTTTGTCACAAAATAAAAAGCAAAAGTAATCTGCTTCTTCAGGAAAAGAGTGGAAAGAGAGGTTTGGGGCCAGTCCAGGAGAGTCTGAACTCCTGCATCTGTAACGAGGGCAGAAAAGCAAGACTAAGCAATAATGTCTCCACACAGAAGCAGGGAAAGTGATATCACTTCTGGACAGCAATTGAGAAGATCACAGTTTAAGGATTTTTAATTATGAAAATAATAATTGATAATTTATTAATGACCATAATCATTCCTTAGCTTGTTAGCAGAGTGTTGCATTTTGAAACATGGAATGGGGATGAGTTAATCAAGTCTTTCATTAAACATGAGCTGGCTAAGAATTAGGATTCCTGTTTTGCAGATAGTGAAGAAAGGGAAGAGAAGGGCAAATTACAGTGGCCAGAACTGGTGTATGGGTTCCCGTCAGTGTGCCCAGCCCACAGTCTTCTGGCCTCACAGCCTTTCGTAAAAGAAATGCAATGTGGCAAGAGAGAGAGTCATGGAGAAAGAGCAGAGAAACTCAGTCTCCCACCAGTCCTCCAATCCCAGCGTTAGAGACGTGGAAAAACATGCATGCTGCTAAGATCCTCATTGCTCTGCCAGTCCATCTGCAGCCTGCTTCCAAGAGAAGGATCCAGCAGTGATGAACTTGGCACTGTCTCCTTCCCAGAAAAGCAATGTTTGCGAGCCATTGGTCATCTCCTTGGTAAGAAGGAGTACGAGAAACACAGGGAAGTGACAGAATAATGTTCTTTCTGCTTCAGCATCATAGAAAAGCAAAGCAACTTTGTATTATATACTAAGCCTATATCACAGAAACGAACTCAGGCACTTGTTTTGCAAGATGATAGTGCTTAGAGTTCAAACTGAATGGTGCAGGAACTTGATAATATGTTTGTATGGAGTTATTTGTCTGCCTGGTACCAGTGAGTTGAAATAATCCAAGATTTTTAGTACTTCTTCTACCCTGATGGGATATTTACAAAACAGAATTGGAGCAACAAATGTGATTCCTCATTTCAGATGCACCTACAGCTATCAGAGATAAGACAGGCAGGCTGGCTGGCTTACTGAAGCACCTTCCTATCTAAAATAGCTTCCAGTACCTTGCAATTTTACCGTATACCAAATGACAGTCGCCAGACACAAGCAGCAGGACAGAATCCAGAGCCCGTGTATTCCTATCTGTTATCTTAGCTTGTCACAGGCGATGTGACAGTGCAAAACAGAATGGCATCCGCACATCCACAGCTGAATATCCAGCACTCAGTGAACATTGCAGAAAGCTTAGTCAGTGTTGAAAACTCAGAGGCAGTGTTAGACAGTCCTGCAGAAAGATGATTTTGAAATACAAGTCCTTGGTAGTGAATGTAACTTGTTTTTTATCATTGTTTTAATCACGTTCACTTTGAAACTTTGGTAGCATAATGGGGTAGGTAATGCAATGTTTCATATTAGGAAATTCTAGTGGGAATGACCAGCATCGATGTCTCCAGGTATCTCTCTGGTTTCTCTTTCCTCCCCAGCTATCTGATTATTCAGATTAGTAGAAAGAACTGAAAGACATTAGAGCAAATGCTACCCTTGCCCTCTAATCTGGTCTCAAGTCTCAGACCTCGTGCCAGGCACTGGAGGTGCTCTGGGTACCCCCAGCCCTTGTTGCAGCTCAACTTTCTGTTGGTTGCCTATCCCATGATAACTAACACCTCCAGAATCCTGGGAGAGTAAGCAGGAAGCCTGAGCCAAAAACCCTTCCTAACACAGTGATCTACAGTAAATAACGCCAACAGAGAGACCAGTCAAGTGAAATGTAATATAAAAATTATGATGCCCGAGAAGGGTCAAGAATAGGTAGGTGCTGAAGATATTAAAGCAAACAAGACAATTTTAGGCAACAGTGAAGCCTGAAACTTGCCAGAGAGTTGCTGAACTACTCGTCTACAAATGAGCTGACTGAGCAATTTAAAAGGGTAAGGACACTGCAGAGAGAAGGATCTCTTTGGGTTATCGCAGAGGAGGTTTGGAGAGATAATTCCATGCCAGATATATGAGTTTCAGGTTAAAAAAGCTGAAGCTTTATCAAGAATTCATGTATCAAAACAGCAAGTGTCCCAAATCAGTACATCAAATAGCAAGTTACTAGCACCCACATGTTTTAAAAGCCTTCTTACCTTCCTCAAGGAAGTGGATATTTTCTTACTTCTACAGGTCTGACCTAGGAAAAAAAAGGAATACATTTAAATGTTGTAAAGAAATCCAAAAAAATAAAAAATCAGCTAAGCTGATAATGAAATATGCAACCTCTCTTTAAAATGTGCTATTTTATCAGAAAAAGGGAAAGGAAAAAAAAAATCTTGCACTTACCTTTAAAGAGGATGCTGGTATAACTGCATACCTTAGTGAATCTTATTCCAGGCTTGGGAAAATCGGATGAAATGGTAATTAAAGATATGGTTATTAACAATGTATACTGATGTTGCATAAATAAACTGGCAGAGCTTCAACATGGGAATTTGTTCTTCTCTGTGCCATATGGTTCTTTCAACAGCTGAAAAAAAGAGTAGCTAAAGGAAAACACGAGGCAATGCCAAGCAGGGTTTTAAAAGGCCTCTGACTAAGACCCCAACTAGACTTTGGGAAACCAAGACAGCAAGGTTCAAGGTAAAGGAATAACAGGGACCAGAACCAACTCATGAAGCTGGGAAAAAGCTCCTCACTATGTAAACTACTCACAAGTTTCCATGAGAAGCAAAGTTTCTTCTATGCCTCTGAAACACTACTCTCAGAGAGGCATCACAACCAGGATCAGAGGATTTTCAGGCCTAGTCTTGCCTTCTAGATGCCATGAGACTGACTTTTCCTTCTAACCTAGGAAGAAAAGGAAATCCATGTGTTCAGCTGGATCAATAAACCTCCTCAGAAAATGCTAAAAGAGTGGGCTCTTGGCATGACATATCTGGCAGTGAGGTTTTCCAATGGGTTTGTCCAAGCAAGTGGGTACCACAACTGTGGAAAAAAGCTCAGAGAGCACATCCTTTAAAGACAGTGCAGAGGGAGGAAATTAATCTAGGCAATAATTGATCTGTTAGATTAACCTCAGAAGCATGACAGGCATTTGACTAATTTGAAGGAAGACATAATGAAAGACATAAAGATTAACAGAAAACAGTATAAAATGCAACAGGGAGGCTACCAAAAATAGATCTGACCTGACTAATTCAACATACTTCTTGATAAAAATAACTGAAATTGCAGACAAGGAAAATGCTGTGGATCTCATCTCTCTGGTCTTCAGGAATACATTTTGTTTTTTATTCAGCCCTATCTTCAGTAATTAGTGGAGGAGTGGATTAATAAGAATTAAGAGGGTAAGGAGTAGGCCAAAGAGGAGACAACTACAGATTGCACCAAACGTGTTCTCCACTAGCCCAGCAGCTCCTTCATGCAACAAATGACTCAGGCAGCTCTGCATGGCGGCCCTTCTTGGGGGAGTGGACACAACAGAAGTGCTGGCATCCCGTGCAGATGCAAAGCCTCCAGTGCCATAACCCACAACGTCAGGGGGGCCTCTGACATCCCCTCTCATCACCTGCCACTTCTTGCCCACTGGACATGGTGTTTCACACACAGCACGTTATCTCTGCAAAAAGCATACCCCATTGCTAATTAGAATTTTCTAGCGATGACTAAATCCAGAACAGCCCTTCGCAAGTTGTTCCAATGGTTATTAATGAGCCTCACCGTTACCATGGCAGGGCTTTAGTAGCTGCCTTTTCGCCAGATGTCCATGACACGCAGCCTTTGCTCCCCCATGGAGGGGAACGGAGAGTTTTTATCGTCTGGGCCGGTCTCCGCAGCACCGACCACTGGCCCTGGCAAAGCCCCCTGTGACGACCCCCGGAGCTGAGCAGCTTCCACAGCAGTGAACGCTGTTTACAAGGAGCTGGCAGCTTGCTGAGCTTGGCGTGCAACGCCTGGCTCGAGTTAGCACTGCCAGCACCCAACATGAGAAATTGGATTGGCACCAAAGCGGTCAGAGGCTCTCGATGTCTGGCAGAGTATTCCTCTCCTCTCCTCTCCTCTCCTCTCCTCTCCTCTCCTCTCCTCTCCTCTCCTCTCCTCTCCTCTCCTCTCCTCTCCTCTCCTCTCCTCTCCTCTCCTCTCCCACCATCGCTCCCTTGTGCCTTGGAATTGACTATTTCTCTTTCCAGCCCCATCCATTAATGACGCACATCGGTTCAAATGCTGTTGCTTTTATTTTTTTCTCTCTCTTTTTCTTTTCTTACTCTCCCTATTTTTATGACGCACAAAGTCAGGGTTGTCATTATTCTATATTTGCATGGATTAAGCTGCCTTCATCATCTATTAGCTTCCAAATGATAAGAGCCCACATACAGGCTCCCTCGTTATGTATGCTGCCTCTGCCCTCCATTCCTGATTGCTTCTGGCCCATATTCTAGCTGTAGGAGCCAAATGGCTGTCTCATACAGAAATGTCTCGAAAGTGATCTTTTTAAGATGTTCTTTTCATAAAAGGGAATGTCTTTTCTTCCATGTTGGTCTGTCTTGGAGCTGTCTTTCGGCACTAACAAACTGTTTAGGCTCACTCTTTGTTTTTCGTATTTTCCTTTTTGGACCAATAAAAAAGTTGTATGGGAAGTGAGAGGCATGACTCCCTGCAGTTATCCCCTCAAACTAACTATTGTTTTTCTCCATTCGTTTGCACACGTAACATCACAGGAACTTTGAAGGACTATGTTTGTGTTCCCAAATCTTTTTACATTAATGAATGTGCTATCTATCCATTTTAAAATGCTCCTGGTTATTTACTCAGTTTGTTGGTTTAAAATAAGATGAAACAAAACAAACAAAAAAAGAATATCCTAGAAGAGAAGTTAGAGAGATGGAGGGACTCAAGAAGGCACACAGAGATGACAGAGAAACATTTTTTCCCTTAATTCCTGTGAGTGGATTTGTCTACATTGCAATTGCATACCCAGCAGTCAGTAAACCTGGCAATATGCATGAAATTTGCATTGAATGAGATTCAATTTAACAGCCAAAAACCTATCTGACAACCCAGATGAAAGGATGTCCTAAGGGAAACACTCTATTGGACATTTGGCTGGTTGCAGCCCATCTGGGGCCCAGTAAAGCACACTAGGGCGGACAGGAAAGGTTCGGGCTGAGCAGGGGCGCCCTGGCACCCCCTTGCTTTGCTGTATGCATTCCTCTACCTCCTCACCAGTCCTCAAATACAGCTGCCTCAAAGACATGGTTTAGCAGGCATGGCGGTGAGGGACTTATAGTTGGACTTGGTGATCTTTTCCAACCATAATGATTCTTTTATTCTATGACGGGCTGTGATTTTATTGCAATATTGTATTTCCAAATATAATATTGTATTTTCCTCAATATTGTATTTCCAAAAGAGGTAGCTGTTGAACCCAGTTCCCTCTCTATGACGGGCTGGATAGCCATTGCCTTCAACAAGGCTGCTATTGCAGGTCACTGCTCTGCAGCAGGGTGAAGCAGCACAGGAGCTGGGCACCAGTGTGGGGAGCTCAGCAGAGCTCGGTGGCTTTTTCATTAAATCCTGGTCTGTTACTGCTTCCATTTATGGGCATTTTATGAATGCAACTAGATGATAGCTTTGAAGCTTGCAATAAAACAATCATCTCCTCTGTCCTTTGCTACGTGCACCAGTCAGTAAACACAGTCCCACCGAGTTTCATCAGCTGCTCGTTGCCCTCTGGACCTGGAGGAAAACTTCAAGGACCAGTACTAGCAAGGTCAGCCAGCAAAGGCAGTGAAAATATCTCGGTTACATTCTCCCAACACAGCATTTGTGCAAAAACAGTCCTTTCTCTCCTGTACCCCCTGCATGCCTGCGCAGGGAAAGGTGCCCAGAAAGGAATCAAATCTCTCTTTTTCCTGCGCCCCGTGCCCTGCTGGGAGGGAGCTTCAGTTTAGTCACCCTCATCAAAAGCCAGCTCTGAGAAACTGCAAAAAAGCCCAAAGAGCCCACACAGTGCAGGTGCCTGCGGTGGGAATGTGCCCTTGTGCCCGGTCCCCAAAGGAGCCACAGCTTGAGGTTTTGCCATTTGAGGGGTTTTCCCATTGATTTCAATGGGTGGTAGAGCAAAGCCTGTGTATTTCTTAACCCGAGGGTGGGAAGGAGGAGAAAAGTATGTTTGCATGTACACTGAATTAACAATAAATCATTTTGTTAGACCTAGAGTGAGGGAGAGGGGTCAAGAGAGAGAAGTTCAGGCACGGACAGCCCTGTGCGAATGTTTGAGTGCTGTTCTGCCTAGAGTTGCAATACATTTTGGTTTTGAAATGACTACATTACTCCCTGAAAAAAAAAAAGGTGCATTTTAGGTCAAATAAAACCCTTTCCAAATTTAAAGCAAAAAAGTACAGAGTTTCTGCACTAACACAATCCAGAGGGAAAAAAAATCAGAATTAAAAAAAAAAAATCAATGTTCAACACTAAATCTCTGACTTCTTATTTTCCGATTATCTTTTGTTGATCAGATTTGATTAAACCATAACCTAAAGGTTGTCTTGCCAAGGCATAAAAAAAAATGCAACAGTTTCTACAAACCAGGGGTCTTTCTTTGGCCACAAAAATGGAGATAAAGATTTCAGTCCTAGGTATAGCTATACATACGTATACACAGCCTGCTTGTGGCTTCACAGGAGAGCCAAAGAGCTTATTCCTGTGGTTTTTTTTTTTTTTTTTTTTTTTTTGTGAGTGTGTGTGTTCTCTAAGCAGACAAGTGCAGTGAGACTCACCCTGCCTACATACTGAGCTGCATAGATGTTTTCCTCCCAAAGACCAGCCTTGGTCAGAGTACACTCCTATTAATGCAGTTTTGTGAGTGGGGCTGACTTGTGGTCCATATGGACATCCCCATCGAGAGAGAAAGTCTGTGAATCTTTCCCCAGTTCCCACAGCACATATGAATGCCTCTGTCATTCATAAACATATCTGTGCCCTCACAGGAATAAAATCCAATAGGAAAGAGCAGATAAACTCAGGGACTCCAGGATAGCAAGGCCTCTTAATAACCTTGTGCTATTAACTTGATAACAAGTGTCAGAGACTGCAAGATGGAAAAAAGCTTCAGCAACATTTCAGGAACTCTGTGCTGCTGACATTGAAAGACTGCACGGCCAAAAGGGCACCAGGATTGACTGATCCTGAGGAAATATGGATGGAGGGAAAGGATCCAAGATTTCAGCAAAAGGAAGCATCAGGATGTGCAGGATGCTTTCCACCTTTCAACCTCTATTGACAAGTAACCCCTATTCCTTAAAAACATCCCCCTTCGAAGCAGCTCTTTTTATGAGGAGTCTCTCACAGGGCTCTCCTCTGAGTCCTGCTGCTGATGGACCTCTCCATCTCCATGTCCACTAATGCAAACTTGACTCGCACAAGCAGGCCCTGCCCCTGCTCCCTGCTCCCAGCACACCACACCAATTAATTACACACATTATCATTCTCGTTATAAGGAGCTCAGGGCGTTTTCCTGTGCAACTCAAGATTCCAGGAAGCCAAGGCCCTATGTTTTCTGTGGAGAGCCATGCAGGAGAGAGAGAGCTGGTCAAATGCTGGAGAAATGTCATGTGGCTTTCTCTGATCCTCACCAATAGCTAGAAAGGTATATTGGGAGACCAGTGTGCAAAACAGCAGCCAGGCACCCTCACAGCTCTGGTTTCTTTCCTGATTTGCTTCTACAGCGGTGGCCTGGGAAGGGCTGCAGCAGAGCAGCTCATGCCTGCAAAGGGAAAGGGCACATTGCAAAGATGTTGGAGCCTGAATGGCTAAGTGGCAAAGTAATCAGGGAAGAGGAAGAATCCTGACACGGATGCGGGCGGCAGGCTGGGAAGGTGTTGCTCTACCAAAGGGCCACATGGTGACCTCCAGCCGCCCATTTCCTGGGCTGGTTGCTGGGCCCTGGTGAACCTGAGTCCCCTCTGCAGACGGCTGTGCCCGCAAAGCACAGCAGCCAGGTCCCCTCATGAGCACGCACGATTTTGGAGCACGGAGCAGGTAGGACAAAAGAGTGGCTTGTGGGGCTACACCAAAGAGCAGCTCCAGTGAGCAGCCCAGCTGGACGTGCAGCTCGTGGGACTCGCCTGGGGTGCAGGTCTGTGTCTCCCTCCTGACCCACCAGCCTCCCTCTGGAGCAGCCGTGGCTGCAGGGCAGCTCCTGGTGACAGGCCGGGCTCCCAAGTGACTGTCAGCCGGCACCGAGCCTGTGGGCACAAGCTCGCATCACACCTCTGTGTCAGCACCACAGCGTTTCCTGCACAGGGCGTTCTTCAATTTGTCATGTCCGTGCTTGCTTTCTCATTGCTGCTTGCTCCAGAGCCTCCTTAATGAAGTCCCTTTAGCTCTTTTTCTTCCTAAAATCTGGTGACTGAGCATTTTTGTAATTCTCCTGTTGTAGCCTTTCGCTTCCCCATCTCTACTAGTGCTCAAGAAGGAGATAAGCTATTTGAGGAGGACAGGAGCATTTCTCGCTTTGATGGGGCTCTTTTTTGCACATCTCACTGCAAGGCATCTCCCTCATTTGTTTCTCCACAAGGGGGGAGTGAAAGGGAACACATCTGTGCATGGAAACATGGTTTTAAATCATCAACATGACTTGTCACATGGAAAGTCAGTAACTTTACGATGGCAGAAAGCTGATAGGACCTAATGACAGGCATACTTCAGCATAAGAACTTCTTTCAGAAAAGCAGCCAAAAGGCTGCTTTTTTAAAAAACAAAACAAAACAAAACAACACTTTTCCAGGGGAAAGAAAAAGCCTGAATAACATGTTAACTAAACAGAAGTCAGTTAGTCACTCTGCTAGTTGTAGGGCAGCATGAAAATTTCCTGAAGGTTAAAAAGCAGAAGTCAAAGGAATGCAGAATATACAGATCCAAACTTGCGCCAAATTCCTGTGTATGATTTCAGCGGGATCAAGGCTTTTACTCCTTACTGTAAATCTGTCTTCTGATTTTAGGCATAGAAACGAGCATCTGAGAGGCAAGAAAGCTCGGGAGACTTTCGTACAGCATGAGCTCCTTGCAGCTTGTTCTGCTCGGGCTGCCCACGACGAGTGGGATGGAAGCAGCAGAGAGAAGAGGACCCAAGCATTTCTTGCCACCTTGGCTGCACCCAGCCCCGTGTTTCAGCACCAGGGATTAACAAGAGCCACAGTGAGTGGGATCCCTCTTGTGCACTAACTAACCCTGCGGATGAAGCGGTGCCTCTGCTCCCTACTTCTGCTGAGGGCCATGGGCAGAAAGATCCTAGCTAGATCACGGCTTATCAGAAGTACAAGTCGTTTTCCAGATGAGCAGAGTGTAAAGGGTGGGTTAAAGCTGCCAGTTAATTAAAGAAGCCAAGGTTTAAGCTGTGGATAGGGCTGAGTTTAGTGAAACAATACTGAAAGAGATAGTGCCAGCCTGGTGACCGGGGAAGAGGTGAACATGGAACAGCTTGCAAAGTTTCTGGATTAATTACTAAAACTAATTATAAACTGAACGCAATGTCTGAGCCCCCCAGGCCAGGCTCCAAGCCTGTGCACTGCAGAGCAGACTCTGAGTTGAAGACTGCAGATCTGGGGAATTTTCTTCCCATTTAGACATAGTCCAGGATCAACATGCATACAGTGATGAAGCAGCTAACCCAGGCCTGAGATCTGGGCTTGCACCTTCCCTAACCTCACAGGAAGCAATGACCTGGTGTCTTGACAGGCATCCGAGTGGTGATAAGGCATTTTATTGGTGACCTAATTGTTGCTTGTCTCTTTTTAATGAGCATCAAACTTCTTCTCGTGCCTCGCAGCTCTGGAGTGGGGCTGGCAGCACGCCAGCCTGGCGAGAGCAGCAGCCTTCCAAGATGGACAGCCGCGTGCACCATCTCCCTAGAAGACAAGCAAAACAGGCAAAAATACCTGCCCAGGGAAGAAAGAAACCCTTCTGGAGTCCTGCTCTGCAGTGCATAGCAGCCTCAGCTCACACATCATAGCTGCTCAGCATTTCATTATATTTTTGCATTCTTTAAATGAAAGCTTTGTGCAAGATGTGCCAAGAAAGGCAGACGCCACTTTGAAGAGCTCACATCTGAAGCAAGGATCTCCTGACTCATCCATACACGTTGTACCTACCTCATCTACACACATTGCACTTTGAATCCTGTGACATTTCTTGCATAAAAGCGGTATCTTCTTCTTCTGCCCCCATGGGCAGACAGTGCAACTCACTTTGAAGTAAGTAAATAAAAATGGATTCCTAATACTTGTCACTCCTAGATGGCACTGGACAATCCAAAACAAGGTTAAGTTTGTTCCCAGTTTCTTCTTTACTGCAAATTTCTCACAGCAGGGAAACAGATCAGGCAGATGACTATGCAGAGCAATACCCTCCAGGATGAATCATGCCAGCTCTGTGTAGAGGTGTAACTCTGCAGCAGGAATAAAGGAAAAGGTTGTAAACTTCAGAGCACAAGAGTGGATGATTTAAATAAGGGTCAAGTCAGATAATATTCACCTTCCTTTCAATTAGATCATGAATGCGTCAAGCTCCCTGCCAAGTTTCCCTCATTTTTTCCCCCTTATTCTGCTGCAAGAGATACTCCAAGCAACTCTACCAGCCTATGGAGCAATAAATTACTTCTGAGCTGTTCAAGATAAAAGGAAAAAGCCAAGGTGAGGTAATTAATGTCAGAAGTTGTTTATTTCGAGCTAAGAATCATAGAATAATTTCTGATCCCACCCCAGTTCAGAGCAGGACCAGCTTCAGTTGGATCAGGTTGCTCAGGGCCTTGATCTGCTGACTCCTAAATATCCCTAGGGCTGGAGGACCCACAGCCTGTCCCAGTGCCCAACCATTCATGTTGTGAAAATGCTTTTCCTTAAAGCTGATGGGAATTTTCCTTGTTGCTCCATGTGTTTGTCATGCCCTTCTGCCATGGGCTTTTGGAAAGAGCTTCATTCCCCTGCTGAGCCCTCATCAGGGGGTCTCATTGCCACCAGGACCCCCAGAGACCAGCTCCTCTCCCCATGGGGTTGCTCATGGGCTCACAATCGCATTCCCTGCGTGCTTGCCGAGCAAGGGGCTCGGTGCCCGATGTGAGCGTTACTGCTGAACAGGCCGAAGCCTGAAGACTTCAAGAGATTGCCCAGCTAGTGCTCCAGACTAAAGCATTCCCAAACACAAAAACTTATTTCTGTGCCTTCACAGGGATTTTAAAAGCCACACCAAGACCTAAAACTAGCAACTTCAGTCGCATATCAGATGTATGACACGTATGTAGCACTTAGCTTGAGCTGTACAAAAAATGTTTACTGATGGGGTAGGAAGAGGGTGCCTAACTGTTGCAGCTCCACAGCCCTGACATTTAATGCTCTATTTCTATTCCTTGTACCGTACTTTTCAATATATCTCTACTGCAAATTGAGAATGGTAAATGCCTGCAAGAGGTTTCAAAGACTAAGTAGGTGAACAGAGCAGTAACAGTGCATTGTAATACTGTGCAGAGATTATAGATTTATGAGGGCTTTTTTGAAATATTAATCAATCACAGCCACCTTTCTTCCTCGGTCAGATAGATGTTATCATTTCCATTTTAGAAAAGAAGAAGCCAGGAAGCAGAGAACTTGGCAAGACTTATGCTCCAGCACAAGGGAAGACCAGCAAAGCCAGGACTTTGCTCCTCCATTCGTAGGCGTTAGTTGGACCATACAGGGCTGCTCAGCTTCCCGCGGTAGCAGAAAAGGCGGTGAAGGAAAAGAGTAGTGTAAGTGGATGCAAACACAGAGGTATTGTCTGAGAATATTTTTCCCATAGCAGGTAGCAGAGATTTTTCTTCTCTTTACTACATGCCGCACATGCTCATTCTTTAAGTGAACTGTGTTCATAAAAATTGTGCAATGGCAGATTCAGTGAAACTGTAGCAGGAGAGGGAGAAAGAAGCAGCCAGTATTTACAACAGTTTCAAGCTGCTAGCTCTTCCCTTGCCCCTGAGACCATTAAACTATCTGAAGAAGAAACTGCACATAAAGGTAAAAGATTGCCGTGAATGGTTACAGGAGGAGTGAGAAGTGAATAATTATTTTGGAAGTCTGGTTACTACAATAAAGGAGAGAGGAAATATTGAGGTCAAACTGGATTTTCTTTTCCAGTCACGTGTGAAAAATGAAAAATTTCATTTGGAGTTGTTGCAAAATGCTTCTCTTCGTTCAAAATAGGACATTCCATTTTTGAATGATGTCACTCTTTTTAACTCTTTGCAAAGTGGCCTACGTGTTTTTGAGTAAAACTACACAGAAAGCTGCTCAAACTGCTTTTGCTACCACCTTTATTATATCCTCGCCCCAAACTGATCAAACTGATTCTCGGCCCCAAGGCCGAAGACAACAGTTGGTAGATATTTGCCACAGCCAGGTTTTAACACCCTGTAAGTAACCAAAATCCAATTTGCTAAAGGAAAAGAAAACATAGTGGGTAATGCTTCATAGCTGTGAAGTCATGCGGCGAATCTCCAACCATGCGCTGTGCTCTAGCGGATCCCCAGGGCTTGTACCAAGAAATTTCATGTGAACTTAATAATATTAGAATGATTTAGTCAGAGTAGGGAGAGGAAATGCTTCTGTCACTGTCCACTCTCTGTGTGGATAAGCATGCCAGAGACTCCTTCCAGTCCAAGTTTATCTTGACAGATGACTAAAATATGCACAAGCTAAACTTAGCTTTCTCCATGTGCTATGGTAATTTATGGGAGTTCGGGTTATTGGATTAGTATGCAGCAACGAGTAATGCAGGGAAACAGCAAACACCTTGGGGTTATGGGCTGAAGTGACAGAGGCTGTTAAAATATATAAGGTGTGAGAAAATAATTTAGTTTTCTTCTCGTTTTTGTGCTTCAAAAAGAAAAAAAAAAAGTAGGAGCTGGATATAGTGGGTATCACTGATACAGTGAGCAGATTAACACAGGGGAACCAGGCATGGCCCACAGAGTGGTTCCCAGGGGAGGGGATATGGGAAGGATGGGGAAGAAAACGGAGAACGGGATTGTCTTTGTGCCCAGGGTCCTGAGAGATGGGAGCTGCTAATGCAAAGGCAAAAGCCTGAAGGAGCCCCAGAAGGGATGAGGAGAGGGGTGAGCAACATGTGGGAGAGCATTATGCCCCTGACCTCTGATCAGCAGCAGCACCAGCAATTTTATTACCAATATTCTGCAGTAGGAAGTATCCAGTACATGCAATTCCATCTGTGCCATGGCCACCATCCAAAATCACGTAATGGCCTCTTTCGTTTTACGCTCCAGACCATAATGGGCCTTAGACTAACAAATGAAGAAAAATGAAAACACATTAGCAAAAATGGATGCAGAATGAAAATCTTGAAAAATAGCTTTATCGGGGCAAATTGAATCCAGGAGTACCTCTGTGTCCTTGATGCTGTGCTGCGTGATGGGGAAGCAGTGATTTAGCAGTGCCTGCAGGCATGCTTGCTTCAAACATTTCTTCACATTGGTAGCCACTCATTTGTGAGAAGGGCATTTTAACTGAAATGCCAGAGCTTGCTCTTTCTCCCCAGGGACTGGAAAAATGACTTCATGTTTTGAGCCAAGCAAAGGTATCCTAGTTTTACTAGGGTCTCCTCCTTACTATTTTTTTTTCTGGCTCTTTGGCCTGGTGATTCTGGATTAAGCAATCTGTCCTGTCTCATGTTTTCTCTGAGTGGCTTCAGCATTACTGTCTGCATTCAGACTTTGCAGTAGAGTTAAAAGAGCAGCTCCACTTCCTTCCCAGTTGCACCAGTGTAAAAGGATTTCTGCTAAATACTGCTCATTCCTATTTGGGAACAGGATGAACTATCAGCATGTGGCAACCTTCTTTACTCCGGTGGTATTTGCCTTTTTGCTAATAGAGCCACGTCGGCAAAGAGCCCTCTTGAACCCGATGGCAGCGCCAGGCAGCTCTAAATGCCGTCGGCAGATAAAAGCAGAGCTCTGTGCTCCTGGGAATGGAATGGGATGGATGGAAACCATCCCAGCTCGCAGTCTCCAGAGGATACGGATGCTCTGGCCTGCCCTGCAGCGAGCGTATTAAGGAAAATCAGTTTGCAACCCACCTGCCCCGCGGGCAGCCTCACGCACGGAGCAAGGCACGGAGAGCGCGGAGGTGGACGTTCCCGCTCGCAGTCACGCTCCCGAGCCGGCGGGCTGCTCGCTGCACAGTTAATCAGGATTTATAAAGTTCTAGATAAACAAGTGGCTTTAGGAAGCTGGGCTAAATAATTGGCTGGCGGTGACTAATCGCTGCCTGATTACAGAGTAGCAATTGCACAGGTATGAATCAGAGCCCTTAATTGTCGGAGCGCCGTCTCGAGCCATCCTGCACACGGCGTCTTCGGCTTTTCCGATGTGACAAAGTGGATCTATTGTGCAACCGCAATAGTTCTCTCCTCGCATTCACTGGAAGAAAATATAATTACAGTGCATTCAGGAGAAGGAAAAAAAAAAAGGGGATCGATATACAGAAAAAGAAATAATTATATACAAATGCACAACCCCTGCGAAGAGGTGACATTTAGGAAACTTCAGGGAGGAGGGGAAGAATAAGCTATTCCAGTTTTATAAATCTGTCTCATACCAACATCTCAAATGTGCTTAAAATGTGGGGCAAAACCATCTCCAGATTAACCCCCCCGAGACCTGCAGAGGGCTTTTTACCTTACTGGATGCGGGACCTGTTGAAGCAGCAGAAAGCACCCACACACGGCAGCTTCGTAGCTTCTCCCTCCTTTCAGGGCAGGATCAACCGCTCCCTTCCCACTGACCCCTTCCCATGGCCACAGTGACTGCCTCCATCTGGCAATGGCAAGCGAGGAAGGGGAATAGTCACGTCACGGCCTCCTGGAGGCTCCTTCCGAAAGCAGGAAAAAAGGAAGGAGGAGGAGGAGTGCCGGTCCAATTTCCCATCTAGACACAGGAAATAAAGTGGTGGTTCAAAGAGGTCCAGGACATTTAAATGCAAAAATGAACTTCTTCCAGGACTTCTGCAAAAGCACAGAGAAACAAGAGCCAGTTTAGATATTTACTGTAAACAGCGTTTTTAGGAAGACTTCCCCATTTGGACATTAACTACAAATTTTAAAATACGCCTGTTAACAACCTGGATTTTTTTTTTTAATTTGAATTAAACAAATTGGTCTCCACCTTGATGAAGCAGAGCCCTGTGCATCTCCTCGTGTGCAGGTCTATGTGCTCGCCATGCTGGAGCTGTCCCCGAGGAGCACCGCACCAGCTGAGGTAATTTAAATTCCTCAGTACTCAGTGTACACGTGCGCAATGTTCGCTTGCTCGCTCCTGGCCACCTGAAAGCACATCCTCGCCTCACACATGCCCGTGTATTTGTTAGTCAGTGCTGTGACGTACGGCTTCGGGTCGCAGCGGGACGTCCGCGCTCCCCATCTGAGTCATGTGCGTCGTCAGGGGACAGACAAGTCGGTGCTTCGTGACGCAGCCTCACGTGCCGGTAGCGATTGGTGGTTCACAACCCACTGCTAATATCCTTACCGAAATCCGGAAGATTTCGCTCAGCCTTCCAGGAAAGAATATGCGCACCGAAATCTTCCGGATTGCGGTGAGCATATCCTTTCCTGGAAGGCTGAGCATCGCTTTCTTGGAGGGGTGAGTAGCAGTGTCATTTCAACATGTCCAGTCCAGACAAGCAAGAAGAGAATCTTGAAAATCTTGTAGTTGAGTTTAAACTGTTTTTTTTTTCTTTTCTTTTCCTTCGGGCAAGTTCTTATTTCACCCAAAATGGTTCATGCTTCATACACAAAAGGCCTTGGTAGCATTTTTCATGAGTGGATATCTAAAACTTGAGTTTTAAAACTACATTTGGGATCTTAAAATATATAATTGGTATTTCATAATACCTGGATCCTGGGGCACTTCCATAGGAGCTGTTGGGTAGAGCTTTGATATTGAGGTCATTTATTTAGGAATTTTGCTTCCAGACACTCATATTTCACACTGGTTGCCTGTGCTGTGGAACTAATGAAGGCTGGCTTTCTACATTTTTTTCTATATACTTTCACACATGCTACTACAAAAAACACAGATTGTCCATGTACTCCTTAGCCCACTAATCCTCACCTATGAGTCCTGGGGACATGCTCCTGCCCCACATCCTACTGGGGAAATAGGCCCTGGTGGTAGACAGAAGCTACACTGATAGAAAGGGATAAGAAGGGGAATTTCCCCTCAAACTTAAGTCTTTGGTCAGAAATTTTGTTAAAAAAAAATCTCTTGTATAAAAAGTAAAAGAATAAGTAAATAACAAAGAAAGCCTTTCAAGTGGTTGAAGAAATGAGGGCACAGAGACAAGCAAATGATTTTTCTAAGTCTTCAATGAGATTCTAATAAGACAAGGTCTCATGCCAGCTAGTTCAGTTTGCTTTTCTCCTCACCCAGCTCCTCCTCCGTTATAATGGTAGTTAGTGGTGTGACCAGAAATTAGAGGTCAATGGATTTCACCCCACCTTTTTCCTTCTAAAAATAAATCTGAAGGAAAGCTTCTGTGTTGTTTACAGTGCACAAAAAAAAATAAAAATACGGGACAACATAAACACTTTACCAAGGCATCGTGGGCAGGTAACTTAAGGCTTACCTGTTCAGAAGCTGCAAAATTATAGCCTGAAAAAGGTGTGCAACTCTGAGAATGTCCTTAAGATAATAATTTCCAAATCAGGCAGCAATAATAGATTTTCCCACTCTGAGGCCCCTAAGGACTTATTAAGCACAATTTTCCAGACTCATTCAAATGTCAACTCGTTACAGCCTGTGCTGTAGGAAGGCAAACCGTGGGATTTGTGACTTTTAATAACTATATTTATATTAAATCTGTAAAATGTTTAACAGAGCATTAAGTCTTGTAATTTTTTTTTATTTATTTTTTTTCCCAATAGCTGCCCAACCTCTTTTTGAAATGGATCATTCAAAAGCAGCTAAATAATAAAGGCTGGACCTTCCAATCCCTCCTTATCCACTTAAAAATACAATATTTCAAAGGCAATTCTGGAGTGCTTCTTTTGGCAGCTGCAACTGGAGCCACAGTAGAAACCTTTCAGTGGGTCAGCCTGATGGATGGCCGCTTACATCAGTGAGCAGCCCAAGGAGACGTTAAAGGAACATTCATCATAAAAAGGAAAAAAAAAAAAAAAAAGATACCTTTCACTTGTGTAGCTCTTTCCAGCAGCAGATCTCACACAGAGGAGGCCAGTTTTACTATTACCTATGGAGAAGTGGGACACCTCCTAACCTGCAAGGGCTTGCTGAATCTCCCAGTGGTCGCAGAGGTGGAGGGCAGAGCTGGGGCTAAGATGCTTCGAGGTTTCTTCCTTTAGGCCTGCTTCACCACGCTCCTCTTCAAATTACTTATTACCTGCGGAGTCCCAAAGCAAAAGACATAAGCACACTTTCCATTTCCCTGGCAGAAGGAGCAGCCATCAAGCTGCACCAGATACGGTGACTACATGACGTGGAGGTCCCCGCTGTGACCATTTCTGTTGCAGGAGCTGCATTGGGTTTCACTTTGCTGGATGCACAGGGGCTTATGTCCACCACTAAATATGCCATATGTTTCCATGCTAGATCCCTGCAATGGCTCACGTGCCATCTCACTGCCTAGCAAGTAGGTAAACCCCAGCACTGTTTTGGGTGGAAAGGGTGTTCGAGAGGTTTCAAATGTTTATTTTACTACTGAGAAGTGTATTTTGTCAGCCTTCATCTGCTCAAGAATAGATGGACATATTTTTATAGAATATTAAAACTGAGTTTGCTGCCAGGGAGGGTAAGAAACCAGCCTTATTTCATCTGAAAAGTAATATACTGACGAAGTCCAAAGCCACCAAAAATGGCCTCAACTAGAAACAAATCCACAAGTTCTTACAAGTCCATAAGACTTGCATTCCTTAATTTCTCAGAAGTGCTGCGCAATTAAAAGAAGCACAGTAGCAGATAAACAGGATTAGGGACCTTCAGAATAGATTTATAAAACTTTCCTGGGCTATCCAGGCTTTGCCTACTAGCCGGTTCCTAGAAAATTAGGCTCCCTTAAGATTTCCTGGCTGGGTGCAGACTTAAAATTTAATTTTCTTTAATAACAGTCCCACAGAGTAATTGTTTGTGCATGCATGGACATGCTGAGATGGATGTGATTATTTGGCTCGTTTAATGGTCTTTGCGCCAGGGATCTGGCAAGAGGACCTGCTGTGTCAAGCGATGTCTAATCTCCTATAAAACCTAAAATTTCTGGCACAAACACTCAAGCTCACAAGTTTTAAGCACCCTTCCTTGCAGTTGTGTGTGATCTTCTGCGTGCTTGCAAAAAAAATCTGAGAGCTGTCTCACCAACTCCTTTCTACACGTCTGTCCTGCATGGACCTGGAGCAACACTGCCAGCCAGGCAATGCTAGTGCGAGACTCCTCACATCGGGTGACCTTCATGAAAGCCCACTTGCTGTATTTTTAATGTGGGAATCTCAACTTTCAGTGTTTTAAAAAATAGGCAATTGGGAGAAAAAGTATGTTTCAAGACTTTCTGATTTTCTGAAAGCAGAGGAGAGCGTGAAAATACTGATTCTCTAACATCTAAAGACAAACAAAATCAACTCAGCAATATATGCTTTTAAAAGTTTGCAATCTGTAAGTCATTCATGATTCTGGGGGGCAGATGTGTTTAAAAGACCTTTAAGGGAGCTGAATCTTATCTGCTAAGGTTTTTCACGATACTGCATCTTAAGAGTTGTGATTGATCACACTGGATACAGTCCACTGCCTTTCTTAGAGCTATTATGTTTTATTTTCATGGTCTTTGCAAGACCCTGGTGAGAAGGGGGAGTTTCATCATTACTGAAGCAAGCAAGAAATAAAAAGCTATAGGTGCAGTTTCAAGACTAGTTTGAAATGATTGGGGTCTGAGATGCTGCTGAAAAATGTGGGCCTTGCTTCAGGCACCTGTTCTCACTGAAAACCAATGTTTGGGGCTGCTTTTCCAAAACAAGTGCTGGACTCTGGTTTTACGCTTTGGCTCCACTAAGGCTGGCTGAGGCCTATTACTGGTCTAGGGGAGAGGAAAGGAGCTGGTGGCTGGGAAGGTGGACAGAGCTGCCCCTTTTCCAGCCATAAGGAGCATGATGCTGCCGGGGGGTGATTTAAGTCAGTAAGTCCCCAAAACTGGTTGCAGTCACAGGCAGAGAATTTGGCTTTGGGCTCCGGACCCCAAGAATAGACCCTAAACAACAAGACCACCACCCCTCTCTCACATGGAGGGAAGCACAGGTCAGAGAAAAAGCCTCTGTGCCTTCTTTCTCTATTTCTCCAAGTTCCCAGCTAAGCCATTAGAAATAAATAAATGAATGAAAGAATATCTGGAGGCTCTTCTGTCCCAGTTACGTAATCAACAAAATGCTATATTCTTCCCTACTGACGAGAATTTAAATGTTCTGTCCCCCCAGCTACAGCCTACTAATAGGGATCATGAGGCCTGGCTGCACTGCCAGAAAGCTTCAACATTACTTTCATCCAATTCTCCATAGGCGCCTGATCTGTGTGCAAATGCCTTCTGAATTGTTTTTTAATGGTCTGTTTTGTTAGGTTTTGCACTTCCAGACTATAATCCCACAGACAAGATGGCCACATGTTGGCTATTAAAGGCAGAAGGGTCATCACTGTGAAGCTTGGATGCTCTTCTACTGCCCCTCTAGTAAATTGGATTGGAACAGCCTTCACAATCTCATCTCATGGGTTCATTTTTTCTGAATTTCATTTCTAAGCCAGAATGAATTAGCTCAGTTCTCACTTATCTTACATGGCTGGTGCTAATTATTTTATTAGTTGCAAGAACAAACCAAATTTCTGATTATTAAGGTTGGTAGAAATTTCTGTGTGCTCACAGACAGATCTGGGAGATTTTATGCTATTTTTTTAAGATAAGAAACAAGTGATTAAAGCAATGATTATGATTATTACTTTAATCCCGCACAGCTGGAGAGTTCAGGCAAGGGCCCATTCTCCTTTTTCCCTGCTGAAAGTTCTTCCAGTTCTGTGCATTTCAGTGGAAGCTGGGACAGTAAGTTCCTTTCCCTCCCATGTTTAAGATGCCCAGTGTTTCTTTTATGCATACAGTGTTGTTAATCTGATTTCACAATTTAGTCAGACACAAAAATGTTAGGTAGCTTGCCAGATGGAGAAGGGAGATAGAAAAGAGTACATAGAAAAAAGGACACACACGGACACACACACACAAAAAAGAATCAGGAAATATAGGAAAATAAGATGCATCATTGAGTTTATCAAAAAACAGAGAATGGCCAATTATTGAATGTTACCTGTAGTTCTGTCAGATGAAGCATCTGAGTTCTCACCTGACAAGACGAAAGACATGATCTTTCATTCGTGGCATCATGAGGTCTTCCTAATGAGATCATTAATGGAGGAAGATATATCCAGAGGGCATTTCTGCCCACCTCATACCTGTTCTGCCCACATCCATATTTTCTACTGATGATAAGGGAGACAGAGACATCTCCAGTGGTAACGCTGGCCTTTCAGACAGAGGAAGAAGAGTGGTTGGCTGAAGTCAGACCTCACTGTGCTCACAGCACGAGTGCCCTGTTGCAGCACAGCTTACATGATAACTGTGCAAGCTTCAGTAATCTTAAAATCAACCACTTCTTCCACAACAAGAGTTTTGCAGTGCAATTAGGAGGTAACAAACCATTACAAGTGGACATAAGCAACTCAGTGTGACTGCCCTTGTGTGCACTTCTGATCCAGTTGCCTTCTGTCTGAACTAGGGGCACTGATAAAATAGTTCTTGAGTGGAAAAAAGAAAGACTGAAGGGTCTCCCGTGGGTTATGTTTGCATTGAGAGAGGGAACATGCTGCATTCAAATTTGGTTTTGAGGCAATGACGTCAGACATGGCAACATAATAGCTCTGCTGACCTCTGTTAATATGAAATCTTTGTTCATGATCTCCATGAATTTGTTTTCAGATCCTTAGAACTGAAGTCTGATGCAGGTATTAAGTGCTTCGCATATGTTAAAGATGCCTGTGTGAGCATGTCTGGGTAACATAAAAACAACGGACGCCAAGAGCCACCCAGCTTTAGGTTCCCAGACTTCTCTTCTCATTATTTAAGAAGAAAACAGAGGAAGGAGGAAGCAGAGGTAGAGAAAGAGAAGCAGAACTCTCCATTACCTGCACGAACTCTTTCAAAAGTATTTTTCAAAACGATTTTATCACAGAGCAAAACCACAGCATAGTCGCTGGGTGGCTGAATTAAGACAAAATTGGACTCAACCTTCAGCTAATTAAGCTGTTTGAAAGCCACAACTGTATGAAGATGCTTGTTACATAGATTACATTTTTCTTTGGTCATCTATTTTTGATAGCTGTCATCGCCATTTCTGTGTCCAGCTCCATTTCCCTGAGGTGTACTCATCTCTCCCCTTTTCCATTTCTTACTGTAGGGAGTCTCTACACCAATGCCCACACCAAGTGGGGTACCACCACTACTCGGCCCTTTGCAAATAATTTAATTGTTTATGAAAATAAATGTGGAATAATTACAGATGTTATTCTCCATACTATTATGTTTTATGTGGAAGGTGATTTTTAAAGTGAAGAAGTCTCTGTTGCTACTGAGCAGTACCATCGTGATGAGAAAACGTACACCTCATACATAAATATCCAGGATTCACAGAAGAAATGTGGGCCAAAAGAAGAGCAGCCTTCAGGGACTGACCAGCACAAGGTTTTTCTCCCCAGCACCCTGGTGCCTCTTCAGCCTTGACGAGCAGTGCCTAGGACATGTGGGTGCTTGTGGCGCAGGTAGGTCAAGCCTCTACGCTGTCTTATTCCTCAGCCATGGCATCTGCACCGTACCTGGGAATAATGTGTGATTTTTTCCTACTGTAGACAGCCAGCTGAGGTCTTCCTGAAGCTGGTGCAAGACCTGCCTATGTTCAGCCAACAAAGCTTAGCTAGGCCCAGAGCCTGCACAATCCCTTCCCTTTTCAGCAAAACACAGATAGAAGGTCAGCTCTTATCTTGACGCCCTGGCTCAGCACGTCGTGGTCTTGAGCTCGAGGCTGTGTGTGCAAAGCAAAGCTGAAGAAGGGAACCTCTTCGTGACCACATGCTCAGAGCACCTCTCCCACCGCTGGGCTTGCTGTGGGACCTCCAGGCTGGGCAGATAAGTGCAAGTGCAAAGGGGGGTCACTTCCATCACCACTGAGAGGCATGTGGAGTTGAGCAGCTCTGCACCTCCGAGAACAGACAGCTGTGGAAAGCCAAAGCAAATACAACCACCCCAGAAATACCACAAACATTTGAGTAAGCAAGCCCTGGCTACCTAAGCTAGTGATGAGATCAGTCAGGGGTGCTAGCACAAAGGCAAGGAAACAAATGTCATTCCCATGCATCTTTCGTCTAGTTCAGGGCTTGGGAGGAAGGCCACTTACACCTAATGCTACAATTTTTGCAGGATGTTATGGAGATCTTTATTCACCATGTACAATTAGACGAGTTTTGCGTTCCAGCAACAGCAAAATAGATCTCAAGGGACTGTTGCTCTGCAAGGTCTAGTAACATACTGCAAAACCCTTTTGCCGCAGCAGCTGTGGTTGAGATATGTCTAACATCTGATGCCAGTAGCCATTGAGCAGTTTCAGAAGATACAGTTCCTTTCCATAACAGGAAAAAGAAAAGGGCTTCTGTTAACTGTGCCAAGAAGAGAAAAGCCTTCCCTGGCCAGCTGCACTCTGCAAAGCTCTGTTTGGTACACATAATTATCTACTGGGTAACGCGTATTTGCTGCAAACGCGGTGGTGTGCTCTGTTTATAAAATACCTGCAGAAGACCGCACCCGAGCACACCTGTCTGCAGCCGTGCTCACCGTCTGCAAGGACATCATTACTGTGCAGAAAAATGTAGCTTCTCAGGGCCTGACCTGTTTCGCCAGGGATACGCTGGCCCACCATTACCTCCATGCTTTTGTTTTGCAGATGCCAAAGGAAAACAGTGGCTGTTGGCTCCGGCAGCGAGTGGCAGCAGAGCGGTTTTGCATAATGACAACCAACAGTGGATCTCCAGAAAGGATACTCAGTAATGGTGAGCAGAGGACCAAAGCACAGGACTCCCGCAAAACTCACTATGAAGGTGGCAGAGATAGATATGTTTCTGACTAGATTTTGCTGGGTGCTGCTTACACCCAGCATAAGATGCAACACATATTCACCTGCCTATATGCGGACCATGTTTAGGAAAAGCAAAATATGCAGCTATGCAATGCAGCAGGCTGAGAAGGTGACAAAGCCACAGGCTGTGGGGGCAGAGGGACCATGTACCTGCCCTGGGCCCCAGTAAGCAGAGCCGGGTGTGGAGGGAGAGGGAGCTGTGAGCCAGCCCAGCACAACACAACACACATGCATCATGAGGGCAGCCCAGCAAGGGCCCATGCATTTCTGAACCATGTTTTCGGCTGTTTGTGCGCAAATTACACCATAAACATGGCTTCAGCAGCAACAGTGACAGGAGCTGCATGGAGCAGGACTCTGGGTTCAGCATGGGGTCACAGCCCGCTGAGTGGAGTGCCGGGGCCTTTCCTCTACACATGACTTTAATTTGTATTGTTCAAAGCCAGACCAAGTTTGGGGATGTTTGGATGTAGGATTTGGGTCTGGTCCCATCTCTGGCTTAGGCATGTGTGCCCTGTTGTGTGGAAATAGCAGAGCAAAAGGTTTGAAGCACACGCAGCTCATAAAGCATGTGGCTTTAATTTCCTGAAGCGGGGGTCTCTCTCAGGGGGCTCTTACGAGATCAGCAACGGCTTAAGGTTCATGTTTTTTTTCCTCTCTGAGACAAATGATGCGATATGCTTCACAAACCTCAGTACTCAAAGCAGATGGATTTAAATGTTTCTGAGGTAAAACTCAGGCAATCATAATTTCCCAGAAAACATCCTTCTGATTCATAACTACCTCGCTGCTCAGCCCTCTGCAAACAGGCTTCAGTTCTTAGGCTCACTCTGTGATCCCAGTCTAGCAGAGACAGCAACAGCTCCAAATGTTTGCCAAGCCTCCATGACACACTCCACTATATAGGCTTCGCACGATACTTTCTTTATGAAAAGGTGTAAGAGGTCAGGACGTTTTTAATGCTCAGTGTGATGGATAGCAGAGATTGAGTTAGACACGCAAAACCATTTGCATGCAATTGAGGCAGCCCCGATAAGGTTCATGCAAATAAAGCAGTACCAGGCTTCGCTGAGCACAGATAATGCTGCCAGCTCCTTCATGATGCGCTATCCATGTAACCGAGTTCAAACCCAACGTGACAGATGCCCTGGACTCGCGGGATACGCAGGGATGATTGCATTAACTTGATACGTGCGATTTGGATCTTTATGAGTTTGTTAGCAATTGTGTTCCTGCCTAGATGGGCAAGATAAAAGGATCTTTGTGCTGAAACTCAAAGCAGTGAAGGATAATTAACACAGATCTTCAGCACTGAAATAATACTGGCAGCAATCGTTTGGAAACCACGGGTCTCTGTCATAAAACAGGGCAGGCTCCCGTTTTGCCTCATTGAAGTCCCTATCAGAGAAAAGACTTGAAGCTGTCTAGCAGCAGCAGCAGCCATAACTCAGGCTAAGAAATGCCTCTCACCTGGCGACTGACAGGCGCTGTGGCCTCTCACTTAAGTAGAAAATTGTGTAAAAGGGGTAGAAAAGCATGCTCCTAAAAATAGCTTCTTCATATAATTACGCTTACTGTGAGGGGTGGAAGACTTTGGCTTTATGCCTGTGGTTGATGCTTGACTATGCAGCAGTAAGAATTAAGAAGAAAATACCAACCACTGCCTTAGCTGGTTTTCTTTTCTCATTTTTTAAAAATGATCTGAATATTTGCTAAATATTTGACAATAGCTGATTCTGGAGGAAATAATGCATTTAGAATGATAAACAGTATATAGTAACAGCTGCAAGCAAGAAACAGCTATTTACAGATCTCTGCACACATTCATAATCTATTTCAATGTATTTCACACAAAAAAAGCCAAGTTGAAATAAAGAGAAACAAAATGAAACCCCATCTCTTCCCCTCACCCCACAAAACCATTCATCCAGAGTAAAATTGCAGTCTTTAACTTGAGAGGGGACAGGAAAGGATTAATTGTTTCTGCAGTTGATATGTTCAGGCCACAATCACAACTGCCATTTTCCAACTACTGGGGTTTAAAAAAGAGGTCTAGACTCCTTCTAGGAAGGAAAATCAAGTTAATGCTAGCAGAGTTTTCTTGCATTTGACCTCTTCTCTCCAGTTCAGCTCTCCCTTTGAGGGAGTTAATGGAGTGAAGAGGAGCAAGGCCCAATAAAGGAAAGCACATGGCATAACACAGCCATCTGGGGGCCTGGACCACTGACATATGCCGAATCCCAGTGCTGTTTGTGCTGCCCTGGACTGTTCTACTCCCCTGGTAAGGTGGGAGCTCTAGCCTTCACTTTGGTGGAGCACTGAGCCCTGGAAGGGCTGGCGCATTCTTAGCTACTTAGGCCCCACACTAACATAACCTTTGGCTTCTGACATGGGGGATTCAGAGCCATCAACCAGGTACCGCAGCATGTCTTGTGGCAGCCTCGCTGCAGCTGCGTGTGTGAACTGCAGGAAGAATGGAGCCATCTTTACTGCATCATGGATAACAAATGAGAGATGAACATCTTCTTGGGGACTATGCAGAGGCAAGAGCAAAACTCCTGAGGGTAAAGGAAGGTGAAGCCGAGCCAAGGCAGGAGCTGAAGGAGAGGAACTGGAAGCTGGGGGCTTTGGGTAGAAGAAGGCTCCTCCTTTGTGGATGCTAAATGCAATTGTGGTGACCAGGTTGGTCGCAGGAGATGAGAGC
This sequence comes from Tinamus guttatus, assembly GCF_059628265.1. NCBI lineage: Eukaryota > Metazoa > Chordata > Aves > Tinamiformes > Tinamidae > Tinamus > Tinamus guttatus. The sequence goes on from NW_028288918.1 coordinate 1,749,463, forward strand.
ATGCAGAATTGCTAATCAAAGCACAGCTCCATGAGGGGGCCTGAAAGCACCAGAGCATTCTTGCAAAATAAGGCAGGCATTTTGCACATCAGGCTATACTATTTTCTTACAAGCTGGGAGAATTTAATGGTATTAAATTAGCTACATCACAGCACTCTCTCCTCTAGTCGGCTTTCCCCTGCCCGCAACTGCAAAATGGAGTAAAAAGCCTCAAGCAGAGAATATAAAGACAGCCAGTCCTCCCAGGAACCATTTGGTTTTTAAGCAGCTCAGATCCTGACCTGAAGCAGTAAGTTTTGAAACTTTAGCTTACTGCTGCTTCCCTTTGGGAGGCATGCAGAGCGCAACTCATTAAGTTCACATTGGTTTCTGTGGGCCAGCCGTCTGCTGGCAAATCACGACTGTATCCTTATTCCTTCCACTCAAAAGGAACAAGACTTCTCTCAACCCTAATCATTTCTCATGGCTTCAGACAACAGGAATGTCTGCTGTAGACTAGGGCTAATGAGAATAGCTGGGATGGCTGGGCTGTGTTATGCCAGATGGCAGACATTTCATAACTTAGTTTCCATGGCAAGTTACTTTTGATGGTACTTAAAAATTCAAGAAAGAGAAGAACAATCTAGAGTGGGGCTAGGTGGAGTTCTCCTTTCCACAGTCAGTCAATGGAGTAGACAAAGCATTTGCAAAAGATGCTCCTTGAGGGCCACTAAAAAGTTCTTAGAGTTCAAAACTTTGAATATTCTTATTTCTTAATGATTTCCTGAGAAGGAATTGCATCCTCTTCCTGATGTAGGCATGGAGGTGCTGAATTTTGTGTGACCTGTGAATGTCTACAGTTTGTACATCCGTGCCTTTGTCGGTCACCCAGGGCCCTTTGCAAGTGAGTGGAGAGAAATGCACATTTTTAAAGTTCCATTCACCTGATGTACTTTGATTTTTTTTAGGGTATGGTGAGCTGCATCAACATTTCATGTTATTTGACTCTCCAAGTACTAGTTGCCACTAGTAGCTTCACTTGAATGCCTGCTCTTTAAGAAAATATTTGACCTAAGTCTATAGCCTTGACTGAAAAATGCAAAGTATGTAGTGGAAGCTGAGCTGGACAAGGCTGCTGTGAATATCTTTGGAAGCTTTGTTCCCAGCCCAGGCAGTGTTGGCACTGGGGATGAGCAGCTGTAGGTGGCTTTGTGCTGCCAGGATTCTGCAAGTGGCTCAGGAGAGTGTTGTAGGGACTCTTAATGCTGCTGACAGCTGCTTCACAGTGGCAGAGAAGTCTTACAGGAGTTCTTCCTACAGAAGAATCCATGGCTGGTTCCTGGCCTCCACCACAGGGGAGAAGAACAAGCACGACTTTACAAATCCTCAACCAGATAAAGCACCAGGTCCCACAAAATCTCTTACCACTTCCCTCAGCTTGCAAGAGTGAGGCCTTGAGTGCTAAATGCATTGCTCAGGACCCCCCGTTTGGCTCTCAACCCTCCCCCAGAAAGACTGCCAAGGCACTTGCGGGATGAGGTAAGTCAGTACTCAGTGATGACACTTTCTCATCACTCCATGTTGTGCCAGCACTTCGGGCCACTCAAAAATCCAAACTGCCCCTGCGGTCTCCATGCATTCACTATGAATCATTGCTTTCCGGTTCTCTCCTCCAGGAATGAATGCAACAGTTGACCTTGATCCAAAAATAAGGTCCTTAAAAGGAAAGCCAAAAGGAGAGGAAGGAACATGGATGCCTACAGTCACTAAAATGAGAAAATTATGATAGTTTGGTTAAAATTATTGTCAGTTGCCAAACTTGAAAATTCTGCAGATTCTTGTAAATTTAGCCTTAGCTCTAAAATTCCCATACATTTACTTTTCCTGTAGTAGCCACTGCAAAGATGTCCTAGCCGTTTCCATTCTGAAATGGCTGGTACATCTTTCCCTCCCACTTCACTGTGGTATGTTCCCCATCACGCCTCCATAGAAAGGATGAACGCAAGTGCCAGGTTAAGCTTCAGCAGTTGTTTCACTCCCTGTCCTTGTAACCTGATCTTATCACAAACACAGTCCTGGAAGGAAAGCATCCTTTCCCTTCCCTTCCCTTCCCTTCCCTTCCCTTCCCTTCCCTTCCCTTCCCTTCCCTTCCCTTCCCTTCCCTTCCCTTCCCTTCCCTTCCCTTCCCTGTCTCCTTCCCTTCCCTTCCCTTCCCTGTCTCCTTCCCTTCCCTTCCCTTCCCTGTCTCCTTCCCTTCCCTTCCCTTCCCTGTCTCCTTCCCCTTCCCCTTTGCTTTCTAGAATTCATTGCTATGGACAGCGGGATGATGCTGTGTTAAAAGCACATGATTTGGGTGTTTTTGTTTGGTTAGGGGCTCTTGCCTGATCAGGCACAAGACACTCATCTTAAAGCCTCAGACCCTCCTGTTTCAAACATCCAACAGTCCTTTCAATCTATCAGGACAGGCTCTGGGGCAGGACATATCAGTACCTCAAGTAAGATCAGAGCCCTGAAGGATGCTGAGGAAATGTGAAGTTTCTCACTCTTGGCTCTCCTTTTGTATGATCTGATCCTCACAAAAGGAGTGGGGATATTATTGCAGGACAGAGTCTTTAGTCTTTAGCTTGGTAACATGTAGCGATGAAGATGGACCAAGCACAAGAACTGCGCAGGGTACGTGTAGCCTCGATCATTTTGAAAGAGATTCCCAAGCTTTCATGGCCCACACTGAAGCCTGTAATCCTGTGAGCTCACAGCTATCTGCATGAAGTCTAAACAGGTGTGTCTTTAGCATCATGTCTGAGTGCAAGGTGGATGCACCCCAAAGGCCAGTCCTGTAGCTATAAGAAGATGGACTGTATAAAGCACCAGGAACCAGCTCAGTGTGAGGAGGGGTAGAAAGGAATACCAAGTCCTCAGTGTATGTGTGCGTTTGTATGTGTATAATAAAGTGACAATATAACAAGAAGGGGTCACCATAGTATTCTCTCACGCTCTTTGGGAAATGAGTGACCTTTCAGCAGGCAGTCTGATATTAGCTGATTTCTTAGGTATGCAAGTTATCTAAAAACAGTTGTTCCCTAATCTGCTCTCATCAGCTCCAGGTTATGGAAGTTCAAAAATCCATGTACATTTGACGCTAATGGAAAATCTGCATCGTGACTCCCTGGGGTGACTCAAGTGTTTGACAGTAACAAGCAAGCCATGCATTGCTTGGTTTGTCCACAAAAATACAATTAATAGGGATTAAAAAGAGAGGGAAAGCAAAGAGACCAGTAAGATGGTTGTGTTTGTTCCGAGTGAAGCAGTCTTCAATTCACAGAAGTACTCATCAACACCAATCACAATTAGTGACTGGAAACTGCTCATTTGTCACAATGCTCTGTCTGGATAAGAAAGTGTGATTTTAGACAGCTGGAAATGCAGAGACCTGCGGGGATGTGAAGTATTTGCCCTAATGCTTCTAATTTATCATTCTCCCCGCCTCTGCTGCAGGAGAGAGAGAGCTACAGAACACATCAGCACAGCAGTGTAATGAAACATGGCAGTTGAAGTGAGATATGCCACAGACTGGCACATATGTGAAAACAAGCTGTTTCCTAGAATGCTGGTTTGGAAACTATCTTCAACCTTTCTCCAAATTCCAACTCTGAATGAGTCAAGACAAATAAAAGAATACTTCGGTCAGTGAGGAAAGGAGAGTCCTTTTTGGTTCATTGAATTTGCAGTTTCTACTTTTATTTTTAAGAAAACACGGACAGTAGATCCTGTGACAACCAAGTTATCTGAAAGGGTGATTAATACCCAGTTTCTTTAAAAGAGCGTGTTCTCCTAAGCAGGACCTGTGTGATGCTTGGCTGTGCTTGTGCAGAAAGCTGTCTATCAACCTGGGAAGGAAGGGGAGGAGGAAGTCAGCGCAATGTCTAAATGATCGTCATGCCATGCTAGTTTGCAAATTGGGTGAGATACAACAGATAAGATAGGAAGACAGCCAAAAAGCAAGCCAAGAAGGCAAAAAAATATATATTAAATGCATTCACAAAGTGTTAATGTTTCGCACCGCTCTCGGAAGACTTACAAACATCAACATCTTTGCACAGGGAATAACACTTCCCAGCTTACTGTATAGAAAGCAAGGGGAGGAGGTGTGCCTTCAGTGGGTGAAGAGAAATCTGCGCTATCTGCAATGAGCATAAGGCTCTTTCTGGATCTGGAGAAACTGCTTTCACGCAGTGCAGCAGTGAAGCCCATAATCCCTGTCTTTCAGCTCAGAGTACAAAGTGGTACCAGACTGGTCCCACTGTCAGGAGTGGCTGTTTGGTCAGGCAGTGGCCCTTGAGGCACCTCGTGTCCCAAATGATGATGGTGTGTAGCCTCTGTCCCCGATCCCCAGGCGTCCCCAGGCCTGTGCGGCAAGGCCGAGGAACAAATTCTTAGTGACTAAAAGGACACAGATGTTTCTCGTCTGCCAACAATGGCTGCAGGAATGAGGTCCCACAGTTCAGACAGTCTGAAAGGCTTCTCACATGCCCAGGGCCATGCCCGGCTTCACAGCAGCGACCCGCAGCTCAGACAGAGCAGGGCGAGCGGGGAGAAACTGCCAGGAGGTACCAAATCTCAGCAACGTGGGACAGCAGGCGATGAGCAGAGGGGTTAGAAAAGCCAATTCGCTGAGAGAGAGGTAAGAAAACTAACACCTGGGTCACATCGTAGGCTTTTTATTCTCTGTTGTTTTGCATGGTGCAAACTTTTAAAGCTAAAGGCTTTGACAGGTCAAAGCTACTCCAGGCACATGCATTCACCCTTCCAGCATAGAAATCACTTCTCTTAACACCCCAATGCGTATTTAGACTAGTATTTTATTTGAAAGGGGGAAATGGAGAGAATGGGCGGGAAGTTAACAGCACCCTTGATGAAGAGATCCCATTAAGATCCCCTGCTGTACGACGTGTTGAAACCACACTGAGATGAGGCTTCCTGAGCTGCTGCTATTAATACAACTGTGCTTGCAAGGAAAATGAATGGGCTATTGGCTGGATGGTCTCAGGGGGCTGGATGGTCTCAGAGCAGAGAAACATTTCAAATCAGTGGTAACAACAAGGACAGTATATGCTGTTGGACTCATTTATTATTAAGCAATCTATCGCATAAATGGCTGCACCACCTTCTCACCCCACTGTTAGGTTTAAGAAGTTACTTAGCTTCCTGCTATAAATGGAGTTGTTTGGTCAAACTTGCTTCCTTAACACTTTAACAGTCCTTTAGAGTCACCTTCTTCCTTTTCTTCTCAAAATTCTCCTCCATTCTCTTTCCTCCTTTATTGTCTCCTTATGCCTCCCTCCTCTCCAGTGCTTCTCACTTTAAATTTAACATTCTTGCCACTGAATACCCAAAGGAAGTCAGTATTAATCTAAAAAATAAAAAGACTAAATAAATAAAAAAATAATAATTCGGGGAAGTTTGTTGGCTCCCAGCAAAATACTCACTGTACCAGACAGTCTCTGGGAGACAAAAAAAAAAAAAAAAAAAAAAAAAAAAAAAAAAAAAAGATGGGGCATTTGCTTTGCAATGTTTGGGATTTTGCAACAGTTCTCCTGAACTGAATGCCAATTTTCCCTGACTAGCTTGCGACCAAGCATTGTAATAGAAACAATGGATGCCACTAGTGCCAGTGTGTGTTCCTAGTCTATAACCTGAATGTCAAAGAAGCAGAGTTGTGGGATAAAAGGCAAAATGGCACAGCTGACTGAAATTTTCTGAAGGGCAATAGACAAAAAGTATCAGAATGAGATTTTTTTTTTCTGCCAGAACAGAGAAAATGTGATTAGAATTGTGATCACAGTTCAGAGGCTCTCTCTTTACAGAGAGACAATATAGGATACTCCTACCTTCTTCCTTTGCCTTCCTAACTTCCTCCCTCCTTCCTTCCCTCCTCCTTGTTAATTCATTTGCTCATGTATTCTTATCCCATCACGTATCTTTTGGTAATCATTTATTTTCACAAGCATTTCTGTCAGCCATCTGCTACCATTGTGTTTTCTTCCTCGACTCCTCAGGACCCTGTTGAATGGAAGTAGCCCTCCCCAAAGTTAAAATCTCCTTCTCAAGGGACATGGAAGTATGAACCACATGCAAAAGAGGAATTTGCAAATTCATGGAGGGCACCCTGACTCCTGCCTGTTTCTCATACCCTTTCTCTATGCTATTGTTAGGGTCAAGAAAATAGACTCAGGTGGACCTCTGATCTGCTCCTGCAGTGTCACTCTCCTGTTCTGAGCTGGTTCTTTCAGTTCTGGTTCAGGAAACAAAATCTTTTGTTCCCAGGGAAAATTTTCTCAGTACTAAAACTGTGATGGGCAGCATGTGAGAAGGAGACTGCAGGGCTCAACAGGTGATTTGAGAGCACCATAATTTATCACTGCCAGGATAGTTATTTTATCAATAAATTCTGTTCTACAGCCAAAATCAGCTTCACTTTTTGGCCTTGTGTAGCCCGGCCACCTCAGCATCCCTAGGACATGTTTTGAACCAGTTGAACAGACCCTGTGTTTAGAAAGGTCCCGTTGGCTCTTCTAACCCCAGGCCACAAAAAAACAGTGTATACTAAATACATATGTGAGACTGAAGGGAACTGCTCTCCTTGTGGCCTGTTAGACCACAAAGCCTGGGCACACGTCACCTCCTTCCCCTACCCCTAAAACTGCACTGTCCCACACGGAGTCAAGACCAACTGTTGGGTCAAGCTTAATCACAGACCATCTTGCCAACTGCCCTCTTAGCTCCTCTCTTCAATACAATAACTGCTTTTAAGCAAGTTGCCTTTCTTATCCTTCCTCCTTACCATCCCTCATCAAAATGCTTCATGCTTGTAGCTTAATGCCAGAAAGGGGGAGGGCATTTGCTGTCTCTGTCCTACTCAGGAAAAGTCCTCCACGCACTGAACCTTCGTCTCAGTCCCTGCACCATCCCACATGCCCTGCTCGTACTCAACTAGCTACGTGCCTCCTCACAGCTGGCAGTGACTCAGTGGTTCATTTCAGAGAAGGAGCAATAAGTCTACTTTACCATATGATGCAAAGGATTCAGTGACAACAAATATCAGAGGTGCTCAGAAACTGTGAATTTCTGTGACAGGAAAGCAAATAGCACAGAGCGGACCACACCAGACCAGGCAGAGATGATGGGAAGAAGAATATTTGCAAAGATTTGCTCCAATTTCAGGTCACAAGTTTCAGAGTACCCTGGGGAACCCAAAGACATAAAATTGATAATTTGGGGTGCAGGTTTTCTCCGGATTATGAGCTAGAAGCCCACCTGTGGTGACTGCTGAGTATCACTGCTGACTGGAAGGTATCTTCTAGCCTGTGGGGGTGAGCTAGTGGCCCAAGTCAGAACATCACTGGTCTAGTCCTCAATCTGCAGCAACTCAGGACCTCATGAGCCTGAGAAGGTTCCCCCCCGCCTCCCCTGCCACACACACACATCCGCTGAGTTGTAGCAGGTCTTCCGTGAAGAAGGTAAAAGCCAGACAGCTAAGTCTGGTCCACAATATAACACTGACAGGGCAGGAAATACCATGGATGCCTTGAAGTTAATGCAGCCCTCCATTTCATATCATCACAGCCCCCACGAGAGTGCACAAAAGAAGTGTTTTACAGGGGATGGGCTGAGGTGGAAGAAAGGGTGGAAGGATCGGTATTAGGGGGTTAAGAGGATGTGAAACTGGTGGAGAGAGGGTGTTTCTTGGCAAGGATTCTCCTCAAGATATTACAGATAATACCTTACCCTGCAAAATCTTTTCATATGTGCTGTAAAACAGAGCCCTGTTGTTTTAGTAAGAGAGGCTAAACTGCGTCATGGCTGACAACTCAATTCACTGCCTCGGGTATTTTGTAGATGACAAATGTTTAGCTTTTTCTAGAAATCATTGAAAGCATATTATCCAAGCCTGTAGTGTATTTTAGCTAACAGAAGTTGTACTACAGATTTCCTTTAGGAGCTGTGGTTCATTTGAGCGCCTTCATAGATTTCTTTAATCTCTTTGAAATTGCAGGTTTCAAGTAACCTCCAGCATTTGAGCCAGACTCCTCCAATTAGCTCTGCTCCTCTAGCTGAGCATACCGGGGAGGCCCAAGGCATTAAAATGAGTCGCATAAAGAAACCTACCCAGAGTAAATGTAATTACAACCTAAGCTTATTGTTCACAACAGCCTGACCTCCAGATAGTTAATCACGCAATTGTGAGTCCTGGATATTTTTCTAGAAAATGGCCCCAAGAGAAAACAAAAAAGAAAGAAAAAGAGAAGAAAAAAAGAAAAAGAAAGGACAAGAACAGCCACAGGCCCAGTGGCCCCCAGGGTTTTCTCCTGCACGGCAGCGCCGTCGCTCCGCGCTGCACATCCCCTCGCGGATCCCTCGCCGGTGGCGCCTGGGCCGCCCGCGCGCCTCGCCGTGACATCAGCTCTGCCCAGGCCGCGGCTCGGCCGCGCTCGGCTGACGCAAGCGGGTCGCTCGGGGCTGCCGGCGCAGCTGCCGCCAGCCGGAGCCCCTGCATTCCCCAGGGCGCGGCGAGGGCCGGGCGCGCGCCGTTCCCGCACGGCCTGGCATCTGCGATAATCAGCCGCGCTCTTTCAACCGCGGCCAGCGTGGCGTGCAGAGCGCCCGCCCGGGTCAAGGAGACACTGTTCTTGCTCGCTGCGGCCGCCACCGCTGCTGGGGAGATAAACGCCACGCCGCGCCGCCAAAACCGGCTTATCGCCCGCTGAAGCAGCGCGTTTCGCAGCCGTGCAGCAGGGGCTCTCACCACGCTCTCACATCAGACACCTGCCCTCTGGTCTTCAGCTTCTGCGGGGTGTGAAAAGAGCAAATTGCTGGCGTAATGTGGGAGGGGAGAGGGGAGCCGGGGTATTTTAACACAAGCGCTTTTCAAAACTCGTCTGCGTTCATCTGGCTGCTGTCCACGGACATATGTGGCAGGTCCCCGTAAGGAGCCAGCCTTCTAGCTCCAAGGTGAAATTTCCCGGGAGGAGTGGACAGAGAATAGGCAAGAGGAAGCGCAGGAACAAAATGCTTAAGTAAAAAAAACTGCACATTTTGTTGCTTTGTCTCTGTGCTATTGTGTTCTCTCTTTTGGTTAAATTGGGAACTGCTTATCATAGCAATACCCAGTACTGGCATTACAGCCCAGAGTAGAAGGACTGCTTTTTCATTAGGTTTGTAAGTAAGTCAGCTGTTTGCAATGGCAAGAACAAAAAAAAAAAAAAAAAAAAAAAAAAAAGGAAAAAAGAAAAGGGAGGATACAAAGCTATTTCCCTCCTTTTTTGGATACTTTGAGTCAGCTGGATTGCATTTGCACAACAAACCTCTTATCCCTGCACATCCTATGGGGACAAAAATCCCATGGGGACATACTTCAGTCATCTGCCACTATCTGACCTAACAGCAGCGACTGGTTTGTCTAACTTTAAAGTAAATATGTATCTTCCAATGAAAGCTCTTGAAATGACTGCCCTGTAGATGGAGGTCTTTGCATACCCACAGGTTAGTTGCGTCATGAGAGAGGCTGCGCCCATCAGAAAGGTATTTTTTCTTGTTCCAGGGTGACCTGATTTACAGGCTGCATCCCCAGCAAGAAGGGTCATTTCTCTATACCCTTGTATTTGCTGTGACAACCTTCAAGGCCTTGTACCAGTCACATTCACTGTTATAATTACTTTCTGCTTTCCACTGCAGGCATATATCCCATGAGATTCCTGCCAGCAATGCAGACTATAAAAACGAAGCTGGGAGAAGACATCTTTCCAGCTGTACATGAGCTATAGCTTCTCCTTTTTCTGCTTGCCCCTCTTTCCCATCCCCCAGTATGGTCACTTCTTGTTTTCTGTCACATTGCCTAGGTATGAGTGGTCTCTCCCTGCCCCAGTTCTGGCAGAGAAAATCCTAGTCAAACCTGGATTAGGGCAAGCTCAGCTGCTTTAGGTGGGAAAGGCAATGTGATGTTTATGGAGGATCTCAAAGGGGTGACACAGTGGACTTTGTTCAGCAAATACAGAAGTAATAGGGACAGTAGGGGCCAAGCTGGCTTGTATAAAGTCTTCACGTGGCCTATAAGGCTCCAAATTTCTGGACAGGCGTGTGCTCTCATGAGAAGGCAAGAGGCACATCCCTGACACTGAGGACTTTGACAAAGTCAGGTTCCTGCTCCATGAAGATGCCAAGCTGCCTGTCAAACACAGTGAGAGCTTTGTAAGCTGCAGGTGATGGGAGAAGGATGCGTTCCCTCTTCATCTCGATCTTGGAAACACTAGAAAAGTTTTGACTGAAACACTCCCAAGTAACCCTGAAGGAATACCCAGCATGGGCAATTTCAGTTCAAACTGTTCACTTCTGGTGAAGCTGAGAAGCATCTGAAACGAGGTCACATGATGGAAAGAGCCAAGGAAGCAGCCAGAGGCCAAGTCAGAACACCAGCTCTGCCAATTATTGGAAAGAGATCTGAATTCTGCTGGTTGGGACCAACTGTGACAGACAATATATGGCATGCACTAGCTCAGGCAGGACAGAGCAGTGTGCAGACAGAAAGCCTTGGAGTGGGAGAGAGGGAAGGAAAGTGATTTGACCTTCTGAGATTCCCTCGAAGTTCCTTGCAGCCCTTACGAGCCAACAGGAATGAGCTCTTAACATTTTGAGGGGAAAGGAGAGATCCTAGTGTTCTTGGTAGCTCTTCTAGGAAACGCAGAAGACAGAATTACTAAAAATTCAGAGTACATGTAGGCCTGTCTCTCTCCCTTCATCTTTCTTCTCCCCCCTGCTCTTTCCTTGCAGAGATTAGAAATCTACAGCTGCCAGTTTTGCTGCCTGTAACTGGAAAATACAAGTCCCAGCAGAGGTGTTTGCAGAAGAGACGGCAAGCTGACAGCGATGGCAATGGTAGTGATGGCAGTGCTTGGAGAGGTATTCTGCTCCCCAGCCATCAGGCATATCCAGCTACAGGAGCTGTGTGCCCAGACACCAACGCAAGCTACAGCATCAAAGAGCTGAGAAGCTCCTTGCTAAATAACCAGAGGCCTGCTTCTGCTGATGTAAATCCATCATGTATTTCTGGCGCAGGTTCAAGGCTCAAGCCTAGGTACTTACCATCTGAGACATAATGATGCTCATCAGTGTTATTCATATTGCAGGAAGGAAGATAGCACTAGTCTAATATTTGCCCTCCTGTGCATGAAAAAAATCCCAAATTGTGTTTGAAAGTGAAAAGCACAAACTTGCATGCAACAGAATTGAGAAATGGCTTATTTTTGGTCATCCTGTATCCTTAAGAAAGAAATCTGGGATCATGGAGGTGATGGTTTCGAAACAGCAGCATGAATTTTCACCAGTCTGAGCACTTTCCAAATGTCAGAGGGGAAAAGGAGCTAGATGAAATCCAAAGCCACACAGGGAGAGCTAAGATGCCTGCTAGGGAGCTGCAGTTGTTGGCTCAGCAGTCCTGTTATGCAGTGTTATCTTCTCTGAGGCCACTTCTGCTTCACCACAAGGAAGCTCAAATGGGAGTCTCAGTGCAGACGCTGAGTATGGGATCAGCCGTTTGCTGCTAGTGCCAAGGCAGCTTTCCAGTTTCCAAGTAAGCTGTCAGCTTGCTTAACACACACAAAAAAAGTAATACCCCAACCCACAAAGGAGCCAAACCACCTGCAGGAGGTGAGAACAGCTGAGCTTTGGGCTTAACATAGCATCAGAGCAGGCAGCAAGTTTGTCCTTGCAAGCATCTGTCACTGGATGGAGTTGGGTGAACGGCCAGCAGAAAGGGCAAGAAGGGAGAGACAGCTGAGGGAATTAGTTCAGAAAAAAAAAATGACTAAACTCACCAATGTTTGGGAATCTCTGGACGGAGCTTTCTTTGCTTTTTTAACATTTTCGAGTTCTCACGAGAATAATCCTGTCATGCTCCACAAAGAGGTAATCTCCGAAAATGACTATCAGACGTTATTCCTTGGCCCATTTAAGGCAGAGTTGTGCTGAGCCTCAGATGTACTTTTTGTCTGAGGTAAATTGATATGTAAAGTTAGAAAAAGAAGGGGGGGGGGGGGAAAAAAGGGTGCGATGAGGCAGTGGGAGTATGTGTCAAACCAGACAGGTGGGGAGGGGAGCTCTTCTCCAAAGGCCTTGGGATGCAGCCCTCTTCCTCCCATAGTACTATGGACAGAAATCTGGGCCTGCCTCTAGCATATACAAACATATATATACATATATAGATATATGCATACATACGGATCTTTTTGGGGGAAGGGAGTGGTCCAGAGGCTCCACTGCAGGCTACCATGTGGCTGTACTTGCCCGCAGTTCCCCCCGGCCAGCCCGTGCCTCATGGGGGTCCCCGCAAAGCCAGGGTGCAGTGCCATCTCCTGGCATGGTACAGCACAGCACAGCATGGCACGGCGGGCAAAGCAAGACCCTGAGAAACGGGCTAAGCCCACGCCAGGCATTACATTCACCTGAAACCCATCTCAGGAGAGCCAGGGGCAAGCTGTGCACATCCAGGCTGGTACCTCCTGGAGCTCAGCAAAGTGATGGAAATGGTCCTTGGTTCCTGCTGGCTAACTCCCAGTCTGTCCTGGAGACTTTTTGGGGGAGAATCTTAGCTGATTCTAGTGTGCCAGGCCCTGGTCTGGTAGCATGGATGTATCCACAGGGGCCAGGGTCTGGGGGCACCCCCTGGCATTACTCAATTTATTAGCATAGATGATGTAGTCTTCATGTAAGGTGCATGAGGTGACCCATGCTGTGCCATGGAGGCAGGGCACGTTTCCCATCTTGCACGCTTACACGCCTTGCATAGCTGCTTTGAATCGCATCTGGAGGTATCTGCTTCTGTCCATCAGCTACCCAGGGAGCTTAACCTCCCCACCAAAAAATGTTCCCTTAGCTTAATGCCTCAAGTAAAGCCGAGTGACTCCCTCATGCTTAAAATCTCTAAAAGGAAGATCACCTCCCTTCCTCCTTGCTGCATCTTCTCTGATTCATCGCAGATGGTGGCAGCTACTGAAACCTGAATCACAGTTGCAGTATGTTATCCCACCTCTGATTACAGCGTGAATGAGGAATACAAAGGGAGGAGGGCAAGGAAAAGGGGATGCAAGCTGCAAATTAAAGGCAAATCACAAGGTTGGTTTCTGCTATTGTGTAAATGGGGGTGGTTTACTTTTCTGCCATGCCAGGAAACTACGAGACATACCCTAGTGCCAAAGACCAAGGCTCAGCAGGGATGACAGCTATTAAAATCCCCGCTTTTTGTCCTAGTAGCGATCCAGCAACCTCACAAATTTCTGTACAGCTGCAGCATGTTCTTTTCCCACCAGTAAGGGTCCTGGGAAAGAATGGAAAGATATAGAGGGACAAACTTTGTCAAGGGCTCTTAGCAAATTGTTGTAAAAGTACTAAATCTAAATCTATAAATAAATAAATGTTTGATTTTTTTGCCAGGATGCAGTCACTACTAATCCTAGTTTTCTCGATGAAATATGTCAAAAGTAAGCTTCCTGTTCATCAGTCAATTGCCTCACAAAAGTAGAAAAGGGACCTTGGTGGGAAGGAATAGTTAAACTGAACAGGTGAAAGGTAACATGTCCTTCAGAATAGGTGCATACTTTTTTGACCACAGTTTTATTAATGTCCTTCAAATCCAGTTCCTCTTCCCCACTTCACACACAGACTTATCACCCTCTTTTTTTTTTTTGTGTGTGTGTGTGTTAAATCAATAGTTTGCACAGAGATTGCGAAATGCTGTGTTCAAATGCCTCTCTCACTTTGTTGAAGCAAAGGACTGATAATAATTAATAGCTGCCAGGGACATTCAGCCTTGTTGAGTGATTGTTAGCATGGATTTTCCCTGGACACAATTTAGATTGAGCTTTTGCAATTTTCCGAGGCAGTATCTGGAGACCAGGAGATTTCTCTGCAATTCTGTACACAGGTACCTTGCTGCACATGACAAGAATGCGCTTAAAGCTCTTGGACTGAAAACCTTGATAGACTGGGTCGCTGCATTTTCTGAACTCTCTTTAAAGCCAGCAGGACACTTCAGCCGCCCTCGGATAGCACAGCTTCCCCACTCCTGACGACATCTCTGCTTTGGGTAGGTGAAGTCGTTCTGGATGTGCTTTCAGGTCACAGGGGAGTATCAAAACGCTATGTGCCAGAGGCTGGAGGCTTTGTTCCAACCTCTTGCTCACATTATTCAGCTGCTCTGATAAGGTTAGTAACCTCAGGAATTATGCCTGGATCATGAGCTGCCTTTATTTCATAGTCATTCTGGAGTTGGTCCTAAAAGTGATGCTTTCAGGAGCAACAAGTCCAGCAACATTGCTCAGCACAGTAGCTAAAGGAAGTGAGAGAGCTGAAGCAAAACGCTCAGCTCCTGGCTCCAGGGCTGACTTTCGTCAGCTACTCTCAGACCAGGCAGCTACTCTCAGACCATCCCCTATTTTCTTCCTTTTCCTTTGGGCCGTCTGGAGCCAGAAGAGCTGCAGAGCGAGCAAACACAGAGCACCTCAAATGCAGAGATGTTACAGAAGAAGGGCAACCTGGCGGACATCCAAGAAAAAAAGGACACAGCCTTGAATGTCTCACAGAGAAAGCTAGGTGCTTTAAGGCTTCTTGGCAGACAGACACTTGCAGCACCACTTCAACTTCAGTAGTTGCTTCACTTTTTTATCAGTGGCACCTGTGACAGCATGGGACACTCCTCAGCGGGACACAGTGACATACAGTAGTGCTCCAGGATCTGCTGTTTTCATTGTGTTTTTGTCTCTTCAGTAAGACACAGATGCTCTCTTAAGGGGGCCAGGCAGCTGGAGCAGAGACCCTGAAATAGGCTGTGCACCTTGGTTTTTGCATGGACATCCCTGGGTGTAGGATCCGATGAAGACACAGGATCAAAGCAAGTTCCTGCTAGGTGTTATCACTAATGAAACTCTAATGGGATGTACAGTGCACAGCATGCCATCAAGTGAAAATAGTCCTAGTCCCTGAAGGAGTTACTGAGAGATGTATCTGCCTATGCTGGCTCAGTCTGGTTCTTATTTCCAGCAACCAGGGTGGCCAAAAATCTAGTATAAGCAAATACAATTTAGTCCAGGAGCAGACATCAGAGAAGCTACCTGCCTTGACAAATCCCAGCTATGTTTCTAATTAAGTGGGGGCAGCTCAGAGCCTCTGTTGTAGCCACTGTGGCTACAATTCCAAATTCCCTCAACAAATTGCCTACACTTCTCACTGTTAACAGAATTACCCATTTATCTATCATCTTAGTCAAACGCCAGAGCACATCCTCACACAGCAGTGCTACTGTAGCCATCACTGGGGATGTGCTTGAGTAAGGCTTGTGGTATTTGGTCCTGGAACATGAGTCCACTCCAGCATGAAGGGCAGAAGTTTCTTTCCACATGTAAATGAAGAACGGTCTGGTAAGGGCTTGAGCTCCTCTCTCCTGGTCCCACAGCAGGAGAAGAAACCAAGAATGGGGGTCTGATTTCTCACACCGCTCTTCTCCCACCTGCTTTCTCCTAGGGGGTTATCAGGGTACCCGTTGTGGCAGAGCCAAATCAGCCGGGAAGCCGGGTGATACGCAGGCAGGCCATGCTGCTGGCCCCATGGCTACCTCCCAGCTCAGGGCACAGGTCTGGCGCACACCTGCCCTGGGTTTTCCTCACCACTGCTGGGAAATGAAGGAACGACCCACTTATGTCTTGGCTATTTTAACAAAATCCTCCTTGGAACTGTCTTTGGTGATGGTCCTGGGAGAACAGCAATGTGACCTCCTCTCCCTCAGAGGCGGTGCAGAGGGAGATCGCTCGGAGGTGGAAGGGGTGGAGAAGCGAAAGTAGAGCAAACATAGACTACTGGGTCTCAGGGGGCACTAACACTGTGAAACAGGGAGTTAACGCTCACAGCGTTCCCCCCTCATCACCCCCAAATCAGCAGCTCATCCAGAATCTGCACTTGTTTCTTTCTCCTCAGTTTTAAAAAATGTCAGCTCCTAGGTGACCGCAGCGGCCACTGGCTACGCTGTGCTTCCCACCTGCCCCATTTCACCCGTGATGACAGGCAGGGATAATCCCCCTGTCATCTGTGCTGCTGGCGCCTCAGCCCTGGTGCCAGCAGAGGATCAGGAGCTCGCTGCCCATCCCCGTGTGCCTCAGGCCCAAATCGTGCTGCGGTGTGGGGACTCGCAGGAGGCACCATGGCTGTGCCCCTGCCACCAGCTGTCACCACGCTTGGCCATGGGGAGGAAAGAAGAGATGGGCCAGCTCCTGGGATGTGGGGAGGGGTGGGAAGCAGGAGCCTGGTGGCAGATCATGGCCTGGCTTGGATGGAGGCCCTGGGCTGGAGGAGGTTGGATGCAAGGAGCATCATGTCGGCAGAAAAGGGAGGAGATGCAGAATCATGAAAGTGGTGAGGTAGTGCCCAGGGAAGGACTTGGGGTGAGCACAAGGGCCTGGATGGGGCAGAGTTAGGCTTAGGGACAGAAAAAGCCAGGCAGAAGGTCAGAGAAGAGGAGTAACAAGGACATCAGAAAGCACATGGGGAACTAAGCCTTACCCTCATGAAGAACTTTTTTTTTTTTTCATTCAAATGTGTTGTATTTTAATTACTGCTATTCTCTTTTTCTCCTCATTTTCTTTGCCCATCCCTTCTCTCCTGGTACTTGGCCCTCTGCTTCAGCGTTTGCTAACTTTCTGTCTCTTCCTCTGCTGGTGCAACTTCTATGTCATGCATTGTGTTATTTTCTTTAAAAAGTAATGATGTGCAGATAACAACGTCTGTACGTGTAAGGCACAGACTACTCCGGCCTCTGCTTTGGCAGACAGCCTTCCTCACTGCAGTGATCCCTTCAGCTCATCTCTTCCTCCTCTTCTGTTCCTCAGGTCTTAATTTTGCCCTTGTTTTCTGCAGTCTAGTCCCTTGCCAGGTTTGCTTTCCCCCTGCCAAGCTGAGCCTATCCCTAGTCCTGCTGGTGGGAT
Source organism: Tinamus guttatus (assembly GCF_059628265.1). NCBI lineage: Eukaryota > Metazoa > Chordata > Aves > Tinamiformes > Tinamidae > Tinamus > Tinamus guttatus. Next base: position 1,766,463 of record NW_028288918.1, read on the forward strand.
CCCTTGCAGTGCGTCTCTCCCTTGCCCAGAGCAGTCTGGCTGAAGCAACTGAAAGGGAGCAGTGCAGTGTAGTAGAGCGGATGCAAAGAGGATCTAGTGCAGATCTCTGTGGTCATGGCCAAGGTCAAAGAGCCAAACATTTTTGGTTTGTGTGTGGGTGTTATGTAAACAATTGCAATTATTCATTGTCAAAACTTCATAACTCAGCCAAAGCTCAACCATTTTTGCTGGACTGTTCACAGAGGCTGCTACTTCTAAAGACACTCATGCAGCCAGTCTTTAGTCTTCCTCTCCCAGCTTCCAAACTTTGTTATTACTGTTAAAATAAAGAAGTCACATTCACAGATGTGGTGAACATCCCACCTCACCCTCTCTGTCACTAGGGATGTGATCCTATGGCCCCCAAAACCACACTCACTTGGTTTTGCAAGCTGATTGCAAGCTTATATTCACTTATGGACTGCCTGATGCGCACAGTAAATGTTTTTTTTCTGCTTGTTATGAAGAGGCAACAGTGGTCCAAAAGTACAGGAACACAACAGGGCCCCAAGCAAGTGATCCACTTTTGGTCTTTTCAGTATATTTGAATAACTCCCACTCAAATGAATAAAAGTGTCTTCCCATTAGCCCAGCATGATTTAGAGCCTCTTGCACCAAGGTGTGTATGCGTTTATTATTGCTCACACTTTTGTTTACAAAATCCTATGCAGATGGGAAGTTTTCTTCTGACTGTACAGGAAGAAGTAGCCAGAGAGTTTAAATTGTTCCAGCAGAGACAGACACTTGCAATCAGTAAGATAGTCTCATTTTCTTTCCTTTTTTTTTTTTTTTTTTTTTTTTTCCTGCTTGTAATTTGGAGATGTAATTAAAAACCTAAAAGACAGTTAAGCCTGGTAATAGTCTGTCACCTAGGGAATCAGCATGTATTTTAAAGGATGACAGAAAGTCCCCAGGACTCTAACGTACCTGATACGGTTTCTGGTGACCTTTCACTTGCCCTCTCAGAGGCCCAAAGTGTAAGGTAGAGGTTGGAGTTTCCTCATTATACCTAGATCCCCAAGAAAATCCCTTAGTAATCCCCATCCTTATGTCCCTTGCAAGAATGCTCCTCCATCCTCCTTTTGCCATCACATGCAGTGTAATCCTTCTTTTCCTGCGTCACCCGTTCAGTGATCCTTCTTATTCTGCAAGATCACGTGCATTGTAGGTACCAACCTCCTTCCCAGGATAAATATTGAGTTAGTGAGAAAACACCCTCCCCTTTTTCTCCTGCAAGTTCTAAAGAAAGCATCCTCTTTCCCCTGTCCCCCACAAGGCCATGGCAATTTATGTCCTACTTCTCTCATCTTGATATTAGCAGACCACTATTCCTCAAGTGGCACCAACTGCAAAGGTGTTGCTTCTTCAGTTGATCAGCTAGATCAGATGTCTCTTGCCTTTATGATCTATTGGTCTTTGCTGTGACAAAGTAATAGGGTAACCTTCCCCACCCACTCTCCTGCTCCTCTGAGGCCACTAGTAATGCAACAGTGCACTGACATTTTCTGTTCTGACATAGCAGTGGGACACGCTGAAAGAACAGACCAAGGCAACATTATTCTGCTAGTTTTCCAATGTACTTGTGTCCTGCACCACACAGAAAGCATTGTATTGCAAATGACGGCGCTGCTTAGTCATGAGGTAAGCCTGCACCAGCTTGTAGCCTCAGGTAAAGACCTGAAGTGTGAGAAATAGTATTTAAAATGGAAAAAAATAAAAATAAAAAGCCTGTGAAATGGCCTCCCCTGATATTTGCAATCCCCAAGTATTGAGCTTCATGGATCCCACCAGGGACATGGTCCTGTGGATGACCTGTCATTTGACCAGGGAGGAATTTTTTCACAAAGCTATCTCAGAAGACTGTGGTTTCTAGATTATTGTTGTCTGGTGACTCCAAAGGAGCATCAGAACTAGGATGGAGATGATAAGATCCAAAAATGACAGTGGCTTGTCCACCTTTCCTTTCCTGTCCCCCATGCCTACACACTCTTCACTCCCCTCCCAGAGTATGGACATGCCTCTTCCAGGATAGCCTCTCTCTTCTTTGGTGGAGATGACTTAATCCAGAAAGGGTGATGAGAAGGAGAAAGATTTAAACCAAACCCGATTAATGGCGCTTGATAGGCTTCCCTGGCAAGCTGTTCTGGGAGTGACCCAAAAGTTGTCAGCTCACTGCCTCCTCCCATGACAATGTTGTGCAGAGGGCTCAGAAGCCTTAGAAACGCAGCTGGGCTTCACAAGCCCTTCCAAGCCTCGGGAGCAAGCGTCTCTGTCTCCCCTGCAAAGGGCAGGAACGCACAGAGGGACCCTGGAAGGCTGAGAAACACATGGCCTTTAATTAACCTTTCGTCTATCAATGGGCAAGCAAAAAGAAACGGCTCCGTGAGCATTTTGTCTGAGACTCTCGAAACTGCACGCTCTCACTGTAGCTTTAGGAATAATCCACCTAAGAGATTACTCTGGCGTGGCAGTGAGATAATCCTGTGAAGCCATTACGTGTGCTCAGTCACTGTCTTGCAGACACCTGGGCTCTGCCCGGGCCTCTCCCGCGCCACGTGCATGGCTCATGGCCAGGCGGCAGGCGGGACCTGACCTGCAGCCCTCTCACCCGGAGAGCAGACGGGCATGGGCCAGCCCCAAACACAGCAAGGCTGGCATGGGCAGGATGGCATCTATCCATTGCAGGCGCCCATTTCCAGGGCCAGCTTCTACTAGAAGGGGTGGGAAGCAAAACCCCAATTTTGAAGCTGGCTTATCTTATGTAGCAGAGATAGGAACTAACTAATTCTAGGGATTCCTTCCAATCCCTGTGCAAGGAAAGAGGGCAAGAAATGACTGCAGAGCAGGTACATGAGGTTGTGGAAAAACAGGAGAGAATTACAGTGTGAGCAAGGGGGGAAACATTGCTATTCTTGACCAAGCTAAAGCACAGTTAGCTAACACTGGCCAATACCTTAGCCCCTTCTGTAGCTATGCAGGATATTGAAACTGCTGAAAATACGTTTCATTATAAAGCAGGTCAAATCCACTTTTTTTTTTCTTTGCTATTCAGTCTTAAATGAAACTGTTAAAATTGGGCCAAAGCAGCACGAGCATTTTATTAGTATTAAGAAAGAGGGTAGTAAAGTAAAGCTGTAATAATAACATAAAAATGTTGCCTAATATCTGTGAAAAAACTTGGAGAACCTTACAGGGAGTGAGTTATTGTGTTTTGTGGCGGGTGGGGTGCTGGTGAAGTGTTTGTGGTTAGGACAAAGACATTGAATTTTGCAAGCAGAGCTGATGAGTTTTAGAATTTGCTTTCTGGAGACTCCTTGTGCCAGGGAGGAAACCACTCATATCTAAAGAAGGCTAGAGAAGCCTGGCTTTTACGGAATTCATGAGAGTGTCTTTTGAGTTTTAGGGCTCAGAATTTTGCTTCTCCTCTTTCTTCCTCTCCTTGCGCCACCAAGAAATAAAATGCATTTTAGTATAACTGAAAGGAAAGCAGTTACATACAAAGAAATCCTTGTTTTTGAGCTATCAACCATATTACATGCAAAACCAACAGAACCTGCCGTTTTAACCTCCTGAGCTGACTTTCTGGATGGGAGCTGGTGGAACCTGGCGAGGAAAGGACGCGTCTGTGAAAATTTCAGGGAAGTACAAGTTCAAAGGAAGGGAAGAGAATGGGAGATAAGAGAGCTACGAATCTTCATTTAAAAAGAAAAGAAAATCTGATTAAGATGTGCTGGCTAACTCAAAACATATGAGCCTGAATATCAAAAGGTTCATAATTCATACACGTGCTGTAGATAATTATCAGTTTAATTCGATACTTCCTACAGCGACAGAGCTGACGTCAGACCACTTCAGCTACTGACTTTCAAACGCGCCTCTGACATTGAGAGAGGGCCGCAGTGTTAGCGTGCTCTTCCTCCCGCTGCCCCACACTCTCCTCTGTACACATGCGTAGAATCACAGAATCATTGTGGTTGGAAAAGACCTTCAAGATGGGGTCCAGCTGTAAGCCCACCAGCACCATGCCTGCTAAACCATGTCCTGAAGCACCTCATCCACACACACGCCAGGAGGTCCACTCGTGCCACCTCTCAGATTGCCCCAAACGTGCAACCTGGGCGAGACCAAGAAAGGAGCCTGCTGGATCACAGGCTGCTCCAGACTTTTATCACTGGAGAGGACCCCTTGCTTCAAATTCCCCATCCTGTGGCTTGAATAGTACAGACCAATGAGAGAAAAACTAATTTTAAAAGGACCCCTGTAACTCCTTCAAAATATGGCCTAGGAAATAAACGTCATGCTCCACTTTCTCCAGCGTGGCAAGGTGCAGATGGCAGCGGGCCGGCTCCTCCGGTGCCCGGGGGCCCGCAGCCCGGTGCGCAGACAGCAGCACAGCGAGACCCCAAACTGCTGGTCGACTCTTGCCCCGGCTGGCTCAGGGCATCTTCACTGTCCCGCTTGGCCAAGGGCTGCCCACGGGATGGCGTGGAGGGCGCTGGGGTTTGTGCACACAACCTGGTTGCCTCTCAGCCCGCTGCAGTTTCGTTATCACAATTTGGCCGGAGGGGAGCTAAGCTTGAAATTCTCTGCATATTTCCAGAGCCATAAGGTTATGGCAGAAGGCAGGTAATGAATCCCAGACCTTTCAAGAAAGCTGTATGTAGGATTAACATAAGAATAATGTGAATTCAGGGAATGGCAAAGAAAGTGCTTTCCCTCCATGTCCAAGACTTCTGTTCAGTACCTGGCTTTCCCCAGGAGTTGAAACGACCTTCTTTCTGCCTTTCTGTGAGAGACAGAGAGAGGCAGACAAACAGGCAGAGGCAGAAAGCAGGCAGGGGAGAGCTCTTATTTTCGTTGGAGGGAAAAAGTAATGCAAAGAATTCCAGTGAAATATTCCTAATCCTTATGATTCATTTGTATGGAGGAAGTTAGGAAATTTCTCCCTCCATTCACCCATGTAGAGTCCTATGAGAAAAGTCTTTCATGAAGAGCTCCTTTGCACTTCATCTATAACCCCAGGACAATTGTGTGACCACCTTCTCTACAATCTTTTTTAATTTAAATGTTTTATTACATTGAGGGAAGAAGGAGAAAAAGCTAATGACCACAACTAACTTCCCTGCTGAGCACTCGCTCACTACCTCATTCCTGTGGAATATGTTTTTTTTGTTTGTTTGTTTCATGAATTTAATCATTTATTTAATGGACAACCAGCTGCATGAAGCTTCAAGGTCTATAAAGAATGAAGCCTAACCTGCAAGACCTTCTGGTAAGCTGAATGTTTACAGTAAGCATAGCAATCCATCAAATGCAGTTCTGAAGGCTCCTGAAGAACAGCTGGAGGCCAGTAAAATACTCTGGAATTTGGGGGGGGTGAAGGTGAAGAAATATACCTATAAATAATATTTCCTGTCTGTGTCAAATCAGAAATGCCGGCGTCTAACACCGCAGAGAATAAGACAGCTCATTTTATAGCAAAACATATTCACACTCTGTTGAATATTAGACATACACCAACTGATTGACCTCCTCTGGAAGTTCAAGCTCTGTCCCACTTGGTAATCAATTGCACCACTTCAAGCAGAGCATGAAGTGTCTGTTGTTTATTTTAGCAAAAGGAACTCCAGACACAAAACTTTAAACCTATTCCCACAAATGGCACTTTAATTATCCAAGAAGGCTGACAATAAATTTCCATTTTAATTACGAGTAATGAATTATACATGATCACTTAGTACTTTCTGCATAGCTAGCAGACAAGCCCACAGAAATGTAGGGTATATATTGCAGGAATTTACCCTGACAATATGGGGAAAAGGACACTCTGTTTGCAGATGTAGGCCATTTGGAAAAAAAAAAAAAAAAAAAAAAAAACGGTCACTCCAGCGAGGTACAGTCTGTGGGAAAGGTCCTTCTTGGCTCAGTTTTACTGCAGACTGCATGTTGTGTTGCAGTGGATGAGAATTGAGTCCCACTTCTCCCTGTCATGACAGTACAACACTTTCAGATCACTTCACTAGTAATTTAGCCCTTCTGAATGTTTAAGGACTGCATATGTAGGAAGTGTGACAGCAAACTATCTCCTGTTCCCAGCAGTGACATGGAAACACTAGCATGACTGTTGGTGTTGCAAACTACCACGATTTTGTCATGTTTTGTCTGCTCCTCCGTCACAAGTGCCACTCATCCCCCAGATTCATATAAAAACAGAGTATTCATCTGGTGAGGAAAAAAAGTTAGCTCTTCTCAATGCACAATATAGCATGTAGACATGAGCACATGCAGACAGGAATCCTGAAAAACAAAACCACCACAGGAGAAACTGGACCCCAGTGGTTGCTTAAGGGTTTTTCTTACACCATGATATTTTAGCATGTGGAGTGGGCAAGAGAGCATTCGATCCAATTTATCGAAGCTTTTCACTGCCTGCTTTTTTAGAGAAACGGGCAAATCCCTCACATTAAATGTACACATCATAACTAACTCATAGAACAAGGACTTCCTAAATGGGTTTGCTTAAAGGTTTGGCTTTCAACCCAAAGTGAAACGCTTTATATCCCCATCTCTTTTCCTCTCATTTAATGTAACACAGGTAATAAGAAATTGTAATTACAGCCTTATTTCAAAGAGCATTCCTTTCATTTGCATATAGATAGCAACTGATGATCTTACCTTTCTGTTTTTCTTATGAAATAACTCTAGTTTTGAAATACGCTCCTCTCCTTGCTGCCACATTCCTACCTTCCTAATTGCACATAAGACTTACCCTTCCCCTCCTGCTTCCAGATGCTAACGCTCCCTGAAAGACAACTGCAAACACTTGCCTAATGCTATTGCTCCATATAAGTGATCACTCATGCTGCCAAGGGGATATTATCCATTCCCCCAGGAGAGAAAAGCGCATTATAACATTCTCTCTGCGCAGAGGCAGACCTCACAAGGAAAACGTTTGAGAATCTCCAAGCTTAAATCCTGATCTGCTTGTGCCATCCCAGGCAATAAACAACTCGCTACAGCATTTTTCAAGATGCACTCAGTGAACTCAGTCGCTGCCAGCTACCAGTATGTTTTCTGCTCACTAGCAGTGACTTTGGACTGCAGTTTCTCCAAGGGTTCAAAAAGAGTGTTTGATACATACATGGGGCTAGGGGTCAGGATTGCACCTACAGTGCTAAAGCGTAGGGGCCATTTGCTTTATTTTCAGTGTTGCCATGAGCAATTTTTAGCAACATTCTGAAGAACCAAAACTGGTAAATCTGAGATTTAATAAAAATGAAAGAATCCTACAAGTCCCTTATAGTTGCCAGAAGGTACCTTTGATAATGCAGAGATTATAACAAATTTTGCATACATTGTTCATGAACGCTTAAGGGTGTGAGAAACCAAAGGACAACATTTTTAGTCTCTTCTTTCCTTGCCCTGTTTTGCAGAAATGAAAGACTTGATAGATCTTTTGGACTTTTTTGGTTCCATTGTGGCTGATATTAATAGCATTTGTAAATTCTTCTGTTACTAAACCCACACAAATGAAAAGGTTATTGTAGCACAAGAGTTTGGGGAATATTTTACAGGAAGACAAAAATATTACTGAAAGCCAAAGTTGAATGCCACTGATAACCCCATCTTTAACACAGTGATGAGACCTGAAAAAAAAAAAAAAAAGTTCAGCACTATAGGATTCCTTCAAGTTATGATTGCGCTTTGTACCATGAACTCTGAATTCTCTCTACATAAATGAATTGAGCATAAAGAAATTTGCATCTTTTCAGACAGTGGGTTCTCCATAAGTTGTTCTATAGAAGAAGGATGGTATTCAGATGCTACTGCTAACTTGCTAATCATATAAATTTGGAATTTCATATGATGGTAGTCATGTCCTACTAGACTAAAAAATATTATATTTTGCTGTGTTGTAAGCATACAAAACTTCCTTCGGGCAAACATTTCTGCCCTAAAGCTCTATGATCCAACTGCAACACACAGGACGAAAGTTCAAGGGCAAAGAGGTGTGAATATATCCTCATCCAATACATCAGTACTGAAGATTTCGGTGAAATCTGTTAGTTATTAACACACTTTTCAGCTCATCAACAATGTTAATAGTTTTATTTGGACACATTCTTTACTAAGCATATAGCAATTATCTAGTTTAAATTAAATTAAGTGCCTACAAAAAAATCATTGCAGGTCAGTGAACAGCCATCATTACAGATTTTTAGCTGTTGGTAACCTTATCTGAAATGAAATTGTGACCTTGAAGAAAGGCTGTGTAAACCCCCTACCAGTCCCTGTAAACTATCAGTTCCCTAGGTGCAACTTTGTGTTTGTTCCTTTTCCTCCTTGAATCTCCCCTTTTTGTGTGTGCTCCTTTAGACATTAAAAGGTAATTTTAATGGGTTCAGCCAACAGAAGCTACCCCTAATGCTCCTAAGTTACTGCCTTTTAAATGGTTGCTCTCACTGAGGCTGACTTGAAAAAAATGTGTCAAGAAATCTACTGAAGCCTTTGATGATGGAGGTGGTGGAAGTTTCACCATCTCTTTGGTTCTCCAAGGACCTCCAGGTGATGCATTATTCTTTGACCTCAGTCAGAGTCTACTGGGCTGTTGCCATGAAGAAAGCAATAAAAAAAATGCTTTTAGTTGCTTATATATTTGCCTTTATTTTGCTCTTTAACTGCGCTCTGCAGGAGCAGAGGGGTATGTTTGACTCACACTAGCGTGACTTTGCATTTCACACAGCATGGTCCATTTGGTTGCTGCAACTTTGCTTGAAGCAGGTCATGGGGAAAAATTAAGCTCATTCTTTCACAGACATGCAAAAGCCCTCCAGTTCAGGCAGGCTTAGCAAGAGAGATGTGTCTGTCTCTTGCTGTGCAACTGGGAACGTGAAGGTAACTGCAAGGGTCTCACAGAGGACTGCTCAAATAGCCCAGTTCCTCCTCCAGGCTTCACAAACCTCCTGACCCTGCCATGTCTAACCACTTTAAAATGAACTAGGTTTTCGAAGCAAACAGATGACCTCCCCCCTGCCCTATGCATATACACACACATGCACTGGTCGTGGTAATTCATAAATGTTCTGGGGCAGTGGAGGGCCCAACTGGTCCAAGTGAAGTGATAAAAGTCAGGCCAAGATGCAGTTTCGGCACAGGACTCATGGGTTTGGTTGTGTCCACTCTCTGGTGGCTATATAGCCAAAGGGCAGGTTTTCCCCCAAGCTTAATGGGAGTGCTAGCTAAGACACAGCACTGCCCATGTAGGGTCACACAGCCTTGAGGCTGGCTGTACCTTGCATATCACTGGCACAATGTGAGTGCAATGAGATGGGGTCTGGTCTCCTGCCTGTGAAGCCCAGTCCAAACCCAAAGACACCGCAAGATAAATGGGTCACGCTTCCACAGTCAGGGAAGGAGTACAAGAATTAGACAACTAGATAATGTAACAACCTAGAAGAAGACAGTTTGCAATGGAATCAAGATTTTAAAAAAAAGTAATTAGGATGAGATAAAAGGCATAACAAATTTGGGGGCTCATTAAAATAAGGTAGTTGCTGAATAGAGTGTGCCCAAAGCAAATGGAGCACCATTGGAGCACCTCCATAGGATGCTGATGCCCTGCAGCCGCTGCTGGGCTATCGCTCTCTCCTTGCTCCTATCTGGCTTGGTAGGGCTGAGGACCAAGGCACGACAGCTCTAACCCGTGGACAAAAGCACACATGCAGGTTTCTTCCATGCTGCAACCTGAGCAAGCAACTCATGAAATCAGTCTTGGGCAACTCCTCCATCTCCCACATCAATCTGAACTGTTTACAAGGCAGCTCCCGTGACCTGCTCACAGGATGGCTCTCACCACTTGCCCAGACTCCACTCTCCTAAACCCTCCTCCAGCTAGCTAGGCAGGTTCCTACATTCTGGGAGGGAGATGGAGCATTACATTGACTGTTCTCCTGGGAAAGGTGCAAAAGGTACACATTTTATCTACTTTCTACTGGAGAAATGCCAGGAACCAGAAGTCCTACAGAAAATCAAACTGTCCCCCTTCCCTCTGAACATGGTACACTCCCTTCTTATCATGGAGTTCCCTTCTTGCATTCAGCTATGTGTGATTTGTGGCAAGATCTCTTCTTACAGATCCTAGCACAATTGAGATCTGATCATGTTCTGGGTCTCTAAGTACTAATAATAGTATTTACATGCATTGCAGCAATAGCAAGGAGCTGGAAGGTGGAGTGCAGAACACGCTGATCTGAAATGGCACCAAAATGGAAAAGGCAGTCAGTGCATTAAAATCTAGTCCTAAAATGCAGCATGTCTGCTCACAAGAGACACGGCTCATCCTCTCACAGTCAAATTTACAATGACTGATTTAAGAAGAAATAATCAAATAAGGATCAAATGAGGACTGATTTATTAGGCTGCACGGCTTCAGTGTGATGTCCAGTGTTCAAGCAGAGAAATCAGACACAAGAGCAGTGTTAAGCAGTGTCTCGCACTTCTAACTTCTGTGAGCTACAGAAAGGCTTGAAGCGATGCTGTACTCCTGTAGACTTCCACCTCTCTCCTCCTTCTCACAGCCTGCTCAGTTCTCTCCTGTTTTTGCACTAGTGCTTGCCAGGGAGAAAATGCACTGCGTAACTTACATTTGCATGTGGAATAGTAAGCGGAACATGCCAAGAAACACAAGGAGGCAGGAACAAGACATGGAGAGTTCCCGTCATGCTTCGGAATTGGAAAGCAACAAGTTTGGGGAGCAATATGGTGGTGGCGAACTTCCTGGAGATCACAGCAGCCACCCACAGTGAGCTGAGGAAGGGAGAAGAAAGGGACTTTTTGGTGCATCCCTGCATCCTGCAGGGAATATACAACAGGATAAGGTAGAAAAGTGTCTAGAAATGGCTTCCCCTGGTAGAGGCCACTTGAGCCTCGAGTTGTCCATGCTTTTCTACATCGGTATTGGAAGAAATGCTGCACAACATTATCCGTAGGCCTTGCCGACCACTGTGGCCTCCCGGAGGCACCAGAACATTGAGCCCAGCTTGCTGCCCGGAGCGCGGCGCCCGGCACTTTCCAGCCAGACGAGCCTCGACTCGACAGTAAGCAGCTTTCGCTTTGCGAATTACTCATGGCATTTCCTGTAAACACGACCAGCATCACCCAGGGACTGTGAGCCGGGAAACACAGCGACATTATAAAATGTCTTCTGAAAGGCTGGGCTGCCTTATTTTTTCCTGATTTCTGTGTTTTGGAGGGCTAGAATTTGTGGGAGAGGAGATCTAATATTGATTGAAAGGGAGACAACCTTATCGTAACCTCAGCATGGCAGCTTCCCAAAACTGCCCACAGTTGTGGTGTGGAGCGGTTTTTCTCCTAAGACACCTTGGCTGAGAAAAGAGGATGAGGAATGCAGTGATAGCCAGTCCGTTTTCCCTCCAGCTTCTGTGTGTACTGTGCCTGAGGAAAAATTGCTTGCAGTCTAATGTCAGGACAGACAGCATGTCTGAAGAGGACATATGGCCAAAAAGGGCAAAACAGAGCTGCGTTCTAAATAAAATATAACCAATCTCACAGGCTTAAAAAATCATGTTTCAGGCTTCTCCAAATCACGACATTGGATTAAAGAATGACTTAAGGACTCTGCTCAAAAAAAAAAGAAAGCAGGCAAACACAGAAACTTTAGCCTTCCTGGAGGTCTTTTGCTCTTCTGATATCTTTGTCTTAAGGTTCACTGCTTTTTAAAACTATCTTCCTGTCACCATACGGCTTAGAAACAGTATAAAAATCAGAGGCTCAGATTATCACATGACTACAAATTTCCAGACATTTGGAAAGCAACAAATATCACAAGATTAATGATACCTCACATGAGTGAAAAAAATAACATCTCTGAACCATCACCAACTTTTACCACTAACACAAAGTAAACCAGACTGACAGTGTCACCTTACACTGGCAGAGACTAATGAGCTGCGGTAGGAACCAGCTTCAAGGACTTTTTGAAGTCAGATTTATTTTCCCCTTGTTTGTTTTACACTGGCACTTACCTACCCTTTAGTCAGGACAGGCAGGTCACCTTGTCGGGAGTTTTATAAAGAGCCAATTCTTTCCCTCAGGAGTTCACACCCACTATGATATGGGGTCCGGGAAGAGGGAATGACTGGACACTAAGGATCTGTAGGGACTTGAGAAATGCAACCAGCAAATTTCAAGATGGAATCTGGGAAATGAGGCCTTTCAGAGCAGACAGAGTAAAAGGCAAAGAAAAACAAAAAACAATCCACATGCTGCTTGATCACAAAAATGTGGAAGAAAGTTAAATATGCAGAGGCTGCTAGTGCAAACTGGCAAGTTCTGTGGCTCTGTTGGTGCTGAGCCAGAAGGATTCGTGCCATCTGGCCCGCAGTCATGCCAGAGGCTTTGATTAGATGAGGAGCAGTGATAGATGAATGAGAACGCACATATGCAGGGCAGGTGGAAGGAGCAAGGGAAGGGGAGATAACACAAGACACAGCGAGTCAGATGGCAGTACACTTGGACTTGCACAACAGTTAAAAGAAAATCTCCAAGGCTTGATTTTAATGCAGATGTCCTAGCCCACTTCCACCAAGTTCTTCACTTTCAAAAGCCTCTTTCTGCTGCACACTTGGGATTCATATCACAAAAGAGTATGGTGTCTCATGAGATTTCCAGTATTCATTTTTAGATCAGAGCAATTTGGGATTATCCCAGGGAAAATTTCTGGCACTCTCTCTGCTTCTGCAGATTAGCCAAGAAATGGAAAAGATCTGTAAAAAGGAAAGCTAAACCCATAAGAACGTGACTGTGCTTTGACTCAGCAGGATCAAAAGAGCTGCAACTGGACATGTTGGATCCTCAGCCCAGGTCTGTCCCTTCCTCTCCAAAACCACTCTATTCCTGCATGCACAGTTTGAGTTTTGTGTGGGATGTTTTGGTGTCATCTGAAACAAATACCCCAAGTTACATATTGACTCACAGTGTTATGCCTAGTGAGCAGGAAAACTGGCAAACAGGTAGACATCATGCACAGCCAACCCAACACTTTCTCTGTGATTGCCAGCTCTCACAACCTCTTTTTAGACTTACTTTGCAAAGCTGCCTTAGACCCATTTGCCTCCTAGGAGCCTCAAGAGGAGATAGCAAAGCAAGGAGATGGATCATAGCAGAAGCACAGAATCACCCAGCTCATGAAGCAGAGGCAGCTCCCTATGCCTTTTTCTGCTGACAAGGGTGTGAACAACCCAACCTTCCCAACATGCATGGAAAAGTTTGGTCAGGGTTTGTGATGACAAACAGAACTCTTCTTGAAGACAGAGTTTCAAAGAACCCTTAATGAAACATGAAAGTGCTGTGTCACCTCCAGGTTCAGTGTGGGGGCATCAGGGCCAGATGCTGTGCAGGGGAAGGGGATTTAGGAGCCAAGGGCGACCCAGTGAAAGCCATGCCCTCACTGGCTGGGTGCAGAACTGCAAACCACAGCAGACAAGCTAGGTGCTGCGCATGGTATCCACTGACTGCATCAGTCACATTGAGGTGGTGAACCAGGGCCAAAATAAATCAAGGGGGTCTAGTTAGGGGCAGCAAGGGAGGGGATTCGGGATGCATCTGGAGATAAGGCTACAGCATAGGTCAGATGGAAGCAGGGCTGGAGGCAAGTTGCCTCCAGCAACTTGTAACACAGATCTGAGATCCAGTAACAGATCTGAGGATCAACCAAGAGGTAGGATGCTGGAGACAGCAACATCTAAAAAAATAAATAGCTCAGGCAGAGACTGAAGATGATGGTCTGAGTTGAAATGGGGTCCCAGGTCCATGGGCAGTAGGGTGGAGAGGAGGACCCAAGCGAGGCTGGTCAGGGCTAATAAGGCTTGTTGGTGCTCTCAGAACGCCCAACAGCAGTAAACAGAAGGGGTGTGGGGGGGGACACCTCCATCTTGTTTAAAGAAAAGAGTCCTTTTTCTCTCTTTCTTTAGCTGATGTCCTGAACAGCTCCTGATGTGAGGGCTTGCAAAGGATGCCTGCCTCCTGACCTGCATGAGGAGCACCTGGAGTGTGCCCCCACCTTGCCATGTGTAAAGTCTGCCCTTATACCAGAGACATCTTGCTCATATAGCTGAAATATGTTCTTCAGAATCAGTTCCTTATAGCACATTATGTACTCCCTAAAAACAATGTTAATGGAGGTGTGGAGTCCAAAATTAGGAAATGCTGTGATTAAGGCCACCTGTGCAATCTTACTTCATCATCCTTGTGTGCCCCCATTAGGAAATAATCTTAATCACCTCCTCTGTAGATTGTTACTGTATGCAGTATGCAAGATAGGCAGCACAAATAGTGAGTTGTTGTTGGCCTTTGGCTTTTTCTGTATCCAGAATGGCTTCGGGCTTTATATGCTGCATGCTGTTCCAGCCTTGCTTTAAAAGAGATTATTTCATTTTTTTTTTTCTAAATTCTCCATCACTGGGGTATTGACAACATGAATTCAACCCACTTCACAAAACCCATTTTAAAGATGGAAAACTGAGATGAGAAAGAGAAAACACACCAGTTTTGTTATCAGCCTTGAAACTCCCAGAACCAGGGCATTTCCAGCACTCAGCATTATACAGTACTCAGTATCTTCAAAGAGAGAAACCGCTGAGTTTAGCTGCACCAAAAGTGTGCAGCATGTTTGCAAGTCAAATTCTAACACTTCCGCTTGTAGCCAAACTGAAGGAACAGCTCGAGACTGCCCAGCTTCAGCCACTTGTTTCCCATCACAACATGAGCTTTGCAAAATAACCTGGAACTGGGTTGAATCTAAGGTGGCAAGAGACATTTGGGACTCAGCCTGGTCTTTTTCAGGTAAGCATACAAACTCTTTGTATCTGTTCACAGACACAACAATTTCACTTACATGTATTTTATGCATCTATGGTACCACTTTATATATAGGCACACACACATAGCTAGGCAGAAAGCAGGAGGCTTTGTAGCCAGTGGAAGAATTTCAGGACTCTTCAGTTCGATTTCCATTCTCTATTCGAGTGGAGTATGCACAAGAAGGTACCTGCTTCTCTGCATGCTCCCTATGGACTGGATACCCTGGAACTTAAAGGAAACAATACAATTTCTTCCAGTCCTGCCTTCTTCTCTCTCACAGCTGTGTCTATCTGCTCCTCCCACTTTGCAGCTAAAGCACTAGTCATTCCAGCCAACCACCCTGTTACCAGCCTTGCAGTTGGCTGCAGTCAGTCCCTCTAGCACGTAAGCTTCTAACAAGCTCAGTAAGCAGAGGATTAACCTCTCCATCAGGCAGCACACCAGGTGCCCTCAGCTGCTTGGTATCTCCCCTTTGCTGTTATCTCTCCTGAGTGCCAAGCACCAGCCAGACACCCTGGGCCCGAGCCCTGTTTACCTGAGCTCAGACCCCGTGCCTTGTTCCTGCACCTTATTCCCAGTGCTACCCCATTGCACAGAGTGCACAGAGGCCCCAGCACCCTGGCACTGAGGTTGAGTCTCTGGTTGTGCTGTCCTCCTGCCCTTTTAATTCTGTTCTCCTGTGTCCTCTGACCTTCCTCTGACCACTGGACCCCCTGCCACACTGCCTTTCATTATCCTACAGCACTGTGGTAGGCCAATCTTTCACTCTACAGGCTTGGTCCTCACCTCATCTCAGTCTTTTTTCTTAAAGACTTACCCACCTAGGCTCTCTCCTTGTGTTCCCACCATGACCTCCTTGCCTAGGTTGACTCCTCCTGCACCATTCCTCTGAGCCAGACCAATCGTCCTGCCTTCTCACCATGAACTCAGTTTCCTAATCTCTGAACCCTTTCCTCCCTTGCTTGTGTTCCCCAAAGTGATCTCCCCGGTCTTCTCCAGGCTCCACCCTTGTCTCTCAACAGCTTCCACTTCCCATCCTCACATACAGCTTTCTTTCTGCGCTCATTTATGTGCAAATCGCAGGCAGTATTTGTAATTTAAGTATGTTTTCCACAGGATAGAGAAAAAAAATACCCATATTTCAGGACTTTTCTTCTAAAATGTGGGTAGTTTGAAGAATACACCTTTAACAAAAGGAAAGGTTTTCTTTTTGTTCTGTCCTAGGAAATATTTCAGTAGGTATCCTCTGAGAAATTCCACCTGATCCAGACATCTGCAGTATAAACCTTTACTTCAAACTGTTGAAGGCTGACAAACCTGTGGTTATCTTAGAGCAGGATTTTATATAATGGGTGGTATTTGGCAGCCTAAAGCATATACTATTTTTTTGCCCAACTAATCATTATTTTGCACATGAAGAAGGACAGAGAAAGGCCCAGATTTCTAGTGTGCAGCTTTGAGCTAATTAATAAGTTACCCTCAACTAGCTCTGTTTTGGGAAGGTGGAAGAAAATCAGAATCAAAGGCAACAGAGCCAGACGTAAATTCATTTGTGATGTTACATTGCCTGTGCAATGACACAATGTGCTGAACGTGTCTCTAAAATTGTTCACATATGCTTCTGAAAGACTGGACACATATACAACATGAGACAGCGAAACTCAATCATGCTGTTAACCGCAAACTGAGTGCTCTTGTCTTTCCTCATATATCCTTTTAGCTCAGGAAGGAAATACCACATCTGTATGTGCACCGGGCAGGCTACAGGCAGGTGTTTTGTGGGTTTTGTTGTTCATGGGGGAAAACAGATTTGCCCTCAGGGAAAATTCCAGAAATAAACTGAGGACATAGATTAGGGACATCCACATTGGGTGATGTAGAAATGCCCTACTCTTAGCTAATTAACACCAACCTATCTGAATGGGCATTTGACTAAAAGACATCAACAGCCCTCCTTTCTCCTGCTACACAGAGTTAAAGGAGCTTCCGCGCCACCCTAAAATACGGGTGACCAGAGGTGAATGACTGAATAACTGAAGAAGTTTCTTCACTGATCGTTATCAATCAGGCCAGCATCATTCAGCTCAGCTAATTCCACCCAGCACAGGTTTGTTTTGAAAGCAAGATGATGCCATTCCTTGTTGTGGATGCACTGTTTAGGCATGTTACTGTATTGCCTAAGCTCAGCAGTAAAGAGGATAACATTGCTAAGGGCACATGATGATATTATTTCTGACTGAAAGCAAGGACATGTCTTTCCCAGCACCTGTGTGGAGCAGACACCCTGGCAAAATAAGTGGTAGGAAAGAGAGGGCTCATATTGAGGGTTCAGGAGTCACCACGTACTTGCCTAATCCCAAACTCATGAGTAGCCCCCCAGCTTTGTTCAGTTAGAGACAGGCAAATGAAAGCCTCAGTGAATCAAGGGCATAGTAACGGGGAGATACAAGATGAAAGCCTTGTCCTAAAACCCACCATGCTCTCAAACAAGCATCCAGCTGTGTTCTGCAGAGATGAGGATAGGAAGGCACAGACAAACAGACAAACAATGACAATTTATATTCACAGTGTCTACGGTGCCCTGATATGTAACAGAATGTAAATACATATTTAATGTGTCCAAGAAACAAAATTATTTTAGGCAAAAAACATTTTTTCCCAGCTGAAATATAGCTGTTGCATCAAGATTAGATCACCCACTTCTTCAAGGAATGCCATGCAACCAAATAACCACCAGTAGCCAAGATCTTGTTTTTTTATATTGCATCAGGAAGGAGAGGAAGGCAGAAGGTCCATCTCTGAAATATCAGAGGGTGGCATTCATCTGGAGACCCAGAGCTTTTCCAAAGGATGAAAAGTCTAAAAAAGAAGGGGATAGAGAGAGGAGGAGGAAATTCTTATTTTGTCTGAAAGCTCAGGGTTGATCAGGAAGCAATCACCTAAAGCAGATATTTACACCTGAGTTAGCTGTTTATGGAAAATGGGGAGAAGCGGACATTTCCAGGACAGGGTTTGTTTCATCCTCATGTAGACATCTAAAGCAGATCAGATGACTCACGCCACGGGAATGCCTGCTTCTCCTCACTGACGATACAGGGAGCCCAGAGCAACTAACACAAACGGAGCTGTCTGCAGGCACTTACAGACGGACAAGATACACCCGTCTGCAGTATCCCCGAATGCCTGGTAAAGACCTTCTGTAAGACACTGAGTCAGATTTGTGTGATTAAAAGGAGATCATAGCCACAGCAAGAATTGTCTTTAGGGTCACCTTTTGCTTCCTCTAGGCTTTCCTTGGAAAAACCCAGTGATGAAGTTGCCAACCCTGTGCCTCCTTGCTTTGGGAGGTCTGGTAGAATCGTAAGCCCAGGTGGGAAAGGATGGAGAGTCCGTGGCTGTGGCAACAGGAACCCCTCTTCCAAAAAAGAAGAACAGAAAAAAAAGAAAAAAAAAGATACCACAAGCTTAAGTATTTGGTAACTGCATTTTTTATCAGTCATTTAAGTGAATCCCTCCACGCTCCTCAGTAACCTTTTAGGTAGAAAGTAACAGCTGGCTGAGTTTTCTGACATGCATTCAACTGTCACAGAAGCGGTCAGTGATTCATCAGTTGGGTGAAACCCCGGCCAGGAGAAGGCTCTTCGGGGAACTCCTTTTGTTTCTGCAATGCTGGGGGAGGGCAAGGTAAAAACCCTGGCAGAGGGAGCCTGCCCTAAGAAACAGGCTATAAGAGAAAGGAGTGGGGGAAACCCCTCATTCGTTAGTGTTTATGGAAGTGTGAACATTTGGGCCTTCCTCCCCACCCTGCCCTCATCCCTCAGGAATGCTCTGGAGAGGCTAAAATGCAAAGGAGCGCTAAGAAAGTGGTTTTGTGCGGGGCAGGAAGTGAGACAGAACACTGAAAACCTCCGTGCTGCTCAGAACGAGGTGCAGCAGCGTGCTGCACAGAGCAGCCACCATGTCACCAGATCTCCTCGGGACGCAGGCTCCTTAAGAAAGCACGTAGGGTGGCTGTGCGGCTGTGCCCCCTCCTGAAGACCCACAGAAATAAACTATTAGCCTACTAGATTTGGCTCTGCATCAGGCTGGATATTGGCTGGTCTGACCAGGAGCCATTCAGTTGCCTGTACTCAGCGCTTCCCAGAACATATATTTTACAGGACTTTGTTTTCTCCTATTATCTAGTGTATCTTGGCCTTCATTTCTTTGATAGTGGTATTTGCACACCTTAACTGGACACCTCTAGCAATCAGACTTCTCACTGGGCATGTGAACGTTGTGCCGTTCGGCCGTGGCAATCGGCCTGCATGGCAGCAGGTGCTGTATCAGGGCGCAAGGCAACTCGGAGAGTATGCCAACATGTCCATACAGTGAAAAGCTATAGAAAATGCCAGTCTGAAAACCCCAGTGGGTGTATGATTAACTTGCTGCAGAGCAAAACTGATAGAAACTAAAGGGCTAGATTTTCAAAGGCCAAGCTTCTGCTGTAGGAGGATTTCCAGAAACTGTCATCCCCTGTCTCAGCACTAAAAATAGGAACTGGGTTTTCTGAAACATTCAGTCTACTCAGAGAAGATGCCTCTTTGACCACAGGCACAACCTTTGAAAAGGTGGTCCTTCTTTAGACACTTCAGTATGGCTTGAGTTCTTCTGAAAGCCTCAGACTCTTGATGCGTCTTCGTTTGAGCTTAGGAACCCCCCCAATATTTTCCAACCTAACACACATTTAGCATGAAGGCACCCTTGTAAATAGGTGGCTGTAGCTTTCACCTACTGCTCAAAGATGCTGTAGCTCAAAATGAGGTTAGGGCAGTGCTCACTTGGAGGCATGCAAGGGCAGGCACACAGCAAAATGACACTGGTTTTCACCGGCGTGCAACACCAAGATTTTCTGTCTTTGAGTGGTCTACAAACTGGTTTAGGCTTGATCTAAGCAAGGCAAAAGTGGCATTTAAAAGAGAGATAGCCTGTGTAGTTTATCTGGGGGTTGTGTGGTGGATGTGTTCCTATTGTTATTGTTGCCGTAAATAAGAAGGGTTTTTGGTCTTCTAATGTGAGCCTGCCATTATGAGAACTTTGTCAGAGTAATTCTATGATGTGTGACTCACAGAAATGTCTGTCTACATTTTATTTTAATAGCAAGCAGTCTACCAGAATTAAGTTTGCATGTTTCTCTCTCTTTTGGGGTAGTGCTGTATCTTCTTAGCACAAGCAACATTTCCATTTTTTCTTTCTTTTTTGAATAGAATAATCAATGTTGAGCATTGCAGTAGCACTCTATCTCTAGATAGCCTCAAAACCTCTCACATACGCTTTCTTACAGGCCTAGGTAATGCACAGCCTTGAGCAAAGTACCTCTGGTAATGACTCCTCTTCTGGATCATACGGTCTAAATTATCAGCTGCCGGGCATAGAATAATCAATGGACATAAAATAATCAATCTTTGAAAATTAAGTCTTAAGTTTGCAGAACCTAACAAACTCAAATAATTTGCAAGTAAAAGTGGTGGAAAGCTACCAAGCTACAAAAATTACAAGGCTTCACTTAATGATAATTTTAAGTATTTCTGCAGGATTATTTATTCTGTGCTTAGACCTAAAGACTGCCTATTGATCTATACATGATAAAAGTATATTTTAAGGACATCATGATTGCTGATGGATCAACTTTGAATGTGTAAATAAGCAATTTTTTTAACCTGATGAGCAATCAAAATCACATTGCTTTTTCAGGGTTTTTTTTGCAAGACTAAAAGCCAGAAGAAATGCATAATGCTGGATGTAATGTTCCATTTGCGCCAAATAAAGTTATTTCTTCTGAGGCCTTGGTAAAACAAGCAAAGGAAGTGAAAAGCTGGTTTCCTGGGATGCTTGTGTGGCAGACATGCTCCCTTATCGCAGCACTGGCTCGGTGGCCAGATCATTCATCCAGGATGTATGAGAGCTGATGTTTCTCTATGCAAAGCAGCCTGACCCTCCACCTTGTGTCCTTTAGATGACTGGTCTGAATGTATGAGATGACACTCAGGAGGAGAGGGAGGGAGAAGGGCACATCTCAGTTTCTCCTGTTGGCAGTGTTTCCCTTTGCAGGACAATTTAAAACCTCCACTTAATGACAGAGATGAGTGCTCCCAACCCATCCACCACACGCATATCTTCATCGTGAGGCTAGAATTTCATCCGTGCCCATCTGCTCAGGGGACAGGTATGGATGCTATGCAAACTGCAGCAGAGTCCATCAGCCTGCCACCCAGCACAGCCTCCAGCCTTCCTGCTGAGCTCTGTGGATATTTACTGCATCTGCATGAGCCCACCGCAGCCATGTAATTGGGCCTGACTTGGAAGGTGTAACTGCATGGTTTTGTGCTCTAAAACCATGTTGCATTGACACAGCTTCTCTGACTGAAAGAAAAGGAAAATTCTCACATCTTGTTTCCAACATCAGTCCATCTTCAGGTAAATCATCTTAGGAGGATTAATAGCAAAACCAAAACTAGACAAAATTAGGGAGCTTTCACGAAAAGAGTGGCCAACTAACTTGAAAAGGGAAGACTGATCGCACAGTACGCTTGTGCATCAGGCTGCAGGTGAAAAGGAAATCATTGCTCTTGGTGTTATCCTTTCATTAGACTTACAATCTCGACAATTTTCAACCAAGGCAGATTTCTCCCTCTGCATGTGTTTACTAGCAAAATGTTAGACTAAAATGGTTCAAGTAAATCATAGCTATGCATCCAATCTGGGCTGCTTAGCATAACAAACTGGAAAACTAACCTTTTGAAGCTTCCCATTCACGTCTAATGAAATCAAAAACTGTTGCCTGTGCTGCTAGATCGTATATCCGTTTTTCTTGGCTTTCAATCCAGTTCCACTGATTTTTTATATTTTTATGGTAGGCTTGTAAATATCCATGTGACTAGTAGCAATATATACTTTGAAAAGCAGCAGAATGTTATCTTGATTTGTTGGAAAAGCTTTCAAAATGTTACTACTTTTCCTGGAGCCAGAAGAGGCAGTAACCATATATTTTGAAGCCAAATTAGTCTCCCTGTTTCTAACAAGCTATCACATTTCCAGAGTAGGTTTCATGCACAACTGTACCATAATTGCTGTTTTGAGTGCACTGTGATTTACAACAGATCCTAAGAAACAAGATAACAGCAATAGTGAGTCAAAATCTAGCTTCACCCGTCTGCTTTGCAAACAGAAATTTTTACCTGGCTTGGGGAAGATCAACAAAAAGAGATAAGGATGGAAAAGACACAGTGCCAGTGATGTGATCGGGGTAATTCTGAGGAGAAAAACAAAAGCCACATTCTCAGAGAAAACACAATAGGACCTACTATGATTACTTTGTTCTTTCTGCAAGACTAATTTAGACCCCAAGGGCCTTATCTGAGCATCTGAGTTGTGGCAAAGAGAACACAGCCCCATGTGATGCCAACAGTCAAGTTCAGTTAATTGCGTGACCCTGTTGGTGGACAGGGGCTTGGAAGGGGATGAAGAAGCCAGTAGGACAATGCGTGCATCCATGAGGCAGTGTCTAACAGGAGACATTTAAAGTGGTCCACTCATACACACCTTAAGTATATTACATAGCTGAAAAAAAATTGCCCACTTGAGAACTTCAAGTGACCACACCCAGGAATGTCTTAATACTGCTGTAATTAGGGGTGGGACAACCGGTTCAGATAAAATAAAGAACAATCTGCAACTACACCCAAAATTTGAAATGAGCCTCTCATCTTGCTCAGAGTTGTTTCACCTTTAATCTATTTTTTTCTGCTCCAACTTCTTTCCAGTTTCGAACAAAGGGAAAGGAGAAATACGGGCTGTAACATAGCACTTCTCTCATTTCAGTAACTGAAACCAGCATATATTGAAAATCTCATAAAAAGTCTAGACCCCAAATTTCCACAATGTCTTACAGAAATAACCTGTGCCTTACAAAATTTCTCTGGAGCACATAATTTGTAGCCTACCTTCAGGTTTCAATCAAGGAAACTTAAATACCATTCATTGATCATATTTGTTTGCACCTTAAATAACCACATGTTCCTAATGATAGGCTGCAACAGCCAGGAAAACACCTCTCCTGCCAGTCACCTCTCGTCGCGTGGGTGGCTATAACTCAAGATAGGCACGAGACAGGAAGGCCTGGTCCTCTTTACGGTGTTGAAGGCCCTTCAGATTCCTGCTTTCTGTGGCTTCTGTGCCCCTGGATCAGCTGGTCAGATCAGCTGGTTGGGAAATGTAGGATGAGGAGAGCATCTCCGCTGCCACCCTCCAGTCAGACTGGGCAGCTTCTGTCCTTCACACTTCCCCAGCGTGGAGCATCAGCCACATCCTAGGATCACCAAGGATCAAAGTCTTGTGTCTTCACAAGCTTTTCCTGTGAAACGAGAGCACTTGGGGCAATTCTGGCTCCTATGGTGAGGATCTAAGTTTCAAGAGTGTGGGTTTGTGGAGGAGGGAGCTTATGAGGGGAGAGCCATTTAGTCACTATGCTATGGGTCCCCAGCCAATGATTTCTTATATTTGTAAACAAACCATGAGGCATCAGTGTTCCCTCATGGCCAAGAAGGCCAATGGGATCCTGGGGTGCGTTAAAAAGAGTGTTTCTAGCAGGTCGAGAGAGGTGATCCTGCCCCTCTACTCAGCCCTGGTGAGGTCGCATCTGGAGTATTGTGTCCAGTTCTGGGCTCCACAGTACAAGAGGGATGTGGAGCTGCTGGAGAGAGTCCAGCACAGGGCTACAAGGATGATCAGGGGCCTGGAACACCTGCCCTATGAGGAGAGGCTGAGGGAGCTGGGCCTGTTCAGCCTGAAGAAGAGAAGGCTGAGAGGGGATCTGATCAGTGTCTATAAGTACCTCAAGGGAGGCAGTGAGGAGGATGGTGCTGGCCTCTTTTCAGTGGTGGTCACTGATAGAACTAGAGGTAATGGCCACAAACTGAAGCATCAAAAGTTCCACAGGAACTTAAGGAAAAAATTCTTAACAGTGAGGGTGACAGAGCACTGGAACAGGCTGCCCAGAGAGGTTGTGGAATCTCCTTCTCCGGAGATCTTCAAAACCTGCTTGGACGCAGTCCTGTGCCACATGCTCTGTGTGGCCCTGCGTGTGCAGGGGGGTTGGACTAGATGACCTCTAGAGGTCCCTTCCAACCTTAAGCATTCTATGATTCTATGTATGATCTGTACAGGTGACCCTGTTAAGGCCTAGGAACAAAAAAAAAAAGGAAAATAAATCATGGCAGGAAAATTAAGAATGCCCTGGGACATGAAGGAGGTTTTGCATTTCTCTTTTATGATTTATAAAGCAGTCCTGAAAGATTTTTTTTTCTTTTGCTTATTAAATCATTTTCTTCCTTTGGAAGGAAGCTCAAGATGGCTTCCTTTTTCCATCTTGTTAGTGGTTAGCTTCACAGAGCTCTCAGTGTAATAGGGGAGAAATGGAGGAGCTGAACCCTTGCTTTGCAAGGTGAGGTTAGGCTATCTTTTAGGCTGTCTTCTTGCCCCACAGGTCTCAGGCATTCGAGTTACATTTGGCTAGGCTAACCAAATTATAGCAAAGTTTGAGAAGCCTGGCTAAACATTGCTTCCTTCACAGGTAGCATTTCTATGAAGGCCAGTGTCCTCAGTCTGAAATGTGCCTTGGTGCTCTCTAATTGTTAAATAAAGAAATAAAACCGCAACAACAGAACCTAGGCAGGAAGGCACCTGACAAACGTAAAAACTCCACATGGTGCTTTGAAAGCACAGGAGCTGGAGAGGTTGAAGCAGCAGGGAGGGCTCCCGGGCTCGCCAGGCACCGATTCGAGCCCCTCAATGCTACCTCTGGTGCCCAGGATGTTTCAGTGGTCCCCTGTTGCTGCAGAGCAGACCACGTTCTTTTCTCCCTTTCATATTTTCCCCTGTCCCACTCTGTCATTCCTCCCCCACACTATGACCTTGGTGCAAAATGAACAGGCTTAATCAAAAAGGAAAGAAAAACAAACACAGCCTTGTGCCACCACCTGTAAACTGCAAGCTGTCCTGGATATATTACCTGCCCCGTGCCAGACGGTGACGTTCACAGCTACTGTGCGTGCAGTACAAACACTACCTCACACAAATGGCATGTACGTAGGAACAAAAAACAACAACAGAATTCCTGGGAGCATTACTTAGGTCTGGTGAACTTTTTAATACTATTTTGCACCAAGATGGTCATTAGAGGCATGCTATCCATTTACTTTTCCTTCCAGTATTCATGCAGTCTGTTAGCTGGCTAAGCTGCTTTCTAAAGCTGCTTACAAGTTTACTTTTAAAAAAGCTGAACAATATTGCAAAATCATAAACAAGGCCCCTCACTAGTATAAAGCACAGGAAAATTTAGAAGACAGCAAATACCAGATTGTCTCTATTTGCTTTTCATTTTTTTGTGTTCTTCTGGTGCATGGTGCATGCTACCATATTGCTAAGCTTCCCCATCCCAATTGCAAAGGCTGGAAACTAGTTCAGCCTTTGTTTTTAATTCCGAAATTCTCACGTTTTCACCTCAGCAGCTGGCTTTCAGCAAAGCTTTGGGTTGCTCTTGCTGTGTGAAAAGATTTCATGAGAGTTTAGAGCATTGTTATTTTTGAAAGGGCTGACTGAAGACAGTACTAACACATTTGGCACTGGTGTGCCAGCTCTCAGAAAGATCGTTTTCCCACAGACTCTGCTCGCCTGCAGAAGTCACTGTATTCCTTGCATGTTGCTCAGCACTGGGTGCACCA
This sequence comes from Tinamus guttatus, assembly GCF_059628265.1. NCBI lineage: Eukaryota > Metazoa > Chordata > Aves > Tinamiformes > Tinamidae > Tinamus > Tinamus guttatus. The sequence goes on from NW_028288918.1 coordinate 1,792,142, forward strand.
CCAAGTCCGAACGACTCTGGGTTGGTGTGTACCGGGTCAGTGCTGGACCTCAGATGCTGCATATCTCCCCCTTCACACTGGAACCAGAAAGTTCAACAATAGCAGGAAGCACCTGAAAGGCATCAAATTCACCTGCTTTACAAGAGGCCCCTTTCGGTGTGGCCCTCATGCTGGCTGGGGCTGCACTTTGGTGTTTTTGAGCTCACAGTGCCCACAGAGTCAGCATTTCTCTGATGGCACAAGGATGTGCTGTGCCTTCATTAGCCTTAAAAAAAGAGGAATCTGGGTTATTTAACAAACAGAAAGAGCTGGAGCGGAGAGTTTTTCTGCGCTGCACTTAAGCAGCTCAAGCTGCCACAGCCTGTGCCAATGCCCGTTGCGAAACGGGCCACCAGCGGCAGTTGCGGGAAGACCCGCGCGGCCTTTGGTGGCAGAGCTGGGCACGGAGTCCCTGGCGAAGGGCGCTCCGTGCAGCACGTCTGCTCCCTCGAGCATCTGCACAGGCCGCTTCTGGTGCTCCCGGGCAGCTGGAGGGTGACCCCTGTTCACGAAGAGCCCGTGATTGATGGACCGTCTCAGAGAGACACGATGGATTCGGGATCTCATTACTGCTCATGAGGCACGCAGACCCCCCACGCTTGCTGCTTAACCCTGACTCTTGAGGAGGTCATTTAGCTTCAGGTTCGCAGAGGCAATAAATATTGTAAAAAGAGGCATTTTAATTATAAGACCACCCATTTTTGCTTCACAGTTCAGGCTTTTGTTCTTCAAAATATCAGTCTTTCAGGGATCATATTTTACCCCTTTCCTTTGCTAGCTCTCAAGCCATGGTTTGTTCAATGAAATACTAGATCATAATGAAACTGCCGTGGTTATGTGTTCAGAAATGCAATAAACCTTTTTTTTTTCTTTTGTGTGTGTGTGTGTGTGTGTGTGCCTGTGGCTTTGCTGCCATCCAGTTTCAAAGGTTGACTAGAAGACTTGTGAACCTACCCCAGCTGAACTGTGAATCAAAAGTTGAGCTGAGCTTTGAAACTGAGCCTCAGAAGGAAACTTCTTTCCTCTATGCTGAGTCAAGCTATTAACCCACCAAAGACATATGTACAGGGAATTTACAGAGCACCCACTTATTTATTACCACGTCTCATCTTGCTCCTGCAAGTCTAATACAGATATTGGCTCCCACTCCCTCTCGCCCCCGCTTCCCATTTGTTTTTTCTCCATCTCATCTTCGCACTCACTCTTGGATGAAGAGGGAAATTCAGTGGTATGAAAGAGGCAGCGCAATGTCCACTCATTTCTAAAGCTTAAGCACAGACCTTTATTCCCTCAGCCTCAGAGATGTGCCGCTCTCTCTACGTAAACTGGCAGTCAGGGTCTGGTGAGGGCTAGTCCACCGACTTACAGCTGTTGTCTAAGGCAAGAGTCCTGGCACAGTGGTGGTCTTTGTAGCTCGCAAAGCAGGAGTCTTGCTGGCAGTGGTTAGACAGGAAAAAAATAGCAACAATAAAAAAAAAAAGGTCAGTCAACTTCCTTTTCTTTTTTTTTTTCCCCTCATTGGACGAAAAAATGTTTTTGACCAAAATTATTGCAACAGTGTAGAAAGTGCTTGCTTACCAGTATGGTTTTTTTTTCTTTGCTTGTTTGTTTGCTTTAAGTGAACATTTGGAAGATGGTTTTCTGCATTAAAATGAAAACCTGTGAAGCATCAAGGACTGCTTTGAAAAAGTATTTTTAATTGAAGGTTTTCATAGAAAACAACATTTTTTTCTTAACTTCTACTCAGGTGAGTTCTACATGGTACCGCATCAGAAAAATAAAGTCATCCCTCAGGGTTGAAATTATGTACTCTCGGTAAAGCGAAGTCAAGCCTCCCATATTTTCTTCATATCAAGGGCAATTAAACTCTCTGTGTGCTCAGTGCAGTCTGGGAGTCTACGAGGAATAGACCACCAGGGCGGTGGTGCCAGACACTTCATGCTGTACCAGAGATTTGACCAACTAGTGGTTAGAGATAAACAAAATATGTTTCGGACATGGTAAACAATAGAACTTCCGGTGGGAGAGATTAGCATTAATTACACATTTGAATCTGGTTGGCTAAACAGATTTTTAAAAAGGATTAAAGATTGGAGGGAAGATTGGGAAAAGGCATTGACAATTTCAGAATCAACTAATTTGTTTATTTTAAGATCATGCTTTTGTTTCAACTTACATACAAGTAAATGAGGAAAGGGAGGATAGGTGAAGAAAAAGCCCTTGCCCTGAATATGAAATACCACCTTTTGTCTGAGCTTGAATGAGAGCCTTTTGCTGACTCATAAGGAAATGGTATGTGAGTGGAGGGGGTCACTTTTGAGGAAAAAAGGAATGCCCTAGACATTTGCAACAGATTTTTGTCCTTTTTTTTCGTTTTGTTTTGTTTTCATTTGTTTGTTTGTTTGTTTTAGTTGCAGTTCAGCCACCAGATCAAGAATATGTTATTTACACAGTTCATTTAAAGGTTATGAGCATTTTTAGTGACTTCTTGTATTATGAACACCATGTGCTTTTATATTTGAAGTGAATCCAAGGACCTGAATAAATAGGCAAAGTGAACAAGAGTTTGTTGTAGCAACACTTTTATTTCTACAGAGAAAACTACTTATGGCCTCAAGACACTATATAAACTAGAGAAACCACCTTAGAGAAGTGGAAGATGCTGATTCAGTTCTTTTCCCCTGGAGGAAGAAAAGGGGAAAATATCCCATGTTTTTTGGAGGAAAACACTACACCAAACATCTGAAATACATGTTCAATTAATCTTGAAGGAAGGTAACTTAGTATTAAGGGATCATGAGAGATATTTCCAAGGAATTGTCAGTTATATAGATATTCCTGAGCTACTATGCAGGACATTCTCCATTAATCACTTGGTATTTGTTTAGCTAACTGTTGCAAATGTCCTGGGCAGCCGCAGCTACAGACATATACATTCAGCTACCAGCCAGTTCATTCCATCTGCGTGTGATACACTCAGCGTTTCCTCATCGCTTTTTCCTGCTGCTCCCATCGCCTCATTGCTCGACACACCCTTATAGAGATTTGGCGACTACTGTCTATTCCTGCTGCTACACAGGGATATTTTGCCTGTGCTTGTCCTTATGTGGAACATCCAGCCTGACTAAAACACACGAAAACCTCTGACAAGAACTCTAATTTGTTTATTCCCTTCATTACTTAATATGAAATGTAAAGTAGCTCATCTGCTGCTAGCAGTTTCCAGCTCCCCTTACTCACCTCATGCCACGCCACCCAGAAGGCCGGCCCTCCATGGGCCCCCTCAGGCAATTACAGAGCTGATGTTGGAGATTTCCATGAGAGATTTTGCTTTTGCCCCAAAAAAGGAGAAGGAAAGGAGTTTAAAACCTCCCCTCCTCACCCCAATATATATTTCTCATGGAAAGACTGGGAAAAATTACAGAGGAGATGATAGCTTCTCTGATAGTTACACCATTGTGGGAACTGTGGGAAAATGCATCAAAACTCATCATTTAACAGTGACTTATTTACCCTCAAACAGAAAAAAGAAATCTCTTTAGATATTGTGGTATACCCTGAGACTCTTTTTCTGAAAGGTGATCACACGAAACATGCTCAATTAAAGCCCTAGTCAACTTGCCTGGGTGCTTAAAAGTCTTCTGTTGTGAAAGCTATGTTTTCAGGTACTCTCCATTCCTACAGGTCTGTTGGATTTGCTAGAAGAAAGACATTACAACGCTTCCCTCTGTTAGAAAAATCAATAGTTTTGAGGAAATCTGCCACACAACGATAGGGTGATAAACCAGTCAGAACCTCTAAGATACTTCTTAAAGCTTTAAGAAAAACAAATTTGCTTCCAACAAGTCTAAAAATCAAATTAAAAGGCCTTGGGCAGCAAGTTCACTGGGTTGGCTAACAAGTAGATTTTTGTGAGGCCCTTTATGTAAACACGATTTACCTTCATTTCTGTGAGCCTCTAATCCTTCATTCTTTTATCACAGTGCCGAAGGATTTCTTCTGCTAACAGAGCATTTGCTTTTAGGTGAATAAATACACTGCAAGAATTTCATTGCAGGGGGAGGAGGAGGAAGAGGAAGAGGAGAGGGAGAGAGGGGGATGAAATGCCAGCGGAGCTTGGGGAAAAAATGAGGGAGTGTGGGGCGCGGATAAGGTAACACACCCACACTGGGCAGTGGAATCATGGAAATAAGGAAGAATTAACCCTTGAGGCTCATTTTAGCAACTAAGTAAAATTTTCCATCGCTGAGAAGCAGATGATTCATAGCAGTGGGCTCCAGGAGCAGCAGACGCCTGGTACTTGAGCAAGGATTTCCTCAGGGACCGGGTGGCAGCTCTGCCATCCCGCCTGCATCGGCTGCCGCTACGGTCACATTGCCAAGACCTTTCCCTGCTCCCCCTGACACACCTGAACTCACCCTGCAGGAACCTGAACCCAAACAGCAGAGAAGAGCGTGTAGCAACATCAGTCTGACAAGTTCACACCTTCATTTGGAAGCATATGTTTTTCTTCTGGTATTAGCATGCTTATAGTTAGCCTTTAGTTCTTATTTCTTTATAACCTTAAAAATAAAGGATCTCTTTCATGAACGAGCATTGCAGCCAATTCATACTAAGTATATCTAGCATCCACCCAACTCCAACAGAGTTCATGAGCTAAGAAATGTTGTTGTTCAGCTATATAACAGTTCATCTGATACCAATAAAGTGCTGTCACGTAGCTTGGGGTTTAAGAGAGAGGAACTGCATGTGCTCTTGTAGGGGAGAGAGTAACTTTTTTTTCGATATCTTTTCAAATAATGTTCATGAGCAGCTGAAGTTCATTTCTGAGACAGTTTAGGTTGAAGATTTTTGAAGCAAATGCAGAGAAGGGTGTTTTGACCTACAGAAAAGTTTTCAGTTTTGAAACTTCCAAAATTTTCGATGGGGATATGAAATTCTGTGAGGAAAAAAGAATTCAGCACACTGTACCTGGAAACATTATCCCCCTGCTTATATTTGCCTCCCTTGCCTCTAAAGAAGCTTGCTCATCTTCTCCCAAGTACAGTCCCTCCGTATCGTATTGCTGAAGTACACTAAATAGCATCATTTTGTCAGCTACCCAAAATCACTCAAATCCAAGCAGTTCGATATCATAGACCTAGAAAGATTCGCTAAATAGTGTTCTTCCACCTGCTAGATCTGATCGGGCAGATGTTCTCAAAACAAACCAACCAAGATGAGGATTCACACAGACCACAGCAGGGACCAGTGCAAAATCCAAGGTCAGGTCCAGCCTCTGCCTCATTTAGGATGGGTGTCATAACTAAGAGGGAGGTATGGAGCTCAGTGAAATCAAGAAGGTCTCTCCCCAGTATTTTTATAAAAAGGATTATTTTTTGAAATATGAAGATATCTGTTTTTCATGAGTCTATTGGCTTCATCACAGGTCACTGCCTCTGCAAAGTCATGAGAGGATCCTCTCCCATGTGTGATCTGAGGAAAACCAGCGTTATCAGGGTACGCTTGTAAAAAGCAAAACCAAAAATGCCTTCAGATAAGCTCTAGAGTCTTGCTCTGTGTATGATATAGTGGTTCCCTTCCTTGTTCCTCAAGCCTTTAAGCTCTCTGAAGCAAAGGCTGGTGCATTGCATGTGTTTGGGCAGCAAATGGCTTATTTTAAGCTTACTATCCTTAAAATGCAAAGAAATCCCAGGCACCTGAGGCAAGCAGCTGCTGTACATGCCCACATGAATGTGGGCTACTGGCAACCCTATAGTAAAACCAGCCAGGTTGATTGGAAACTGGCCAGATGGCAGCTCCTGCAAGCTAAAAGGATTAATTATTTGGGGATAATGCCTGGAGAGCAGGCACAATGAATGCAATATATAATTCCTTGTCACGACTGCGTGTCAGCGCTGGGGAATAAGGAACAACCAGTACCCTGGCATTCAGAAGCAGCCATCTTTGCTCCCCCTGGGGAGGAGGTACTTTCTTTATAAGGCCCCAGAGACTAAAAAATCTCCCTAATCTCCCTTGCAGCCTGAAACTGTGCCTGTGAACGGTGATCATCTAGCAGCATTTGCTTTTCTGCAATTGCACTGGTGTCATGCATTCTTATTTATATTATCATGCATTTCACAACTGTAGTGTTAATTAACTATTTTATTGGATCTGTGTAATTAACCATGTTATTACTCAAATATCCACAAGACTGCATTGCTTTTTTTCATTTTTACTTAACACATATGACACTGGACTTCTGTTTCCCGGCTTGGTATTTCACTAGATAGCCCTGCTACTCACGGCCAAAGAAAACGTTAAGCTGACCTCCACAAGTTCCTAAAATTGCCCAGTCTAATTAAGAGCAGTTTGTCTAAGTGGAAAAATCCACTTAAAAGTTTGCTGCCAAATGTCCCTAGCAGGGCTCATCTGAGGCTACCAATCCTGTTGTGGTTAGGCTCAATGGGGCTTGGTGGCCTCCTGTAACCTTGGCCCCACCAGCGGCTCAGCTTGGGGCTCAGGGGTGGACATGATTCACCCGACTCAAGGAGCGAGGGAATTCCTCCTCGCCACACAACGCCACAGCCACAGTTTCTGAACTAGGTGTCCTCAGCCTGGAAACAAAAGCACATCTCTGACATGGCCCATTCCTCACACGAGGCACAAAGGTCTTGGCTCATTCTGCACTAGTGACAGCCTGTTTTTAACAGCTATGCATAAGCACAGTTATTTCTAGCACAGTTTCCCTGAACCATGCCAGCAGGGAGGCTTTTTTTTCGGCCTCTAGCTAGCCGAACCTCACTGTTATTCTCCACCTACATGCAAGTATACTGTTACAGATCCTGCCTTAAGCCATGGGGAGGAGGAAGCTCAACCTGGGTCCTCCTTGAACACCTTTGCCACAGTATCTGGACTTCACCCTACAGATCCATGCTTCACTACATGGGACAAGGATGTGGACGGGGCTCCAGAGCATTTGGCCTGACCCCTGCACCTCTCCTGGTGCCAAGAGGCACTTTGTTCCACAGGTTTTGGCACCACTGCAAGTGAAAGCCATGTCAGAATGAGGTATTTGCTGAGCGCTACTACGTGTTAATGCATGTCAGACCTACACTCCCACCTTCAAGCTGCCTTAATTCACACCTGACCCCCGGGGTTTGACGAGGCTATGCTAAAAGGAACAAAAACAGGATTTTTATTTAGCCAGTTGGCAGAGCTTCTCATTCTGCCTGCCTCCTTCGTCACCCCGCACCAAGTCTGTCACGGTCTGGGGCTCCAGGGCCGTCACTCGGCTGCTGTGCTCAGGAAGGAAACTCCCCCACACCCTGTGGGGATATTGTGCAGCTACCTTCCTCGGTGGAATAAAATGGCCTCTTTCAGTAAAACTGCCTGCTTGTGATTTAGCTTGCGATTTTTCTCAGTCCTTCATCTGTGGCAAAAGGACACGTCACTTGTTTTCTGTCACTGAATTGCTGCAGAGCCACAGGGGACTTCTGATGAGTAGCCTGGATTCAGCTTTGGCCCCCTGATCAAAGGAGCTTCTGACTCCTGCTTCAGTGATATTCAAGTGCAGGAGAAAAAAAAAAAAGCCCAGATTTCCACAATGCATTTGCATTGCTGGGAGCATCCCCCTTGGCCCTTCTAACCCTCTCCCCATCCATCTGACTCTTTCAGCTCTAATCTGCAGCTTTTTTGTTGTGGAGTAGGAACCAATGCTTCATAATGCATATAATACAGGGAGAGTCCTCTAATGCCTCCTTATAGCGCTGTTCCTCAGAGTGGAACGGGGTTTTAGGAGCTCATCCGCGCCTGTTGCTGTTTTCTCACCTGAAACCATAATCCTCTCTCTGTGCTTTCAGTCACTTCCATAGCAACTAATTGTGATGACTCTGAGGATTATAGCTTCAGGAAGGAAATAACTAGTGATGGAAAAAAAAAAAAAACTGCAAGAAACACTCTGATCCTGCTTTTATTGTGATGGGATGAACACATTCAGGTAGAACAAAGTACTCTTAGCCTCCAACCAGTCTCAAGACAGTCCTCACACTGAATTGCTAGCTGATTGCAAAGTTAGGTTTGTCTCCTTTTTGTGTATGTGTGAGTCGTTGCATTTTGCCCTTCTAGACAAACTGGAGCAACAAGAGAAACACAGTCATGGAGAGCCTGCTCACCTTGTTCTGCTGACCTGTCCAGTTAAATCAGTTCAGACGATAAAACAGACTTTCCTCAAAAAAGAAACATTTGCCACCCACGAACCACAGAATATCTCTGCAAATTCCTCAAGTAATAAAAATGGCCCAGGAAAAGGAGATGGATAATACATGCTCAGTAGGACCACAGTGGAGCCCAGTAAAATAAACAGAAGAGTCTTCGGTGCTTTTGGGCAGATCGAACTGATAGAGGAGTCCTATGAAGTAACCATTAAGTCAGAAGCAAGGCATTAGACATTGCTATGGATATCTCATTTCTCTTCAGTGCCTCAATGAAGTAAAATGACATAAGTAAGAAGGTAAAAGAAACAAGATGGAGAGTAACAGAGTGGGGAAAAATGCAGTGTGAGCCTGTGAAGCAGTGTTTTGACGAGGACAGTATGTGCCATACAGCTCCCCTCAAAATGCTGGGATATGAATAGAGGGAGTAGAAGAAAGAGATAACGTGATTTACCAGGACCTGGCAAGGAGAGAGAGAGAGATTTTCTTCCCTGAACGAACTGGAGGGAAGTTGATGGACGTCTACAAATCCCCAAGAGGGAGGATGTATAGCAGTGATTCTCCATGTCTCAGAGCCACAGAGCCGGTGTCACTGTGAGGAGCAATGCCTCTGAGATAAGGAGTCGAACAGGAAAGAAACCTGCAGTTTCCTGACTGAGGTCTGTCTCCTCACAGGGGCCTCATGTACCTCTGTCTGCCCTTGCTCACGCCTCCCCTCGAAATGCCTGGCGCTGACCACGCTGCTGGAGGGGATGTCCGCAAGAAGGATCTCTCTGCAGTTCGTGTCTTCCAGAAATGCCTCTTTGTGGAATTCATCATTGTTTCCTAAGAAACATTGAGGAGAAATGCGTGTTACTTCAGCAGTTCAGCACACTAGTTTGGATTTTTTTTTAATCTTTGAACGGAAAACAAGTTTATTCCTTCAAACAGAGCAGTAGCACCAAGCGTGAGCGGCTGCCCTGTGACGGCCCTGCCCAGGAAGGAGTGTCCTGTTAGAGAGATGCAGCAGCAGCTCCCTGAGGGGTGGCCCTGCCTCCCCGCTGGGTGCTTGTCTCCTCCTGCTCCCCTGGGAGTCGAGGGAACGTGGCTGCGAAGAGACGGTGAGACTTGACGTGGGTGTTGTTGTAGTGCTTCTGGCACCAGGGCTGCTTCGCGGGCTGCCACGGCGCTCATCCTCCCTCATGGCGCCAGCCTCCTCGTGGGAGCTGCCGCCGGGGAGCCGTGTTCAGAGGAGAGCAAATCATGTCAAGCTGGAGGGAAAGCTATTGGCGTGTGTGTTTTAGTAAATATCTCCGAGGAGTTCAGCAAAAGCTTCAATCTGGCTACCTCCCAGTGCTGGGTAATGGCAAAGGGAAGCACAAGCCCATGGATGGGGTAATGCATACAGTGAGCACCTTCCCGTGGAGGGGTATCCAGCAGATCCGCACATTCTCTGCAGCCTGATCCCAGGCACATCACACGTAATCTTGTTCCTCCGGCTCCACTACGTGCTGGGGACCGGTTATGTCTGCCAGCCTGTGCTGGAGAAATGGTTGAGCTGATGACTTTGGTGTGGTGAGCCGAAAGGATTAGTTCCTTTGTGTGCTTATACATATAAAATAATGAGGTTTTCTTGTTAAAAATAGCTGTGGGCAATTTATGCTAAAATATATCTAACAGAAACTCCCAAAGGGATATCTTTCAGATTTTTGTTTTTTTCCTTCTTATTAATCCTACCCCGCCCTTTTTTTTTTTCTCAGGGGAAAAGAAAAGGGAGAGAAGACAAGGTGAGAGAATAAGGTGAAAAGAAAGGACAGCCCTAAACTTTACCACGATTTTTAGAGGGAAAGCGTGCAAACTTGAGGTTTCAGATTCACCTAAAAACAAGACTGAAAGAGATGGTTCCACACAAAGCAGGATCAGCTGAACATAAACCCAGTGTATTGCAGGGCTGAAATGTTCTGAATATGCTGGGAAAACTCTCCCTGTTCCTCATGCACTGTCTGTGCAATAACTTGCTTTTCCATTTGCCTTTCTCAGACTTTCTGGCTCCTGGAGAAGAGAGATCTATGGAGCACACGTTGGGTACCAGTGGTTGTTGAAACACAGACAGTTTGCAATACAATAAAAAAATTAGGAAAGAAACACAAGAAAACAAAAAGACTGAGAATATACTTACTAAGCCAGGAACTAAAGTTCCTCACACGAGCCTCCCCCTAAATTAGCATATTTAGGACCACTAATGTAATCAAGAACATGTCACTGTGACTGTTCAGTCGGACATGACAGACCCAGCACAGTCTAACCTCATCTCCACCTCTGGCTGAGTTCCCCGACACCTCTGCAATAGCATCCTTCAGTCTCCAGTACTGCAGCCTAGAAAATAAATCAAGACTGGATATTGAAATATATCTGCATGCTGAAAAATATACCCACATATTTTAAGTACCCACAAAACACAAATCCCTAAAGCTACCTGGCAACCTTAACTCTGGCTGCATTTCCATTTGACGATTCCTCAGGAAGCAGATCTAGCTTAACAGGTGCCCTTCCTGTCCTTTTTCTATGCCGCTAGAGGCATGGCTCACCTCATCCAGCTGTGACCATCTGGGTGTTTGACTAGGTCTGCTCAAAGCTAAGCTCGGAGACTGACCTAGTTTAAAAAAGATATAAAAAAAGAAAATGTATTTGTGGTGGTGGGGAGTGGTCTGCAAACCAGGTCAACTTACAGCTCATTTCAAGCTTGCCCACCTAAAGCTGTGGGTTGGTGCGCTGGAGGGCTGTGGGAGCTACCCTTGGGAGCTGGAGCAGCAGTGAGTAGCTTGCAAAGAGAGGACAGGGACGGTACAAGCCAGATGTACTAGCAAAGGGATCAGGGTATAAATTCCTATTCATCTGTCACCTAGTAAAGTTAAACCTCAGCACATCAGCAACATGACTCTCCTGTACACAGAGGCCTTTTCCACGACTTTGATAATATAAAATGTCCTCAAGGGAATGAGTGACATTCCTGTTCACTTTAAAGCCACTATCTTGGGTGCAAATGGATCTAGTTCTGCACAAACAAGAATCAAATAGTAGTTCTAGTTATAACAAGAAATACTTGGGTTGTGGAGCAATGCCAAGGTTATGTTGTTCAGGAAACCCCAATATGTCATGATGATACTCTTTTTTAATTTCCTGGCTTCCTTGTGGGTTGTATTCCAACCTGAGCTTTGCATTCTTTTCTCACATTCCCATCCCTTAATCATAACTAATCAAGGGAGGGAAAGAAATGTTAAAGAAAATTTCATCAGATAATCAAAATTCCTAACTCACAGTGGTTATTTTTTATGTTTCCAACAGATTTAAGTCTTGCTCTTGAATATGAGTGAAGATGCATTGCTTTCATACCAAAGTTTAAGAGATTTGATCTGAATAAAAATGAGAAGGAAAAAATCTATCTGTGCAGCTACTATCTCAATTCTGCCCCAAGCCCATAGGCACCTATTGGCCCATCCCAGCTGAAGCAGGACTGAGGTCTTATGAGTGTGAGATGATAAACACCAGGGAGAAAGGGATTGGGCATTGTCATCAAAAAAGGTATAACAGGAATCAGTTAAGTAAGAAATAAATGCCATATTTCTACAGTTCTGTTCCTTGCCAATACAAAAGAGTAACTAACTAAATTAAGCAGAAGAACCTTTAGAAGGAATATGACGGGAAACAAAATCCTGACAGCAAGGTCTGTTAGGCTCTGAAATAGTCCCTTGAGGGAAACAACGGACATTTGACTGGTTTGAACAATAGACTGGACAAAGCTCTGGAAAATATACAGGAGGGAATAAATATGCATTAGGAGAGGAATGTCCCAGATGACCTGATAGGTTGTTTCCATCCATAAATCTGTGACTGTGTGACAAGACCTTAGCCAGGAGAGGGTTGTGGCAACATCAGAAATGGATACACCCATATTATGTACATTGAAGCCTGGAGTGACCACTGTGACCTGCGCATTACATGAATGACAATTTATATTTTTGGAGCATTTCAGTACATTAACTGCTTCCCATCACTCATAGATGCTGGATCTGAATTATGCATGCATCTCATCACCCAGTCCAGGTAGTGTTTACGGGTTGCAGGAAGAGGGCTGGAATATTTGCATCTGTTAGATTTTCTTCATAGTTTAGATATTCAGTCTAGACCCAGGCCGCTGGCTTTGGGGACTTCCTTGCTTCTCTAATTTTTCATCTGATAATTGACTTTTGAGAGGATCATCTGGGGATTTTTCTGGGAAGAAAGTGCCCATAAGTCTGTTAATCAAGAAATGATAACATGTAAAACTATCTCTCTGTGCCACAAGGAGAAGCTCACAGTAAGAAAGTAAATAAACAGTGATGAAATGGATAGAAAAATAGCGATCGTTTAGGTTAATGGTAGATTATCAGTAGTCTTAGTACCAGTACCATCCCTTCAATAACTTTAATTCTTAAAGGAATTGTGCTCTTCTCCTAATGGTACAGCACTGCTCTGTTTGACCTTCTCACTGATTAATGGCACCAGAGATGAATACACTTTTCCTGTGGGTGTAACACAGCCATAAGGAAGCATGAACTCGTTCCCCAACAATAGAGTTGGGCTTAGCATTAGACATTCCCTTTTTTATCTCCTTAAAAACAAAGCTCTCTTTCAGACCTGCACATACCTACACTCCTTCTGATGGCTCCTCCAGAAGTTAATCCTTCATAAAAAACAGGGTCCAAAGACACCAGTAGACCCCTCTGAGCTCTGATCCTTGTTGCCTTTCATTCTCCTGGATAACCATGCATGCAGTGACACTTTCCATGCCTTTCTTTGCCCTGCATCACCAAAGCTCAGCATCCTTCCTCTCCTCCACCCATTCAAACGCACCAGCAACAATTCGGCACTGACTTCCACCCATCACATTTCAGCAAGTGCCTGCTGGCCTCTCTGCACTTTTCCCCCTCTCCACACAGGACCCTGCCGAGAGGGAAGAGTGCAGTGCTTGGAGTCAGCCAGGAGAAGTTTCCTTTGCCATTATTTAGTTCTGAAAAGCTTAATTAGCCCCTCATTATCAAGACAGACTGACAAAAGGCAGTAATCAATGGTCCACTCGGACAAAGAAAGAGCACTGGTGATTGCCGTTATTAATTCTGGGAATATAATTCTGTGTACTACTGAGAAATCTCACTGATTCAGGCTCTGAATGCAATACATGCAGCTCAGAGCACACCTTGTACGTGTGTATTCACGCATATAGGCACAAGTGCGCATGTGTATCCATCTCCTGATGTGTATCAGCTTGAGGGGTTGGATGTGAGCTAGTCTGTACTGCTCCATTTTGACCGGGCTTGTCTACAGCTATAATGCTATCTGATCCCTTTTATTGCCCTGCCAGGTGCCAGCGCTGATCAGTGTACTACAATGACAGAATATGAACATTGGTTTCTCCAGACATCGCAAAACTCAGTCCTTCCTCTTGGGTCCGAGGAAATAGCTCAGATTTCCAAAAGTACTTAAAAAACAAAGGTGGATGCTAAGCAAGATGTGATGCTGTGTGGAATTATGCCCCTCATGTGCCTGGGTTAATCTGCTCCGAAAATCCAAGTAGACACCTAACTGCAATTTTAAGGGCTTCAGTCCCTTCAAAACAAAAGCTGTACCAGCCTGGCCCCAGGGGCAAAGTGCAGAAAAACAACTGGCAAGGAGCTCTTCCTGGCTCCCACTCCAGTGCGATACACCAAGGACGAGGTGGGAAGAGATGCTGGCACTTGAGAAAAGAAGGAGCTCATCTCGGGAAAGAGAAGGAATATTTTTTTTAGCACTTCAGCTGAGTCGTATTTCGATGATGCAACTAGATTTTAGCACGTAGGGGAATGACTAGGACAGTCTTGACATGCAAGCCCTGCTGCCGAGTGTAGTTAAAAACTGCTGTGATTTCCTCATAAACTTTGTTAAAGGCTCATGTGGCAGGAAAAGAAAATATTAACGCTCTGTCCTTTTATTGAGATTTTGTTCTTCCCAAGAAACAACACACACCTAAAAGCATGATCTCAGAGATCACAAACACAGATGAAAGTCACTTCAGCGTCCAGGGAGCCTCAGACTTGGCTGTAGCGCTAGAGACCATGCACCGACACACAAAAGTGTCTGCAGTGGTCTCCAAAGCACCATGCGTCCTGGCCAAATGTGCTGGACAGCAGGAAAAGGTTGAAAACAAGCAAATGCCAGGGAAAAACAAACAAAAAAATCCCCAGGTTTTCCCTGCTGGCCCTGGCCTGCCCACACGGCTGTGTCACGCACAGCAGGTGCTCGTGGTGGCACCGATTCGCCCGCAGTGACGGTGGTGGGGCAGGTGCTGCTTGGACGCCTCGCTCTTGCTTGCTCTGCTGCCCAGTGAATCGATATTTAATCCTGCGCCGAGGAGCTGTTAAACCTGCTCACTCCAGGGATGATGCAGCCAGAGTTTCGAGTGCCTTTGCAGAGCTCTAAGGCAGTACTTAGTGCACTTAGTGGATGCAGGCAGCCTGTGGGGTCCAACTTGCCAAGAAATGCGCCCAGTGTGAGCCCAGGAGAGCAGCTATGGCTCTGCAAAAGGGAACTGGTCATTCAGAGTGACTGAGTATTGCTGTGCCCCACAGCTCCCATGTCCGCACTGTGAAAGTGTGTTGGGCCACTGAGAAAATGGATGTCACCCTGTAAGTAGCCCCAGAAAGTGCTGATGAATGTTCTGGCGCAGCAAAATTATTCATTTCCTTTTGAAGATGCACAGTAAAGCTATGATGATAAATGGAATAGGCCCAACTTCAGGAGTCCTGGCCAGCACACGTGTCCTGGTTGCTCACGTACCTCTGTCTCAGAGGAGACTGGACCCAACATTCTTTCTCCAGGGAGAAGTCCCAGTATTTCCCACAACCGATGCCTTTAATGACAGGTAACTGACAGCAGAAGAGAAAACTGCAAGAAAAGCACTGCTCCATGGAAAGCTGTCCTGACACCTGCTTCCACCAACAAGGGGCCCAAGAGGGAAAGCAGACCTCCTGTTCTTCCCTGCAGCTCTGATACTCATCTGCTCAGGCTGAAATTCAGCTTTGCCTCCCTTCCCTCTGGCGAACACGCTTACCTCCACCTGTCAGACTCCTGCTAAACATGACGTAAATCCCAGCAAATGTCAGTTTACTGAAGTGAGCTTAGAGCCTTGAGCTGATAGGAGTTAGTGCTGTCAAACACCACACTCCTCTCTCGCTGTTCTCATGGGAATGCAACCCACTGGGCCACATAGCTTGGATTCCTTATAGTCATCAGGTCTGTTGTTCTGTGATTTATGATAAAGAGCTGAATAGTTAAGAATTAAAGCTACATCTCTGTGTCAAATCTACTATTAAGTCTTGTAAAACCCTAACTAATCCTCAAAGAAGCCTTTTTCCCCTTCAGGGCAAAAGGAGGGGAAAGCCTTCGTTTTCCCCCTTTTCACTCCCATATTTATTTTAATTCAAACTGTCCAGACCTCTTTCTGCAGAAATTTCTTTTTCACTCAAAAAATATCCCAATAGTGGTAAAAGCAACATGACTCATATAAATCTGCCTGATCTGCACAACTTTGCAGTTAATTTGGTGTCCCTATGTTCTTGTTCCTGCTGTGTTCACTTTCCATGAACAGAAAGCAAAAATGTTCATGGAAAATGGGTTTCAGTGGCATGTACATGAGTGTTCCTGGAATTCTAATTTTACATTTTCAGTAAAAGCATCTGCTTCCATACCAGGGTGAGCAGGAAAAAACAATAGGACACTTAGCTGACCATTGTGCAACCATCTTCGCTCAATCCAGAGCACAGAAAGTGCAAATGTATCCCAGCAAATGCAGGAAGAGCAGTATCATTTGCAGGTATTAGCCAAGCAGGCCAAAACAACTAAAATTGAATGACATGCTATGATCTGTTCATGCCAGATGTGTTTAATGTTCGATTTTGGCAAAATGTTCCTTGCAGGAGGAGATCTGTTTGCAACTCCAATAGGAAGGTAAGTATATCACATCTGATAGATCCTAAATTCCCACCTACCTATAGAGTGTGTAGAACAGCTCTCCAAAATACCATGAAGCTACCTTGCCAGAAACGTGGAAGAAATGATCAACAAGAATAGACACTATATTTCTACAATCTTGGCTAGAGTTTCTACAATCCCTTCCAACCCTTGACTAGATTTGTCTATGGACACAGAATAAGCAAAGGACTGATGAAAAATCCAGTGGTGAAAAGGGACATAAGACACAGGAAAAAAAAAAGAAAAGAAAAAAAATGGCAAAAGAAAAGTGCTGTCAAACATAATGAATCTAAATTCACAGCCTCAGTGGCTGAGAAAAATGAAAGATGAAATCGTCTGGCTCTTGGGGTCAGGACTTTAACTTGCTGCTAATATCATTTATAACATAAAGCAGTGTCACTGCGTGAGTCTGGATTTAGCAGCCCCGCTTTACCTCAGGAGCGGGAGTGACTAAACTCCCTGTCTCTGTAAACAGAGTGACCAGGGCTCGGAGCGGGACGGCCGCGGCTCGGGGACGCGGCTGGGCAAGGGCCGCTGCGGGTGCGTGGGCAGCCCCAGGACAAGGAGCACGCACGGGGAAGAGCAGCGCGGCGGCAGCGGCGCCCAGGACGTGCTCTGCGCTCGGGCTCGCCAGGCCGGGCCAGGCCTCGCGCCCCGTGCCAGCGAGTTCCACTTCGCGGGGAAGGAGCCCAGGAAACGCCGAAGCTGCAGGATCAGTAAAAGAGATGTTAGCGTGAAACAATAAAAATAGCAGCAGCCAATTGCTCGGGCCAGGCCGCTTCGCTCGAGGGGCTCTAAGGGAGCTCAGACTGAAACTGTTTGGTACAATAGCACAACTGTTGCTGCAATGGCGTCGCACCGCAGGAATGGAAGGCGGCAAATGTTACACTCATTTTTTAATAAGGGCTTTTAGAGGCAGTGTCAAGACCTGTGGACTGCAAGCTGAACTTCTGTACGAGGCAAATTGACAGAAACCATAACAGAGACTCAAACGGCTAGATATGCAGGTAAATGTGATACATCGGGAAAGAGTCAGCACAGTTTTTAGAGCACACAGTCATGCATCACAAATCCATTAGTGCTGAGACCTGTGCAAGTCAGCATATTCATAAAAGATACAACTGCAAAGAGCTGCAGAGCAATCTCAGAAAGCTGAATGACAGGTTGATAAAATGACATATGAAATTACTGTCAGCAAATACAAGGCAAGGAGCACAAGCAAAACTAACACTAGCTACATGCAGATTAGGGGGTGTAAGTTAACAGGAGTCAGGGAAGAAACCTTAAAGTCACAGACTTTGTGACACACTCCCAGCTTGCTGTTCAAAGAATAACAAAAAAGTAAAAAAGTGGGGGGAAAGGAGCTTTAGGAATTGCTACAAAAAGAAAAGAGAACCAAGAAAGTCTATGCCTTGACTACTAGGGTGCAGTTCTGCATATGTTCAGTCTAGAAAGGATGTAAAAGCATCAGGGAAGATGGAGAAGAGATGACATGGAAATATGGAGTGGTTTCCACATGTGGACAGACTAACAATGCTAGTGATCTTCTGCTTGGCCACCTCAGCAGAGAAAGGATGTGAGAGAAGGCCTACCGACTCATGAGCACCCTGGAGAGCTAAACAAGAAAGCATTATTCATTGTATCCCATAAGAGAAAAGGAGTAGAAACTCATTTATTGGGCTGCAGGTGTGAAAGAATGAGAATACTTCTTGAACACAATGAAAAAACTGAACTGTAGCACTCGTTACAGGATGCTGTGGAGGCCAAAATAAATAAATAAATAAAAATAGACGAATTCAAGAAGTGGTTAGCCAAATTCTTGAAGACTCGACCCATCTGCGCCTGCTAAGCACATTGACCAAGATGGCACTGAGGAATCCCCTTAGCTGCAGTTTGCTCAGAGCTGAGCTGATAATGTGCAGAGGGATCATATTATACTTGCCATGTCCTTACATCCTTTTCCTAAGCATCTGTTTCTGAAACAAGCTACTTTGGATGAACCTTTGGTTTGGGTCAGTATCACTGCATATATATGGCAGATAATATAAAGCCTCTGTTAGGAAATTGATATTTATGGCAGGTGATCATAAAGTTTGTTTGTTTCCCATGAAAGTCTTCCTCTGGTTGTTGTATAATATGGCATTTCTGTCCTAAAAATTCATCATGCCCCTGGCAGTGTGCACCAAAGACCAGCTCTTTCTTGACCTCGCATAGTCACTCTTTTAAATTCATAAACCTCTGAATTACCTTTATCATTGATTTAACTGTCACCACAAAAGTAATTAGCAGTCATGAAATAAGCCAGCAACTGTATCTGAAGCAATGCCCCCCGACGCACGAATTTCCTCCTATTAGTTCTTAAATTAATTCTCCTTCATTGCATGAAGCCTTATTCTCACATTGTGGGATGAGCAAAATGGAAGTACTGATCTCTTTCTATCTCATGCACCATGATTTTGCGCACTCAAAGGCTCTCCCTTCTGCAGCTCTCCTTTCTAGCTGACACAGGCCAAGATAAACTATCAATGACGTTCAATGCATGGAAGTCCGTACCTTCCCGAGGTGTGACTATCACTCTTATCACAATGAGGGGAAACGTAATGGCTTTGGGGAGCAAGTCATCCATCGCCTGCAGGAGGGGAGGAGGAGAGGGACGAATCCCTCCCTGCCATGGCTGGATCTCACTGACACTAAAGTGCTTGGCTCGGTGTCTGCGCTTGACTTGCTCAATGCAAAAACAGCCTGTGTTTTTCATTGCTACTGGTCTAACATCTCTTGCCAGCTCTAAGCACTTCCTCTTAAAAAACAAAACAAAACAAAAAAACAAAAAGAAAATAAGAAAGGTTTGATCATTCACTTTTGGGGCCGTGTTAAAATTGCCAGCATTTGTTCCTTCTGAAGGGGGGAAAAAACACCAATTTCAGACTGGAAAAGAAAGGAAAAGGAACTAGGTACCCAGTTGCAACATAAGAAATGAAGCCAAGAAAAACAACGTCTCAAGAGATATTGAGGACAAAAACAAATGTGGTAAACAGGAGCAGAGACAGATTTCAGAGGAAAGGCAGGAAGACAGTGACTAAAGCACCATGAGCTAAATAGTGTACACATGGAAACTGAGTCCAAGGTTTCTTTGTTCTTATTTTTCCTACTAATTCACAGGAATCATGGACCTGCTGAGATCCCTCTGTACCCCCAGGTCAGTTATGTCAATGAAGCTGGTGGAGCTGCGCGCTGATTTATTTTCAGTAAGAAGAAACAATTTGAGATTTTGTCGAATTACTGTTTTTTCCAAATAATGCACTGAGAACCTCACTGAAGCCAGCAGTTAGGATTATTCTTCAACCAGTTTGCACGAGTCAGATGATTAAAAAATAATTAGAAATTCTGCCATGATTTTTCATATTGCAAAGATCTTAAGTTCAGATGCAGTCACACTGAAACAAAACACTAGAAAAACACGTTTGTGACACTGTTACCAGTTCAATAGTCATGGTAAGTAGGTACAGTGCTGCGTCCTTTCCAGCTGAGCAACCAGTTCCTTTCTACCTCAAAATAAGAAATCATCTCTGGCTATGTTCAAGCACTTGCTTTAATTTTTGAGAGCAATGCTCAGAGGAAAGGGAGTAAATGAAGTAAAGCTGGGGGAAAGACTGGGGCACTGGGATAGTTTTGTTCCACAGCCCTGGAAGCATGGGCAGGCCAGGCTGTCCCCAACTCCTCTGCCAGCGTGTCCTCACTGGCCCCTTTCCGCACAGGCCTCCTGCCAATCTAGGCCTTCACCTTCTTTCCATATTCCCTCCTTGCTCTCTAGGCCCCACTTGGCAAATAACATTCCTGCTAGTTTCAAGCCACTGGATTCAAAGGCAACTGCTGCTGTTGCGAGGTAAAGGTGCATTCCCACCACAGCACAGAGGTACCCCCAGCCTAATTAAGCCTGGATCTTGCCAGTAAGTTCATTTAAAAAAAAAAAAAAAAAAAAAAAAACTCAAAATTATATTTGAAAGGTTCTAATTAAGGACAAAACTCTGCATCTTGGAATCCTTCTTTCATCTCTCTTCCCCTCTGCTTTTTCCATCCCTGCCTTTGCCTCACTGGGGCATCTGCTGGGTCAAGGTGACCTGGAGCGAGCGCTTATCTGCTAACGACCGAATCCTGCTTGACCATTTTCCCTCCGTAGACCACGTTTACTGTCAGATTTTATAACCCGATTACTACAGACTTGGGTTAGATTCAAACAGATTGCCCAGCAGTGAAAGGCTCAATATCCCATTATCAGATTTGCGAGTTAGCCATTCCTCTTCATTTAGTAATGTAATAGAAAGTGTCAGTAACGTCCTAGGGAGTTAAGCTTTAGCAGGAGTCTCAACTATGTGAGGCACATGCATATATCTGGAGCTTTCACGAGCAGGAAATACTCCACAGAACCATATGCAGAACAGTTTTAAAACATTTTTTATTTAAATATTAAATAAAACACATCAACTAATCATTTTGGTGTACATCTCATTTAAACATAAGAAATAAAATGATTGTTCAGTCATGATAAAAAATAAACTATACATCTTAATTAAACCAATCACATAGTGTCTTTAAATACCCTATTGCATTGCAGTCTGCAGAACAGCACTGTCAAAGATATCTACAAAAAAAAAACCCCAAACTTTTTAAAATGACCTCTTTCTGCTCCTGCAATAAACCCAAAGAGGTTCTACAGCAATTGGAAAAGGGGAAAAATTACTATGAAAGTAAAGTGCTTGTCATTGCGTAGGGCAGAAAACAAAAGAATCTGTGGCCTTTTGATCCACAGCTTTGAACAAAGCAAATATCCAAGAGGAAACAAATCTGCAATTTAAGTCATGTGCCACCCCTTCCAGAACTGAAGGCAGAGTCGCTGCTTTGTGATGAGCTGGTTTCTTCTCACCCTCCCCTCCTGTCATCTCCCACAATGTTTTGTGTTTTTTTTTTTTTTTCTTTAAACCACAATAAATATGCGTGAAACTTTGGTGTTTTCTCTGCTGCAAGGCACCAGTCACTCAGAAATTCAACTTTGAAGCTTCCGGAGCAGCAGCAGCAGCAAGCTGGAAGTGTAGCGATGCGGCCCCACGGGTACCACTCACAGAGAGAGAGAGATGGTTTATGGAGAGCCACAGACAGAGCCACGCGACATCTTCAACCCTGCCCCTTCCCACCGATTAACCAGGTCAATCTTTGGCTTTTGTTAAATAAAAAAAGTAAAATAAGCTGGTATTTGCATTACCTGCAAACGCGTAATACTGGGGGTTGCGGGAAGCCAGGGTGAGTTGAAGGCACCCAGTGCCACGCCGGGGAGATGGGTCCCGTACGCGAGGGGGGAGGCGGCAGAGCGAAGCCCTTCTCGCCCGGCCGGCGTCCCCCGTCGCCGCCCGTCCTCCCTCCGCGCAGCCTCTGCGGGCACCAGCGGGAGTCTCGCTCCACCTCGGCGCGGAGCGGTGGCCGCGGGTCATACCAGAAACACAACGTGAGCATATTACAAAATATAAAAAATAACTAGTGTTATATATTGTTTTCTGCTTCCTATTTATATACATATACAGCATTAAAAACCGTACATAAAAACACCTACCTAATCCAAAACCTTATTTTTGCTAATATGCCAAAAACAAACCAACCAAAAACAAACACCCAAAGATTGTGCTGTTTTACTCGCTTTTAATACAGTTTTGTTCAGAAATAGCTATACTCTGTTAGAGTAGAATTCGTTTCTAGCCTATTCCTTTTGTCTTTGTCAGCATATAATTATAACCTCAATATTGCACATTTCCCCAAGAGTCAGTTCTATTTGGACCCTGATAATGAAATGCATAAAAACATAATTAGCAGCGGAAATAAAAACGTGCAGCACTACGAAATACCTCTCAGGCCTCTTTACAGGCAGCCTTCAGGATGGCTTTTTAAGAAGAAAACCCTTCCCGCCACCCTGCCAACACTAATGCTTCCTTCCTCAGTGCCTCTGTAGGAATATGAAACAAAATAGCATTTATAAAAGGATTTTTAAAGATTATTTAGACCTACAGAATACATGCATGTGTGTGCATATCTATATATACATATATATGTGCACACACACCAGGCCCAAACAAACACATCCCCCAAAGGCCAGAAACTATGTAATGTGGAACCTGATATTAAGGGAAACATTTTCAAGAGATTATTTCTTCTGTGCTAATTAGAACTTTTTTTTTTTTTTTTAGCTTTTCCAGCTGACAAATCGAGCAACAAGTTCACAGTTTTCATTTGAAGTATAAGTATCTGGGAGGTGTGGGATGGGGATGTTGGTTCTTTTAGAGCAAGGTGAGTGTTAACTGAACTAAAAAAAAAAAAAAAAAAAAAAAAGAAGAAAAAAAACAAATGGCAATGCTTCCCCTTTTGTCTTCTATGGATGCAAAATGGTGCATGCCACTGTTTTTTGTGTTTATTTTCTTTAAAAAGAGGTAATCATTTTCACAAACCCATAAATGAATATTGTGAAAAAGGGAGGCTCTGGTCCCTTCTTTGAAAAGCCTTTCCCTGCTGTGTTCACCACTACTGACAGCTGCTAATCTTGCATAACAGCAGAGCTGTATTGGTCTTGACTTGAGTACAGTACCGAAGAGTTCTTCCCCAACCACATCCCTCCCTGTCCCCACAAAAGCCCCACCCATCTTCCCCATCATTATTTTTCCTTTTTTTTTTTTTTTTAAAAAAAAAAGAAAATCAGTTTCTATTCATATTTGTTCAGTGCAAGAATAGTAGAAGCAAAAAGACATACATATTGCTTGTTTCTGTTCTGTAAAATTGCTAGCTTTCGGAGCCAGGCAGCCTTTTCACATACTTTGAAATTTATTGCTTCTGAGAGTCACTCGTCCGCACGACACCGGCCAGCCAGGGCCCTGCACGGGCCACGAACGGCAGTGAAAGGTCTTTGCCAAAGAGCAGCGGGAGCCGCAACAGCCGGGGCTCTCATTTGACCAGGACAAACTTCCCCAGCTGGCTGGAAGTCAGGTCCTCCATTTCACAATCCCCGTGCTGCAGAGCGACGGTGTCGTAGCTCGGAGATGGAGCAGAGAAACTCTGTTGCTGAGAGAAGGTGGTGCTGACTGGAGAAACGCTGCTGCTGATATAGAGGTGAGTGTCTAGAAGGTGAGCTGCTGAGGACACCGGTGACACGCTTACGCCAAAGAAGTGGGGTTGGAGCAGTTGGCTGTTGCCACCAAAGGCCAGCTCAAATGAGTTCTCCCGTTGCAACTCTGACAACAGAAGCGAATTGGATGCTCTGCAGGTGCCTGTGCCATCAGAGGAGGGGATGCCCTTTGCTACAGATGGCTGAGATGTGTGAGGACACGCCGGCTGGAGCAGCTGGTGATGCTGCAGCTGGAGCATTCTGAATAAAATCGAAGGGTCGAAGAGGTTAACTTGTGTTGCTAAGATTGGTTCATCCCTGCTTTTTTGCTCCCACGCCCCAATCACAATTTCCCGTTTCCTTCTCTACTGAAACCTCTCCTTGCCCAGCCAGGGCAACTAAAACAACTACCTCCCACGTCATCGTGCTTTCACTTGCCTTTCCTCATGTCGGAGAGGAAGACTATCACCAAAAAGTTATCTAGTCACAAACCAGCCTGCTAATAATAGATGTTCTAGAGACAGCACACGCAGATAAACCAGAAGCTCAATTTTCCATCTCGTTTCACTGGGAATGAAGAGGTGCCACCACACATGACATTTGAGGCCACTGGAACTGTGCCTCCTTTGCGGGCTGTAACTTTTCCAAATTACAAGGTCTCACACTTCCTTGTCATGGGAAAATTACAGGAGGGCAGAGGAGGCAAGGAAGCATTCCCAAAACTAACAAAGAAAAACACAGCTTGCAAAAGGGAGAAGCAGTGTTTTTCCCCACAGTACCAAGAACATCTGAATTCAGCAACCTCCAAATATTTGGACATTACAATTTCTGAGTGGAACAGCGAGCCCTGCACTACACTTCCCAGAGCAGGGAGCCACAGAGGAAGTTAAGCAGTTTATCTGCTGCCACACAGCAAAGATGAGAGGAGAGGAATCCCGAGGGACCAGAATCCCAAACCTCTTTTGTTGTCCTGATTCCTGCTCTACGGGCCACAGCAAAGCAACCCAGATGGACACAACACAACTCCTGCAAGGCAGCTTCTCACCTCTGCTGCTGGAGCACCTCTTCCAGGAGGCTTCTCCCCTCCCTGCTGCTCCCGCTGCTGCTGTACACACAGGTGTTGGGCTGTACGTGTTGGAAGGGGCTCATGGTGCTTCTTGCTGCCCGAGAGGAGGACGAGGACTGACACACCTGCCGAGCAAAGCCCTTGATTTTATTCAAGCCAAGAAACCCCTTGGCTCGAGCGTTCTTCCGCAGCTGCTGCCTGAAAGCCTTCAAGCCTGTGGACACGAGGAAGAGAAATGAACTTTAGATCTCCTTATCATTTACCTGGGAGCCTACTTTATAGATCAACCTTTCTGGGCAGCTGCCTTTATTTATATGAGAGCTAAGCTAGAAGAAGCCACAATTCTTTAGTTCACGTTCAGCCCTCCGCCTGATGGTTAGAACAGTGCTCGGGATGGTTCCACTCTAGCACCGATGGACACACACTCAGCTAAGGGAATGCTGCCAGAAAATGTATTTTTGGAAGTGAGGGAAGGGGTCTCCAGTCCCACTCACATCAGAAGGAATGCCTTCATGGTCTTGCTAAGTCAAGATCCAAGAAGCTCCCACCTGGGCAGCTTTTTCAGGGCACCTTTCCATCCTCAGGGACCAGGATTACAAGAGACAGAGTACCCAGGCAGCTCCCATTTAACACCAACACAGGCAAACAAGTGCCACCCTTCCCGATGACAGTTGGCAGGGTGTGATCTCTGGCAATGAAGCAGGGCAGGAGTTACCTTGAGTTAATGAGGTATCGGATGCTCGCCTTCCTTCCTGGAAGCTGACAGGCAGAAGAGAAGCACCTCCCACGCAGCCCTGGGCTTGTAACACTGGAGCGTCAGACTGGGAAGCTAGGAAGGCTGAAGTCATCCTAGATGTGGCTGGGCTCCCCATCATTACTTGACCTGCCAAACAACTGCTCAGGGTCACCGAGCTGTCATTTGAAGATGAAGTAAGGCAGCTGTCTGAGCTAGTTCCTTCTGTGGGGCTTGCTGAAGAGGAAATGACTATACCTGCAGAGAGGACGGAAGGAGAAAAAGAGCATTCCCAAGGTGAGTACAGGAAAAAAAAACAAACGTGACATCAGAGCATTCCGCCCACCTACACTAGCATTAGCGAGCAGCTGCGAGCCACAGAGGTGTCCAGCGCTCTGCTCAACTCCAGCAAGGGGGTTGTACCTCTTTAGCACAATAGCTCTGACAAGGGAGTTTTATTTTCAGATTTTTTTTGCTCATTTGTTTAATTCACAAGGTCTAGTTGTGCACCAAATATGGTTAGGGATAAATCACTTTCAAACTCAGGCCCCACATACAGTAGAAGGCAGGCAAATCAAACAGAGAAGGGCTATGTCCTGCTGGCAAGGACAATCTAGATGAAATAAGCATTGCAGTATCTCTTCCTGAAGATCCATGCTTATTCACAGCACGACAGAATTGGGGAAGGCAGAGTGTACCCGCCAGGCTTTTCTACCCCAATCAAAGCAAAATTAGCACATTGCCTCTGAGCATTTGTCTGTCCTCACAGCCCTTCTCCATCCCTCCTTCCAGCTGTGGACACCCTCTCTCCCTCCCAAACTTACTTACATGGAGGGGTGTGCTGATAGAAATGAGTGGTGACCTCAGCCAGTGTGTGCCTCCTGCTGGTGTTATTAGGGATGCGGATGGGGTCGTACCCCTTAATTTCATCCTCCAGCTCTTTCTCTTGTCTTACTTCTTCACTAATGGTGGTTTCCAGCAGGCTGTTGGGGGAAATGGATCGGTTCCGGAAAAGTCCATTGAAGTTGGTATCCACAGGAAAGAACACAGGCTGCAAAACATGTCAGTTTACAGGGTGAAGAGTGCTTCTTCTCTGGCACGTCTTTAGCACTCACTGGTAAGCAGCTGTTACAACATCATGCTCAAACATTGAACAAAAGCTTCGAGGAAGAGAACAGAGTCACAGCCTCTTTCATTTTAGTAGAACAATAAAAAGAAGACAGAAAGACAGACAGAAAGACAGACAGAAAAAGTTGCACACAGTGAGAACACCAACCTGCAATGGATTGTTCAAGTCACAGTCCATTTCTGCCTGCAATGGTGGCTGAACCAGGCTCTGAGGTTGCTGGTAAAGCAGAGATGATCGCAGAGTTTCACTAGTGAGACCATCCTGAGGCATCTGAAGACAGAAAGACCCACAGAAGCCATCACATACATTGCAGTTCCAGGTGACTCCAAACACTGTCAGCTCAAGGAATTTTGAAGACTCTTTCCCTGCGAGCTCTCTCCTTGCACATTCCCCCAAAATTAACTAAGCCACTTTTTTTTCAGTGCCTACACAAACGCAAAGCTCCTTCTTTTAAGTGAGGCAATTAAACTGGAAGTGTAATTTAAAAAGGCATTCAGAGGACCCTTTAAAGTGGAGAGGAAAAGAAATTAAATATCAAAAAAAAAAAAAAAGCACAGGTTGCTTCTGAGGACTCTACAGGATGTGTAACAAAGAACAGTAACTGATCTGTGCCTGAGAGGGCAAATTTCCATAAGAGACCTAATCCTCTGGCTCATTAGTGACAGGCACCAGAGGCAGACTATTCGGTGGCCACATCTACAGCTGCTTATTAGGAAATGGGCCATTAGTACTTAATCAGCCTCCTGCTGAAGAATGGTCGGCCTTGTCCTCTGGTTAGAGGAGGCAAGGATCAGAACTGACTTTCAAAAGCCTCACAGTTACCATCTTATGTTTTTCCATTCTACATTTTTCTTTAAGAAATAACAAAAGAGGAGAGGAAAGGAAAAAAAAAAAGAAAGAAAGAAAGAAAAGAAAACAAAAGACAAAGCCTTCCAGGGAAATAATTCTCTTCCTTACCTCAACATTGCTGATGTCAGAGCTCCTCGGCCTTTGCTGACGGCCAGTTGCTGGACGACTCGAGAGCTGGCTGCTTCGATACTCCTTGAGGCGCTCCAAGAGCAGGTAATAAATTGCAGCAAAATGGTTGTAACTGCTGTTTTGTAGAGACTAGAAGACATTCAGAAGACCTTGGTGTTATGGAAAACTCAGGACACGAACAGCCAAAACTCATCACTAAGGCTGCATAACAACATACTCAAAAATGAGTTAATAAACAGAAAATCGGTGAAGCACTTCTCACCTCAACAGTTCTCTGCTTGTCAATGCCAAGTGTTTGCATGATTCCAAGGACCTGTTCATTGTAGTCACCCAGGTTGGAATTGTAGTTTTGCATGGAGAAGGACAAAGACTGCTGCTGTTGGAGAGAGGGGTCAGCTTGCATCCACTTGTGCTGCTTTATTTGGGAAATGGTTATTCGCTTCGTGGGGTCCACAACCAACATCCGTCGGATTAGTGTTTCACAGTCTGCATGACAAAGAACACACATGAGCAAGGAGCAAAAATAACAGTAGAGCCCCAGGTCATTTCTAAGAAACCTTCCCAGTAATACTATTGTTGATGTCTATGAAAACAGGAATTAAAGGTTTCTGAGCAGCTGATGCCAGGTCTTACTACCATATAGTCAAAACCAGCAGAGTCTTGAAGTGAAACTCACAAGAGGGTTATATATAAACCAGCATGTCACTACAGGAAACAAATCTGTACTGGATATCAGCAGGGTTCAGGTGAGCTCTCATGTGGCAGGAGAACTAGCTCTGAGTGGATGCAGTTTACTGATACTATAACCACTTTATGTAGGTCAGAATTTAGCACAGGACCCAGTCATATAGAAATTCTTGATCTACACATATGGCTCATGGCTAAACGTGGTAGAGGCCAGACTTCAAAAGACAGTGTTCATCTTGGAAGAGAAACACATTGACTTGCTTTTTGAATCCAAATCATCAGAGAGGTGATAATACTCTTCAAGTGCCTTTTCTCCCCAGACTGTTTATGTGTTCAAGAAACAGTGCTAAGCTTCAGTATTTCTGCTGTCCTTGACAACACAACCTCACTGAAACAGACCCCTTTTGTACAGTTACACAGAATCACAAAGAATCACAGAATGGTTGAGGTTGGAAGGGACCTCTGGAGATCATCTAGTCCAACCCCCCTGCTCCAGCAGGGACACCTAAACCACCTGGCACAGAGTGGCATCCAGGCAGGTTTGGAAGATCTCCAGAGAAGGAGACTCCACAGACTCTCTGGACAGCCTGTGCCAGGGCTCTTGTCACCCTCACAGTAAAGAAGTTCTTCCTCACATGGAGAAGGAACTTCTGTGTTTCAGCTTGTACCCATTACCCAAAATTACAGCCATCTCAGCACTGCAAACTAGTCTTGTTGAACCTTTTTTCCCCTCTCTCTTGTAGTGAATATTCCACATACTAGGAGTATTCTTCATACTGTTTTTCTCATCCACAAAGATATTCCAGCCTATGACAGCCTTTTACATGTACCATAAAGCAGATCCTACAAGAACATGTACAACCTCCCTCAACAATAAGCACTGCCCTAAAGAAATTCCTGGACACCCAAAAAGGAAAGTGATTGCCAGCTACAAAACCAGCCCCATTTGTCATTGTCCCAAGAAGGAACATGACAGTTAGTCCTGCCTAGTCACCGTTGACCCATAGCCCCTTTTCCAACATTAAGGACATGAAAAAAGCACCTTCAGACATGAAGTAAGGGATGCGGAACCGCCCCTCCAGCACTCTTTGCCTCAGAGTTGGTAAATTGGGTCCATCAAAAGGCAGAGAACCACAGACAAGGACATACAGCACCACACCAAGGCTCTGTCAACAGAAAACGGCACAGCCTGTGAGTGATTCCAGTATAAGCAGTGATTATGAAAGCCAAGAGACCCTTACAAAACATGGTATTCCTTAGAAATTGCATTTCAAGCTCACCCATATGTCAAGGTGAGGTCCTTCATATTCTTTGCCTTCAAAAACTTCTGGAGCTGCGTAAGGTGGGCTTCCACACCATGTGGAGAGAGGCTCTCCTGATTTGTAGAAGTTTCCAAAGCCAAAGTCTGTAACAAAGGAAAAAGCCTGGAGTGAGACATCACTACACACATCAACATTTCAGGAGTAGGGAAAAAAAAAGAGAGAGAGAGAGAGAGAGGGAAGGGAGCAGATGTGCTGGTCAGCTCTCTGCCTATCCATTTAAGCTCATCTCTTGAATTTAGAGAAATACCAATAATTATTCTTTTATTTTCAGTTACAGTACATTTATAGGATGGTCCTAGGGGGACTGAATTTGACTATGTGCCTGATGTTGTTTAAAGGGAGTAATCATTTATTATTACCTGCTAACTTGATGTTCATGTTAGCATCTAGCAGAAGGTTCTCTGTTTTCAGATCTCTATGCACTATATGGTGGCTGTGACAATATTCCACTGCAGAGAGTATCTGCCAGAACTTCTTCCGTGCTTCATTTTCACTTAAGTGTCCGTTGGAGGTCAGATGATCTGCAATACAAAATAAGAGTCATGAGAATTACAAACACCCAGAGGAAGTTTTCATAATCCTGCAGATGCAATTTGTTAATCAGAATATATGTTACTCATGAAAGACAACAATAAAGCTATGGTTTCTGAATCTAAAGAACTATTGGCCTCAGTAGTGAGAACTTACCAAACATCTCTCCATTCTTGGCAAACTCAGTAACGATGTAAAGCATATCCTTTGTCTCCATAACCTGTCAAGATACAAGAGAGGATGTGTTAAAAAATGCACATCTCTATAGTTTGATTCTTTTTTGATTCTCAAATACATCAGTTCAATTATTTATTTGACGCAGCAGCTGGCAGTAAGGGTGTCTAGCTTTGCAACACAATATTCTTTCCATGAAAACTGCTAATGAAAAGATAACAAATCAATGCACGTGCACCTAAAATATACAGTGACTCCCATGCTCTTGTTCTTCTTATCATTACCATGCCACCTAATCTCCCCAACATAGTTGATAACCATTTCAATAATTTTATACACATCCCTGGCATTATTTCATGTTAAAATATACACACACAGTTTTACAACTAATCTGTCATACTTTGCAAATGCAAAGACATTTGAAGTTTAATTTAAACCCTTTGTTTCAGGGTTAGCAGATACTCAGATCAGAAGAGATCTTCCCAGCCTGGACAAATAAAGTAGCCGTATCCAACATCCCATTCCCATGTGGTATTGGCCAGGGGATGGCATGCCCGGGAGGCAAGTAACAGTAGTTTGTTGTTAGTGCAACTGCAGCATTTGAAGAAGTCAACAACTGCCAATATGCAGCCTAAAGTTCTATCAATCTACTATCAACTCTTTAAAACACTTGATGTTGGTTTAAATATTACAGAAGGATGAGGATAAATCTAGCCAGAATAGTTCATGTCAGTGGAGGAGGAAAAAAAAAAAAAAAAAAAAAAGGGGTCTATTTCCAAAATCAGCTTCAGTTCCTATGCCACCTCTTTCAAATGTTGCACTTCCCAGAAATGGGATACTCAAGGAGTGGATGCTTCGTGTTGGAGGAAGGAGACTCAGAAAAGGTGTTATTAAAAATAAATAAATAAATAAAAATAACCATCAAAGCTACTTCAAAGGCCCTTATTGCCAGCACTCCTAACATGCAACCTTTCTCGAAGACTCTTGTCCTCCCTTCACTACAAGTATACACAGACACAAAATGAAAATAAACAAACAGGGAGCAAAGGAAGAGAGGTTCCCAGTTTTATAAAACTGAAGGAAAGTGTTCCGGGAGAGATGCCAGCTGGATGAAATTAAGACGCCGCGCTGAAACTAAAACAATGATGAAATAATACAAGAACACACACCCTGCATTGGTATGTCGTCTAATTCCATCCCTGCTTCTCGGCCTCCACCAAACAGGTAAAGCATCAGTTACAACAACAAAGAAAAGAAAACTTTGCTGAAAAGAAATTATGGTCCCCTACAAACGTCATTTGCTCAATCAAGTGAAGTGCTTCAACTAAATGGAATTTAACCTGCTTCTGCAAAAGCTTCGAAATAATGTTTTCATCCACATCATTCCACTGAAATGAAATCAACCGATCTGTTAGAAGGCTTCTGTGTATCCTATACGGGCCCATAGGCAACAATGACGTCAAATGTTACTGCAGAAAAATTTTTCTGGTGGTGGTTAATACTATAAATATCAAGTGCTTCGTGTGTGTCGATGTCTTTAAAAATAATGCCTTGCCTAAGCACCTACCTTACTGGCTCTTCAACCTTACACATTAATTAACCTTTTTTTTTTTTTTTTTAAGCTAACAAACCCAACGGTAAGATGGCAGCTGATAATAGTGTTTACTACTGTACACGGAATTTCAGATCTGCCGTTTCATTTCTTAATCCATTCCTTTCCCCTCATGCCCTTCTATATAGGTCCAGACAGACTCTGACACATTGTCTTCTTCTTAAATTCACATGGCACTATTTAAGGTGATTAAGAGGAAATTACACCAAATACTAATTAGATCAAATATTTAGACTTTGCAAAGCAGTCCTTGCTCACTAGTCAGCTGTGTTCCTGTTTTCTGCACATTAATTTGTTCTCACCAATTAAAATATGCACATCCAGGAACTGGACAAATCTAAAACAAAAATCACATTGTAAAACTCCACAGCAATAGATCCTTTAAATTCCCTTTCAAAACCACAAACCAGATCAGAATAACCAAACAGGTTATTTCCTGACATATCTTGAGAGATGAACATTTATGGACATTGTCTTTTGCCCTTAGACTGACTCGCTTTGTCTGCCTTTTTTTTTTTTTTTCTTTTTTCAAATCCCTTCCACTGATGGCAAATGCAACTTTTGCACTTGCTGCTACGACACACTACATGCCTCTAAGTCTTCCTCCTATCAAGAGCAAGTAAGATTTCCAGGCTTCTGAACTAGAAGAGCAGAGGAGTTAGCAAAGACAAGTTACAAAAGACAAGGCAGGTAATAAGTTCCTTTCATCTGACCGTAGCAAACTTCAGCCTGCTTTTTCTTTTAAGTTCTGGGGAATATTTTGTACCAAAAACTTTTTCAAAGAATGTTGAGTATCTTTTAAAAACACCAGTTTATTACAAGCATGCTTTTTTAAAAACTGTCTAAATACGCTTGCTCTGCAAACATTCAACGTAAAATCATGTGCAAGAGAAAAGCACAAGCACATCTCATCTATACGCTGCACTTCAAAGCCGACTTCTTACCTGATACAGCTTGATAATATTGGGGTGATTCAAAAGCTTCATTATCTGAACTTCTCTATAAATCTTCTCCAGGTTGCTTGGGTCTAACCTCGTTTTGTCTATTATTTTTATTGCAACCTATGGATTTAAAAAAAAAAAACAGGTATTACAAAACTCCTACTGTTTAAAAAAAACTCTTAGCCCCAAAAGGTCCTACAAATTCACAAAAATACAAATAAAGCAGCCTCAGAAGCACAGGCTCGACAAAGCTGATTCTGTTTTTCTGAACTGCACAGAATTCACAACACAGAACTTTTTCATTTTTGTTTTCTACGTAAAAGCACTACACAGAAGGTAATGAACGGAACTGCAGAAATTAGCACTGGAGGAATTCTGTAAATCTTTTAATCCACCCCATGCTAGTGGGAAACTAACTATTAACGACTATTTTCTATTACAGTGACCAACACGACTTTTACAGATACTGCAGACTTTTACAGATACTGCAGATTACTGTTCAAACTGCAGATGGAACAGAGCTGATGTACATTAACAAATTGCTTTTGCAAATAGGTTAGATAACTGAGAGCTGCTTTTTAAATATACACAGTGCATGCATGAAATAACATAAAATCAGAAAATAAGCATGTCTAAAGTCTACAAAAGCTCATTAATTCGCTGGACTCCTAGCGAACTGAGTTATCCACTGAAGCTATTGCAACACCTAGAATTGTTATTTTTAATATGCTCTTTGTTTTGGTTTAGTATTCTTTGTTTTAGTTCTGTCAGTTCCATTTAACACACCAGGGAAACTTCTGAGTTCCCAGGAACGGCCGCACCAACGACCGCCGTGCAGCCCGCCGCTCCGCTGCACTTTGCGCAGCTTCCCGCCTTCCCCTTGATCTCCGATGCCAGTTTATTTTACTATGTTTGCGGAGATAACGCGGCCCGCCGCCGGCAGCTCGGCAAACATCACGCGTGTTTTAGCGCGCGGCACCCCTGGCAAACCCCATCCTGCCCGCGTACGCACCTGCGTCTTGGTCACCCTGTGCCTGGCCAGCTTCACCACCGCGAAGTTGCCTTTGCCCAGGGTCCTCTCGATATCGTAAAACCCGACTCGCAGCGGCCTCGCCTGGGCCGGCGCGGGCACGGGCGCGGGCACGGACGCGTACTCTGCCATGATCACCATGGTGCGCGCGGGTGCGGGGCCGCGCTCGCCGCGCTCACGAGGGCCGCATGGGCGCTGCACCTGCACGGCGCCGCGGCGCGCACGGACCCCTCGGCAGCGCCCGGGCCGCCGCCGCCTCCTCCTCCTCCTCCTCCTCCTCCGGCGGCTGCTGCTGCTGCGACGCGGCGGCTCTCACCGCTCCGCCCGCGCCGCGCCGCCCAACCGCCGCGCGCGGCCGTTGAGCGACCGTTGAGCGGCCGCCGCGCGGCCGTTGGCGCCGTACCTGGCGGGCGGCGGGCGCTGTCGGCAACTGCTCGCGCCGGGCTATGCCGCCGCCGCGTTGTGCTGCGCGCGCGTGTGTGTGCGCGTTTGTGTGTGCGGGCAGCGCGGCGGGGGCCGGCGGAGCACGCGGGGTGGGCTGAGCCCTCCCGTGCGCCCGCCCCCGCGCCCGCCCCGCCGCCCGCCCCGCGCCGCCCCGCGCCCCCGCCCCGCGCCGAAAGCCGAGACGGGCCCATTGACGTCACTTTGACGCCAGCGCGACGCGCGCCCGGGCGCGAGGCTGAAGGGGAGCGAGGCACCGGGGCGTTGCCGGGCAACGCGCGGCGCTGACGCGCGCGCTGATGGAGCCGTCGCCAGGGAGACGGCGGGGCGGTGACGTCAGGGCGCAGGCAGGCAGGGGGCAGCAGGGTCCCCGGCTCCCCCCTCCCCCGCCCGGAGCGGGGGGGAAGGGGGCGCTCTCCGCGGTCACGTGACGCGGCGTCCCCGATGGCGGCGGGTCGCCCCCTGCCGGCGCGCGCCACGTAACCGCCGCAACGGCCGCAACCGCCGAGGCCGGCGGCCGTTAACCCCCGCGCCGCCATGACGCGCCGCTCCGCGCGGAGCTCCCCTGCCCGCTCCCGGCGCGGGGACCGGGGCGCGCGGCGCCCGCAGGGGGATCCCGCTGTCCCTGCTGAATGGGGGCGGTGCAGGGAGGACTTGGGGGCGCAGAAGCGGAGGGAAGCGGCCGTAAAGCAGATACACGGGTACGCGCACCGCGTGGCGTGTAATGCACGCTGTGCGCCTCCGATGCCGTCCTGCCCTGGCGGCCGGCGCTCGGGATCTGGCCCGTGTGCGCGCAGGGGCTGCGGCTACCGCAGCGGGCTGGTTGAGAGCCACCCGCAGCGTCCCGGAGGTTCCCTCGAGGTCACATGTAAAGCGGAGGTCGCACTTCCTTAGGGGTCCGGGGTTGGCACAGTAAGTGGCCAAGTTGCTTGCACATTTGGTCTCAAATCCCGTGCTAGCCTTGCAAATAAGTCCTGAATACAGTCATCCAGGCTGGTACATCTGTTACTCAACTTAATCTTCTCTATTAGAGTCATTGGAGACTTTTTTTCTTACAAGTAACTACCCAGTCAACGGGTGGGCTTCCAGCTCTTTCACCTAACCTGGCAAGTCTCTTTCATAGCACACTGGCCAGTGACCCGCCGCCTTCCCTCCAGAGGCACCAGATTGGATCCTCCAGGCTCCTTGGAGTGAGGTGGTGCCTTGAGTGGGAGAGAGCTGCAGCTCCATACTTCATGACGAAGGTCTCGAGCAACTGAGATGATCATTTAATGGGTGGTTGATGGGCTCCCTAGGGTCCATGAGTGACTTCTCTAAGGGGCTCAAAGGGGCTCTCCATGTAGGAAGAGCAAGCTGATTGTCACTCAGTGTAAACTTAAGGAAGATGCCTGTAATAAGAAAAAAATATTGGTCTATGCAAATTAAATTACATGATGGCTGAGCAGTCTGTCATCAGTACATTTGAGAGAGATCCATCATGGTATCCCAGAAAAGCAAACAAGACTTCCTCTGCTTCTCTTAACTAATAAATAATGTTGCTTTGCCACCCTCAGTAACTTGGGCACTAGCCCTTTGGTTTGACGAGTGCATGCAGTTCATGCAGGCATGGCACACTGTCCCTGTGCTCTTTTATGGTGAGTGGGGGGACTGGAAATCTGCAAGCCTTGAAATGCGAGTGGGAAGGAGGCTGGAGATCCTTGTGGAAGAGGGACCTCTTACGTGGAACCACTGGCAAGACGTAGGTCATGGAAGCCCTATGCCTCCTCTGCCAGGGAGGTGATATTGTGTGGCAAAGGCAGTTATTGTAACTGTAACATTCAATTAGTGCTCACATGGTGCTTGGAGTAACTTGTGTGAAAAGCTGACTTATTATTATTATTATTGTTGTTATTATTAAGCTAACAGTCTGTTCTCCATGGAGCTCATGAAGAGGAGGTGACGCAAAAACAGCATATGCAGTAGCAACTGTATGTGAACAGTGCCCCAGGAGTTATAAAGAAAAAGATTACCTTAATAATGGTTCCTTTGCTGTAGTGGGATTTTCCTCCCCTTAATTATAGTTGCTCTTTTCATTTGAAATTGATTAAGTGCTTTAGGATGGCAAACAGAACTGATCTTTTAAGGAAGAATGCTTAAGACAGCCCCAGCCAGAAAAGTAACATTTTAGTATCTTTTTAGAGGATTCATGATTTCTTTCTTCCCAGGTGGGAAGCAGTAGGCTAGATTTGATGCTCCATCTTAAATTGTGATTTTTTCCATCTAAGGAGAGGCTGATACCTGCGCCCTGGGGCTGCCTGGAGAGCATTGAAACCTCAGCAGAGAGCTACATGGAGGAGAATCCACCATCCTGAATTTTTTTACTTGCATAAGATGGAAGAGGTGAGAAGAATGGGTATAAATTAAAACACAGAAAGTTCCATCTCCTTATGAGGAAGAACTTCTTTCCTGTGAGGGTGACAGAGCCCTGGAACAGGCTGCCCATAGAGGTTGTGGAGTCTCCTTCTCTGGAGATCTTCCAAACCCGCCTGGACGCAGTCCTGTGCCACGTGCTCTAGGTGTCCCTGCTGGAGCATAGGGGTTGGACTAGATGATCTCTAGAGATCCCTTCCAACCTTAACCATTCTGTGATACCTGTGATTTCTACCCCAAAGGGTAGGGTACACATAGCTGTCGTAGCGGAGGAAGAAGCACGTAATGGTTAAGGCTTATAATGTTATTGTGTCATTTATTTAGAATTAAACTAAAGACCACCTCTCACATCTATTACTCTTAGCAGCCTTTTGCTGTTTCTCTTCCATTTCCATACATACAGATTACCACCATTTCCAGCACTGCTGATCAGTAGTAGCTATTGCCCAATTTTGGTATTGCCATAATTAGACCACTTTTCTGCCACTTTTTCTATGAATCGATATTGTCAAGTCATTTCATGCTTCTTATGTGATCCTGTTGTACCACCATACAGTTGTTAATGCTGGGAAAGTTTATACTTTGCAATTTCTGCTTTAACTCTTTTGCTGCCCTCTGGTGTTTTGGATATACTGAAGGAGAAATCACTTCTGAGAGACATCCATGGTCAGGAGAGAGATAATTACAGAGCCGGCTTGTACCTAATGAGGGTAGGCAAGCAAAGAAAGTGAGGAGGCACAGTGTCTCCACAAGGATTTTCTTTTAGGGCCTCTAGGAAGAGGCAGAACCAGAGAGGACACAACTGCTGTGTTTTTGTGTTGCAGAAGTGCTGTGCTCCTTCTCCAAGGGTGGCATGATCTCTGGATGGGGATAAGCATAAAAACCGCTCCCTTCAAGAACTCATCTTGCCGATATTTCCAGCAATTCAGCCTTCAGTCATTTCACTCAGCATTTTCTATCAGTTTCAAAACAAACAACAATAGGAACTTTCTTCACCTGGAGGAAAGAAAACAAACCCCAGAAAACAGAAGCATTTCTTTATACCCATTTCACCCTCTAGAGCTAACGTCAGCCTGGTCTAGTACTTTAGGGTGGCTGGAGCTCTGCTATCCATATAGCTCATTTCCCCCTCTCTATTCCCCCCTTTTTTATTTTCTTCAGAAAACACCATTGTGGTTATTGTGAAAATCAGATTTGTTGAGCTACTTTTAGAATCCCATCATTTACACGGTGTAATTGAGTAAAACTTTCCTGAATTCAATAGAGTGGCTCCTGGTAAAACCCAGTCTGAATCTGGCCTAGAAAAACATAAAATGGAAGTATTGTGTTCCAAAAAATGTTTAAAGCAAAGAAGATGAGATAATCGAGTACAATATTGGTAGGTTTATTTTAAAGGCAAAAGTGCCATCTTAAAAAAAATGGGGCATAAGTATTTTTAATATGACTTCAAAGTATCTTTGAATTTGAACTGGAAAAAATGAGGGCTGGCACCACATTTTTTTTTGAAAAAACATTCCTGACTTTTAAAGCCTCCGTCTCCTTACTGATGCATCACAGTGGTATCCAGAAATACATTTCAGACCACTGGAATGCCTTTGGTTGCCGTGTTGCATCAGAATTACATAATTACCATCACAACAATGATCTTCTTTTGTCATTATTGCTTATGACATTTCACAATTAATAAGGTGATGATATTTCACTGACATAATACATTGAACTTGTCTTGTGGAATAAAAGTAGGTAGGGCTCCCCTTCTGCATACATCCTTATTTAGGGCTATGAAGTAGCTTTTTAAAGGGTCAGCACCAAGTATATTAAGGTTCTGTCCTAAATACAATATGCTACAAAATCTACCTTTAATGCTAAGCTTTAACTGCGTTTGTGTTAAGGGAAGTACAAGCACAGAGCAAGCGAGATGGTCAATGCCCTTGAGAGCTTCTTTCTTTTATTGGGCTCATTTCCCTTCCATGTTTGTCGCTCTAATAGTGCTCCACTGTGCTGGAGCACGTGAACCTGACTGACAGCTGACTATGGACACATGAAAAGATTATGCAAAAAGAGAAACGGGCCAGGTTGTTTCCATTGCCCAGTAAAGTAAAATGCAGAAGCTGAACAATGAACACTGAATAGTCACTTTTGTTGGCTTTTTTTATCAGGTGCTCAGGCTTAGTGATGAAAGATAGGATTGGTACTAAAGGTTAATATACACCTGTCACCCAACCATGCCTTAAATCTAGATGAAAAGCATGTTATAGTTTGTGGACTGGTTTTAAGAGATCATGGGCATCCACAATATCTGCTGATTTTAATGGAAGCTTGGGTTGCTCAACAGCTTGGAAAATCCATGTACGTATCCCACATGATAAAGTATGTATTGAACCAAACACTTTTGACTACAGAGGACACCAAGAGTCTGTGGGGCAGTGTGCATCTGCATTCACTTATATTGCTGCTTTTTGCATCAAGATTAGCCAAACGGGCTCCTTCTTGGAACAGAAGTGTGCGATGCTCAGAAGTGTGTGGGCAGATTCTTGCAAGTGGCCCTTTGCCACCAAGACCACCTGACATTCAAAGACAAAATAGATAGCAGAAAGGAAGAATACATAATACCCCCACTTATTATACCTGCTTTACTACTGGGAAGGCAAAAGGACTGGAAGGTGAAGTGTCTTGCTCATGGTAGATCTGTGGCAAATTCATTTCTGCGTCCAGAGCCCAGGCAGAGAGCTTTAACTGCAAAACCATCCTCCACTCTGCAACTGAATTGATTAACGTTAGCCAAGAGCTAGGATAAATAAAGCTATGTGCATACTGGGGTTCGTATGATTTATACAATGGGCAGCTCTGACGTGCTGCCCGTTTTTCACATTAGCTGGACTTTCTGCAGGATTAGCACTTGCAGTTTAATGGCAGTCCCCAAGCTCCAGCTGGCGTGTGGGCAGCGGGGCCAGGCCGGTGTTGCTGGGGCTCCCCAGGCAGTGCAGGGGCTTGCCTGCGGTTTCTGTTGAGAGAGTGTGTTACTTGCTAGCATTCCCTGAAAGATCCTACCAGCAGAAGCAGTTCATTTAGTGTTCTTTTATTCTGGGATTTTTAGGCCGTGCCTGATGGAGAAGTTTGGCAGTGTATGCTCCGTCAGGCGCTGCCAGCTTCAAAGTGCAAAATAAACAGTAAAAAAATACATATCAGAGCAGATAGAAGAGCAGGGAAGAGAGGATGATGTGTTCACAGATCTGTATGACAAGGGGCTTCCTTCCTGTGAAATTATCCCTCTCCCTTCTCTGGCCCAACATCCTCCCTGCGCATACTGGCAATTTGAATCTATCTTTTCTCTCAAGGCTACAGCCAGAGTCTGAGAAGGAGACAGGGTGTCTGTGGAGGATGCTAGGAACCAGGAGAGCTAGCAATAGGAGGCAGCTGAGAAGTGATGCTGGAAACCCCTTGCATGGTGAGGGAAAGAGATCCCTTGGCACATCTGCAGGAGGACCCAAAGAGCCTTGCTGGGGCAGGGAGAGCTACAAAGGCCGCTGCATGGCTCTAGAGCTGAGCAACACAATCATGGAGGCTTCATCTCCCCACTGTCCAGCCCAAGTGGCTTCACAGCCCTAGGACACCCCTGACTTGACGCAAAGCTCCCAATGGGAGCCCCACATTCAAGCTCCGAGTATGGATGTAAAGACAACATGAGAGGCCAGACCTCTTGTGCCCCTTTTTCCTTGCCTTGCTCTTTGGGATCATCTGTGGATCTCTCCATGGAGAGGAATTTGGGAGTCCTGGTTGACAAGTTAGCCATGAGGCAGCAATGTTCCCTTGTGGTCAAGAAGGCCAATGGGATCCTAGCTGCAGCAGGAGGAGCGTTGCCAGCAGGTCTAGGGGGAGGATCCTGCCTCTCACCTCAGCTCTGGTGAGGCCGCACCTGGAGTACTGGGTGCAGTTCTGGGCTCCCCAGGACAAGGGGGACGTGGAGCTTCTCGAGAGGGTCCAGCAGAGAGCCACGAAGATGATTAAGGGACTAGAGCATCTATCTTATGAGGAAAGACTAAGCAAGCTGGGCCTGTTTCAAAACCTGCCTGGATGCCACCCTGTGCCACGTGCTTTAGGTGTCCCTGCTTGAGAAGGGGGATTGGACTAGATGATCTCTAGAGGTCCCTTCCAACCTCAACCATTCCGTGATTTTGTGATCCCCACAAATAGGCAAAGGCATTTCTGCAGGCCTTTTAAAAGTGGTGGGTACCTGCCCCCATTCAAGAAATTTTGGGAACCTTGTGTGGGCAGAGCAGAGGACTGAAGGCAATCTGACTCATTGTTGCCCTTGGCTTTACAGCTGCGAGGATTTCCAGAAGGTTTTCCTGCTTTGGCGAGGTCTGGCAGATATTCCCAAGCCAGTGCAGATACCCTTGTTCAGAGTGGATGCCTTCCCCCAGACTGGGTCGGAGAGGCTCTCTGTGAGGATGGGAAGGTTGTGCTGCCTCTTTCGCTTCAGCCCGACCTCCAGCAGACTCCTGCTGCTTTCTACAGAAGCGGCATAGCATGCGGAGGTGCCCTCATGGTGCAGCTGTGGGTGACGTGGACATGTGCCCAGGAGGAAGCAGACTGAGTCAAAAGAGTTGTTTGCACGTGCAGGTTGTTTGTAGCCACCGATGTTTGCTGATCACTACCCTGGAAAATAGTGACCCAGTGTGGCAGAGTTTATGTCCCTTTGGTCCAGGCTCTGCTTGCCTCCCCTCGTTTCTGTGCGACTCATGCAGATACCTACACGTCCTTCCCCAGAGAAAATGAATAAGGGCCCCTCACCTTTTTTCCCTACTATCGCATTTGCGTCTGTGATTTGTCATGCTTTCACTGCAGCTTGCAATGGAAAGGCTATTGCTTTCCTGATGTCCCAAGTAATTGCTCAATCTGCTTGTGTCTGCCTGTAGCTCTGCCAAGCAGGGAGCAGCCCAGACTCTTTTGAAGAGGGCATTAACAGCATTTGTCTACTGCAATGCAAACAAAAATCAGGAGCTTCCCCCTCCCCGCTCCCTGCCTTTACTTTGCTCACTCTGAAAGAAAACAGAAACAAAATAAAAGTCATCTTTGCAGCACAGTGCCTGTGGTACAGTTATTCCACAGGGGAAACCTGATATATCCACCTATTGTCTGAGCCACTAATAAGGGACCTTAGCGAATCAGCAAGTTACGAAAACAGGTATCCTTCCTTAGAGATTAATGTGATATTTACGTCTGATATTTCCTGCCATACAGCACAGATTGTTTGTGCTGATGGGCAAATGAGAAATAGACTTCTCAGAGCGGGGGGCATGTCTGTTGCAACACACCTTTATTGTCCTCCCCTGGAAGGGAATACTAAATTTTGTTTTCCATCCATCCCTGTAAATACATTTCCTACGATTGCTACTGTGTCAGATGCACTGTAACCCGTCCCCTCCTACGTCAGCTGCATTGTTGTAACCCTCCTGCTCCTGTGTCAGGAAAGCTGTAATCCTCCTCTTACATTACATAGGAGCTGCATCTCTGACATTTCCAATTGCATTTGTCCAAAGTTAGACAGAACAGGGACAGAGAACGAAACACCGATTTCTAGGCCAGGAATGTAATGAGTTCTCCAGGGTTTTGAGTGTGCACAGGGGTGGTTAAAGACAAATGAGAGAAGTAAGGTTAAAGGCATTTTGCACTCTCAGGCACTGTCTTTCTCCAGCCACAGGGCGATTCAAGATTGCTGTTGTTGCAGAGCATGGGAAGCTCAACAGGATTTGTGCATGGCATTGATTCATACTCTGTACATCCTTGCATACTGCTCCCGCATGTAGGCTGTGATGACGGGGAAGACAATAAATAGCATTCTAGAGAACAAAGCAGAAATCTTGCTCCCTAAGCCCAAACGGATGAGACGACTCTTACGAAGAAGGGGAGGGGGAGGTGGGTTGGCTCGCAGTTTGTGAGTGGGACACCAGGACAGTCTATTTTCAAACATGAATGCGTGTGTAAAGCTTCGGTCCCAGGGCTGAGCAAGAGCCTTTGAACAATAGCACAAGCCAGTAAAGTTTCTTACGTCCAACTGTTGGCACAAACTGACCCCAAGTTTCCAGGGAGCAAAGAATACGGGGCATATGGCATCTAAATATACGCAGTCATGGATGACAAGAAACACGGAAGAACGTTTTGGATAGAGCTGTTTGTTAACATCCTGAAAATATCTTTCACAAGAAGGGTACTGACAAGACTACTCAAAAACAGATGGTTCTCCAGTGATTGTTTCAAAAAGGCTTTAACTTTGGGGTGGAGTAAGCACTTGGTGCTACAGGAGAAGATTGCCTGTGACTCCTGAAATAGGAAACCAGATGTTTGTACTTCAGTCAGAGCTATCCCTCTTCTTATACAACTGATATCACTGGAGAACACACATTTTTGTCCTCATATCTAGCAGGATGTATTGCCTTCAGAAATGCCTCATGTTACACATTTTAGACGGGTTTCGGGTTGGCTCACACTCTATTTTCTTTGTGCTGATAGTCATCACCTGTCAGAAGATCAGTAACACAGATTTCATTTCTCTGCTCAATTTGTGCTTTTCCATTTGGCAGACATTTCCCCAATCTTGTACTCCATACTTGAAAAAAAAAATCTTTACAATTATGTCTGCAGCTACCAGTGTTGGTAGTTAAGACACATTGCTCTCCAGCCCTTTAGAGTTGTCTTTTAAGACAGTAACTGGTGTTCAAGTATTCTTGGAAGTTATTTT
This sequence comes from Tinamus guttatus, assembly GCF_059628265.1. Lineage (NCBI taxonomy): Eukaryota > Metazoa > Chordata > Aves > Tinamiformes > Tinamidae > Tinamus > Tinamus guttatus. The sequence goes on from NW_028288918.1 coordinate 1,835,331, forward strand.
CTCTATTAGCATGTCATTTTTCACACCCTGGAGCTGCAAGTACAGCAAGATCATATTCTACACGTTTTTTCTTTTTTTTTTTAAGAATAACATTGCTGGACACAGGGGTCAGATCAGCAAGAGACCTAGTTACACAGCAATTCCCAATGCAAATAAAGATGTGAAAGTCAGGAGCTGAACACATCCCATAGATGCCTATGCAGGAGCCAAGATCTGTGGCATGGATTCCTCTAGGCAGCGTGATCCTACTTGGGTAGGTCAGTCATTGATGCCAACAGGGCTTTCTGAGCTGAAAGACTCTATGTTCTGTCTTTCGTAACGGTCAGAGGAAGAGCGTGGAGGAAGGAAACAAAATGAGTATTGATTTGCTCCAGGTTCCAGTGCAGAACCACTTCTGGTGGGTCTATGCGCGTAACCCTGTAGCTGCAGACACCTCCTGTCAGCGCTAATGATCTGGGACGGAGAGCACTGGCACTGGTAGGGTGTACAGTCTGGAAGGCCTCCAGGGACATTGTCTTGCTTCACTACCTGTCAATAGAAACCAATCTGAGGGCCAAACCCATCCTCGTTTGTTAACAACAACTAGAGACAGTAGATAAGAAAGTCAAGACATTTTCTATTGCATTCCTCTGACAGCATGAAACTGTTCTGGTTATTGGTAATGTCAAATGCAGTTTAAACTGAGATTCAAGGTTTCAGCCTATTAATGGTGTTAATAAATATTTTCCTCCATCAAAGAGTGAATTCATCACCTTTGAAATGAAAATGATAAGCCATGGAGGGATGTGTGCCTTCTCTGTTAGTGCTATTAGGTAGCACTTCTCCTGATGGATTTGGAATAAGTTCCTTTACAGAACAAGCTCTGAAACAGGTAAAGCACAAGCTTGAAATGTAGTGTGAACAGAGCTCAGACCAGAGAAAAGCTCATCACCACATATAGCACGGGGCTGGGGTGAAAACATCTATTACTACAACTTTGCTGGAAAGAAACCTACTATGGAGCAGCCTACAGAAGGCTCTTCTGTCTTCAGAGTCCAGCTCCATTTTTAATCTGTTTTTCATAAACAAGGGCCTTCTCAAATAACACAGCAGCTACATGAGTGTTTTTGGAGAATGTACTATGCAACAACCTTTATGGAAAGGCAATATTGGTCTGGGAGTCAAGAGCTAGAAATGCCAAGACCAAACCCACAGAATGAGCAGTGAGTATTAAAGGCATGGATGGCAGTAAAGTTCAGCGGGCAATGCCATGCCAGTCACTGAAGCCATTCACTAAGGAATTTCCCATGGTAAAATTTTCCCCCAAGTCTGTGTCCAGCTTCAGAACTGGGCAAAAAAAGACAAATTCTCCTGAACATGTTGTTAATGATTCGTTGAATTTGTCTTTAGAAGAGAGCACAGTGGGGATGTGGGGCTGATTGGCACTCTGCTTTAATATAGTTTTAAAAGTTGGTAACTCGGGGTCAATGACTGTTGAAAGTATTTGGAGGAAAACCTGGGAAGGTCCAAAAGTGAATTGGAAGAGGATAAGACTGGAGCCTGGGTGGTGGAAATTCAGCGTTAGGAGATAACAATATTGGACTGGCACAGCAGATGGGGGAAATCGCAGCCTCCTGAGCAGAGAAGAGCCTGGAAAAGAATTTGCTGCCTGTTGTCAGAGAGACAGCTTGCAAGGAGAGGTGTTCTTTGCGGTGGGGAAGGTGTTGCCTTTTGCTGACAAATGAGTCCATGATCCACGAGCAGAACTCGGCAGGGCAGAGGGCTGAGGTGGGAGGTAGCCCCGTGAATCAGCAGCAGCAGCTCTCCTCGTTGCAAGCTCTGCTCTCCAGGCTCCAACGTGTGAACAGTGTGTGCGTGCGGGCGCACACGTGTGTGTGGAGGAGGAATCCCTCCCAAGTCTCTTCTTGCTGCTGCTTGCGGAGGCGATGCACCCGTGGCCAGGCAGAACTACTGCCACCACCTCACTGCCATGGCACAGGATGGAGCGAGCAGCGCGGAGGCAGGTGCATTGGTGCATTACGGGTTTGCAGGGCCATCCAGCTCACGTTTCCACGTGGAATGAGCCCGCAGAGGGCATGTGCCTGCCAAGCGCACGGCCGTGTCACAGTGTCCTGACACAGAGGACCCGCCGTTCCCCAGCGCCCCGGCAAATGTCACAGAGAAGGACAAGGAAACTTTGCAGAAATGTCACTTGAGTAGGCTGCTGGCCTTTACTGTCTCACTGGAGAGTCGTTTTACATAAAAGCCATTTGTGGACATAATAAAAATACAGAGTTATAAAACAGACTTCCTCGCAAAGCTGAAGCAAGGAAGGCCAGCTCCTAGCCTGGCTGTGACTTTCTGTCCCTGGAGTAGCGCAGGAAAGCTGGAAACTTCCTGCTGGATGCAGAGCTGGGCACACTGCTGGAGCAGGGGCAGCCGGGAAGGAGACGGGGAGGGAGAACGTCGGGCAGCGGCACCGACGCAGGTCCTGCCTGATGCTGCTCATCAGCCCTTGCTGATGGGCTGTGGGCATCACGGGTTCCTCCTGGGCTTCCCCTCCCGCAGTGCCAGTGGTGCAGCAGGCGAGGTGAGGGGTCTGAAGGAGTAGGAAAAGCAGCACTAGTTAGATTGGATTGGAGGGGGGAGGGAAGTGGCAGAAAGCCAAAATTGCAACATTTTCCCCTCTTTCTGCATATGTATTTCATTGCTTTATGGAAACTTGCATTTTTTTCCCTCTGTATCAAGTGCAAATTGCCTCATGTTGCAACTTTTTCCCCTTCGCCGCCTTTCTCTCTCTGCCTTTGTTCCCCTGCCAGCAAAGCCTGTAATAGCGCTGACCCACCTGGCAGGAGCAGCGTATCTGGATGGCACCCGGCGAAGCTGCAGCGTGCGTAAAGCGCTAGCTATTGCACACTGCTGGCACAGCCCCGTGCAGGGACACGGCTGGAAAGGCGCCGTGACTGCGCAGGGTCACTGTGTGCAGCAGTCACACGGGCAGGCTGTGATAAAGCTGCTCCAGAGGGGCATTTCCATGGCGACCCTCTTCTTCCATGTCTGGAGTCTCCATGCAATTCCAGCCTAGTGTGGGAAGCTCTGTACCCTCTACCAGTTCCTTCTCCCATGAGAAATCCTGCTCCTTTCTCCTGCGCTGCTGGATGTCTCGACAGCAGAGGGCTTTGTGCAGATACAGTGGGTGCCTGCTCGAGCCGCGGAGCCGGCGCGAGCCCACGTTGTCTTTGGTGGCTTTTCACGTCAGCGCTGCAGCTGCCTTCCCGCTTGCGGTGGGCAGCCGGGGAAGAGCAAGCCAGGCTCGCTGTGCTCTGCACCCGCCGTCCCACGGGGACCTCCAGACACCGCAGTCACTGCAGCCTCCAAGAGGCTGTAGGGAGGTGTGGGGGCAGTCGGAGGGGTGAATTCCTCCCCGCATTCCCAGATCATCCAGCCTTGGCTCCCGGCGGCTCCCTCACTGGTGCAGTTTGTTATCCTTGAAAGCCCTCGCAGCTGTTGAGCCTTTCATTAGCTCTGGAGCTGGCATAATTGGTATGCTCCAGGTCCTGAATAGTTTAAGAAGACAACTGCGTCCTGTCTACCTAAAAGTTACCCCACCGGTTCTCGCAGACGACCCCAAACAGCTGGTTAGTGACTACGCGCGCTGTTTAGCAGCTGTGTTTCAGAAACAGAGAGGGGACTCTGGTAACGTGCAAAGTTGTCTCAACTCCCTTGGAAAGAAAGAGTATGTCAGCTGTCTTGGCTTGACTGCAAATGCCTTCAGTGAGTACTAATTGTGCCAAAACCATAATTACCTAGCCTTCCTTGTTCTTCTGGGATAACCCAGAGTTGTTTTTTATAGGCAGTAATAGCAGTGCTGCTTCTTTCGCTAACAAACTGATATGAGCTGTTTCTGACATTTCCATTTCTTGGATGCACAAGCACAAGCCAGCGAAATCCCCTAAATGCTCTGTAATTACATGCTAAATGCCAAACACAGAGGCCCTATCTTCTGCCCACTTTGAGGGTGATGGGCTGCAGCATCGCCCGGAGTTCAGAGGTAGTGGAAGAAGGTGTGCACAGCCGCCAGAAAACAGAGCGCGGTGGTGTGGTCTTGACTTTGAAAAGCTGTAGTGTCTTTCTGCGTAAGCAGCCCCACACACTGAGTAAGTAGATCAGCGCATCCTCATTATTCACCCGCCAGAATTATGAAGCGTCTGCAAAATTTGGCTGAGAGCGTACAAAGGATTTGGACAAGTTCCGGTAACGCTCTGGGTATCCCCACCGAGTGGATGTGGTGAGTCTGGCAGGATTGACTGCCCACCCACTAGGTTAGATTTTCTGCTCAGTGACCAGCATTAAGCTTTGGCTTTAATTAATTTATGCTCAAGCAAGGAAAAAAAAAAAGAGTTTTTGCATCGTGAGCATTTTTTTTCTTTTTAACCGCTGTGATCCAGCATTCACCTTCCTCATGTCCCAGCTTCTGGGAAAAAAAAAAAAAACTTTATATCAAGTAAGCCTATCAGCACAAAGACCTATTTGCCAGGTCAGTAAACAAGTGACATACAAAGCTGCAAGTGGGCTGAACTTCTGTTTTAGTGACTAGAGAATTCAAACAAACAGCAGGTAATAAAAACTACAGTCTCTCCACCATTGCCTCCGACATCAGGGATCCTGCCAAGCTGAGACTGACGCAGATGTCTGAGGGTAGGAAAATCCTTTTTATCTCTACCCCATGAGTGGGTCAGTCATGAGGAGGAAGATTCATTTTTTATCCTTTTCCTGATGCACAGTCTTTGCAGCAGGAGCAAATGCCTCAGTCCGAGGCTGTGTGGAGGAGCCCAGGGCAGTATGTGGATAGTCACTTTGTGGCTAGTTCTTGTTAATAAGCAGCCATGGGCCTGCAGCCCCACTTGTTGCACTGCTTAACTACTACTCACTCCCTGGTTCTCTTCGGGACTGCTCCAGTGAGCTCTCTTCATCTCAGCTCTGTTCTGCACATGTTTTAATGTCTGCATTGTGTTAAATATGAAAATGAATGAGTTCCTAATGATTGCACACATGCAGAAGTCACATTACAGTCAAGGCATACAGACACGTCATGAGTCAGAGGAGAGGTAATTCCAAGATAATCTTGCTGCTAGTTGGGCCCAAACTATGAACAGTTTGTGCAGTTCTGAGCAAACAGACCCCAGCAGGACTGTAATTTCAATTCTAACATCTTTCGTTTACCCTTTTTACTGCTAAGATGTTCCTGCTCTGAACCCCAGGCCTGGCTTATTGCATTAGCCATATTCCCAGGGGTTCGTGGCTTGTGTCATTAGTCACAGACTTTGATCCTTCGGCTCCCATTTTCTCAATGGCAAGAGCACAATCTCTTTCTTTCTGACACCATTCTGCAGGGCTCAGTTCTTTTTCCACAGCACTGAACATCACTACAATGCATTCAATAGCTAATCAGCAATCCAGGGACCTGGCTGCAGATGGAAATGCCAGAACTATTTTTGAGCAATAAAATGCTGCAAAGATATAGCGCAGTGCTCCTGGAGGACTGCAGAGGCCCGTCTGGCAGCTAGGCATTTGAGATGGCCAGCTCTATAGACTGCACCAGCTTTGTTAATGGCTTGGATATGTCAGACTAATGGGCTGGGGACCAAGGCTGGTGCTTTTAGTATGTCCCTTGAATTGGAAGCTTTTTGTTCCAGGAGTTGTGTTTTCCAGGCAAAGAGGTAAGCTGTTGGCTCCCTGTAAATACTGTATGAACAGCTGGGATTTCTGAAGCCAGAATATCAAAAGCACAAGCCAAGGAACTGGCATTCTCTGATCTAAGGTGGTCTCATCGGAGGTACACCAGGACAGGATGAGAGGCACCTGACATGAGCTAAAAAAATCCTGATTTCAGAGAAAAAAAAATCACTGTGAGGGTGTTCACAAACTGGACTGGGTTGACAAGAGAGAGACTGGGTTGACGAGAGAGACTGTACAATCTGCACCCTTGGAAATATTCAGAGCTTGACCAGATGAATAATCCCGGAGCCACCCAATCTAAGTCGGCTCTGCTCTGAACAAGGGATAGGACCTTAGGTATCATCCAGCCTGTGCAATTCATAAACCAAATTGTGTCTTATGACACTGTGACCAGTGCAAGTTTGAGTCCCCATGATTCAGGAAGACACCCCAGGTGTGGAGAGTGAGCTAAATTCTCCTCATAGTTGTTAAACTAAAGGATCTAAAAGCTTTCCATCCCATCTCAGGTACTGTGGGGAGCTAATCTGCTTCATGGACCTGAGAGAATGTGCAAACCAATGCGTGTCCCTAAATTACAACTTTATTAAGACAGGGCATTTTTTATTATTTCTTTTCTCTTCTGACTGATAGCTTAGTTGCAAGACACGCAGTCCCAGTCAGTGCCAGACCCCGCCGCTGACATTTCGGGAGAGATCACCAAGTCATCGGGACAAGAGCAGCACTTTGTGGTCAGGGCATGTCATCCTTTCTGCGGCTCACAGTGTATTTAAGGAGCCTGTGGAAAGCGGGATGGCTCGAGCATGAGAGACTGCAAGCTGCCCACCCCGAGGGACATGGAGAGCCGCGGTCAAGACGCTGAGGAGGAGGCTTGAGCTGTGGGTTTCTTTGTGGCTCGGCACGGCCCACATCCTGTGCAGGAGCCCTCAGCCCAAGGTACATGGTGGCACCCGCGCCACCCTCGTTTTGGACTTTGTTCCCGCCGCTTTTGTGTCCAGCGCCCCAAGCACAAGCGGGAGGGCCACCTTGAGTGCTCACGGGGCATAAAAGGCGGTGCACCAGCTCACATGAGACTCGTTACTCTGTTCTTCTCCCAGAACACAGACCCAAGGGGGATCACTGCAGCCCGGCGGCCTGCGCTGAGGCCTGACCAGAGGCTCCCCATGGCAGAGAGCAGGGTGCTGTGGGAGCAGGAGAGGAGCAGGGGCATGGCGACGTGGCCAGGGCCTCCTCCACTGCCCACCCTTCAAAGCGTTGTCACTCTCCCCTTTCCCAGGAGCTGCAGGGGGAAGGGGCATGGGGTTGGGGTGACAAAGCCATGGCTGGGCTTTGAGGGCCCTTTGGAAGGGGCGTAGGGGCAGAAAAGCTGGGTGCTGCTAATGCTCACCCAGGCTGTTGGGAAAACGAGGTGGGAAGAGAGCAAGGAAGGGGTTGCACCATGCAGCAAGCAGCATGGGGACGGAGGTTGCTGGAATAACCACCGTGTGTGAGATGAAACAAAAAGAGGGAAATAGGGATAATGGAAATCTGCGGAGAAGAGCATAGAAAACACACCTCTGCCAGGGAATAAACAAGAGAGTCAGCAAGATTTATGACTGTGACCCTTGAAGCTTTCAGCGCTCCTGCCCTATATAGTGGGTAGTTCTCCCTGAATGAATTGCAGCACTATAACAACCTCTTATGCCAGCAACAGAGGGAGTGCGCCTGTATTTGTGCATGAAAATAAAAATCAAGAATATGACTGATGAGGCTTTAAAAAAAGAAAAGCTGAAGTAAAGCAACACTATGGGAACCAAGCGCAAGAGTTTTCACAGGAACTGCCTGCTCTTTCCCTTTGGGCCTGTGTGTTTGCCCGGCACATAAACAACATTGCTCACACAGCTCACGAGGAAACCTGACCGACCGCGCGGGCTGCCTGGGTGGGGAGATATTTTTGTCTTAGAGCCTGAAAGAGGAACAAATAATACTGAGCAGAGATCGTGGGTGAAGCACAGGATGAACGAAGCAAGCACTAAGGCATTGCTGGGAAGATGCGGAAGTTGGTCAGCAGGGAAAAAGCGAGGCGCCTGGCAGTCCAGGGAGCAGCGGGGATGATGGGGAAATGGGAAGTGTGAGTGGGAGCCAGAAATGGAGCGAGCGGAAGAAGAGATCAGTCTGGGGTGCTCCAGCTTGGGGAAGAAGAGTAGGAGGAAAGTTGACCTGAACTGTGGGCAGAGGTTGCTTAGCCCAGGGTTATAAATGTCAGCATGAGCAGGATGGCAATGGAGGGCATGGGGAGGTAGGTTGGCTTGGCTGGAGCAGAGGAAAAGATGATTTCAGCTGTCCCATTTCAGATAAACTAGAGAGAGCAGGGTAACTTGTGGTGACTTGACAGATCATCAAGTATGACATAGTAAGCCTCTCGGTTTGGCAAGAACAGTCAGTAGGGCAAGGTTTCCGAGAAGGTGGGAGATGTCCTGAAATCCCCAATAAAGGCTGGAAGCTGTGGCAATGGGAATAAATGGCTCTTTCAAGGACCTCGGCAGTAAACAGGAAGAAGGAGATAAAGCTGCAGTTGGAGAGGCTGGTTGGTTTGAGGGAGATTTCCTCCGTTTTAGAAAGACTAAGGTGAGCTTGTAGGATGAATGGCCAGGGGCTGAGGAAAGACAAAATATGGGCAGAGTAAAAAGCTGCTGCTGACCTGAGGACTGGGGTTATTTAATAAAGCAGGGATCAAAACCACCAGGTAACTGGGCAAGTTTAAAATGGGTGGTATTGGCATAAACATAGGTCCTCCTTTCAGGATCCTGAGCAAGGAGGCAAGAGGAGAGGGGGCAGCAGGACTTTGGGATGAGAGAGCTCAAAAGATCAGGGACTGTGAAGGAGAAAAAAAGCAGAGGAGGGTGGCTCTGACGAAGGGGTGAGTTTTGAGGAGAGAAAGCATAAGACTGAGCCAGCAGGTTTCCCCCTGCCATGTGCAGATGTGGTGGTCCTCGGTGGGCTCAGCCCCTTGTCGTGGGACAGGATGCGCACAGGATGAGAGCGGCAGCTGCAGAAAGAGCCAGCTGCACCTAGAGAGCAGCTACGGAAAGGAAGTGCAGGAAAATAGGAAGGTAAAGCCACTGTCTGAGTGTCAACGGATGGGGCTGCAACGGCCTGACCCCAGGGAGCACTTCTCTGTGTGGCAGCAGCTCTGACCCTGTTTCCTATGTTTGATCCAGTTTGCTATGTGACCCAGAGAATGCCTGTTTAAAGGCTTTGAAGAGAAAATATCATTCATAGGCTTTCTTTGAGCTCTGGGCCAGATTTATTCTCTGACATTCTCCAGTTCCTGGGAGGCTCCGGCGGGAGAGCGGGGACCACTGGTGCCTTCCTTACTCTGCTTGTCTGTAATCTGACTTACTGTAAAAAGAGAGTAGCGAAAGGAAGACGGCTCCCACAGCCTTGCCTGCCAGGCTGCTCTCACCCCTGCTGTCAGCAGGCAGTGGTGTGGAGGGGAAGTGCTGGTTTTCCAGCAAGGATTATTTTCCAGCGGATTCCTAGCCCTTGTATGACCCTGAAGGCTTTTCCACTGACTGCAGGGAGTGAAATCCTAGAATTGAGATATTCAAAAAATGCCTGTGGTGGTCAGGAATGCTGCTCTATCAGCTTCTAGGACAGTGCTGGATTATAAAACAACTTTGATCAGAGTGGAGATAAATCTAATTGTAATTTAAAGGCCACATCAGCAAGAAGAACATATCAACACAGCCTTTTCAGTCTGAAAGACCTGTAGTACCCAGATGAAATGCAGGCTGGTATATGCCTAGTCCACTGTGTACTTGATTAGATCATTTTGTCCATGAGCAGCATCTGAAGTTGAACTTCAGAGCTAAATGACTTTGGCCCACTGTGAGTTTTGCACAGGGAGGTGCTCTGTGCTCTCCCAGAGCTCACTCTAATGGAGAAATGCCGGTCAAGACACAAAGTGCAGTACAATTTTCTTGTGCTCTGCTCATGTCTCGGTCTCCCCACATGCCAGCACTACCACTGCACACTGCCAGAGGAGCAGGTCAGGAAGGTCTCAAGCAAACAGGCACTAAGTAAAAGCAAAGTTCATGGCTTTAAAAATGGAAGATTTGTGTGCAGCTGAAGAAATTCTCTGGGTAGTTACTATATAACTTTAAAATAAAGGGTCTGGGAAAAATACTACACTTATTTATCTACAAATATCCACTTTTCTTCAAAGAAATGCTTTTTAAAAAAATTTTTTACAAGCTTTCTCTCTTGGAAAGAGTCCTCCAAATTGGTGCATTCCAACCACCACATGGGAGTATTTTTCAAATCACTCTAATGTGAGGTGGAGGCTCTAAGTGCTTGTCTAGACCTTCTGGAGAAGGTCAAGACCCTGTTTAAATTCTATTAAAGTCATTCTACTTCTACAGTTACTTTTGATAGTATTCAATAGCAAATGGAAGAAAGAGAAAGATAAAAAAAAACTTAAAAGGTTTTCAAAATATCACATTTTTAAAGAAGCGATAATTGCTTTAAGGTGGCTTCAAGGGAAGAAGAAAGAAAGAACAAATGTTTTTCCACTGATTTCCAGATTTTGTGCTGAGCACTAAGACTACTAGGGTGTGATTCAGTACTTGTACATTGTGCCTGCCTGAAATTAGCCCTTACTTCTGCTTATGTGGCCAAAGGAGATGGTCCAACACCAGTGGGAAATGTAGGGCAGAAGAAGTCCCCTTGTCTCTGTGCTCTTTTGGAGCAGCACAGACTAGGCAGAATAAAAGTCAGGATCTGTCACTTACATAATAGTTCAAAGGGCTGTAGAGAAAGGCCATAAGAAATATTTCATATCCAAAAGGAAGAGGAACAGTGGTCAGCAGCTTGGAAAGACCACAACAGCTTTCTGCAGTGCATAAATGTCACACTGTATTTAAAATATTTGATCAGTCTCATTCAGCCAGCTTTAATCTGGCAATAAATATACTGTGCTACTTTTTAATATTTTTCTCTCAAAGGATTATCTAGTAACAAACACTGTATTCAAGAAAAAGCACAGCAGTTGCAGTTGAAGATTTATTTTAACTTTTCAGAAAAACAAAATCTCAGAATCAAAACAGAAAGAGCCATAAGGGAGTGTGGGAAACTTCTTCCTAGATAAACGTGAAGATACTTTTTTTTTGATATTTCCACTCTGACAGGACTGTCCGGATGCCACCCGGGGAGGTCGGAGGATGTGTGGTCTAATGACTAAGGCGGCCTGAGGAGCCTGAGTCAAAATATTTCAAACACTCAGAAACACCTCAGGCAAATCGCTAATTGCCTCCGACTCCTTCCCATTTCTCCAAGGAGCAACGGCTTAGTCTCTTAGCGTTCCATCAGTTAAGGTTTGACCACTGCTTTGAAATCCCGGCTGCCCAGCATGTGCTATAATTGCAGCACGTCCCTTCCCCTTCCCGTCAGCAGGGACCACGCTGCAGTCACACACACCGAGAGCCCCAGGCTGCCACGCGGCAGCCCCTCCGCCAGCCCCCACGGTGGGGAAGGAGCACCAGGAGGACACCTGGCTGCCTCACCGCTGCTCCGCGAGGCGCCCAGCGCGCGGGACGGCCTCCGCCTCGCGCCTGCCGGCGCTGGAGGAGGGTCTGCAGGCAGCCGTGCCGACCAGAGCCAAGTGAACATTTTTTTAGGCATCTCAGGCTAGACGAAGGTTCACTGTTATTACTAGATAAGGCATTTTCCCTCAAAGTGTGACGTTTTAAAGTGCCTCGCTCCCAAGTAAGCACTTCTGAGGAGCCTGAGGAAAAACAACACGCCAGAATTCAGCAGTGGCAGCTTTTTGTGACGCTGTTTTGACACCCATCCTCCCCACCTTGGCTTCCCTCTTCGCCGTCTTTCAAAGAAGAAAGAAAAAAAAATGTTGAAATTGGAATCTTTCCAGCAGGAGTGAGATTTCATTTTCCAGCAGCTCCAGAGGCCTGGCTGCAGCCCCCTTGCTGGCATCACTGTGTGTAACCCACCAGAGGCCTCATTGGCCTGATGCAGCCCAAGGCCACAGGCAACCTCAGGGCTCCTTTAGCTCTGCTAGAAACCTAAATTCCCATGGAGAGGGTGTCCAACAGCCTCTGACCTGGCCACGCACAGGCTTTTCCACGCTGTTGCCTGCAGGATGACCTCTCCCATGGCTACACAAAGGTCCTGCGTGATGCTTGGCCGCTGCCCGTCGCATCCAGATCAAACAACGGAGTTCAGGGACGGTGCCTGTGACTCAGCACCTGGCTGCGAAGCCACTGTCGCTGAAGCGCTCCCTGCGCTCTGAATCACCTGAGCTTGGCCAAAACCGGGCCTGAGCCCGTGACAGAGCTGCCCAAACAAGGCAACATCAACACTTCACCACATGCTGCCGGAGCCACTAGACTGACCCTTTCTGCGAAGTTATTAAAAGGGAAAAAAGAAAAAACTGTCTCCAGAAGACACAAGGTAGTGCCGCAGATTTCAGGCCCTGCTTTTACTGGCAGTTTTACAGCAGCAACTATTCTTATGCTGTCAGATAGTGCCTTAACCACATGTGCCCTTGAAAGACCATAAATGCTGGGTTGCCTTCTCCACCTTGGCCGAGCAAGACATAGAAGTGCAACAACTTCCCGTATTGCGCCGCTGTCTTCATGCCAGCTCTGGCTCCTGCTGACGTCTGACAAAAGCCTTGTCAGATAACCTCAGAGGTCAGCATGAGGCCAGGGGAGAAAACACCAGCAGGGAGAGTGCTTGATTGCTTGATTGTCCCAGCCCTCGCACTCACAAACGTGGGACTGGAGAGAGGTCGGCGAAGAAATACGAGGTCTCTCGGAGAGCTGCAACAGCTCCCCAGGGAGCACGCAGCAGGGAAACAGACGTAGATTCCTGTTTCCTATTGAACAGCATTGCAACATGCCTGAAAAAGGAGAAGTAGGATAGCACAAAGGTTGTCTCATCACCTTCTCTGTGTCTTTCCTCTTCCCGTCCTCTCTTGAGTTCCTCCGAGGGACAGTTTATTAGGTTTCATTTATTTCTTTTGCTGGCATTGCTTTTCAGCATGCCACTGTGGTCGCTACTTCTTATAATGGATGGGACATGTTGTAAGGCTGTATTTGTTCCTAGTTAGGTTTAGCAATGCTTCTCTAAGGTACAGAGGAACTGCTCTGACTTCACTCTTTTAATGCCCTTCAGTTCACCAGGTGAGCCAGGATGCCTTCATGGCCAAGTTTATTGCTGGCATCTGTCACAGAGCGTCAATAAATGGCATCCATTTGGGGCCATTTCCTGTCTCTTGCGTGATATACCCTGGGCAGTCATGTGTTTCGCCAGCGCCTGGCAGTGAGATGTTGGCTTGCTCCATATGGAGCAAGGCTCTGCTGTGCTACATTGGGAAAAGCCATAGCTCATATGTGAGAGTTAAAATAGTTAGATTTCCTGGAAAAACAGCTTGGAGCTTCTACAAGCGCTGGCTCGTTTCATCACCCTCCGCGGGTAAGGAAAGGGAATCCCATCCGAGGGAAGAGCTTTGCATGGGAGTTTCTGCATGTTGATTCTTCCAAGCTGCGGGAGCTCGTTAGAGAGCTTGTAGCATTAGTCATCCAATTAGACAGCATAAATCAGCGTCTGGACTACCATTTCACCCCGTTCCCATTGCTCTGTGATGTGCCAGTACCTGCCACCCCCAGTACCCCTGCTGGTAGCAGACCAACTGGGAAAAATGTACGGGGTGGGGAGAACTTTTTTGGATGGTAGGTACCATCACGTCACTGTGCACGCTGGAGGCAGGGCCAGGAAGCCCCTGCCTCCCCAGACTCTGACTTGAGCAGGAAGATGCTCTGAGATGGTTCTCCGAAAATGAGCTCTCTTCTCAAGCACATCACAGCTCAGTTTGCCACCCTACAACAGATAGAAGATTTGCCAGGCAGACGGGAGAAACAAGCACTCATTTCAAACGACAGTCCTGCCTTCCTTTGGGAATTCTTCAGAAGAGTTCAGGTGGAGAAGCTGTGCACAAGCACTATGTTAGCTGGCCATGCTCGGGATGCCCAGCAGCTCCTTGGGCCACACGTTGTGCAGGGATGTTGCTTCACAGCCTGACTTCTGCTGTGACTTCTTCCAAGGTCACTCCAATCATTTGCAGCCTCTGGGCCAACCCCACATGTTCAGAAACATCTCCGGTGCTGTCTGTCAAGAGTCATGATGCAGCCCAGACGTATTCAGAATGACCCGGTGAGCAAAGGGGGGAAAATAGTTCAGTGACAGGTTAGAGTTATTGGAAAGAGTTCTTCTGACAAAAACATTTCAGTGTGACTGTGGTTCTTCATTTCTCAATCCCTTCCATCTCTTGCAATGCTCTGCAAAATACCCAGCCCAGCTATTCTGTTGCCTCCTCTTCCAGCTGAAGAGTCACTGAATATCTCAGGAGACAGGAGATTTGGGGAGTTTTTCTGGGAGAATCCTTTCACTTTTAGACATACAACACAAGCATGAACATCAACCATACATGTGTATATAAATATATATATATTTACAGACACCTATATCTTTGTATGCATGTATCTATATAAAAGTCATGCATGCAGATGCCATTTTCTTTTGGTCCTACATTTATGTCCACCACAGAGCTTTTTCTCCTGCAGATTTCTCCCTGTCCCTTATCCCACTTTGCTGACTCCACAGGGCTTCTTTCACCCCTCTCTTGGCCTCATGCTCCCCAGACCTCAAACATCCCCAGATGCTCCCTTAGCCTCAAACTGCTCCCCAGAATCCACTATTCCTCCAGCTGTTTGCACACAGTGCCCCATGGCTTGCCTCCTCAGCTGTGCACTCTGGAATAGACACCAGGCTCAGGCGAGACCAAAATGAAAGGACTTTAAGGGCCTTTAAGGGACAGCACGTTGCCGAAGAACTACCGGTTAACAGTGTGGGGCTATGGGGCCCAAGACCTGACTTGTCATCTCCATACTGGCTATCAGGTATTTGAAATGGTAAGGCCTATCAGATATTTGAAAAAGCAGTTTTTAAAAGCTCCTTCACAAAAACCAATGCAATTAAATAGGTTATCTTCAACTGGGAAAGAAGACCAGGGCTTTTACTACCCATGGTAGAAAGACTCTCTGCTACTCCACGTCTGAGGTGTTTTCCCACTTGACATCAAATGCCCTGTCCTGTCCCCAAGGAATTACACACACGGGATAGGCTGAGCCTGCTCTGATCCCTCCACAAGATACTGTAGGGAGGGAGCCTGACCATGTTCCCACAATGCCCAGGTCAGCACTATAAAGCCACTCCTCAAGGAAGAATAATTATTTAGGAATAAATTCAAGCCTCTATTGTGTTCTGAGTAGGCTCTCATGTTTACTTATCACTACAAAGTCTGAGCCCCTTCCTGTAATGCTTTCAGCAGCCTGATGAACATGTCATGTTTGCTCACTCATTCTCTGCCACCAAAATGAAGCGCAGGCCTGTCCAATTGTTTGGACACTGGGAGGCACAGACTTAACTTCTGAGCACTGTTTACCAGATAACAAGATATTCCTGTTATGTGCATTCATATTCATATAACAGTCTGGGAGTCGTCATGAATAAGGACTACTTGTGGTCTCTTAAAAGCTTAGAAACGCAAACTCTTGAAACCTGCTTGTCAGTTGGTTTGGTAACTCTGCAGTCTGGACTGTTCAATAAATCCACAGATAATTTAGGCTATTAAATTATGTGATTTTGATCGATTGTTCCTGGAACTGTCAGGGATGGCTTTTCCTGAGCAACTCCGCCTTATTCCAGAGAACTTGTGTGATTTAGTCCATCCATTTTGACTGAATTGCCCAGAGTAGATATTATGTTTTAAAATTATGGCTGTCATAATATAAGATAGATATTTAAGTGTGTGCAGACCCCTGTAAAAAAAAAAACGGAGTGTCCTGAAAATGCTACTGAGCTGCATAAATGAAAAGCAGGATTGCTAATAATGTGTTTCAAGAAAAGGTGTAATAAGGCAAACCACAGTTCATGAGCAAGGCACAGTGACAGGCATTGGCACACACAGAAATTGTGGGACATGCTTACCTTCCTGTCAGCTAACCATAGGGGCTGCAACCCCTACTTCTATGGAAATTACTTAATAAGAAAGGATGATTGAAGTATAACCAAAATCTGTATTTGGTATATTTTTTGAAACCAACTCATTAAAAGATACCTTTGGAAGAGTCTTGAAATTGGATGATCCAAAGCAGGCTGATTTACAGGAATATGCGGAATGTATTACGGTCTGTCCGTTAGCCGGTAGCTGGGGGTTGGATGGAGGGAACAGCTTAGTCACTATTAGGGGAACCATTCATGAAGAGCTGAAACCTTCACCTCCTGTTGCAACAGAGGAGTTGTTGTTTTCCTCTTCCCCACCACTTATGTCACTGCTTATGCGTTGGAGACAAATCTCCCCCACTTCCCAGCAAGGTTTCCATGTCACTGAGTCAGACCATTTATGTTCCTGTGAGGACGTGCCCAAAAACGAACATCTCACAGGGAACATTGCAAATAACCTCAGCTGAAGAGCAGCTGTGGCACAAGAAAGTATATTCGTGTAGGCTGATACTTGGGTAATGGTGCAGTCTCTTACCGAAAATTGCAGATCTTTTTAAGAAGTAGTAGGAGATCCCAGGGGCTTGACTCAGTGGCCATGAGGTAAATGTTTTTCATCAGAGGCCAGCCCCTTAAGATCAAAGGAGAGTCAGACTGATGCGAATGGGCTCTTACTCAGGCATTAAGGATCTTTACGTTACATTTGCAGGGGCACTAAGGCGCTACTACTTTTCGTAAACTAAGGATGGATGAGTACGGTCAAAGTCTCCCTGGCAACAGTGTCAATGCCCATGTATCCAAGGATTCAAGAATGAAGACTGAGGAAAGGGATTTAAACCCATTTCCCCCCTCATGTGACAGCGCATAGCACTCTGGGGGTTGCAAGAGTTGATCTCATTCCCTCCTGCTGAAGCCATTCCCCTTTGCACGCATAAATTAAGTATTGATGTAAGTATTGATTACTGTTGTGCTGTGTATTGGAAAACTTATTCGTATCCTTTAGTGGACATTTTTCCATCCATCTATAATTAGACACTCAGGCAGGCTCTTCCCCCTCCAAGAAGACAAGGCCTGAATTATCACAAAGTCCTTTAAGGCAAGAGTAGGGTTCACTGGCAAAGGGGCAAGAGAAGGTGCCATTGCCTTGGCAAGCAGAAAGAGAGACTGCAAGGCAACACAGCAGCTAGTGGTGAGCAAAGACCTGTGAGTAGGCCTGCCACCCAAGGCTTGTGTTGAGAGGCTGCCTCTGAAGACCAATGCCATGAGAGGGTTACTGTGCATTGGAAAGCACTGGCTTTCCAGTGCTTTTCCTTGGGGACCAGAAGGACCCCAAGGAGGATGTGCTGAAAACAGAGCAGAGTAAAATGGTGGCTCCCACTATGTAGTCTGCTCTGTTTCCTTTCCAGGTTTTGCTCTGAATCACAAGGTTAGCACAAGACGCAGGGCAATTTTTCGTAGAAATTTTTGTTGTATTAAAGCAATATATCACTGCAATGGTTTCATATCTATGAGGCAAAATTAAAAGGAAAACTAGTTTTGGTCAAATAGTTGATGGATCTTTTGATCAACAGTTGGTTTTCTAATGAGGCTGTAGGCCAGGTATATCTACATTAGAAGTAAATCTGCCTGGACCTCTCCCAAAGCGTAGCCGTAATCTGATCTGTGGTTCTGATATAATGTGGTTGATAATTTCTTGGCTTCTTGAAACATTTCTGGGGCTGCATGCCAACATAATTCCCTGGCATAGGGTGCATTCGCTTCAGAAAGAGGAAGTAAACAGCAGGTCAGATAAGAGCTGTCACATGTTATTCACAAACAGTGAAAACAAAACTTAAAAAATAAGTAGGCCAGTTTTTTGTAATACCGTGTAAGCTAACACCCTGCTATTTGTGAATAAAAGTATCCTTGAGGATTTACTGGCAGTGAAAGAGAGAACTGAAAACTTTTGCTAGTTATCGGCTTCTTTGCAGAGTGAGTATTTGCTCGTAGTGGAGCTTTTTTTCTGTTTTCTTTTTCTTTTTTTCCCCGCTACAAATCAACTGAAAAGTGCATGATTTCTCACTAAAACATCACAGGTTTCTGTGATTCTGCCAGAATCGATAGATTCCAGTAATGCCTTTGATGTGGAGATGTGCTGGTGAAGCAAACTCACTGCAGTATGTGTTTAACACTTGCAGTCTGTCTGCTCTCAATGGAGGAGTGTGGAGAGAGGCAGATAAAACAAAAACACAAAACACATTTTACATGACACCTTATCCCACCCAGAAGCAGAGAAGCACTTAGATCTCACAGCTTCTCTCTGAATGGTGCTTCTGTCAACAGTTTAAAGTAACATTGCCTAAAGTGGCATTTATCTTTTGGGCTATCTATCAGATTCCTTTCTAATTTTGTTCCTTGAGCGTTCCTTGCTGTTTATGCCGTACATGGTTAAAGGGAATCTTTGTTGCTTCTCGGCAGGTTACTGCAAGGTCAGAGCTTTTGCAGTGTACCTCCTTTCGCTTCCTAAATATTGGACACTTAATCCCAAAGGCTTCATCGCAGAAGTGGAAACTCACCTACCAGGACCCCTTCTGTGCAGCCTGCCCCCAAGGTTACCTTCTGCTCACGGAGCTCCGGTGCCACAGTAGCAGCCTTGTAACCTTCTGTATGGGCTGCAGGGTGAGAATGAGTTTATGTATGATTCCAGGCTTGCATTAAAAGCATGACTGGAAAAGATGTAGCCCTGTGCTGACCTGTCTCTGAGGCATCTGAGACTGGCAAAGCAAATCAAGCCCTGCAGTAAAGCTCAAGTGACCGGAATGATGGTCCCAGTTCTGGCCAGGAAATGCAAAAAGTCTCTTTTGCCAACTCACCACGCTGTTCTCCTCGATATAGAGGATTATCTCTTTTGCTGAACTTTTTGACATCTGCCATGCAATCATTGCGCAAAACTAGTCTGCAGTCAGCTAAAGCTGAAAGGCTTTCTGCTGCTTATTGGTGGGCAGGTGTTAGCTTACTAAAGGTTGTAAAGGGGGTTGTTATGAGTTTGGCATTCAGCAGTTTCTTCGTTATGGCCCACCAGACGAAAAAGAAATAGGACCTGATGAACAAAACCAGTATCACCAATATTCTAGTGCATTATATGTATTTCTGCGTCAAGGAGATTATGTTTCCCTTCGCTACCCCCAGGGTGAAGCCCCATGCAACTTCAAAGTGATACTGAAGCAGCAGTAAGGCTGTAGGAGGCAAGATGCTGACTGTTATTGCTGTATAAGAGGTCTTAGCTCCAGTCTGCCTAGGAAAGCATTTGGCAGAGATGGCGCAAGCCCACCCTTTGCTCCAGCATACCCACAGTTGCCTTTCCATGGCCATTTCGCACCCAAGAAACCCACTGTCTTCTGCCACTGAGAAGGAGAAAGCAAAGAATTGGGTGGGACAAATAGTAGCTTCATTGTTTAGTGTCCCGATAGAGATTGTGATCACAGAAAAAAAAAATATTTGTGGTTGAATGCCACCTCAGGCCTGTAAACCGTGGTGCACATTTGCATGGAAAATCCCACTGCAAAGATACCTCTGAACATGCCTCACATGCAAATGCTTAGGATGGCAATGGATTGTTAAGATGTGGGGGAGGGAGTCAAATCTAGATTTTTGAGCAAAATCTACATGTGTTATCCTCCAGTGGAGGAGACAGAAGAAAAAACAGTGTTGAAAAAAGCTCTGAAAAAATTCATTAGGCGCAAAGAACTGATGGAAAGCAACATACAGAAGCATGCAGGAAGATATGGTTAAAAGCCCAAATGTTCCTTAGCACTCAGAGCTTCTCCACCTCCTTGACTGATTGCAAAAGCTTGATTGATTCCTCTGATTGCAGGAGAGAAGGCAAATGGGGAACACTATTAATACCTCAGACTACAAGCAGTGAGCAGTTGTGGTTTGAATTTCATGAATTTTAGTAGGAGCCTGACAGAAACAGAAGGTTTCTTTGCTGTTTATGGCACATGAACAGCTGTTTGGGAAGGGAAGCATTTCTGCAGTGGATAAATCTGCCTTAAAAGACATCCCTAGATTTGGGGGAATTTTTGGCAGTTGACTCCCTTCTATAAGGCAGCTGTCCAAGCAACACTGAACACAAACATGCACCCTTCTATCTCAAACAGAAGCCTCTAAAATTTGACAGGGAAGGCAAAATTAACCCCTGGATAACTGAACTAAGTTAACTGAAGTTACTGCTGATTTTCACCTGTGCAGACAGAAGAATCAAGCCCAGTAGGCTGAATCTACTTCACTTAACAGCTTTGTAACGTTAGTGAATGTTAGAGGAAAAAAAACTACATCAGGGACTAATGTCTATGAAACGAGGAACAACTTCATATAAAAATGGTCGTATTCCGGGCTGGTTTACAGTGGTCAGGAGAAGCAACACGGCCATTCGCAGCACCTCTCCAGTGGAGATTTGCTAGTCTGAGGCGCGTTTCGTACCACAACTTGGCCTATCCTGCAGGCTGAACAGTGACCGAGCTCTGACTGCCATGCCCACTTGCAGAGGAGAACATGTCCAGTGATTCCATTTGTTTTATCCTTTATTGTAGACTCTAAAACCTTGCGAGAGCTGTCAAAACCTGGTAATGGGCATTTAACAGGCAGAGACAAAACACGATGACCACTATTTTACATTTAGCAGCGGGAGGACCATTCATCAGCACGTGTCACAGGGAAGAATAACAGCCTTTCCCCTACGTGAGCTGTCTCACAGCTTTGTAACTCAGACCTCTGGATGCCTCCGTGGCTGGGCGGTCGTGCCTCTTTGCAGAGCGGTGCGCACGAGGACACACGTCTTCGCTGCAGACGGGGGTCACTTGCGAAGGGTTTATTTTATCTCTCCCTGACCACAGTAAACATTCAAAGGCTGTGAGAACTTCCTTCGCAGCTCGTGTGCCTGGTAGGGACGCGCGGCTTGGATGGCAGCTCTGGGGAAGGGCATTGCCTCTGCAGGCAGCCTGGCCTTGGGAGTGCCACGGCCACACGTTACTGCAAGGCCACGGAGTGCATGTGGGCAGGCACTCGTGTGCCTGCAGCTGAGGGCAGAGTCACAGAATCACAGAGTGGCTGAGGTTGGAAGGAACCTCTAGAGATCATCTAGCGCACCCGCCCTGCTCCAGCAGGGACACCCAGAGCACGTGGCACAGGGTGGCATCCAGGCGGGTTTGGAAGATCTCCAGAGAAGGAGACTCCACAACCTCTCTGGGCAGCCTGTTCCGGCACCAAGTGGGCTGCATGCAGAAGATGCACAGGGGCGAGCTCAGGGCTGCGGAGCTGGAGAGCGGTGGGAAGCACCAGAGGGACCAGGAGAGAAATCCCCAGGCTGCCCATAGCGCCTGCCTAGGGAAGAGTTAAAAGCGACGCTCTGGAAAGTCTGGCCAGATGACTTCCTGATGGAGTTTATACAAGTATAGTGTGCACAAGGACGTATGTGCCTACGTGCCACTTCTCCCGGAGCAGCCGGAGCTGAGCAGAGGGGGGGAAAAAAATAATAAAAACATCACAGATGGGACCAGCCTAAAAACAAGCGCCTGATGAATGTGCAGGGTCATCACATCGCTCTCATTACAGACGCGCCAGACAAATCCAAGCGGTGCCTCGTCTGCCGTGGAGCACCCTTGTCACTGCAAGAGCGTGGAGGGCAGAGAGGAGGGAGCAGGGCATGCGAGGGTGGGATGTTTACAGTGCCAGCTCTGCAGCTATCAGGACAGCCCCGGCAGTCAGCGAAACGGTGCAGGCTTCAGCATTTGCTTTGACGCCAGGGCAATGCTTCAAGTGTGGCCAGCAGCGTGGCAGTCTGTGGGTGCATGCAAGAGTGAGGATCCTGCGTCTAGCCTGGGTAAAAACAGCAGCGTAAGACGAAGACAAAACCTAAGACAAAACCTGAGACTGTGAGCCTCTAGCTGCTAGGAGTTACTGCTGTGTGCTGAGGGGCAGCCCTCCCTCGCCTGCCAAAGAGAGAAGAGCTGGGGCAGAGCTTAGCGACAGATCACGGACTATACACAGTGACCTGACCAATAGACTGACCTGCTCTAGACAGGCCAGTGAGGAGGAGGAAAACCCCGCAATACATTAGCAGTAGATCAGCCTTCCTTTTAATTATGTCATTTGTGTAGAGCCGCCTCCTCCTCCCGAGTGGGGAGAGAGGGCACAGTCTATGAAAGAATTAGAAACTCGTCCCTCTGGGGATGCTTAGTCAGTGAACTCGTGCTTCTCATTACATATTTTCAACCTGCTGTCACTTGATAAGCTTGGGGAAGGCTTTGAGATGCTTTGGAAATTTCTGCTTGTTCACTGCAGCTGCGCTCTGAGGGGTGCTCTGTGACGAAGGTCTCTCAGTGAGACCCCAGCCAATTCCATGAGTAGGTCAAAGGGAAGGTTTTCCAAAGTGCTATGGTTACTAGCCCCACTCTGTATTCCCACAGCCAAGCCAGGTTATTTACAGCTCCACTGCGATCACAGATAATTTAAAAGTTGCAGACAGAATTCAGACAACGTGAAGCAAAAAGAAAATAAATAAATAAAAACTTTCCCAATAGCTGTGCTGGCTCTCGAATGTAAGACATGTAAAAAGAAGCGGAAACCAGCCATGTAGGCAAAAAGAGCACTTTATTCATTGATTTCAGAAGCAAACACTGAAGCCTATCATGTGACCATCTAGATTTCACAAGTCAAGATATTCTATTCAGCTGGCCCCTCTCCTATTTTTATATTGACTCCATAAATTTTTCTTTGACTGAAGCAATTACTTGGATGCAGTTCTCTGGAAAGTGGTTTCAAGCTCACTCTGTCCTTTTTCCTGGATATTCCATTCTTCAGAATTCCATCAAAGATACATTTGTCATTTACATCTTGTTTCTCTGATGCTCAAATCAAAGAAATGGTTTGTGTTACAGGCCAAAGTGCAGCTGGAGGAGGGAAGAGGAGATGTTCCTGTTCTCTAACAGTAGCAAAAGGCCTGCTGAGGATCAGCACCAGGAGAGCTGATTCTCGCAGCAGCAGGTTCAGAGCTGATTTCCACCTCTTCCTAATTCACCCCCTTTGCAGACTAACACAGGCCCAAGGCAGCATGACTAGGATTAGGATGAAGTGAGATGCTAGAAGACAAGTGATTTCCTCTTAGTGCAGTCAGTGCATATGGGATTGCCTCCCGCTTGAGGGGCTGTGTAACAGAGCAGGGCTGTTTTCCCCTGCGTGGGTAAGGGGATTTGCATTCTGTGCAGGGCCTGCGTTGCACTTTGGCCAGCACTGTCCCTGCTCCTGCATCGCTGCCTGACGGAGGCTGCGAGAGCGCAGGGCACGCTCAGACCTCCTACCTGAAGGACAGACTTCTAACGCTGGCCGCGACAACAGTTTCCCTGTTTGCATGGAAAGGGTGGACAGCATCAAACAAGGAGCGAATTCATAACGGATTTATTCCAAAACCTAAAAATCAAACCAATATTTCCTAAGAAACAAAGCCACTTTTCAAAAAGAGGAGTAACCTAAGGTCAAATACTTCCACCCTAAGTAAGGTGAAATGAAGAATAGCAAAATTTGGTTGGCATCCTGTGTGGTTTCCCAGCAGTATCCTGGTCCGGAGGAGGAATGCAATGTCCCGCCTGCACAGTTCAAAGGCCAGCGAGCCCTGTTGCAACACTTGGTGGCAACCTAATAGCATCAGGTCACATTACATGGGAGCTTGCAGCACCGAAAGGTCATACCTCGGGCTCCAAGCGAGCCTGCCCCACTTGGAAAGTGGTCTTGGTACGCTATCTTTGCTTCAGAAATGCCTGCTCAGCATCAGCCTCCACCTTCGTGCCTCCCCACCGGCCACGTCGTGTGACTGTGCACAGAGGTAACCCTAGTCCCAGATGACTGGGGAAGCTCCAAGCTGGCCCAAGGCAGTAAGGAAAACACAGGAGCCTAAAGGGAGGGTTCGTTTCTTAGAAAGAGCAAAGGAACGGAGCGCTCCCCGTGCCACCAGCCAGCACAGTGTGTTTCACAAACAGCGCTTCCCCACGAACCGAAATAGCTGCTGAGAGCTGTCCCAAAGTGCAGCCTACGTCTTTCCCTGTAGGATAACATTTCCTTGTCTTTTATTCCCCTCAAGCTGCTGCTTCAAGCAAAATGTAGGCTCCCAGGTGCTGGCACACAGAGGCAACATCTGGCAATACTCCCCACAGATATAAGCGGTCACTTTCATGTCCTGACTCCATTCACTGAAATGCCTGACAATTTGGATGTTTTGTGGGCCTGATGGACTCAGTGCTGCAGGAGCAGAGCATCAAAAAGAAAGTACATCTTAAATTCCCTTAATTTATGGGGAAGTAAGAGGGCTCATAAGCATGGAGATGAGACCCAGTGCATCCCGTGCTCAAGCTGTAACATTCTAGCCCTGGCTGAGGTCAGGGAAAAAGTGTTGCAACTAAACCACTCACATGCTCCATCCTTAACAGATGCCCCGTGATTTCCTTCTCCTCATGGGCTGCAAATCAGTCACTTGCATCTGATGTTTTTGCCACTGACAGAGTGCCAGGTGCAGTGACCTAGCCATCAAGGATACCCGCTGTCAGGAGATGGAGCCCTAGAAGAAGACATTAGCTCTTTCTGGGCCACCACATGTAGCCCCTACTTTCACACACAAACACCTCCTAACCTGCTTTTATCCCTTCCTAAGTCGTCCCTTGCCAGTGGGGACAAAGCAGTCATATGTGAGAAGTGCTGTGCTTGGTTTCTGCTAGACATTGCAGTGTAGCCCCTGCCCCCAGTATCCCTATTTCCTGTATTGGGCCTTTAGACTGAGATATCTGTCTTAAAGCTTTGTCTGCTCAAGACAGGCTGCAAGTGAAGTCCTGCCTCCACTGCAGTCAATTACAGTTTTACCTTTGGTTCCAGTGGGGGTTATATTTTGTCTTATCTGATGAAAACTGGCTTCTAAATACAGAAGCTAATTCAATACCAGCCTTTTATCTGAAGGCACACAAATGAAGAGCCATGACTGCTGTGAATCCCTGCTCTTTGGACCACTTCTGTTCATGGCAGTCCCTGCAGGACATTAGGCAGGGCCTGCTGCCCTGCAGGCCCCCTCCTGCTCTGGCAAGCAACTTGCTGGGTGACTCACAGGCACTTTACTTTTTTGTGCCTCAGTTTCCCCCCTGTATCTAAAAGGAAGAAGAAGTTGAAAATATATCTTCCCCTTCTTCATGAAGTTCTTTGATACAGAGATCTAAGGTACAATATAAGAGCTAACATTGACCTACACTTTCCTTTACTGTGTCCAGACCTATTTAGAGCCTATTTATGGCAGCCTGGCCATTAGCACTACAAGGACAAACTCAATACAAAGAAAGCTTTAAACCACTGAAGTGGGGTGTGCCGGGTTGTCAGAACAGCTATTGTACAACGCTTTCCTCCTTGCCCTATCAAAAGACAAAAGCTGCATTTCATGATTGAAGACACAGGGAAACCAGAATAGCAATGGGAGCTCCTCCTGCAGGAAAGGAATTCCGCATTCCCAGAACCCCACATCTCTCCTTTCCTCCGCGCTCTCCTGTCCCCTGGCATCTTTCTACAAGAAGCTGCAGGCCTCTTCCTGCAGCTGCCAGCTCATCTCCTGCACCCCCTTGGGTCAGGCCTGGGCTAAGTTATTCCAACCTGTCAGAGTGCTTGTCATTTGTACATTTTTCTTTATTGTTGTTGTTGTTGTTGCTTTGTTTTCAGAGAGATAATTGAGCAGGCAGCTGATGTCAGATACCAACAGTCTCTTTGTTCATGTGGAGCTGCTGCCACTTGCTGGCATCCTGTCAGGTAGGAGCAAGAAGGTTTTGCCTACTGCATTTCTTTCCATGGAGGTTTCAAGGGTGCAAACACCTTGAAAGGAGGTATACCTTGGAGAAAAGAAAAAAAAACATACACAGGCACCCACTGCACATGCATCATATATATGTTTCCTCACTAAATCATTTCTTGTCTTCTGTTCAATTCCATTTCAAAATGCATGTCTGGCCTAAGCTGCTTGCAATACAGCAAACTGACTCCAGCTGCCATCAGTCCTGGAGTTGTACAGACAATTTAAATGAGTGATATAAACAATGCTATGGAGGACAGAGGTAGAGTAACATTCTCCAGGTTGCATGTGATGGAGACAAAAATCCATGCCCTTCTCAATAGGCACCAGGTTGGGCAGGTGGGGAGGGAAAGATTAAAAAAAAAAATTAGAGCTTATAAAATGAGCACCTTACTTCAGGTGTCAAACCCTATGGATGCTTGGAGGATTCTGTGCTGTCTGGAAAGACCTTCCCTGCCACCTGTATTTCCTGGGAGAAGAGGATTAATGATATGTTATGGCTGACTCAAATTAACTATAACAAGAGGATGAATTCCTCCCGGAAAGTGAATCACCATGAAATCACCCGGGAACACCTCTTTGCCTATGAGGTGAAACTGCTGTAGACCATTTAAATCCAAGGCATATCCGTACACAGAAAGCTCTGTTTATGTTTGCTGACTATCAAGTTAGCTGGAGATTAGATAAGGTCTGCTTAGGTATGTTTATTAGATAAAGTTAGTTTATTAGATTAGCTGGTTTATTAGATAAAGCCTTCAGTTATGCTTGCTGAGTTCAATTCTTGACAGATGGATTAAAGTTATTACAGAGAGTTATCACAGCCTTACTCCAACAAAACTCAACAGAAGAGTTAACATTTTTAAATGATAACTCAAAGGAGCCTTTTTACAAATCAAACTTTACTAGCAAGTTGTTATCTATTTCTTGCTCACAGCCTCCTTTGCTTGGCAGACCAAGAGAACCAGCAGATTGCAAAGGCTATCATCTTGAGCAAAGCCCCAGATAGTCTTTCAAACATGCCCTTTTATGACCCCAAATATCTATTTCCTATATTGATTTGCAAATACTCTGCAACATATTGGAGTTGGCCTTATATTGTTGGTAAAATATCAATTCATTTACATTCATATTCACTAAATCACAATGACCTTGCAAATATCTTATAACTGCTTAGGGTCACAGTGACCTATTGATAGATATTAATGACAGCCTATTTCACAAAAATCTTATCAAAACCTTGTAAACCTCCAAGTAGACTCTGACTGAACCAATTAATACATATCAAGGCCTTGTTGCCTTTCACCCAATATGCAAATACAAATGCCCCCTTCTGGGTCAGAGGAAGTAATTCCTATTTTTGTTACACTGATAAATCGAGTTCCCAGCTAACCTGCAGTCAAATTCTTTCCTAAGCCTCTTAGGAGTGAAATTCCATCCTGTTTATAACACTATAGCTACCAAAAATGTTTGATAGTCAACAAATAGCAGAAAACTGGAAAAAGAGATGTGCTGAAACCAGGATGGTTACTAGTGGAGGAAGTCATATTAAGCAGTAGAAAGAACAGCCTCAAGCCTACAAAAACACATCAAGAAATAGAACTAAATTAGGTATCCAGGAGTGACAAAAGGGTATCTCAAAGGAAGTTTGAGATACTTCAAGATTATGAACCAAAATAGGGGGACATAAGGGTAATAAAGGGAGGTAGAAAGAGCCAAAACTGAAGCAGTTTGTTTAGCCCTTCCCCTGCAAAAAAACAAGCAAGGCAGAACTTAGGACAGTGAGACAAAATGCAACAGAAAGAAGACACTTCAGTGGGAGCAAGGCCAAAATGACATTAAATCTGAAGTATCATCATCAAAATAGTGTCACCCTGGCTCAAGCCTTAAATGTCAGAAGTCAGCTACAAGCCAACTATTGAAGTCAAGCCAAGGTGATTCCAATGATGAAATGCCTTTGGGGAAAGGCTAAACATTTCAGCCTTTGGCTACTTTTACCTCCATTTCTCTTCCTTATGTTTTCTACTTTGGTTCATCGAGTAGATGCAACTTTAGCTACACCTAATACTATCATACACAAAGCTATGTTGAACTGTCTAGTAGATGAGCTGTACATTTTGGCTAGGCAAGATACTTCCTGGAAGAACACTGCTCTTGCAGCATTACTTGGGGGAGATGAGTCAGTACCTTGAAAATGATCTGTTTTAATTCCTTTGCATCTCTAACTGAGAAGCTGAATTGATCTCTCCCAGCATGAACAGGGCAAATCTCCTGAGAAGAAGAAATAGGTATGAAGACGAGGGCATTCAAAGCTGTCTGAGGAGGGGAAAAATATCTTTACCGCATTTTTTTTTCCCACAACTATCTGTGGAACTGTCAAATGGTCAATGATAATGTTTGTGTTATAACTGGAAGAGAAGAAAATGGAAAGGAAAACCTGTTATGATTTATAACATATTTAGATTGCAAATCTATTTCTTCTCTGTAACTCGTATACCTTTTCACTTGTTTTCTTAAGGGAACAAAGCATACGTGGCTACTCTGGTTCCTTCCCAATTTTGATAACTTCTGAATTTATTGACCAATTTTGATTAAGTTTACCAAGGGACAGTGATATGAAAAATGACTTCATTTCCATAGGAGTTGCCAAGCTGGATAAAGAAGAGGATGTTTGTGAGACATTCTAATTTTAATGATATAAAGCAGCCTCTCCTTCTGTTTGTATGTGTATCACAACTTCCAATGGTGACCTCAAGGAGGATCAATGCTTGGGCTAAAGTTGGGGGCAGCATCACCCTCACTGCTAGTTATCCATCTTCATGACACTGCTAGTTATCCATCTTCATGACAAATCCGTACACTTTTGCCCTTTCCATCTGGGTGCAGAGCCCTTCTCTGCCTCCAAAATACAAGAGCGAAGCTCCCACTCCACTCTGGGCAAGTGGGAGGCCATTTAGCAAGTGTGCTCCCCTCCGGCCTTCTTGGCTGTATAGAAGCAGTGCCCAAAATCAACCAGCAGAAAACAATGAAATAGAAATGAAAAAAAGTATTGGAATGACCGTATGCCTCATGGTAGTACCTCCAAATGCTGAAGGAGAAGAAACCTAGAGGAGCTTGTCAGCCTACTAAAATAACATGATCATTCCCCTCCAGTGTATTCCTACGTGACTTCTGACACAGCAGGTCAGGATTTATTTACGAGGTCTGGAGCACAAACCATAGGAAGTTTTAGCTGGATCCTGCCTGAAGGCGGCAGAAAAATGTATTAAACAACAAACTGATGTGCTGGTTGTGAGTATAAGTGTTTTGGTGTTTTTCCTTTTGCTGAAATCTCTGTTTGTAGTTATAAATCTTTCTATGAGACTTACAGTAGATATTTATTAATTACAGCATCAGCACATCTTGTACCAGTCCATGGGTCCTTGGGACAGGCTAGCAAAGGAGAAGAAATAGTTTTGCAATGAAGGCAGGATCAAGGAATGAATATCTCAGCACCGATCTCTTCACTACTCTGGCAGCAGCACTAGGAAACTAAGGATCACAATACAGAGAACAAGGATGTTAATTCTGCCTAAATAACAGACTGCATTTCCTCTACCCGGCTGTTCTGAGGAGCTAATTACACAGATTCCCAAATCAAAGAAATATAAAACAGTCTGCAAATGATTGCAATGTTGATGTGTTGGCAGTCCAAACCATGACATATGGTCCTTCAGTATGCCATCGTGGAGAACAGGCTCACGAGCAAAGCTCATTACGCAAAATACTGTCGTAAATAACAGAAAGAGGCTGCTTTTAGAAATGTACGTGAGGTAGCTTCCTTGTTTAGCCCCACAAGAAGAAAGTCAGTGTTTTAAAGAGCTGCTGCCTATCTGGTGATAGGTTCCTAAAAGTACCTCCCTTGAGGGGGAAGGAAGGTGAATCATATCCAGACAGGTTTCCGGCACATCCAAGTACCCCACAGAGATTTTGTTGAAAGACCACCAAGGACGCAAA
Source organism: Tinamus guttatus (assembly GCF_059628265.1). NCBI lineage: Eukaryota > Metazoa > Chordata > Aves > Tinamiformes > Tinamidae > Tinamus > Tinamus guttatus. The sequence continues at coordinate 1,864,948 of NW_028288918.1, forward strand.
CCCAACTTTCCCACTGTTTTGAAGAGCGCATGCTGAAAGACGGAGACACCACCCTGGGACGTTGCACCAACCCTCTCACCACTCACCGGCAGGATTCAAGCCTGTAAGGTCACCATACGGTCCTCTGACACTGACCTCAGGGAGCAAGCAATATGTGCAGCCAGGCAGTTTGCAAGCCACGACTGGAGAAGGATGAAACGCAAGCTCTCCATGAGCTTCGCACATCTTCGCTGACAGCCTCTGCACAGAGGTTCCGCAAACTGCAGTCTCAGCCGAGGTGAGTGCTGCTCATGCTAGTGCAGCAAGTGCAATTCCATGTAAGTGAGACCCTTCCTCTCTTTCCCTTTTTTAAACAGCCCTTGTCCTGGATCTCTTCTTTCCTTCGCCCCACCCCAGCAGTGCCCCACTTTGCACTTTTGATTCCTGACCCACTTCCACTGCCCTGTCTCAGCCCCCCATCCACCCCCAAGTTGATGCCCTCGCTCCAGCTGATCTCCTGGCCCAAACCCAGACTGTGTGCCCGGCAGTGCCAGCAGGGAGCAGAAGTGTTTTCCACACGCTGGAGCAGAAAGCCTCAGGACCAGGCCAGTGTTCCTCCCTGGAAAATGCAGAATTGAGTTTCACTATCTAAAGGTTAAGGACCAATTTAGTTTAGTTTCTCTTCACCCTTGGGGCTACAGAGTTCAGTTACTGTATCAACACACCCCCAAGTAGCTCAGGGCATGGAGACCAAGCTTTTCAGCCCAGGAAACAGGTAACCAGTGCGCTCCAGTGCCTGCATCCTCAGGCCAACTCTCTGCCTGCCCCATCAGGACAAGGTAGCACCAGGGGGATGGTGGAAAAGGGCAATGGGGAGCGTGACCAGCCTCACCACTTCTTCTTTAAGGTCATCATTTTGCTGCCTGTTGCCCTGGGCAGAGGCTTATTATAAGCCACTAACACAATGTATGCTTGGACACGAGCTGCTTGCTGTGGAGTTTATAATTCCAGGAAAGAAGAAAGGGGCACGGTGCCATTACATTTGTCTTCATCACTGCTCATTGAAATCCCAAATCCTGGTGTGCAGAGGGCCCCAGATCGCCACCCTCTAGCACTGGCTGTGTTTGACCTTCAAATGGGCAAATATAACTCTGGTAACTGCGGGAGAGGAAAGCTCAAAGAGGCCACTGGAGCCTTAGGCCTCTTGGGAAGGAGGCAGCAGATAAACAGGATTAGGGAATTTTACACAGTTCAACCTGCCAAATTCTACAAAAAGGAAATGTAGGCAGTGCCTGCAGCATTGATTCAGAGGAGAAGCCTTTGAAAAGCCTGCCAGGCAAAACATGTTAAGATACAAGCTGCTTTTCCTTCGTATCGCGGTGCAGTGTGGGGGACCGCGCTCCTGCGCACTGGTGGTGCTGGGCCCACAGCAAGAGCCCTCCTGCCCCAGCAAGGTCCCCTTCCCGGGACCCAGGCAAGGGAGGCCTGATCCCCCACACAGGCACCAGCTACTGCCCTAGCGGAAACAGTCAGGTCAGCTGCAAAATGTTATGCCACGAGCAAAAAATGTAGATTTTCACTAAGTATTTGGTTTCCCGAGAGAACCTCAAATTTTCTCTTACCTTTTTTGGTTCAAGCACCCGAAAAAATAAAACCTTTGAGCTGAGATAAGGAGGAGTTCTATTTGGGGCATTCTTCAGAGGAAAGACTTGGATTTTCAGGTGAAAACACATATTTTTCAAATTTTCATCCAAAAGACAAACTCTTCCAGAGAGGGATAAAATATGCTTGGGCTAGCTCTAACACACCGCTTCGTGGTAGCACATTTACTCTATAACATCCAGGATTTCACCCTGAGGGAACACAGCATTAAAGGCCACCCTAGTATTGGAACTTTTGCCCCAGAAAGCCCATGCTGACGCCTTCTTACTCCTGGCCAAGGCCTCACCAGAGGTTGAATGCTGATTTTCAAGCAACTGCACAGCAAAGCACTCTGTTCATTAGCACAAAGGGAGCCTGCTGGAAGCCAGGGCAGGAGCACTTGAAAAATAAGCCCAGAGGCCTCTTGAAATCCAGCCAAGGATTTGTAATGCACAACTGGCCCATCTCTCCAAACAAGGGCGAAGGGATATACCAGCTCTGCGGTGGCCTGTGGGTTCTCTGGGGTGGGAATGATACAGCCAGTACAACTGCATGAGTCTGCTTTTGTTGATGCCTTTTGTGGATTTTCTGTTCACAGAACTCAATTTTCCAGTGCTGCTTCCTACACATTTTATAAGGTGGTGACAGTGGTGATTACTTTGAGTGCCACCGTTATATTATTACAAATATTACCACGTTACGACCCACAGGCTTAATACAAGGGAAGCCATATCTGCCATCAGGATGCTTCCAGCTTAGACTGGCAGGGCTCACCAACAAGGACTTCTCCAGGAATGCCACAGCCCACGGCGCCTGATGACACCCCGTCCTGGAGAGACAGACCCGACCAGGGCAGGCACTGGGCACCTGGGAGGCCACATTGCTCTGCCTCACGTCCTGGGTAGCTCTAAGGAGACATGGCTTGAGTGTGGAGATGCCTTTCTCCTGTCAGGGAATTCCAGGCTGGGGCAGCTATGTCTGTCTGTGCAAGAGGATTCATTCCACAAGCCTTGCGCTTGCAGGTCTACATCAGACTCCAGTAGACACAAAAAACAAAAAAGTTGCATTCCTGGGGCATTTTGGAGCCAACAGCAGCTGAAATAAAGACAATTATAAGGTTTTAATATACACACACACACACATATATATATCAGCTGCAGGTAATGATTCAAAAAAGTTTTCTTTCCCAAGGTTGGCCTGGACAGCCTTTTGTCTGTCCAGACAAAATGGTCCGACCAAATGGTCCTTTGTCTAGACCATTTAGTCTGCTCCTAGACAAAAATCTGCCTTTATACATGAATCTGTATCTGTTGAGAAACGTCATCCACTCCTGGTGAGTTATACAGGCAAAAAGTGAGTTAAGTGAGGAATCACATTTATTTCCCCTGAATTTTCTCTCTTTCATTCTGTATGGTATTTGTTCTTTCCCTCAGGGTATTCTTGTCCTTGGATGAGATTTCAGTGTTGCTCTTAAATCCTATTTGGATGGACTTCCAGCAAGCCCCAGACGGTTCAAAGCTTGATTATATACTGTGCCAGAAAGGACCATTTGGTACGTGGCACACTGAGCAGGCACAGAGCAGGCATGCTTCTTAAGAAGGGGACTCATCTGCAACAGTCAGGTTTTTGACTTCACAGCTCTCCTGGATGCGCAGGTAACCCATTTTTGTTTTTGAGATTCCTCAATGGTTCTGAAAGTCACCTCTGTCACACGGCCTTCCTGGCAAGAGTAGAAATCCTCTTTCTTGTCCAGAGCAATTCACTTGCATGTATCTGAGCTGCATGGGACCAGTGAAGGAGATGGGAATAAAACCAAGCAACATCAAGGAAAACCTTTCAATCCAGGAACCTACATGTTCCACAGCCCAGCAGCAAGGATCTAGCTGGCCTGACCCTGGCATGTAAGTGGCAACTGGGGCTGGGCAAAGAGACTTCTCCTCTGGAGACCAGGGCAAAGGCTGCCTGCACATGCCCTGCCAACCCCTTGGAGGATTCCCATCAAATGAAGATCTTTCCAAGAGGAATATTCTTTGAGAGTGCTAGCCAAGCTGTCTCAGCATTTCTGGGATAGTAGACTTAGTCCTTGCGTTTATCTCTGGCTATGAAAGGCTCCCTTCCCCATGTCCCCAGTGGTGTTCCAGCCGCAAGGGCTGTGCCATGTGCTGCGCAACTCAGCTGATTTGGAGCTCTACCTGCAGGGTCCTTCCAGGAGACTGTGTGTGGGTCCACAGCCACAAGCCATGATGAGGGAGCACACCAATCCCACCGGGAAAAGGTGCAGGCGCCAGGCTGGGGTGAGAGTGGTCACAGGCCATGCTGAAGGTGGGGCAGGCAACCAGTGTTGTCCCAAGCACTGATGGAGCTGTATGCTTAGCTCTTGCAGAAAACCTTGGGGCACCTTTGGCAGCCACACTGAGCCCCTGGTGGATGCAGGCGGCTGGGACAGGAGAAGTCTAGGTGCTTTGCTCAAAAGAAGCTTCCTGGGACTGGGGCACTGAGGCAAAATATGCGGGTGTGAGCACTGCCACACTGTGCTGACAGCGTGTGTTAGCAGCCTTGAGCTCTTTGCCATACGTGACTTTGGCGTCACCAAGACCGAACTGCTCTCTGCTCTCCCTCTCTGCGCTCACCCCAGCCGCCCGCATATTGGGTGGGCTTGGTCAGGAAAGGTAGCTGTAAGGACACAGGTCCCAGCACAAAGTATAACTGAGCTGAGTTGGTCGATGCTGAGAGCTTGTGAAATCTGGACCTTAGCTCTACGCAAGATCAAGCCCAGAGAAGAAACTCAACTCCCTCACTCTTTTTTTTTGTTCTCTCAGATATATTGTACATCAAGTCATATTTATGCAGAGATTGCTCAGGACATTAGAGACAGACAGGAGAAGGTACAAGACTGTCAAAGGAAAGTTGAAATATAGCCTATCTACCACAAGAGTTTGATGCAGTAGCTCAGCTTCTATAAAAGGAGATATTAAACAGGTCAAACTGTGGAGCTGTGCCATTTTACACCAGATAAAAGAGATAGCTTCTAATCTGTTAGACTATTTCATCTTTTTTCCAAGAATCTATCTCTGTACTAGTAACGATGTCAGATAAATCTTCACTAAGATGTAAACATGTTTATGATTATACTTACTGTCCTTTATTAAATTAGGACAAAAGGATGATGCCCTGATATTTACTAATGGGTTACTCCCATCTAACCTTTTATTGTTCAGCCAGATCATCTGATTTCATTTCATCATACGATAGTTGCCAATAAAATTAAATCAATCAAATCAAAGGTCTGTTAAGCTCTTTGAATTTGGGCTAAGATCTCTTTTTTTTTTTCCTCAAAGAATGCTTGAGATTTTTTATAGCTGGGAAATCTGGATCACATCCTTATCTGCTGCAGATTAGCTTGGCTATTCTGAAATCGACTGAGTATCATCACCTTGGGGACTGGATCCTTATGGTTGTGAATAAGCCCTATAGGCATAATATTTTGCCATAGTATATAAGACCAGGTATATAGTGCAGTTACATTAGGATCTCCTCCCCATGTAAATACCCCTATTTCAGTATAAGAATTACCTTTTAGATTTAACTTCAAATGTAAGATATTTCAAAGAGACAAAAGTGAAATCAACGGAAGACTAACCTCATCACATAGTGTGGTCTTCATAAAGCTCTCTGCACTGCTATTTTGCCATAATACATTTTAGGGCATCTTTTTCAGTGTAAAGAAGATCTTCATATCTCATTCAATGATTACTTAAATAAATAATAATAAAAAAAGGCAGACAGAGCAGGCATGGTCTAAATCCTAACAAAACCCTAAGCTATAGCTTTGAAATGCCATTCAAAATCTTAAGAACTGGTGTTAGATATTATGACTATAAATGGTCTTTATTCATGGACCATATATTCACTTTGCAACATCTTTGAAAGTGACTTCTCATTTCTTGCCCAGGCTTCCAGTAAATTTTTGCTGAAATCTACTGCTTCCTGGAAAACCTCATTAAGTTCTATCCACCTCAGTAAAAAGCTAAGGCTAGTAAGGCTGGATGCCCATAGTGTGTTTCTCTGCCTTTGCTATGGTATAAATGCATCCTCAGACAGGACGCATGAGCAGGGGCAGCTGAACCATTGCGAATATACTCTGTGTGACTCGCTGGTGTGGTCCCCAGCCTTCTCTCATATTGTTTTTTTTTTGCCTATGGCAATGCCTCTGGCATGTCTGATACAAACATGGAGGAGAGTGTCCTGTCATGTGGTGGGATGAGGAGAGATGCTTCCGGTCAGGCAGTGGGAGACGGCAGCCCCTGCAGCCTGGGGCTTTGATCATCTAAAGGAGCAGCCTGGGGCAAAACGTCTCGTAGGAGACATGCGACGTCGCCTGCACTTCCTAAGCAGTCGTGGCTGGTTAGTACACCATAGGTGGGCCTGGTGATGGCTCAGGAAGCCTCAGGGAGGGACTGCGGTATGAGGAGGAGGGAGGGCTACAACTCTCAAGCACTGGGAAATCCCAGATGCAGTCTCCAGCAGTGGGACCTGTGGCCTGCCTGGTGGAAACATGGGAGCCTAGCGATCACCATGGGGTGCAGGGACGTAAGGCCTCCTTATCCAGGCACAGGTGAGTAGCAGCAGCTTGTACATAAGACTACAGGAGGGACTGCCAGATCAAGCACAAGTTGGGGACTACCTCCAACAGGCTTCCCACAAGATGTGGGTTTAGTCCCACAGCCTTCTGATGGAGTGAGTGACATAACCGGGAGCAGCCACATGGGCTTCCTTCAAACTCATTCCAGAAGGTAGGGATAAAACCTGCCTTCTTGCAGCCCCAGATGTTGGACTTGGAAAGACACTTGTATATGTTTTAAAAGACTAAAGTATCCTGACTAACTCTTTAGCTGGGATGAAGCGCTCACATCTGCCCAGAACACATTTTCCTTTTTTAGTGCTTTGACCCTAGTAACAAAGAAGGACTATAAATCCTCTCTGTAAAGTTTTTAAAGGATTAGTGAAAAATCATAGAATAAACCTAGCCAAAATACCGTTGTCTAACTCAGATCATGGTCTTGGATTCTTCCTTCAGCTTGGAAGTTCTGTCTATGCCTTAATACTCCTCTTGAGTGCTCTCTCAGAAGTCATCTGTAAACCCTTAACTCTTCTTTAGTGCTGCTATTAAATTTAAATCTCTTTGCCCTCTCTTAGCAATCATCCCAAAGAATTGGCACACAACTAGAAAGCATTTTAACCGACCTCCTACAGCCTCGATGGCAAAGTTAGCACAATCACCACCAAGCTTAGACAAACTACTGTGAAAGGAAGGCAAACAAAGATTTGGAAGAGCTCTTTCATAGAGATCAAGAGAAGAGAAAATGCTTGCTTGAAAACCTTAAAACAAACTTTGGAATTAATATCGAACAGCTTTGTGCATATTTTCAAGTGAGACATTTTGTAAGCAAAACTTTACTTGATTCTCTGCTGTTACAAATTCAAACAGTGAAACAGCTCCTAGCCCTAATTAACTCAACATGTTTGACATCCTAGAAAAGCTTTGAAGCCCAGAAGTGCTCCCATATCAGCCAAATCTACAGGGCAGAGCAGAAACTTCAATATTCAAAATTTTGATTTGTATCAGGCATTGCATACATTACAAGAAACCACAAAATCCAAGGTTCAGCAATATATTCTGCCTCCAGAGTGTATTTTTCTAGGATAAAGGTTTTTAAATTATCCACTTACTTCTAACTTTAAGGGGAAAAACCCAGCTTCTCTTCAGGCAAAAGGGGAATGAAAGACAATCCAAGGATGGTTACACTGTTTAAATAAGAGATGAGAAGAAAGGCAAAAATGTTCCTTGCATGGTGTTGCAGAGGAGAAGGAGGACATAGGGTCAGATCTTCTGAGCCAATATCCTCTCTGCATTGAACAGGAGACAACCGGAGATATTCTTGCCACTTCAGTTCTTACTCGGGTTAGACACTAGCTACAGATAGAAAGTTTAACAGACTCTTTCCTCAAAGGATCTTATCTTTCATTTATGGGTTTCCAGGTCTAAACAAACTCTGAAACGATGCAAGCAAGAACTGGTTGCTGGCTGCCTGTTGATGGCCCTGGTAGCTGCAGCTTGGTCAGCTCTAGGTAGAACTGATGTTTGCTGAACAGTCACAGCTAAGCTGCTGTGGCTCCATAGGTGTCATCAACTTCAACAACAGTAAAGGTGAAATCCTCCCAGGAGCTCCACATCACTCCTGTTAATGGAGCTATGTTGGAGTAAAAGAGATGTAGATGAAGAGCACATTTCCTTGGCACTTCACGTGCTCTACCAGTAAAATTGTATCACTTCTAACATATTGAGATAGTTTTCTGTTTGCTTACATCTTTGTAAATGAAAAGTGATTTTAATGAAATTCTTAACTAATGATTACATTAGTAGAGTTACACCACTCTGGGAAAAAAAATAGTACACTGTCCATCTGCAGTGCAAAGAACTGAGCACATTAAATATCAGTAATTATGACTTCCATGGAGTTATCCTTGTGTTAAGGCAGAGTCTTAGATGCCTGGGTTTAATCAGAGCAGGTATATACACATAGCTTTACAACTACCTCCAGTTGCTTGCACTTAAACACCCTCTTCAGATCTTTTATTACCATCCAGCTTACAAAGCAAGCAGCAATAATCACATCGGAGCCACAGGTAACTCCTGCTTTTTGTCACATAGAGCCTGAGAACCCCAACAGGGAAAGTCTGGCGTGAGCAAGGCAAAACGAGAGGGGATCCCACCAGCTAATGTGCTCACAAAAGTAAAAGGTTTGGCTGATAGAAAAAGCAACAAGATGCCTTCTCCATGGCAAAGCAGCTATCCATCGTGTCTCTGCCATCATGTCACTTAGGGCGGTGGGTTTTAGCAGAAAGCAGAAGGTTAAACGTACAGACTTGCCGAGCAAGGGACACTCATTTGAGTCTGCTGGTAGGAGTCTTTGCAATCCAGCTAGAAAATCCTTGAAAAGCCACTGCCTGGATACGATGCCCGCTCCAGAGCTATCGCTCGCTTTGGCTGACACTGAAGTTTTGACACGCTGAGGTTCAGCCCAGGGACAGCGGCACAGAGGGCACCGCGTGCGGGGCAGCGCGCGGCCGCGGGGCAGTGTGCAGGCTGCGCTCGCGGAGGACGTCGGGGCTGCTGCATCACACGTGCGGAGGGAGCCGCGGCCGCAAGCAACGGCCAGATGGCAAAAGCATCTGAGAGCAGCCGTGTCCCATGACCATCCGCACAGGACGTGGGGCTTCACACTGTAAGACAGGAAATCTGCAGTAGAAGGGAGGGCAGAGAGTCTTGGCCCTGCCTGGGAGGCTAGGAGAGTGCATTATTATTATTATACATTATTATATATATTATGATTCGTGATGGATCGGTGGGTTTTTGTGAGTGCAAAGTGCTAGCCCATTTCCAACAGCTGGAGGTTTCTTATGTCGCAAACCTCAAGGCACGGTACCTCAGTACTTCAGTATCTCAGTTCCACACTACCCCAAGGCAGTGGCCAAGTCAATGATGTGGCTAGTTTGCACTCAGACCTAAGATAGAAAATCTTCCCCGTGCCCAGTGGACAGATGAGCTGCGATTTCCACAGCCTCTGGCTTTTCAAAGCAAGCTGCATTTTGTGGTGTAAATGTCTGTCCACTCACAGGTCTCTGAGTGCCACCTGGGATTCGCTTGGTCTAACGCAATGTTCTTAATGCCCCCATAGTAAGGACCTGTGAGCCACATCCTGTATTTCTGCTGCGCTTGACACTTTCAGGGCTGTACAGATATCCAGAGACATCTAACATCTCAGAGAAAAAGGCAAAGTTTCCTTTTCAGAAAAATATCATGGTTGGAAACTTCAAGTCTTTTCTCAGGTCTGGAGCTTCAAAACCAGTTCCCCCAATGGAGGAGCAGTTTAAAGGAGAGCAATAGTTTGTATTTGCCTCTAGACAGTCATTGATTAAAACAGCAAACAGCTCTTCAGGGAATCACACTTGTCCCGCCTCTGCATGCAGGAGAGCTCTCTTAATTAGCCACTAGTCACGCTTTTCCCACTGAAACGTGCCAAGCCGAAGACTCCTCTTTTTAACTCCGGTTTGGGTTAGGAAGCATTGAAAGATGCTCTGCTGATACAAAACTGCATGAACCGAGACTCTGTGCTCTCATGCACAGTGGTTATGGTAATAGAGTACTTAACAGGACAGATACAGTGCAAAGTCTTTTGATGAGAAGCAGCAGCAACAGAGCCATTGACACTGGCAAGACTGGTCATGGTAAAGTAAGGGCAGTTGTTTAACAAAGCACTGGCAAGACCTAGTAACTATGATGAGGGAAGCAGGAGAAACCCAACCACGTGCTGTGGGGTTTCTCTCTGTGCACACACACACATATATACATACATATATTTATACACGTATGCACACACAGGAATGCACAGGCCCATAGGATTTGCTGCCTTCTATCCTCCCGCTGACCATTTCAGTGGTGTCTAGGCTAGCCTGATTCTGGCCCAGCTCATTTAAGCAAAGTGGTTAAGGAAAATGTGCCTGGTACAAGAGGATCCTGAGGGCCCAGCAAACAGCAAAGCGAAGCTCACTTGCTCTACAACTACAACCTTGCTGATGTAAACCTTAAGACAGATGCCAGGGGAAAATTTGATATTCGCCCGGAAAAAACATCAATTTGAATTACATCTACTTTCTAATGGCATATTGTGTATGTAACAAAACACCCACAAATAATTTTGGGACCAGAGATGTTCCCCCTTCCAATTGTTTTCATCACGGGGGCCAGCAGGGCTTTTACGTGCGCTTTCGACTGCTGCTGTGAAATATGTGTCCCCTGTTTGTTCTTGTTCTGCCTCTGCAGGAAATCAGAGACTCGGGCTTCCTGTAGGCTGCAGAAGCCTTATTCTTTGTATTTCCCAAATAGGAAGTGCTGGGGTCATTCTGCCAAATATATGGAAACTTAATTTCATTTCAACACAGGATTAATCACTAGGAAGTGTCAGGACATCGATGGCCTGATAACAAGACAGTTACAGCAGAAACCTTTTATGGGCACTAGAGCTAAAGCACTTGGCAGCAAACACGAAGCTGTAAGTCTCTGAATCAAACGGGACGGAAGGCTACCTGATGAGAATTAATGCCAGCAATTGTAATTAGCGTTTTTTTTTAATCTCATGTAAACCTTATCAAAGTTTTATTCCTTTTTACATCTTGAGAGGAAGGTAGGTTGTTTCTGATGACTAACCCCTGTTTTTTTGATGACTAAGCTCTGTGTTTTTGCTTTACAAATCACAACATTGCAGTGAACATGCTCTTACTTACAGCAGCCCAGCAATTGCACCCTTTGAATTTAATGAGAGATTCCTGATTTGCACCCCTCAAAGTGGGTGATCAACTCCCTGTTTTCCCCTGAACACCCCTGTGTGCACATGTGTGGTAGGTGTGTGAGGGGCAGATCACACAAGCACTTAAAAGGAATTCATCCTAGTGTATTTTGGGACTTTCTGTTTAAAATACTATTCAGGGACAACCCATTCCATATTGCTGGGGAGTCTGCAAGCCTTGCTGTTCCCATATTACAGAGTGAGTAAAATGAAGTGCAAGGATTAATAACTTGGTCGTGGATACGGACTCTCCTCCGGCACTCAGGCACTGAGACATCAGTTTTATGCAGGGTTCAGCCTTTCCTCCGGGCTTAGGAGAGCTTGCAGAAGAGCTGCTTTAAATAGTATTTGGTTTCAAGCAATTGAGTCCAATGAAATAACTTTCATTACACCCCCTACCAATTCCCTTCTGCGCAGGTTACATCTTACAGTCCCCATCTCTCATCCTGCACCCCACTCAGCTCACTAAACATTTTCATTCTTTTTCTGAGGCTTAGTTTCAGTGAGAGAGAGAGGTGCGACAGTGTTTTATCATGACACTGAGCTGTGTTCGTCTCAGCTGTAATTCTGACTGAAATGAAATTCTATGAGGAATTCACACAGACAAGACAGGATTGTGCAAAATACCTCCTGAGCATAATGTCACCTCCTGCCTCAGAGGAATAGATCTGCCTAAATCATGGACTTCTTCAGGGCGATATACGTCTAAAAACAAAATCTATAGCATGCCCTGGTGACAGACAGTGGCTTGCACAGTGACAGGGAGGGCAAGTCCTGGGGCAGACTGTGCCCCGGCTCTGTCTGAACCCAGCTCAGCACAGCTCTCCCTGCCTTGCGTTGAATTCCCTTCTTATGCAGTAATGTAGCATGCACATCCACTTAAATCCAGTAATAATCTGGGGGATTTGAGCACGAGTTTAATGTTAAACTCACGGTTAAACAGTTTGCTGAATGGAAACGGAGCCAAAAATTGGCTTACGTGCTTCACTGAATGGGTACGGCTTGCTGCAGTTCAGCTTGGGTGGAAAATGGAGATTATTCGGTACGGATGAGTCATTTTTCTTGAGCCCAGGCAATTCCGCGCTCTGAAAGCCAGATCCCCCCCCTGCCTGCAAAGGAGACTGGAGAACGGGGAGCTGCGGGAGGCGGGCAGTGATGCACATGATGACTGCACGACGACACCCGGGCCACGAAAATAACAAATGCGAAAGGTTAGATGCAGAGCAGCGGTCCCTCGGGGAGCGCCATCCATCTGCAGAAACGTTGCATGAGCAGAGCGGTGACCTTACCTAAGTGACGTATTGCAATTGATTCAAACCGCTGACACTTCGGTCAGCTTCGCTTAGGAGCGCTTGTCTGCGCTACGAAGTCTTTACCGGCAGCTAAGCTGCCCGATTTATGTCAGCAAAGTCTCCTAAAGGAGACTAAGCTTATATGTGCAAGGGGGCGATTTGAAAGATTTATCTTAATGTCCTCCCTGAGTGACATAAGCTGTTTTCTCTCGCTGGTCTGAGTTTTGCTTACTTGGCGGGTTTTAGTGGCCTAGTTAACCAGGTTTGGGAAATAATCTTTTTTTTTTTTCTCCAGCAAAACTTCAGAACACCAGCTTGACTGGCGGGGGCGGGTTACAACGCAGTGGTAAATATCCATAAAGAAGGCAGCCTAGGAGAAATGAAATATAAAAATGGTAAGAAAGAGGAAATTGGGATATGTACCAGGCAAGAAAGGGAAATTCATGCAGTGCATTTGCAGAGCCCTGCACACCCCAACGCAGGACAACAGGCAGAGACATCCCCCCCAGATTTATTTTGCAGCCTTATGGCTCACTCTGCAGCTGTCGGGATGGGCAGTGCCAGCCCCACGGGCACCACGGCAGGTCCGGCTGCCACTTGTGCCAGCCAGCTGGGGCTGCTCCCACAGGAGCTGCGATGTCCTGGCCGTGGAGCTGCACTCGGGTCGCGCCTGCCTTCGGGGCCAGGCTGAGCCTTGGCGGGAGGTTGTGTTCTTAACTGTAGGCTGGGATGGAGCCGGGAATGGGGAAAAGGGTCAGGAGCCCAGCAGGGGATATGCTGAGAATAAGATGACCGAGCATTACGTTTCTCAGAAAAAAGAAAAAAAAAAGAAAAAAAAAGGGATTTCAACCCTTGTGTCTGTTCCATGTCATAGCAAGAGTGCAGCTGGGGGAGCTCCAGGAGGAGACGGGGCAGGGAGGAGGGCAAGGGGAAGGCAGAGGGGAGGACCCCTTGGTGGCCCGGGGCCCCGGCTGGGGCACGGCCGGCAGGCCGGAGATCAACCCTGAGCAGCACTTCATCCTCAGCATGGCCATCCATTTCCTACCTCTATACATATGTGTGTGTGTGTGTATACATATATAAATATACATTTACAGGACCACTCGGGGAAGGGAAGCCCTCTGCAGCAGTGTCTGGCTCCTTGTCGGTGACTCAGACGAAGGCATTAGCAATCTGCGACGCCCCCTTTGCGGCCTGGGCCTCTCCTGAGCCCTGCAGCAGTGAGGCTCACCGCATCACTGCCACGACAGCACAGCCCTCAGGACGTCTCTGGGCTCAGCTCTCAGGGCGCCCTCCTCTTAGGGCCTGGAAATTCGTCTTTAATAGTCCTCGGCTTGTCGAAGTGTTCCATCTTCATGATAGGAAATTCTTCAAAAGGAGGCACTTCCTCCACGCTGCCTTTAGAGGATCTTGGAGGAGCCAAGCTCCTACCCCAAGATGCCTTTGATCGTGTTACTGCTCCGTACAACGACCCCTGAAGACACTGCCAGGTGCGGCGTGCTGCGGGTTGCTAAAGAAAACCTTAAAGCCACCCCACGTGGCTAGATACTAAACATGCACCCCTTCCCCGTGCCCCTAGGCTCTGCAGCCCTGCTCCCCGGCTGAAGGGTCACGTCTGATTTCCCTGTAGCCTCTCTAAACATGGTCCTTTCTGTGCATTAGAGCCTTGCTCCTTACCTGTGCTGAAGCCATGCAGAAGGGGAAGCCTCAGAGGACAAGGGCGGTTCGGAGACCTTTTGAATTGGTCAAGTCCCAAACGTTCTTCGTGCCCACTGCGGGAGGACACGTAGCACCTGGTCCAGCATGAAAGCCACGGCCGTAACGTGCTCCCACCCAACGGCACGCTGCCGGGAGCGTGGGAAGCGGGAAGGGGTGCAGAATGACTGCTCACCATTTCGTACAATGTGGCCATGCTGCTTTGGAGCCGGTACGGAGTGCTCTGAAAGTTGTTTTACTATCTTATTGAATCGTGGTCTCTGCTACTTAGGAAACTTGGAATAACATTTCCAGGAGTGCCTAAGTGTTCATAATAAATTTTACTGCCAAAAATTAATTTCCTTCATTTCCTCTTTTTCCTCCCACTTTCTCCCCTTATTCCCACTACTGTTTTGGAAGCAAAGAATTGATGTCAGCTCTATGAATAGCTCTGAATTCATTTGCTCACAGCTTTTTTTTTAATTTTACTTCCATTGGAAGGTTTATTGCATTAATTTTCTCCTCCCCCTTTCTTGCACCTATGTGTGGCCTCTTCCTCCCTGCACTCGCATTTCAAGACACCCCCTCAGCTGCTTTCATAAAGAAGGCATCACCACTGAGTCATCTCTTCACATCCAGCTCCTTTCGCATCCACCTCTTGCTGCTTCCTTTGCAAGAGTTTTCCAGCCTTCTTGCCCACATCCATGTCTCCAGCTTTGTGGCCTGGGCATTGCCGCCGTCAGCCTCCCCTGCTCTCTCCTCTCTGAATTTCTCTCCTCTCCTCTTTTGGGTCTTGTTACACCAAATGGGTCCCTTTTTTCCCCTACCTGTTTATTTTCAGTGTCTTCCTTAGGGTTCTTCCCAAACTTCTGGTTGCCTTTTCCAGATGGAAGCAGCTACCTTATTATCCTTCCTTTACAGCCACTGAGGATGCAGTAGGCATGGACTTGGCAACTTTTCGTTGTGATGATTTTCAATAGGGAATAGATTTTGGTGCTTTGTTTTTGCTTTAGTTTCCCTGATTTGTTCCGGAGGAGCAAGGCCTCTTTCCAGGGAGAGGAGGCAGCACTGAAAGAGTCCAGTAGTTCTCAGACTGACCGAGGAAGAGCCCATCCAAAAGCCTCCTCGCACCCCGCGCGGTTGAGGGCGACTCACCAGAAAGCGGCAAGCAGAGCTCGTGTGCAAGGTGTGGAAACGGAGCAGGCAGGAAATCCTTCCCTCCTCCGCACGTACAGCCTCTTCTCATGCAGATTTCCAGCTATGTTGCTTGGACTGGCAGGCAGTTTCACCAGTCGTCTCTCGCAAAAGAGCTGATGTAGGGTGAAAACCTGCTGCCCTACACACCGCAGTATAGCCGCAAGCATCGGCCGTCTCTGCAGTGAACGGCTTAATTTTGACTGAAAACCTCACTCCTGCCACCTACCCAAGAAAGGAGAGGACATTGCACTCCCTCAGGTCCTTCTCCCTCTCCTACTCTTCCCATTTCAGAGCCCCTCTGCTCAGGCCAGTTTCTCCCTAGGGCTGCCTCTACTCTGATGTTTGGGAGCTCGAGCACAGCCAGGACGAGCATCACAGGATGAGGGAATCACCCGGGACGTACACAACTGCCCTGAAGCATGTGAGTCCCCAGGTGAGAGAAGGTTGCTATTGCTATAGATGAAATGCACTTTGGAAGAGAAGACTGTGGCCAAGGCCAGTGACAGGTGTCCGTGACAGCACGGACAGCAGAAGGCTGCGTGCATTTCTAAATTAGGGTTAGGAGCTTTTATACCATGTCTGTGGGGAGGTCTGTGTTGAGATATGACCCCTTCTCATTCAAGCAGTTGTTCCGGCCTCCAGAACAGCTACAGTCTCTGGAGCAGGAGAGGCTCCCTGGGCACCAATACACCGAAATCGACGGTCACGCCACGCGGCAGGCCAACTCCAGCCCCTCTGTGACCATCACCAGAGCAATCAGATGGGCAAAACGGAGGCAGAAGATGGCTGAGAAGAGCTCCTCTTACAGCTCATCCACAGCTCATCTTCCAGAGGTACATACATATAGCCCAGGCAGACAGAGCTTAAGGTGGCAAAACCATCACCTGAGCAAAAGCAAACGTTACAGGAAGCTTTGCCAGTAAAACAGGAGGGAAAAGTGGCAACAAATAATTCCACCCATCACAGCAACAGCCCAATGAGTTTTTTCCTTCACCAACTTGCCAGTTACTCTTCCAGCACCATTTGTATTAGGTACATAGGATGGAGATTATATGATCCTATCCAGGATCCATTGTTCAACCAAGAAAAGATCCTAGAGCAAAGCAGCCTTTTTCTGTAGATTAATTATATGGCCTGGATCCAAGCTGCACTGAAGTCAATAAGAATCCTTGCCACTGACTTTAATGAGCTTTGTATGACTGAATACTCCCAGCAGGGCTCTAATAGGGGAAAAAAAAAAAAAAAGAAAAGGTGAAGTTTAAGCTGTAAAGTATAGGATAGGAGAAGTGTAACGGGAAAGGCACTGACATACTTCCACAGTACAAGCAGCTTTCACTGATGGGAATGAAAAGAGAGCCTGACCTAACAAGCAAGGTTTTTTTGGTTTGCTGCTTTCTTTTCTGTTTATGGACTCAAGGAGCCACTCAGGATTTAGATGAATAAACGGGGCCTGACTATAAAACGTACAGAGTCAATGGGCTAAAATGCACATCTCTGCATCTGGGGGACGCAGAGTGTGTTAACACCCAGAGCTTGTTTCTTACTGTGCCAAATCTTGATTATCCTGAAGTGAACAGAAACAGTTCCACAGACTTCATCAGGACGGTGATTCAGCTTGCTCTCTGGGAAGGGCTGGCACCCTGCAAGGAGCACGACTGCACGCTCTGGACTGGATGTTATTTTGCAGAGTCCTTTTTACTGATGCTTCTTGTTTATAAGGAGAGGTGCTTAATATTAACATTACAGAAGACAAACAGCCTAATGTTGCATTTTTAGGAGCACATTAACTTGAAAGAGCAGCCAAGTTTGTTGACTAAAAGGATTTACACAACTCTAAGGCCACTAAACAACTGTTTCTCAATGTCTCATCAGCAGCTCAAGGGAGTAGAGGCTAAAAGTGCCACAGCTCAACAAACAAGTCTGTTCCCTTACTGCTAAGTACACTGTGTTTCTTTGCTAATAAAAGACTGTCAGAGGTTGCTTTAAGAAAAAAATAAAAATAAAAATAAAATATTTTCACTCCTGTTTTCCTCCAATGACTCCATCAGTACCTCCCCCCGAAAACCCGCTCCAGCATTTCCCACACTCTTTAATCACCTCCAGAAGGGCTGCTGGCTGGCCAAGAGGCGAATCATAGCATGGCTGGTTTGATGCTAAAGTCCTTTGGCTGGTGAACCCAGAAATGTCCAGGTGTGAGTAAACTGTGTTTATATGAGCCCCAGATTGCCTGAGAGATGCTGAATGCCCTCCCCTGCCAAAGGTTTTGGTGGCAGATAAGCATGTTCAGCATCATGCAGATATGGTAAGCACCTTGCAGGGGTCGGCCCAAGAGCACAAAGTTATGCACAAACTTGAGGCCTTATAGATAACTCCAGTTTGCAGATGCACTTCGTTGGACTAACCTGCAGCTCTGCAATAGCTTCAGGTCCCAGGCTAGTTCCCGTTGGCAGGGATCGCTGATGAGGCACTCGCTTAGAAGTTCTGCTTAGCTCCTCAAAGACAGGGAGCAGTATGAGGTGGAGAAGGTTCTTCTACAGGGCAGGACATGAGTGGAAGACGAGCAGCTGAAAGCAGAATTCAGGAAGAGATTATGCCAGAAGACATCTGCTACTGAAAGCAATCAATCAAGGGACCCTTTGCCAAGGGACACTGCGCAATCCTCATTACTTTATATCTTTGCATCCAGACTGGCAAAACTTTCGTAACAGATGCAGTTCAGAAGCTGTTGCACTTTTGGGAACTGGGAGATAAAATTCTAAGAAGTCGTCCACCATGCAAAGGTCAAGCAAGGCAATCACAACAAGTTTAAGGAGAGTTAAGACTATCAATGCAATCACTTAAAAGATTTTAGAGCCTCTTGTCGGAAACATGGGAGAAGCAGAAGAGAATCGCCTATTCCATAGCAGAGAAAATACCTAGAAACACAACACTGCTCTGTCTGTTTTGGTCATTTGGCCGTGGTTTCCGACAACAAAGAGATCCTCACTGGCGTGGCTGACTCCACTAGGCCTAGGGAGGCCTGAGCACTGCCAGCTTTCACAGCTACACGATGAGATGAGAACCACTGCTTTATGTCACCCAGACACATAACACATAAATACGTCCTAATGCAGGCATTCAAAGGACTTGCTTTACTTCATCTGCAAAGCTCACTGAAAATATGTTTTGCTGTCGTAGTAAAAATGGTCAAACCACTGAATGTCAGATTTGGGACACGCATTCTTCTCTCATATATAGTCTGCTTTTTTCCCCAGGGCTTCCTTCTGTTCTCTGTAAGTTAGCAAGAAAGGTTCACTGTTAAGTAGACAGATGTCTTGCAAACTCTGTTCTCACTCAGGGCTTGCATCCTTCCTGTGCATATTCATTTCATAGATCTATTCTGCTACAACAAGATAGTTGGTCTTTTGCCTGGGATATTATCATTTGCCAGAAATGATTTGAAAAAGAGCAGACAATGAGCTTGTTACTTAAAAACCTTTTCTGATCATTATGCTATGTCACCCTGAGCCAAAATGATATAACATCTGCGCTGAAGCAGTTCCTACACAGATGCTGTCTGAGACCCGTTTTTCCTCTGAACATTTGGTGAGCAGAGCACGACAGAGCAGGAAAACACCACTTTCAGTAACATTTGGCAATACCTTTAGGATGCTGGGATAAGTCCATGGACTGAACTCTTTACATAAACACTAATAGGGGATAAGTCAGTACTCTTGAAATGAGCATGTCACCTTATTTCAACATTAAACTACAGCCCAATGTGAAAGTTCAGTCAGAGCTGTATCTGGCTCCATGACTTACAGTGTTTATTTAGCTTAGAAGCTGGCATGAGAGCAAAATATTCTAGGTATCTATTTAATCTGTAGAGTTTATGTCCAAAATCATGCCTAGCTACTGCAGGGTAGTAAGGACGAAGAGCCACACTTCAGACTGGGTTTTGTTTAGTGCTCCCTTAGTGCTGCTGGGCGCTGATACTGGGGAACATGCCCCAGAGAGCAGCTCCAGAGCAGGGCCGAACCCTGAGGGCACAGCAGGCCGTGGGGGACAGAGACATGCAGGGAAGGGCAAAGACGCTTGGGATTTCCTCCCTAAATGTGTGCTAGAGAGCAGGACGCTCGGGTGAGGAAGGCAGGGGCCAAGCTTGGCACACAAAATGGTTGGACCCTCTCTCTTTCCTGGCGAGGAGGCAGGGAACGGCTTTTCAGGCAGTGTGTTCCCTTTAGGACACAAAACTGTGCATCTATGTTTAAAAGAAGTGTGTGAATATGTGTGTATTTATATATATACATGTATATGCTTGTATACACATATTCAGGAGCGTTGCTGTGCTCGGGAACCGGCAGAGCCGTGCCCAGAGGGGCCTGCAGCTGAGGTTCTTGGCGTGGGATCAGGCCTGGCATGCTTCAAACCTGGCACCAATGATGTTCAACACAAACTTGGTGAGGGGCTCACCGGCACACAGGCAGGCTTGGGCCAAACCCACGCACACCCTTAAACTCAGCCTTGAATGTTTTTGTTCCTCTGGACGGCCACAAGGCCTAACAAGGCCTGAGATTTCTTTTCTTTTTGGTTTGCTTGGTCTTGGTCAGCCAATGCCAAGATCTCCTCAGGGACACAGCAACAATTATCTTGTCTAACGGTTCTCCTTGAAAAGCCAGGATTTTCTGAGCTCTGATAACACTCATCACTGGACAGTCCAGGAGGCTGACCCAAGTGATTCAAACAGCAAGTAAATGCCAGAAAGGAGATGATTTCACTGCATTATTGAAAGTACTTTGGACAGATAAGCCTAGCAACAGGGATTCGGTCTCCCCGCTGACTCCAGCAATAAGCTACTGCGAGAGCTTCTTGCCATTCTATTGCACTGCCCTGAATGAATGAATAAATAAATAACCTACTATAACATTTATGCAATAAGCAGCATATTAGCATGTGGCTCTCCCGATGACCTTTATTGAAGGATACAGTATTTATATTGGAGAAACTTATCTAAAAATAAATGATTATCGTTCGTGTATACATAGAAATACCAAGGGCAAGCTATGACTTTCTATAATGTGAAATGACTCATTTTCCCCCTGAAGTTTCAGTGAGTGTCGAAGATATGTACTTCTAAGAGTGAATCACTGCAAACGGCCACTGGGTGATTGGCTGAGTTTGAACTAATCTTGGGCAGGAAAGCTGACGTAAGAGCCGTGGGACTTCGAAGGCATGGGCTATTTGCAGGGCAAGTATGGCAGATATTAGCACTCAGTTGTCACTAGTAAATCTTAAATTGCCTTGACAGGTGGCAGATTGTGAGACGTGAATGGCTAGAGCTTCCAGGGAAACACTTCTTTTCACGGAAAGTGGGATGAGGTCAACAGAACAGCTTATATTTCTTTTATATATATATGTATATACACACATTCAGACACATATATATAGCTGTAAAAAATAAAGTATCCCTTTTATGGATCGGTAAACTAACTTGAACCCATTTATTAGCCAAACCCAAGAGTACTGGTCAAGCTTTCTGGAACTGTAGCTTGACCATCAGCTTCCAGGACAAGCCAAAAAAAGGTTCAGTGAACACAAACTACAAACTTTGTAAGAACTCAGCAGCTCTCTGGGTTTTCGTGAGGATGCCTCCTCCTGATGGATTCAAACCACTCTGGGACAGTCAGTGACCAAATCAAGATGCTGATGTTTTTGGTTTTGTTTTGTTCGTTTTTGTTTTGTTTCAGTTATCTATCTTGTGAGGTTTTACCTCAGCGCTATTCCCAGGTGTCCATGTGCCATACTCCTTGGGAAAGGGCACCAAGCCCTGGTGAGGATGGCATCTCCTCTACCCAGAGATAGCACCAAAGATTGACTTGCTCAGGAGTGCTTTGCCCAGCGCATACATGTGACATACACATAAATATCAGCTTCATAATAGAACAGATCCTGAGGAGGGAACTGAAAGAGAAGCAAGCCATAACCTTACAGATTAGTTCCCAGCTTGTAGCAGAGTCTCTTTAAGCAGTGTTTAAAGGGGTAACTCTGGCCAGTGAGGAGCGAAAGACCTCAGGAAGGCTCTGTTTTCAGGAGGAATTAGCAGCCTCCACACACAATGCAAGTGTAGCCGGCAAAAATTAATGCAAGCCATGCAACATTTCACAGTTAAAAAGGGCTTGAACAGCAATGCGCTGATGCCTCTGAAGTTGTATGTGCAAACTCATATCATACTACAACCTATGTATAGCCTGCATGCAGCCCCATGCTTAATACGTGCACTGGTGTCTCAGATTCAGTGAATTCCGGTTGCTAAACAGCCTCACACATCCTTTGCACCTTGCTAAGGACCTGGCTGAATACAACTGTCTTTCATTCTGCAGTCCTTTGGGCAGCAGCTTCACCTTCATCTTATAAAGATGTTCACAGAAACTAGTTGCACTAAGGTATTAGTCTTGCTGTTGGGATATGAGGAAAAAAATGGAAATCAAGGGGAATGAATTTAAATGAAAGTTCATAGAATCATAGAATGCTTAAGGTTGGAAGGGACCTCTAGAGATCATCTAGTCCAACCCCTCTGCACACACAGGGTCACCTAGAGCACGTGGCACAGGACTGCGTCCAAGCGGGTTTTGAAGATCTCCAGAGAAGGAGACTCCACAACCTCTCTGGGCAGCCTGTTCCAGTGCTCTGTCACCCTCACTGTTAAGAAATTTTTCCTTAAGTTCCCGTGGAACTTTTATTGCTTCAGTTTGTGGCCATTACCTCTAGTTCTGTCGGTGGCCACCACTGAAAAGAGGCCGGCCCCGTCCTCCTTGAGGTACTTATAGACACTGATCAGATCCCCTCTCAGCCTTCTCTTCTCCAGGCTGAACAGGCCCAGCTCTCTCAGCCTCTCCTCATAAGGCAGGTGTTCCAGGCCTCTGATCATCCTCATAGCCCTGTGCTAAGTTGTTACAAAGAAATGTGTCCTCAGAGAACTGTCTTACAGAAGGTTTTTCAGAAAACAAGAAAAAACTCTTTTGACTAACTTAATCTGCCCTGAATGATAAAATCCTGTAAGGGTTTGAAAATGAGAGGGAAATTCAGATATTTCCAGTACTTCCACAGTTCTTGTGTGACTTTGAACAGTGTCTTTCCCCTTCTTTGACCTATAACTTCTCCATTACCTCCAAAGGCAGAAATATCACAGTTTCGCTCCCTCTGTAAGAGCATTGGTAAGTCTAAGATATCAGAAAAGTGGAGATTTTAAGCAGATGAATTATTTTCAGCACACTTTTTTTTTTCCTTTTTACTAAGCATTCATAAACCTATTTAAATGCTGTCGATTTGTTTGTGTTTATTAAACAAAAGAGTGATGCAGCTGCATCCTCCTGGCAGACTCTGCGCACATCAAGGATGGACTCAGATCATGTCCCACTGCAAGAGCTGTGCAGCTGCACGCACACCGCCTCATCCCTGACATGGGAGGGCACACGACCAACTTCTGCTGGGAAGAGGCTCTTAGGGGATGCCTCACACAGGAATAAATCCCCCTCTGTGCAAATTACTCACTTTTTTTTTTTTTTTTTGTTCTGTGAAATTATTCAGTTGAGCCTTCAGGTCCTGTGATACCTGGTGGTCAAAAATCTTCCCAAATATCGACCTGTTTGCATTTCCCCTTCTTGAGGATTGTCTGATAAACAAAATATGAAGCCTTCCAGCCTTCACTAAGGGGACTGCTCCATAGCTGGTAACTAACACGTTTTCTAAGGAAATAAAAGTCCCTGGGTCCTTTTGAGAAGAACTTCAAGAGCTCTGCTCTTACAGTCATGGAGAATATCTAGAGGGCAACACATCACATAAAAACATAGGCAAACTGTTTGCGGTCCTAAAATGCCCCAGCTTTCCTCTGTAATTTCAGAGAAATTGGCTAGATATTAACTAGTTTCCATTTTCCATCTGAGGACATTCAAAGGTCATACCAAGGACTTAGAAGAACTCACAAACTACAACCATTTGCATATAGGTGAGGCGATAGAGTTCAACATGATATGTTTTTCTAACGAGAGATAGGTTTCCTCTCTGGTAACAGGCAATAGTTGTTTATACCTGAGTAACAGATTCTTACATGTGCAATCGTGATAAGTTCTATTCTATTCTCAGTGTCTGAGATTCTCCACTGGAGAAAAATTAAGTATGCAATGTATGGTCTAAAACAGCCACAAAAGAGATTGAAAATACAGGAAATAGCAAGGAAATTATTTCAAACTGGAGTGCTCTGACTCTGGAAACTAAGTTATAAATGCTTTGAGAACCTGCATTTATTACTTGCAATAAATAACTTTTCTCCTAAACACGCCTTTGTGTGAGAGACAGATTAGCAGTGCAAGTGGAGCATATTTCTGCTGTGCAGAAGTTACTTATTTTAGAATAATGGACGTCACAAATTGGCCCTGCATAGCAACACTCATTGGAAAAAGATCACAGTTCCACTTAACACAAAAGTGCAATCTTGAAGCCCATTGAAACTGAAGTCTCTATACGGGGCAAACACTGAAGTAGCTCCTCATTTGCGTAAAGCTGGACAAATGCTCCACTTCCATATGCACAAAGTTGGTTAAATATCTGCTGTGCATAGGAAAAGGCTCATTAATCACATTAAAGAAAGTGAATGTCCCAAGGTTAAATCTTGGTGCTGTGGAGTATTTCAGTGCTTTATAAAGTCATCTAAATAGGATTCCTATCCACAAATCTTCGCAGTGTGGTGAATGCTCGGAACTTAATTTTCAACTCAGGACACTTCTTTTTCCTCATAAGAAAAACACAGTTTGGAAAAACAAATTTAGATCTTTGGGTCTGATTGTCCACTACATTAAGTCCATTTTACAACTGTGTCACCGCAATGAAAATCAATGGAGTGGCACCAATGAAAAAAACAATGTATTGGCAAAAGAGATGATTAGCTCAAGCTCTGAAAAAGGTTGTTCTTGTAGCCATTCCCTCAAGTTTTATCGAAGTCCATTTTGCTGGCTGCTGCATGGTAGGAGGGAAAAAACCTTGTGAGATGGCAAACCAACTGCCCATGCAAGGGATCACTCGGACCCCTCCACAACACCCCGCACTGGCCTGGACCTGGCCTCGCCATGCCAGCATGGCCAGAGCCACGTGCTGGGGTTTCTCTCCACTCGTTGTAGCAGAAGCTGCTCTTATGTGGCTAAGGCCCAGACACAGGAAGTCTGGGTTGGTTTTTAAACTTGCTCCGGGCTCTCTGCATGAGGTTAGACAAGATAGTTGAGCCGCCTGTGTCTCCGTTGCCTTCTTCCATGGCAAACATTACAGCAAGTCCTCTTTTCCACCCTTTGCCCAGTGTATCAGCTGCTGGGAACATGGTCTTTATTTATGCGTGCCCAGAGAGAGCCTGTGCCGTTCCACTTCACCATGTGAAACTCTTGTTCACACTTTACAAACCAAAGGTGGGGTGCACGTCTGTGCCCACATTTGCTTTCTTGAAGCAGCCACTTTTCCAAAGTTGGAGTATAATAAACGCAAACCACAGGAACACAGCACAGATGATGAGACTCCGTTCAGCATCAAAGAGTTGACTAACTGGTGGCTTGCTGACTGCTGAGGTGGTTGGAAGAAGATATGCGGCAGCAGGCAAGGAAGTCAGGGGCATCAAGCAAAAGAGGGAGCATATGAACACAAAGAAGAGAAAGGGTGCCAAAAAATCGAGCAAAATCCCAGGAAAGAGTCAAGAGTCATGCAGTCACAGAGCAACACAAGATTGTATTTTTCAGATATCCCCGACTAGACTTGGTGGAGTAAGCACATTGTGTCCCTAGACTGCAGCACTCTTTAGTCCTGGAAAAAAAGTGCTCTACAATGGAATTTTCCAGCTCATTTACACCTCATGGAGCCAAGGCCCAAGGCAGAGGGTTGCACCAGTGCTGGGAATTGCTCTCTCTGCAGAAGGAGATTCCTTCTCAGTGAGGGCTGGTTAGGAGCAACCTCCAGTTGCATCGAAGATAAACACTGCTATAGCTGGGATTCATATAGGAGATCTAAGTCACTCTTTATTAGGTTAATGACTGATTCAAAGACTGTGGAGTTGTTATATCATCCATCCCATTCTTGGGATAAGTCTGTTTTAATTTTAGAAGCCTTACATACCCTTGGGACCCCTTATAAGTGAGGGCTGTGCAGTCAAGGTGAAAAATGAGGAGTTTCCAAGCAAAAGCCATGAGTAGGCAGATTGGTTGAGCTTCTTCAGTCTGGAGATGATATATCTGGAGATGGTAGAGCAAACTGGACATCAACCTTCAGCACATGGAAGATGATACACTGCTCCATGAGGCGGCTGCTAGCCATCTGCCTGAGGTTTGTGCTTGGGTTTTGCTTTGTCTCGAGGTAACAGTGAAGTACACTGACTTCCAAAAAAAAAAAAAAACAATAAAGCACAAAGATGAGCTGCAGGAGTCCAGTCACTAACAAAGTAATGAGGAAGGGAGAGAACAGCGCCTGGAGTACACTCCTGTTAACCTCAGCTGGATTAATATATCTCCTGATAACGTGCATACACTGACAGCAGGATTGACTCTAGTTTTTCTGAAATTCCTGTCAAAATAGAAGATTCAACCCTGGGTTGCGGGTATATAGGGACAGGTGAAGGAGAGACATAAATAAAAGAGAGGCTGGGAATAAAACAAGGTGAAAAATTAGCTTTACCAGTAGTGTATCCAGAAGGAAATACAGGCAAACAGAGCTCACCCACTTCTAATTCAGACACTTTCTTCCTTCAGATGTGATAAAGCAGCTAGACAAGGGAGCTTACCCATCTCCTTCCTTACCAGCTCACATCAAGCTAAATTGTATTATATTTAGTTGAACAGACAGCTGTGGCATTGACCTTTAAAGCACTAAACAATCCTTTGTAACCCCCTTGTCAAATAAAAAGCCCTCTATCCAGCAGATGGGCAGCTGGAGACACCAAGGCTATGTCTACACTAATAAACCAGACAGGTCCAGGTCTGTCTTCTGGTACTGAGGCCAACCAGCATGGGTATTCCACATCCAGACCACTGAGCTTCCTTAGCTGGCAAAACAAGGCAGTCCCATCTCAAATGCGTATTAAGAATGGTCTCCAGCCTCTGCTGGCTTCCAAGCCATTCCTGGGAAACATTTGAAGAAGTGGCAGAAGCCGCAGACGTGCTTCGGACATCCTAGCAATTTAGCAGTATAAATGACTCAGTCTTAATGTCTGGGAATGCGCCTCGGCACCATGTAATTAAGTAGCTCGAGGTACTGAGCTGCTACGACTCCAGCTGAAACCAGGAGATGCTTTCAGTCAGCCCCTGACAGCTGGCCCTTGAGTGCCTTGAGTGGGCACCAGCAGCCCAGACACCAAGAACAGAGCAGTTTTCTAAAGCCTCTCTGTTCTGGTTGACTCACCCAAGCAACAGACGAAGCAAGTGGAGCAGAGTGTGTCTGGGATGTCTCCTCTCTCTAGATCAGAGACTGATGTGGGAATGCTATGCCCTTTCTTTCTTCCCCCTTGCAGCCTGGTTCCTACAAAAAGGAAACTGAGTGCACAAGACGACCCACACTACAGCTTCTGGAAAAGCTAGATGAGATGGCAACAATCCAGAGGAAGAGTTGGAAAACATCCTTCCAAGAGCTCTTCCCCTCCTCTGCCTCTCACCCTATGCTTCTGCACAGCCTTGCTCTATGCCTAGATCACAGAAGGAATCAGCGCTGAGCTTAATCACATAAATGACAGCATGCAACTCACTAATTAGCGACAGACATGTCAGCCTACTTGCACGGAGTCGGACACATGCCGTACATTTCTAACATTGCTTAGCAAACAGTGGTGATGAAACATGATAAGCCAAATGTTCAGCACTGATACGATGCTCAGATGGGCCTGAGCGCCTTTGGCAGCCAGGCAGAGGGTGAGCTCCTTTCTTTGCCATCACAATAAGCAGCAGTCTCGCTAGAATCCTATCTGCAGGATCTCGGAAGTGAGCAGGATGTCCTGTGCATAAATCAAACCTCAGCAGACCTCTCCCTCAGCGGGCTTTTCCCTTCCTGGATTAGACTTGCTGGAAACTTAGCATTTAAGATTCTAATCCTGCAAACATTTGTGCACATTTTCCTATCTAGAGGCCCTATTATTGACGTTAAATGTATGTGCAAATGGTAGCCATGGTTAGGAAGAGATTCTGTAATGCTTCTTTTCATGAAGTTACCTATTTCTGAACAAGTATCTGTATTTTTCCACATGACCTCATAACTCCAAGGCAAAAAGAGAACTGTGTACACCCATCAGTGACATTATAATCAGTTGCCTTAGCAGCCTTGCCCTGTGCAAAATTTGGGATGTGCCCTATAGAGTACCTCAGATATTGCTCAAGACGGTTGCACTTCCCTCCCTATTATTTAAGCAATAATAGCTGATGGGGAGGGTATTTCCTGACAGTCATCTGCAGAAAATGAGGTCTCTGCCTTGGGCCCATAATTCAGCCAGGCACGTACTGCCAGGAAGCGTGTCCCCACCCTGCCCCCCTTATGCTGGGCCCCATTGCTGCTAAAGCAAGCCAGAAAGGGGCTGCTTGGTTTGGGATTTTCAGGTATAAAATATATTTTTTTAACTTACATTTGTATTTTTCTCTATCTCTAAATGTTCCGGAGTGAGGGGTCATTTTGCAGACACAGAAACATCCCCATTTCCAAAGGACACCTCCCAAATGACAGGACGCTGTCAGGCAGTAGCTCTGAGATGATCCCAGCGTTTTACCCCCAAGGGCTGAAGAACCTGGGCTGCCAGGCTGGGAAAGGGGGGATACGCAATGGGGAGTGACAGCAATCAATACAGGCCACCGTGGGCCATGTGGGAAGCAGCTCTGCGCTGCAGTCTGCGTTTGAGAAACCTCTGTGTTATATAGGGCCAAATGCATGGGTGCAGCTCAGAGTTGCTTGGAGCAAGTGCAGCGGCAGAGCAGCTCGTTCAGCTGGGTTCGTGGCTGTCTTGAATTCCCGGAAAGCTGCACACGCAGGGGACCACTGTCCGTGGTCAGATGACCACTGTTATTTTATACCAGCATTTCTTTGACTGAGGTGTTCTCTGCTTTGCATACAGATTTTTTTTTGCTTATAAGATACCAGGACTTATTCTTCTCAGCATCTATATATATAAATATGCACTCATATATTCATATGTGGGACATATATAGATGTAGATTTTCTTTATCCTAATAGAGAAATAATAGTAATTAAAGAAAACTTGCATTCAGTCACAGAAAAGTGCCAGTACTGAATATTCTTGGGAGAGACTTATTAGCTTTACTAATGTGAACTGTGAGAAAGAGAAAATATATATTTTTTAGATCTATACCTGTTATGACTACAAAGACACCAGAGCTCCAGTAGCCTGCAGGACTCGTTGCCACAGGATAGCAAAGTATTCATAGGCTGGGTAGAACTGACGTGCAGTATTTGGAGCTGTAGGGTATGCTCTAAAATTACACATTGCTGCTGCATATTGACACACTTCTAACTTTATCAGGAAGCTGTTGCCATCAGCTGAGGTTCTTGCAGCAAAGGTTCGTGTAGGCACATTAGCACTAGGACTAGCAGGCTCTGGTTGCACAGTGCAAAGCCACCAGTAGCACCGTTGGCTCAGGCAAAGACCAAGGAACCAGCTCAGGCTTCAGGGTACAGATTAAGTACCCGGGAAAGAGCATCCCACCTGCCTCCAAAAAGCCTCTTTCCCACACTTCCAGCGTCTTTCTTGAAAACACCTGGTGCCCTTCACAGCTGGAGGAGGATTCTGGCTTGCAGGCTGTGATTCTTCTGATGCAGCAGCCGCTCTCTTTGCACAATCCCCACAACAGTGGAAAACACGTGTCTGTGGAAGATGCACTTCTTGCTCTTTCCTTAGTACCGACTGCACATTTTGGGGGAAAGCGTCTGGATTGCTGCTGCTGTGAATTACAGCAACATGTCAGGCTGTAAGCGGCCAGAGGGCTCCTGACATCTTGCACCTGCTACTTGAGCAACAAATCTCGGCATTTTATATTTCTACCAGACAAAACCGTAAGTACTTTACAGAGGCTGAATTTCCAAAGACAGCAAATCCTCCAGCATGACAAAAGTGTCAGCATTTCTATATTCACTTTGCTTTACCTCTTTTTGGTTTAAATTGCATCCATACTCTAGTGTGGCTGAAACTGGATGGAGAAATCAATTGAAATTGAGTCACTGGGCTTGATAAAAGCAAACAGACGTCATCATAAGGGCAGTGAAGCCCTACTTCAAGTCTGTACCATCCTGCTAAGTTACAAGATTAATGAAAGAAATATCTAAAACTCTAATGAATGAAGTACTCAAAAACTTTTTGCAAATAGTTAGAGAAATCTCACCAAAAACAAAAACTAGCCAGCAGGCAGACTAACATTTACATTGGAAAATGTAAATTTACAGCATTCACTTTCTTCAGAGTGAACAAACAAATATTCTGAGACAGCAAAAAAAATGCTCATATTTTCAGAAGACATCTTCTTACACTGGAGAAATTCTTGTCTTTTCTTAACCCAAGTTTGACACAATGTTTTTTATTCATCATTAAAGTTTATCTGAACTTTCTGGTAGTCTGGTGTTCCTGTAGCATATAAAGGAATATGTATTTCTCTCCATTTAACTTAGATACCAACCTGTTTAAATCCACTCATTGACTCAGGAGGTCCTTCCTTCTGTATCCTTGCCATGAACCAGGGAACACTTGGCTGCCTTTGATGACTAGCTGGGGACTCTGTTCAGCCCTTGCAGCGCTGGCCCATCTAACACTGTGGTTACCTGGAGCAGGGGAGGGTATTTCTTTAGTATCCATCTCAGGAGTTGAGGTTCAGCTTCCCCCTTACGATGATACCAGTGAGAAAGCCACTGCAAAAGTGACTTCTCAACAGCCTCCCCAGAATTACTCAAGAAGTCGGTGGCTTTATTGAAATGTGTCATTTCACCGGTGTAATTTCACGCACTGGCCCACAAGCAGATGCCCCAGCACTGACACAGGGTGCATCCTCTGCTGAGGGCAGGGTAGATGGTGACAGAGGAGGCAGAAGAAGTATTTTCTAAGCACCAGCTCCATGGACCATTAGCAAAACCCCAGTGCCCCCAGTTGCTATCATGGTGGGGGACACCGTGCCCTGTTGGAATGGGCCAGTAGGTGCTAGAGGGAGGTTTTACTGATACTACTGCGTGCACCGAGGCTGTGCTCGTGCCATTATTCTGACCTTGAGAGCTCCTCTCCAGGGCCCCTAGCAGACTTCTCCCAGACCAAGGTAAAATGTATCAGTGACCCTGAACTCCTCCAGACAAAGTCTTTCAGCAGTGGTAGGGTTGTATGGTTCCTGCCCTGTCACACTATGTGCCAAATGTAACCAACAAGGCAGAACTTACAGTCCATTCACCCACCTTCCTCTTGTTTCCCAGTCTAACCCTTTGAAAAATGAATATCATATGCCTTTCTACCTGGTTTTTCCCCTTCGAATGTCCATATGTGGCCATGGGTTCAGGCTTGCTTCCATAAGCAAAACACTAGCAAACTTGGAAGTCAGTTTTAAGCACAGGTATTGAGGGAGCCAATTTGATTCAGCTGATAAAGTTTCCTATCAGAAACCCTTCTGCTTTGGAGGACATTTACTTCAGGTTCTGCCAATGGGCCTGTGTCTTCTACTTACGTGGAAAAGGGATATCTCTTTCCACTTAATTCTTTTTCCAGGGAGCTAACAAGAAATGTTTAACCTAAGAGCAGAAAACACTGTTACCAGAGCCAAGCAAGAGCATCTGAGGTTTTCTAGTTCTGCTTTGAGCCATGGTCTGCAGCAAGTTTAAGTTTAAGGATAAGGTGGAGTAAGTCAGGCACATGCATGTGTGGGGAGCAGTGAAGAAAAAGGGAAGAGAGATGTTTCTGAAGCTAAACAGCCATTTTATACAATTCTCACATCCAACAGATGCACATTTTCAAGCCACAGAAGTGCAACTTTCATGTTGTCTCTCGACATAAGGAAAACTGCTCTTCAGGAGCTACTTTTTGCGTTAAACAAATACGACATTTACAGATTGTTTTCTCTCGCTATTTATTTGTTATGTCCAGAGCTAATGACCTTAAAAAATCGCTCTCTCTGATGGCATTAGTGTGAGACCATTTCCAAAAAGCATGAAATTGCACCAAACTGTCAAGTTTGCACAGGTACATTAGAGATTAAGAGATCAGCCGCAGACCCATTAAGATCTATGGCAAAGCGCCCAATGGGACTAAGATGAAACCTTCAGAGTGCTTTAAAAATGTCATGATTAGCAGAGAGACTTCTTGCCTGACAATCCCAGGAGTTCAACGCAATGCTAGATCTTAACCATATCCTCCTTGTAGCACTCCTCAGAGATGGCAGCTGCTGGTATTTCTTATTCATCTGAAAATAGACAGAGCCAATATTAATTCTGCTGGAACACAGATCAGTCGAACATCCCCACTGAAACACCAGTGCATGCTACAGAAGCCTTCAGATTCTTCCTAACTTGCAGGAAGAAGGCCTTTTTTTTTTTTTTACAGGCACAAGAAATCCATTTGCACTCACTGGACAGGGATGTATTTTTGCCTACTATGAGCAACTATTTTTTCACAAGGGAACAGCTCTTGTGAAAAAATACAACAGCCATCCAAAGTAGCTTTGGGATCAATAATACATTAGGAGTATGTCTTCTGTGCAGTTACATGAGTTTTGTTCTCTGTCCACTGCCCTTCCACACAAGAAGGACTCCAGCCTGGGAAGCTCCCGCTACCTGGTGTGCCCAAAGACAAAGGTTATGGCCTGAGCGACCTGTCTTCACACAGGAGGTGTGGTAAAAAAAAAAAAAAAATCAAGGAAGTGGTCAAGTTTTCCCTGTGTTTTCCCTGATGTCTCCCTGGAAGGACAGACAAGTTTCCTTTCAACTCCCTGAGAGAGAACCCTGAGCATCCCAACTCAAAGTGGTTGCGTGGCTATAAGGTATGTGCCACGCACACACAGGCTAGTAATAATAATAATAATAAACCAGGAAGGAACCCAGGTGGAAGTTTGCTCACCGCTGCCCACATATGGAGTTAACTCTGCGTACAAGTTAGATATGGCACAGGGTATTTGCAGTGGAACGGGAAGACCTTTCAGTGTAGATCACCTGAACAGTAACATGATTGATACTGAAGTTATGTTTTGCTTCATTTCTCTGTTGGCTAATTCTCTTTTCAGTCCTTCTATACCATATACCTTCTATACATTCTGGCAGCTACAGCAATTTGGGGCCTTTTTCAGCCCAAAGACCTAAACATTTTCTTGTTCCCAATCTCTGGAAGGCAGGAAGGACGAAACAGAGGAAAGCGCCTCTCTTTGTGGAATGAATTGAAAAGAGCAGAAAAATGAAAAGATTCCCACTTCTAGTAATGGACATCCAGGAGACCTTCTGCTCTGTCCCACTTGCACCATTGGCTTTGGCTGCTATTCTGAACTCAAGGACAGAGAGATTTGCAAAGTGAAAAAAAACAAACCATCACCTGCAGGGCAGAGAGAGGATGGGAATCACAGCGAGTCCTTGAAGGAGGATCGGGATGGACCTCCTTCAATTATGGCACTTTTACCTGCCTGTCTCGCGTGCTCTGTCTGCATGTCATGGCCGCGAAGCAGACAGGAGGAATTAGCCCATAGCTAGGGGCTAGCTAGGCAGCTTCTCGTGCCCTGGCAGTCGAGACAGGCCAGGTACCTTCATGCAGCGCTCTGGTCCCTGCTGCTGCCATTTTGCCTTCCTCCTCGCTGCCTGTCCCCCTGGGGCAATGCAGTGTTCGTTGCGGATGCGGAGAAGCCCAGATACCAGCCTGCTTGGTTTCTGCAGCCCCCTGGGGAGAGCCCTCTCGCAGCCGACCTGCCTGCAGCACATCAGCACCCGCGGCCGCCGGCAGGCTCCGTGGGGCAGCGCGGCACGTGAAGGCCTCCCAGGAGCTGCGGGGACAGCAGCAGTGGCACCGGCTGGGCTCGGCTGCAGCCCTGGCAGAGGAGCCCGGCTGCAGCCACGACACGGCCATTGGCTCAGGCAGCTCCTCCAGGCTTTGGCTTTGGCTTTGGCTAGCAGCGGGAACAAAGCACATGGGACATCTTCCAGTTTCCAAGGCACACGCCAGGCCTTAGCTCGCTTGCTCCCCAGGCCTATCTTTTACTTCCGAGGAAGTCAAACCCTTCAAGAACGAAGGGATTCAAAATCCAACAAGCATCCGACTCTGATCTCCCTCAGGGCAGGGAGCAGAGCCAGGCCTCGCTGTGCTGGAGAAGGGATAAGGGCACACACAGTTCTCCTCAGAGCCTGGCCCACGAACAGCAGCGTGCCAGCACCCCAGAGCAATGCACAGACTTCCAGGAGATGGGCATCCCAAGGAAAGACCAACACCTTGGTCCTACCCCAGAGGACAAGTTTTCTTTGGTCTTCACATACGACCTGGGAGATAGGACTCTAATTTCCATCCTTTACATGAACATAGACTACTTCTTCCTACTTCATTGTGTTTAGGGTTTGAAGCCTTGGGAGCACTTTCCCCTTTTTCCTCCCCTGGCTGCCGGGATGCCCTTTGGTCTTCTCTCAAGGTATCCAGAAAACATTGCCTACTTCTTTTTTATTATTATTCTTATTTAGGGTCTTGACAGTCTCTCCACCGGGAGGGGCAGAGGAGCACAGGGCTGGGATCTCCTTCCCTCCTGTAACAGCAGGAAAACCACGTGTAGCCCGCGCAGCCGCGCAGGGGCTGCTCCTCTGAGTCCTGCAGTGTCCTGCAGCTCCTGCTGCCCGCATGCACACGGCTGCATGCACGCCATGTTGCAAGCAGGCAGCAGCAGCAGCAGCAGCGTGCCCAGGGCTTGTTTTTCCATTCAGTTTTCTGTAACCTGGTAGGAGCAACACCTTGTGAGCTAGGAAGGATTTTGCAATGACTGATCGTTTCAGCAGCAGCAACCGGCTTTGCTCACTGTGCATGGGTGGACTACCAGGTTTGCAGGTAGGCCATGCCGCGCGGCCCACATGACGTGGTGCGTGACCAGCTGAGCTGGGAGGCAGCTGAGGGCTGGGAGCAGCAGCCTGGGCATCCTTGACACCCCAGGCCCCCAACATCTCCATCCTTCCCTCACTCCCCTCTGCCAGGCTGTGGTTTTAGTCATTTGTGCCACATGAGCCCTTTGGCTGCCAAGGGAGACAGGAGAGCCCCTGTGTCAGACAAGCACTTCAGGACACTAATCCCCCCAAATTTACAATTCAGGTAAGGGGGCAGACTAAGGGAGACAGGCTGGAAGCTGTTAGAAAAGAGAATCACAGCAGAAACTTAATTTGGAGGACTGACTCTTCCAAAATGTTGCCTCTCTGATCAGGAACGCTCCCTCAGGATTTGGCTCCTCAGCTAGTTTGGCCTCCATGCCTTGCCTGGGTGCATGCAGGAGGCCTGCGGCAGCGCGAGGGACTGAGCTTGCGTTTTCTGAGTCCCCCAGGAGTCCCTCAGTATCTCCTGACAAGTGGAAGACAGGCTGTGCGAAGAAGAAAAGGGCCTTCTTGAGCCCAAAGAAACTAAAACACACGTCTGTGAAACTGCAGTTCAGTAGTGGCAGAGCCCTTCAACAGGAATGCCCGGTTTATGTAATAATGGTTATTTTTGCAGCCTTATAGCAGTACTTGGAAACATTTTGCAGTGCCTTCCTCTGTGCCCTTCCCATGATGGCCCCACCAGTGAGGTTTTTCCGGCAGGCGATGCCATACGGCAGTTAGCCTGCCTAGTAGAAACTGCCCAGACCTACAGAAAACTCCATTAAAATTAAAAATTAATGGCAATACACTTTCTCCACCTGAAAAATGCGTATCATCCTGGGGCCAAGGGCTCCTGGGATTCTCCCCCTCCGTTACAGGCGCAGCACAGCACTCAAAGCTGCCTTCTCTGTGGCAGTTTCCACGCTAGCTTTGCTGTGCTTTTATGCTTTAAACCCAGCCGTGAAGGCTCCCCTCTCCCGAGGCCACTCACAGCAGCACTACTGTTTTCAGCAGCTCAGCTTTTCAGCTGACTTCAAGATCGCCGGGGGCAGCCTCTTTTTCCTTCTGATTGCGTTCCAGGTCGGCAATCGCCGCTCGTGGAATCACTCCCCTGCCTTTCGGTCCCGCGCCACGTACAGCCAAGGGGCTCCCTCCTTTCCCTGGGCTGCCTCCTTACGCGAGCGCTGCCCGCGGCCGGGTGACCTGCGCGGGCCCCGCAGGCCGCCGCGGCGCGTGACGAGCCGCCGCCTCAGGTGTCCGGGCCGGTATCGCACACCGTCAGCTCGGCCGTGGCCGAACAGCGCGAGGGCTGGTCAGGGCCGCACAGGACACGCCGCTGGAGACGCTTCCGGAAGGGGCTTCCTTGCTGCCGGGAGGGTGACTCACGCCTGCGCCGGGGCTCTTGTTCCGTAGAGATTTGGCTGCTGCTCTAACGGGGTGCGAGTGATGGCCATGAAAATCGCTCTGCACAAACAAACAGTTACTGGAAAAAACGTAGAGAAACTATATGTTTGGGAAGGGAAGCAACCTCTTT
This sequence comes from Tinamus guttatus, assembly GCF_059628265.1. Taxonomy (NCBI): domain Eukaryota; kingdom Metazoa; phylum Chordata; class Aves; order Tinamiformes; family Tinamidae; genus Tinamus; species Tinamus guttatus. The sequence continues at coordinate 1,900,740 of NW_028288918.1, forward strand.
GGGCAGGTTATTGTTACTGAACAACTTATTTGTGTATAGAGAGCTCTGTGTCTTTTTTTTTTTTTTTTTTCCTGTATGCGTGTGGGAAGCATCCATTGCATTCTCTAAAATACAGCTTCACCCCATCAGGGCGTGAAATGCAAAACTGCATAGCAGTCACAAGATTGCATGCACTTCTGACCTTGCTAACACAACACCTCTGCACATGAAAACCATCTGTCTCAGGGATGTAGTGACTGTGGGCCTACTACACACTGTAGGTCACCCGTAGTCCCCTATTTTCCATCATCTAAGTATAAAACCTCTCCCCAGGATGGCTGCAAGCAGCTACAAGGACAAGCTGCACCAGGGGTTGTGCCTGCTCCCTGCCCCACGGTGCTGGTTGCTGCCTGTGACCCTGCCTGGAAGAGCTGCCGTGTGACGCTGCCCAGCTATTTTCAGGCAAAACACGCAGGGTTTGCTCCAGCACTCGTGCTGGGCTAATCAGGATCATTGCAACCAACAGGGGTTAGAGCCAGACCCTGTGGGCAGCTTGACGTGCACATTTCCAGAGGCAGCAAAGTCCGTTGGGGGTTGCAGACTTCTTGCAGCGGGCAGGCTGGAGAGCCTCTTCTCACCAGCACTTGGGCTGGCCGAGCGTCTTTCTCCTCTTGAGAATGGCCACCAGCTGCCTGCCTCTCACGCGAACAGCATCTCACATAGCGCTAGCGCCACTTTCTGGCACAGATACGGCCAGGCATCCCGCCTACAAAACGTACAGGTCAGGTAATGCAATTGCAAGTGCTGCTCGCCGGGACAAAAACAAGGCTGGTCAGTTGTGGGGAACAGAAGAAAAAGCATCTGCTCAAGCACAGGACGTGCCTGCCAGCCTCCCCCTTCTGCTGCTCTGCTCCGCGCGCTGTCACCGCCTCCTGCGTTGTCAGCGGTCTCGCTGCCTTTCCGCAGGCGCACGGGCCGCAGGGCCCTCCCGCACGCCGGCAGCGCGGTGGGAGAACCTGGCCTCTTGCTGCAGCCTTCCCCTGCTCCACCGCACCAGCTGAGTCTGCTCCTATGGACTCTTGCGGCCACTGCTGCTCCAGCGGGGACACTGATGTTCCCGTGGGGGGTCTGCACCTCACAGCTAGCCGTTCCCTCCGTATCCTGGTGTTTTGCCTCCCGCTTGGATCAGCCTGGAGGGCCCCCCATGTTTCTGCATTGCACTGCCATCACCATGGGGTCACTTCATGGATACTCCACCTCTAAATGAATGTTCTGCCTAAGACCATTCCTGGTCTCAACCTGGGGCAAATGTCCAGATCCAGACACCATCACAACAACCCAGAGCTGAGCAGGCACCTTATCCTGTGAGGAGGCCCTGGCTGCTTTTGGCCTGTAAAGGTCCCTCACTCTTTCCCCAGTTGCAGCAGTTCCTGGAAATCCACAAGCTGCACATAGGCACGAACTTCTTCTTACCTTTGTGCTGCACGCAAGGCCCCAAAGAGCCCCAGTAGCGCAGTAAAATTGCCCGGGACCATAATACTCGCTCCAGCTGGTAACATTCCAGCACACGGAAAGGGAAAGGCGCACACACGCTCTGAGAGGCTGAGCGCCTGGCACCAGAAGCACTTTAACAGCAGTTGCACCCACAGTAAAAATTATAGTCCTATAAATTACACGCGCAACTACAATTCGGTCAAAGTCTTACGCATTTTGTTTGCAGGTTTCTGACCTGGCAAGTTACAGTTGTAAAGGTCATTGGGGAGCACTGCAGAAGCTAAAATCTGTATGATCTCACCACTTTTCTGATGACTTTTATCAGCTGTAAGTTGATATGGAATTCCATACACACGTGCACGGGAATTGAACAGCATTTGCAAAAGCCACTGCCTACAAATCAGGAAGATTGCCTGCAGAACAACAGAGACATGGCCAGACACAGCTGGGAATTACATGCTCTGAATGCAAGGGAAAGGGGCAGCCTTTCCTTGCACTGCTTAAACTTGTAGCATGCACACGCATAGGGCAGGAATAACAGAGGAAACAGAACTCTTGTTCCCCAGCAAAGCCCCCTTCCCCACACCTCCAGCATCCTTCCAGTGCTGCAAGCAGCCCAAGAGATGAATCATAGAGCATTTGCAAGAGTTGTAAAATCTTATCAATTCAGAGAGCAATTTGTGCTAATCAGCTCAGATCACAAGTGCAAATGTTAACCTGAAAGGGCAGCTAAATGACTGATGCAACCAGCTGAAATTTAACCATCTGAAAGTTCACCTGTGGCCATCTCACGAAATCCCAACCCTCTTCCATGCTTCCTCCTGCTTAATTCCCACTGCTAAACAACCACAACAGGATGTGTCGTGAACTCTCCTGCCCTCTTCCAATGCGTGGGTTGGGAATTGCTGCCAGCTGGGCATAGCTGGGTGCACTTCAACCCCCTTAGGAACTGGGCAGCTCATGGTTGTTGAACCACCACGAGGAAATGGTGGGGATCTAGCTAGCGCAGCCAAATCTCCCCTGCTGCAAGAAATATGCTCAGGGGATCCTCATTTGTTTTTCCTTAGCACCTAATTATTACGATTCTTTAGATGAATTGTCAGCATCAAACATGAAAAGCAAGTGTTTCTGGGGAGGGTGGCTGTCATTTCAGCAGCTCTGCGTGCACGAAATTCCAAGGAATCAAGTTCAGTTCAGTTGTGCAACTGGGCTTGCAAAGTAAAGAGGCGTTTGCTTAAAAGGGTTTTTAAAACAGATTTTTAATCTTTGGGACATGTTACAATATGAGTAAAATTCTGCTGTTACGCAGGTATAAAACTCTGATGATCTTCTCAATTCAACACCAAATTCAAGTTTTCTTCTTCACAGAAAGCCTGGAATTGTGCAAAGCAGAAACAGCTCCAATGGAGTAACTGGACTTTGAACAAGGTTAGTAAAACTAGTGCTTTGATTGTGTGAATTGCTCTCCTTCTGCAAACGAGTTACTACTACAGAGGTGAAGTCGAGAGTTTCAGGTTGCAGAAAAAAGTGACATTTCAAAGCCGCTGTTTCCAAAACATACATTTAATTGATTGAAAAACGGTATGGCTTTGTAATGGCCCAGCATTCGAGGCTGAAGCAAAAGTGTGCAGCAAAGTAAAACCAGAAATTTTTAATATGTATGTTGACCATCTTTTAACTGCAGCAGCCCCACGAAGCATCATGCCGTGTTCTATATACTATGCATGTCCCCTTCCTAATTATTTACTTTCTTTTATGCATAAACTCTCAAAGAACTCTCTATTACTTGTTTGTTTGTTTATTTTTAGGGAAGAAGGAGGCTCAAGTAGATCCACAGTATTCTGACATGTTAATTTTCTGGTAGAAAACTCTCTCTCCACATGGTAACAAGCTGAGCTATTACACAAAGTTCTCCAAACAGGGATTTCTCCAGCTTATGAACAAACAGGACTCCACAACTGTGTCTGCCAACATCAAGGAAAACGTGCTCTGTATGTGCTGCTACAAAACTGATGCCCAGGGGTGGGATCCGTCTCACAGAGGGCACCTTCCCTTATCAAATCACTGGAGCTCCCTCTACGGCTGATGGCCTGAGACAAGCAAATCCAGAGCCATCCCAGCAATTGGAGCTTGGAGAAGAGACAGAGAGGGCAGTAATTTCACTGAGTGCTCTGTCTTGAGCTTTCGGAGGCAGCACAGTGAAGACCACCAGTCCCGAGCTCTTTCCTGACTGACTTCCCGCAGAAACGAGGTGCGCTGCAATCGCGTTGCCAGCCCCTCTAACCCAAGACGTGAACGTCTCAGCCGGCCCCAGCAAACGCGACACCAGGACAGAGCTCACAGGGGTAAGGAGGCTCCCGCAAGCTCCTGCGGGCAGCGAGGCCGCAGCCAGGGACCCGCATCGGTCCCTGCAGATCTTGGCTGTCCCCAGGGGAACTCGGCTTCACGGGGAGCACTGGGAGGGCTGGCAGGACAGGGAGGCGCTCGAGCAGCATCTCAGGTGCAGAGGCCACGATGCTTCATCGGTTCTTCCACAGAATTGTATTTATGGAACTGTATTTACTGAGTTCTAATATTTTGATGAAAGGCCTTCATGAGTAGGTATCCAGTAAATGAAAAGCAGATGCCCTTTGGTGGTTTTTCAAATTGAGCACTTTCATAAATTGATATTCCATGAAACTGCAGGTTCTCACTTAGATTCCTTTAGGATCCAACTCCGGGAGGTTTAGTTAGGATAGCTAGATAAGCAAATATCCAAACAGAGTACGCTTTGAAGAATATTTTAGCCTTCCAGAAATGTCCATGTAGCAAGTTCAATGTTGTTTTGTATGAGACACAGCAGAACTCCATGCAATCCTTTCATTTATGTGTGAGGCCTGGATCCTATTCTCCACTTTAATATGTAAGAAGTTGCTACCACAGCACCGCATTTCTTATTTGCCTTGACTAACATCACCTAACTCGTCACTATCAGCCTAGAAATGGACTTTTTTTTTTTCTAAAATATATATGTAAATTCTACACATACCAGATGTAAGAGTGTTTGCATTTACCGTTGGGGTAGGGGAGCTTTACGCAGAGGCTCTGACAGACACCACAGTTCTGAGGACACAGTTCTGCCTGTGGCAGGGAAGCCACTCGTTTTGCCCTCTTCAGTGCAGAACCAGGTACCACAGGGAACAGTAAAACATTTTAGTTTTTTTCAGGGCTTTTGAAGAACTAACAGCTCAGTTTCCAGCACGCTTGGCAGCCACAAACGGGGTCCACTTGCAGTTCCAGTGAATCTGATTGAGGATTTTGAAAACAGAATCCATTACACACTACAGAATTTGTGTTTTCTTTTATTAAGAGGGAAGGTGAAAGAAGAGAAATAGCAACAACAAAACTGAAACTGGAGTTGCGTTCTGACACAGAAGAGCTAGGAAAAGCCAACAGTTTTCCTTCAGCACAGTAATTCTTACGGATGGATGGAAAGGATTACTTACACTGCAGTGTAAATACCACACAGTATCAAACGGATGAGATGACTACCCTACTCCCTACATATGGTAAATAGGCAATGTAACCTGAATTATTTTGGAAACCCATTATCAACAAAATCCTACTCAAGAAAAATAAGCCTTTTCCACCTCTACCAGAGTACCTGATATGGTATTTGGGCATTTTAAAACCAGCACATTTAGCCAAGTATCATTTTAGCTGGGTTGTCTAGTTTCAGAAAGGAACTCGGGCAGAGCAACTTAGGCAAAGGCTCTTCAGTCAAGACCAACTTGTGCAGCGTAAAAATACAGAAAAACATAAGCCGTTGGTGTCACACAGCTCTTCTATGCTTCATACTCAAGTATTTTAAGATCTTCAAGTAGTTCTCTTGCAAGTGCTTGCAAATCTGCATTGCGGCTCTTTGACAGTGCAATGATCCGCTGAAATGGCAAAGTATCCCGCATCTCCGGGGCAGACTTGGCTAAAACCTCTGGCTCCAGAATCACCGATTGGAGAAGTCGCAGAACATGAAGACACACTTCTGTATCCGGGTCTGAAAGTGGGAGGAAAAAAAATCCAGGTGCTAATTAAAAGTAAGACCAGAAAAAAAAAAAAAAAAAGTAGTATTAAAGCTCTAGACTGCCGTTCTCCATGACCCAGCAGGTGTACTGGGTATAACTGAGGTGTCATCACTCACCTTTGCCATTTAGTGCCGGCTGGATCCACAATGAGGCTGAAGAAAAACCCACCTTCACCCCCTCAGCAGAGCTTGGGAGGAAGAGATAACTGGGAACCTTTCCCTTTTACAACAAATGTTGGGAATGCCATAAATAAGTGAATTTATCAACAACCTGCGTTTATGCAGTCAGTACCCAAGATGTACTGCTGGATATAATCGGATTGAAAGCAAAGTAAGTTCTATTCCATGACTAAATAGTCTTAACAACAGACTTCACAACATACAGAACAACTAACAAAGGCTGCTGTAAATGATCGAACTTTTTCTTTTTATGTAAGAGTTCAGATTTCTTCAAAGTTCAATAAAATATCACTTTTTATAAAAGATTCTTAGAAATAATGAATGAAGTTCCCAAGTGTTAAACGCAGTCTACACAAAATTGAAATGGGTACTGAAGCTAAGCGTGGTTGCTTAGGAATGTGCCAGAGACATTTAGCAAAGATCTTTGAATGACTTCAGCTAGGAAGACATATAATAACTCTACCGCCAGGAATGCAGCATGCAGGCTTAATTACGGAAACATTAGCAAGATTATGTTTTAATCACACAAAACAGTCTGTTTGCATTTAATAGTTTATGACTTTACAAAGGTTATTCTGCATACTCCAAACGAAAATATATAACATATGGCTGAAGCACTTATTTGTCCCACGTGCTGTGCATGTAATACATGTTGGTCACTAGCAAACCTAGTCTTCAGCAAGCCTATGACAGAGCTTTGTCTGGAAATACTAAAAAAAAAATTAATTCAGATAACTTTGCATGTAAAAATCACTACAGAGACCAAAGTCTCACTGGAGGAGCCTAAAGGCAGTGCCGCAATAAGGACGTCCCACTGAGAAGGACAGAAATGTTGGGTGGGCTGCGGCAGGGTCTGGTATTGGTTGTGTTATTAGCTCCTTTAATACCCACACTCATGACCCTGAAAAATGAGTAAGAAGTATTGCTCATTAAAGGAACGGGAAATGTTAAAAGCACCCAATGGAGAAAACAGAATCTGAGACAACACAGACTATGGCTAAGCATGAACCTGTTCAGGTGGGGATTTTTAAGCACCTGGTTGGTACAGTATCAAAGACCGTGACATTTACAGCCACGAGCAGGTCACAATCTCTCTCTTCATCCATCTTCCATCTGTAAATGAGATATTTAAGTCTTTTTACATCTCCCTTCCTATTTAAAGCAAAAACCTCTTAAGAAAATAATTACTGTTCTGTCTACTGGGAATCTAGCAGAGTGTGATATAAACTTGGCACCCAGGAACTGTCCAAAGCCTAGTAGTAACATGCAGCACTTTCTACTTTTCTATGCACCAAAATCTTAGTCTTTGAATATCCTAGGCAACCTTAGTCATTCCAATCATCATTTTAAAAATTGATAACGTGAAGGATTCTCTCATGGAGGTGTAATTTTCTTAAGTGCTGAGCAGTCATAATTTCTTCTCAAGGGAAGACGCTGCAACTCAAGCCTCCTAGACAGCAAGTCCTTATGACCAATTTCCTGGGTAGTAAAAGGATTCAGGGAATCCTTTCAAAAGAAGTGGGTGCAAAAGTTCTCAATTTTCTGAACTATACTGATGTAATCAAAGTAGGTCTAAAGGCCTTGACATCTTCCTTCCATTCCTTCCACTTCCATCTTTATGTTTCCCACAGGCTTTTCATTTTTTTCCCCAATTGTGTAATTTTTGCCAGATAAAACAACCAAACTCTGTCGATGTCACTGGCACCCTTTCTCCGTGCTTAGTATCACTCTATATTTATTCATTGGAAATAGCAGTAACAAAATAATTGCCGAAATAGGTAAGAAAGCTTTTAGAAAGTGAAATCTATGTAGTTTATCACTATCTTCCTCTGTGTGGGATTATCCCTCCATGAAACAAAGACATTAATACTTGTAGTGACTCACACTACTGCTGGGAAGCTTCATATACGTTGCTGCTTTAAATCCCTGGATGAAATATGCTTCATTATTAATACTGCATTTCTATTAACATTATCTGCAAGTGTTTAGCAACTAAAGAATTGATCAAGACAGAAGCATTAGCAGGGGAGATAATAAAATCAGGATCTGTAGGAGAATCAGGAAATGATTTCTAGCCTGACTAGCAAGAATGTTTTCCAGTAAGAGCAGAGAGGTTCTAGGAAGAGGCTTCGACAGCAGCCAGAGAAGCTCAACTGCTTGAGTCACTGAAACGAAGCACAGATTAGATACTGAGGAGTGCAGCGAAGGAAGGGAAAGCTCCTGCACCACAGGACGGTTTAATATGCCTTTAACACCTGATTTCCATTCTTCTACATGCACTCTGATTCACTTCAAATTAAGTAACTAGAGATGCTTTAAAACTTACTCCTTCTAGATTAATTTGGTTTTGAGACTATTGCTTACTATGGATAATCATGTTTTCTAGGAGGATTTTTTTTAAAAAAATACCCTAGAAGTCTTTTCCTTGTCTCTCTAGTATCATTACTTTCTTAAAAAAATGTTTTAGAGAACAGTCAAAAGAAATGCAAAGAATCTTAATTGTTCAGCATTATGCTTTCAACAGCTTCCAGATTTAGTCATTTCTACACTAGCTGAGTGAGTAACATCTTGTTTGTACAAAATCAAAAAAAAATGTTTTAGCTGTAATCAAATCACTACATCACATCCTCCCAAGAGCTACCACACACATTTCTTCAGCCGGAATTACAAAACTATAATCGTTACTTCTGGGCACTAGGCGAAGGGAAGGAGCCCGCGTGCCTCAGCCCGGGACAGTGTGCGTAACACAGCGCACCGCCACCACGGAAAGCTGATGCAGTTCCGGCACGGCACTGGAACTGCTGGAGTTTGCCGATGCCCTGGCAAGTGCCGGCACCGCTGCCTGCTGTCACTGCCTCTGGGGCACCACGAGCGCAGCCGATAGCGCGGGCGGGCTTCGCTCCCGCCTGCCCCTGGCCACGCGCTCCCAGGCGAGCTGCGAGCTGCGGCAGCGCTGAGGTAACCCTGCGGCAGCGCTGAGGTAACCGCGTGACATCAGCGCCCAGCACTTTATCCGCAACCGGCTCTGCACGGCGCGAACTCCGCGAACGCGCGCGAGGGCCGTTCTCTGGACACCTGAACGCAAGGTTTGTCACCGAGCAGCCGCTCACGGCCGTGCCCGTGCGTGACGGGCACGCTGGCAACGCTCCCCGCCACTCCCCGCAGCGCCGCTCCACTCCGTCACCCTTCAATTCCAGCACCGAGGCACAGGCTGCCACTGCCTCTGTGCGTGTTAGGAGCCTGTCAGGCTACCTACGCTTGCAGCAGGAGAGGCCCGACCAGAGCTTGTCCCATGCAGGTCCCCTTTGCATTGCCAAGGCTGGTGGAGCTCAGCCAAAGTCTGTGGCCGTGCAGGGTTTTCCAGACGCCTCCCTAACGTTGACAGCCTGAGACAAGAGGTGCTGCCATGAAGACTCGACGCGGGGGAGGAGGGAGGGAGCCCACCGTAAGGAGAGGAAGAATGAGCTTTGCTGCTGCAGCTGCCATGAGAGCAAACGCGTGTTCTGCCCGCTCCGCGTTCCCCCAGCCCCAGCTCCGCCTGCCGCCACAGGGCTCGACTAACCCCAACTCCCCACGCACCCACAGACCCGCGCCGGTCACGGCTTCCCTCGGGAAGTCCTTGGGAGAGACTCTGCGTCAACAGCAGCAAAGCTGCTCCCAATGTGCCTGTCTGCTGTTCACGGGGCTAACAGGCACTGGCAGGATGACGCTCCAGGCCGCAGACGCAGCCCTGCGGCCAGCACGTTGCTGCCGAGATATCAGCCACGTTTCCTTGCTCCCCCCAGTCCCAATGAGGGATTCTGAATATTCCCATAGCAGCTGCTGAGAAAATGTGAGTCAAGAAACTCGCACTCAGATGAGCGTTCACTGCACCCAACCAAAACTCCACCTAAACGGCGCTTCCAGCAGCTGCTCCGGGAGCAGTACGGAGACAGGAGGAGCACTCGGCTCAGGGACCTTCCATGCCACAGCTGCAGCTTTGTGCTCAAGAACGTGGATGTGATCCTGAAGACAGAAGGGCAAGACCATTTTTAAGACCACTTGCATAGCCTAAAGAACATAGAACTGTTCACAGCCTGAAAAGGTGGGGATCTAGAGTTTTGATTTATGAAACAGTATCTGTTTTCTTTCGTAGAGGCTTTCTTCTATAAGCAGAGTTTGTGTTAGTACACATACCTTCTAAATAACAACCTGGGTTTTTAAAAACTCTGACAACCATAACCAAATCAAACAGAAAAGCATGGCAACAAGCATATATTGAAGGCTGGAGGCAGCATTAGCAAATTGAGAGTATGCTGCATATAGACATTTATAGTACAGACTGTCACTTGTAAGGAATTCGGACAAACAAAGTTAGATTTCCGTGTGCATCTGAGGCAGAGGAAACTGAAGGGAGAGACCTAAGATGAGTCATGTGCCTCTTGTCATGTTCCATTTAATGAAGTACCTGGACTAACTTCCCAGCTATGGACAGGAAGCAGCACCAACAGTTTCTCTTCAATTCCACACTTTCTAACGCGTCCAACAAGAATGTTCTTTTAACTGCATTCAAAGAAAATTAAAAAGGTGGAAAAACAAATCCAGATAAGGGATAGGAATAAAACAGAAGAGGTGAGCCCACAGCAATTTTATCCAGTGGCCATTTGTTTGCAGATATTCTGTATGCTTATGAAAGACATAAGCCCAGTCTTAATTATTAAAATCTGAGCTGACTGCATCTTCTCATTCTTCAAAGGATCCTTACCAGAGAGAAGGCCCAGCCTAGCTCTTCCAGAATTACAGAATGAGGAAGTCTTCTTGCATCCACAGTTAAAGCATCAGAAAAAAAAAAACTGACAAATTTCAGGTGGATTTGTATCCCAAAACATATAACCTCTTTTTTAGATGGAAAGTCCTTTACATCTGAAGATTACATAAAAACTTCCCCCAAAATATCAACACAGGGACACTGGACAACTGGAAAAAATAAAAGAAAAAAAGAAAAGAACAACTGTTTTCAGACAAATGATAAAAGCTTCTCTGCTAACAAATAGTGCTCCTATTTGTTTGAAGTCTACCTATCCCACAAGGTGCTCCCCAGACAGAAATCCAAGTAGTTTCATTCATGTGTTTTACACCTTGGCACAAGGCTGGGAAGATAGAGGCAGTGACAGGTGATACCTATGCAAGAATACAACAGCTACATAAACTATCAGAATATCTTTTTCTTACAGTGTTGCTTATTGCAGGGAGCCCATCTCAGAGAGAGCATTTAAAAAGAAAGAATGTCCTTCCCCTAAAGCTACATAGACCAGCATTACCTTCAACAAGTGTGTTAAACATTTCTTTTCCTCTTTTTTTCAGTATAGCATCTGGAAGAAAAAGCTATTAAGATTTTTGTTACAGAGTGTGAAGCCATACTAGTTTATTAAAATTTTCCAAAGAGGAAACCAGTTTGCAATTGGCAAATTGCAAATACTGACAATTCTTACTTCTCTAGAAATCTTTTGTTACATTTTTCTACCTTTCTTTTATTATCCATCTATTCAACGTCAAATTCTCGTATTTCTGTCCTTCAAGAAGCCTGCTAGACAAACTGACTGAAATCTCTGCTTTAGATACAGCAAGGAAAAATAGGAAAAAAAATGAGTAAGTTCACGCACACATTTGCTCTCTTCACATGACAATTTCTTGCAGCCTCTCTTAGTGGGAACTGATAAAACTCCTGGAGAACTGAGGAAAGGTGAATCATCCCACAAGCCTTAATCAAAACACAGTTTAAAGAAGCTTCCTGCAGGAAGGCGACACGTACAGGACACCCTGACAGGCTGCAGCGCTCTACTCTCTCGTACGGAAAAAGCTGTTAGACCTGTGGCAGCTGCTGCACGTGTTCAGACGCTGAATCACGGCTAGCAGGAGCTGAAGATGCTGGCCACAGAAGCAGTGCAGGAGCAAGAGCGCGAGGAAGCTACTGACTTCTGCAGTTTGAAATGTTTAGAAATGGATTAAATGTTGAGAAAACTACAGCGACCTCATATAAAATGATGGGAGCCAGATAGAGTCCTGGGTCTGACCTCTCTCCCCATACACAACCTAGGCAGCCCTCTGCCCTGAGAGTAAACAGGCTTCCTCTGAAGCCAGAAATCTGAACCAGCAGTTGTGGCTTATCTGAGAATCCCCCTCCTTTGCTGTTAACTGCAGAACTTCATTATCAAAAAGTCAAAGATTTAACCATGCCCATCATATCTCCCACAACCCAAACATACACAGTTAACACTTTCAAAATGTAGAATATCTTTTCAATCTTTTTTTTTTCCATTTTTTCCATTAATGGTTGTAACTTGATTACAGCTGTGTCACTGTCTGTGACCTCAGAGCCTCATTCAAATAGGCTGCACCAAACAATTTTCTTCCTTGGCCTGTCAAAACATTTCAAAGGGCACCCTTGGGAACTCAGATATAGACCAGGTATTTTGAGGGTGTTTTTTTTGCTCTAACAAAAGCTAGTGTAGACATTAGCCTAACATAAACTAAGAGGAAAATCTGGACTACCTTAAGTGAAGTTTAAAAGTACATCAGAGCAAAGGCTCGTGTATTCAAAGTTCTCCTTGCAAACATATTTTTCTCAGGCTGTGTTAAAAAGCCTGTAAAACATGGAGGTGTTCTCCAGTGTTGTTGCAAGGCTTGGCTAATTTGCTGAGATGTCTCATGAAAAGCAGTGCACTGGCAACACAAAGCATGCGTTCTTGGCTGAAGAAGTGCGAGTACGTACAGCTTATGTCAAACAGTGAGGGAGCTGTGGAAAACACGAGCAGCTTCCAGCTTACTGGGACAAATCAAGAACTTCAAATTCAGTCCTTGAGAAAGCCAGATGCAACTGCTTTCATTTCAGCTACCAGTATCATTTGCTAGTTGTATCGACAGTGCTGACAGAAGTCCTTGAAGTCCTCTACAGATCAAAGCCAAGGTTGGGAACAGTACTCAAGCCACACAAGCCCCAATGACTCTCTTCAGCTGGGCCAGGGGTCACTTTTGCCACCAGTGAGGGTACAAGCCAAGTTTGTTTCCAAAATGCCTCAAATTGTTACACTTTCTTTTGGTATATTTTTATTATTTCATACAGTTTCCCCAAGATTTTGGTTTAATGTTGATACATGAAAACACAAATGGCTTTTTAAAATCTGTTTCCTTCTTGTGATATTACAACTGGTTAACTTCATATCATGGAACATTACATACTGTGCCAGAAATGTTGTGGGAATATAATCATCATCTTCCTCTATTTGCCTTTTTTTGGATACTTTTCATCTGACAGATGCTAACATAGTCAGCTTACTGATATAAATCTCTGTTTTGCTATTTGCAGTACCCATTTCCAATATATAGCCCGATTATTTGCAATATCTACTCCCAGCTTACCACCCCCAAAGCCACAATTTGCATGATTCTTAGAGAAGCTTACCATTCAATAGCCACCAAAGCAAAGGAATAAAACCTGGACTTTCACTGATGTACTTCAAGCCTTTCAAGTTGATGCTCACATTGTAAAGTGACATTAACATTAGCCTAAAATTGAAAGGAAAAGGAAGTGAATTTCTTTGCATCTTTTGCTGTTTACAACAAGGTACAGAAACCTATACTAATAATGCATAAGTTGATAAAACAGACCACAGCACATACGTGCAACATTGTGCAAAACACTGCTGCTACTGTTAAATCATTTAAGTCATGAAGAAAAAGACAGATCTGACAGCAAAATAGTCTCATCAAACTCCATGAGATTCATTACATGAAATGTGCTAAAATGAGCATCCAGTCTATACAAGAGTTTTCTTAGCAAGGGCTCCCACTGGAAAGGCGATCGTCTCAAGTAAACTGATTTTCTTGACAAGTAAAAGGGCTGATAGGAAACACAAAGACTGTACACCTGGTGCAAGAAACAACGTCAAAGGAAACATGTGCTCCATATTGTTTGTTCTGCTGCACGAGCTTTTGTGTACACCGACCCTTCAGTCGGCTGAAATCCAGACACACTGCTCAAGCCATCCTCTTTCGAGTACCCTCCGAGGCCTCCTGCAAGTGGGAAGAGATGCAATACACAGGCAACACACAGCAAACAGCAGAGGAAGGCTGACAGAAGTACTCGGAGGAAGGGGAAGGGCCTCGAGGAGGGCAGAAAAAGGTATCAGCAGTCACAATGTGGCACTCTTCCTCCTAAGCCTGGCTTGTCCTCTCCGCTATGGGTGCAGAGCAGAGGAATGGCTGATTCCGCCTGCTTCCCAAGCCCACAAAGTGAGACCCTGCTGTGAAAAAATGAATGCTTCTCTCCTAAGTCATCACGGACTTTGCTACTTACTCTGCCTTGAGGAAGCCCAGCTGATTACAGATGAAAAGACTTTCAGGCTTTTTCTTATTTTAAGTCACCAACTGGAATTCAATCTGGCCAGAGACTGTGCTCTTATCTGAGCTCAGACACCAGGATAACACAAGCCAAGTGATACTCTCACCCACACTTCTTCAAAACCACTATTTCCAAACTACATTTGAGCAAATTCAAAGCCTCTCATTTTCTCTTTTCTCTCTTTTCTTTCTTTCCCAGAGGTGACTTCTTTTTGGTCTTTTATTACTGTTTTTGACGCTGAAGGACAGAACCTATATCCTGCCTTTCAAGTAACAGGGAAAATCTATGGGCTGCTGACTAGAAAACATTCCCATAATTAAGAACTGAAAAAATTTGACATTTCTGATAAACAGAAATTCAGACTGTCACTTACAGTCACACTGCACTTGAGTGTTTAAATGGCACAATAAAATTAGCCATAGTAGGTATATGCTAATTTCAGCTACATTTTCAAAAGCTTCCCAAAAGAGGCTTTCTTAATTTATCAGCTTTCTAAAACAGGAAGTTCATTAGCTATCTTTTGGGGCTGCATGCATACCAAGTTATAAATTACAGCAAAGGGAAGAAAAACACATTTGATGGAGGAAGATCTGTATTTTAAAAAGATTACTCTCGCCTGCCGGTTCCACCAGATTCTCCCAAGAGGTCTTACACAGAGGTTCCTGCAAGCAGGAAAAGCTCCAATATGGTGACTAATTTGAAAAACCTGAGACACATCAGGAAAAGGGAGTTGACTGCAAGTGCCAGCTTAGCCTTGGCTATGACAGTGCCGAGGTTGTAAGACACACAGAGCTACCCACAGCAAAGGCACCTCTGGCAGTTTACGCAGATAGGGCACCCAAGTCAGAGATTATTTTTAGCTACTTGACACTGCTGGACAAGAACAGTAACTTTCAACTCAGAACGAGTCGCTCCTTTCAAAGCTTTCCCAAAGAACTACTAATACTTGAAGGAGATTTTGTTGGTACTAAGCCTTTCTGCAGTTCCTGCTGAAGTAAGTGCTTCAACGTTTATGTTATTACTCTGCTTTCCACAGTCCTGACGAGTTTTCGTATTTCTGGTGGATGAAAGTTTCTGTTTTACTATGCAGAGTCTCAGTGGGCTTCATGGAAAGTATTTCCATTTCCCTCTAACTGCCAGTAGGAACATGACCTGACACTCAACGGCAGGAAGCTCCTAGGAAAATAAAAGCAAAACACTGATTTATAGGAGAAACTTCTTGCTCAGCTTCTTTCTAGACAAGGGCTTGTGACATTTTGGACAGAAACAGCTGTACTCTGAGGCAAAAAGCTGTCCTATGAGTATGTACTTCCATGCTTTTAGTCATGTTGTCCTGTTCTACCTTCTGTGCAGATGATCTTTAAAACTGAGAGCTCAATGCCGTGTTTGGACAACGAAAAGGGACGATGCAGGGGCAGGGCTCCCCCAGCACCGTGGAACATGTCCTCGTACCAGCTCACAGCCTGGCGCTGGGTTGTATCCAAAGCAAGGGGGCACAAGCAGGAACACGCTGCCATTCTCACCTCTGTTCTGGGGCCAGCCTCTGCTATCTCTCAGCACTGTGATAAAGCCGCGTGCTACTGCACTGCCACCACTTCCAAACAAGCGGGGAAAAAAGCTACTTCCTAATGGACTCACACCTCACATCCTATTTCAAATAAAAGATAGCAGGGCTTAAGTTGCACCAACTGCAGAATTTTAGATACAGTCTCCGTGCACATGCTGCAGACACCAGGAAAGAAAAGAGCAACACAACTCAGGTTATTCTACAGTGGCAGAAGTTTAAGTTATATATTTGTTGCATTACTGAGTGTTTAATCAACTAGGTTCTTAAGTAGCTGGAAGAAGAAACAGCCTTATTAAACCTACTCCATCAGTGGCCCCCACTGATGCTGCAGGTTGCTGTCCTTGTCCAGCAGGGCACTCCGTGAGCTTGCAAAGCCCAAACGCTCCCTTCCATTCAGCACCTACTCCTCAGCACTTACTCGGGTTGCAGAATTTTAAAACTGACATAGGAACACTCTCTAGAAAGAAAAATATCAACAAAACAATTAATTAAAATAGAAAGAGTTAACATTTCCTGACAAGGTCTTTCATCGTTAATCTGTTTGACATTTCCAGCTAGAAACAAAGTGACGTAAAAAGATACTGTGATATTTGTATTCCTCCTTTACTTGTTTGCTTTGTGCAGACCAAAGGCACTGGCAGTGGTGATCCAGTTTTGGATCCAGATCCAGTCTGAAGTATCTGAAGACTTAACCCACCCACAAGCCAATGTAAAAGCCTAACGCAAAAGTAACAGCACTTTATTGCTCATTAAGCACAAGTTACCTAAGCAGTGTGGAAACATTTCCAGGCTCTTTATACTGCCTTCACCTATAGTGTTTGTACTAGTAACTATTTCCTGCACTGCATATTCTGTTAAAGTAAAACTGACACACAGTCTTACTGGATAAACAGAATCTTCTGATTCTTCTTTAATGTGGAAGCCTTTTAACTTATGCATTATCAGTCTTTCTATGTAGACAAGCCAAATTCAATTAACATCTTGTATCAGTGTAATTGCCACAGTCTTCAAAATCTAGAACTAAAAGTGCAGCTAAAGCCCCTTCTCTTCTGCTTAACACATGAGATTAGTAGATAAAATAAAGTATTTTACTGGCTACTTCAAAGTGCTACACATGCTAAGTTAAAGATTCCTAGCAATTAAATTATAGCTATGAACAGATGTGTAAATGTTTATTGATTGCCTAACAATTACAAACACTGAACAAAGCTTATACAGATGAGCTATTCCAAACAGGCAAAGACAACCATGAGATTTCAGAACTCACATTGATTTATATTCCCTGGATATAACTTTGGCATACTCATGAGTTATTCCAGCACTGCAACAATATCAGTATAAATCACAGCTGTTCCTTGTATATGTTTGATTTCTATGCTTTTAAAAGTAAAGCACAGAATTGCTGGAACTAAAGGAGGAAAGAGAATTTTTCTGTTTTTCAGTTTACTTTGATGCTGCTGTGTGCAGAATGAGACTCACAGTTTCTCCTGATCTGTCACATACTAAAAAATATATATATATTTAAAATAAAAGCAAAAAAAAAAACCAAAAGAAGCTACAGTAGCAAGCAAAGGACAAAATTATCCTTGAATATATAAAACCACATTTTTTTCTTTTCCTAGTTAAACCTGAAGTTGCTGATGGGCTTTCATGGAATTCACTACCTTTCCAAAACAACGGACAGACATTATCACTCACTGGATACAGTTTAAAAGTGTCTGCATAAACGTTATTTATGATGACCCCAGAATCTGTTTATATCTAACTCTGGAAATCTGTTAGCTATGGTATCTCTATCTCATCACTGCCTTTTACTCTGTCACACACACACACACACACACACACACAGAAATCCTCCTTTGCTGGGGCTGGGAGAATGGAAAATCCCCAAACAGGAGAGCAAAGGAGTGAAGGGTAAGCAAAGGGTTTTAAGAACTGAACAGAGCCCAGACGTGCAGGGAGCTCACAGACAAAAAGGAAGCCTAGACACAAGACAAACCCTAGGGAAGCATTCTGCACCGAACCATTTGAGCGGTTTAGGATCCCTTGCTCCATGACAAGACAATGAAGAAACCTCAATTCTGGCATTTTTTTCTAGTGTCATAATACAGCATTTTTTTAATCAAATGACAAGTTCAAAATAAGGAAAAAAAAACATATACATATAGTTAGCTCTATGGAATATCAGAAAACATTATTATATCACTGAACACAAGGTAACAAATGCTCTAAGTTTCTTGCAATCAAATATATTTTTGCCATCACCTTTTTAAGCTTCCTGCATTTTTTTGGCCAAGAGTTTGGACCCTGTTGAATCTCTATCTGCTTCTAAGGGATGGATTTCTGCATATTTTATCAGGATTGATGAGTGGCAGCCAAGATTATGGCATATGTGAAATTCTTCTGCAAAGCTGACAAGTTATTAAATATAAAATCACAAACCTTCATTTCTAAAAGGTCCTCAAATATTACCAATTACATTAACACTAATCTTAAATGTTTAAATATCACGAATAAGATTATATTTGCTTAAAATCCAGAGTGTGTATACAGGGGTGGGTGAGTCTGCATGCATGTATTTAGAAACACTTTGCTATTCTCTTCTCCTGCCCCTAAACAAAATTCTTTGGATTTTAGTTTTTGTAACTGGTTGCTACTTTTGCCATTAAAGAAAAAAAAAGAACTTTTACGAGTCCTGTTCTGATGTTTTTTTCCTGTATACATGAAGGCACAAATTACTTTTTATTTCTTAAGGGAAAGCTGAGATTTTCATGTGAATCTTTTAGTAGAGGCCTAAAAAAACCCCACTGTTCCAAAAGTTAACAAGCCTGTTTTGAGTTCTGACCTTCAAATTCTACAACTGGCAAATAGGGTAAATGACTGATATTAAAGTATCTAAGCACTACGCACAACATGGGCTATTCAGCTTCCCCTCACTACTCCAAAAAAAGAAGGCCAAGCAGCTTCAGAAGGCAAATAAATCTTTCCTAACATGGGCTGAAGGAACAACCATCTCACAGGACTATCTCTTTCTACTGACTGTGGGAAGGAGCCTGGACATCTGGCAGATACGTGACCTCTCGCTTTCACATAGTTGAGGCTAGGCAAGATAAAACCCACCAAAGTTAAAACACAACTGATTTTGTATCTGTCACATACAACCTGCTTACATGTCTGTATAGAGACACTACCAAGCGGCCGTGGCTGGCTGAACTGCTGCCTGTCAGCTGAGCCAGGACAGCTGGCTTCTATCTCAATTCTTAACTCTTCCACCCTGTGAAAAAACACTTTGGCTTATGTCTCCTTCACTAACAAATTGACCAAGTGCATGAGATAGAGCCCCCAGCTTAGCTGATGAGCAAGTACTCACTCACTAAGGGCCATATAACTTCAGTTCATAACAGCTCTGAGAAAAAGGCAAAGATGAGAGTTTACTGATTTCCTCCACTTCCCGAAAAGTACTTTTCCAGTGTCTGAATGGTGTAACATGGTCTTTTCTGTAAAACAACTTTGTTTTACAAGGTCCTTTTACAAGTTCTCTCTCTTACAAACAGATGCATGATCCTTCTGACTACTAAGGTAGCATAAGGTGATTTAGGTTTCGCTTTTGACAGATATATAACATACTTTTTTCACTAAGTAGATAAAGTATTTTGCAGATATTACTTTTTCCTATTGGAAGAGAGTAAGTATGAATCCCCACATTCTCTTTGTCTTAAAAGTTGACCTCACAGCTTCGTTATCTAATATTTGACTCAGTCTCTCCCAAGGTAGAGGAATGTTTCTACTCTCATCCTTAGAATATTATGGTGCTTAAGGCACTTCCCAAGAAACACAAAACCTGGATGAAGCTAGCCTAGCTGCCAAGCCTGACACATCTGCAAAAAACGCCACTGTGAAAATATTTTCCAACAATTTTGTTTCCTTTCCAGCAAACGAAATAATGGAAGAGTGGGAAAACACTGTGATTGACACTGCAAGATGATGCACTTCGTTTGAAAGAAAAAAAAAACATCATACACTTTAAATTTAGTACAGAGTCCCGGCTTCATGTCTCCCAAGAGCTGCATCATTGTGTCCAGTAGCTCCCGATTTGAAGTAACCAAGAACTCCCGGCCACAAGCCAGTGCAGCTACATCTGTGAGAGAACACAAAACAGCACCGTAAGAAGCAGGCTCCATACAAAAATGTTACTTATCAGCACATCTAAAAATACATCAGCTTTGAAGAACCAGGTATGACACCTATATAAACTTCATGCTGTCATCTACATAACAAATAGTGATGCTAATAGGTTACCGAAGCAGCAAATGGTCAAATTCTACTTTGGTACATTCACTCACTTCACTCTTTATTCTACTTTGGTGATTCAAATAAGTGTTTAGGGTCGCCAGGATTCCAATGGTAACACAGTGAATTATGAAACAGAAGGTTGGATTGAAGCAATTATAAACAGACATCTGCAAATGATGTACGAAGCAGAGTTGAGCACTGCAGGTTCCACTTTTAAGAAACAAACCTGAAGATTGTTTTACATTTTCCCAGCCCAGGATGCCCAGCACACTACTTGTGCAGTGGCACACTGCACCACTTGTAAGAGTCTTTTCCTGCAAGCGCTGCTCATGCACACCCCCTAAGGCAAAAACATCTCTGACGTCTACAAGGCACATTTTTCTCATATATTTTCCCTCGGACTTGCTCCCTACTTTAGGGCCTTTTATGTGCCTTCACCATGATAATTCTCTCACACCCAGAAATCTCTCTCTATGCAAGCCTTTAAACATTTTCTGGGTTCAGATTTCACTTTTGCAATGTTTTTTCTTTGCAGTGAAGTAACTTCAGAGAACTCAGTCCCACCCTTTATTTGGTACAGTGGCCTAATACTTCATACACTCTTTTTATTACATTCCTTAATGAAACCACAACATCTAAAATCACATATTCAAAAAAACTGCTTATGCAGGACCCCCTTATTTGTAAATATATCCTTTGTCTCATCTATCTTGCATCATGTCATTAATTAGTACCATTTTGACACCTGCCCTATTTCTCATAAATGCCGAGGACACAGCCTCACCATTTCTAACAGTCTTCCAAGTCAATGTCTGCCATATGAACACAGATCTGCAGCTTCCTACTTACTACGTTACCCTAAAGAGAGAGATTTTCTATGGAAGTCACATTTACTGCCTTTTATAACATTATTTAATCATGAAATCTAGAGGATAATGAAACTGGAGTCTATATGGCATGAACAATATTCATAAACAATTTAAAAATGCTGAATATATTCCTTAAGATCAAACTGATCTACAAAGATTATCTGCAATTAATATACCTGTTAATATTACTGGTGATTAAGGGAGTATCAATTTTTATAAATGAAATGAGTTCTAACAAACAAAACTCTCCTTACTTTACTCCAGATTGTGCACAAGTATTTCGGAACTCAATGGCTCTCAAACATTTAATCCTTAATCCTTAATCTTGTCACAGAGTACAGTTCCTCACAGAAGTGCCGAGTGACAAAATCTTCTACAACTTAGAAAGGCCAGGAAGTCACCGAAGATATCAAGAACATTGACTAGATGTTTGATTTTGAAAACGTACTTACTGCAGCACACATAACACAACATATAAATTCCCACTGCCTGTAGGTGGAAGGCTAACGTGAGAGATAACACTAACTTACTTGTTACAATCCCTGCCAAAGCTAAGACAAACTGATTTTCATCAGAATCCAGATCCTGCTGCTTCATGTCTTCATTTAACGACTTCACAAAACTCTCCATAGTCTGTGCAGTGATTGTAAAAAATTTTACTGCTTTACTCTGGAAGAGTGGAGGAGAAACAAAATATTATACATACTAGAGTAACTATGGTTATTAGATTACACAAAGTGGACAATTTCTAAAATTACTAATGTTTTCAGTCACTTCACCAAGCAGCAGTAAATAGTAGACATGCCCTCATATTTGAAATTATTACCAGAAGAACATGGGGAATTAGTTTATGACACAACTATTTATAAAATCTTCCAATTACATATTCCCGTCCTAAGCCCGAAGTCATGCATATGAAACCACAGAACTAATGCTTATTTCCAAAGCTGAGGTTATTACCTATTTGCTTTGCAACAGGTGCATCAGGTGTGTTTGTTTCACATTTACAGGGACTACAACAGCTGCACTTGCCCAAACCTACCTATAACCAGTTGAATACTTCACTGGATCCTGATTTGGTGAACTGATGTTAATATTCCTCAGAAAACCATATACTCAGAAAAAGTAGAATTCAATTGTGTCTGGACAGGATTAATGAATTGCTCAATATAGATGGAGAACATCTAGCTAGATAGAAGTTCTTTAGAAAAGGATACAGAGGTCTTCCCTGGGTCAGAGGCTGAATTTAAGTCCAGATCATATAAGAGAACCATCGTGCTAGGACATAAAGCAGGAATACAGCACCCGACTACATTACGCAAGTTACCGGCACAAGACTTCAAAACTGGAAAACTGCCTCTATTTCTGGTTATCACCACTGAAGAGCCAATCAACTGGGCAAAAGCTCAGAGGAAAATAAAGACAACAGTCAGAGGTGCAGACAGAACCGACAAAGAAAGACTGGAAGAACTGGTTTTGGTTATTAACAATGCTGTCCAGGAGAACATTGCTGCAACACTATTTCCCACAGGGCACCCTAAAATCATCTGCCAGTGTCCTGAGGTGCAGGTAGTTATCATGGCTGTTGAACTTTCTTTCCAAACAGCTATCATTTAACTTATGGGGAGCTCTGAGGAGCTGGAGCACAGATCAGTCAGGTTCATAAATGCAAACATCACAAACTCTGTGCAGCCCCCAATTAACTCAACAGTGTTTTCATAGAACTGAAGAAACTCTCACCTACAGACATGCTCTCAGAGTTCTGAGAGCAGCCATAAGGTGCTTCAGCTCAGATGGTTCAACGAGCTCTTTGCTGTCTCAAGTAACTCCTGCATGAAAATATCAGTTAACAGTCAAAATTGCTGTCTTAAAATATAAAGCTGCCATCACAGCAGGTTCCTGCAGTAGCAGGTCACCTTGCAGGATCCAAAATTTCTCTTGTTGAAGAAAACCCTGATGTCATTCTAAAAACAAATCTCAGTTAGTGTCTCTGTACAAGAGCCCTCTAATACAAATATCCAGTTGAAGTTTTTTAAAGGCACCTAAAACAATCTCTTCAGAAGTAATTTAGGTCCTTTCTGGCTCATGAAGAACAACTCTCATGCTGCTTCTCTCTCTTCTCTTGTTTCATGAAGGTCTCTCTAAGAATGTTAGGCATGGATAGAAACAGGAGGCACGTCTCTTCCACTCCCTTGCAAACTCTGTGTTAAATCTCAGTTTTGCTGCCAAAGTTTCGACTTTCCTGGCCTTTGCGAACACATCTGACATGAACAATATACTGGCTATAAACACCACTTCAGTCAAACAGTCTTTATTTCTGTAGGACTGCAGGGTAGACCTACTTCTGTGTCTGCTCCACAGCTGAAAAAAACTGTTTGAAACGATTCCGAATTGATGCCACCCTTCCCACACCCTTAAATATGGGTGATACAGATTGAAGTTACTCCTGATGTTCCTACACTTTTCTGTAGTTACAGCATTTTCCAGAAAGGAGATGGGAAGATGCTACAAGCTGTATTAACTTGTTCAAATATAAACCAGAATAAAAATTTTGTATGACAAATCTCTACAATATTTTAATAATATGACTCACTGACAGTACTTGTTGCAATGTCATTCAATCCATTTATGGTGCTTTTCCTAGAAGTCCTGTTGCAAACCCAGCCAACTTTCTTATGTTATCTGATTATCACAAGAAAGCAATACCCCAAAACATTGCTATGACCTTTAACAGGTTGCTAAGAATGGCTGCTCAAATGCTTACTCAAATGGTTGCTAAGAATATCTATAGCAGAGGTATTTTGCATTTCAAACAAATTGAGAAACAAAATTATTGCCTCTTCATAGTTAGGCATTTTGTTTTTTAACCAAATCATCAATGTATTTGTCTCGTTAATTTTGATTTTGATTAGGACTGAGGGTAAACAACAGGAGTAGGGACTGAGGATAAACAGGACGAGCAGGGCTGAAGGGAAACAGTGGGAGTAGAACTGAGGGTAAACGGGGGAGTAGGATTGAGAGTAAAAAGGGGGAGTAGGACCGATGGTAAACAGAGGAAATAGGACCAAGGTTAAAGACAGGGAGTAGGACCGAGGGCAAATAGGGGGAGTAGGACCAAGGGTAAAAAGTGGGAGTAGGACTGAGGGTAAACAGGGGGTGTAAACAGGGGGTGTACAAGTAAGGGTAAACAGAGGGAGTAGGACTGAGGGTAAACAGGGGGAGCACAAATGAGGGTAAAGAGGGGAGTAGGACTGAGAGTAAATAGGGGGAGTAGGAATGAGGGTAAACAGGGGAAGTAGGACTGAGAATAAAGCAGGGGAGTAGGACCAAGGATGAACAGAGGGAGTAGGACTGAGGGTAAAGAAGGTAAGAATGAGGGGAAACAGAGGTAGTAGGATTGAGGGTAAAGAGATGGAGACCATAGTGCCTTCACCTCCCTCTTTATTCCCTCTTGTTCTCCTCCCACTGCTTTTCAGTGTATTTTTCTCAGTTCAACTCTCTCATTCCATCAGTTTATGGAATTCCATCAGTTTATCTCAGAAAGAAAACAAAGCAGGTATGTCCACTCCAAAGTACTGCTGTTTGATTTTTCTTGTTTTAATTATATTTTAATTGTCTTAGGTACTTGCAATACTTGTCTTAAGCAGTATTTTGATATGTAGAAGGCACACAAAGTCTAACTCTAAGTGACCTTGCCATGTATTTTTCTGAATATCTACTGAGCAGGAGTAGGGTGATGGTAAAGAGTGATTTGGAGATCTTCAGAACCCACCTGGATGCGGCCCTTTGCCACGTGCTCTAGGCGACCCTGCTTGAGCAGGGGGGTTGGACTAGATGATCTCTAGAGGTCCCTTCCAACTTCAGCCATTCTGTGATTCTGTGATTCCTTATTTTTTAACTGCTTTATATACATGTTTTTAGAGACTCTTTTCTTAGTAACTGCTGATTCGTGAATGACCAGAAGGCATCCTTGTACATTTTTATGATATCCAATGTGAAGCTACATATTGTAAATTGGCGCGCCCAGCCTGGAAAAGCCTTTATGAAAGTTCTAACTTACCACTTATTAAAAAGAGCTGATCTTATTCACTCAGCAGCTCATCATGCTGCTGAAAAGTCACACCAGAAGAAACTGTGGCATCAGTGCACTCAGCTCCAATACATCTATTCCTACTCGTGTTGGCTACGGCAATACCAAAAACCATGTTCTTACCGGACATACGCCTCATCCTTCCTAATTCCCTCAGCTGCAGTTGGCAGTGATAATGTGTTAAATTATATTAATGCCACTGTCTTTAACTGCTGGGTTTTTGGCTCTTTTAATAAGCTACCTGTCCTTGTTGAACACTGAACTTTTACTAAGATTCAGCAGGTAGGCTCTCTAAATACCAGACCCATGCAAACATTAGGACAACACAAATAGTACTTTAAGGTGCATATTTGAAGGAGTTGAAAATTGACAGTCTATCTTCCTTCCATGGAAGTAGCTCCTCCAAGCTCTCTGCAGGTATGGGAGCCACTGCATGCACAGAGCATTATTTTGTCCCTCTTTTAGTCAGCTTGTAGGTATTGACATCACACTAGCTGCAGCTTTGTCTTCAGTTTAACCATGTGAGGTAGG
This sequence comes from Tinamus guttatus, assembly GCF_059628265.1. NCBI lineage: Eukaryota > Metazoa > Chordata > Aves > Tinamiformes > Tinamidae > Tinamus > Tinamus guttatus. Next base: position 1,926,183 of record NW_028288918.1, read on the forward strand.
GAATGAGTAATCTTTGTTTGGCAACATAAAAATTACTGTATTTATTCCTAACCTGCTGTATGCTAGATAATTGTTCCAATACTTCTTAAACGGAAGGTCCCCAAAGAATATACAATTCAGAAAACATTTTTGCTCTCCAATCAGCTTCTAACACACATTCTTTTCTTAAAATGCATTGTTACTTGGTACTTATATGCATGGTACTTATTTTAAATAGCTAGCAGCATTAGCAATAGGTAGTCACCTGCCATACTTACTGCTCCTAGAATGTTCTTAACTGCTTCCTCATTGCTAGATACACCCCACAACAAGGTGCAGACCGCTGCACCCATTTCTGTGCAATATTCTGCCTGCTGCAGGAGCTGCTGCTTAGCCTCATTCAGGTGCTGCCGCAGGTCTAGTTTCTCCTGAAATGGCATAAGGAAATTTTGGTTGCGTTTCACGTCAGCCCACGTTTCTAGGCTCAGAGAACAGGAAACAGTATGATAGCCTCATATGAAATAGGGCGAGGGGGCAAGTTCTCAGCAGTTCCAGATACATACCTTCTCTCCAGAGCTCTATCTAAGCTACAAGTATATTGTGGGGGCTGACAGTAACCAGAAGCCTGTCCACAAGGTCAGACCAAGTGACGTGCTGAGACTGAGCGGCACTTACAGCAGTCTGATAGGAAAGTCCACTCCTCCTACACAAACAGCTACATGTCTCTCTCAGAAAGGATTTCAGCAGCACAGGTCAGCTTTCCCAGCCATTTACAAAAGATACTGGAAACACCCCTTAAGGAGAAGGGTTGTTTTGTTTTTCAAACTGGACTTCTATCTCAGCCATTGGGGTAGAGTGGTTGGGGATCTAGGGTAAATCATGTCATCTCTTCCACCCTCCTTCCACTGCCATATTCCTTCCCAGCAGGGGCAAAGTAAGTCAGTTTCTTTCTCCCTGGAGAAAAAAAAAAAAAAAAAAAAAGAAAAGAAAAAAAAGGAAAAAGCCTCATGTTTGAAGTTTGGAGGCCCTTTCACCCTCAGGACCAGAAGGGTCCAGGCTCAATCACAGATCACCACCTGAGTGAGGTGCTCAGTGGTCCTTGCCATAAAGCAGTGGAGAAATAGAGCAATTCAGCCAGAGCTGGATGCAGTTCTAATCTTCCAGTATTCCCTCCCAGTCACACTGGAAGTTGGCCAGAGCAGTATCAAGAAATAGGTACATTTCTAGGTCTCAATGGCTTCCTACCAACTGCCACAGAGGTAGTGAAGAGGTAGCTGCAGTTCCCAGCTTAAAGCCCATGTGGTCACTGAGACCAAGGCTTGGCCACAGAAGTCTGCAGTCTGTGAGGGCGGGTGCGGACTTCCTGGCTACTCTGAGTGGGGCGATATTAGGCAGTGCTACAGGGAAAGATAAAGGCCTATCAAGAAAAATACTGTTGGCTCAAGGATTAGGAGAGCCAGAATTGCCACTCACATGTCAGAGGAGCAGAAGGAATGTGCTGCCCACTTTGTGGGCAATGATTTTCAGACTGACCACAGAAAATAGCTTCCTCAGCCCACTCTCCCCTCTGTGTATTTATTTATTGGGATGAAGTCTGGGGAAATGAGAAGGAATCTTTTTTTAATGTCAAGCAAAAAGAAAAAAAATCAACTAAACATTCCAATATAAATTTTAAAATAAGTACTTCGACATTTTGGAGGTTCATCTCTATTTTGAAGTTGTGGGGTTGGAGAGAATAGAAAGGTAAAGTCATCTAAAAATGTATGTAATGTGACATCATCTAGAACAGCATTATTTGTCTTCTGTTTGTCATAAATTATTTACGCTTACATCTAGCTTCTGTATCATCCTGGACAGCCATATTTGCATTGCTTTGTCGTGCTCCTAATGGAAGACACAGGCAAAGATTTGTCAAGTTCTAATGAAATTTATCTGGTACATCTCTATGCCTTTTGCTGTTGCTGTTGTTTTTTGGTTAGCTGGTTTTGGTTTTTTGGAGTCCACTTCACCTTGTAGTTTAACATATGCAAAAGACTTGCACTGCTGATTTCCTGGGACTTCCATGTCTACGAAAGGTCACTTATTTCGGCATACTTTGTTCACTTTTAAGTTAGCCCCATTTATCTTTTATGTAACTCACTACCAAACCGAGCAGCTTTGCTGCCACCATGAGCATCAACAAAACGTCCGCAGGCATTTTCCTGTCTATTCCCTATATTCTCTTTCTCCTATATTTCCCTATATTCTCTGCACTTTCTTTTCTGTATTGTCTTTTTCTTAGTTAAACATATCTTTTAATATGCCCTGCTTGCACTTTGCGCTTGGGTGCTAATACTAACTAGTAAGGTATGTAACTCTGGGATCCTATAGCTAGATAGTTAAACAAGAATACAAAGGCACTGAAAAAAAAAAAGTCATAATTTTACATAGATCATAAGCAACATCTGAAATAAAGTTACGAACTGAGGAAAACCAAATGCTACGCTCAAAGGCTGGGAAAATAAACTGAGCAAAAACAACATAATCTAGCTGGAAGCAACACTCCCGAGGGAGTTCACATCCCTAAGCAATCAGTGTGCTGTGCAACACCACCATCTGCAGGAAAGGGTCAAGCCACAGGAGCATAGCAGGGCTTAAGCACCTCACTGTGAAACGACATGAAAGGCAGACATTAGCCAAGAGTAACCTATTTTTGCTCAGGTTCAGAAAGCATTGGAATTCTCTAAAACAGTGATACAGTAGAGCAAAGAAAATTTTAAATGGGAAATGTTGGTTTATGAACACCTAAGAAAAGGACTGCCTAGCTAGAGATGCATTTATTTTATGTTCACGTCAGTGAATCACTTCCTTGTCCTTCACAAGGCAAACAGGAAATAATTCAGAAACAATATGCAAGGATGCCTACAAGAAAAGAGCAATACAACAGCAACCAAGTGAAAAATACTGTGCAGAGTGATTAACAGGAACAATCAAACATACACGAACACCACTCTCTTATCCTGAAAAGCTAAAGGATTTCACAACTCATGTAACCACAATCCATTCAAAGAAACTACTTCTGGTGCATACAGCAAGCAATTTAGACAGCATGAACTGCATATCACTAAAGATATGGGGAGAAGAGCCTCAATCAGAAACACCAAGACACCAGACTACTCTTACTAAATAATCCATGCTCTAATTAAAGTTTTCACCCAAAATGGCATACCTAAACCCCCTGCCATTTATTTTGCAATCTTAATAAGAACGACAAGCTAGTGTCTAAAGTAGAAACATTAAATATTACAGAAATTTCAACCTGGATGCTTGGACAACTAGGACCTGGATGTACAGCCCAACTAACCAGGTACCCACTACAGAACTGCAGTAGCTATTCCGGAAGATACTTACTCCAGAAAATATGGAGCAATATTCAGAAAGACAGCTTTTCATAGTACCACCCAATTTTACATCCACATCAGATTCCATTCCAGAATGTCTTGCCCACACAGACCTGCCCTAATGCCACACATCTTACTTTTACATCTATTTCTTTTTAGAAATGAAAGCAAGCATCTAGGTTCATCTGTCTTCCTGCAATCCCAAAGATGGAAGATATTAGCTTCAAAACTCTTAAGGAAATCAACTGCTGGTAACTACTGAAGATACTTCCATGGAAATTATTTTTTGCAGTAAATGATCACAACTGATTTCACGCTGCTCTCAAGAATTAGACAGCTAGTCTGTGTGATCCTATCTGAAGCCAAAAGGCTTCCCAGAAGACCCGCAGTTTGAGCAGATACGGTCTTGCTAATTGCTTCGTCATTAAGAGTCTCCCCTCTTTCTATCCTCACTTTTTATAACTGATTTTACAATGCAACACTGACACTACAAAAGGAGTTGTGTAAGGAGCTTTGATTCATGGCTGTACATGGCAATTGGATCAACAGGCGAATTGAAAAAGACTTAAAATTTTACAGTCAAACCTTGCCAAAAACCCTGAAATGCAATCCAGTGTACTGCACCTCACACAAGAAAGAAATGAGGGACATCTATGTAGCCACGGTACAGCTATGTGTACAAGTGGGAGAGCAACTCTGAACTGCACCTACATTAATATACATTAAATGCCTTTTCTGGTACCATAGTACATATGGCACCATATTACATTTTATCTAGCTATAATATCAATCCTATTGTGGTAGAAACACACACACACACACAAAAAAAAAACTCAAGCAATTGCAAATTTCTAGGTAGCAATCTACTCATCACCTGACTCTGTAAATCCTAGATCGTTTTCCAAGGACTAAGGAAATGTGTAACATGCACAAGAAAAAACATGACTATTAGGACTATGTTATATGATTATGGAAGTTTTGTTACTAAAACTCAGGCATACAGCTATCGCTAGTCTGTCTGACAGTAAATATACCTTCTTCTCTCTCATGCAGTCTGCCTGGGCTATTTCCAGGCGGGATCTGAAGTGTTCACAATCCATTTTCAGCTGCTCTACTTCTTCCTCCTTTTTCTCCATGTCTGTGATAAAATAAATTAGATAAATGAAATAATCAGTTATGACCAGCTGGTTTGCACTAAAGAAAAATGAATCTTCCAAATGCAGCATTAATGATGGTGCTTTAAATATTAGCTTGTTTTAGGCTTCCTCCTCGTGGCTAAACTGGTATATAGCAATTTGTTACATCTCAACAGTTCTTATAAAAACTAAACGAACACGATGTTTCCAACTGGCTGTTAAATACTGTGCATTGGTGGGATACAATTTTGGAAGAGAGCTCCATTCTTTCTTGGATTTTTAAAAATGTAGTTAATTTTCTACTTTTTATCGGTTTTCATGATCCGCAGATTTCTGTTATCCTTGAAGTTCAATTGAAGATATGACAAAAATCCAAGTAAGAGAATGGTAAATCAGTCAGAATAGAGTGGTTCAATACATGATGTGCAAATTACGAGAATAAAAAAAAATGTAATATAATTCAAATGTTTTCAATTAATGTTTATAAAGTATATAAGAATGTTAAACATTATTTCAGTGACAACCAAGATTTATCCATTGTCCCCTTAAAAAGAGTCTCAGATGTTATTAGAAATATATTTCACTTTAGATGCTTTATTTTAACGAATGGAAATCTATTGAAAAAATATTACACTTCAGGATCCTAAGGTCAGTTTTGAAAAGTTCACTTTGAAGGGTATTTTTTTTAACATTTGTTGAAATTTATCTAGATTTGAAGAACCATGCTTCTGCATGTTCAGTGGGTACCAAAAAAAGAAGGGCATTTCAATAATTCCAAAATGTAATGTGCAAATAGCATCTCTTCTAATTTTTGCTCTCTGTATAAAAGACAAGAGATAATTAACTTCAAGCTCCATACCACTGACGATGAATACAAAACTTATGGCTTAACATACTTTATATGTTATGTCTTACATGTGGACAATTCTTCTAGAAATTTATTTACCAAAACAACAAAAAAACAGCCAATCTAAAAAAGCCGATGCAAAGAAACCCATTTCTGTCTCTGCCCCATTCCCGAACTCTTCCTCATTCCCTGAAGTCCTATGTTCAGTTCAGCCAGTTCACCCATCCGTGCGCTCCTTTGATCTGAAGGGAATTCAAGGGTGCAAGGGCTACTCCCAACATTTTTCAGTATCTTGACAGCGTTTTGTGCTCTGTGAAGCCCTAGCCAGCTGCATTACTGACACTGTGTTAGTGCAGCCGTGCTGCTCTCTGCGTGCACTGCGTGGACCCGAGGAGCACACAGGCAAGTTCCACAGGTTCTCCCACTGGCCTTCACCGGCAGCCTGTGTGAGCAAAGAGTATGAAAGGGCATTCCATGTAAACACAAAATGGCACTTCTCCTGCAGTGGTTTAAGTCTGGCTCTGGGAAGAAGTCATACTTGTCCCCGTAAGAATAAACACGCAGTTGGCAGGCCCCAAAGCAGAATAAGGCACTGGACACGTCTGAAGGGTAGCAGCACATTGCAGGCCAGGTAGGCTCCATCCTATAGGTTATACTGGGTGATGTTCTAGACCTGAAACCCAATCTCAAAGCTCTGGCAAGTGAAGAACTGAGTATAGCTGCAGCAAATGCCAATGAGTGATAGAATTCCAATTCCAGAGGATCAATGTCATATGTATTTCTGGCTTTTCTCCAGGGACCAAGTCCCACTGAACAGATGCACAGTAAGACAGAAATATTTTCCTAAGTATTTTCCTCCTGTAGTAACTGGCAGTAAGAACAAGACGGACTACCTATAATAGCTTGTAATATGGTTCAACTAACTTGATTCAAGAGCATCCAGTTTCTGGAATGTCCCCAAGATATCCCCAGTCAGTATTTTGGGTAAGAAATCCCGCAACTGCATAACCTCCGTTGTCAGCCTTTCCAAATCCCTCCTTTTAACTTTAACAAAGTCATCTTCAGTTTCAGCCTTCTGAAATGCAAACAAACAAACAAACAAGAACATTACTATTGCTGTGAGTGCTCTTCACTTTTCATCTCTTCCCTCAGAAAAAAAATATATTCCTCCGTATATCATTTCAGAAAACCAGAATCTTATTTTAAAAGAACTAACTAGTTCTTAGTAAAAACCCAAACCCCAAAAGAGTCTCCGAGATAGAAAATCTTTGACTTTAATCTAATTTTTGCCACTGTGGCCTAGAGCAAAAAATCACCTCTGTGCATCTGTTTCTTTATATAAAATGTGTGCAGCATACCTCAGAATGCTATAAAAAGTAATTTGATGTTCAAAAGTTAGAAAACAGTAGTGACAGACACTCTAAGCCATTGTTTTGAGACTGTTCTAAGGCATGCATGTAACTTTTTAAGCTAACTCAACTATTCGCAAGATGCTCAGCCATCTTGCTAAATTTTAACAGTTTTCTCAGAGGCAATAGTTTTTGCTCCTCACAGAACATGACTTCTTTAAAGAAAAATATATAGTTTGCAATCCAATCATGAATAAAAGTAATATGTCAGGTGAAGACAGTAAATATGCTTACTAATTTTCTCTTGTGCAAAACTATTACTGTAACTTTAAATCCACAGTCCAAGAAAACAGGCATTCATTTCAAAACAAGATAAATGTATGTATCAAAAAAAAAACTCCTATTTCTGATGTATATATATGTACACAGTGCTGTAGCTTGAAAAGGCCACCATCTATTTACAATTACATACTTAATTTTCTTTGCCCAAACATTAAGCATCCAGTATGCTTTCATAAAGCAAAATTACACCATATCAAAGTAGTTTTTCTTCTTGAGAGTAGTGCTGAAGCACTGAGGAGATTCCTTCCGCAAGGATCGTGCCTGCCCTGTTCGGAGGGAAGAGAGCACTATAGATCTACAGAAGCAGCTGCCTCCTAAAGACACTGCATATGGAGTCACTTCCACTGCCTCCTCAGGCCACATGGCATGAGGCTAAGGAAGGTCATTTACACCAGTAGCTTTTCTCAGTCCAACAGAAAACGCCACGCTGGCATTTCAGTCCTTTGCATTCATTTTCTACAACTCTGTTTTCTCTTTTTGCTTCTCCGCTTCCTCAGGTTAACCATTTCCTTCCATTTTTGCTTGTTAATCTACTCCTTCCCCAAGGAGTAGATCCCCAAGGATCCATGTGCGGACAAGATTTATTTCCTTTTCTCTGCATAAGCAGCCCCTCAACATCTCCCGCGTACTAACAAACATACATGACAGAAAGGCGCTTTCTGTGCAGCCCCTCACAGTAACAATGGCTGGCACAGAAATGAAGACTTCAGTCCTCACGGATTCCTTTGGCCAATTTGGGTAACTTAAATCCCACTGCACGATTCCCAGCACCCATCTCCCCCCTCTGAAGGGACCCTCTGCCACAGATGTTTTACAAGCCAACACGAGCTCTGCACTGCGCCTTGGAGGTCCCAAAGGCAACGGAGCCACAGAGCAGGGGCGTTTCGGGCCACGGGCTGACCCCAAGGACGCCAAGCGACACTGGCCAGGAGCCCTCCCACGGCGCTCGCCTGCGCCTCGCGCCCAACCACCACCCCTGCCTGGCCCTGGCCCTGGCCCTGGCCCTGGCCCTGGCCGCGGAGGCCCCGCCGGCCGCCACTCCCCGGCGCTACCTGCGCCTCGGCCGCCAGCGCCGCGCGCCGCCTCATGGCGCCCCCGGCGGCGCCGCGGGGGGGCGGGGCCGTGACGTCACGCCGCTGCCGCTCGCCCCCCGGCGAGCATGGCGGTTGGGCGGCCGCGGCGCTCAGGGCGTCCAGGTCTCCCGCTCCTTCCAGCTGCCGCTGCCGGGTGCGCGGGTCTCCTGTGCTGTGGGCATCAGGCCCTCGCTGCCTGCACTCGTGCTCTCGCTTCATCATGGGGGCTGTTCTGCTTTTGCCCTACAGCGGCAAGTGTAGTCTTATGGTCCCTTCCACAGGACTTCTGTTGGACTCCCCCCCCACCCCTTTTTTTTTCTTACAGGATCATAGAATTATTATGGTTGGAAAAGACCTTCAAGATCATCAAGTCGAACAGTAAACCCCACACCACAGGCTTGCTAAACCATGTCCCTAAGCCCGTCATCCACACGTTTCTTGAGCACTGTCAGGGACAGCGACTCCACCACTTCCCTGGGCAGGCTATTCCAGTGCTTCACCGCTCTTTCCCTGTAGATTTTTTTCGTAATATCCAACCTGAACCTCTCCTGGCGCAACTTGAGGCCATTTCCTCTTGTTCTACGGGTAGTTATACTGGAGAAGAGACCAACCTCTGCCTCACTACAGCCTCCTTTCAGGTAGTTGTAGAGAGCAATAAGGTCTCCCCCGAGCCTCCTCTTCTCTAGACTAACTAACCGCAGCTCCGCCAGCTGCTCCTCACAAGCTCTGTGCTCCCACCCTGCACCAGCTCCACTGCCCTCCGTTGGACACGCTCCAGCACCTCCACGTCTTTCTTGCAGTGATACTGCTGGGCACGGAGCAGCAAGAGCTGTTGGGCGCTTTGCAGTGATGCATCGTCTTTTTCCTTATCCGACAGAGCTAACGTGCCTTTCCATGAGACGCTGGCTCGGTGCGATCTCCTTCTGCATTCACTGCGCGGATATTCGCCGCTGTCTCATTGCCCGGTTGTCCGGCTTCCACACACCGCTCGGAAGCACGCCCCGGTCCTGACTTGAATACGGACATGCCTGCCGCTTCCTCACGCTAATAGTAAACACAGGAGATGGTACAAACACCGTCACTCCCTCTGTGGCCACGCAAGCAGGGCGGACCTGGCGCTCCCCTAAGAACATGGAGGCCCCTGCGCTAAGATGGCTGCCAGGGCCCAGCTTCCCCAGGAGCGGGAACCAGCCTGGTGGAACAGGAAACGCTGCTGCGTTTTTTGCCCTAAACTTTTTTAAAATTTTCACTGAAAATTGTACAGATGCTACCATTTTGCCCTCTAGTCAAGCTTAAAAAGTATAAAGGTTTCCTTAAGTATCGTTTCTGCTTTGGGACATTTTGTACCTGCGAGTTTCACCCATTAAAATGGTAGGTTGCTTCCTGTTGCTTTGGAAAAATATCATTAAAACAGTGGATAAGAAATTTTGCCTCACTGCTATTCCTGAAGCAACTGAGCTTTGCGTTGACGCAGGCGTTGCAGCGTGAGGAACAGCTTGACGAACTGGGGGCTATCCCACTACACGTGCAGTGTTGCAATGTACTAGAGTAAGAACACTTTAGAAAGCATCCACTTTAATATTTACTGACCCTAGAAGTGTAACATATAGTAGATAAAAGCACACTTAAAACACGCTGGATTTATAACCAGTTGTGTTGAAGAGCTCAGCGCATGTCGTTCCCTCTCAGTACAAACAGCAGCGGCGCTCCCAGCCTCCGGCCGCCCCGCTCGCTGCAGAGGCAGGGCCGGCCGAGGGGAAGCCCCTCCTCAGCGCGGCCATCCCGCCTCCCCGTGCCCCGTCCCGTGACGCCATCTTGCGGCGCCGGCGCGGCGGAGGAGGAGGGAGCCGCCTCTCGCGGTGTCGCCGCGGCGGCCATGGCTCCCGCCGCCCTGCACGCGCCCGAGGTGCAGCTCGCGCAGCGCCTGGCCGCCAACGAGAAGCGCATCCGCGACCGCGCCGTCAGGAAGCTGCGCGGCTACATGAGCGTCCGCACGCAGCGGGCCCGCGGTACGGCCTGGCCCGGGGCGGCGGCGGCACCGGCCCGGGCTGGCTGGCTGGGGGCGGCGGGGCCGGCAGCGGGACCGGGCCTGGATCCGCTGCGCGGGGCCGCCGTTGCTGCCGCGCGGGACGCGGCGCCCGTTTGAAACGCGCCGGCGTTGGGGGGAAGCACGTGCGGAGGGAGGGCCGGCGCTGCCTTCCGGGTCTGGGTTGCCCCTGTTTTCTCCTTTATTAAATTAAGAAATTAATAATATCTTCCCCCTTTTAATTCTTACCCACGTGTCTTACCGCCGCAGGCATTTTCGGCGGTGAGCCCCGTCAGGGCAGGGGCTGTGGGGCCTGGTTTGCGCCGGGAACCGCGGGCTCTGGGGAGGGATGGCGGAGGCGTCGTGATGCGGCCCAGGGCCGCTCCTCCACGAGGGCCCAGTGCGATTGCAGCGAGCTGGTCCGCACCGAAACAGCCCTGGCGCGGGAGGTGGATGGTTTTGTTCAGTGCTGCGCAGACCCGTGTGGCAGGGACCACTTGTTTTCTTGTGACAGAGATTGAGGAGTGTTGCAGGGAATTGGGGAAAGCCTGGAAAAGCTTTAGCAGTGGTTTAATTGTAAGGAATTCACAGTTACCTGTTCAGATTATCAGTGTTGCTTGTAATCTCCACATCCATGGTGGGGATAGCTGTATTGTGACAGGACTGAATGACTTCTCCATAGCTCTGTGCTGCTGCTTTAGAACCAGGCTAGCTTGGGTCGTGTTGGGCTTGCTGGCTTTGCTGGTGTGAATCCTTCTGCATGTTAGGAAGCTCCCATAGCATGAGGTCCATCAGAGCACTGTGAATGCACAGGACCAGCTCAGAAAATTCTCTTCCTGCAATGATAGGGAGGAGATGTCCAGGGGACGGAGCTGAGAAGCACCTGTGCGTGCTCTCTTGAATGTGAGCAATGAGCCTGACACCCCAAGAGCTAAGCTGGAACTGGGAGGCTGCTCAGAACTAAGCTAATTCCTTGCAAAGCTGTGAGGGGCTGTGCATTGATTCCTGCCTTTTCCCTCCTCCCTTTCCAAATAGCTCTTGGCCCACTAGATGGTCTCAGCCACGTTTGACAGGGGACGAGTATATTAGAATAGTGTTACTGGGTCAGGCCTCAGTTGTTAAATTTAATATTTCAATAAATACTAAATGAGTGAGTCAAATCTGTTTAATATTTGATCTTAAATTCAACTTAGATTTATTATAATATTGATATAATGATATAATTCACACTTAAAGGACATACCATTTCCTATGTAGCACTTCACATGTTTCCTTTACCCAGCTTTACTTTGAATCTTTTTAACTAAGCATGACTGTAAACTGTTAGAGTAGCAGATGCTGGCAATTTTCTGTCTGAGTACAGAATGATGAAGTAGTGATAATTGTTTGCAAAAGACTTAGTCCCAGGAGGAGGTACTCAGTTTCGCCTCAGCACTAGTTCTGAGGTTTTTTTGATTGTCAAAAAATGATCTTGGAGCAAATTTCAGCTTACTGAAGATAATTACCTTTTCTAAATGATTCTCTTGAAGTTGCTTTAAAGTACTCATCAGGCCATTGTTTGAAAATAGCTTTAGTAGGTCATGGTGGCTACTTTATAGGCTGCTGTAATTTTACCCCAAACTATATTTGACATTGTTAATACTCCTGTCTTCAAAACATTCTTGAGCAGCTGCTAGTGATAGTAAAATTTTATTTTCCGTTTAATTATTCCCTTCTCTAATATACAATTTTTGACAAGAATGGAATTCTCACATTAATATTGAAGAAAATACTGTTAGCCTTGAGTGTCACCTCAGTTTTAACACTTATGAGATATTTTAATTATAGATGTTTAGACTCTTATTGTGCATCTTAATTTAACACAGAAGGAATATAGTTGATTGTCAGAAGTCTTACATTGTCAGAAGATGCCTCTAGTAAAGAACAAGACTAGTGGTAAACTGAGACTTTTATATTAAAAGAAAAAAAGGCATTGTTAAACTGGTTACTATCCCAGGGTTGCATGTGTCTTCTGTTGTAAACTAACTACGTTCCCCTCATTAAAAATAACGCTCTTTGTGCTAAAAATACATCAGAGGGCTCGAGTTGGCAAAGATGTGTGAGAATTGCCTAGTGTTTATCTCATCTGATTTCTTCAAAACCTCTGTTACTTATGATGGAAGATAGATACGTAGAGGCATGGGATTGCTGAACTATGCAAATCAGCCTTCTGATTAGTCTTCTCAAAGTCCAAGAGAGCAAAAAAAGACCTGGAGGAGATCAAGAAACAAAGAAAACTGCTTGAAAATATCTTGCTGGAAATACAAGATTGTTTTATTCAGACTTCTTCTGCGCTGCAGGTGGCTTCAGTGAGGAAGAACTTCTGAAAATATGGAAGGGGCTGTTCTATTGCATGTGGATGCAGGATAAACCTCTGCTGCAGGTAGTGTTGGTTTGATATTTGCCTGAGTGAGTCTTTTCTAGACTGTATTGCAGGGACATAGTGAATTACGTTGATGAAAAAGACCTTAGTGAATCTCACTTTTTTTTTTTCCTGTCATTTGGATATGTGACTAATTCACTGATCCTCACACAGGAACAGAAGCCTAAACAGCCTGGTGTTTGAAGTCAGCCCTCCAGAGGAAGGGGGAGATGTTTACCTTCCAAAACCAGGCTGAAATGTGCATTGTTTTGCACATTGCTTTGGTGGAATGGAAGCATTCGCAGCGCACTGCCCTTTATTGTACCTGCAATTTATGCTCGGTCTTTAGTGAGCCACTTTCAAAGCTTTTTACTTTTCTTTTGTTAGTGCAAAGGGTTTTGTAGTGCTTCATTTCCTGATGACTTTTTGCTCCCTCTTCCAGTTTGTCACACTGCTTCAAAAGTTCCCAGTTCTGGAGACTTTTTTCCAAATCTTAGTACTCTCAGTTAGTTTTCAAATTTCTTGCCCGCTTCCATGAACAAGGTTATCTCATACAAGACACAGGCTGCTAATCTTTTACATCATTTGTAAATTCAAGTACAGGTAGTTATTATCTCATAATTTACTTTTTTATTCTGCTAGCAAAAAAATGACTTGGGCAGAGATAAATGAATAGAGATTGATACCTTTGAATCATCTTTTCCATCTAACCTAATTCCAGTGGAAGGCTTGCTCCAGTACTAAAGCAACTGTTCAGAGAATAATTCTAACTTTAGTGGGTGTTACAACCAAAGCCATAAAGTACAAATATAAAGTATTTTTAGTGGGACCAAGCTCTGAAACATGCTATACTCACTATATTTATTTGTTTTTAGGAGGAACTAGCAAATAACATCTCACAGCTTATCCATGTTATTCAGAACTCAGAGGCTCGTAAGTACTGTTTGTTTTCTTTCTAAACATACTTTTATGGTTGGAGGTTTTGAGCCTCTCACACTGCCAGATATTTTTTCTTTGCTTTTTGTGAAACTAATACATGTGATTGCATTAAAGGAAGCATCCAAGCTCTGCTTCATTTGCAGTTTGTTTCTGTTTTTTGCAGGCAAGGGTTGCATCTCCGGTGTGATAATGCTTAGGCTTTGCAGAGTGGATAACAATGCACATCCCCTTGCTTTCCTGGTCTAGAACTAGATTCTCGGTCTATTTGTTCTGGCCACTTCCTACTCAAAACAACCTTGTTTTTGTAGGTGTTAAACTCGTACGATTCAAACTGTTCTTCAGTTGTGGTGCTTAATTAATGTCAAAATTAGCATGGGCGACATCAATGTCAAACTGATGTGATGCTCTACTTTGTGCAGATGTAATACAAAATATATACAAAGTTCAGTTGGGGCGATTTGTGTTATTACAGCTGTCTGTGTAATAATATGTATATCCGAAGGTAGCAGTGTGCCTTGTATTATGTTGTTCTGAGGTTTAAATAACCTGTCCTTGCAACTGTCTCCAGCATGTCTTCCCACTGCAATAACCCAGTCCCTGGGTAAATAATTAGGAAAACGTGGCTGTTTTCCAGGTTGAAGGTTTCCTGCGATTCTTTCAGGTTAGCAAAAGCAACTCTGTGCCAGGCATGCAGGTTAGGCCATGGCCTTTTCTTATTTTGTTGTGGTTTTGGTTCTGTTATAGAACACCTGTTCGTTCAGACTTTCTGGCAGACGATGAACCGTGAATGGGATGGGCTAGACGGTCTGCGCCTTGATAAGTACTATATGGTAATGCTGCCTTTTTTAAATAGAGCTTTTATAAATAATGGTGGTGGGCTGGAAGGCAAATTTGTCTGCACATATGTTTGTGTGTTGTAACAAAAGGCTTATCTTGAGACAGATTGCAAGCCATGTTTTTTTAAAGTCTTTTCCCTCACCATTACAAATCTAAAATTCGTTACAGTTTGTCATGCTGCGAGTGACTCTGTGTTTGTTTGTCTTGGTTCATACCATAGACTGCTTCTTATGGCTTTACCTAGGGAAGACTTGGAGAGGAAACTGCTTTCATGCATAAGTACCCTTGCTGCATGCTAACACTGTCATTGGGCACTGCATCATCATCAGTTATTTAGATCAGACTGTAGCAGGCTCTTTGAGAGCTCTGATATAAAGTATTTGTCAGCAGAACCAAATTCTCTACCAGTCAAGATAAGCTGTAGTACATTTGGCTAATAGAATTCTTTTTATAGCAAACACTGTTAAAAAAGATAGTAAAACCCAGTGAGAGAAAACTCTTAGAAGACCTGCCTTTTTTAATAATAAAATCAAGTTAATCTTGTTCTTTAAAAGAAGTTAATTGCAGGTACATTCACTACTGTGTTTTATTTCTGTGTATGGCTATCTCTTAGTGAAAGTTTCATCCCTTTTAGGCAAACAAATTATTTTTATCATCTGTTGGCTATTGCTGTTTCCAGTTTCTTTAAATTGTAAATTGTAATTTTTTGTAGATTTGTGAGCACTTGATGAAGAAAATTGGGTGATGAGGCTGGGAAAAGACAGTCATTGATTTTGCTTGACTTGGGATATGATAGTGGAACGCTGTCTTTTTAGCTTCACAGCATCCTTCTGCCTGATGTGACAGACAGGTCTGTCAAAACATTGATGCAAGAAAATTTTCCATCTTGTGCTATAAAGAGCTTCAGTAAGGAATATATTCGTATTACGGTCACAGTAACCCTTTTTCTGTTTTCATGAATGTTTAATAACAAATTTTGTATTTGCAGCTGATCCGTATGATTTTGAGGCAATCCTTCGAAGTGCTGAGAAGAAATGACTGGGAGGAAAGGTAAAAAGGCTTTCAAGTAACTGTGCCTTAAAGAAGCAGAGAATATATTTGATTCTTTATTGAATATATTTTAAATATCAAATATATTTGATATATCAAATAATATGTGTTTTTCTTCCATGAATGGTCCTGCTAGGAAGCCTTAACAAAAAGTTTTATTTGATATCTGGATCATCGCTTAGGCTGTCTAGTTGAAGAAGAAAGCAGATGTTAAACTTTATTAAATTAGATATACATTGCAATTAAATATACACTGCTCTTAGGTTCACCTAAGCAGTTAAGCTTGTATTTCACAGTAGGAATTCAAGAAAGCAATGTGTGCACAACTGGAGGTCTAGAGAACAGACGGCTCAGAGGGATCTTATCAGTGTTTATAAGTATCTGATGTTAGGATGGCAAGAGGATGTGGCCAGGCTCTTTTTAGCACTGTCTATTAGTTTAGTTGAACTACTGGGATGGATTTTGTACTCCTGGCTTAGCCTGCAGTACATTCTTTAATATAACTGTTTTGTTTTATGAGACAGTATAACATGCTTATAAACTC
Source organism: Tinamus guttatus (assembly GCF_059628265.1). Taxonomy (NCBI): domain Eukaryota; kingdom Metazoa; phylum Chordata; class Aves; order Tinamiformes; family Tinamidae; genus Tinamus; species Tinamus guttatus. The sequence continues at coordinate 1,942,086 of NW_028288918.1, forward strand.
TACACAGTTGAAATGAGTTTGAGAAGGATCAATTTTATAGCTGAACTGCTGGGTATGTGCCAAAAAGCAACTAATCTTATAAAATGGGAGGGTGCCTATCAGTATGGATGGGGCACTTGACTCTTCAGGGATGCTCTGCTCAAATGGCAAAAGCCTTTTGCCTACCTGTCAACTATATGGCACAATCAGCTTAGTCCAAAATAAGGTGTGAATTTGAAAACTGTACAACTTTAATTTCGCAAATTAATCATTTTGAGTGGCCTGTCTGGTGTTACAATGCTAGACTATGGGGAGTTCTGACTATTGTGTTTTTGTTTGTTTAATGTGAAAATTGGTTCTTGAATTTGTCTGAACTCCATCTTTACTTCTTATGGGTGGTAAACAGACATCTTAAAATACTGGTAAAACTGAATAATTTGACTGTTTTTTAAAGCGAGCAGAGCCTGAGCAATTGATCTGAAAATGGTCTTTTTCTCTCTCTCACTCTCCAGTCTGACTGAATCATTCTTGCAACTGTTAATGAAAGAAGTTATGGACCCAGACAGCAATGCTCCCATTGGAATAAAGTTCCATTTCATTGATATTTACCTGGACGAATTGGCTAAAGTTGGTGCAAAGGAGGTTAGAAAGCACATTGTAATTCTCTTCCTGGTGTGAAATGTAGCATGCATCATTTTGAAGGAAATAAGTCTTTATATCATGTATGTTTAACGATTTTAAATGTAATGAAGTGACTTACTACAGTTTGTGCTTTCACTTTTGTTCATCTGCTTTTTATGTGTGTCTTAACTAGGCAGTGAAAATATTGTAATTCATAATTACAACTTAGAATTATTTTATAATATAATTTATAATATGATAAATTATTGTATGCTCACAACTAAGGTTGTGAACATGGGTATGCTGGTCGAGGTTGACGTAGGAAGTAGAAAAGTTTTACTGTTCTCACTTGCTTTAATAAGGTGCTCAGACCCTTTTTCCTTGACTGAATGTTTTTGACAGTCTTTGCTTTTGTGTTGGTTTTTGATTGTTTTCCTAAAAAATATATTTGTATAAAACTGATGTTGGGCATTTCTAAAACAGAGGAAGAAAGTGAGCTTACTGTGTTACTTCACATCAGTAAATGAAAGTTAACTTGCACAGTGAACATGTCTGAAGATGAAGATCTCAGTGCAGTTCATCTTTCTCTGTTTTGGAATACTGTCTATTTCCATGAAATAGTTGCCTTTAATTCTGGCTGATCTTGCAGTGCTGCAGAGTTTGGCAGCAACTGCAATTCTGTTGCTATAGCTGTCAGTGTTGTCACTCTTTTTTCCAGGGAGCATTTCGGTGCCACCCCGCTAGAGTGAGGTGCCTGCTGCCCCACACGTACTTAGGTGCCAACTGCCAACACATCTCCTAGCAATTGAGGAAACGTCCAGCAGGAGCTGCTGGCAGTTTAGCATTTATATATATGCTTTGCAGTCATTACTGCAAGAAGTCCTGCCTCTGCAGCTTTGGTGGCTGTGGAGTGCGGGAGTAGAGATGCCTGCACAACAGAAGTGCCTGTTCCTGGAAACCTGATGGTTTCTGCAGCCCTGTAGTAATAGAAGTTTTATGCCCCAACGTAGCTACTGGGGGTGTTCTAGGTAATTCAGGACCCCTCAGCTGTTTTGAAATCTCAGTCGATGCTCATAAATTGAGCTTAGGAAAGGATCTTTAGTGCTACTGTAGTTGGTGGTGTTTTAGTCCAAGATTTACTAGCAGTGAGGGTGACAGAGCACTGGAACAGGCTGCCCACAGAGGTTGTGGAGTCTCCGTCTCTGGAGATCTCCAAGGCCCCCTTGGACACAGTCCTGTGCTACGTGCTCTGGGTGACCCTGCGTGTGCAGGGGGTTGGACTAGATGATTGCTAGAGGTCCTGTCCAACCTCAAGCATTTTACGACTCTATGGCAGGTTAAGAAAAAATCAGATCTTGGTGCTCTGGTGAAAGAGCACCGTATTATTTAAGCTTTCTCTGCCTTGTTTTTCCATTTTCGAGATAAGTTTCATTAGATTTCTCTACTCAGGAAATTAAATTTTGCAAAACAGCGTTTTTGGAGTGCTCTTACAGAAGAGCTGGAAGGTGTAGTGAGAGTGATAAGCAGAAATCACTGGATACTTATGTAATTTGGAATGAGACAAATATTGACATAACTTCTTAGAAGGTGCCGTTATAACAAATCTACAGCAAAGGAATTTGAGTGGACCTGTAATATATATTGTATTAATTTTTTTTCTTTCTGATCATACAGCTCACAGCTGACCAGAATCTAAAGTTCATTGAACCTTTCTGCAAAATCGCTGCCAAATCAAAGGAGTAAGTTTAGTGTAAGGGTAAATATTCTTAAGAATTAAGAAGTTCTGCATATACCTCTCCACATGCTAATAAATGCATTGAACCAGAGCCATAGTACATCATCATAATATAGAGAAAGCAGGAGGTTCTAATTATTTGAATAATCATTTGAAGATAACTTTTGCTTATTAAAGCTGTAGATAAATGTTTTTGATTTATAGCAATCTTCTTAATCTCTGTTGGTTTGAGTTTTTTTTTTTTTTTTTTTTTTTTAACATGCATAGAACAGCTGAGCTGGAGAGTGTCTCTGTTTTTGCAGCTGTAATTCAGAGCTGCCAATAAGCACAGTGGAACTTGAGGGGGATGTGGGCAGAACCACTGCTCAGCAGTGATTGTTTGGATTTAAAGGGCTGCTGTTCAGAAAGTAACACGTTCACTAGACGCTCTCCCCATTCCTTCCTTTCTTTCACACTTTTCTTACATCCCTGAAACATCCAGTTTTTAAGTGTGGGTGAGTGGGTGGGGGGAATGACCCTTTCCCCTCTCATCCCTTTTCTCATGTGATGCAGTCACCGCCTGATGCACGCCATTGCCAACGGCATCTTTGAGATCATTGTGGATCAGTCACCCTATGCCATTGAGGACCTGATGAAAGAACTGAGTAGCTGCAGTGAGGAGGAAGATCTGTCTGAAGATGATGAGTGGGGAAATGAAGAGGTGCTTGCAGCCAAAGGTGAGGAGGAAGTGCTGGAAAATGAGCAGAGGCTTCTTAAATAGTCTTGTTTCTATTGGGAGGGATTCAAAAAGCTGTTCTGCTGTGAATCAGCCAAGCACGTTCTCAAGGTAGTGCAGGGACAAATATGTTTTCTTTTTTTTTTCACCTCAGCTGTGCTTGGATAAAATGAGTTCATAAGACGATGTTACAAAAGTCATAGTGGTCTCTATAAAACCAGACAGTGTCCTCTGTCTGTTGCAGTGCCTGTATCAGCCTGGCTCCCAAATATTCAGGAATTTAAAAAACAAAAAAAAAAACCTACACTTTTTTTGGCTTTCTGTTGAAGTAGAAAAATGGACTGGATCAGAGGGTTGTGAATCCTGATGTAGCCTCACGTGGATGCAGTTATCTCAAATGCCCCCAGGTCATGCAGTTGTGTTTTGTATAATGGCCCTGAAGTCTTAGTGGCATAAATTAGCTAAGAGAGTCTAGCCTCAAGAGTGTGTAAAGAAAAATGCACCTGGTGTTCTGTCCATCAGAGAATAGTGCTATTTCTGTTCTTAAAAACTCTTTTTTTTTTTTCCTTATAGCAGACAAAAGTTTGTCAAGAAAATCAGCACAGAGCTCTGAAAATTCAGAGGATGTTTGTGAAAACGCTGATGACAGTATTGGGCCTGTTCTTCAGGTTTGTGGCTTCCTTTCTTTGGTAATGTTACTCTCTCTCTCCATTTTTTTCTGTTCATTTCATGAGGTACAGAAATAAAGCGTGCTAATCAGACAAGTAAGATAGATAACACAATGACATTTTAAACTCCTCCTGCCTCCATATGCAGTGGTGTTTTTGTCATATGTTCCCTGTAAGTAGTTTATAGGAAAATAACTCCCTGTCTAAATTCTGATTTCTTCCTTTGTCCCCCGTTCCTTTTTTTCCCCATCCATCCCTTTCTGTTTCAAGAATTCAGAAATGTGTGACAAAAGCCAAATCCTGCTGTTAGTGAGCCAGCAGTCAGCAATAGCTTTCTTGACAATAGCAACAAAAGCATCGGGTAATGGCATGTGTAGGAGAGGGGTAACACATTTTGGCTTGTGTCTTTTGGATCCCCTTAGAGCTCAGTGGAGTGTTTTTTGAAGGACCCACTGAGCAAATGCACATTCAAGTAGAGATGCTTGTTAGAGATCTTTCTCCTGTAGCATCTAAGGAAGAATTAGGTCATGATATAATTGAAATTTGGCATTTAGCTAAATATTTGGGGGATTTTTAGTGGTGGTTGGCTTCTCTGATGAATGAGAATTCAAGTTAGGAATGCTTTGGAAAGTGATACTGAATTCTGATGTTAAGTGAAGTGATCATCTGTAAAAATCAGAATACATGTATGAAAAGGTGTAAATTTTGGCAGAAAACAAGTATAGTGAGTTTGAAGAAAGTAGAATTAACAGAATCCATATGCTCCTTGATGCTTATAGTATTGGTTACATCGCATTATCTTGCATGATAATCTAGGAAAAATCATATCACGCTTTCCTCCAACAGTTTGATTATAAAGCTGTTGCTGACAAGCTCTTTGAAATGGCGAGCAAGAAAAATACACCTGCCTTTAACAGAAAGCGCCTGTACAAGCTGGTCAAAAAGTGAGTTCTTTTGAAATACACTTTGCATGTGCTGGCTTGTCCTAAACAGCTTTGGCTTCGTTTTCTGCCCACCCTCTCTTGTCCTTGATAGTGCCAGGAAGTTTCTGAGAAGCTTTTGGCCCAGTTCCAGCTATTAACTGTCCAGTGTGTTTGCTTAAAAGTGAGCATTTCCTGTGAGAACAAGCTCTATCCTAATGTTTACAGATCTGATAGGAGTACCTGTTTTTTTCTGCGACATTCTGGAAAAAAATGGAATTTTAGGTTTGTTCTACATGCTGAAAAACATTTTGTCCTTTATCCTTACAAGTGTTTAAAAATAAACCAGCCTCTGTATCTTCAGCAAGCTGGATAGATGGTATCTCATGTTCCAACCCTACACTCTATTTGACACAGGTTGCAGGTATCGGAGATGTGTTGGACAGCTCTTCTCTCCAGAATGTTTCAGAGGGTTGGATTGAGCTTTTGGTTTTTGGGGGGCAATCCTCTCCTGGAATGAGCTTCTTATAACTTCCTGTGTAAAACTTATTCCTATTTTTATAAAACTGTAAGTGTAGTGATGTTGTACTGCTAGTGTTATAACTGATTCTAAAGCAGTAATGCTGTTTCGTGTTTTTTTTTTTTTTTTTTTTTTCCTTTTCTCCTGCCTTACCTCCAGGTTCCAGGACTTAGCAGAAGGTAAGAACTGAGCAAAATCTTTTCTGTTAAAGGATACCTAGTGCTCCCTGTGCAATGTGTATTGCAAACTTTGTGTTTCTTTGTTTTAAATTAGTTTTGAGGATATGGGGGGCTTTTTCTTCTGAACTTCATTAAGCCACATTTTGCACATTTTTGTGGGGATGGTCAGATTCCATCCATAGATAGCCTGTACTTTGTGCTTAAATGAGAGCAAAGTACTTTTACTCAAAGTAGGAATTATTTGTGATTCTGTAATTATTAATCTGTGATTCTGTAATTATTTGTGTTAGTTTCTACTGGTGAGTCTAGGGAGTTGTGCGATACGCGAACAGCAGCACAGAGAATACGATTTGTTTTCAGATATCTTCTTGCTCCTCAACAGGAATCTTCCCCCAAGATATTCCTGAAGATGTTTCTACAGACGAAGATGATGATACCTTCAGTAGGGGAAGACGAAAGAGGAAACCTGTCAATCCTTCAGAGAAAAACAAGTTAGAAAAAGTAAAAGGTAAGACAGGACTGATCTTTCAGGAGACAATCTGCAACTGCTTGTGCAATTTGGCAGTCAGGTGTCAACCATTTTAAAGAAAGCATAGCCTGTTACTCAGGATGTGCTGCTTTGTGTCGTGCAGCAGTGAAGGTTAAATGTGAAATTAAGGTCTCTTTGGAAGTGGTGGGAGTCTTGTCACTAACTTTGAGGCAAGATAACCTCAGAAGTGACAGTCAAAGGCAAAATTGGAAGCAGTTACAATTGTTATAGGTAAGCAGGAACTTGTCAGTCCTTGAGATAGTGTGACTTTTATAGGAATTTTATTATAGGAATTTGGGAGTGCTTCTGGAAAGGTGACTCAATGAAGTGTTACTGAGAGGCATGTGGAAGGGTATCTAGTATCAAGACTTTTACTGACATGTCATGAGTCCAGTCATACCCACAAAACTACTGAACTGTTGAGTTGTCCTGATTGCTTGAAGAAGTTGCTAACAGCAGCTTTTTGTAGCAGTATCACTGTACAAAAAAAGACTACTACAGGGAATAGCTTAGATGTCAGCTGTGACAAGATCAGCAAAATATGAATTAGGTCAAGGTTTAGGGGGGAATTAAAAGTTTTTAGCTGCAGTGATAAAATATTTGCACTGGCTGATAGTGGGAAAATGGTATAACTATTAAAAAAAAAAACTCAATTGCTACAAGTCTTTCATGTGTGTCTTATGTGGTGTTCTTTTTGGGGTGGGTTCAGAGAAGGAAGAACAAGAGACTTCAAGTGAAAAGGAGTCAGTTCCCCAGAAGAAGAGGAAAAAAAGGAAGAGGAGGGATGGTCCAAGTGCTGATTTTAGCACAGCTGATGGAAATCGTGAGGTGGGGATAACTGAAACATCTGGATCTAATGTCTCCAACCAAGGAAAGATGCCAGAAAATAACAAGAAAAGGAAGAAAAAGAAGTTCCTAGTAAATGAGGCAAATGAGACTAGAAACATAGCAACCAAGACCAGAGGTGACCACAGTATCTCCTTGCAGGAAGGTCCGACTGACCCAGAGCAGAATAAAAAGATTCAGCTGAAGAAAATGAGTGCAAAAGAGCAGAATGTTCCTGCAAAGCCAGAGGGTCAGAATGGACCAGCTAGTGCCGGCGAGGCAGAGGACGTGAGCCCGTCTTTCACACCCTTGGCTCCTAAGGTTGTAAAAAATAAACAGAAAACAGGGACCGTCTTAATGAACGGTGATGTCCTGCTGCAGCAGAGTGACGTGAAACCTGACAAGGAGAGGTTGCTGGGGACCCTGCCGAGAGATGCAGACACTGAATCTGCACCTTCCAGGAAGATCAAATTGAAGAACAAACTCAGGCTAGGTGGTTTGGAAGGAAATAAGGTCTCCAGCCAGAAGGCAGTAACCTTGAAAAAGAAGAGGAAAGTAGAAGTGCTAAGCTCTGTTGAAGCCAATGGAAATCTTGAGATTGCATGCAAGAAAAGCCGGAAGGTGGTAAGTAGAGATATCAGATTTTTTTCTGTTTTCCTTATAATCTGCCAGGTCAGTTTTTCAAATGTGACTTTAGCTTTGTGATTATGGGGCTTCCTGAGCTGGTTTTGTGCTCATGTTATCCTGCACTGTTTGTGCCCAAACCCCCTCGTGCATGTGGCAGCTGCTTAGCCAAAATCTAGGTGAAATCATCATGGCTAGGGTGTGGATTTTATTTTATTTTATTTTCCCTGGATTAGTTTTTCACTGTGTGCTCACAAGGCGTGTGATGCAGGGATGGGAGGGGGAAGGTGGACATCAGTTGTTTCTTTTCAGCAGCGATACAGACGTAGATTAGTATACGTGCCTTGTGAAACTACCCCCTGCAATTTAAATAGTGTAAAGATATGCTATCTTTTACAAATGGTCCAAATTCTTAGAAAGACAGCACTTACGTCTCGAAATTTGGGAGGAAGCTATGATTTTCCTCCATCTACCTCCCGTAGCCATTTTCTCTCGGCAGTGAGGAACAGCAGCTTGGTTTTGCTCAGCAATTTGTGCACTGGAAACCATTTTGCACAATGTATTTTGGTACCATGGTTGAGAGAGAAAGCAGGGGCTCTTCCCTCTCCAGCCACTGAAATTCTTTTAATTGTACATTTTCAGTGTATATATTTACTGCAATGTGTTTAGGGAATCAGTAGTTCTTGGAACTCTTGCTGACGTTCTTGTATTGGAGGAAAGAAATTTCATAAACCATAAATGAAGTGGTCAATCTTTCTTTGACTGAAAAAACACATAACAAAAATACATGGCTGTAAGCAGCCAGTCCACTCATCTCTGCTTAACTTAGGTTTTAAACTGCATGACTAGTTAAGTAGTGCAGGCTCTTTCATAGAATCTGTTTTACTGAGTCTGTTGGTGAGTCTGTTTTATTGAACATCTTCCAAGGATGAAAAGTGCATTTTGAAACATTGCTCAGTGATACCAAAATAAGTTTGTCATTTCCTAGTTTTTGAGGATAAAACACGTCGAGGGAGAAACCCAAAATCCAGTAGACAAATAGCCTTTTTCTCACTGCAGAGCTTCCAAAATGTGAAGTGTTAGCTTTGCCTCCTGTTGCCCAAATATCCCATGTTGTAATTCTCTTGTTTATTTATCTCTAAAAGCTCAGTTTCTAAGAAATCATGACTCTGCCACCCCCATTCCAGCTTGGACTGGTTGGCCAGTTGCAGCCAAGGCTGACAAGGGTCTATGGGAGATTCGGGATGGAGTTGCTGCCAGCTTTGCAGCAAGTCTGTTCCCAGCAGAAACGAGCACAGTCGGTGAGGGAAGGGCTGCCGCAGGAGCCAGCAGTTGCCTGGCCAGCAGCACGTGGGCTAGTGCGGTTTCTAAGCCTCTAACTTGTCTCTAAGTGCAGCTTCAAAGCCATTGCAGCATTTGCTGAGGGCAGGTAGCGCTCTCTGCACGTGCATGTCTGTGTCTGCGCGTAGACACACAGAGAGATGGAGAAAAAGTTGGAAGTTACTGAGTCAGCATGGAAATGAGAATATTAATGTAAGGAAGAATGAGCAGGATAGAGGTTAAAACCTACAAACTTAGGTAGGCTTTCCTGATTTTCTTATTGCTTGAGAAACAATACATTTGTCTTGTTTCCTGATTTTTAGTTATGTACTGTTGGTCTCTGCTGTCCAGAACACAATGGGGTGTGTTTGGATTCTGGAATTCACAAGACAACCCACCCACACAGAGAATTAGCTTCAAATGTTGAAGAGGAGGAAAAATCAGACAAGTTCAGCATTATTTCACATTTGCATCCAGAATTCAAGCTGTGCTAAGGAAGCCAAGAGTCTCATGCTTTATTTAAAGCTAAAGTGATTTTTTAAAGAGAAAAGATTAGTATGCCTTGGACATTTTCCATAGCATGGCTGCAAGCTGCCTTAGGAATCTCTCATCTGCAGATTGCTGTGCAGGGTAGATGAGCCTCCCTTCACACTGCAGACACCCGAGGGCCCTTAAGGCACAGGAGGAGGCAGGCAGGAGAAGCTCTGGAGCAGCAGTTTGTTACCTGCCCTGCCGGTGCGGGTCTCGCGCTGGGGAAGAGAGTTGCATTCAGTGACACGACCTGCGTGGCCCTGAGGAGAGGGCAGCGAAGCGGCAGCGCTGCCCGTTAGCTTGTTTCCTGGGTGCCCACAGAGCGCGTCTCCCGCGCAGCTTTGTGAAAGTCTCCTTCCCAGGCTGAAGCTGGGCTTGTTCACCGGGCCTCATCCATGCTGGAGAGACCAGCACATGCATGCAGGAGAGCTGGGATGATAGTAAGGCAGCCTCATGTGCATGGAGAAAACAGTTCTTTGCCCTGTTGATTGGCCGTATAAATGTTTACAGGCTCCTTGTTCCTTGCTTTTGATGGCCTTCCTATTCCAGCACAGGGGTAAATGTGCTGGGATAGGAAGAAACATGACTGAAACCACAAATTTATTCTAACAGCAAAATTAATTCCTAAGACTTTACCGTGGAGGTTAGCCCTTGTGGATACCAGCTAGTGCTCAGCTGTGATGAAGCCTTTGGTAGTAGGCTCTGAGCCTCAGTCATTTACTAGCTTCTGTGCTTTGTACTGAGAAGACTTCCTTCCTTCCCTTGCAGGAAACCAGCCCTGCTCTATCGCTGATAAAGAAAAAGAAAGTGAAAACAGGGAGTGACTTCATGAAATTTGAGAAATCGACTTTACCAAAGCCAGCGTTCTTCAGGAAAGCCAAAGGCACCATCTCCTCCAGCCTGACCTCCCTGCAGGTAGCGTGATCCCACAGACAGCAGCCAGAAGCTCTCACCTGGGGCTGAGCGTGGCTGCTCCAACCCCTTCTCTGCCGCATCCGAGTGCGGGGCCTCGCTCCTGCTCTCTTCCTCACTCTGTGCTAGTCACCTAACAGAAAAAGCTGGAAAAGGCCTTGCACTTCTTTGTGAACGGTCACGCGTGGCATCATTGTCTTGTGAAAATAATCTGGAGATGTCTTTAAAATTCCTTTTCCCCGTCTCCTTTTAAAAATACTTTCCCGTTGAAAGGACACCATTCTGAAACTGCTCTTTCCACAAAATAAATAAATAAAAAGATTTTTTCCACTCCTGCTAAGAGACTTTGAGCTTCTATCTCTTCCCCTTTGTGGAGACTACTAACAGTGTAGGGCTTCCAAAGGCTGCCTCCTTTTCCTAAACCTTCCTAACATATAATACCCTTTCAAACCCCCTTTGCGCTTTGAGGTGCAAGTGCAGTGGAGCCCACTAATACCTTCTTGTGTGTCAAACTACGAACTGATTTTAGGGAGAGTATGTGATTTGTCTGCAAATGGAATGTGGGATTTTTTGACTAGAAAGACAGTGTTGCTGCTGCCTTTCCTTCTGAGGGCCCAATATGTCAGCACAGAGGGCTGGAAAGGGGGAGGTGTAAATCAAGTGGAGAAAGTTGGAGTGTTTTACATCGCTTTTGTTGGGGTGCAGGTAAACAAACTAGTAGCATTGCTGCAGAAATCTAACTTTCTTTGCTGTCATTATTTTGCTTCACAGTTGAATGAGCTGCAATCATCTGGCTCCAAAAAAGTCACCTTTGGCTTGAATAAAAACATGACTGCGGGTGAGTCTGACACATCTGCCTGTCTTTGCACCCTCGTAGCGAGAGGAAGGGGGAGGTGAATACACCCCCACACACGTACTCGCCGTCTGTCTAAAACAGAATCATTCAGATCCCTTTTTGTCACGTTGTTTGTGTATAGTGTAGAGACCATCCACAGGGTGTAGTCTGGGGGAGATGCTGAGATTTACGACATGCCTCCCCAAAGCCAGATGTGTGTGACTGCAAAGCCCTGTGTTGCTGACTCGCAGGTGGAGCCTTACGGCTGTCACTCGTGCAGTGTGCTCGCAGGCTCCCCATCCTGAGCCTCTCGTCCTGCAGGGTGCCTTTTGGAGGAACACGCGCACGTCACGTTTTTCATGGCTCCGTTCCCTTTCCCAGCACAGAGGTGCTGATGTGACCATCGTCTCAGACTGCATCACAGTGAAAGTCCAGTTTTATCTGGACTGCCTCTGATTTACGATAGTGATGCATAAATAAATGTCAGTCCCATTCTGGATCCCACATGTACACACAGTGTTATCACATAGTGATAAGCTCTTTCCCTGATAAAACCCTGATGCTATGGAGCAAGAGACTTTTTTTACTTTTTATTTATGTATTTTTTTTCCTCCTGAGTTGTGCCGTAGGCCATATTCAAACAAACAGTAGTCGATTTTTGATATATGTGTATATATTTATGTTAACGTAATACATATAAAGAGAACAAAAGCACTTCCATGCCAGCAGTGGTGATAACCATGAGTTTCTAGAACTGAGCAGTTTTAACAGTAAAAGGAGAGCTTCTTCTCATCCGGCATGTCCTTTCAAAGGAAAGCATGATGCTGATGAGGATAGCTACAACATTTGGTTCTGAGGAGCTGGCCAGGAGTCTCTAGGGGTCTCTGAGGACTTGGGGGTTAGTTCACAGCTCTCTGGCTTGCAGCAGACCCCCCTTTTCAATGGGGCTCTGCTGAAAGATTCTTTTTACCACTCCATGTCCATTTTTTTTTCCTCAGTGTTTTAGGTGTCTGCTCTTGAGTGATGGACTCAAGGATGCAAGGCAGATTTTCTGGGTTGGGCAATTCCACCATTCTTTGAGGGGCCCAATTATTCCAGAAATAGTATTTCTTTAACTTGTTTGCTTGCTCTTCAACAGAATTTAAAAAGACTGACAAAAGTATCTTAGTGAGCCCTGAAGGACCCTCCCGTGTGGCTTTCAATCCTGAACAGAAACCCCGTCATGGGGTCCTGAAGTCGCCCGCAGGCTCCCCAGCAGGAGAGCCTCAAAAGAAGAAACTCTTTGCTCTACCAGCTAAGAAGAGACCTACTGCTATGGACTTCTTTTAAATCAACAGAAGTGGCCTACTTTTGTACAGGACATTTCACTAACCTAGAATATTCTCTGGAAGTATTTTGAATTTTTTTATTTTTTTAAGTTAATATGAATTGTATATACAAGGTTCTGATTGTGACCTGGTACACTGCTATTTTGACACCACTTCAGCTGTGTCTTGAAATACTTTTGTTTTGTCCTTTTTTTTTAAAAAAAAAAAAAAAGGACAAAAGAAAAGAAACATAATCCAGTCTCTGCTCAGGTTTGGTCCACAAAAGGTATAGTCTCTGTTCATGTCATTCTCAAGACTTATTTGTTTAATTAAAGCGTTTTCAGGGTTAGATTGTTCTGGAGATTTCTCTCTCTTTTCAGTCAGTTAATGAAAACTTTAACTTCATGCTATTCAACCCTCTTTCATGGAATGGATATTAAAAGAAGACAATGTAAGACAACCTACAAGTTGTTCATGTATTTAAAAATTTTATCCCATCTCTTTTCCCATGTCACCTTTGACATCCTGCTTATTCTTCTGAAAATAATAGTTACCTGATGTCTCAGCTGAAAGACAGCTGAACTTGGGTAGTTCTAGAGATAGTAAGGAACCATTTCCTGGGCTGAGAAGTGCCTGGTTGCTTGGGTACCTACTGGTACAAATAAGCCTGCACAGTTGGTTGCCTCCTGGTTGGGAACACACACAGACCTTTTTTTTTTTTTTTTTTTTTTTTTTTTTTTATTAGCAGCGCAAGTGCCAAAGCTGACGTACAGTTGTCATAATGTAAGCTGGCTTCTGCTCTCTACAGTAGCTGAAGTTGTGTTCTCACATGGAGAAATCTTTGATATTTCCTGCAGGTCTTTTGTCCCTGCCCTGTCCTCCTTGCTGATTTTTACTAAAAATCTTGTGAGAAACCTTTTTTTCCTTCTTTTGCAGCTGGTGTCACCACATTTTACCAGAGCTCAGATCTCGTTCACTGGATAAAAAGTCAAGTCAGCTAGATGAGTGTAGTACAACTTTGGTTAGGATATGCATCTCTTAAGTTTTCAGTGTGTATCAATGCAGGGTAAAACTTTACAGCCCAAACAGCTTGGTTTTGTTTTTGATGTAAAACCAGAATAATTTGCTGTAACATTTCCTCGTATTAAGTTTTTATTTGGATATTTTATTACTGCTATGCATGGTTTGCTTTTTTCTTTGCTGCTTTGGTAAAGAATAAGATGTACTTCTGCAGCAGACCGTTACTGTATTCTGAGGGGGAACTGTGGAGAAGCGGAGAGCAAATGGAAGCAAGATTATTTTCTGTTACAGTTTAGTAAGTGTTTAAGCCTTGCTTATGCCAATGACAAATTGGCTTTGCAGCAGCTCTCTGCATTAGAGCTCAGCCTCAAAGCACGACCTGGTTTGAGAACAAAACTGTTCATGGAGCTTCCCACCGGTTACTTCTGGGATCCTGTAGAAAGCAGTAGGCCTCTCACTTTCTTCTCTTATGATATCGGGTAAATATTTAACTACTTCATTCAGCAGCGTTAAAGTCTGTAACATGTTGATATAGTTAGGTATTATTTTTGCCACTTCGCCTACTACCTGGTGCCAAGTAGCTCCCCATCAGCAGCTGCTCGTGGCCGTCGCAGTTCACATAGGTCTGCAGGGCACTTGGTGCTCGCAGCTCGCTGACCGCTCTCACCTGCTCACTGCTAGTCCGTGGCGGCTGAGCTCCTGGCAGTACATGGCTTTAAAAATCATTGCACCGTTGTTATCTCACATTCAGAATGAACGAATGGATTTCACTAGGTTTTGTTTCTGTTTGTATTGATTCAGTCAATCAGTAAAGAACTCTGGAGAATACAGCTGAAAAAAAGGAGCGGTATTTGCTCTGAGCAATTATTGTTATCTTAAAAGAACTTGTAAATTTTCACTTTTTTGACAAGAAAATGATGAGTAGGATTTGATGAGGACTGTTCAATATATTGTGCTGTTTATCTTGTATTGTGGGTAAGAAGTTTCTTGTGAAATACGCATCAGAGCGCTCATACGCGCATGGCTGTTGATGCATGATGTTGAAGAAGCAGCATTCCCCAAGGATAGCAATGCAGACTGCCAGCAGAAGCATCTGGGGTACATAGAGAAGTCCAGGATCAGGATACCTTGGGGTTGGTTTGGGGGGGGGGGTTGTTTGTTGCTATTTCTTCCTTTTTTTAATAACCTAGAAATACACTTAAATGGCCATGTGGATCTTTTTCTATTGGTTGTGGATCCTTTGACCTATTGCTCAGCCAGATATTTTTGTCCCCCACCGTAGTAAGGCAGAAAAGGCAGTCGGTGCTTACCTCCAGCTCCAGGGATGCGGTGGCTCCTTGGGATTCCGTCGTGCCTTGCGGCTGGTGGGACACGTTGTAGATGCTCCTCGTGAGCTGCCTGCAGTGGCTCTGGGATTTCCTGCAGGGCAACGTTAAAAACAAACTTAACCCTGTCCGGGCGGTTTAATCTGCATGGTTGGGTTAAATTGAGTCAATGGCCCAGAACTTTTGGGTAGTGGAAATTCCCATAAACGTGGAAGACAAAAAAAGAAGAATTAAATGCAACATCTGGGATATGGGATAGCTAGTGCACAGACACCATGGTACTGTAGGGGAAGAAGTATCTATAGAGGGGAGGGAAAAAAAAGAAAAGAAAATTCATCTGGTTTTATGTCACTTTTTTTTTTTTTTCATAATTTTATTCCAACCCTGTAGCTGCCAGTCATGTTCAGAGTTAATTTAAGAGTGGCATTGATGTGGCATACCTTTGAAGGACAGTCTTTTCTATGGGTGTCTCTACATTTTTTGTTATGAATCTGCTCAACTTTGTACTTCTCGAGCTCTAATAGTTTATATTTCTTTATAGCTTCAACAGAACTCAAAAGCACAAAATAATTTCCTAATAAGGAAAAAGGTTAAAATTATATTTAAAAATAAAGGGTATACAAAATCTTTTATAATCTATCAAAGCTTTGTGACTTGGAAAGTATCAACTGCCTTTTTTTGTGTGTGTGTGTGTCTTTTATTTTCTGTGTTTAACTACAGGCTGAAAAAGAAAATCCGTGTGGTATTTCATGTACATCTGCAACAGCATTGTTAATACAAAAATGACATCTAAACATTAGGTTTAGTCTACTCAATAAACTATCTTCTTTGTGGACATTGTATTTTGAGTAAACTTGTATATTGGAGGGGTGCAAATGGAAGAGGCGTGTTCTGGGGCATCCTTGAAGGTCCAAAGAGTGTTGTTCTTGTATGTTCTTGCTGCACTTTTTCATTATTATTTTGTTACATAATAAACCCAAACTGATAAAGACTCCAACGCATTGGAAGGGCTGTGGCAGGATGCCCTTCTTCACGCACCTTGAGCTCCTGACCCTCGTATCACAGGGGCCCCAGAGCGGCTATTGGCAATGGACAGACTGCTCAAGAGCGAAGGGAGCAGCTCAAGGGCTCTGACTCCACAGCAGTTACACCTGAATGTGGATGTGCCGTAGAGGGGAAAGGCTGCCCCGAAGCTCTAACTGCAGTCGCCAAAGTAGATCAGAGATGGGCGCTCGCTGCAGGCTCCTTGCATGCCCCGTAGCACCCAAACACCAGCCGAGAGCAGGAATCTCGGGGAGGCGCCTGCACCTCGGCTGCGCTGGGCCCTGCCACTCCGGCAAAGTGAATCGTGTTTTCTTCTGCCAGACACAGAACTTCCAGAAACATGAGGTTTTTTTTTTTCAGGAAAAAAGAGACCTGTCCACAGCGAGGGCACTAGCCAAACTTAAATATGAATCCCTCAGGTAGTATTGAGAGAGATTTCTATCTGAAAGATAAGATCCCGTAAAGGTGGTAGGCAGGTTACTGGACTAGGCTCAGGTATGTTTAGGGATACCTCAGTTTTTAGGTGGTGAAGACCACAGTGACAGAACTAGCCCCCCCCACACCTTGTCTCTCACACAGTGTCAGGTGCAATGCGTAACGCGAGGTACAACCCGCCTCAGCACGGTGCTCCCGCCGTGGGCAGCACGGGAGGATGTCAGGCACGGGGACTCGGGGCAGCTCCTACCCCTGCGCTCAGCGCGAGCCCGGCGGCAGCCGCGCGATGCGCACGGGTCTCCACGGGAGCCTCGAGCGGGGTTGGAGCTGGACGGGCACCTCCGTGGCCCGCACTGGCTGCAGCTTCGAGAAGGCAGAGAGCAGCCGTCCTCGCGCTGCTCTGCACCAGCTCGGTTTGCCTTTCCTTCCCGCCTCTCCGGTCCAAGAGACGCAATTGCTTTGTCAAGAGCGACGTAATACCTCGCAGAAAGAAGCTGAACTGTAAGAACTGTCCTCCCTGTGGCAAAATGTCTTAAAAAAAACAACATCAAAAGAAAAAAACTGGATTTTGTTAACTTCAGTGTAAGACTACAACTGATGTCATGATATTTTGGACAGAGGATACATGTGTTAACATCATTCTGTTACTCGTGAAATGTTTTCAGCATGTTTGATCAGTCTGCTGCGGTCAAACATATCTAACGGTTTCTTTCCAGATAAGAACAATGTTAATGAGAATTTTTATTGAGTGAAAAATTGCTCTTGAGGGAAGAGGTTGGCATCTTTCAGGAGCTGGAAAAATATTTTCCCTCTTATCTGTGAAATAAAAAGACTTTGGAGATGCATATTCTCTACTACGGGGCTCAAACTCAAGCATTCTGTATGCATAAAAGAATAGTCATGATTAAAAAATAATTTATTTAATCTGCAAAAATGTTGCAACTTGTTGCATATTCTACTTTTTTTGTAAGCAAAATCAAAGGGGAGTGGGCAAAAAAAAATTAAGACCATTTTGTGCAGTGCTTAATATAGTTTATTGGCATATTCTATTGGGCACTGGAGAGAAATCCTTAGTTCTTAAAGAAACCTCATTTTGAAATTTTAAAAAACTTCCCAAGCCAGTTTGCAGGCCCCATTCACATGAATTTTCCTTTGGAATATGAATTATTTTACAGGAATGGATTTTCCAGCAAAGATGCAGCCCTCCCTGTTCTGCAGACGTGACTGCCCATTGCTGCTGGAGGCAGCCTGCTGCCTGCAGCCCCTGCAGCAGGGGAAAACACCGGAATGCCCAAGGGGGGGGTTGGGAAAGTCTTTCCCACACAAGAGGCGTTTTCGTTTTTGGAATATCATAGTGTTTTGGCATCAACATCGGCAGATAGCAGCCAATTTCAGAGCTGTAAAAGAATTAATCTCCGGTGGCTTCAGCATGAGCTTTTCAGGACATTTCACGCACGCAAAGCATGCAACACGGTGTCATCGCACAGTCCTTGAGCTAGGCTCTTCCCTAGGTTCATTTCTTTGTCACGTGTTCGGCTTCCTCAATGGAAGTAAAGCTGTGGGCGACTCGAGTCGAGCTTGCCCTGTGCTTTGAGCTGGGCGAGGATGCTGCGGCCCCCGCGCCGTCTCTCGCTGGCCCTCCCGCAGCCGCCGTGGCTGGAGACTCACAGTACCTTGTGTGGTCCTTGGTCCGGCCTTCAGAGGCTGCTCACGGGGCTGAGCAGATAGGGAAGGTAGCGCTCGGCACAGGTTTGCATGCACGGTCAACGACAAAAAAAGAATTACAGTGGAGGGGGAAAAGATTGAAAATAGATTTTAAGATTTTCTTAATGCTAAAAAAATAAGTTTTCCAAGTCCAATAGGATTTCTGGATGTATAATTTCCTCGATTTTCTTCCTGGTGGAAGCCTTAGTTTTATCAGTGCTTAGCTGGTCTCCAGTTTGGACCACCACTTTGTGCTCCTGCGTAGGGCAGTGCCCCAAGGCTGTGACGGCTCCTGTTTCTACCAGGTAGGGCATATGAGGAGGGAATCCCTGTGTTACACACTGCGTCTTTGACACAGAGCCGTGAAAAATGCCGGCAGTCAGGTTCTCCAGGAAAAGGATCTCCACGTTCTTAATTTAAAGAGCAGGTCTGCTTCCAGCCTGGAGTCTCCTTTCCATTAGCTTCACTGCTATGGCAGAACAGGGAGACATTTGCCGTAAAACACTGAAACTCTAAAAGCTGCTGTAATGCCCTGCTTGCCTCTGCAGAGAGTCACCAAGGAGCAGTTTCAACTCGGAAAGAAAATCCTCGAGTCTCTGTGTCATTAATCCCTGCAGGAGGAAGGACGGGATTCACAGATGAGGCCTGTGCTAGTTCCAGATAAGCTGTCAGGAGGGAGATGCGGAAAGCTCCCTATCTGTCCTGCTTCGGGACCCACTCCGGAATCCTGTAAGGCAAGAGGCTTAAGAAATTGGCGCTTGTTTCTGTCACTGTAAAACTTGCCTGAACTCTGGGCACCCGCTTGCCAAAAGGCAGGAGGTAGCGTGTCCCCTGCTGCCCTCGTGAGCTTTAGAGCTCAGTGGATGCACTGCTCGGGGCTCAGGAGAACCTTTAATCCAAGTGAAGAGAGCAAGATTCAAAGGAAAGCAATCCAATCCCGGGTGCAGGAATCTGCATCCGCCCAGGGGCATGTGTAGGGCTTGCTTATGGTACAAGTTCGCTGACGATGCCCAGGCAGCCAAGGGCAGTGCAGTTAAACTGCCAAGGACAGTGATGCGACAGGCAGCTGATGAGGGTGCCAGGAGCAGAAAGCAACTCCCAGTCTTCTCCCGTTCATGTCATCTGCATCTTTCTGTGTCGGGTTAGCTTGTTTAGTTATAGAGGTTGTTATCCTGGTGAAAAATCCGGAACATCTGCCCGATGTTCTTCACTGTGGTGGTGTTCTGCTTTTTTGAAGCTCTCTCTCCTCCTGTCCCAGGATATTAAATCTAGGAATATGAATGATCCTCCCAGGAAATTACCCTGCGTGAAGCATCCGGCTTTCACTTAGGCAAGGGACTAAAGTAAGTCCAAAACAACGTTGTTTTCTGGCCTTCCCGTTTCAGAAGCAGGAATCTAGAGCCTGCAGCTTGCACACCGTTGCACTGCTAACGTTTGCATGTGTTCGTGCTACTGGCCTGCGCTGCTTGGATTCTCATTTTGTATCTTTTGCTAGCGCTGGAGCATGGCTACCTGTTGAATTGTTATTTGCTGGGAGGATCTTAAGCCGCATTACCTTAAATTTCACGAAAAAGGTTTTTCGTGTTACAAGAATGGAAGCTAAGGATGAATTTTCACTGATTTTTTGCAACTTTGGCTGTTTGCATGAATTTCAACTCTGGAGAAAAATGTGGGTTTTATTTTCTTTATTCTTTTCTCTTTTTTTTTTTGGACAAATGTCAATAGGAGATAAGCCAACAGTACCTTTACTAGTCACTGTTATCTAGCAAGCCCAGGATCAATAGGAAATTACTGATAGCTTCTGTTAAATGTTTGATAAGAAATCCTAGTCCTGCTAACGCCAACTAATTTCATCCTACCACTGTATTTTTGTACAAAGCAGGAAAACAACAGGAGATCTTTAGGGCTGAATAGGTTGGCATTTGCTGCTAGTCATGATTGTCAAAGCTGCAAGGCAGGGAAGAACTGAACCTTTGTAACACAGGCAAAAGCAAGGGCAAGTTAGAGGAGAATTTCAAGCCTGGAAAGAAAAAGTCACATCTATTGATTTCTGAAGTCTGTCCTCTATTAAGACTAATCTTGCTAATTAGCGAAATGATACTCTGCTAATTAGTGGAATTACACTAACTGGGAAAAAAACTAAGTAGTTTTCTTAGGAACTCAGAGTTTAAATTAAATTCGAATGTCTTTTTGTAATCACTGAAGTAAAAGAACAAACCGAAATTCCCATTACCCAGGTAACAGGATTAAAAATAGCCACCCTGATTAGTCAGCTTCCCATGCACCCCCTGCAGCCTCAACTCGAATGCCGATCTGTTCCGTTCAGATCACAGCATGGCCCGGCTTCCCGCTGCTCCGTGTGCACATTCCCCGCCGGAATACCCTGCGTGGAAACGCCGCTTTGCCCAGCTGCTACCCCCGAGCAGCGGGAGCCGGAGCAAGTGACTCACGGCCACGAGGGGACAACGTGGCCTGGCCGGCGCGCAGCGCCGCGCGGGCAGAGCCCGTCACGGTGCTCGTGAGGGTTGTCCTTAGGGCCTCGTGCTTCTCCGGGCTCTGCACAGCCAACGTGCCCACTGCGGCGCAGCCGCGGCGCAGAACTTGCACCACGCGATATTCCAGGTTAAATGATGAAAGTTAGATGCTGAAGTGTCTGCAGATGCGAAGCACCAAAAGCAATGAAATCAAAGCTTTTTTTTCTACCTTCTTTACCCCCTCGTTCCTTACAAATGAAGCAAAGCCAAAATTAAAGTATTTACACGCATTTCTCCAACGCTGCCATGGTGATGACACGCTGCATTGCGCCGTGTTGCGCAGTAGCTGCTCCCATCTCCTACCTCTTTGCTTGCCGGAGCAGCGTTCTGGTCTGATGCTAGAAATGTTACGTGGGTTGGTAAAGAGCCTGCTGCCTCTTCAGCCATGGTGAATTATTACACAAGGACCAAGCAAAAGCGGCAACTGGCGTTTAACTCCCAACGCTGAGCTACCTTTTCCCTTCGTTTGGTAGGTTTGGATGATGAGCACAGCAGGGCTGTAACCCGTCTGCATAAGCATGAGCACTGGGGAGCAGACTGCAAGCTCATACCGAGCGCTCCAGGAGCAGGAGCGGGAAGACTCGTGGCAACCCAAGGCTTTCTGCTTCCTTTTCATTAACGTCAGCTATTTTGTTAAACGATCATGGGAACAAGAGTGTGCAGGCAAGGACACTCGCAAAATATCTGCGCGCCATTACTGGAGAGCGTAGCAGTGTGAGGGGTGTGAGGGGTGTTGCAGCCTAGAACTTCGCAGCAAAATGTTGTGGAGTTGTTTTGGGAGGACTCTGGCTCTGAGGGAGGTGAGGCTGCGGTTCAGGAATCCCACTCCGTACAGTGCGGAGCTGTGCTCCACTTGGCCTGGGGATAGCATTTGCAAGGGAATTTTGTCATCCTTGCCCATCTGTCATCTCGACACTCGGCCCGCTGCGCGTTATTCATAGCAGCTGTTTCCTTTACTCCAGTAAGATAGTTTGATTGCAAGACTGGGTCTGACATTTGGAGGCTGATGATACATTGCATGATCTCCCTCGGGCCCCATTGGGAAAGGTTTTTTTTTTCCCAAAATGTTCAGAATAATATATGGACCTTCTACACGTCAGTGATATAGGGTGGATTTGAACCAGAGGTGGAAGGGGGTGGATAGACCATTGTGAGTCTTTTGAAGTGTTCTTTCTTTTTAATATGGCTACAAAGCCAGGTTACTCTGGGACATGGGAAGGATGCTCTGGGCAATTTTTAAAGTTGCCAGAGAAAGGAGCACTCAGCAGGTTCCTTGACTGGATCTGGAATAGAGAATTATGCCATTTTCATTATTTACTGCCTATTATGGGGACTGATTCTCTCAACTTAGAAACCTGGAATAAAATAAAACAGCCAGCTAGCAGGGGTGACATGCTATTAGTTTCGGTAAAATACAGCCTGCAGAAGATGGTTTGGCTTAGATCCGTATTGACTGCACTAGTGATGATAATACTCACCTGGTGTACAGTCTATGAGGTGTTACAATCAGGGATGTTTCAATTTCCTTCAGAGAAATAGCAATGACTGATGCTCTTTTTGTTTCTATTAAAGCCAGCAGCCCCAGCAGCCTGTCAAAAATTTTCAAATAGCCATCCTGATTCCTCCATGTTGAACAGGTTAAATGGTAAGATCCATGCTCAATGATCTACTTTCTTTTCCTAAGAAAATTGCTCTTTCTCCACCATCATGGACAAATGTTAACAAAGCTAATAATTTTAATATGGGTCAAGTGAAAATTTTGTCCAAAACAAGAAGAACAATCACCTTGCAAGCCAAATGCTGCAAATACTTGATTATTGTTGTCGTTGCTGTTATAGTCACAAATCATCTGGTGTTTTGCAATGTATCTTAGCAAGCATCCATCTAGCTAGAAAAAAACTATCATAAATACAGATGATCTCTTGATTAGGGAATGCAGAATTACAGCCTGCGCTGGCCAATTCGGCTGCTTAAAAAACTTGTTTAGGCAAGAAAACGCTATCGATAAGACTTTTAAGAAAACTTGACCTTTTATCTGCTGTGGAAGCATGTGATGATTTGGAGAATCCCTAGACAAGGCACAAAATCTTTAGTGATGAAGACCCCCTCCCTATGCATCTCTATCAAGCTTGAGTGATCCATATTCTCAGTAGCTCTGTATCTTTTCTACTGCGCTTTTATAGAAAATCAGGAAGGCAGGAGACTTTACATGGTAGTTGCAAGAGACCTTCATAGATACATGTAGTCTGCCCTCCTGTTTCAATACAAATTAAATATATCCTCAATATGCATAAAATATATTTGTTCCCCTAATTATTTAAGAACAAACAAACCAAAGATGGAAACTCAGCTATTCTGTTCCTCCGTTATGGACGTGTTCCCTTTCTCTTTGTAGCTGTGTCTTATATATTGTAGGCTGCTATCCAAGTCTGCCTTTGATTAAAGAAACCATTTCCTCACAAGCTGGGTGTTCGGAGCCTTGGATCATTCTTATGGCCCCTTGCATCGGTCTTATCATGAAATGCCCTTCTCCAAACTTGCCAATACTCCACCAGAAACCCTAGCAGTGCTGAGTGTGCTAGAGGGATTAAATCATATGTCTTGCAAACTGTATTTTTGCTTATGAAGTCCCAAAGGTCCTCACCTTTATTGCAATTCTGGGACATTGCTGACTCCTGTTAAGCTTGTTACTCACAGAAATTGCTCAATCTCTTTATGCATCAGGAGCTGGAAATCCAATGGGCACAGCACAGACCTAGGAAGGAAGCAACCTGGGCAACAAATGGCCTGTGAAGATGTTTGTCCTGTCTGCCCAGGGGCAAATCCAGAGGGTAGGTAAAGATGTGTGTCTCCTTGGTCTGCTGTTCTGTGCATTGCCCCACGCCTGCCACAGGGCCTGGTGCTTGTTGCTGGGGTCACAGGCTCAGAGAAGACAAGTGAGCGAGATGTGAGAAGAGTTTAGGGAAGCTTCAGAAGTAGGATAAAGGAGGAACAAGGAACATGCATAGAAGCAAAGCTGCCTGTTGTCTTCTGAACTATCCTCTCCCTTGATCATACTGTGATAATCTTCTATTTCAACTCATAATTTGCAGACAACATTCAGCTCTGACCAAGGAGAACAGCTTTGAAGGGAAAGGTTGCCCTTAGTCACCCTGGCATGGGCTGACAGGGGAGTTTTTTGCAAAGAGCTCAGGAGCTTATGGAGGGACTGGAGAGGAATTTGCTTCGTTTGGCTGTTTTAACCAGTACAGACTGAGCAGAGCTGCCTTCTCTTGAAACCTGATGAAGCCAACAACACCTGAGCAGACAGGCCCCTGCTTCAAAAGAACACAATGCAAGAGTGGGAAGCACATCTGCATCCAGGACAGATGTTGTTTTCTGATAGTCTCTATTGTTTAGGCTCCTCAACACTAGGCTTTACTGAAGGGATAAAGCACCGTTCTTTACAGGCTTCCCTGTTTACAGCTACAGTAAGATTCTTGAAAAGCATGTGTGGTTTGGAGAAGCCACGGTAAAAAAATAAGATTTCAGGATCCTTACCCTTAGTTTCTTACCTTTAGTAAGAGCTGGAATCCAGATCTTTAATTTAAGCAGTAGTGACAGACGCAGTCTCTGTACACCCTTGCTGTACCTGGATCTTGGAAGCAAGAAATGATACCTGCAGAACGTGTTCTTCAAACCTGGAAGCAGTCAGTGACAAGGCCAGGAGCTTGAGCAGGTATAATCCCAGCAGTACCACAGCAGCAATGGCAGGGAGTCCTTTGTGTCGAGCCTAGGGTAGCTTCTCTACTGCCTACATTTGATCTAACCTGGAATGCATTTTTTGTTGTTGTTTTAATGAACACTTGTCACACATTAAATGGCTATTTGCTCCACAAATGGTCCTAGAAGCATTCAGATTTGGGAGAATACCTAAAATACCTGGGAGGTAAGTCTTTTAAAATGGAGTATTAGCAGGGAAGGATAGCACGGCAGAATTCATAGTGGTGAAGCTGCCAAAGGCCAGCTGTCCAGCTTTACCTTCTCCTCTGACACACGTTCACACTCCTGCAAAAGGGGCCTGACTGCCTAAGGAATTGGCAGGGCGAAGTCTGCAAGAAAAAAAAAAAAGATAAAAGAAAAAAAGAAAAAGCACTGCTCAGAGATTGCGTATTTACATTTAGATGAGCTGCCTTCTGGAAAGGAAATTGTTCTGCTGTCTCGGTGTTGCTTGGAGCCACTTTTTTAGAAATCGAGGTTTCGCCGTATTTTGCATCTTGCTGCTTGATGCTGAGCTGCTGTTGAGTCACCCGCTTGCTTACGTCTGGTTGCGTATGCCAGGTTCCCCTGCTAATCCGTGAAAAGACTGAAATCTTTGAAGCCTAGAGTATAAGCGGGGGCATCAGTTCTTTTCCTCTGGAGTAAGCATGAAGATTGTTAGAAGTATTTTGCCTTTGGATCTTTCAGAATAATGCAAAGAAAGTAGCAATCCTGCACAGGATTAGCTTCTCCACTTCCCTAGGGAAACAGCATGCCGTAGCAAACATTCTTTCGCTGCTGCAGCTGCACAGATGGGGACAGTTTGTAGTAAGGACAGCTGTTACTGTCAGAACATTTCCTGACACTATCTTTGGCCAATGTATCAATATCAGAAAGGGAAAGTTATAGCCAGGGCAGGCACCTGAAGCACAGGACAAAACATGCATGCCCACGCACAACCATTTTAACAGAGGCTCACTCTCCTGACAGTGCTGCCACAAGATGGACTTTCTTGAGGTATTAAGAGCTATGGAAAAAAGCACAGGACAATAACAGTACTTCAGCATTGCCAAATCGTGTATGTGGAGGCTTCTGGAACAGCACAGTGGGAGAGCAAACGCTCTCTGTTCTAAATAGCAAGAAGTAGCCACTTATTTGTAAAGCCC
The DNA here is from genome assembly GCF_059628265.1 of Tinamus guttatus. Taxonomy (NCBI): domain Eukaryota; kingdom Metazoa; phylum Chordata; class Aves; order Tinamiformes; family Tinamidae; genus Tinamus; species Tinamus guttatus. The sequence continues at coordinate 1,967,272 of NW_028288918.1, forward strand.
GGATGGCAACGGTTATTAAATGAAAACCGCGGTTACACTTCAGGCTGAATGAACAAGCCTAAGTTGCTTTCCTGTTAACTGATTGAAAAGTATAACTTGTATAGGTATGCATTATAAAACAGACTATGTGCTCTTTGAAAGTGCATGATGAGAGAGGCACATATTATGTGGTATATGGCTTACTTCATGTTTACTTATGGTGTGTTCTGTACCTGCTTATGCAGTGTATAAACAAGCAGAGCTGGAACCTTCTGCTGTTAAGATTGCCTAAGCTTTTCCATGCACGATCTTACATTTAGTTGTTTAAAAATTTGTCAGGCTTTTAGTGTTTTCATAGCAATTTCCCACCTTAGATTCACTTTGGAGGAAGAAAGAGGAGGAGAGAGACGGAAGAGAGAATCAGCTAGAACAGTTAAGTCATGCCTGGAAATAAGTGTTGCAGAAGATACAGAATATCCCTTCACTGAATTTCAGGCAATCTTTCTGTTGGCATCTTATGCATTGGAACCCTGGACTTCTTACTGGGGGGAAGGAGTGCTTTCACATAAAGAATGTCTCTTTTGCCTGCATTATGAAAAGCAGCCCTAAATTCAACCCAGTTTGTTAGCCTTTGGGAGAAGAAAAAGATTGCATATGATTTGCTAGTACTTTAAATTCTTCAAAATTTTGTCTTAGTTAAAGGGAATTTGGCCTGCAGCTACCAGTCTGGACTCTAAGCAGCCTCTCTGCTCTCATGACTGCAAATGACCAAGGAGCCTTACTTGGTCCTTCTTTCTGAGCTCAGGCAACATCAAGGAGGATTTTGACTACTTTGAACACAGAGGGACCAAAGCCAGACCCATGTTGCTGGGAAGAGTGTGAACAGGTATGAGACTAGGAGTTTCAAGTGAGAGAAAAAGGGGAGACAAAAACACCGTAGGGTGAAGAGTGATGACTGGAAAGTGAGACTAGATGCTCAAAGACATGCACTAGGCATATGATGCCAACCATAGTGATTCTATGGTTCTATGATTCTATGATTCTATGAATACCGATGAATCTTGGAGGGGTCGAAGGGAAAAGAAGGGCAGCATTGCTAATGCTTTAGGATGTTACAGTACAACATAGACTCCAGTAGGATTAAGCCTGAAAAATCTCCCTCCATCACCTATAAAATCTGAATGTTTTCTTGAGTTGTAGAAGCTGGTGCATCTCCTTGGAGTATCTGGTCTTGGGTCTGGGTCAGACTGATGATTCAAGCCATATATGTTCATAGAATCATAGAATCATTAAAGCTGGAAGGGAGAGGTCATCTAGTCCAACCCCCCTGCACACGCAGGGTCACCTAGAGCATGTGGCACAGGACTGCGTCCAAGCGGGTTTGGAAGATCTCCAGAGAAGGAGACTCCACAACCTCTCTGGGCAGCCTGTTCCAGTGCTCTGTCACCCTCACTGTCAAGAAATTTTTCCTTAAGTTCCTGTGGAACTTTTGGTGTTTCAGTTTGTGGCCATTACCTCTAGTTCTGTTGGTGGCCACCACTGAAAAGAGGCCGGCCCCGTCCTCCTCACTCCCTCCCTTGAGGTACTTATATACACTGATCAGGTCCCCTCTCAGCCTTCTCTTCTCCAGGCTGAACAGGCCCTGCTCCCTCAGCCTCTCCTCATAGGGCAGATGTTCCAGGCCCCTGATCATCCTTGTGGCCCTGCGCTGGACTCTCTCCAGCAGCTTCACGTCCCTCTTGTACTGTGGGGTCCAGAACTGGACACAATACTCCTATATGTATATATATTTCAGACATTCACCTAACAGCTAATTCCTCAAAGTATGGGCAAGCCTGGGCAAAGAAGTAAAAGGAAAATATTAACCAGATATAGATTTTTATACAGATTATTTTGCATTGTGTTGCCAAACACTAACTAAGGAATTATAAACTAGAAATTGTGGGTCATGAGGCCAACCTAAAGCAAGTTCTAAGTTGTATGACTGGAGTGACCACAGGAAAAAGAGAACATTTTGCTCTCTCATTTTCCAACCGATTACTTATGATGAGGAAAATATTCTTTTGTATTGCTGCAAAACAATCAGATTATTTAAAGGACCAGAGGCTTCGAGTATGATTTCTTGCTGAGAAACAATCTTTGACTGAGCTGTGCTGGCCAATAATGACAAATGACCAAAGGAAGGCATGTTATAAAGTCCTATCTTAGCAGTGTCTTGATGTATTGTAGCATTTGCCAACAGAAACATCTTCTTTTACTCTTTGTCAGCACTCTGGAGGGTGATTGTGTCAATACCACATAACTGTGCTCGCTTCCAAGGCTCCCTGTGAGTGCTGGGTTCTGTCAGAGCCTCCCCAGCTCGGGTCTGTGCGCTATGGCAGGGCCTTGTGTGTGGGTGCTGGCGCTGTCAGTGGCTCCTCGACCAGTGATGGATATTTGGGGAGGGAAGCATGTGCTGCTCTGGGCTTCCTGGTGTGCTGGTACCGCACCCGAGAGCACGCTGGGAGGCACATGTGGGTGGCTAGCGCAGCGTGGAGAAGTGTTGATAGCATGTGGGAGATAGCAGGTTAAGATGCGTGGGTTGAAGGCTGAAGGCCAGTATTTCGACATACTCACGGGTGCTGCCGGCACGTGTGGGGCATGGCAGTGCTGTGCAGGGACAGGAGAGGGACACAGTTGCTGTGACATGTGGGGCTGTGGGGCAGGTGGCCAGGCGTGGGGCTCCCCAGCAGCCCAGCCGAGAGCAGTGGATGCAGCACGAGGTGTGGGGCCAGGCAGGGGGCCGAGACGTGTGGAAGTGCCAGCGCCTGCAACGTGAACAACATGGCGATGGCGTTGGCAGCAGCAGGGGGCACCTGTGCCGCAGGAGGAGACACCCCGGAGACAGTAACTCCATAGGTGCCAGTGAGTAACACCCTATTGGTTTTGAAAAGGGAAAAAAAAAAAAAAAAAAGGCAGCTCCCACCACGGGGAGAGGAGCACACCCTTGGTGTGCAGGCACGGCGCCCTGACAGGCGGCTGCGAGGGCGGCGCAGCGAGCGAGGCGCCGCGTCCACGGCAGCCGCGGAGCTCGGCAGCCGCCTTCCCCTCAGCGCGCGAGGGCAGGCGCGGCAGGGCGGCCGTTGGCGGCCGTTAACGGCCGCGGGCCGCTCGTGCGCTGATGTCAGCAGCGCGCGGCCCTTAGGTGCCCGCGCCGATCGCCTGACTGCAGCGGGGCCCGCGGGGGGGCGCGCGCCGGCCCCGCTCCCCGCCTCCCTGCCCGCCCGCCCGCCCGCCCGCGCGGGGTGACCGGAGGCGAGAGCGAGCGCGTGACGGCGCCCAAGGGCCGCCCGCGCCGCTGCCGCCTCCTCCTCCTCCGCCGCCTCCTCCTCGCCGCGCCGCGCAGAGGCGCCGCCGCCAGCAGCCTCGTCCCGGGCGCGCGGGCGGCGCAGCAGCAGCCGCCGCAGCAGCAGCAGCAGCCGCCGCCGCCGCCATGGAGCCGGAGCGCGAGTGCCGGGTGCTCTCCATCCAGAGCCACGTCGTGCGCGGCTACGTGGGCAACAAGGCGGCCACCTTCCCGCTGCAGGTGAGCGCCGCCGGGCCCCGGCGCCGCTGCGGCCCGGGCGGGCAGCGCGGAGCGCAGCTCAGGCTGCCCGGGGGTACCGCGGGTTTGGCCGGGTGCTGGGGCCGCCACGGGTGCTGCCGATGTGATCCCTTCTGGACAGCCGCTTGGGGCTGTAGTGCAGCGCCTAGGTTAAATTAGTAGTAATTATAATAATAAAAATAATAGCAAGAACCGTTTCTCGCCGCCGGTCTGCTTGGTGTCGTGTGGCGCCTTGCGGGCGCTGGGGGCTGTCACTGCACGGAGCGCGCGGCGAGCGATGCGTTTGGGCACAGCCCGAGTGCCCCGTGTCGAGGCCACCGCTGTCAACGGGCGCTCGGCCTCCAGCGCTCCTCCACCCGTGCCCCTTAGGAGGGAGCGGGACCTGGGGCACCTGTGCGTGACCTGACCTAGGGGGATGCAGCGCCGCCCCGGTGCTCGCGCGTGGTGGGACTTGGTACCCGTCCTCCCTCGGGGCAGGGAGGCAGCAGCAGGGTCCAAGGGCCATAGGGTGACGGGCCCCAGGGTGACTGCGGGAGGCTGGGCCAGGGCAAGTGGCTTGCATGTCCCGGGGCTGGGCCATGAAACTGGATCCCAGTCCTTGCGGCTTTCGTGTGCCGAGCCGAGGGTTGCTCGCCAAGGTCCCGTGTGCTTTGGGGCAAGCTTGGGAGCACCTCGTTTCTTGTCTCTTGTAAGCCCCTTTGTCACAAAGGGGCTAACCTAGGGCCTGGCCATAAAGAGATCTTTGCTTCTCGACAGGAGCGGGGCTGAACCAGGCTCACGCTCCAGGAGTTTCATTGCCAGAGCAGTGTCTTGTCACACAGTTATCTTGGTGCGTGTTTAGCAATGGGTAACATCCCTTGACTAGACACAAGAGATGAGATAGGCTGATAAATAGATTTGTATGTCTGAGCACAGTCCTGCAACCAGCTACAAAACACAACCCTTTATCATCATCATCCACTCATGATGAAACCAGATGTCTTCAGAATCAGTATATAGTCAAGGGTGATATACGTATAAAAAACTATGTATGGCAGAAACATCTCTGAATGTGGAAACTCAGGTCTGAGAGACTGCCATGATCTGTAGGCCAACTGTTCTTACTTTCCAAGTGATAGAAGTTTGCCTTTCATACTCAAGCTACCCTAATGGAATGGTATCTAAAATATGCTTTTCCTCTGTCAAGCTATTTTTGTGATAGCCATAGCCCTTATTCCAGAAATTTCCAGCCTCTTAAGCTCATGTCTGTTAATTACGGGTTAAAGGTTCTCTTTACTGTTTAGAAACTCAATGCTGAGGTGACCAATGACACTCTGTATTGGACTTGGTGAATTAATTATCTGAAGTGTCTCTTCTTAATCAGTTGTTTCTGCCTTGTCAGACTTCCAATACACTAAAACTTAACCTATTTGAGAAGATTTGTTGAAAGACTTTTTCTGATTATGGCAATTGTATCTCCAGACTTCAAAATAATGGAAGTGGTACAGCTGCATGAAAGATGTTAGAGCCCTTTTTACCTTTTCAGTGCTAAGATAGGTTAGTTAATTTGGAAGCTCAAAGTACACAAACAAATAGGCCTTAGAAGAAGCTTTTCCAGGTTAAAAAAGGTGATAGGACCTCTGTCCTCAGCTGTACTTTGAATCATTTATGTCACAATTTAAAACATTTTTGTACTGCACAGTGTTACTGCCTCTTTAAATGTTCTTAAGGTTCTCCTGTTTTTTTTTTTTTAATGGTCACAAGTTATTTCATAATCATCTCACTGGATTCTTAGTTTGGTATCAGGAAGTGGTTTAGGACTAACCAGCATTTAAGTGGGGAAGAGTGGATATATTGTCTGCCAGATAAATAGCTTTGAAATGTCAAGGGATGTTTGCCCTACCTGACTAAGGGTTGTCACAGTTTCCATATAAAATAAAAATACATGTTTTCACCATACCATGCACCATTACCTTTATCAGGTGTTCTTCTTCCTTCAGGAATCCCTTATCATTAATTTTCAATAGCATTTTAAGCTAGCTTGCTCACCTGACCTACTGCTGAGTGATAGGTAGGTTAGGGAGAATGGGGCAATAAAGGAAAAGGTGGCAAATCCAGAGCTGTAGCCCTCCTCACATTCCAGGGTCCATACCCAAGGGTGAGTTTCCTCATTTCTCTTCTGCTAAAATACTTATTCCCTGACCATCAGTATACAGCTGAATGTATTAGTTGTATCTGCATAATGAAATTGTCTGCTCTGAAGTGTAGGACACCACTATAAAAACTTCTACCAACACATCAATTTTGAAATCCGTTCAGTGATTTTGTTTGTTTGTTTTGTTTCAGTTGATCGGTTGGTTTCTTTTTTGTTTTGTTTTGGCTTGGTTTTTTTCCCTGCTGACTAGAAAGAGCTATCTACTCAGGTGTTAATACAGACAGGTGATTCTCAGTATTCTTGGACTTGGTGTCTTCAGTAATTATTTTTACAGGGAAAAAATGTAGTAGATCTGCATTTTTCATTCTTTCTTGATTGTAAAAGAGATGTGAGAGCACCTTTTGACCAACACAAGTGGGATTTTCTGTGGTGTTCAAGGAGAGTCTTAAATTACATTGTTCAGTCACAGGTATGCTTTTTTTTATACGCTGAGACCAAAACCATCATAAACTTGCTTCTAATGATAATTTGTTGTCCTTAGCAAAAAAGGTTACAGGCTTGTTTTTTTTTTTTTTTTTTTTGATCAGTATAGTTAGATGTAGTAAGTATTCTACAGATACAGAGAGCAACAGTCTTTTAAGGTGACAGTTTGTTCTATTCTTCAAAAGACTACCTCTGTTGCGTTGATTATATGAGTCAGAAAGGATGAATCAATCAGAAGTCTTTACAGAATAACACTAAAAATGAAAAAAATGACTTTCTGGCTAACCCTTAGTTTCATTATAGTTTCATTATAGATGAAAGCCTGGGAAATAAAAGCTCTATCCTTTAAACAAAAAATAAATGCAGAGTTAATGCATCTTCTGTTCATAATATCCAAAGATTGCCTTAAAGTACACATCTAAAATAGGATTGTGGCTGTAGATTCATGCTTAGGAAGAAGCTTGCAGAAACATTGCTCCTTATCTTGGGTATTGTTTTTGTATGCAAGATGACGAAGGTGAAAGATGAGATAAAAAAAATAACAAAACCCAGCCTTCTGAGAAGGTCCATTTGTGGTTATGTAAGCAGGATTTTTTTGTCATGTTGATGGCAGTATGTTTGGTTGTGAAAGTTTAGTGAATGCAGGTGTGCAGAATAAGACCTTGAAAGAAACTTGTAATCTGGAAGGTCCTAACAAGGTTGCTTCATGTCGGAGTCTTGGTTTCTGTGAAAAGGATTTGACAGGTTCTTGTCAAGATCAACCCACTTACAGAGAGTGACTTTGGCCCTCTGGAAGGTTTTAGGTACTGTGAAAAATTTGATGAACTTCTGAGAAGACTGTAGGCAATGGGCATTTGACCAATATGGTAAAAAAAAAAAAAAAGGAAAATAAAAGGACAAGACTGAGCGAGGGCAAGAACTGCAGTGGAATTCTTTAAAAAAGAGGGACTGGGGTAAGGTGAGGTGGGAACAGGGGGTGGGGGGTGGAAAAGGAGGAAAAGAAGACTTCTTAGATAAGATCCACCACCCCTAAGTTTCCATGATGACCAATTACAGTGCCCCAACAGAAATCTGGCCAGTTCAGCATCCTGCGGCTTGGCAGCAGTGGGCTAGCCTGTCAGAGCAATGAAGTATTGCTGAACTGAAATTTGGCTGAACTGGGCTTCATTCAAGATATGTATTTGTTGATGCTGATTCATCTGTGACTCCCCCAAGCTTCAGTTCCCTTAACATCTGACATAATTATGAATAGAGCAGGGGAGAGAACTGTGATACCAAAACCTATTATGTTTAATAATAATTAATTATTAGTAGTACTTCAAAAACAAAAAGACAACAGCAAAGAAACCCTCGCTTTCACGTCTGTCATCCTTTGTAAATTTTAAGCTTATCAACCAAGTTTGCACTGTCCTTACTAATAGCGGAAATGCTCCCATGGTGATTTGACTTTGCTGTCTTGGGAATGCAAAGCGCCCCTTGCCAGTGGAATGCGGGCAAGAGAATCAGGGTTAGAGTGCACTGAAAAACGATAGCATCTCCCCTGCTGCAGGGTGAAAGCTCTCAGGCCACTCTCTGATCTGTAGAGGCAGCTGTTTCCAAAAGCAGAGAGAGATGATTTTCCTGAGCCATTAATGGGATCTTTTCAGTCTGATCACAGTTTCCATCTTCCCACTAATATATAAGGGACTCACTAATATATTACTTCTCAGGAAAGTATGAAGGAACTATAGAGAAATCTCTAGCAAGGATGACATAGTCATTTATATTATTAAGGTGAAGGGGGTGTAATGGCTGCTTTGAAGAACAGCATTCTGCACTTCATAGGTCATCATATTGAAATTGAAAAAAAAAAAAGAAGTGTTGTTGAGCTACATAATAAAAGTATCAAAATAACACAACATTTTATTTTTGCTCCTTACCTTGTCAGATCGTTTGCTATTAAAGCCAGGTAATGTTGCTTTGATATTGCCCTTAAAAGTTGTCTGCTTGATCTGCCAGTTTCTGAACACAGACTGATTAGTTTTCTTCCTAAATCTTGTGTGTATTCACAATTCCTATGCACAGTAATTCTGTTTCCCAACTTCTGGAAAGAGGGAAGAAAAAGAATATTCTATAGCAGAAACAAACGTTGTCTAAATTATCAAAGCTTGCCATTTTTTGCGAAATGATTTGCCAGTTTATGGTGGTATACTTAGTGAAGTTAGGCTTAAACGTAATTTAAAAGTATAATACTGATTTTTCCAATTTTGTTTATATACTTCAAAATATATATGTATACTTTACACATTTGTTGATGACTACTACCAGGCATCTTAGGTGGAAGCAAAAGGTTTCTTCAGGCCATCCAGTTCTTTACTGTGGCTACTCTCACTTTTCTGACTCAGAAAAAAACCTCTTTTGTATAGGTGGCAGTCAGTGTGTTACCTCTGGAACCATCAGACATTATCATCAGCTAACAGAAGTGTTTAAAACAACAGTCAAACATGGGAGGTTAGGCTAGCAGGGATGTATTTCCTGTACTATATTAATTCCTCAGTATTCCTGTTTATGAACCAGCACAAGCTCGGACCCACGCTGTGTGTCATTCCTTTCATAGTCCAGTGCTGACAGTAGCTTTAAGCTTGAACCACCAGTGCGTAGGGGTGGTTCCTCTTCTTGCTGGAGTTAGTAGAAGTAGCATTGGACCTCTCCTCATTGATCCAACACTAAATAAATGTATGGCAGCCTAGCAGAGTTTACAGTTGAGAGTTCTTTTTATTGTCACCTGTCTTCTAGAGCACAGGTTTCTGATTTGCTGGCTTCAAGAGTGTAGCCAGCTTGAGAAACTCTTGCCTTCCCAATGCCAGATGCTTCTTCCACCTGCACTATTTTGCTGTCCATTTCAAGGAGAATTGTTTTGTGAGGCTCAGGTCATTCAGGTTATAAATAACTTGACAAAGAAAGAAATGTCATCAGTCAGTTTTCTGCTCTGGCTCACTGCACAGCTCCACTTAAATTTCTTTTGGTAGAACCAAAGCACTGGAGAAGGAACAAGGCCCAAGCTCCTACACCTGGCAGCCACTTTGAATGAAATAATCTTTAAAGCACATGTTTACATAAGACGTTTGCTTTCTGTGAAGGAACTGGTGAGACTTCTAACTGTTCCCTAAAAGCTTCCCATTTTACCCTCAGTGGCTTTGGTGGGATATTTACTAACATAGAGGCTCTTTCAGGAGGTTATTTCTTTTACTTTTTTATAAGCGAGTCTTACCTTGAAACTTAACATCTAAAGCTATGGTAGGAGAGTGGGATTCATTTATAATCTTTACCCAAGAGGGCTAAATAGATAAATCTCTTTTAGAGTAACTTCATCTTGGATGTGCATAACATAATTACCAGGCCTTCCAAGTAGATGGACAGATGGGAAAATCTGAGCAATGAGATTTAAAAAAACCCAAAAAAACTAAAGGAAAATAATGCAATTAAACCCTTTTGTTCTCGCTCTCAAAAATGAATTTCAGTCACCTGTGTTTAGAACGGCTTTTTTTTTTCTCCTCTCTTCTGTATAATCTCATACACTATAGTAGAGATTATAGATTATATCCAGGCCTTGTCCAGCGCTTAGACAAATTACTCCCTATGTACGCTTGTCTCTCCTGGTCTGTGTTTCTAAGCTTGCTTGTGCAGCACTGTGCGTGATTCCAGTTTGCAAGAATTTCCTGTGACAGATACTCTGTGTTTGTGAAATTACATCGAAGTTTAGAAGGAATCAAATGAAGATGATGAATCTGAAAATCTAAAATGAACCTGAAGATTTTCAGTAGTTCCTCAAAGGAATATGCAAACTGTTCCTTCTTCTGAAATCAGCATCAAAAGTCTTAATAGAGAACAAAGTCTTGAAATGGGGGAAAAATGCATTTCGTGTGCAAAAGGCAGTCAGATACCCTAAGAAATACCTTATTCCTCTTTTTTTAGGTTCGTCCTTCAGTGGAAATAATGAAAGGGGAAACAGAGGCTGATTATTTCCTTTCATTACATTAGCCTTATAAATCAATGTTTTGTGGAATTACTACTTGATTCCACTGCAGATGGATAGTGCAACCTCCTGCCCAGAGGAGGGTTAATACAGCAGCCGCACTACAAATCTCCCTGCTCTGTAGTCAGGTTGATCCTGAACTGAACTGGTGTAATGTGTTGTGGGAAACTGATGTCTGTGTGCATCTTGCAGGCAGAGGAAGTTTAATTGTTTAAATATTTATGAAAAAAAAAGTGTTTATGATGTATAAGAGGTTCTTTGTTAGTGTTAACCAAGTGGCTTAGAGGGGAGGTTGGCAGAGACGTGTGATTTTCTGTCTGCAATGTTCAAGGCAGTATCTTACATTAAATGTTAGCAGTGTGTTCCAATCTTGGTGTCAGGACAGGAGGTGAAACTGGGTTATCTGGTGGTATTTCTTCTGAAACTTTATTGTGTCTCTGAGGTTCATTTCCTTGAAACAATATTATCCTTCTGAATTTGACCTGTTTGTGTTTCAGATGTGTACTTGCATTGGGGGTCTTTTCAGAAGAAAGCAAGGAATAAAGTATTTGAGAACAAATTTCATGCATTCTTAGACTGTTCAAGTCTTTTCTCTTCCAACAGTCATTATGTTACAGCCAGATCTGCCCATCTGCGAATTCTCAGTATGTACCTGCCTGAGTGCTTTGATTAAAAAAAAAAAAAAAAAAAAAAAACAGAGCCTGCTCTGGGAGAGGATAGTGGCATTTGTTTTCTGCTCTGGTCTTTTGTATGTCGTCTGTAGTGTCCAAAGCTCAAGCCAGCTTATAAATCCTAAAAGTTCATATGTATTTGATAGATGTAGGAACCTTTGGTTTGACAGCTATGGCCGTATCAAGGAGTTAACTTTCTAGTAAGACTGAACTTATTCGCCTGTTTCTACATGTTCTTCTGCACATTTGTACTTTGACCTGGTAGCATTGTGCTCATTAGCTCCATGTTACATTGCTTTTCCCCCTTTTTACTTCCTTCAAAGTACTTACTGTTCTTTAAGGTATCTGGGTACAAACTTTGGTAAGAGTTACTGGCAAGCATGCAAGCTGTTGCAGGGTAAAATGTCTTTGGCTAAGGATTAATTGCTAACTAGTTTTCCAATGTATTGGTAACAAGCCTTGTAACATAAGCTTATTTCTGTTTATTCAGATACCTAGAGTTCACAATCCTTAAACAATATCATGGGGTCAAGTTCACTGCATGAATCTTAGCAGATTCAAGTGATCTTAGCAGTAAAACCAGTTAAGCTGTTTTTTTTCTTTTTTCTTTTTTTTTTCTTTCTAGAAAGTTGATAGAAGCAAATTTTAATTGCACTGAGAGATAGACTTTAATGATTAAAATGCAATATGAACATAACCCACTATAAACCAGCTCGGTTGTGCTGCTTTAGGCTTTTTATATGAATAATTATCTTTGGTACCATCAGATATGTTTTATTTCACCATCACAGAATAACCGAGATAGGAGGGGACCTCTGGAGATGGTCTAGTCCAGTCCCCCTGCTCAAAGCATGGTCACCTGGAGCAGGTTGTTCAGAAACTCTTCTAATTGGTTTTTGAGTATCTCCAATAACGGAGAATTCACAACCTCTCAGGACAACTTGCTCCAGCATTTTAGCATCCTTAAAGTCTTGAATGGAAGTTCCTGCAATTCAATCTGTGCCAATCACCTCGTGTCCTTTCAGTGGACACTACTGACAAGAGTCTATCTCTATTTTCTTTACGGTAAATTGTCACATATGGAACCTCCACAGCAATAAAGATAATCCATCTGCCTGATGTCCTGGCTTTTGAGGGTATCCTAAAACAGCTAAGAAGAATTCTAGCTTCCTGGGCTGGCTTTAACAATTACACTAGAAAAGCAGAGATTAGGGAAGACGGTGTTTCTTATGGAACTGGAAGGATCCATGGTTACCATTAATGGCTGTCTGTGCTTTAGATTTCTCTTCTTTGTCAGAACAGGATAGTGTAAAATAACTTAGTACTTTTTTTTCTTTTCCTCAAGGTCATGTGCATATTTTGTTACGGTCTGTTTGTAACTATCTCAAACCCCAGAGCTGGAAGTGGCCTCACTCCAGACTGATGATTCACCAACAGTATCTCCCGCATCCCTATTTCTAAACTAGTTCATGTGTTCTTTTTTTTTCCTTAATGCAATCTTAATGAGGTTTCTGTGCAGTACTTTGTCAAACACAGTATTAAATACATCTATATTATTGCCTACAAAGCTGTCATTATCTGCTTGGTTTATTATAAAATACTTGATTTATTTTATTATCTGCTATAGTTTATTAAAAGCCCAGGACGAGAAAAAGAGACAAGGTTGGTCAACTGCAGTTTCAGTTCACTCCATCAGCCCTTGACAGCCATTATGCCAGGATGTGTCTTTTCTCTAGGTGACCTTTCTCAAACTGAACTTAAATTCTAATTTTCCATATCCACTATAATGTACGATGTTTTTGATTCACTTTCGAATGGAAGGAGGTGGCAGTGAAGTGAAAGAGGTGGCAACAGGAAGGTGAGAGGTAGCAACAGGAAAAATCCTTTCCCTTTCTCCACTCCAAATTAATTTGATTACAAAAAAAATTAGATTTAAAATATGTTTAGAGTCTAAGGGACTAAAATGGAGAAATGATGTTCACTAAAATGGCACTGGTGACTGTTGCTGGAACTCTGGTGGTGGCTGTGTGAAATCAAGTCCAAAATGTAGTGCATAAGTGTCAGTCCATATGTGTAAATTACTTAAAATACAATAATACTTGCAGAATTTTACGGCTTGGTACGAGGACTTTCCTACTGGAAAGTATTACTGCCCCTGCTTAGAAAAATCTGTGTCCATGTGTGTGTTTGAACATGTGGTGTCCTCTGTTTCACAGCTTATTAACATTGTGACATTAATTTTAACACTTTTAATGAGTTTTGTTTAAGCTCCATTCCAGTATGTGTAAAAAACAATGGAAGGTATGGAATGGTTCAGTCTTTTGTAGACACATACAGGTCCTACTGGCTAATTCATTTTGCTCGTTATAGATGTGTTCTGCTAAAACTCAGCAATTTGGAGACTTAACAAGATTTCTTGAAGATACTTCATAAATTCAGTCTGTTTAGGTTTGTGTAAATCCATTTCTTTATGTATGTCTTTATGCTATAAAAGTTTGTCCTTTAAGTGTTCCATCTGTCAGCGTTAACATTGCTTAAAAAAAGGTGATTTCGCTGTTGATGTAGGACCTACCATATGTGCATCCTTTGAACAGCAATGAAGCCAACTGTGATCCAAATGTGGCTCATGAGGTTCTCTGGAGGGAAATATGATGTGATCATGTAGTGGGACACCTTAAGCCTATGGTTGGCTTTATATTGCTATGATGTACCCTCAAATAACAGCTCTCTGGCGTTAATCAGACAGGCCTTGTGCAATCCTGAACTTGGCAACTGTTGTGCTTGCTGCACATGCATCTTGGCTCATAAAGACTCATGGTCAGTGTTTTGAGATGCTTTCACCTTGTACGAGGTGCCAGACACATTCTATTAATACACCTGTTCTATTTTTTTGGGACAAGATCCATAAATGTATTATAGAAATTCAGCAATAAGATGGAATTTGCAGTCAGACTCTTAAGATTAACCATATTTGTGGAGTCAGAGAAATAAGAATGTGACTAGATAACTGTTCACTGTTGGAGAGTTGATTAAAATTCATAGTCATAGTTCAGGTATTAATGTTGGGATAATATTCACATTTTCATGCTTCATAAAAACTGCATAAATATATGTATGTATATATATTGGACTATAGGATTTGCTCTTAAATCTTTACTTCTGTTTTTTAAAATGCTACTGTATGCTTCAAATAATATAACTGCAAAATGTTTTTCCATTATGTAAAAACCTTAACTGGTTCTTGGAACTGAGGACTTTTTTTCCTTTCCATGTAGCCCCTAGGCTTTTCATGTGCTTTTATTAACTTTTAAAAATTAAATGCTGCCTTTGGTTTTGAGCATCCTGGCTGGCTTCCATAGGAAGCCATTAACCTGTGGGAGAGCGTTTTTAATCTGCTGTGGTTTCTGCCATAGTAGGTGGCATGGTCTGTATTGTGAAAATTAAATATAATAACGTGATATGGTGTTGCATGGTTCATTGCAGTACATAGATGAACTACATATAGGGCCATCTAACTGGTTCCAGGCAAAATAAATTCCTGCTGTTTATCAGCAGTGTGGAAGGGCCCAGCATCTCTTCTCAAGCAGTATTCTTACCATGTGGGTAAGGAGCAGGACTTTGGTTTATTATACCTGAGTTAAAGTGATACTAGTTTAAGCACGGTGCTTTGCAGAGTGATCTTGTCGTCTCTTTGTCACTGTTTACTGATAAAAAATTATTTTGCCAGCACAAGTACAGGTCTCTGTAATGTTTCATAAAATATAAATCAGCAGCTATGAGCACGTAGCAGAGGGCATGAATGCTATGGAAGAAATATGTATGAAATTTACCTAGCTTGTTCTTACACAGTCTTTTTTTTTTTTTTCTTCCTTAGCACTGCTTTTTCTTCTTCCTTATTCTCCCTCTCACATGTTCCAGATTCTTGGCCCACAGTATTGCATCCCGATTATAATTTCTAATCTGAAAATTAAATGGCTTAGAGGCAGCAATTCAGTGCCCAGAGAGGGTAGTATGTCCAGATCATGTTGCAGAACAGAGCTTTTCGTATGCAGCAGAACTGTAGAACCAGAGGCTTGCGCAGGTTAAAAGGGACGTTGGGAGGTCTGCAGGCCGGGCTCCTGCTCACAGCAGGGTCACCAGCAACCTTAGGCTTTGCCTTGCTGAGTCTTGGAAAACTCCAGAGGTTCCCAGCACCTTCGTCAGTCTCCTGTAAACTTCTCTGTCAAGATGTACACACAGTGCATTGGAAGTAGATTGCTGTGCTTCTTTCTAATATTTAACATCCAAGAAAGCAGGCAAACCTTATTCAGTTCATATTACAAGTTTATGCAATTCAGATGACAGTTTAACCTTATATACTGTGGAGTTTCCTACTTTTTTGCAAATTGAATGAAGAGCAAGAATGAAGAAGTTTAAAAACTCTACAATATTCAGAATGTGAGTGATACTTCTAAAAATTCTTTCCCTGCAGAAGGAGAGTAAAACTGCAAAGTTACTATAAAGTTTATTCAGAGGAAATGTTCCAGCTTCCAACATTTCACAGAGTAAATAAAATTAAGTGAGAATTCAGATTAACATTTACTTTGAAGCACAGCTCAACTTTGAGATTAGTCTCGAGTGGTATTAATAATCAAGTAGCAAATAGAAGTAGAATTTGAAAAATGGTTACCTTTCTATTGTCTCACTACCATTGGTACATCATAATGTAGATTATACAAATATAAATGTAAAGCCATTAAAAACTGAATTTGAGATGTTGCATTTTCCTCAAAATCCTTCTGTCATTTCTCCATTGCTATGTCAAAGTTTCCGTACTGCAGAGGAGTTCTCATTACTCTCGATACTTTGGTAACCCTTTTACCGCTTGTGTAACAGGCGCAAATTGGACTGATCTCTTGAAGGGTTGTGTATTTCTAATCTGTCATTTCTAGCAGTTCTGGGTACCAGTTCTTTGCAGTTTTCTGCAGGGGAGAGGGAGAGGCTTTTTTTTTGTTTGCTTGTTTTTTAATCTCTACTAAGTCTCCAAGAAAAGCATTAACACCGTCGCACGATTGAAAAGGTGTGTTTTCGAGGTGGACCAGAACTGCAAAATGAGGATTTGGCTATCTAACACAAGATGTTTTTTGTGTATCTAGAATTTTACGTTGCCACTGTAAAGCAATTGGTATCACTTGTAAAGTTTGAATCTTAAAGGAGATCCACTGTTTGGCTTGCTCTTTTTTGCTTGATAGCTGGATGCACGCTTAAATTACTTTTGTGCTCTTGAAAAAAAATCAGGTGGTTACTTCTGTTTTCCAAAGCACTGACATCTTCAAAGGTTATTTGTATATTTTGAAATATCTTCCTTTCTTATGTGCTATCGTTTTCCCTCGAACGCTGGTTGGCTCCAAGATGTGGCTTCTAATCCTTGGTGCTTGTGTGTGGAATGTGCTGGTGTTTCCAAAGCTTGGACTATAGCAGCCTCTGCATTGTGGGCAGAGCTGTGCAACGTTGGCTTGTGATTTTTGTCCCTTTCTCTCAGTTATTTGTGAGGAAGAAGTGAGCCCAATCTGATCTCAGGAAGTGTTGGATTATACCTTTCATGACAGCTGTTTCTTGAAATGTATATTTCCTAGTATGTGTTACTATTTTAATGTAATCTTCCAAATATTTTCCTGAAATGCCTAATTCAGATTTGCCAGGAATCCCTTCCAAATAAGATCCCCTGGTTTTGGTGTATGGTGGTAAGTTTTTAGAAGGGTAACAGTTCTCCCTCCTTTGGTCAAGATGCTTACCAAAAAAACAACAAAAAAGGTGGACTCACCCATTCATCTCTCATATTTCTCTCATATATTGTGACGTCGAGTGCACATGCACATACACACACACACACAGAGGGCAGTTCTGAGATCCAGGGTCATGGTTCAAATGTTTGTGCTGTACTGATCCATAGCTGTATTTTGTTGCTTGGGGGACTGACGGGAAGGGTGTGTGGTTTGTTCTGGAGGAGTATTAATGACATATCTGCCCTTTTTTGCATTGTGGATGGTGGCTGCAGCAAACCTGCATGCAAGAAAAATCATGCAGCAATGTGCAAGGGTTGGATCAGTGAGTGTAAGGTGACACTTTCAGGGTCTGAATCAGGCATTCGTCACTGGCATAGCAGCACTCGTGGCCTCTACTGTACTCGTCAAACAAAACGTCAGGGACAGCGGTGCCCGTCAGTCAGCCATGGTAAACCACCAGCAGCTGGAATTTGTTCTCTGTTGGAACTCTGCAAGCTCCGATGTGGGTCTAATCCCATCTTTATTTACCATTTCACTTGCAGTCTTTGCAGATCACGGCATGCTGAGTGGTTGGGAAGTTACAGAAAGTGCCAAGATAGTGTTTTAGTCTATATATAGGAGTGTATACATATATACACACATGCACGTACGTACTTCAGACACCTGAAGATCCATTTGAGCTATATTTCAGCCTTCTGTTTCTTCCTTGTGTAGAAAGAACATCAATAATTAAATTAGGTTGGTTATAGAAAGAACATCAATAATTAGATTGACTTACTCATTTTAATTCACTTTATTAATTTAATTATTTTTAATTTAAGTGTACTTTGCATTAGCAAGCAATAGCAAAGTAAATAATGGATTTTAACTTTGCTTTGAATTTGTACTTACAAGCACAAAAAAAAAACTTTAAAAAAGTTGCTGTTTGCTGTTTTATAGCATCAGAAAAAATGTTGATTTCCAATTAAATCCTTGATAATTAATCAGGTGTTATTTTCATACTTCCATGCTCAAATCTGGGCATTACACTTTTTATTTCATGCAAGTTTGTGATTTAATATGTTTGCTATGCTCTGAGCTTTCTAGGTTTGCACACATGAAAACCAATACTTTTTTTTTCTTCTTCTTAGGCAATTATTAACTTAAAGTTTATTCAACTTCTGTTTTGGTTGAAATTAAAAAAAAAGCAAAATCAATATTTCAAGTTAGCTTTGCTTGGGAAATTTAAGTCATCGGCAATATAAGAAAGAAAATAACAAGGCATGTTTTGAAGCAAGCTGCCTAGCAAGTAGCAGAAGGACTATCTATCATTCAGTGAATTGGAAACTAACTGCAAGCAGAGTCTTTTAGATGTGAGAGGCTGATAGCTGCTCATTCGCTTTTCTCATCACTGGCTGAAGGAAAATGATACTATTTCCTTAGACACTTTAAACATTGACTTTGTTAAAATGAACTGCACAAACAAAAACTGAGATACTGTTCCCTCTATAGATATACAAAAGAAAATGGCTATCAAAAGCTGATTTTAACACTCTATCCTATTCTGTTGCCAGGTGGTCTTCTGGAGACTGTATTCTGAAAAATGTCTCAATTTAATTAGACTTAATTGCAAATATATACTAGTATAATGTGATTTTTAAATTAATTTCAATTAATAGCTTGAACTAAGCCCAAACCTTAGCATTGGTTGCTGTTATTTAAAATGCAGTATTGAAGATTTTTGTAAATGTATTTGACTGCTTTTAAAAATGACATTTTAAAATCGCTTTTAACTACTCTCTGTTTTGATAAAAAAGGAAATTCCTTAAAATAGAGTAACCACATGCTACTTTGGGGCCTGAATTTCAACACAGAACTCTACAAATGAGTGTGTTAGATTAACATAATGTACGTTTACTCACAACAAAAACTTTAATCTATCACAATTATGTGATTAAGATTGTTCAGCCTGGAAGAAGGCTGAGAGGGGACCTGTTCAGGGTATATAAGTACCTCAAGGGAGGCAGTGAGGAGGATGGTGCTGGTCTCTTTTCAGTGGTGGCCACAGACAGAACTAGAGGAAATGGCCACAAACTGAAGCACCAAAAGTTCCACAGGAACTTAAGGAAAAATTTCTTGACAGTGAGGGTGACAGAGCACTGGAACAGGCTGCCCAGAGGGGTTGTGGAGTCTCCTTCTCTGGAGATCTTCAAAACCCGCTTGGACGCAGTCCTGTGCCACGTGCTCTAGGTGACCCTGCGTTGCAGAAGGGTTGGACTAGATGATCTCTGGAGATTCCTTCCAACCTTAAGCATTCTGTGATCCTATGATTTCTGAAGTTTTATTTTATCCTGTTGTGCTGATGAGAAAACAGAGAATCAAACTCTTTGGTAGAATTTGGTCTTTCTGTAACTTTTCCTCCAAATATTCAAGAGCCTTTTCTTCACCTCTGTTTCAGCAAGCATATGGCTAAGCCAACGTGACATCTTGCTGTCTCTGGGAGGTGGGCTTGCCTAGGGTTTCTTCTGTTGCCTGAAGGAGATGAAGTTTCTAAAACAAGACCAAGAGGTGTGGGGGTGATCAGAGCTGCCTAGGTCTGTTAGCAAGGGGAAGTGAAAAGGGGCGACAGTCTTTGTGGAGGCAGGGTTCTCACTTGCTTCCCTGAAGGGAATACGCGAACATGAATATTGAAGGCAACACAGTTACTGCCCCATTCCCAACCCCTTCTTTCCTGGGCCTTTGAAATAAAATCTGCTAATGTGGAGTAGGAAACCGGTTTAAGTGCAGAAGCAGAGGTTAATTTTTATGTGCTCAGACTGAGGCAGCCACCATTCTGTCTAGCATTAGCATAAAATTACTTTGCTCTGTAGCAGGGAACAAGCAGAAAACCTTTATTTATTTCTTTATTTAAGAGACTGATTCTGCAGAGACCTCTGTAAGGCTCTGATCTGCAAAATGATCTGTAAAAGCTACACACTGCCTGCAGGCAGAAGGAAACATCCACTACAACATGTATCTTCATCTTCTAACGGCTCAGGTTTTGAAATGAGGAGATGATCACTTACCAGCTTTTATGTGTGAAGTAAAAGTACCTGCACAGAGAAAATCTAATGGCTGGTACATTGTACTCATATGTTTTAATATATGTGAGGGGGTTGCCATCGTGATGGAGAGAGATGTGCATCTCGGGGAAGAACATGACTGGCAAAAACTTCATTTATTCTCTCCCTTCCATCTCAGCCATTTGCGTGAAAATGGATCATACACAGTGATGCATCATTACTGTTACCTCTCTGTGTGACTCGCTGAGCCATATATAGCAGCTCTTCTTTTGAGGAGAATTCGTATTCAGAGCAAGTAGCATGTGAAAGCAAATATTAAATGCCAGACTGTTATCTCGCTATTGTATTAGAATTTCTTTAGTGGCAGATAAAAATGTAGCATGGCTTGAATAGTAATGCTCATTTGTATTAAATGGGTACTGTCAGACTAAAAATCCTCCTTAGTTTTCTCCTGATTTTATGTTCTTATTTTCATAGTATTTATCTCTGTTTGGGCAATGAGAAAGTGTTCATTGCCCTAGCAAAATGTGGATATTTCAGTACTTGGATTGCTGGCAATGTAAGGTAGAAGGGGGCTTTTGGAGCATAGTTTTGCCTTTTGAGGTTTCCGTCATTTTAAAGTTCTCTTCCTTGAATTACCTCATTATTTCCAAAACCTTTTCTCTCTTTTTTTTTCTCTCTCTTTTTTTTTTTTTTAATTTGCTTACCGTTGAGTTGAAAAGAAACCGCTTGTGAAATCCAAATATGGCTCATGAGGTTGAGACCTTTTAAGATTCTTCTGTCCTCCTTTTAGAAAGATTGACTTTCTACAATACCAACTGCATCCTCCCTCCATATTTTTGCATTCATTTAATACCTTGAAATTTAGACTTTCTTGCCAAGAAAGCCTAGCCAAGGCTTTCATCAGGACTTCAGTGCTGCAGGGGTCAGTGTTCAGCTCCGTATCCCCAGATGAACTCTTGCCTGAGAATTCAGGGATCTGTTTTTCTGTGCTTTTTTTAGCCAATGCCTCTTTTGTTCCATACACCCTTCCATAGTAAAGTACCACATTGCTTACGTCGCATTTGGGTTGACTCAGCTTTGCTTTAAAACTGCACTGGAGGTTTCTAAATATGCAATAGGAGCTTTCTTGCTGTTTTATAACACTGATAACGTATTTGAAAAGAAGTGCTATTGAAATAACTATTCCTGTGTTTTGTTCCAGGTCTTGGGCTTTGAAGTTGATACAGTGAACTCTGTCCAGTTTTCAAACCACACAGGTAAAATATTTACGTGTATCTTAAGGCACCACTTCATGCATACTTGGCTCTTACCAACACGTGACTAGCCTCATCACATGACAGTTGGAAAGGAGCTCTGTCTTCCAGTTTTTACTCTCACTTTCCCAGGAATAGGACAGAGGTGTAATTTTCATGTACTGATCCAGGTCTCGCAGAGGTTGGGAGGTTTGGATGAAGGTGAGACATGACACGAGTCTGTTCTGTTAATAGGTAACGGAAGTGGCTCAGGCAGTGAATTAACATGTGTCCAGCCATCCACACAGACAGCTCTGTGAGCAGGGCGCTCTCTGGAATTCCCTTGCAACAAGTGGGGTTCCTAATCACACTACCAACCCCAAGCAGCAGAGGAACAGAGGTAGATGCAATGCTCTTTGTGCCCACACATGGCACCAGTAATTGTCTTAAAACTACCTTAGGGGCCGACGTGGTGATAAAACACCTGGGATCCGTTTTGCTTGGTTTTGGAACCTGAGTATGACACGCTCGCAGCACGCTTTGAGACCTCTTCGCACTCACAGTGCTAGAGAACTTTTTTCTTCAAAGGAAAGTTTTTGAAATTTATGTTTATTTTAATAATGCTTTTCACCCATAAAGGTGCTCCTAGTGACCTGCTCTTCTTGAATAAGTAGCGATGTACTTCCTTTTTCAGGCTGGTGGCAAGAGGGATCTTTAAAATAGAAAATCCAGGAACACATCTTGGAAAAGAGCAAAAATAATTTCTGACCAAAAGAAAAAAAAAAAAAAGATATCTTCCTGGAGTCAAAAGTATAGTTTTGTTAGTCACCTGATAATTTTTTTGGAACCAAGAGTGGGCCCAGCAGCCTTTCTCAAAAGATTAAAGCGTTTTCCTACCATGGAGCAGGGTTCAGAGTCAGCAGGGGTTCATCCTGAGAAGAAGAAATAAAAGTTTCACGGGCACCTAAAAAGCAGATTAAAGTCTGCTTGTTAAAAGCACTGAAGTAATAATTAAACAAAAGGCACGGGTGTTTCCTGGATAAGGCAAAGAAGCTGCTTATTCTGTTTGTAACTTCTTGGCACAGCACAATGCTTTTAAACTTGATTTGCATTTCTTTAATATGTTTAGCTTTGGAGTTGAAGATTTTATTTGTTTAGCTTTTGATTACTGGGTAAAAGAGTTGTGATAGCTAGAAATGAAGCAACATGCTCACCTGAAATAATTAAGTGATCAAAATAAATAAGGGGTTTTTCTTTTCCTGGTCTTGAGTTTCAAGGACAAATGAAAAATGTAGGGTCTTTGAGCTAAATAGACTTTTTAGTGGCCCATAAACTGAATGCATCTGAAGGCATACAAATTACAAAAACGGGGATGTTTTTAGTAGTATCGTATCTGGGGAAGGGGTACCATAACCTTGTGCAAAGGTTGGCTGACAGTAAAGATAGCAGAAGGAACAATAATTTGGTAATACTTTTTTCATAAGGTGGCCTAAATAGACATTCCAAAAATCATAAAAATAATATGAGGATTTACAAGACATTACATACTTGGAGCTTTTATTTTGCCTGGTATTTTGCTTCGTAGTCACATTATCCTTGTTTGTTCGTTTTCTGTTAATCTTGATTGTCTTAAGTAAGTATATTAAAATGAGAAGGTCATTGCAGAATCTCGTGATTTTGGAAAGCAGAGCTTTCAGAAAAAAAAAATTCAACTATTACAGCTGTTCTAGTAACAGTTTGGCACGTGGCAGAAGTAACTATAGAAGGAGGTTGTATTTAGGAATGTTGATCAAGTAGCTGAGGGAGGAGGGAATGGAAGAAGATTCCTTTCTATGAGAGCTAGCTTTTGACCACTGCATTATTTCCATTAAATCCTATCGACTCTTCCCTAAATTGAGGGATACAAATCCAGTCGTCCTTGCGGCTCCTGTCTGCATTGGCACGTAGGAACAAACACTGCTGACTTTGTGTGGAGCCCTGCCCGGCGTCGGCGCCTGCCTTGCCATCAGCATGGGCTGCACTGCGCATCGGTGTGCGTGCAGCCTGTGCTCCTTGGGCAGTAATGAACCCTGGCCTGGCAGCAGCGTTGGGCTCAGCACTGCAGGACCCAAGACACAGAATCACAGAGTCACGGACTGGTTGAGGCTGGAAGGGACCTCTAGAGATCATCCAGTCCAACCCCTCTGCTCCAGCAGGGACACCCAGAGCACGTGGCACAGGGTCACATCCAGGCGGGTTTGGAAGATCTCCAGAGAAGGAGACTCCATGACCTTTCTGGACAGCCTGTTCCAGCGCTGGATGAAACGTGCTGGATAAAACGGAGTCAGTAACTGTTGTTGTTCCTAGAAGAATAAGAACTTCCCAGAAATCTCTCTGCTGCCTGGTCATGATTGAAGCTGAAGGGCAAACTTAGGTTTCCTAGCCTAGGTGTGAACTCTGGTTTATAAAAGAACAATACCTGCCAGAGGGGATGGGTGGCAAAGCGTGTCTGAGGAGTTTTGCACATGGATTGCTTTCTTTCTACCTCCCCTTCTTTAAACTTGATCTTTTCAGCAACAGTTAAAATGCAAGAAGAATTAATGACTAACAGTCCTTTTTAATAAATCCCCGTTGCTACTTTTTTCCTTTTTTTTTTGGTACTGTCCCTACATCAGCAAGATAGCACTGGCCTATTTCTGCTGATTCCCGCTCAGAAAATTCATCTTTCTTTAGATACTGATAATCCTAAAATCCTGAAAATGTATTTCAAATCGATACCTCGTAGGAGAACATTTTGCCATCTTCCTTGCTGAGGAGCATTTAGTCTGTGATTAGAGTGACTCAGTCTTGAATGGAGTCGTGCTTCATCTACAAATAAAAGAAGCAGTCATATAACCGACAGAGATTCTGTGGATTTTATTCTATTTGATTTTACTGTCTTGTTTGCAAAGCATTGCATATTCTGATACGCAAAAAATACAAGTCTAGATTTTTATTTTTTGTTTCTACAGTTGTTGGTTTGGAGGGGGCATTTATGATTAAGTGTATTTGAATTTTTGTTCTTAATTGGTAGATTAATTTATGGTAAGCAGATAATGTGCTTACTTTGCCATGTGAATCATACCTTTGAAACTGTTCCAGAACAAATTGCTGCCTTTTTTTTTTTTTTTTTTAGTAAAGCACTTTTGATTTCCACTTAGTAGGTGTGTAGTGGGTGGTTGGGTTGGCTGCTACGTCTGATATGAGAAATTCTAATTCTGCTTCTTTGATCCGATTCTTTGCAGCCTGCCTCCCCCAGCCATTAACACCTGCGATGTCAACTGTGAAACACAGTGAGGCAGGGGCAAACGGAAAAATCCCTGCTCGTGCCTAGCAGTGCTTACATTTTACTCCCACATTGCCCAGCTGTAAATCCTTCAGTTCTCCAGTTTCTGTCTTGGAGACTTTGGTAGTGCATTTCTGGGTTTCGTTTAAGCCCTCCGGAGATCTGAGGGTTGAGAAATGTTGGCCCAGGAATCGTTCAGACCAGGTTGTATATAGAATCATAGAATGCTTAGGGTTGGAAGGGACCTCTAGAGATCATCTAGTCCAACCCCCCTGCACACACAGGGTCACCTAGAGCACGTGGCACAGGACTGCATCCAAGCGGGTTTTGAAGATCTCCAGAGAAGGAGACTCCACAACCTCTCTGGGCAGCCTGTTCCAGTGCTCTGTCACCCTCACTGTTAAGAAATTTTTCCTTAAGTTCCTAGGGAATTTTTGGTGTTTCAGTTTCCGGCCATTTCCTCTAGTCCTATCAGTGGCCACCACTGAAAAGAGACCAGCACCGTCCTCTGCACTCCCTCCCTTGAGGTATTTATATACACTGATTAGATCCCCTCTCAGCCTTCTCTTCTCCAGGCTGAACAGGCCCAGCTCTTTCAGTCTCTCCTCATAGGGCAGATGTTCCAGGCCCCTGATCATCCTTGTGGCCCTGCGCTGGACTCTCTCCAGCAGCTCCACATCCCTCTTGTACTGTGGAGCCCAGAACTGGACACAATACTCCAGATGCGGCCTCACTAGGGCTGAGTAGAGGGGCAAGATCACCTCCCTCGACCTGATGGAGATGCTCTTCTTAATGCACCCCAGGATCCCATTGGCCTTCTTGGCCACAAGAGCACACTGCTGCCTCATGGTCAAAGAATTGCATGAGGTTTTTCACCGCCCAGTTGTCCAGTCTGTCCAGGTCCCTCTGGATGGCAGCGCAGCCCTCTGGGGTATCGGCTACTCCTCCCAGTTTCGTGTCATCAGCAAACTTGCTGAGGGAGCACTCTGTGCCTTCATCCAGGTCATTGATGAATAAATTGGACAGGACTGGACCAAGGACTGACCCCTGGGGGACCCCGCTAGCTACAGGCCTCCAACTAGACTCTGCACCGCTGATCACCACTCTCTGGGCTCTGCCATCCAGCCAGTTCCTAATCCACCTCACTGTGCACTCATCTATCCCACACTTCCGGAGCTTGCCCAGGAGGATGTTGTGAGGGACGGTGTCAAAAGCCTTGGTGAAGTCGAGATAGACGACATCCACCGCTCTCCCCTCGTCTATCCAGCCGGTCATTTCATCATAGAAGGCTATCAGGTTAGTCAGGCAAGATTTCCGCTTGGTGAATCCATGCTGACTACTCTTGAGCACCTTCTTGTCCTCCATGTGCTTGGAGACAACGGCCAGTATGAGCCGTTGCCTGCCAGGGTTTGTGTGGGAATGTTGTGGCACAGCTGGGACCAGATTGATCATGTGCCTTAAACACAGGATCTTTTCTCCTTTCTCCTGTCCAAAAAGCTTAGCTACTGAAGCCACTCAATATATTTTTCCAGGGAGCACCACAGGGGAAGCTCACACCTTGCAACACTTTGTCTTGGGTTGGAAAACAGAGGACTCTGGATAATAATTCCAGCCATATTCTGGGTTTTTCTCAAAGGCAGATGGACTCGAGCATGTAAAGACCACTAAGTCGCTTTGGTTTCAGGACTATGCAGTGGCTTTTTCATATTGCAGTGTCCATCTGGATTTTTAGTGGACCTCTATGAGTGCCTTTTGCAAGAATCCCTCTTCCTCGTTCCTAGGGCCTGAAGGCAGCAGTGCTTTGGTTAGCGAAGTCCTTTTTAAACATGAGCAACTGTCATCTTCCATTCCTCAACAAAAGTTGGTTTTTTTGGCCCAAAGCTCCACCAGGAGATTGGGATAAATCTAGCGCCATAGGGTTTGGTCCTCTTGTTCATTATATTACATGGAGATTCCGTGGGGAAAGGACATGGGGTGATTTCTACCTCGCTGCCAGTTGTGATTTTGGTTGTTACTCAGCTCCGCTTCAGAGAAGTCACAGTTCCTGGCAGATCCAGTGAGGGCTTTTCCCCCGTCTTCACTTTGCATAACTGGGCTTCCCTTCAGGCTTCCAGAGGGTTATGTTCCTCCAGCTGTTATTTTCACCCGTTACCAGGTGGTAAAGAGAGCCCCTGGGGGGCTGTTCCTGTGGAGCTTGCACTGTGGAGTCTCCCTGCTCAGGCAGCAGGTTATCAGGCCCGAGCAAAGATGGGCCCCTGCCCCACATGTTGTTTAGGTTCTTGTTCCTCCCCCTCCGAACTTCAGCAGTTCCACATGGTGAAGGGCTGCTCTTTTGTTGGCTAAGCTGCATTTTGGGTGAGAACTGCCCTCCCCTGGTGCGCTCGTTGAGTTTACACGAGCGTGGGAACAGATGAAGCCTTTCCCATGATTTTCACTCACGTAAACACTGGAATAGAAAGGACTGTGGTGCATCCCAAGACGGGCTGGCTCCGCAGAGCTCGTCCAAGGAGAGGTTTGGATGAAAAGGGGGGCATATGTGTTAAATAAGCCAAGTGCTTGAGTCCGTCAGAGTTAAGCTTGAAGTCAGACGTGTGTGCCTCGGTGCTGGGCAGTGCCAGTTTGAACCTCATCGTATTCTGAACGGGGCTACAGTCCCTGCAGGGGAATCCCTCGT
This sequence comes from Tinamus guttatus, assembly GCF_059628265.1. Classification (NCBI taxonomy): domain Eukaryota; kingdom Metazoa; phylum Chordata; class Aves; order Tinamiformes; family Tinamidae; genus Tinamus; species Tinamus guttatus. Next base: position 1,994,156 of record NW_028288918.1, read on the forward strand.
TTCGTCTGTTTCTTAGCACGTACCTTTTAGAAAATCTTCACGAAGGAGGGACTCCCCGTGGCGGATGTGAGTCGGTCCCTTAGCCAGCTGGCAGGGCGCAGTGTTTCAGAGGCTCGGCCTCTGTGAGATGAGGGGAACAAAATGATCCATCTGTTCTCCCAACTGTGGGTGTATTTGCTTTTCTAAGAAAGAAGACTGAAAAATGTACTTATCCCAGGCTCTAGGCACCTTTTGGCAGCTATTCTAATAACATAGTTTAAAGCCCTAATCAAAGCCAACAGTGTTTATCACAGAATTGTCTAACTCCAAGGGAAGAAATTAAAACAAACAAATACCAGTGTCTCCTCTCAGGGGTGGTCTGGAACAAGATCTCTCATGTAATATCCTAATTAAAGTTATATATATTTAAATTTATTTTTTAAGCACTGCCTAAAATTCTGCCCCTTACCCTGAGAGTTGGCGCCCTTGGAATCTGGCCTGTTGTCTGCTGAAACAAGTTCTGCTTCTCCCAGCAACTTCATCTTCCATCCACTTCTCAGCCAAGAATTTGTGCTTATAATTCCTAGAGATCATTTCAAGGATAACAGTGTGTTGATATTTTGTGTTACAGTATGAGTCCTTTGTACCCGTTTACCTCCTCCAGGATCCTCAGCATTACAAACAGGCTATTTTTGGAAGATAGTCTGTCAGATGAAGGTGGCGATGGTGAAAGGATATCCCATGACAATGTTCTGCCGTGGGCCCAAATTTCATGACATGCAGGACTCGGGGAAAGCTGTACATGCCAAGGGGTGCGTCACTGCAGCCTGCTTGTGTTGAGACAGGCTGGCCCACAACACTGTTTTCTTGCCAGTTAAATTTAGGCTCTGAATTGCTGCATAGTATAGGTTTATGGTTGGAAATGAAGCTTGTCATTTAGGAGACAGTTTCTCATTTACAGTGTAAAATAGCAAAAATAGATATTCTGACACCCTCCCCCCAGGAAGACTAAAATATATGGCTGTCTTGTGTCAGCAGTTTCTCCAGAAAAGGATTAGTTCTGAGGGCTCCCTGGGGAAACTTGCAAGAGTGTCTGTGTGCACTGCACTTAGTTTGCTGCTAAATGGAGAAGCTGAAATTGCAGAGTAGTCCTGCTAATTCCCTTGGGAGCCAGAGGTGCTCGGGAAAGCTGCCCATGTAACTGTGCCGCTGCTGGCAGCTCTCATTCAGCAGCCTTGTTTTAGGGGGGAGGAGGGAGAACTGGTGCTCATGTCCCATCCTCTCCCGCCAAGTGTGACCCTAGGCAGAAAAAACAGCTCTTGAAAAATGATCTACCCTTTATTTTGCAGGCTATGCCCACTGGAAGGGCCAGGTGCTAAATTCAGATGAACTCCATGAGCTGTATGAAGGACTCAAGCTGAACAATGTCAACCAGTACGACTACGTGCTCACAGGTAGGAGCTGCTTCCCTGGGCGTTCCCATGACACGTGCTCAAGAACCACATCCTTCCTTCTTCCAAACCGAGCCATGGTATTCTTAAGATCCTCCTACGATTTCAGTTGGATATTATGGAAATAGGGATTAGTAGCCAGACCGGGTTGAATTCACAGCTTCAGCTGTGGATTCACAGCTTCAACTGTGAAACTTCAAGTTTAGGAAAGTGCTTTATACACAGGGAAAACTTTGTTTGTATGGCTCTGGGATTATGACCCAAAGCAGTCATCCTGTCATGGAGGGGTATGGTCTGTCTGAAGATTTATTTTTCTTTCTGTTTCAGGGAATCTCCCTAAAGTAAAGATGATAATAAATTGCAACTAAACTCAGCTTAGGTTAAAAAATTAATTTCACTAGAGTTGGGATCAACGTGACTGAGATATTGGGAAAAAAAAAGTCTTTTTTGCTGAAAAGAAGTCATATAGAGGAAATTTCCAGGAAAGATATGTTGTACTGTTGATGTTTAGAGGAGGTCTCAGTATGCAAAATTTGTAAATAATGTTTGATTATTCTTTTTGATGACACTTTGATTTTTTATTTTATTTTACTCTTAACTCTTGGAAAATGCCCCATTTCCTTTGCTATTACTATCTTGTCTCTACAAAATGGATATAAGAAATGCAAAATTGAAGAAGAAAATTGAAACCTTCAACAAAGAAATTTTCAAGGAAAAAAGTTGAAATATTGAAGTGCATTTTGAAATGTGTTATGTCTCTGTACATAGGTTGCAGTGTGAAGACCTCAATCAGATTGGCCTTTATTCAATATAGATAAAAGGAGTGGTCAGGAATGGTAATAATTTCTTAAAACTGATTAACTTAAACTTTCTTAAAAAAAGAAGAAAGGAAAGAGTTCTGCATAAGGTTTTTGAAATACTACTGTTAAAATGTTAATCATACTGAGTGTTGTTTTCTTGGCCAGTCTGTCAGGGCAGATCATTTTAAACAAAAGTATTTGCTTGGCTGTTTTTCGCCAATTGTCAGCATTTTGTGGACATAGGACAAAGTGTTACGGCCAAAAATCGTGAAAGCTTTCTCCATTTTCTGTCAATATCTAAAAATTAAATATTTTTTTGAATTTAAAAATATCCCTAAAATATTTTTCATTTTTATTTCCAGTCTGACAGCTTGAAGAAACTACATTGCTAAAAAGAGTAATATTAAATAAAGTTAAAAAAAGAATTAGTAGTTAGTAAGTATATCTTATTTATATAATATAAGTGAATGCAGAAATACAACAACAGAAGATAAGTAGCTAAATGAATAAACACATCAATAAGAAATGAAAAATAAAACAGTTGCAGTGGTAGCACTGTTGTTAGGGTCTTGGGGAGTAATGAAATGTATTTTCAGCTTGCTTTACTGCTACGGATAAAAAGGAGAGTTTTATTGGTATGTCAGACATTGCTCTAAACTGTTGACGATTAATTGTCCTCTTCTATTAATGTGTTGGTATCACCACCGTTAATAATAAACCTGCTTCTAGCCTCTCTCTGTGAGAGATATGTATGGATTTTAAAGCATTTCTTGTTTGTAATGTGATAAATAGAGCTGATTCAGACTGGTGAAGAAAAGGAGTGCTTTCAGCCTGACTTTTTTTATGTATGCCTTCAAGTATTTTGAAATTTATGAGCACTTCTTCCACAAGGTGCTTAGTAAATCGATTTTTGAGGTTGAATTTGTAGGTGAGAAAGCACCTGTCTGGATTTATCTTTCACCTACTTATTACTGAATGAAATACTAAAATTCCTTTGCTCTAGAAATGCATTATTCCAGAGAATAAGAAGTAGGCAACCTTTCTATCCAATTAAAAAAAAGAAAAACTTTCATGAAAATTTACTGTAAAAAGGTCATTTTTTTCCTCTTTCTCTCCCCTGAAGGGTATACAAGGGACACATCGTTTCTTGCAATGGTGGTGGATATTGTCCAGGAGTTGAAGCAGCAGAACTCTAACCTAGTGTATGGTAAGCATACGAATTACAGTCTTTTCTGCTTTAATGTTATATATGCCCGTTGTTTACATTGTTCAGCACTGTCTTGACAGTCCTTAGCATTTCTGATTCAGCAGACCTCAGCAGAGAGTGAAAATGACAGTGAAATTTCAGTTCAGCATTGCTCAAGTGTTGAGAGTGTCATTCATTTATTACCTTTTTCATTTTATGCTTTTCAGTATGTTCCTTGCCTTATGTCAGCCAAAGGAGAAGGTACTTTAAGGAGTATCAAAGAATGTCCTGTGAAATCCCCTCTGGCTGCTGCTGTTTGTAGTTCAGCAGTGGAGCCTGGAAGTGCTGGTCACTGAATCCTCTAAGTCAGACAAAAGCAGAGTAGGCTCCTCTGTACTGCCCTGCCAGGGTTTCTAGTTAAATCCCAGAAAATAATATCCTACTATGCCTTAAGGTTGAAAAATCGGAAAAAATAGCTTAAAGTCAGAGGGTTGTTTTGCTTGTATGTTTTTTTCAGATTCTGGTTTCTGTGTTGTGATCGCCCAGAAGTGCTCAAAGAGCAACCAACTGCAACAGCCACCGTCATGTCAGGCTTAAAGCATGAGAAAGGATTCCCATCTTTTATTCCTGACTCTGAGCATGCCAGGATTTTCTGCTTCACAAGTGTAGGCGTGAATTGAGCAAAACTTAGAGAATGAAGAGCAGAGTTTGTGGGGATTTGCAGTGGGTAAAGAACTGTGAGTGGTGGTTTAAGCCTCGCATGCTCAGGTTGGGTCAAACCACGTCGTCAGGAAGTGTCTGGAATAATTCACTGCATATTGTGATATCAGATTTATGGCAGTTAGCAAAGTATAGTTCTCATTCTGAAAATGTAATAAAGATATCTTCATGAGTCTATTTTTTTATTGCCTTTTTAAACCTGTATCAAAACCGTTGTGTTCCCAGGTTCTTCAGAGCCCTGTGCCAGTAAGTGAAAGCTAGAAACTATACAGTCTATGAACAGAAACATCTAGCGTAGAAGTAGTTAGATGGTGAGAATGGAACTGGGCTTGTGATACTCTTTGTACTTAATAAACAGATTATGTTGTATGGAAAATGCTTTAAAAAAAGTGAAAATGAACAACTCTCTTGTGACCCATAGAAACTTTCCTAAATACGGACTGGGCATTAATTAGATACCTTGGATTTTTTGTTCATTTAGAAAGAAAACTGAACTCTTTTAACAGAATGAACAATACTCCTGTCTAATACAAGGCGAGGCCACTTTCAGTCCTGCTTTGAAACTGAGAGCACTAAGAATATGCTATTTATGTTATTTATGACTGTGAACCTGTGCCAAATCTGTGCGTGTTAATATTGTTGTGACAAGTATGAGCTTAAGAAAATCCTGGCCAAACTGCGGGTTTCATAATACGTGTAATTTTGTTCCTTCACAAATACGTCCATGTATCTTCCCCCATATTAATGCTCCAGAGTTTTGGGTTGAGCAATGGAAGGGAAAGCTCTCGGCCTCTTTCATAACAAGAGCCCCTTCCCTCCCAGCATCCGACATAACAGCTAGGAAGGAGAGGGTGAGCACAACCCTCTGACACTTGTTTAAGACACTTGCCCTACTCTTTCAGCACTGCCAACCAAAAATGGCGCATTGCTGGTTGCGTATGCTGCAAGCTGCATGAGTACATAAGCTATCCGGGGACAAGGCTGTAACACATCCACCTCTGTTACTTGCACCTTTTAATCCCCTGGGGTCTCTGTGATTGCTCCCCATTTCTAAAGCTAGATTCCCTCTCTGTTGCAGTGTGTGATCCAGTGATGGGTGACAAATGGAAAGGAGAAGGTTCTATGGTGAGTACTTACTGCTGGGCTTCTCTATACAGGCAACATATACTGTGCAAAGGTGTATAAAGTTTAAAGATTTTTTTTTTTTTTAATACCAAAACTAAGCTACTTTACCTCGGTGTGGGTTTGGAACCCATCATCACTTTTATACTGTAGTACTTGCATTTGGATGAGTTTAGTATTTAGGTGGAATGAATGAGGGCTGCATAGCTCTGGGACTTGTATTTAATGCTCTGCTGAGACAACAAATAATACAGACCTTGAGAGCAGGAAAATACCCTCCAGCTCCCCACTCTGTTGCTCACTGGGGCTTTCTCATCTTCCGTCAAGAGGGCTGTTTTGGCAGGAAGCCTTTCTCGCACTGCCAGGGAGCCTGTGAATTGACCTGCCGCTTGAACCTCAATGGAGATGACTTAACTTCATGTGAGATCCAACAGCTGTTAGGAACTGGGCTCTCCTCTGTGACAGAAAGGTTGTGTGTGCCAAGACCAGACTGCAAACAGACAAAGAAGCATTCATTTTTAAGCAAAATTGGCCAATAATTCTAATATAAAAAATGCAGAGGGGGAAGATATCGACCAAAATGATATTTTATGTAGTCTTCTGCTTTGGTTTGTCAAGCTCTATGAATTACTCTTGTCCTTGTACCTTCTTATAGCTTACCTGCTCATAAAACACATACCATAAAATGACAGTTAGGGATAAATTTATCATCGTGCTTGTGTTCTTGTTCATTCAGTTTATATCTAGTGCAATATTTACTGTCCTTGGAGATTCTTAACAAGGCAGAGATGTAGCAGGTGCCGAGTCGCCTTGCAAAGCTTTGGCTTTTAGGAGAAGTCATAACCCTGGGCCTACACCAATGGCTGTAGGATGGAAGGCTGGATAGATAGAAAGGGAGGAGAAAATATTGCCATGTAGCCCCCCACTCATTTCTATTGTAAAATTACTGTTCTATTCATTATTAAATATCTTAACTTACATGTGCACGTGTGTTGCATTTCTGCCTAAAGACAGTGTCCCTGTGGTGCCATCTCTTCCCCATGACTGCATTGCTGTGTTCAGTGTGAGCATGGTGGGTGTTGCAGGAGCACCTTGTGGTCAGCGCTGCAGTGAGCTTCAATCTGTTGCTGATTTAATCGCAGGGGAAGGCAGGAACATGCCTGCAGATTTGCACATGGACACGTACACCTTGCACTAAGTAGCATGTCAGCCTAACAGAGAAAATGAAGTATAAATGAAGTAGCAATTGTGATTTAGCATACAAGATGCTGAAGAATATTGGCTACTAGTTAGCAATGAACTTTCAAAATGCAGTTTGTTAAATGGAATTACAGCAGGTCTGAGGAAGATTATGGTTGGACTCGATCTTGAAGGTCTTTTCCAACCATAAGGATTCGTCATTCCAAGATGACATGAGTCCTGTGCCTACTGAATGGGAATGCCTAGCTATGCTCCACTGCATGACAAAAGAGCTGATACTCGCCACTATCCTTTTAAACTTTGTTTGAGACTGAAGAACATAGAGACTGAGAGGCTCTCACTATATCTCACTGCATGGCACCTGCTGCGACAATCAGTCTGCCTTTGCTCATGGGCCACAGCTGGCTCAAGAAGATGGTGTAGAATTGGTACAGGAAAGAAGGGAGTTAGGGAGGTAGAGTGGCACTTAGGGTAGGCAAGTTATGCTTCCACATCTGATACAGCTGCTGACATTAGATTCTGTTTCTTTTCCCCTCTTAGTATGTGCCAAAGGATCTTCTCCCTGTCTACAGAGACAAAGTTGTTCCTGTTGCTGATATAATTACTCCTAATCAGTTTGAGGCCGAGTAAGTATTTCTTCCGATTTTTGTATCCATAGCTGAGACTCTTTGTTCAGGAGCTCGTCTGCCCCTAAAAGGGTGGGCAGCCACACATGGGAGATGGAGAGAAGATACTTTTGAGGTAATTTTATGATGCAGAGATCTCTGCAATAGGCAGGACTGTATAAATCTGTGTGAGAAGCACTGTGTGTTTGTGCCCATAACTTTTTTAAAGAAAGACAGTGGTCTGGTACAGCAAACTACTTCATGTAGCTAACAGATTACTAAGAATATTTTTGTGTAGACTGAACTTTCATCCTTTCAAAGATCAAACAAAGCTGTGATTACCTGGAGTCTTTTTCATTCTCAGGTTACTCACTGGTAGAAAGATTCACACAGAAAAAGAAGCTTTAGAGGTAAGTAGGTGAAGGATGTGCAAGATCTCTGTCCATATTTTTGCCTACAGTCTTGCAGGTTGCTGCTATCCTTTCTCTTCATTCGTTATTAAAGCTGTGCATTCCATGCACAAAATACTTTTTATTCTGAAGAAATGACTTGAAGGAGCTACAAGTGAATGCACCACAGTGAAAATGATGAGTAAGGTCACTATGAGGTTGTCTTCTGAAGTGTGAGATGGGCACACACGGCACTGATTGTGGTGAAAACCCCAGGTGACATTCAGAGAGGCCGTGCAACTAAAACGTGTGCGAGTGGCTCCCTCTGCTGCCCGCATGGGGTTATGCGATTGCAACGCTGTGTCTGTTACTCGCTCTCCCAAAAGGGCTGCTTGCAAAGCAGAGAGCTTGCCAGTAAGCTCGGACAAGGATTGAATGGATGGACTCTCAATTCTATTCCTAGAGCCTGCAGGTGTTTTGTTTTAACTCCTAGAAGATGAGACCTGGGTTGCAAAAGGAGAGCACAAATGAGAAAACAGGCTTGGAGCAATGGCTTTTGGGTGCTTCCTGGTAAAAGGCAGACAGATGCACAGTGATAGTGCTGCCAGCTGCTGTCCTCACTGCTGCTGCATGATGATAGAGAGGCTGCAAATGTACTATGTCAAGGTGCAAGGATATACCCTTTTACACAAAATGAATAAATGTGAAAAGCTACAGATCCTGGTAATGAAGCAAATGGGAACGTGGTTCTATGGATATATCAAGAAGACTGAACTCTTTGTTTCAGTGATTGTGGTCAGGTGCTTTCATAAGGGGCTGACGTGATTTCTTCCTGTTTGCTTTTGAGCTTCAAAGGAACACAAAGTCTCTGGACAAACAGCAGCTGCAGTGGCACCCGGGAGAGTAGCTCAGTTCTATCAGCCTTAATATTTGTTTTTCCACAAAAAAAAAAAAAAAAAAAAAAGAAAAAAACAGTTCCAAAAGGTCTCTATTTTATTTTTTTCTCTCTTTCTCCAGTTTTATGTTCCCACACTGTGGTGGAGCAAGGGAGAAGCACATGGTGCTTCATGCTACTAGCTGCTCAGTTCTGCTCTTGTCAGTTCTGCTTTTCCTCTCCATACCAGTAGAACCACAAGCCTCAGTACAACAGTCCTTCCGCTGATAGCTGAGAAGCCACTAGTTTTAGGTTTGTGCAGCTGCAAACATGAGTTGGATGTGTTAAACAATTTTACAAGTCAGTTATCTGCCAGTCTGCATGACTCATGCATGCAGGCTCTTATCTCTGATGGATTTTTAAATATCTCTCTAAAACAAATGGAATCTTGTTTAGGAAGAGAAACATTTTTAAAGTAGTTGCTGTGTCTGTCTCTCTAGCTGCGTGGCACAGATTAGTATGTCATTCTAAATAATAGTCCATGCTGGAAACTTGTCCTCTTCAGAATGGGTAGAAATTTTGCTGTTGATTTACATGCTGGTACATTTTGATTCGTTGCTTGAGCAAGACTAAAGATGACAGTGTAGTTGTCTAAAATAAAATTAAATATGATCTAATATTAATGTAGAAGGGGCTGAATGCTGCAAGTAGAAATTGCAGTGATCCCTGGTGAATTTCCATCAAGAAGTGAAACTGAGCTTACTGTATCTTCACAGAGAGATTATGTAAGCATCTGCAGATGGACTTACTTTTAAAATCTAATCTGCATCTGTGCAAAGAGATCTCACGGCTGAAGAAACTTTGAGGCTTAAACAATAAAGAAAGGCAATAAAGAATTAAAAATGACAGAAGTAAACCCTTATCATTTAGCTGCTCATGAGTCATAGCTAGGCTAAGAGGATTTTTAATTAAACCTTTCTGGGAGAATTAATATTTTATCTGTGTTTTATGCTAAACCTATTATTAAAGTCATCCTTTCTACTGTGTAGTCAAAAGCACTTTTGTAGCAATCAGTTGTGATGCCAGAAGCTGGGTATCAGTGGTTTCCTCAGGTGAGGAACATGCAGAGAGGATTACCTGTGTGTAATTTACAGATGAAATTTGGGGTTTGAACAAAATGAGAGGGGAAGATTGAGACAGACATCCTCCTGCCTCTGACTGGAGCTCTTTAAACTCATTGTTTTCACTAATTCTTAAAGAAGGTGATCATGTTAACATTTTGTGACCTGGATTTATTGTCTCTCTAGCAGTTGTTTCAAGATGTCAGTCAGATGCTTGTATCTGTGTATTTGTTTTCTACTTCTCATGCTAAAAGTTTCTGAAAAAAGTGGTGTAGACAGAAATTCTCATCACAACTGAAAGTGGAGTTTTCTTTTCAAATAAACATCCAAGGATAGTTAAAATGGAGATGGTGGCAGATTAAAATATATATGTAGATATTAAAGACCATTGTTTTTATTCTTATATTTCAAATGAATTTCCTCTAATTCTAATAAATTTTTGAGGATGGATCTTTTTCTTTGCAAAAAGCCTCAGATTTTTGTCAAAAATCCTCAAAAGTACAAATGATTTAAGGTTTCATTAACACCTCTTGCAATCACTGATTCCTGTCGTTTTGCACATGGAAAGGTAATGGATATGCTGCATGCCATGGGACCAGAGACTGTGGTGATCACAAGCTCAGATCTACAGGGTCCTTTAGGAAACGACTACCTAATTGCACTGGGAAGCCACAGGAAAAGTAAGTCATGAACTCCATTATTGAGATGTCCTTTTTTAAACCTGTTTGTGCTTTCAGTTCCTTCGAGAAGCAGTGGCTTCATCAGACCCATCTGTAATGCATGGAAGCAGCCCATCTAAGTGAAATTCTTCTGCAGTACTGTCAGGGAGCATGAAGAGCAGGGCTGTTCCGTGAGGAAAGGGGAGCTAGACGTTGAGGGAGACCACAGCACAGGCAGAGGACTGCCCTCACTGACAGGACACAGGTCTGTAGATCCAATCAGGGTGAGCAGAGAGGGGAAGGTGATGACCAACAGGTCCCACTGATAGTCCACTGATATCAAACAAGGTGACAACAGACAAATCAGGTCAAGGTCGGGCTGGGAAGTCCAGGCAACGAGGCAGGACAGCAGGGCTAGGCGCAGCTTTGCCCACAGCATAGCCTAGGTAAGCACAGCTGGGCCTGAGCTGCTGTGCAGCCTCTGGGGCAGAGGGTGCGTGGGTGCACGTCCCACGTGAGGCTAGGCAGGGCAGTCACAGCCCCTGTGAAAGGCCCAGACAAGCTGTTGGTGTATTAAACAGAAAATTTGGGTACGCTAGGGGCTTGGATGATCTTACAAAAAATTACCCTGTCTTATTAACAGATTGTTCGTACTCTGGTAGTTTATAGCTTGACCTTCAGCTAATTCCTTATATGCCTTTCTATATTGCCACCAAGATCGTATAATAGTAGAATCATTGGTTGTAAAAGACCTTCAAGATCATCAAGTCCCAGCTGTAAGCCCATCCCCACCGTGGCTGCTAAACCTTGTCCCAAAGTGCCTCATCCACACGTTTCTTGAGCGCTGCCAGGGACAGTGACTCCACCGCTTCCCTGGGCAGCCTGTTCCAGGGCTCCCCACTCTTTCTGTGCAGAAATTTCTCCTAATATCCAACGTGAACCTCCTCTGGCGCAGCTTGAGGCCATTTCCTCTTGTCCTATGGATAGTTATTCTGGAGAAGAGATTGACCCCCGCCTCACTACAGCCTCCTTTCAGGTAGTTGTAGAGAGCAATGAGGTCTCCCTTGAGCCTCCTCCAGTGTAAACAGCCCCAGCTCCCTCAGCTGCTCCTCACAAGGTCTGTGCTTCAGCCCCTGCACCCTCCTTTGGACATGCTCCAGCACATCCATGTCTTTCTTGTAGTGAGGGGCCCAAAACTGAACACAGGGTTCGAGGTGCAGCCTAGATTGATATGTGTTTCGGCTGTCACAGATTGCTTTCATCTGAAAAGGGCATATTCAGGTGGGAAACTGACTTTCTTGCTCACCTGTGTGGTATACCTAAACATTTGTATTACCAATGTGATAGAAACACAGGCATCGTGTTCTAGACTGCTGAGAGAAATGTGTGTTTAATGCAGGTTCTACTAGGAACCTTCTTAGCACTTAGGACATGTCAAGTCTGGAACAAGTCATGGCACATGGATTAGATATTCTCTGCTGATGTCCACTGCTGCTGTTGTGTCTCCATACAACCTAGACATACTCCAGGTTCTGATTTGGGATGCCCCGTCTAGGATTCAGCAGGCTGCATAAATAGGTGTTTTCAGGGTAAGCTGCCACTGATGGATGTATAGGTGAAAAACGGTAGGCCGTATCTCAGTCCTCTATAAGAAGGAACGTACCAGTTGCCTCCTCCCTCTTAGTGCCCAGTATGAAGTTGTGAAGCCTTTCCCAGCTTGGCAAATGGCTGGGAAGTTACGCGTTCTGAAGGAACTGGAGGACTTACAGTCCTCCTTAGGATCTTTAAGTTCCAACATAGCATTGTGAATGTGACAATCATTTTTAAACATTGGTAAATGTTATTGTATGAGTTGCTGTATCTGTTACTTAACTGTCTGTCTGTGTTGTAGCTAAAGCAGATGGCACCAAGGTGACACAGAGAATTCGAGTGGAGTCTCCAAAAGTGGATGCTGACTTTGTTGGAACAGGAGACTTATTTGCAGCTATGCTTTTGGCATGGACACACAAGCATCCAAACAATTTGAAGGTGTGGAAGAGGTTATTCATCTGTCTGCAAATCTGGACTATGTTCCTATTTTATTAATTTTACTCTGTGACATTACTTAAGACTCTCTTCTTGCCCCTATTTTTTTTTCCTCCTTGTAAGGAGGAGAAAAAAATCTTCTTGCCACAACATTTTAGATTGTATAAGCTTGGGTGACTGCACTTGAGTTATACCTTGTGCAATCTTTTTGTCTATAATATACTGCAGTGTATATATATGTACTGTAAATATATAGGATAAATGTACTTTGTAGTTTTGCCAAATAAGACATTCTTCTCTCCCTCTCCAGTGAAAGACTGAATGTACTTTGTTCCTAATACCTGTTCTGGGAGAATTAAGAGATTCTAAAACTTTTTCTTTCCCAAATCCTGTTACAGTTTGGCTTTATTGGTTTGAAGAAAATAAGTAATGATCTCTCTTTGCTCTTCTGTTCAGTCATACTGGCCACTTAATGATAATATTTCAAAAACACTGCTGCTAAACTGGGTTGCTGAAGTGTTATTAAAAATCTAAGTATGTTCTGTTAATGCACAGGTGGCGTGTGAAAAGACTGTGTCAGCCATGCAGCATGTTCTGCAAAGGACCATTACGAGTGCAAAAGGTAATTCATTTAAACCTTCTTCACAAACTTCCTCTGTGTTGATTTGCAGCAGTTGGAGAGCTTTCTGTTTCCTGATTAAAGGTCCTCCTCACTGTGGAGGCAGTTGGGAAGAATTTAGAGAATTCAGAGAGTGAAAGCTAGGTAGTGGATCCTTACTGTGTCTTCCAGTCCTGTTCTTGACAACACCAGACAGAAGATGTCACTGTTCGGCTTATATTTGGACTACAGTAGCGGTGAGATTTCTGTTCAAAGCAGTGGTGGAAGAATGCACGGAAATGCTGAGTTTGACTGCAGAAGAGCCTCTGTTTTCAGTATAACATGCTCACTGTTAGTGTATGTGTTTAGACTTGAGAGGAGTTTATAAAGTAAGAATAAACAGAAGTGTATTTGCTGTGTGAACGGAGGGGGAACATTTGTCCTCTCTTTGCTTTGATTTGCCAACCTCTTAAAACTTCAAGGGAGACCCAGAAGGGAACTCTTGGAGCTCTCTGTCATTTTCTAACTGATAACAGAGCTGTGTTACTTTTCTGGAGAAAGGTGCTAGGCAGGGGTGATGGGCAATTACAGTGCTGATCTGTCTTCGATCTTACAGCCTCGTGCAGGAATAAGGCAGGTGGGGAAATGGAAAAAAAAAGAAAAAGGGGATAACAGAACAATGTAACTTGTTTGTTTTTATACTGCTCTTTTTACTGATGTTTTGATGTCATCTTTTTAGCACAAGCTGGAGGAAACAAACCAAACTCAGCCCAGCTGGAATTGAGAATGGTCCAAAGCAAAAAGGACATAGAAAACCCAGACATCATAGTGAAAGCTGCTGTGTTATAAAGGCTGTATGTCTCCAATAACGCACAATGTATCAATGTCCTCATTTCTTTCCTGTAAATTGTAATATTTGCCTTAGATCTGTGACAAAAACCTGATTTTCATGAAATAGTGCCCAGCATAAGCAGATATCCACTCTCAAATATATGTGCTGGCCTTGTTGAGTTTTAAAAACAAAACAGAGTTGGTGTGCATTAAAGCATATTCCCAGGTATCAAAATGGCTGTCAAATTCACTTAGTCTGTGTATTACCCTGGGCAAGAAAATACAATGTTCCTGCCTTGCCAAAGACTTTAGATGTGAATTTGCTAATAGAATGTTTGACTGACTGGAGAATATATTTCAAGATGGCATCTAGTGCCAATGGAGGTGGCGATGTGCTCCTGTTTCCTGGAGATATCTGGTTACTTACTCTGGTATTCAGTATCTCAGGCACTATGAAACTAAGCAGGGTTAAAACTACACACAAAGTTCTGGTTGTGTGTAAGGAGTACTTTCGAGATGCTTAGCATTTAAGCGCTCTGAAGTGACCTTGAGGTGTCATTCATGTTGCTGATAACTGCTCCTGTTTCTTGTTTGTGAACAGTTACATAGCTTTAGTTCTTACAGGTACTTGCTGCTTATTTCTAATGTCCACAGGTACCCACCTCACGTTTCTCCTGAAAGTCTGCTCCAGAAACTTCTTCATTAATAAGGTAGAAGATCGTAGTCCTACCTCTGAGGCCAGGTTTGCTTCTTTGTTCAGCTTTTAAGTGAAGGCAGATGTTCTTCAAGGACAAAAGATAAAGCAGCTCCTGCTCTGAAGCTGATTCCCCTAGCGTGCTCTCCATGGGTAGCTGCATTTACAAGCTGGTTAGGGCACTTCCACTTAGCCTTAGTGAGCACAGTTGGTGAACTCATCACTGGAGCCACCTGTGGTGAAGCTAATGTGTGTGGCTGAGTATGTTGCGTACACTTGCCAAATGCCATGAACCAGGCAAAACTGGTGTGTCCGTCATGTAATTCTCTACAACCCATGCTGACTGGAGTTTGCAGAAGTGCATTATTATTAATCTTTGAACAAATTCTAATTTCCAAATTCTGCCTCTTAAGGCTTTAAGATGAGATTACCGCTTTCAGTGGGTTGCATATCCCAGCCAAGCATCATACCGGTAGGTGGTAGGTATGTGCTTGGCCACTTCCGGCTGACCTCAGTGTAGGAGTGACCGTACGGACAGTTCTTGCTTCTCCCAAGATGAGATCTAGTGTGGTGTTAAACCCAAACTGAGTTGCTGAGCTGCATTTATCTTTGGCAGTGTTTTTCTTGGCTTACCTGACTGTGTTCAGGAACTTTGCTCTGGGGTGTCTCCCAGATACCTTTCTTGCACATTCCTCATCTTGCATGCCTAAATGATAGGCAGTGTCACTTGCATAGCTTGGAGTCCCCCGAAGAACTGGATGTGCCACAGTAGTTTTCACTCATGCCATCATTTTTGTGGACTTTCTGTAAAAAAATCACTTATTGGAAAAGCGGTTTATCCATACGGTTATTTTTTTTTTGTCTGGGCAGTTTTTTTATAGAGTAAGATTTCCTCATTAATACACATCTGAAACCTTGATTTTAAGTATCTCTAAAACAAATGACATTTAAGAGGTGAACGCATTTTGCAGTTAATAGACAAATTTTCAGCTTTCATTTTCAGTAACTAATAACAATTATTGCCTCTTGCAATAGAGTGCCATTTGGCATTAAAGTGAGAAAAACATTATTTTGACTTGAGAATTTTAAGAAAAACATGACTCTGTTGCCACAGTTTATAGTAACCACTGCCATAAAATAACTCTAGCAATAATTGTGGTGATGTGAGCAGAGATTAGCAATCAGTAGGAAAGATGAGCTGATATCCAGTGTACAAAAAGAGGTGAGATCTTATCAATGCGTATAAATATCTGATGAGAGTGAGTAACGAAGATGGAGCCAGCCTTCTCAGTGGTGCCTTGTGAAAGGGCAAGAGGCAATGGGCACAAATTGAAATATCAGAAAAAAATATTGTAGGAGTGATTAAACCCTGCAACAGGTTTTTCAGAAAGGTTGTGGAGTCTCCATCCTTGAAGATACTCAGAAGCTGTCAGGACACGATCCTGGGCAATGTGCTGTAGGTGACCCTGCTCGAGCAAGGGAGGGTGGACTAGATGATCATCAGAGACCCCTAAACCATAGGTATTCTGTGAAGAACATGTAACTTTTTTTTTTCCGCAGCATTACATTTTTAATTTGATGCAGGCTTTTTTTTTTTCTTCCTGAGACAACTTCAAGATAGCTAAGAAATAGCTATGTATTAATAAATTGCCATGTATTTTTAGATAAGCTTTTTGCTATGACATTTGCACAGGGAGAACAGTTGCCTTTTTTGAGCCAGTTGCTTTCAGCAAAAATATTTAAATACTGCAGCTGGAGATGCATTTCAACAGTTGAGCATTTTAACTATTTCTAGCACTGATTACATAAGTGCTGCACACCATATTCCAAACATGAGTTTGTTTATTTTTTTAAATGTAGGCCATTTCATGTTGAAATGAACAATCCCCACCACCCACTGGGGAGGAGGGATCAGCAGACTGAACTTCCTTGGCCATATGTGGCAGGGGCCTGTAATTGCCTTGGCAGCAGGAAGGGAGGCCAAACGCTGAGGCCTCTACCGTGCCCCTCAGTTTGCCAAGAGGTACGTGAGCCCTCGGAGCAGTTCACAGGCAGGAAAGGACATTTGCTTTCCTAAGTCCCCTTGCTCCAGTGCAGCTCAGAGCCTGGCCGAGGGCCTCATGGCTCTTGGCATGTTCTCTGACATAAAGAAGCTTTGATATCAGAGACTTAAATCGTAGTCAATCGGGATATTGCCATAAAGCAATGTGTGGGATGCTTGCCAGAGCAGCTTACAGCTGTCAGGTGTGATGTCTTCCCTTTGCTGCAAAGGAGGAGGAACCACTCCAGTACTTTCCAACTCCCGGGGATCTGTGACATAGCCCTATGCTGTAAGGGATGGATACAAGATTAAAGAGCCAGCTTCAGGAGCTTCAAACAAACAAAACAGAATTGCAGAAGTTTGTATTTCTGCACTGGCTGTATTCTGTAGCACGTGGCTGCTAGTAGCCAGTCTTTTGCTGAAGTCTCTGAGAGCTGCTTATATGGTATTTGTTTTAAACTCCCACTGACCTGCTCTCAATTAGGTCAGGTCTATGCATTCAAGCCAAGATTTGGGCTTAATATCTCTTACCTGGAAGAACAACCATCAAAAGAGAAGCTGTAGCTAACTTTTTGTAGTCATAACATGCTAGCATAGGTATTTTTGAATGTCAGAGTATACATACATAATATCTAGATACATTTTTATAGATTCAGAGTTATACAGCACTTTTTCGTAATGTTTGCGGAACAAAATTCATAGTCCTAACACAGTCATATCCAGTGCTTCTTTATGCCCTCATCCCCTGCTGTAATACCTGTAAAGGTTCCAGGTTGTTACTGTATTTCTGTGCTGCTGAAAAGGGTTTCAGGATCAGGTAGCTGCCCGTTATTTAAGGGAGTGAAGGAAATGTAGCAGCATTGTGTGATCTACTTGCCCTTGGGCTAAACCAACTGAGGTCCCAGTTGACTGCAGAAGAACAAGCACTTGAGGACAGAAAGTTGTGTCTAGAACTAAAACCCTTCCCAACAGCCCCGAATGTTTCTGTAACCTGCTAGTCCAGAGCCCTTTGGCCATCAGGCTCCTGTGTTTCAGGACCGCCACCTTCGCTGCTTGTGTGCAGTCGACTGGGCCACCACGCTTTCTCTGCGCTCGCTAGGAGTAATTTGTGCTGAATCCCTTTTTTTCGGGAAGGACCTACCCCGTGTACGTGATCAGCCATTTTGATTACTGCAAGGGCCCTCGTTTGTGGAGCCACTCTGCCAGACGGACCAAAATTCATGTAAAATGATCAGCTCTTATCCTGGGCCTAGGTATAGTCATTATGTGCTTAAAGCTCCCATTCACCTCCACGGGAGACACGTGCATAGACATGTGCTAAAGTCAACACTGTTCACGCTTGGCATAAACACTTCAGAAATCAACAGGAAAATTGTCAGTTTAAATATTTGTTTGATGATTTACATGGTAAATGAAAGAAATCTATGATCAACATGCTATATAAAAGAACTGAAGGACCAAGGTTTCTACCTACTTATACTGCCTTGTTGAGTATCTTATATGTATCTTGATTAGATGATGTTAATTTGTCTGAGTCTGTTATGGTGATTGTTTTATCTATTTTATTTTAAAATATGTGGCAAGGAAGATTGTAATAAAAGTATCTAAATGTAATATACCGTGCACATAGAGATTGTTAGATCCTATTTTTGAATATGTTGACCATTTCAGAATTACCAGAACAGTTTAGTAGTGTTGCTGAGTAAAGTGGATGTAATTAAAGGTTTTCTTAGGTGTATCCTAGCATAGAAGCTGGGTAGTTAATAGAAGAACTTGCATTTGTACACTGTAATCATCCCTGTATAGTGCAGTAGGTGTGTGGAAGGGAATAACATCTTTGTCTTCTGATTTTTTTTTTTTTTGAAGAAGTAGTTTCATGGGAAGACCACTGCAGGAGTTTTGCACCACTGCTGCTCTACTTGCATGTGTAGGACCTATCTGTGCTTTGCTGTTGATTCCTGCAGAAAAGGTGAGCAGAGAAGCTTGCAGTGAGAACCCCAGTGCATTTGCAGGTCTGATCTATTTGCAGCATTCAGCTTCAGTATCCTTCCCAGGGTAATTTTTACCTCCTTGCCTAGCTTAGAGCATGCAAGACTACAGCGGGAGGCGGCTGCTCCTGCGTGTGAGAGCAAGCGCTTCTGTCACTACTCCGCATGTGAGAGGCAAAGCCAGTTTTGCAGGAGGACCAGAGCACGTATTCAGTTTGGTGATAGCTCTGGTAACTGCAAGAAGTACTATGCCAGTGTGGTTGTGCCCCCAGAGAAGTTCAGTTTATAATTATACCAAAGAAAAACAGCTCTGAAGTGAAAGGTCTTTCCCATTTAAATAATGCTATTAGAAGCTGAGGTAGGAAGGATGCAAATTTTGGTCACCTTGAAGACAAAACATTTCTTCATAAATTAAAAAAAAATTCTTTTTTATCATATTGTAGCTTCATTGGTTCATTGATTAGTCAATCATTAAGCCCCCAATAAAATCACAGGATAAGATAATCCAGAAAACATCTGTATTTTTAAAAAAGTGTTTGTTTTTCATCATCGAGAGTTAACTGCTGAACAGTTTTGTAGCCCACTATAGTTATAAAACATGTCAGTTTTAGGCAATGTGACAACCACAGAAACTAAGCTTTGAAACACTTGGGCACAGTCCTGCAAATCTCTCTTCTGTTCTAAATAAATAAGTAAGCCAATGAGTTTATATAGTCCTCCAGGAGAAGATTTCAGGTAACTTAAGATCCACGTGGTTCAGATCAGAAGCCTGACCTAAACTGTCAGAGAAGGGCTTTGAATGCAGGATCCGAGGGGCCAGCTCTTGAGCTGCCTTTTCGTGGTTCGTGTGGAGTCAGGACAGACTCCAGGAGGGGAGGAAAGGGGCAGAGTTTCGGAGAGCTTTACCAGGAAACCAGGCGCCAGCCCCAAAGCCAGCGGCCTCCGACAGCTCCAGCAGCAATGAGTCTCGAGGCAAGGGGCATGTCTGAAATAAGCGTGCTCTGAAGTAGGCCTGCGTTCCCGGCTTAGTGCCTCTGTGACACGAGTAGCAGGAGTAAATACAGAAAATAGTTGGCAGAGTAGTGAATAAGGCCGCACATTATTGAGAGGGAGAGAAGCAGCACTATGAGAAGGCTGTGCCATACGTTACCACTGAGATCCCGTGTAGTCCTCGCGTATTGCCCATGTGGTTGCTTTGCTATTTAGAAAACTTTGTGCATAGAGGACTGTACTATATGTACTCTGTGTGTGTATGTGTGTGTGTGTGTCGAAGCTTTATTTGCAACGTGGTGGGGGTGGGAGACAGAATTTGGGGGCTGGCTGTGGAGGCCTTCGGAAAGGTCCTAAAGAATTATATTTTTATAGATTGTGCTGAAGCTTTGGGTCCCAGCCACATGTAGCCTTTTCTTCCAGAGAAATAAAATGTTATGGGAAGAGCGCGAGGTGGCTGTAACGTAGTAGGGATGGTACAAACAAACCCCACCAGCCCAGGACAGATTAAAATAACTTAATAAAAGATGCCTTTATAAGTAATATTTTTTTAGTGCTAAACTGTTTAAACAAAGAAATATTTATGAGCAAACTTTCTATGTACTTCAAGTTTGTGTGGTGCTTTGTACTGACTAGGTGGACCTGTTAAATGTTTACATATCTTAATAATTGTCCTTGAGACGTATATAGTAATTCAGTGAATTTTATGCCAGAAAAAAAACAACAAAGTTCTGTGTAATAGCAAATTATTTAATTTCTAATGAAATTGTAGTGTTTATGTATTTTCTGGTTGGCAATTACAAAATGTATTCTTTCTGCAGCAAGGCTTAAATACTTGATTGTGGAGAGGCAGTAGGATGGTAGAGAATACTATTTAAAAGAAAACCCTAAATATTGCTACCTTATCCATTATAAAATAAGGTAAGTTATGACATAAGCCTAAAACTCTGATTTTTGCTTTAGAGTAAGATACCAAACTGCTATGGGCAGGCTAAAAATACATCACAGGTTTGTTTCTGTGTTTGCTTAGATAGGTGTGGAAGATCCTACAGATGCTTAATAGCAACATAACAGTGAACAGTGAATAAACAAGCTTAGAGAATAGAACAGGACTAATTTTTACCTGTTATATGAAGTAGATCAAGCTAACTTCATGGCTTGTGCTGAGTCAATGTGCAATAGTAGATGAGTAGGGTAAATGGGAGAAAATGTCAGCTGTAATAATATGAAGGATCTAGGGAGAATGATGTGAATTTAAATTCAATAGATACATCACCTGGCTTTCAGAAGAGCTGAGTTACCAGCAAAAATCCCATTCAGTCAGAATGTAAGTTGTCAGCATGTTGGAAAGGCGGGGTTTTTCTTTTTGGTAATATTTCTGTAGTTATTTTATTCTTTTTTTTTTTTTTTTTTTTTAAGACTGAGAGACTAGAGCTAACTCAAATCCCTTCTAGGTATTTATTTTTCTGCTTGGTTATTTGGGGGCTCCCTGGGAGGTGCAAGGATCTGCCTTCTTAAGTCAATGGGTAGTGAATGGCCCTCCGTTGACCATTATGCTCCTACCCAACCCATAGTGGTTTGAAGAAACTGTGGCCATCCTTAATTCTGGTTTTTATTTTGTTTTGTTTTCCTCTTTGAGGAAATGAGCCAGCATCCTCACCACTCTTCTGTATAAATCACCCTTGCAAAATCTAGGGCATGATTTACTAGAAGCTTTCTCTCAAGAGTTCTTCAGCTCTGGATATGTCGAAAGAAGCACAGTGCTTCTCGTTCGTGGTGTTAGCAGGAAAAAAACAAACCCCCCCGAGAGTAACCCTGCGCGGTCGGCGCGGGGAGGCAGCGGCCCCGCTCCGCGCGCTGCCCAGCGCCCACGTCTGCCCCACGGGGCCGCGGGTGCAGCGGGAGGGCAGCGACGCATCCGCCTGCGCGGCCCCGTGGGGGAGATGCCCAGAGCCGCTCTGCAGAGCAGGGACGTGCAGCCTGTGCAACCTTTCTGGGCTGTCCGTTTTAAATACAGTAACGTAGCCAGGATGTAGCACAGCTAACTTAATTTTAACGTACACCCTTTAAAGCATGCGCTGCATCAGGACGGTGCTGCTTTGGCCATGGCACAAGGCAGTGGGTTATTCTCTCTCCTTCACCCCCTCCCTGCTGTAGGAACGTAGTTTAGACATGTAATTTCCCTAAGCTTTACCAGTAATTTGTGGAGAGAAGGCAACTCTGCAAGTGAACAATTCAGACAAGAAGGGCTCAGCTTTTGCTTTTGGAAAAGGAAGGAGTGGAATTACAGGCTGCGATGGTGGATTTCCCTTGTCCTGCTCTGCTGTGCTGTAAATCTGCACCCTGACATTCCACCCCCGTCCCCCCACCTCTGGCACCAGTACTTGCCTGTCCCCATAATGAGTGAAGTGAAGGAGCTAAACCAATGGAGAACTTACCAGACAAGAAAAACCCCATGGTTTCCAGCTCCCTTAGCTCTCTGCTCTGCCTATGTTGGAAGCAGGCACGTGCCTGGGCCCCAGTGGAGAGGCTGGGAGGATGCAGCAGGGCAGGAGGGGCGACTGCCGCTTTTCCTGGCGGCGCGTGGCGGGGCGAGCACAGCCAAAGGGCAAAGCTGCGCCAGGAGTGGCGCGGAATGCGAGTCCTCCTCAGCCAAGTGCTTGAAAGAAGAGCTGCGCACCTGGTAGTGGGAGCGCGGCCTACCCGCTGTACTGCCAGACCTGGCGCCGTCGGAGGGCCTTGTGCGCCTGCCCGTGTGGCCGTGTCATCGTCATGCCCGGCGGGGCAGCAAGTAGCAGATAGCAAAGCACTAAAGCAGTTACCTGACCGGGGAGCGTGGCTGGGGTAGCGGGTAGCAGGCAAATCACCCCTCAAGTCTATTTTTGCAGCACTTGCATGATGTTGGTTTTGTCCATGGCCTGTCCTTTTTCCCTTCCCGTGTTCCTCTATTAACAACAACAACAAAACATGAATTGAAGTGGCATTAAGATTTATTTTTGTTTATGGATTTCTGGTTCAGGAGGGATTTCCAGCAGATGCCCTACCAAGGGTCATCGCTTGCAGACCGGTACCCATGTACCGTGATCCGTATCTAGTAAAGCTTATATGTTCACATGCCAAATAGGAGCTTGTGCGAACCAAGCATCTCTACTGTCGGAGATGAGATGTCAAGAATGTAGCATCCATGCTCTTGTGATTTGCTGTTAGTGAATGTAATTACCCTTTTTAGTATTGTTTTCTTACCAGAAAATGGTGTGTAGCATCATATGTGTGATTTCAGTCTGGTTTTAGCTGACTGAACTGGGAAATATGAAACAGGAATGTTAAAAATGGGAGAGAGAGCCACTAACTTACCTAAGATATAAATAAGGAGAGAAATTTTGACATTTGTCTCTAATTTGGAAATAATTAAGTACTGACCCAGTGCGGGTGACACATCTTTGCCAGGGGGTAGCACCTGGAAGAGGCCAATATTTAGGGTTTTTGTCAGAAGCACAGTTAATTCTGCTCTCCTGCTCAGTGAGAAAGACCAGCACAGGTGCCGCCAGAACCTCTTCTTGTGACGCTGTGATACACACTGTGGTTTTCTTGTGAAAGTCTTAACCTCTTCTTATGAAAATAATGCACAATTAAGTATTTTCATGGTGTATAAGTGAAACTTTTTTTTCCAATAAAATACATTTCTTTTAGTACGTGTTGTTTTCTTGATGCTGTTTCTCTTTCCCCAGCTCCCTGGGAGCGCCCGGCTTTACCTGCGAGCGGAGCCCTGGGATTTGGCTGCTGGTTCTGCACCCAGTCACAAACATCTCCCTCGAGTTCCCCAGGGCCTGGTGTCGAGCCGGCCCCACTCAGGGCCCTGCAAAATCCACCCGTCCCCGGAGCCGCAGCACCAGCCTTTGCCCGGGCTGGCCCGCAGCCAGCCATTTCCACCCCTCATCCCGCACAACGAACTCTCTTTCCGCAGGGAAAGGGGCTGGTCTTGCCGCCCCTTTACCCTCAAGCTCCCCTGGCTCCGCAGTAATTTGCAGTCATTACTGTACAGACGGCCAAGCCCCCCACAGGAAAGTCTGTGATCGTGCAGATCCTCGCGGTGAGGTTAGGTGAAACAGGGTGGATTCCTTCGAGGGTGTGAGGAAGGGAAGAGCTTGTTTCCAGTTAGCCACTGCCTCTTAAGTTAAGCAATAGAAGAAGCAGTAAATCCAGACCAGCATGTGAGGTGAAATCTGCTGCCTGCTCCTGGGCGTGATTCTTCTGGGGGCAGGGAGAGGAGAGACGTGAGAACAGGTACACACCATCGTCACCCTGGCTTGTTTTAATCTAGATCCTTTGCTCATTTATTTGCAGGGCTAGTCCAGACGCTTTGCTGATCGCAGGTATAGACGCGTTCTTGCGCGATCAAGGCGTCTCGCTGCTAATTACCTGACCACATCCATCATCGCGGGAAAGAAGAAAATAACAGAAAGTGCTTCCTGTGCGTTAATTGCAGGTGATATTATCAGCACAACGCAGCCAGAGAACTTCACCCTCCAGGGAGTTCCCAAAACGTGTCCTCTACAGCGGGCGCTACCCCGTGGGAGCTGTGGTCACTCGGCCTGACAGGCGGTGGCAGTTCCTCGTGCCGCCAGCCCGCGCTCCGGTGCGAGCTGCGTTCCCAGCCATCGCTGGGTGTCCCGACCTTTGGAAACGTTTACGTGGGATGTGTGGGTGCCCTGGGGCTGGCTGCACCCATGGAGGGTATTGGGTTGGTTGCAGGGGTGAGCACAGGGAAGAGGGGAGTGTGGCCTTGTTTCCATTGGCAGCCACCGGCTCTGGAGAGCAGATACTGGGGACCCAGAGAAGAGACTGAGAAGACAGTTTGAATGGATGTGTTAGGAGAAAGTGCTTAAGCCTAATTAATACCCATCTCCTCAGTAGTGGGCCTTACCACACGACGATTACTCCTGTGACAAGCAACAGCCCTTCCAATATTCTTTTTGTCCCTTTTTGTAGTAGAAGAGTTGGAACAGCATAAGGAGAGCCCTCAAGGAGTGGTATTTCCACCTGCGGAAATGTGGCTGAGATCTCAAGAGGTCCTTCTGCAGCCCAGCATAGGTGCCACGTACTCCATGATAGTCATGGCAAAAACTTCCTTCTCGCCTCCCCTTTCGCGGGTTTAAAAGCTGGCATTTTAGCCTGAACATGGGACATCACTCGTGATTTTGAGTGGAGAAGGGGAAAACAGTGAAGCTGCTGACTCACGGGAGCTGTGACAGGGCTGGACACGGAGGAGGAACAGAATGAAGGAGAAGGGGAGGGAAGAGTGATAGGAGGCAGGGGTGGCTGTGGCTGGAGAAACAGACATGGTTTTAGCAGTAATTCCACTTCTGAACAGCAGCATTGGCCGCTGCGGAAAGGCCCTGTTCAGCCTGGAGCTCCAGTGCTGGATGGTAGAGCACTGACCGCTCCGTGCGCCGACCCCGTGATCCTTCTTCATCTCTTCTGCCGGGTCAGGCGGTACTGGTGATCTGGCGAGCCTGCCTGAGTGCAAAAACCACTAGTAATGCCAGCCAAGACGAAGTTTTGTGTTTGATATTCGAACAGGGTTTGGTTCAATTGCTACGACCAAAGAAGAGATGCCCTTGTTAGTGAAAGCAAACACAGCCGAAGAACCCAAGCCCTGTTTATAGAGGTCAATGATGTATTCTCCAGAACTGGATAATTCTTAAAACTTTTTTAGGTTTCTGTTTTTGTTTGTTTGTTTTTTCTTTTTTGTACTCTGTTGACCTAATTCAGGCTCTGAAAACTTCTGTGATCAAGGATCCAGTGCACCCATGCTGACCGCACCAGGCTGTGTCTTCCTCTCAGGGAGAGATGAGACTTTGGGGTGCCAGGTGAACTTCCCAAATGCTCTGCGAGCAAAATGCATATGAACCCAAGCAGCTGAGGCTGCACTTCCATGGCAGCCTGGACAGGTGCAGCATGGGGCTGTCGTGTTCCCACCTGCCCTTTGCCCGCAGCCAAATTTCTTGTTCCTTCTCCTCTCCCCTTGAGCCCTATTGGCCGGGGAGCCTGCAGTGAGCAGGCTCCAGGCGCTGATCCAGCTGGAAACAACCTCCACAAAACCCCAAAAAACCACAGGATTGCTTTTTGGCTGGGCCACTTCCCTGAGCCGCCTGGCTGCAAGGAGCAGCCCCAGTGGATGGGGAAGACGAGGGCACGCTGCCGGCAGCACCCCGGGGCCAGCGGCACCGGCGCTCCAGGCGCGAGCCCGAGCGGTGCTGCTGCGCTGCACGTCATGCCAAACGCCGTCCCTGGCTCCCGCTGATCCCGGGCTCTCTCTCCTTCCTCCCGCTGCCACCTCACCAGTGCCGCGATCGGTCCCTGCAGACGAGCAGGGCACGGATGAGACCAACCTCGTCCCCCAGCACTGGGGCGACGTGCTCTGAAGCTGGACAAGCAGTTAGAAATCATCCTCCTGCCCCACGGAGACAGGTGTATTTAGTTACTGCAGCCAAGATAATCAACATGTTTACAGGGATCTTGATGCTGCTATTTCTTGGGCCATGCCTGACCAGTCCCACCTGCACCCAGCTTGTTCCCTTGTGCAATATACAGCAAGGCTGTCCAAGGCCCCGGCAAGGCAATTCTTGTGTTGATTTGATAGCGACAATCTCCTTGGGTTCTTTAGAAGTCCCCTGACAGACCTAGAAAGCAGAGGGGGAAAAAAATCTCAAAAGGTGCTGACTAGCTGACTGAGGGAATTGTCTGAAATTCTACAAAAGCCGTCTAAAAATAGAAAATTGTCCTTGTCAGAGAGATGCACAAAACCAGGACAAATTAGAATAAAGGAAAAGGCTCTTTCCTTTCCTCCTCCTCCCCGGCCCTGCCCTTTGATAGACATACTTGAGTGACCTAAATATAAAATATGACCAGAACGGGCAAAACATACACATATCTACAGCTCCAGCCCACATGGGAAATCCCAGTACTCCACCAGTGCCAGCTGAGGACACGCGCAGTTAGCGCTGTGTGGTCAAGACACTCAGGTTGCAGCTCAGCAGTTAATGAATCTCATCTTAACATGTGGGCTTTGAGGAGACGTGAGCCTGGCGGCCGTGCTGAAGGCAGCCGCAGCCCGGGATGCTGCGCAGCAAGACGGGGCTCCACTCCTAGAAGGTCTCTCCTCTCCCTCCCCGCTCCTCGTTTCTGCCTCTCGAAAAGCGCTCGTTTAATTTGCTGCTGCACAGGCTGTGTGGGCTTGCAAAAGGCCAAGGAAAGGCTGGGAGAGAATGGGAAGGTGGTTTCCATTTTAAAATGAGGTGACTCATCATTGACGACACTAACTGATGACCTCAGTGATTATAAATCGATTTTCAAATGACTGGGGATTTTCTTCATCTTGTTCTTGAAGCCTTTTATTCCACCTCAGGACAGTGGAATCAGCCCATGGGGATCAAGACCACGGTTCCATAGTGTAGTGGTTATCACGTCTGCTTTACACGCAGAAGGTCCTGGGTTCGAGCCCCAGTGGAACCAGTGCCTGGTAGTTTATTTCCTGGAGGATGGGGGAGGTGCTGGAAGACTGGAAGAAGGCCAATGTCACCCCAGCATTCAAAAAAGGCAAGAAGGAGGACACAGGCAACTACAGGCCAGTGAGCCACTGGCTGTTGTCTCCAGGCACATAGAGGACAAGAAGGTGCTCAAGAGTAGTCAGCATGGATTCACCAAGGGGAAATCTTGCCTGACTAACCTGATAGCCTTCTATGATGAAATGACCGGCTGGATAGACGAGGGGAGAGCAGTGGATGTCGTCTATCTCGCCTTCACCAAGGCTTTTGACACCGTCCCTCACAACATCCTCCTGGGCAAGCTCCGGAAGTGTGGGATAGATGAGTGGACAGTGAGGTGGATTAGGAACTGGCTGGATGGCAGAGCTCAGAGGGTGGTGATCAGCGGTGCAGAGTCTAGTTGGAGGCCTGTGACTAGTGGGGTCCCCCAGGGGTCAGTCCTTGGTCCAGTCCTGTTCAATTTATTCATCAATGACCTGAACAGACTGGACAACTGGGCGGTGAAAAACCTGATGAAATTCAACAAGGCCAAGTGCAAGTTCCTGTACCTGGGGAGGAATAACCCCAGACACCAGTACAGGCTGGGGACTGACCTTCTGGAGAGCAGCTCTGCGGAGAAAGACCTGGGTGTCGTGGTGGATGATAAGTTGACCATGAGGCAGCAGTGTGCTCTTGTGGCCAAGAAGGCCAATGGGATCCTGGGGTGCGTTAAGAAGAGCGTCTCCAGCAGGTCGAGGGAGGTGATCCTGCCCCTCTACTCAGCCCTGGTGAGGCTGCATCTGGAGTATTGTGTCCAGTTCTGGGCTCCACAGTACAAGAGGGATGTGGAGCTGCTGGAGAGAGTCCAGCACAGGGCTACAAGGATGATCAGGGGCCTGGAACATCTGCCCTATGAGGAGAGGCTGAGGGAGCTGGGCCTGTTCAGCCTGGAGAAGAGAAGGCTGAGAGGGGATCTAATCAGTGTCTATAAGTACCTCCTCTATCAAGTGAGGAGGATGGTGCTGGTCTCTTTTCAGTGGTGGCCACCAACAGAACTAGAGGTAATGGCCACAAACTGAAACACCAAAAGTTCCACAGGAACTTAAGGAAAAATTTCTTAACAGTGAGGGTGACAGAGCACTGGAACAGGCTGCCCAGAGAGGTTGTGGAGTCTCCTTCTCTGGAGATCTTCAAAACCCTCTTGGATGCCACCCTGTGCCACGTGCTCTAGGTGACCCTGCGTATGCAGGGGGGTTGGACTAGATGACCTGTAGAGGTCCCTTCCAACCTTAAGCATTCTATGATTCTATGAAGCCCTGGGGAAAGAAGATGAAGTAGACCAAAAACATAAGAATTTCATCAGTTTGCTAGTACCTGCGCGCATCCGGACAGTGTCCCCAGAGGCGCCCTGGGCTTATACCTGTAAGTGGCTTATAAGGGACTGCAGATGCCCATGTATCTTATGGGAAAAAGAAAGTGATGCTGCTTTCCAAAAAAAAAAAAAAAAAACCCTCTGTCTTCCAAACTACTGGAGTGCAGCACCCTCATCTTGTGGTGCACACTGGCAAATACTGGGATTTGACTGGGATTTGATGGTGTGTTTTAATGGCAAACCACTTCTAAATCTGGGCTTGCTTTCCAAAATCTGCATTGCTTCTTTTTAGATGCTTGAAAAAGGTTTCTTTTTATCCGTTCTTTTATCCTTTTTCCATCTGCTAAAAATGCCCCAAATACAATTTAATCAGCTGACAGGATTTTGACTATTCCCTTCTAGGTTCCATCTTATGATGTGCCAGAAAACATCAATATTACTGACCATGATCACCTTGCTAAAAGACGCAGCTGAGCCAATGGAGAGGAGGAAACACTGTCGTTTCGAGGGCCTTGTGAAGATCACTTTTGAAGTTGCCTCTAACATAGTGAGTGAAAAGGGTAGGCTGAAAAGCTAAGAAACACCCCCTACCTTAAGATCTTAATATCATGAATGTAAAGTTACAGGTTTCAAGTTATTTCCCATAGCTTAACTTAAAAAAAAAAAAAAAATCTAGTGTCATCCTTCTTGTCCGCATCTGTCAGAGCGGGGACCGAAACGCTGCTTTCAAGTGCTCTGTTCTGTAACAGCGCCCTCATACTCTTGTCTGTATTTCTTAGATTTGTTGCAAGTATTGTATCAGATCTGCAGCTCATTTTATATGTATAAATACATTTAATATGTAATAGTATATTATCCATTTATTATTACATAAATATATATATTTTATATATACATATAAGTATTTTTAAATCTCTTATTTTGTGTTGTTCTCCTAATCCAAGTGACTGTTTGAGTGGCCAAAGTTAGTGCCTAGGAGGCTGCTAATGCTCACGATGGTGCTTCCATGCTTTGAACCAGTAAGTCTGTGGCAGTCCCTCCAGTGACAGCCCCTCTCATGGGTCTTCTGCATGCTCTTAGGAATGTGCACGGTGCTCTTTGGTATTTGCTCTTTAGAAATGGAAAAGCTAATTATCTCATTTCATTTGTTGTCTGATAAATCATGGTGCCTCTCTTGCCCTCTTCTTGGATGTATAATTTTTGGGGGGGATGCTGGCAGATCGCTTTGACATCCTGGGGACTCTCTGACCCTAAATTAATTAAAAATACCTAACTCTACCCCCATTTTAGTAGCTTTCAGATATACTTTAATGACCTATGCAGTCTAATGATCTTTTCACTCAAGATCTAATTGGCTACAGAGTCTTCCTTCGAAATACTATTACGGAGATAAAAAAGAAGAGCTTTTAATCAGCACTGGCCATTAGCAAGAGCAATCAGGTTGGCAGGCAGCATGGGCCGCTTGATGCATGTGCTCCTTAGCAGAGTTGTTCTGCGGAGAGCTTAGACCTTTTGTCTCCCATGTCCTGCTGATACCGAGCACCTTCCAGACTCTCAGTTCACGCTCTTTTCCCAAACGTTGCCATGCAGAGCCGGTTTTGGTTGGCACTACAGGTTTAGTTTAGGCTGAGACTGAGAAACCTAAAATACTCTGTGGAGAAGTATTTCTAATTGAATATTATGTGGGGAGTGGGATGCGTAAGTGTCCTTGAGCATATGAAGAAAGGGCTTGGCAGAGCTTGGACAGGATCTTGTGACCCCAAGAACAAGTCTACTGGGAGGAGCTCAAAAGGGAAGACTGCTGGCTAGGAAAGATTTGGCTCAACTAGCAGGAAAAATGGATTTCTCGGGGAAAGCATAATTTTGTGCAGTCGTGTTGATAAGTAAACTGATGTCAAAAAAGCCTGGTAGTGTTCCTTGCATCTTCTAGGCTAGCCAGCGATCTGCCCTTGGTTAAAAGGCATTAAAAAAGAGAAACTGGGTCCAAGTAATGGTCTGCTTTGCTTAGTGACAGAAAGTCAAACCCTTCCTCTGATGCCTGTCAGAGAAAGGATATACAGACGATGCTGCCAGATCATGTGAAGAAATGAGAGCCCTAAAGTATTTAGGAGAGATTGCTGGGACAGCTGAGGCTGAGAGGTACCATTAACCAACACAGGCTTTGGCTGTTCAGGAAAGGTCAGGAAAGCTGGCTCTCTTTCCCTCTCTTTTTTATTTGTTTTTGAACAAATGATATTCCACCCCACACACTATTCCTTGCCCCATCCTGCAGGTGCTTTTTCAACCTGCTCTAAACTCTTATTATAAGCTCAGAGATTGGGTATGGTGTACATGGAGGGGGAAAAAGGGGCATCCAGATATCACTAGAGATCTTCTTGCATTATAAGGAATTTTCTGGACGTAAAAACCAATACTTAAATGGAAGATTTTCTGGGATGAGCTCTATTTATCTCTTTACCCCTGGCTCTTTGAAACCAGAGGGTTAAAGATTTTGTTGCATATAAAACAAAAAACACTTTGGTAACTAGTTGAATGACTCTGAAACTTCTACCTTTTTCTTTCTTTGTTTGTTAGAGAGAAAAGCCTGGGAAATCAAGCAGCCTAAATACATAAATAAGTAAGTACATGTGTTGGGTGTATGGGGGGTGTGTGCAGAGGGCAGGGTGCTCCAGAAGGCTAATAGGCCAAGAAATGACATGCTACTTGAACATACTTGATTTTTCTTTTCAAAGTGATGTGTTGCTACTTTCTGGGAGCTGTAACTAGAGGTGAAATATGGTACTGTGCAATAAATACCTCTTGCTCCTCCAGTGGTGCAAGCAGATGTGCCCCTCATCCATACCAGGGAGCTTTCATAGAAAGATAGGATTGTTGTGGTTGGAAAAGACCTTTGAGACCACCAAGCCCAACCGTGAGGCTATCACCCCAAGGCCTACTAAACCGCGTCCCCAGGGACCTCATTTTCACGTTTCTTGAGCACTGCCAGGGATGGTGACTCCAGCACTCAGCCCTGCACTTAGGCAGCCTGGCTACCACATCAGAGTCTGCGTAATGACCACCCGCTGTCATCTTCCCCACTGTGAAGGTCATCTATTTCTCAGACCCCCACCAGGGAAAGCCCGAACTAACTCCAGACAAAAGCACCAGATTGAATCCCAGAAGCCTCCCAGAAGTTATTTCAGTGACAATTGATTATTTGCCCTTCATAACAGTGCACTAAATATTACTGTAGGCTTTTTCACCATTTGGCTCATAACAGGATCAAAATTCTGCCCTTAACACCTAAAGCCATCCTGACTAGATATTTTAAAGAGTTGTGTGTACATGTAAGCATGTACAACACACACCGCAATAGTGTACACAACACACACAGAAGGGGCTTGATGATTACCACCACCAACTTTCCCTTCTCCATTCTCCCCATGAATAAGATTCCTAAAATCAGAAAAATCAAAGTTTATGAAGTGCAAGTCTCATGCCGTGCTGTCCTTATACATGTAGGTGCTCATACAAACCTGTGCAGTGGCCCCTGACCCAGCGGAAATGAGCTCTGGGCTTTCATTCTTTTTCTCATTCCTTGTTTTCCTCACGCCTTAACTTCCCTAGCTTTTCCTGTGTCTCATCTGCTACAAATCCCGGGCCATACAAATCCCAGGCCATCAGCAGCTTTCCACTGCTGCACAGGAAGGCAGAGTAAAGGAGAGGAGGAAAAGAAAGAAAAAGCAGTGATTTGCAAGTCAACAGTAATGACTGAGGGGGAATGGGGAAATGCGGATGAGTCTCTTGCACTTCTTAAACACACTGGAGTATGAGTGCAGTTCAATGCTTGCACAAATTGGAGAGAGGACCTACCAGAGCAAGCAATTACTAGGCATTATGTGGAGAGAAAAATAAAATAAAGCAAAACAAAATAAAACAAAACAAAACAAAATAAAATAAAATAAAATAAAATAAAATAAAATAAAATAAAATAAAATAAAATAAAATAAAAATGATAGTCATATGTTTTCCCCTCTATTTTTAAATGTTCTATTCAGTATCCTGTAACATGGGAAAGGGTGTGTGCTACAGCATGAGACATTGTATAGCATGTCCACTGCCACTGGCCATTTAGTGCCATGGACAGCTTGGGTTGTTTCTGACACATCAGCCATGAGAATCTTGGCAAGGAAGACTCAGGGAATAAAAGGTAAAACAGACTTGTAAGAAGATGTTACTTCCTCTGGGAGCTCGTTTGAGAAGCCACCCAAAGCCTGGCAGCCAAAGATGATCTGAGTAAGAGGGGTGCATCATCCAATTCCCGGTGTTCAGCCATGGCATGCTGGCTCAGAGCAGGAAGATTAATTCACTCATTTGTAGAAAGCTAGCGTGCATCCGAGACTGGGGAAAGGATGTGCAGAAAATAACTCATGGCTGTTTCAAACTTAAAGCTTGTTTTCCCTCTTTCTGAACAGGAGACTGATGAGGAGGACCTTGCTCCAGACACCAAGAAATACAGAAGGAGAACGTCTGGAAACAAATAATTGTTTCCTTGAGCTCAAAGTTTCATGACAACAAGTAAAAACTTTAAAAGCACTACACCACCCACATGTTTATTCCTTCCTCTTAAGCATTTTCATCTGCAACTACTCAATTTATTTTAAAGCAGTGAAAAGGTGTTAGAAAAATTGCTCAGGAGAGTGACACCCATGTGGCCTCCCATGCAGTATAGGGTCCATGAGCTTCCCCAGAGAAGGGTGAGCCCTACCAGGGCTAGTGAGGGTGGCTCACTTGTGTCTCTGCTCACTTGTGTCTCTGCTCACATCCTCCTTGGCTTCTGCTCCACAACTGAAAACCAGAATAAACTTTTGAACTAGGAAGTTCAAAGATAATGCTCAGGTCCGTGAACTGAGTGAGAAGTGCATGAAGTGAGACAAGTTGAGGTGAGAGGGGAAATGACTTCTCAACACTTTTTTCTTTTAATTTTAAAATGAGCACAGAGTGCAGGCATTCAGAAGGAAGTTAATCTAATTACAAAGACGGGAAACAGGACAGACCTCTCTCTCTCCGGAAATGGGATTGAGAGAGCGCTTAGTTCAGGCAGTTTGGTCTCTTGGAGACATGCCTTGGAGATATGTCTCTTCACAGGAGATTAGAAGCTGGCTGCCAGTGCAGGAGACACTAAATGATGAAGCGGAAATGAAGAGAGGGATGAAGAGGTCGTTGCACTACAGTTAAAGAAAGCTACGGCAGTTGTTCATCCATCCATATGTATTTGTGGTGAGTTCTACAAAAGCCTGAATTAACACCAGTCTGGAAGCTGGAGACCGGTAAGTTCTCGTAGGCGTGTTTTGCTCTGAGCCGGGAGCAGCACGGTTGGCCCCTGGAGTGGTGAGGAAAAGACGGGGCGTGAGGATGGGTAGAGATGGGACGCTGCAGGAAACCCAGAAGAAGAAATAACTGGAAACTCATGCATTTACTTTTGCTATGTCTTTCTTGGGCATTGTGAAAGGAATGAATCTGTAGGAATACCTGGAATATAGAAAGCACCAGGGATTTGTTGAATTACACTAATGTAAGTGCTCTATGAGAAGACGTTGGCTTGCAGAATTTCTAAATAACTGAAGACATTGCCTCCTTTTGTTTTGTATCCCTTGAGTTGGTCTTATTTTTCATACTTATTGCGAAATTAAAAATCCCCCAAATGTGCTCAAAGCCTGCTTCGATCTGGAGAAAATACAGGGAATAAGGGGAATGAGGGAGGGAGAGAAACATCCAAAACTGTTTGACTACAGGATTCCTGTCTGCCAAGAGAAGAAAAATGTCTTTCTAAAATCAATAGCACACAAAGTGCTGAATGAAGGGAGCATAAGGAGCTCTATAAAATCAACAATTATTCAGTGAAAGAAACTTCTGGCCTCAAGCGAGCCAAAATGCTGAAAAAGTCATTTGCCAAATGTTGCACCTGCTCTCGCTGGAGAACCAGCTCTGCGTGTTACACGGCTATGGGTACAGTTTGCTGCTCTTCCAGGTGGTCCTTAGGAGAGGGGCCTAGGCCTTTATTACCCTAAAACTTGTCACATCAAAAAGAAGACAGACTGCAGCGCTCCTGGCCAGGCTCTGAGGATGTTGCCGCGGCTTTAGGTAGGTGAGAAGCAGTGGCTGTTCCCATGGGCAGAGCATTGCTGGTAGGATGCTCAACAAGCGCGACCGCGTGCCGGGCACGCTGCTGCTGCGGAGTAGCCCTTACTTGGAAGCTGCAGGCCCGACCTGCAGAGTTCCTCTGCCTGCTTCCCATCAGGAGCACGCGGCCACCGGGACACGGGCTAAGGAGAGAGAGCGCAGGAGCACAGGATGAGCGCCAAAAGTGCGTGGCAAGGTCTGCCCTTCTGCCTTAAAGGTTTGGGACCACGCACAATCCCCATCCTTTTTCTTGGAAAACAAGATATAGAAGTGCCCGCCCTCAGTAAGGCCAAAGAGGATGAAGGATGCAGGATTTGCTATGCTCCATTCTGGCCGGCTTCCCTTCTCCAGGGCTTCACTGGAATACAAAGCCCATGGCAGAACTGCTGTAATTGGTGCACTCTTGAAAACAGAGATGCTGTCAGCAGCCAAAAAGAGCTTGAAGTGGAGGGGTTGTCAGATTTATTTATTTATTTATTTATTTTAACTGTTACTTGAGCGGAACAGAATATTAATTAGCCCGGGAAAAAGAATGTTATTTTGGCAAGTAGTTCAATAATTGCAGCATGTTTTTTATTTAATTTTATAGGCTATAGACTGAAAAAGTCCCTTTCTCCCTTTTCTTACGTTGATTTTAGGCTTTGCTGGCAAGGATTCTCTGCCTACGTTTTTGTCTTAGAGGAAGGTCTCCATTTTAATCACTTGCTTCTGAATAGGATGCCCCGTGGCTTTTCCTTTGCCTGTGGTCTGTGTGGAACATGAGCTGTGTAGTCCTTAGAGCTACTTTCATACAAACAAACAACAAAAAACTCGCAATTGGGATTTAATTTATAGATTGAGTCTGTGCTGTGTGCAGGGTTTGCATGGGAAGGGGCCTCACTGAGGAGCAGGAGATGTTTACTGATGCCCTGAGGGTAGAGGAACGGCACAGCATCCAACGTCTTCCAGGCAAAGAGTGAAGTTGCTTTGCCCCTGGGTGCCAGCAGCATTGTCACCCCCTGCCCTGGCACTGAGAAATCTTTGGACTCTCCCTCCACATCCACAGGTGGGATACAAAACTGTGAAATTCTCTATATGTATATACATATATATATATATATGCTTTTGGATCCTTTAAATCAGTCTTTTGATTTCTGAATCCTTAAAGTGTTATATTTTTATTCCAACCTTTCATTACACATTTCAGTAAAGTTTAGCTAATCTGGACCTGTGCCTTGGTTCCCTCGTCTCCTCCTTTGAAGAGGAGCATTACATTTTGTCCTCTGCCGGGCTTCTGGCTCTCTCACCCATCAGTCAGACTCAGAAGTAAGTGCTAATAATCATAAGGGAGCCCCAACCATCTCCTTAAGCAGGTCCAGGACTGCTATTCATCTTACTCTAGCCTGGTTTCTCTTGGCTTTGTCACAGTGTTAATTGTTAGTCATTTGACCACAGTTAATCTTTTTACTATCGCATTAGAGTAATATAATAAATGGCAAAAAAATCAATATGAAGCATTTCGCGATCTGCCCATAAATCCATGAGAGTCTCATCAGGGCAGTGAGTAAAATACTTAACAGACTGTAAGCTGATTCTCTCAAACTGAAAACTAACGAGAAATAATAACTGGAAGACTCCAAATTAAGCTATAGCCATGGCTGGCCAAGCGATCCTGTCAGTAAAGAGGTCTGTGAGAGGTCTCTTCCCTTCCTCATCCTGCTGCAGAGGAAATGTCTACCCTGTCCGTCTGCATCCGAGGCAGTGGCTGTGCCATGGGACAACCAACTGCAGAAAAGCTCAGCAGGAGGGTTGTTCTGGCATGTCTGTTTTCATTCGTAGAGGCTCTTCCACCATGGGACAGGTGGGATGGGAAGAACTCAGCTCATCATCTTTATTTCTGGCTCTCCTTGCTCTTTTTCTGCTTGCCCCAGTCTGATTTGAGTCTTCAACAGGTAGTAATTTCATAAGATGCGGAGATTACACATATGCCTGAGCCTTTAGAAGATCCAGACAGCTGAAGGAGGGATTTCTTCATTACTGGAAGGAAAAAAAAGATGTTAGCTGCTGGACCAAGTCTTCTCTCCTTAGGAAATCTTATCAGTAACTTTTGAGTCTTGGATTTTCTTTCTTTCTTTCTTTCTTTTTTTTTTTTTTTTTTTTTTTTGAATTGTGATATTTTACTTGCTGGTAGACTTTGCCTAATCTCAGCAGTTTGTAAAAACCATGTCTTTTCATGCATTTTCCCCGTACTTCTCACAGTGGAGATTTTTTTCCCAGTAAACAAACAAATTTTCTTCGGGCTATTTCAAAGGCAAACTTGACGACCACACTCAGAGCGCTCGGGCCCAAGTTAGTCATGTTTACCGATACTTTCTTGTCTTTCATCGTGTTCTTTAGTGTACATTAATCTCGTGTTGCTTGGCTGGAGAGGTTGTTTGCACTTTGGCTGCGGGGAAGGTAACCTCACCAGCCTTTGCTCTGAACTAGCTGCAGAGGAACCACAGCAGCAATGATGCGGTCCAACCACACGGTGCATTTGTTGAATTTCTCAGGGCTTTTTGCATCCTGCGCTGAGTTTGGTGTGCACTTGCTTGTGAGCTAGGTAATTTAAAGAGCGATATAGATGTCAACAGTGAACGGCCTCATAAGGAAGCCTGTCCTCTCCCCAGTTTGCAGACTGCTGGGGTTGAGGCATTAGCATTATAACTTTGCTTTTATACAGTGCTATCATAGTGGAGTTTGTTGTTATATGTAAGGTGAATATTGCAATGCTTTAACAACTGCATGCAGCAGGCTGACACAGGGGCTGAGGTGGTGCACAGAACCGTTTCCTGCTACAGCAGTGAAAGTAATCTGTTAAAATCTGGAGTTACTGTCATGTAAGGGTAACTAATATGTTTTTACTCTGGGGCAATGTGATCTGGTGAGACAGCACTGCATTCTCGTGTCACCGCTGTTAAACATGGTTTCTTGGAAATTAAATCCTATTCTTCAGCAACCCAACCTCAGGGAGATTTTCTGACAAATCAGGCCCCGTAACTTCTGTTTTGGATGACAACCTGTCAAACGGTCAAGCTTTGGGGTTCTGTCCGTGTCTCAGTCCAGCCACTGCAGTCTATGGCTCTGCTGCCTGGACCCCAGGCATCTGGGATATGCCGATGCTATGATAGCTATTTTTCATTAGTAGCCCATTTTGAGGATTCAGCATGAACATTTTAAAAGCTATCCTGCTTGATTTGCTTCTTGACTGATTTTGCACAACTCCATGCTGTTAATTAATCAATAACAGCATGAACCTGTGACAGATCACACTGCAGGGGCCAGGGGCAGGTGGAAACCTTTCTAGTGTTTTTTCAGTCCTAAGTGGGCAAATATCATGCAGCAAGCTGGATATACAGGAAGATCTTTTCTGATTATAAACAGCGCTCAGCTGCATTTGTGGTTAGGAAGAAAAAATAAGCGAAGTGGGCAGGGGAGATAGAACCGAAGCTGATTAAATTAATGAGAGATGTAGCAAAGAGAAGTCATGAATTAAAAAAAAATACAAAGCTATTATAATCAAAGTCAAGATCAGATATGTGCAGGCTTTCCTAGAAAAGCTAGAAGTCGAAAAATCATATGGGTAGAGTCTACCCAAAATTAAAACAAGCAAACTTTTAAATGATGATATTGATGTAATGAGCATACCAGGCACTTGGAAAGGAAATGGAGCAGCAGGATAGCACAGTTCTCAGCTGCAATTGTTAAGGAAATGACAGATTATGTGGTGCTGTTCAGTGTTTAAAAAAAGATTGGAGTCAGAGCAGGTAAATAAATCATCAATTGCATGCAGGTTTCCCCATGGCTTGAAATATCATGCCTAAAAGGGGAAAAGGATGATGCTTTTGCCTTTCAGACCAGGATGGCAACCCTGACTAAGAAATGGTAAGGGCAATTAGAGAAAGCAAAGAGAACTGGAGGTCTCAGTGGCATCCTGCAGACAGGGTAAATGTTATGAGAAAGTAGGAGGCAGGGAGTGTGTTTGTAGATACCATAAATAGCTGCTTGTTGCAGCAGTCCAGCAGAGAAGCTGGCTGAGAACAAGCAGCTCTTGGTTTTGTTCTGAGCAATGTGCAGAATTTCTCTCTGGCCTCAAATATCACCTAGGTGTTTCAGCACAGGGACTGCCACACACACAAATTTGGCAGCCCCACAGAAATAGAAAAGCTCCCCCAAAGATTGTTGTGTAAACTTTCAAAAAAGACAAAAATTAGGAACTTACTTTGTTAGAAGTTAAGATAAACATGCAGGTAGGTATCATGGACTCATTTAAAGACACCTTATTAAAGATTCGGAATAGGTACATGTTACCTGTCAGAAAAAGACCATAATTTGGTGCAAGTAAAGAGAAAAGCAAAGGAAAAATAGATGAAAAAATACATTTTTTTCAGAATAGGCAGGAATGTACAAATGATGAAAGTAGAAAAAACATTCACTCTTCAAAAGCAAAAACAAACAAACAAACAAAAACTCTTTGGTAGCAACATGCAAAGCATATAGCTAATAATATGAAAGATTTTTTAAAAATATGTCAGAAACAGAAAGTCTCTGGCAGAGAGTCTATAAAGTGGATAAGTGATCAAAATGTAACAGGAAATCTCAGTGATACCGGGAAGGCTACACAGATTATTTGCATTAGTGCTCGTCCCAATTTAGGAGGAGTTCAGTGGAGCTTCCATACTGAAAAATTTAGCTGGGTAAGTGTGCAGAAAGATTTCAAACTGAACTGAAATTAAAAGCATTCTTAAAAAAAGCCAATAAAATGGATAATAACACATCAACAGGAGCAGATGGTGCTCACACAGGAGTTCTCAGGGAACTCAAATATGAAATTGCCAAACTATTAACTGTGTTGAGTAACCTCTTGATTAAATTGGCTTTGCTTAATTTAGCCTTGGGGCTAGAAGAAGTGGGGTATATGACAGCCACTTCTAAAAAGGGTCCTAGGAGGGCCCAAGGAACCACATCCGCATATTTTTTGATGTTCACCTGAGGGACATTTCCAAAAAAAAAACCCAATAACAACAAAAAGAAAGAAAAGAAAGCATAATAAAGAGAATTAGTAGACATATGGACAAATACAAAATAATGGAGAAAAGTCAGCACAGCTTGGAAGCCATGGCTCATAAATCTGTTAGTTTTTTTTTCGAGAGAATCAGTATGCACGTTCATAACAATAATCCAGTAGACACAGTGTACTTGGATTTCTTGAAGCTTTTGGTGAAATCTCTTTCTTAAATAAACTAAGTTGTTACAAGGGCGAGGGCTGTCTTGTGGGTTAACAACTAGCTTAAAGACAAGAGAGTCTGGGCAGGAATAGCTGTCAGTTTTCACAAGGGAGGAAGGTCGTTGACCTGAGGTCATCCAGGGATGCGTGGAGCCAGCAGGAAGGCCCCAGATACTCACGGGTGCTCTGGAAAATGATTTCACAGGTGACAAAATTTGCTGACAATATCCAGTGGCTTGGAGTAATCGAAAGGCAAAACTGGTTTTGAAGGGTTACAGAAAGTCTTCATGGCACTGATTAACTTCAGAATAAAATTGTAGGTGACATTCAATGTTACCAAGTGCAAAGTAGTACCTTTACATGCACAGTAGTGGACTTGGAGGAATTAGCGTTGAGAAAAGATAACTTCATGTTCCAGAAAATTTCAGCTAAACTCACAGCATTTGTCAGAAAGGTAAATGGATTATTAAAAATCAGCAGGAAAGAAGCAAGAGAATAAAGCAGAATCTTTTTGTCACTGTCTAAATCTACGGTGTGCTCCCATCTTGAGAGGTTCATGTTGCTCTGGTGATGTCATCCTAGAAAAGACAGAGCAGAACTGGAAAAGGTAGAGGAAAAATAGATGGCAAAGTTGATCAGAAATGTGAAACAACTTGGTTGTGCGTAGAAAAGTAAAGGGTAGGGACAGTTTAGTCTGGGACAGAAGCTTTAGGGAGAAGATCCCTAAAGATTCTTTCCCCATGTAAAATCATACATGAAACAGTGTGAAGGAGGTGAATAAGGAGAGGTTATTTGCTCTTTCTCGTGTGGCATGAGCTAAGGGGCAGCTGCTGGATCCCTGGGGCGCACCTCGTGCAGCTGGCTCTCCACAGACGTGTGGGCTGGGTAGCTCTGAGCAGGTACGAACAGCCAAACATTGTCAGCGTGCTGGGAGGGGATCCCTGCGAATGGATCTTACCCTGATATGATTGTAAAGAAAAAGAGATCTTGTTTTTCATCTTTGTGTAGTTCAGTGGTGGTTTAGTTGGGGCTGTTGAGATGTGCGGAGCATTGTGACTACCGTGAATCCAGGGCTCCTCAAACTTGGCTGAACTGCGGCGTTGCAAATTGAGCATCACAAGCCAGTAAGATCAACGGAAAGGCAAGGAAAGAGGAGAAAGGGGTGAAGCGGTGTGTGGGGCACAGTCTGAGCCCGCTGGTGCCCCCCTGAACTCAGCACCGTGCCCGGCCACACCGGGCGGTTTGATCAGCAGGGCTGACCACGCTTCAGCCGCTGCCCCTGCTTGCCTGCCTAACTGCAGTGCAGTAAGGGAAAAAATATTTCTAAACAAGATAAGAAAAATTTCACAAGTATCTTTGTGTAAACGTTTGCTGGCTTGTCCCCAGATTGAAAGATCATTATGATTGTTTCTGCTAAGGTTCAGTGGCTTCAGACTTCTATTCTGCAAGAACACTCATCTGAAATCATGTGCAAAATAAAGTGTCTGATAGAATTTGTGGTCATTAGATGCTGTCTTATGTATTTATTAAATAGACTTTTTTTTTTTTAAGCCTTCAGGGTAACTCAGTAGCATTTTATCTCTGCTGCTTCAGACTTCTCAAAACAGTTAAATAAATCCAAGGTCTGAAAGGGAAGAAGTATTGTCTTGCAAACAAAACAAGAGAGTTCAGAAGCAGCTGAAATGCGACCCCGATAATCACTCAAGACCACACAGTGTGACCATAGCAAAGAAAGTCACTTATTCCGTCTGTATTTCATTTTCCACATCCTTAAATAAGGAATTTTGAAAGAAAATAGTGACATATATACTAACTGATCATGAGCAATGAACGAAAGTGAGCTTGAACAGATCTGTAGCTGGATGAGGACAAGAACAGTGATAATCAGATCCTGTCTTTCATCTTGATCAGAGTGAAAACAAATTTCTGAACCCTGAACCTGGGGCTTGAACTCTTCCATTTCCCACCATGCCTTCATGAAAACTTTGGCTCAGAACTCACACTTTTGATCCAAAGCTAAACTTTGTTCTTTGTGCATGTAGATAGATTTAAAACCGGGCAAGAGTGAGCGAGTGAGTGTAGTTAAGCTCTTCAGCACAAGATTGGGAAAGGGAAGAATCATGGGCAGGTGAGTAGGATGCTCACAAGTTTTATAACAACATTTGCTCCTAAAACTTTCACCTTTTTGCATGCTTACAAAAATCGTGTTTCTTTAAATATTTAACAGTGGATGCTTCTGCTGATACAAGGTGCACTGGGTTTGGAGAGTGTGTTCCTCTGGAAGGACTAGGTGCTTTTTGTCATTTTTCATAGACAGTTCATAGAAAAGTTTAGAAAAAAAATGTTTCTTCATTCATCTGCTGAGAGTTCAGCTGGTGACTCCTTGCTGCCTGCTGCCATGTGTTGCTCTTCTACCCAAGCAGCTCCTGCCCAAGGCATCTAACCCTTGAAGCACTGAGCTCAGAGAAGCTTCTCCTTGTGGGAAGCAGGGGACCCAGCCTGTGCAAATCTCTGTGCTGCCAGAGGAAATATTCTTTTGTTTAGAAATAAGTTGGACACATCTGTACCACAGGGGAGAGTGCAGCACAGATACATCCTTGGGGATTAAAAACTCTGTTTGCCACACAGAAGTTATGGGTCACAATTTTGCCATCTGTTTAATTAAAAAAAAAAAAAAAAGAGAGAGAGAGTGAATATTATTCAGTAGTCAGGTCCCCATGCCTGATAGTTCTGAAAGTCACAATGGCCTCTTCTCCCCTTGTGCCTTGCAGGCGTATAGTTTGCTGCTGGCTTTACCAGGGAAACATCAAAAATCTCCTGTTTTTATTCTTCTGCAAGAAAGTCTGGCAGAAAGCAGTTGTCTTACATGTATCAGTTCAGACTATTCACAGTGGGAAATCTTGCATTTCCATTCAGAAAGAGGAAGTTTCAGTGCTGAGATGGAGTCATGTATTTCAGTTATGTAGATACGCTATATGGACAACAGTGCTGGGAGGGTCCTGCAGTAGAGAAGCATCTCTCCATGGTGATGCAGCAGGCAACCCTGGAAGAGAGCAGGTCCCCAGAAATCCATCCCTTTTCTGTCCTCATTTCTTTTTTTTTTTCCCAAAAGGTGCCTTATGCATGTAGGACGCCTACCAATTTCAGCAAGACTTTATGTGGAGGAAGACACTATTCAGCATGAAAACAAAGGCAGACTCAAGCCATTTGGTATCGTAACCATTCAGAAGTCTTTC
The DNA here is from genome assembly GCF_059628265.1 of Tinamus guttatus. Taxonomy (NCBI): domain Eukaryota; kingdom Metazoa; phylum Chordata; class Aves; order Tinamiformes; family Tinamidae; genus Tinamus; species Tinamus guttatus. Next base: position 2,036,970 of record NW_028288918.1, read on the forward strand.
CTGTAAAATGTCTAGGTACAAACATGTATTTTCAGGCATTGGCTGAGGCCTAATCTGAGTCATGTAATGCACCAGTAGGAAGAGAGGAGTAAAAATTAGTCAGGAGCGGGTGCGTTCCTGAGCTTTTTTGCAGGCTGTCATTTTAATAAACATACTTGGTAATAGTTTTTTAGTTTCAGTGGTTCTTCTTAAGGAGAGCTCTGTGACTCTGATGTATGAGGGTGAAACCTGTGGGATGCAGGGAAAGTAAAATAAGTCTGAAACAGAAAATTGCTTCCAGCAACTCTTAGAATTCCTGCAGCCGCAGTGTTTTTTAGCCATTGCCTTTATGGAACTGATGTAATTATACTAATATGTTAAGAGAGAAGCAAATCTTGTATGCAGTGAAAGCTGAAGGGACCTGAACCTAAAATGCAAAAGCATAGAGACCTTCTCAAAGACAAGTAACTCTAAAGGCAAAGACCAGAGGGAGACAATTCAGCTTCATGTGAGATTTAGTGTCATTATTCACAGCACAGAAAAATGTTGTTCTGCAAACACCAGCACAACTATAGCAACATGGCAAACAAAGCTCTACAGCTTTTATTCATTTTATTAATTTCATTTTACTATGCTGTGAGAACTATGCAGGTCACCTTTGCAGAACTCAGATAGTAAACCCCATCACTTTTACAGCAGGTTGTTACCAAAGTGTTATGAATGAGAAGTGGAAAGTGGTTTCTCTCCTGCCATCCCAAATAATCCCAATGCTGTCCTGTTACCCAAAAGTAAACTTTTCACTCTTCTGTTCTGTCTTCAGAGGCTGACCAAAAAAGTGTCTCTGTCTTGAGCAGGCAGGACAGCTTCCAGCTTTAGTGACCCTTGGGAGTTGTGCTCATAGGTCTGGCAAGGAGCTGCTGGAGACTGAGCTGGATTCAACACCAAAACCTCCATGTGTGGGACAGGAATTAGGATTGTTCGGGGAAAATAAAAACAACAACAAGTGGGATGATACTTTTTACATAGGTGATGACATGTAGGCATTCTCAGTTTCAAAGGTGAGCATGGGAAGATGATGTAAATGCTATAATGGGGCAGAAAGTACCCTATAATAGGGCAGGAAGCAAGAAATGATACTATGGATGCAACCAAATAACCGTAAAGACACAGCAAAGGGTCAAAGTAACTTTTTGGTCTTTCCTAGAGCAGACCCAGGGGATTTTTATTACCAGGTTTAGAGTGGGGCACATCTAGAAGGCTCCCTAGTGTTGTCTGGATTGATACTACAGAGAGCAGTTGCTAACCTTCCAGATTAAAATACATGTTGTTATAACAGTAGAATCCAGGCGTTCTTGGAAACAACAGCTAAAGGATCGTTTTCCAGATACTCACTGAACAGAATGAATGTGCTAATATATTGAAGTTTTGATTTGTAAGAAATTAGGGTATTATAAAGCACTTGTTTTAGAAATTAATGTTGTACCAAGTGATTTCTTTTAATTAAATGTAAGGATGATCCGAATAGCTCTGTAAAAATGCTTTTGCTTTTACAGGGCCAATCGTTGTGAAGCTGGCTGTTGTGGTTTGCTTAAAGGCTTAATTGCAGAGTAGGCCTTGGAAGTTTTTGTGTCTCTAATTTAATGGCAGTGTGGAGTTTGGGTCCAAGTAAACGGAGGAGAATGTTTAGCAGAGCACTATCATCATAAGAGGGGAATAGGAGCCTCAGGATAGACATTAGGAGTAAGCAGAGAGCCTACAGCAAACCTGACGTCTTGAGATTAACGAAGTGGAGAAAGAACGTAAAAATTGCCAAAAGTCAAGCTAAGATAGATGCTGCAAAGGATATTAATAGAAAATTAAAAAAAAAATCAGAAAAGCCAACATAAAAACTATGTACACAAGGAAAGTATGGAAGTGGAGTTGTCACATGGTGAGAGAAATAAATAGCACCAGTGTGTCACCAAAATGAAATGAAAGTTTTGATTTGGTTTCCAACAGAACTAGCGAGGAATGTGAATGGGGGAAAAGGAGGATGACTAGTGGGAGTGGGAGTGGAGAACTCTTGTATTACAGGTGGAAGCAGATTCTAAACTGCCGCACGTGCAGAGTGTTAGGGATGATGGTGCCTGCAGTGAATGCAGAAGATGGTGGCAAACAAGCTCCAGTCACTCCCCTGCTCAGGGGAAATATCACTTACTACCCTGAGACGTGTCTTTGGAAGGGGGTTGCTGCTCTAGGCACGAATTTTTGCTGTTCTCCTTGCAATACAGGTACACACAGAAAAGAGAGATGTGCTGTGAGCTATGGGTGGGGAAAGTGAGCTGACACAGAGGAAGGGTCACCAGTGACTCCCAGATTTGGGCTACAACATCTCATTAGCAGGGGGTTGAGCTTGGGCCTTAGCTGAGGGTTGGTGGATTTTCATTAGAGGTTTATTGACTCCGTCTTTCTTTTCCTCCCTCCCTCGGCACAGAAGGGGCTTCAAAGCCCTGATGGATTTCTTTGGACAGGCTTAGGTTTGTAGGGCACTGCGCTTCAGGAATCCATTCTGCAAGAGGCTTAAAACTTTGCTGAAAAGTTTTACCGTTGTTTCCCATTTGACTTTTCGTCTGTTTGAGGCCCCTCTGAAAAGTAAATAGATGTCACAATCTCTTTTGAGGCCATCACCTCTCTGCAAGGCCACTTAAAAGTATGGAGTTTTATGGTTTGCATTCACATGTTGGCAAATGTGACAACACAACGTTTTGCTTTTTTCCAGAGAGGAGGAAAGCAGCAGTAGAGTTTCGCCCACCTGACTAATAGGACTGCAAAGCAACCAGTCCTGCTGGGTCTGAAAGTTCCTGCCTGGTGTCTCTGCTGCTCAGGATTATCCAACTCAGCAGGAGCTTCAGCCTGGCAGAAATGGCTCTATGGTCTTCAGTAAAAGACAGCAATAGCAGGTAAGCTTTGCCTCTACCTCTTTGCCTTTTATTTATTTTTATCTTTTTTTTTCTCTTGGAATCTAAATGATAAAACCAACCCCCCTCCCTCCCGAAAGGCTTGTTTCACAGGCTTCTGTGGATTCCTGGTGCAATTAAAAGAAGATAAAACTGATGTAGAAACATTCCAAGATAATGTAATGGTTCTCATTTCTTTTTTTTTCCTTCTTTTTTTTTTTTTTACCTGAAAACACACTTGTCTTCTCTACAGAGAATACAACTAAACAAAGAATAATGATTTTTTTAATGTGCTAAGATAAGCCTGAGGTGTCAGGTTAGTTGATCTCAAATGAAACTCAGTTGGTCCAAGAAAATTTCTCCTGTGATATTGATGATGAATGGGGTAGCCAAATAGTCATTATCTTCTGGAGGAGTGAAAGAGACCTGGCAGTTTCTTTTCCAATAGAAATCTTAATAGTCTTAATAGATTCAGTGCTTTTGGGCTTGCAGTCCATTGGCCACTGGCTGGGCCTAAAGTGTGTTAAGGTGTTATACAAGATAACAGAAAGGGTCAGCGTTATTTTGAGCAACATAAACATAGCCGTGCTTTCAAACAAGTGTGGAAAATGAAGTGGACTAGGGGGAACTGGATGCATTTTAATTTTGTCAGAAGTGCAACTCTTTGTGTCACTCCCACCCAAGTGCTTTTGGATTTTTTCTTTCTTTTTACTTCCCGAAGAATAAGGAAGATTTCAATTAAGAATACTGAGAAATGCCAGGGTCCAAAGAGATGGCAATCTGACTTGGGATGCAAAGTTATGTGAAGTAGCTGCTGCTCCTTGTAGCACAGCCAGAGCAATGAGGTAAAGCACCCGCATGCTCAGGCTGCTTCTAAGTCACTGGCTGCTGCTATATAGACTTCCTGTAGATGAGCTGTGATTTCTACTCTAAGCAAGGCCATCAACAAATCAGCTGCACGAAACACTCTGTCCAGACCTTATCTCCCACTTAGCATCCAATTGCTACTCAGCAGCTAAAATAACCCAAACAAAAACAGGCCCCCACACACCTGAGACATCCCTTTCATTATATTAGCAAGCCTACATCATGCCTCCGGTATTTTGAAAAAAAGCAGCTTCCTCCTGTGTGGGTTTGCTAACACATGGTGTGCAACAGTTGCAAGAAGTAATACATCCATCCCATTATCCCAGAGATGGGAGGACTGAAAAGCTCATTCCATCTTGTGTGCCTCAGAGGGGTCCTCATCTTCCAAAAATTATTGAAAAAGTGCAGAGTTGCCTTTTTTTTTTCTTTTTTTTTTTTTTTTCTTTCGTATAGCCTGAATAATAAAAGAGGGGAAAAGATCTCTGGTTAGCTGGCAGAGCTACAGTTACCACAAATGGCTCTGTGATCCCAAGCATTAACAGGGATTATGAGAAATTGCCAGTGCTTTTGTATATGTGAACAGTTCCTAATACACAGAGGTTCTGATAAAAGCCGATGGAACTGCCCTCTTGTCTGTTTGTGGAGCTAATCTTAGTGTGCGTATGAACATTTTCTACTAACGTGGTACCATGTGTGTGCTAAATAGTTAAGATGAAATGGGGAAGCTACCTACTTTGGGAAGGCCTACGATTGCTGGGATAGGAATACTCCATTTCTAGAGAGAAGAGGCAGCAATTTTCAAAGCCAGAACTTGTTTCTGCAAAGTAACTGGCGAGGAATGCTGTAAAATGGATCTTCTTGCTGACTACTGTGAAACATAAGCTTGCACTTGCCTTTTTTTTCTCAGCCACAAAGCTCACGTTTCTGTAAGCCTCGTGCTGCTTGCAAACTAAATATCACACGTATTGTTTAGCCCTCCTTTTCAGTAGATAATTGGAGGCATTGATGGGTTCAATTATTTTACACAGTTGGAAAGCAGCAGATTTGTGAGAAAAGTGGGATCAAACTGAGAGCACTCTTTCCCAGCTCTCTTGCTTCAACTATTTTTATTTACAAGCAGCTGAGCTGCATCACAAATACAAGGCTTAAAATTCCCCAACAGACATGTAAATAAGCATTTACATACATAGGGTAATTTTCTGTCTAGACTCAAGCTCAAATCTTCCAGAAAATGTAAAGAACGTGGAGGTAAATAGTAAGCTTTGCAAAAAACAGAAGAGGCAACTTGGTGCGTCACAGGTTTTAGTTCATCCAAACTTTAGGGCAGAATCTCTGTTCTGCTTATTAAATACCTCCCTGATTAGACTGAACACTTCTAAAAAGAGTCAGGTTTTTGCCTTTGTCAAGGCAAATGCCCTGACCCCCAACAGTACCTCTCAGCCCTAGCAGCTGCAGTAGCTCCGGAGGCTGCCACATGGAGATGAGGATTTACCAGAACTGGGCACTCATCACAAGCGAGGTGGTTTGGGCAATGAAGAGGGACACAAGAAAGGAAATTTGGGCCAGCAGGGGAGACGTGAACTGGGGAAACCCAGACACAGATCTTCCTATCGTGTTTTCTGCTCCACCTTTGGCTAGTTGCCCTAGGTGTGTCTGCACTGTACACGGTGGAGATGCTCAGCACCTGGAAGCTATGTTAGATCCAGAATAAGCATATTAGCTTTGTTCATGACTGTGCTTGTGGTGATGAGCCTTGTTATGCTGGGGTGTTCTTTGCACTATGTTTGCTGTGCTGACGTATCATCTGTGATCAGCCCTAGCCTGTCACTGTTGTGCTGCTCTGGGCAGTGAGAAGAAGCCCCTAGGTTAGGCTTATAGATAAAAGTTTCCAAAGATTGTGTAGGGTAGGAATCTGCATAGGTCTCCAGTTGGTCCTGGAGGTCTTCAAGTGGAGACAGAGGAACTGAAAGGCAGAGAAGTTCACTCCAGAGAGAGTTTAGGATTATTCTGTGCTTGCAAAGTAGAGAAGAAGGATTGATAACCCAAGAAATGAGGTTAGTGTCCCGTGTATGATTGTCACGGGATCTCAGAGTTTACATTAAACATGAGGAAGACTCAGGTAAAAACAGAGCAGGCAGTGAACATGAGAAGGGTCTCCTTGGAAAGTGCTTGTTTAGGAACTGAAAGAAGGTTTCAGACGGATTGACAGATTGATCAGTCATCTGGATAGAAATCTGGCTTCTTGTAGGTCCATTTGTGTTGTTAACAGACAGAAATGGCAAATGCTTAGTAGGAAGGCGCAACAGTTCCCAAATAAAGTGGTGTTGAAATGAGATCAGGGAGGAAAATCAGGAATGGGCTCCATCTCTTTAGCAGAAGGAAGTAGAAGAAAAGACCTGGGAGACAAAGCGGCTGAACTCAGAGAGCTGCCATATTTCAAGCCCATTCCCCTGCTCAGAGAGTTCATTTCAGTTCAAACGTGTTTAGCAGGTTTGCAGGTTTAGGTAAAGATAAGTGTAGGAAAAGTTAGCTGGTAAGTGTATCCGTTTAGGGCACTAGAGAACCATCTGGTTAATGGATTGGGTTCCAGGATTCTGAACCTTTTGATTTGTCTTTACAGATGTAGGAGATTAGTGTAGCAGAACTCAAGGTGAGATCTTATGGAAAGATAAGGAGATGTTATATGAAATAAAACTGATTTCACTCACAGTCCTCCTAGCCTAGATTTCATGCAGTGATACTCATACCTTTCATAATCAAGCACAGTGAAAGGTGTGCTCAAATAGTGTGGCTGAGAAACTTGGCTACCCCCTGGAGAATGAGGCACAGGCTAGTAAGTCCTCCTCCCTTCGTCTTTGTTTCCTCTTCATTGCTGCTGCTAACCTGATTTCAGACAAGTCTTTTACAGCCGTTAGAAGCAAATAGTTATTATGGTATGATCTCTTTGCCTCAGAATTTTGCTTGTTCCAAACATTTTAGCTAAGTAAGTCAGCTGTATTAAGCATGTATTTCATAATATGGAGGAGCTTAGTGGTGACAGGAAGAGGAATGGCAGGTGTCTTGTGCTATAATTTTGTTGTCATCCTCCTGCGCATTTTACATGGTGAATCACCTGGACTATGGTTTTATGTGAGCACAGGCCTTCTGGTCTTGATATAAATGTAATGTACTTCAGTGTATTATTGCTGTCCATTGAGTCCTGGGATACCAACAGAAGCTGTTCTTTTATCTCACATTTTCCCTTTATTTCTGGAGCTTTCACACACACATTTGCATTCATGTTTCATTCAGACCTTATTATTTCTGTTACAAATCTTTATAGAGGAGTAACGCGTTCGGTGGTAGGTGTGTGGTTGCATTCAATTTCCTCACTGGTTCTTAGTAGCTATTTTCAGAAGTCTCTGTTTGTTTGTTTGAACATAGTTAAGAATATTCACCTCCATCTTACGTAGTGATCACAGGTGCTCTGCAAGGCAAGATCTCAAGCCTGAGTGTGCCCATCCAGCCTTTTAGCGTACTGATGTGAGCTTAGTTTGCTTATGCAATGAGCCTGAGGTGATGAGCTTTCGCTCAGGAAGGCTCATTAGCTGGAACATGACACAGGCCTCCCAGAGAGGCTGTGGAGTCTCCTTCTCTGGAGATCTTCCAAACCCGCCTGGATGCCACCGTGTGCCAGGTGCTCTGGGTATCCCTGCTGGAGCAGGGGGGCTGGACTAGATGGTCTGTAGAGGTCCCTTCCAACCTCAACCATTCTGTGTGATTCTGAGACCAATGCTATGCAGTGTTGTATAGTGTTGCTCACTCGCTTGCCTCAGTGCTCAAACCCTGGGTGGAAATATTCCTTGAAAATGGCAAGGATTCAGCTGCTTTCTCTTATCCCTGAGGGAGTTTGCATTAGGGCAGCTAACATGCTGAATTTTCATATCTTTTCAAATGCTGAGATGTGTCATCGTTATTTCTTACTCTTTGTCAGACAGAGCTTTCCTGGCCTCCTCTCCCAGCTACGCCACTGCACACTGAGTGAGCAAACATGCTTTGCACAGAGTTGCTTTATTCCCTTCCTCTTGCAGCCAAAAGACCTGTGGAAGGTCACAGAACTTTGCAACTGAGGGATGGTTTCATTAGTCTTTCTTATTTGGGGCAAAAAAAGAGCAATGCCAGTGTTAGGTAGGCTTTTGTCTCCCCGATCTGCAAGGGCTGGGCCACAACGCCCAGGGCATATTTGATGAACAACTCCTTGGCAGCAGTGCTGGCTTAAGCAGTCACTGCCGCACACTCTGTTGCTCTGGGCTGCTTGTGCCTGTCCCATTTTGCCTTTCTTTTTGCTCTGTTATCTTCCAGTCAAATGCATTTTCAGATTTGGTCCCTCATGCGACTGCACAGACACTTGTGTCAGCTGTGCCTGAGGGCAGGGACAGATACTGCAAGAGGGAGATGAGAGCAACCCTTCCCAGTGGAAGTGTTGGGCAATCTTAAAGCAATGCCGCTAGTGACTGTGCAATCACAGCCGTAGAGATTGGTGGGGTTTGACAGAGATGCAGAAGCTACAGCAAAGTCTTTAGAAAAGGCAAGCAAAAGATAACCAGAGAGATTGACTAGATAATAGTGCACTCTTCAGGGCCAAGTTGCATGAATACAACCGCAAAATCTCTTCTGCTCTTTAGGTAGGTTGAGATTATATTATCACGTTCCCCCTCTGAACTGTCCCTTTTCATCCAGATTTGACAGATGGATTGAATTCCTAGCAACACTGATGTTCCCACGTGTCTCCCGCTTTGGGAAAGACTGCAGTTTGCACCAGCAGCTACTGGATTTCTTTGCCTGGCAGAGCAGTTAGTCAGCGTATGCCTCCCATCCGAGGGATCAGATCTGTAGTTTAGGACCATCCACAAGATAAACCACACCTAGATAGTAGTTAGGCACATGGGAGGAGGCTGGAGGTAGGGTGTGCTTGTCCCATACATATAGGAGAGAATGGTAGATGTGAGGGGGACTGGTGAAATTACAGGGAAAGGGTGACCCACAGGGGATGGGTAAGGAAGCAGGGGGTATTTCATGAAGGGAGGACTGTAGGGTTGTTAGATGCAAGTCCCTAGAAGATTAGGCTTGCTCAGTGTTACTACTCACAGAGCAATGTTTGTTTTCCTTAATGCCAGCTCAGAGAGCTGTAGCTATGCAGCTTGTTCTTCGTAAAGGATCATGACGCACAGTGGTCCAGCAAAATTGGTGTTTGCTCTCTGATCTGACAGTTGTTGTCTATGTGCACTGTCGCCATTCCAGCTCTGGTAAAATAGTGCTTGTCTCATTTGCAATAAGACAATAGATTGAGCTGGACACAAGTCACTGTATTTCCATCTTTCTTAGGACACTTGCTATATTTGCAGAAAGTGACTAGCTTTCAAGGGCTCTTTCAGAACAATGTGTTATAGATCTACCACTAACACCTAACAAGCAAGAAGATGATGGGATTCTGCTTTTTCTTGAAGAGTTGAAGAGTGAAAATAATACGCTTTTTTCTTTTTTTCCCTTCTTTTCATAGTCTTCCTATGTGAGCTACTAAGCTCACGTTTTCCTTTTCACCTTATGAGTAGACAAGGCATGCATAAAAAGATTTTTTTCCACAGTGTGAGAGGATAGCCTTTATTTACTTAGGCTCATCAGTAGAGAAAGGGGATGTGAGTGGGGTCTGTGGTGCTGCTGGAGAGGGCTATGGTTGGAGGGCCATCATTAGACTCCTGCACCCTTCCTTCCATATATGACAAACCTGACCTTCCTGGGCTGTTGCCTGGGAGTTTTGCTTTGCAGCTGTTCTGTCCAGCCATCATTTTGGGCAACTCCTCCGGGTTGTTGCTGCTCAGCGTGGCACCCAACAGTGTCCATGCCTGCACTATAGGCTGTGGTCCTCGCCCTGTCCTGCTTCCTTTCTGTGCCACCTCCAGTCCCATTCATCATCCTGTGTCTTGACCCTCCCGGCTTTTGCTCACTCTCAGCTTACTTTTATCAACCCATCACACAGTACGCGTAGAGCCACATGTTTGTTCTGGCAGGTGGACTTTTGGTCAACTTTGTAGCTCCTTGATGTTCTGCTTTTGGTGTCTTTGTCCTCATTCCCATTACTGTCTTTGGCTGACCATAAGCTCTGACCCAGCTGTGCCCTTCCTGGTTAGGAAGATGTGATGAAAGAGAATTTTATAACTCTTTATTCTGTCAAAGGCGTTTGTACTTGGACAAATACCATGGGTTACATAGAGAGAAATATTACAAGCATATATAACAAAATACAATGACCGCATAGACTGTCTATCTAGTCTCTGGCTACCTGTAAACACTTATATTTCTTATTGCCACTTATTGCCATGTTTTTACAACATCCTGGTCAAACTTTATAGGCTTACAGCAAAAACTGTCACAACTTTTGAGTTGAGGCTAGTGAAGGACAACTTGTGGTGGCCTCAGCCATCTGCAATTTACTGCAAAATTAAGCTAGACATTTATGGACTTGTCCGTTCATGCTGTAAATAAGCAGAGTTTGCAGTGTGCCCGTATAATTTACCAAGCTGCTTGAATTAGCTCATTAGAAAAAGAAAAAAGTGATTAACCTACTGCCACAGAAATGACTTCAGTGCAAAACAGGCAGTGTGCAAATAGAATCTTACTAATTACTGCTGTAGTCTTTGCAGTTCACTGAATTTCTATTTTGTCACTCAAATTTGTATATATGCAACATATATGCAATACTGCAACAAGTATGACCAGAAAGTCATCATAAAAGTAAAAAGTCAAAAGCTGAAATCCGTCAGCTTAAAATATGATAGCTTTGGTGCCTTTGGGAGTCCTTTGATTTCTGTATTCCTTCAGCATCTCTTGGCATGAGGATGACTTGTTTTCTTGTTTTCATTATATATGGAGTGCAAAATCTTCTTTCTAGTTAACAAATTCATGTATGATTCTCCCTCTCAGTAGCTTAGAAAATCCCTCTCTTGATATACCAATACAACAGCAGTGGGGAGGCTTCTTTCCTGGATATTTGAGACAAAACATCCACGGACCTGCGGAAAGAGTCCACTGTATTTAGAAGTAGCTCTGTTTACCACTTAAACAAAACTGAGTCTCTGAGATTTCAAAAGTAAGGCCAAAAGTCAAGCTAAGATTTACTTAGACTTTGTTCACATGTGTTGAAATAGTATCTTTGGAAAAGGGGACACATGAACAGTATTGAAGTGGATTGCTTTCACTCTGCTTTTTCATGCATTTTTTGTCACATTTTTAATGTAATATATCCATCTTTTACTTGCGAAAGAAGCAGTTCCCTGGAACTAGCTGAGGAATCATCAAAGAAACACTGAATTCCAGTCTTGACTGGAGTGATCTGATAGAGTCCATGACTACAGTGTCTATCCAGATGTTTATCCTGAGATGCAACACAAAAGCAGACCACTGCAGTGACTCCATCCATAAAGCCTCAAAGATGGAACCTCAACCTACAAAGTCAGTGGTGGGTTGATTACTGATGGCTATAGGGTCAAGGTTTCATCTTGAAGATTTATCCAGTTTCTAAGTTCTCTACAATAACTAGTGATAGTTAGTTGAAATGCATAGCTTGTGCCCTTTTTCATCAGTGTATTTTAAAACTACCTTTACAAGGAGGAAAACACTACGTAACTACATCAAAATGGAAAAATATATTCCCACAAATTATGATAGTGATTTTTTTCAGATATGGTTTTCCCTTTTTCATGGCTATATTTAAAAAGCAAAGCTGAGGAGCCTTGAGTAATAGCCAGTTTTTAATGCAGAATCCTCCATGTAGATCTAGTGGGTTGCAGGCAGTGCAACCCCTATAACCACTATAGGAAATGTTTGTAGTAACCTCTTTAGGGTTACCTAACCCTTCCAGTTATAGCTCTGCAGGTCTGCACACAAGAAACCTTATTCCAGGGCTGCTAACAGTGATGTGTGGCTCTGGAGTCTAACAACATGTTTACATTAATATTATGTAAAATTACTGTTTACATTGCAGTAATTCCCTGATACTCCAGTTAACAGCAGAGCTCATATAGTGCTGCTCAATTGCATATTGACGTTCAACTTGTGCCCTGAGGAGCTTGGTTTCTAAAGACAGAAAGCGAGTCCCTGCTGGTGTGCAGAAAGAAGTTTAATTGACTTCTGCCTGCAAGTGCTGCATTACACCAGCAGAGGATATGGCCCAGAGAATCTGTGACAGAAAGGGGGTAAATGCCAACGGCTAGCGCTGATTGTAGGCACAAGCCATGCTCATTTTTTTCCACCCTATTTGTATAGCACTGCTGTGTCTTCCCACCTCATCTCTCCATTCATCCATGTTTACTTTCAACCTCCTGTCTCCAGCTACCACACACGTGCTCATCCACCAGCACTTCTTTCTCTTCATACATCTTTTCATTCCCTAAAGGGATTCTCTCCCACCAAAGCATCCTCCAGACACGCAAGTCACCTCCCCTTGTCCCTAGTGGGATCAGTCTCTGGTTGATCCCCTTCCCATCGGAGCTCCTTGCAGCGTGCCAGCACAGTCTGCAGGGGATTTCCCCTGCATCTCTAGGAGAGAAGCTCTGATCCTAACGCCAAGGTGCTCCCAGGGCCCCAGCACCCAGCTCTGCTTCCAGAGACCGGAGCGTGCGGCAAGGCGGCAGGGCAGCGAGCAGAGGGGAGCACCACCTGCTCCCTCGCCTCCGCGTGCAGCACCAGATCATCCACCAACCGTGCCGAACGGAGAGCAAATACCACGGTGGCATTGCTCAGCGGGATCTCGCCCTGGGAATCACGGCTTTTCTAATTGAGACTGAATAAGAGAAATAAAAGGGGAGTTTGACTTCACATTTTTGTTTTCCCAAATTACGGAGAGCTCAGACGTGACTGCTTACACAAGCAGTAACCCCACTGTTTAAATGACAAGTTAAAGCTCCAGGGCTCAGCAGACATGGCTGTTTAAAAGTACCACAGTGCTTGATTTTGATTAATAGGAGGTTTGCAAATGGAGCTAGTAAAAATGTCTTATTCCCTGTTCTCTCCCTGGATGCTGATGTATAATGCTGGAAGCTGGCTGGTTTGTTTTATTCCTGGGAGAGGGAAAGAAAATATTAATATGAAAAAATCCCCAAATAAAACACACAGACCTGTACTAGGGTAGAAGATCATCAGTTTGATAAAATGGATAACGATGGTCCTTACCATCTGACTACTACCATATTTTGGCTGAAATTTTTGAAAGTGTGCACTTGTTATCATTCTAGGTGATACAACTTCACCTCTGCTGCTGCCTCAGCAACCTAGCAAAATCCCAGCTACACTTTTAGCATTGCTACTTGTCTACTGTGACTCATGCAAGAACTGTTCTAGTATTCTTCACAATGAAAACTAAAAATAATTCTCTGTAAAGACACAAAGACTCAGACAGGAAGCAATGAGAGTTGTTCTGTTTTAATTTTAGGAGACTTACTTTCAGAGACAGCTTCTTATTTTGTACAAGGCTTTCCTGGGAGCAAATCAATGCATTTAATTTGATTTTGGGTTCTGCTGCACAGTCAATAATGTTGGAAGGATGGAAACAAATGTCATGGAAAGTGACTTTAGTCAGAGATTTCAAATCAGGATACCTAAAATTCTGACCTGAAATCCTTCCTCTGAGCCCCACCCCCCATCCCCCAAAACAGACAAACAAACAAAAAACACAAGAACAACAGAAAACAGGAGAGGTTTAGTTCAGACTGAATCCATGTTAAGAAGAGGGCTATATGAGCTAGCTATAAAAGAAGATGCCAAACTCTTGTACTGTTCTGAAAAGGTGCAAAAATAAGGTGAAGGTGTAGGAATAGCCTAAAGACCACACTCTATGTACTTATATTCAAGTGACTGAATATGTATATACTTACATAAGGTGACTATTACTACTTGTGGCCATGTATATTTGCTCTCGCGTATGCCAATGATTGGTTTATGTTGCCCAAAGCTGGGCTCTAGCTTTTGCAGTGAAGTGCTCCCATGCCTACCCTGTTGCACAAGGAGGCAGAAGGAGGATGCAGAGTTTCTCCTCTCTGCTGCCTCTCTGCCCCAGTCTTGTGCAAATTGAAACACCTCCCAGACACGTTCACACGTTGCATGATGAAGCAACTCAGCCCATCTTCTTGTGCAACTGCATCATCCATTCACTGCAGGAAGACAGGGACGTGTTCATTGGCAGCAGCACTCAGTTAAGCCTCTAGCTAGTCCTTCCCCAAACAATTCTTCTTCCAACACACCACTTGCCAAACTTTTAGTCCTTCCCTCCACCTTGTGTCCAATGTCATCAATTCTCACGCTACTCACACTAGGGTTTGTTTAGCCCAGCCCCCATAACTCACATCTGAGAAAAGCGCTCTGCCTTTCCAAAGGAAAAATAATTCAGGTCCTTATCGCTTTGTGGCACATAGTTGTGGAAAAAAAGCCTGACTGCAGACATGGCATTTTGGGGAAGGGGGTGAGAGCTACTGAAAGAATGACTTCTACTTGTGACGGGTAGGAATTTGGCAGCAATCTTTGGTCAATGTAAGCTATCAAAATTGCATCCATAAATTCAATGGATGTGACAGTTAATTTGAACTGCAGACCTGCCCCTTTGCCTTGTGAGCTATTTCAGTTTCCTTCTGTTTATATACATATTTGAAAAAAAATCTCTACAGAGTATTACAATTGTACTGAATTAGGTCTACATAGTTATGTCTCTTCCTCGCAAACATTTGATTTCAAAAGGAAGTTATTTTTAATGAGGATGCCATAATGAGGGGATGCCAATATTTTGACAGGCAGCTCTCAGGAAATTACCCCTTTAGCCTGTGATGGACATTGAATGGATGAGTTTGCACAAAAGAGGGATTTACAGATTGTAAACCACAAGGGGCTGTGGTGATTACATAGGATGAGCATCTTTACAACACAATCCACCTTCCCCAAAATCTTATTAGAACAGTCTTTTTTGGAGAGAAGAAAAACCCTAAACCTAAAAAACTAAACCCAGTCTTTTTTCTTTTTTCTTTTTTCTTTCTTCTTCTTCTTCTTTTTTTTTTTTTTTTTCCAATCTTAAGATGCCAGAAAAAAGGGAATCCACCACCATCCTTTGTACAGCTTTCTAATGGATTTCTGGAATTTGGAAATTTATCCTCAGTACAGCTTTCTAATGGTTATCTACCCTCACTTTTCAGATTTTGCATATTATTCTTAGTTTGAGTTTTACAGCTTCATCCAGTTAATTGGACCTTTTTGTTCTGGTATCTGGAAGAGCCCTCACTTACCAGATCTTTTCTCCCTTGTAGCTGTTTGCGGCCAGTGATCTAATTATTGCTCTCTTTTTGTTAAGCTAAATGGATGGAGCTACTTGAGCAACCCCAAAGCTTATTGATTACCCAGGCATCAAGAATTGATGCGTAGGAAACAAAAGGCATTTTTTCTTGTCATGTCTTTGGTGTCTTGATTAAATTTGTCTTTGGGCATTCTGTGATAAAGTGTTTCTTCTTCTCTCCCATTAGCTGTTAGCATATTGCCCTCTGAGAGGTTCAAGTCAGCTTTGCTTCTCTAGAAGGCAGGTCCCCTGCTCTAAGGCCTCCTCCATGGCACAGGTTTCTGCCTACGCACAAGCTGGAGCATCAAAAGTGAATCCACCAGGCTACATCCCAAGTTCCAGGTGCACCTCACTTCCAGAGCCAGTTTTTCCCTTTCAGTAACCTCCTAATTCCTAAAAAGGCCTAAAATTTGCTAAGCATCATTAGGTTGTGATGATAATGACCATGTGCACTATTACAGATTAATGGTTGATTTGCTTTTGAAAGCTGTATGATCCTAGTTGTGCCTTCGGTCTTGGCCCCTGGAAGGGCTCAGTGCTACTCCTGGGACTTCTGTGTTCATCCCGAGGAGGATTTTGGTTTCATTGCTCTTTGAGCGTGTTTCCCAGCAAGTACAGCCTTTCCTGTGCAGCTGGACTACCTTTCTGCAAACATTTCTTAGTTTCTGTTGAGCAGTTCTTCACAGCATTATCCTACGTTGTTCTCTGTTGCTTTTGGCCAAGAGTCTCATTGGTTATTATTTTTTCATGTTAATGACTCCTGAGCAGAATTCCCCCCATCACCTACTCACAGCCTGGCAGGCTCTGCTCATCCCCTGCTTCACAAAACACTGCCTCGTCCCCTTGGCTCCCATGGCTTCTGAGAAGTCCTCCCTGTTCATTTCTCTCTGCAATTAGTTCCCTTCTGCCTTGAATTGGGTGTCACAATGGAGGTTTATATTCAGAAAGCATTTCTTTTTTGCCCTTCTGTTTAATACAGACCTTCTCTTAATTTTAATTAGGGGATGAACGCAGACA
The DNA here is from genome assembly GCF_059628265.1 of Tinamus guttatus. Taxonomy (NCBI): domain Eukaryota; kingdom Metazoa; phylum Chordata; class Aves; order Tinamiformes; family Tinamidae; genus Tinamus; species Tinamus guttatus. Next base: position 2,053,119 of record NW_028288918.1, read on the forward strand.
AATGGGAAACTGCTGTATAATAAGTGTATTTGCTATAGATATTTGAATATGTTATGGAACACATACATCAATGCAGAATGCTCAATGTATGCAAATTGGAGAAGGAAAAAAAAAGGATGAGTGGACAAAGTGAAAACGTAGGCATTTTCTTTTGGAGAGAGGGAGGAAAAAGAAGGAACTGAATTAGGCACCTCAACAGCACTATGATAATTTTGCTGTAAAATGTCTACCTAGGACATTTTGGGGGGTGAAAGAATGTTTGTTGCAAGGATTGTAAAGAGCCCTAGTATCTGGTAGGTAGGTTTCAGAACTGCAGCAGGCAGGATTTCAACCTGTTTAGGAAATCTTGCCAACTTCCCTTTGGTTTCATGCTAGAGTTGCCATGAAGGGCTCTTGGGAGTTGCCTCCAGTGCTCACCGTGTCCCGCTGTGACCATATGCACGGTGGGGATCCTGGCTGTCACTGTGTGTGGCCTGGCCATATCATCATGGCCAAATCAGAGTCTTAATTGCTTCAGGTTCAATTTATTCCACTTCTTATTTCAGGATAAGAGAAAATCACATGAATGTGACATTCTCTTCCTCTTTCTGGCAGTGCAATTATACTGAATTAATCTTTCTTAAGGCCTGTCCTAATTGTTTCTGTTTTTCTGCAGTACATTTTATCTGTTGTTTTCTAAGAGAAGATGCCCTGAAACTCCTAACTTAATAATTACAGACAGTTATGAATGGCAAGTTTTATAAAACAACAGCTATAAAAGTTAGTGCTGTCAAGGGAATGGTTGTGTATATCTATACATTATGGTCATAAATGTATATGATCTTCAGACACTGGATCTAGAAAATCATTAATTCAGAGTTGCAGATCTTCCCTCTTATCACAGTGACATTTCGAAGCATAACCTAATCCAAAATATCTTTTCTGTGGCATCCAGGCAGATGTTGACAGCCAGAAACCCATGCACAAGCTGATAGTTCACTACTGCTGGTAGAGCTTTGAAAACCTGTGAACAACTCAATGTAAATGGCCCAGATCTGCTTCAACCCCCCTTCCCTAATTACTATCAATGCAAAGCTCCAGTAGTTGTTGAATTGGGCTCACGAGGAGAAAAGATAGGGAAAAAAATACCTGCCCGTCAGACCACCCTGGGCAATCAGCAGATAACAGCTTCCCCCTGCATGATCTGCACTCCTGCCTCGAGGAAGTGCCCGTACCCCTGCCCAGCCCTCCCCAGGCACTGCAACCAGAAAATACCTGGGAATTTAGGAATGTCTTTTGGTTTAAGGAGTTAAGTTGCCACACTCGGAAGGCTAGGAGAATTTACTTAGCAGGCAATCAGATTGCACAGGAAGCATGTGTCGGGCACAGATCCTACTGCAATTACACCCACTATAAGCTAGAAGGATCACTGCAAGTCTAGAGATAGGCAAATAAATGCTGAGGTGGTGGTGTGCGTCATACACTGACTTAAAGCCTGCATAGCAATAGAAGACAGGGCTCCTGGGCAATTAAATCATGGAAAAATTGCACAAAGTAGAGTAGATTTCTTTTGAAAGTCTCCAAAGAGTAACTGAAAACATCCCTTTGTTAATATGTCAATAAATTTAAAGCAAGGCAAATAGTACATACCAGTAGCACACCACCTAGGGATGTTTTTGCCTTCCTGTTTCTTCCTCTTGGCAGAATTTGAGCTGATCTCATACCTTTTAATGAGCTGTCTCCCAGTCGGAATTTGCAAGTTTTAGTGTTTTTCCCAAACACCCATGTTCAGACTCTTTTATCAAACACACCAGTCATGAGTATTTGTTCTCTAAACTGCATGGTGGAATATATTGTATATATATTGTATAAGTAGTGTCTTGTAGATTTGTGGGGGAAAAAAAAGATTTAAAAATGATGTATTAAAACAAGAGCGTGTTAACGTTGGCTCTCTACCTTCTTAGTGTTTTTGATGGCAAAAAGCTGGTCTGAATACATGTGAAATGAAAGCAGGTCTCCAGATCTAGGACAATTAGACCATTCTTTTTTGTTTCAGGCTCCAAAACAGAAGGTCCTGTCTTTCCCTTGTATTTTATTGTCACTTAAATAAGCTAGGAAAAGCTGACGGCATCGTAAGCGCAGACCTCTAGGATGACCTTTCCCAGTGACAGGAGCTGTCACACTTCACTCAGCCCTTAGCGGCTGCTTGAAGTCCCTCGGCGGGTGGAAGCTGCCCCAGACTCCGTAAGCAGTTTGTTCTCCCTGGTTTCTCCCTTGCTTTCTCACAGCCCTGTGCCGCAGCTGCTTGGTGCACGGTGCCTTCCCAACACGCTCTCAGGCACCTGGGGCCTCCAACACCCTCCATCTGCTGCGTGATGTGCCCAGCCGGGGGGTCCCTGCCCAGCCTGGCCGCTCTCCTGCATCGCCCGCTCGGTGGTGGGAACGCTACCGTCACCCAGGAGCCTGAGCCTGAGTTTTGGGGCCCCAGCTGGCTCCCGGGGCTACCGTTTATAGCCCGTCCTGCAGAGAGGCTGCCCTGGCCACCTGAGGCGGAGAGGGTGCTTGCTTGTCTCCCATTGCATTGCTCCTGTGCCTGGCAGAGGAACGGGGAGCTGTGAGGCCGGCTAAACACGTCTACGTATCTTCAGGAATGTGTGTGCGTATGTGTCCTGTTGTTAGTCCTTCAAATTGTGTTTGGAAAGCTCTGTTGCAAGAAATATGCTTAACTTTTGCATTCTTAATAAACTGGAAAGACCGACTGATACAATGTTAGGGAAAGGAAAATAAATTTGACGCAGCTTTGTGGCAAGCAGCTTTGATTAAGAAAGGAATTTGTTTTAAAAGGTAAGAAGTGATTTGCTATAGAAACACATTATTACAGGTTTGCATTTAAATTATTAAAAAGAGGAAAGCTTGTCTACTCCTCTTTTCCCCGCTAATTTAAAAACCCAGGAAGGTGTTTTTCCAGATGTCTGATTTCCTTATGTAACTGGACATCTTCTCCTTCTGTGAATATGCCAAGATCTTATTTAGTCAGAAAGAGAATCTTTTAGCAGCAGTTCTTTCCAGCTGTGAATAGATTCTAATTTTGAAATATTGCCATGTATTTCTCTATTTTATGCTTTTAGGATACTCTGGGGTTTAAAAAGAGCAAAAGTTTCTTTTAATGAAATAAATATAAGATAGTAATAAAATATCAGTAAAACCAGAGAATATTGCTGCTTTTATCACTTAAGGGTCAAAGAGTCACAGAGGAAAGTTTGGAAATTTCAGCCCCTTGGTACCAATCGAAGCAGCAAATTCTAAAGATGCTTTATGGAGACATCTATGTGTTTAGTCTTCGTTTAAATTTATAACCGTTCATTTATAGTAGTTTAACAGCAATTGATGTTCTTTATGTTGACATTCTCCCGTGATGATGAATGTACTGTGTTCAATCACACTTAAACTTCTTGTGTGTTTGTTAAGAAAGAGAAGATTTTAATATAAGTATGTTCACTGTTTAAATGTTCAAGATGTTTAAATAGACAGTGACATATTGGTCTCCCTTGATGAAGGCTGATCACATATTCTGTAAGGCACTTCTATGACACAAGATACATAAGTCAAGCGGCACTGAATTTTTTTCCTTCTTCTCCAAATTTCCACTTAATTTCTTCAGTGTATTCACTACACAACTTTACCATAAATCTTTTTGGTTGGTCTAGGCTGATGTCTTAGAGAGTTCTGTGTTCTTTGTAGTTAAGGTGTCCATGTTCTTGAACCACTGTCCCACTTTGGAAGCCAAGGGTGGCTTTGATTTGCGGTGTTCCCCTCGGACACCGTTCACGTTGCTTGTGTGTGCCTCAAAGAGCCAGCCAGAACTGATGGACCCAGTACAGGAGGTCTCATCCGAGGACTGCTTGCAGTCTCCTGCTTCGCAGCATATGTGTGGTGCCTGCTAAGTGCTGGTAGGCCTTATGCAGTAATAACTGTCTGGAGTTAATTCCCATCTTCTGGCTGTTCCCATTGCTTTTGGCCTGGGAGAATGCCCAGCAAAACCGCTGGCATTGGCCTTTGCTTTGTGGCATGTGAATCCCACAGTTTCTGGTGGGAAATCCCATGATTATCCAAGACTGGAATAAGACTGCAAAATGCAGGGCTCCTGCCTGACTCTCTGTTACCTGCAGAAACACTTGTCTCATCCCCAAAAGGCAATCCCCATGGAATAGGGGAGGAGGTTGTTATGGACGGTGAATCCTGCCCCAGGACTGCATTTCTGAGCAAGGGGAAAGAGGCAGCTGTATGATGCACTAACACAGCAGAGGACTGCTGAATCCAAGGCACCGTGTGAAGCCTTTAGTGCTTTTAGTGATGTTATGATTGGCTTAGTCTAATCATCCCAGATGTACCTCTGCATAGTTGCCTGCGACAATTTAAGAAGCTCAGTTTCCCCTCAGTGGTCTTTGGTTAGATTGAAGGAGAAGGACTTACATGTGGGACAGAGATCATCATTGTCACATAGCTTCTTGATAATATATTTTCCATTCTTCAAGTGATAATTTGATGAAGCTTGACATAATGATAGGGCTACACAGAAAAGCCCCTGGTCTTGGGCCCTGTGCATTGCAGATGCATTCCTGAAGAGAATGTTCCTTGGCTTCTTCTAGTGCCTTTAGAGAGGTTTCCTGGCAAAAGTCAAACTCTATGTCAAATCCTAAACTTTCTGTTTCCTCAAGGGAGTGTTAATAATTAGAAATCTTCTGAAAGATTTGCAAACATTCATTAATCCTTTTGATTAGCTTGACTCTGTCAAGTAGAAAGATCTCCTGGAACAGTTTCAGCTGGCCTCATGTTTACTTATGACTGTCCCCTTTTTCTTGTAGTGATTCACATGGTGATACTAGTGAGGTCAACTTTTAGCTGTAAGGCTACTCAACTCAAAACCTCTTGCATATATTTTGCTTTTGCATATATTTAGCCAGCAAATTACCTGCAGTAAGCATATTATCAACAAGTTATCTGGCTCATCAAGAATTTTGGGGAGTTCCCCAAACTCTGCCTCTGACTCACCATGTAAGGCGTTTCTTCCATTAATCTTTTAATTGCTGATTTTATGTGATTTCATACAGGTGTAAGTCTTACTGCAACACCAGTCACTGCTGCTGCTCTTGGATTAGTAGATGCACTGTTTTTAATCAAGAAGTGCTTGCACATGGAGCATTTCATTAGTTAGACTCCAGATTATCGGTCTCACACCGCTCTGTTCTGTTATTTTGTTATATTGCTGTCTTTACTGCTGGCATGTACATGGGAGCAAGCACACAGATAACAGACCTCTGCCACTCCAGTCTCACTACTGTAATTTATGAAGCACCTGTTGTCCATTTTCTTCGCAGCAGATCTCATTTGGGCATCTGATTGCAATATACTATACTTACTACACACTTCGTGAATCCCTGATCCTTGCCAATATGTTTTCTTTTTTTTTTTTTTTAAATCTGACAGAGAAGACAGTCTGCTTCAAATGATGATCCACTTGTAACTGTCTCAGAGACTTCCTATCAGTCATTGCTGCCTAACTCTTTTGACACAGAAGTACCCAACATTTCTTCCCAACTGCAAAGATAGTGATGACACTGAATCTTACTCTCATTTCCATTTCTGGCAAATCCAGATTGTAGCATAACTGCAGATCTAGCATTTCTCAGAACTTGTGTTTCATGAATGTATATTTGTAGGTGATACCACATTGGCCGTGGGATTTTATGAAGTGTGAATTATAAATGCCTTTCATGCCTACGAGGGAGGATATCCAGTAGATACCTACTGTCTCCTTTCGTTTCTCTACTTAGTTCCACAAATGTGACAGTGACATTGAAATCTGGAATAAAAATTGTATGTACACTAAACTGCAAGAATTCTCCAGCATTACGTAAATCAGAGCATCCGTAACAGATGTACAGACCAAACAGATACTGGGACATTCAATTCTCATTTTGGTGACATCTTGGGAAATTGGATTGTGTGGAAAAAAATTCATATATAGAAAGACTACAAAAACATATAAATTAGCCTATCCAACTGAAATATTGCCACAACTCATCATGCCAGTCCCCGCTTGGGTTTGGGAGCATGTCTAATGCTCCCAGCCTCCTGCACTCACTGATGGCACAAACTGGGTCTGCTTTTTGTCCTGGGTATGTTGCTGTACTGCCAGTCTGACTCTACTACTGTCATGAAGCTGTACCTGAGAAATCAAGAGTCAGGTCCAATGCAGGGTTATGTATGATGATGACAGATAATACTAGGCAATCTTTTGTGGTCTAGTTCATATATTAATCAAACCCTGGCATTTATTATGTGATACATCCAGCAACACTTTGTCCTTTTAAAAAGGATGTTTATTGCTTTTCAGCCTGGCAAAGTCTCAGATTACTCAAGAAAGCACTTTAAATTTTATCAAAATCGTAGTGGGAAAGCCTGTTACCTTCCATGCAGTAGTTCACCAAACTACAAATATCCTGCTTGCAAGACCAGGAAAACACAACTGTTTCCACACTGGGGCAGGAAATCAAATTTTGATCTGTATTAGGGATTTGGCATGTTGCAGTCCTTTCTCTTTTCACATTTTACAAGTTTAGTCATAACAGGGCATCCTACCAGCAGCTCTAGCAGTAAGAGCAGCAATGGTTTAGCTATGAGTGGGCAGATTTTGCTGGAGCAGCACATGAAATAGGTATTTTGGTTTGTCAACACTCAGTTCTAAGTACCGCGCTGCTTCCTACGGTGCTGACCACCAGGCAGAACTACAACAAAAGCAAACCATGTACTAGTGCCATCAGAAAGCAAGGTATTGCCGTTGCCAAAAATGCTCTCCTAATGCAGTCCTGAGGCTGGGGAATCTGCTATGCATCTGCATTCTGGCCTCATCCCCCACTCTTGCTGCAAAAAGGAAAATCAATTGATAAAGCTGCCAAAATTGCCATAAAGATTCACGTAATGGTAAATCAGCTTCCTGGTGTCTGTGTCAAATACCAGGAAATTCAGAGTTAAGAACGCCCAGTGAATTCAGCTCTGTCTCCTCGATCCTATGACATAAGCAGGGTTTTTGCTAGTCATCCTGCTTCCGTGTGTCCCCGGACTGGAGCAGCCGTTTCCAGGCTGTGGTCTGGGACTCATGCATGACTCATAAGCTATCCGAAGGTGGTTGATGGAACAGGCTGCCAATAGTGTCAAACATATGGGCATTTTGTCGTGCACGGAGATGAGAAAATAAGCAAGGTCATGAAAAGAGATAGAACAGATACCTATTAGCTTGCATTACAAGAAAAGATTCCTTAATTTTATATGGAGTAGCCCTTGGAAGAGGTGAAAGAGCACTGGGCTAAGTGATGTCCCAAGGTCCCTTTCCCGCCTATGCTTCCATGGCCACACAACACACCACGATCCACTCCACCTAACACAGGTGTGTATGCTGAGCTAGGAGCCTGACCTTCCTATGTTGTCAGTGAGAAACAGGCCCTGCAAGGACATGAATCCGTATTCCTTCCCTCCACATAAACCCACCAGGAAATGAATATCAAACAACTGGAGGGAAGCAGGGTGAAAAGACAAGTACAACAACAATAACGTAATGTCGATTCCTAGATAAGCAGTGGCCAAATAGTATTTTAGTCTCACAGTGGCTTCAGGCCTGGAGTCATCCATGCATTATCAATCCCAGTGCTCTTGAAATCTTGGGATTTCAAGGTGGAGAATAGGCTGCTAGGGGATGGGTTAAGTCAAAATAGTATTTATCCAACATTTTCAGGAACCTAATTATGTATATGACTGTAATCCTACTTTCCTTGCACAGAAAAACAGCCACTAAAGCTAATGGGTATTTTCTGCTTAGGAAGATGTACAAGGTAGGACCTTGGATTATAAGGGGAAAAAATGCAATTTCAACCTAAGTCAAGGGTTTTTGGTTCAGCTTAGAGTAGACGAACAGAGCTAAAATTCACCTCAGGGTGTTTGAAGATAAAGAATGCCATTTGAGGAAAAAGTGTATGGATCTGTAGTTACAGAAAAATGTGTATTGCGCATTTGTATTCTGCAAGGTTTTCTTATTTGCCTAGCAGCATGACCTACTTCCCAACATCATGTGATTTTATATTGGAAGACTCTAATAAAGAAGTAGATTTAATTTTCTAGCATAAAAGATACAAAACTGATTTTCCTTAACTCTGCCCAACAAAATATTATAATTTTGTAGTTCAGTTATAATGCTTTTGTGTTTAAACTTCATAATCCTTCAAAATATGTGTATGTGTAAGGTATATACTCGAACATATCAGATTTTTTTTTCAGTAAGTAGTTCAATGAATTTTTTTATTCTAAGGATATACAAGACAGGAAGAAAATCGAAATTAAAGTACACTTGGATTTAATATGATTTATAGTCCATCTCTCACCCCAGTATCAGTTACACCTGAAGTGCATGAAGGGTATTCAAGCTACCTTCCATGTCTCTTGGCTCACACTGGTGCCTTAGTTTTATGTTTAAAGTTAGCTTAGATGCCTAAAGTTTTTCAGCTGCACCTGTGAAGATGAAAATTAAGATATCTCACTGCTGGCTAAAATGTTCTGGCATTTCTGAACTAGGAATTCCCGTGTCCCAGTCTTGTGAGCAACTCTGACAGAATTGCTCATTTCTTCCGTAATGTACCAACATTAGGACTGAGAGAAGGGAGAAAAAAAATATGCTATAATAACCAGTGATATAAACTCAACAGCTTTTGGAAAGCAGGTCTCTCATCATTTACCCAGTCAATCACTTAAATTCAGCAGTACTTTCCGAAAGGCTTATGTACATATTCAGCTTGTGACATTTATTTCTAGTCCTTTTTTTCTAACCTTTTAAAAGTATTTGTATTTATGGGGATAGGACTTTTAAAATATCTCAAAAGTGACTCAATGAAAACTAATTATGCTTTCTCAAAGGAAAAAATAAAAATAAAAATAAATAATAAAAAGCATGCTTTAAGAGCTGAGAAATTTCTGCTCTGATAGCAACTGCTTTTCAGGTAATAGTGTTAGAAAGCATGTAGCCACAGTATAGATAACTGTTAATTTGTCAAAATTAACAGCACAACAACACTAAGAACACAACAAAGCAGAGAACACTGCAAAAATGATCATATAGGCGATGCTGACATTTGATAAGTTAAAAGGATATTCAGCTAGTTTGGGTTTAAAACATTTAACTGCTTAGATGAATTCTAGCTTTTTGTATCACAGACTCATATATGCATTATGTTTGCATGTTGTTTTGGTGAGACCTCATTAATCAAAAATGATTAATTAAAATTAAACATGAGGTTGAGCTTAGATATATCTCCCTGACCTTCCTACAGCTGATGCATCTGAGGGCTCTTGTAGTATCTGCTGCAAAAACACGAGGAGCTGCAAATATCTGCCTGGGCTCGGTTCATCCCCAGAGTTAATCAGCGCTCTGCTGCAGTTGATGGGAAGCAGTAAGGAGCTGGGTTTGGAGGTAGGTGTTAAATATGGCTCAGTATTGAAAACTAACATGGAAATCTCCTCCAAGGCTTTCTAACTAATGCTCTGAGAAGCCAAAATGAGATTTGGGGTTATAGTGGATAAAATGGGTATAAAAAAGCCCAGCAGTGCTGAAAAGAAAATGTCTTCAGATGAACATCTGCATCTCCTAATTATATTAACATAGTCAGAAAAAAAAAGGGTAATACATATGAAGATCAATGTAAGACACTTTCTTTTTAGTAGACCCTGCAGACCTGTGTAAATAGCTACTTTCCCGAGACTGTTAAATAGATTTCAACCACTTTGATATGCTAAGTGTTTTTTGCTCCCTAGAAAAAGAAAAGAAAAGCTTAGTAGTGCTTTATTTGAAATCTTGCTTTATGAACATGGTGAACATTGCTTCTGCTGAGCAGCTCATTTTAAGTCTGGGGATGGTAATGGATGAATATCAGGACATTTGCTCTCAATTTCACTCCAGAGGTAAATTCAGCACTTCACAGAGCTGTCTTAGCATTTGAGAAAGTGCCATCAAGATGTCAGAATAGAGCAGAGCAGGGAGGTGGAAATGAGTTTTCTGGCAAACTTCACAGGTTCTACCTTTGGGACTTTATCACATCATTCTGTGTTTACCATTCCTATTTCCAAACTTGAAATACATTTTCCTTTCTCTTCTTGCTTTCTGCATCTGTCCCATGCTAAAATACCCCCTGAACGCAGTATCCTTTCAGATTTTAGTTCTCATCTTCTGATTATTATATAAATCACACTCACATGGACGTCAATTGACATTACAAGCACACAAACACTGCAAGGTAGGGCTTGACCATACACAATGAAAATAGGGAATTTTCACTTTTCCATGTTTAGAACATTTGGACAGACCAGAAACAGCTCAGGCAAGCTTACTCATCTTCCTCTCAGTGCTATAATCTGAGTAAAGATTGTAGAAATTGTATGTCATACTCTGTTTTTGCAATTAAGCTGTCACGAACCATTTCAATTAAATCATTTCTTACAAAAAGTATTTCTTATTCGGAAACAGACTTGTGAGGTATACTGAAAGTCTGCATAAAGAAAAGACAGAAGCTGTACTACCTGCACTCCCCTCCCCATTTTCTCCATTCTTGTACAAATCCAGAAGCTGCAGGAAAAAAAAAAAAAAAAAAAAGCTGCAAATAGCCACATACTAGTGGAATGGAAACGTAGAAGAAAAAGAAGGAGTTTTAGTGCTGGGACATTTAGAGGAATGTTGTTTTACGTTTGCTCTCCGTCTCAGGCTGCTTTAATTTATGGCAGCTTCCTCAAAAGCTCTCGCTGCGTAGGGCTGGCCGCAGATTTTATGATTTGACAAAGCGGCATAGGCTGAGCAGCACTAGGCTGGGCTGATCAGAAGGACTGCCAATAGGAAGGCGTGCTGGAGTAGATTTCAGAAAGGAGACAGCAAAGAAAAAGCAACAGACACACCTGATCTCAGGTCCGAATCTGTGCATTGTGCAAGAATTCCTATACAGCTGGAAATCGGTAGGGAGAGCACAACAATTAAGAGATTGAGATGGTGATTTGTGTAAACACAGAACATAAATATTTAGATAGCGGTTGCGTATATTTTTCTAAGGTTCTGGATATCACATACTGCGAGTGAAAGGCGGGGGGCACGGGGTGGGGGGGACACTCACAACCTAAATAAATTAAAAATGCTGCTTTTCCCGGGCTCTGGGAAGCGCTGAGGGCAGCAGGTGCCCTGTGCTGGCGACTCAGGGTGCGCTACCATGGGAGACTCTCACTGTTAATGCTTAGCATGAGTCCCCGCGAGGTCAAACAGAATTAAGCAATTTTCAGAGGTCCTGAACATGTGCAATTTGTACCAAGAGCCTCAGAGAGCTGCATGCCATCACCATTTTTAAGGGGAAAAACTATTATTTATGGACATTGGGATGGATTTTGAAGGAGGGAGAACAGGGGGTACCGATATTGAAAACACTGCTTCAAATATTACCATGAGTCAGTCCCCAGCGCAGCACCATTGCACCCTAAAGCTCATGGAGCAGAGTCTGAGCCAAAACTGCCAACTCCCGAGTCTCAGCCGGGAAGGGAGTCCTGATTTGTATCTCTTTGTGACCACAGTACGTGTCGGAATGGGCGGATTTTGTCAGCCTTGGGGTGCTACATTTGTGGGAACTCAAACGCCGCGGGCGCCGTCTCGCTCCGGTCACCCAGGTCACCCCGCTCGGTCCCCTCCTCGGCAGGACGCGCCTCGCAACCCCCGCCCGCGGCTCCCACGCCGGCGGGGCCGCGCGTTTGGGTGCTGAACACACGAACAAGCGGCTGAGCAGAGCGGACCCCATCGGTACCGGCAGCACCGCAGCACGGGGCTCCCGCGGCCGCCCCGGCCCCGCTCGGAGCCGCCGGGTCCCCCGCACCGCGGCGCGGCGGCAGCGGCGCCCCCTGGCGGCGGGGCGGGGGCGCGGGCGGAGCGGGGGGCCGCGGCGGCCGCCCCCGCGCCCGGGCTGCCCTCCCTCCTCCTCCTCCTCCTCCTCCTCGTCCTCCTCCGCCCCCGCGGAGCAGCGGGCGGGCGGGCGGCTCGGCTGCCCCCAGCGGCCCGGGAGGAACTGGAGCGCCGCCGCACAGGAAGTAGCGGCTGCGGGGAGCGGCGGCGGCGGCTGGCGCTGCCGCACTCAATGAAAGAGGCGCCCGCGCCGCTCGCCGCCCCAGCGCCCAGCCCGCCCGCCGCGGCAGCGGGCGCCGCGCAGAGCAGCAGCCGCGGGGCCGGGGCCGGAGCCGCGCGCGGGCGGCGGCGGCCGCTGCAGGTCGGTGCCGCCGAGCGGGGGCAGCGGGCGGGGGGCGCCGGGCGGGGGCTCCGCGGGAGGCTGCGCCGCGCCAGGCCCCGCTCCGCGCGCTGCGGCAGCCGCCGGGGCCGCCCTTTGTGCGCCGGGAGGGAGGGAAGGAGGGAAGGAGGGGGCGGCCGGGCCCGGCGGCTGAAATGCATCCCCGCCGGGCGGGAAGGAGCCCCGGCCGCCCGCTCCGCCTTCAGCGGCGCGGGTGCGAAGCGAAGGGCCGCGCGGTGGCCGCCGCCGCCGCCGAGGGGATTGCGGCGGGAGCCGCTGCAAAAAATAAAGCGAGAGGGTATGTTCACCTCCCCCGCCCCGCGCGCCCTCCCCAAAAAAGAAAATCCGAGACCAAAGCCAGAAAATGGAAAGCGCCGTTCTGAGGAGCTGGGCCGCGCACCTGGGCGCAGCAGCGCTTGCGAGCGCAAAATGGAGCGGCGCGAACGCTATCGATCCGCGAGCGGGGCCCAAGCCCCCGGCCCTGGCGGGGTGATGCCAGTGGGTTTAATAAGCTGCCAACGTCGTGCCTAGGCACCCGCATCGATAGGAGTCAAATCTGTCCTTATAGCTCTTAATACGCTGTTAGGTTGCAGGGAAACTTTGGTGTTGAGACTTGGCGGCCGAGTGCAACCAGTTTGATGCCTCGTTTCCGTTTTCTTCTCTAGCTTTACTGTTATATTCCCCCTCTTTGAGTTCTCCGACCTCCACTCCTTGGAGGGAAGGTGGACGAAAGGGAAGCCATGCAGTTTGCAGGGATCTCGCTGCGCTTTCCCTTGAGAGCATCTTGAGTGCCCCAGCTCTCGCATTTCTAGTTTGCGATGGCTTTAATGGCCTCTCCTCCCCTCCTGCTCCAAGGAGGTTGAGGTGGGCTCCAGGAGCGGCCCTTCGCCCTCAGTGAGGTGCTGAAGTGGCGACAAGCTCCTCGAAAAGCTCCTCCGAAGCGGGGCTGTGTTTCTCTTGGTGGGACGCTCCTCCTTGCCCGACACCTCTTGTGTGAGCTGGGTCACAGATAGGTATGTGTTTTATCATTTAAACAGTTTTGCTTTTCCTAGCAGTAAAACACATATGTTCCTTCATTTCCCTTCAGAGGCTGCAGCTGTCTGCAGGATGTCCAAGTCAAGCGGAGCTGAGTGAGCCCGCAGTGAACTCGCTTTGCTGCAGAGGCTGGAGCTTTGCAATGGGAACAGTTCTGGGCCTGGGGGTTTTCCTGCAGTTTTCACGGGAACCTCTGCCTTTGGCTCCCTGCTTCTGTGCCATGGTCTTCCACCCCTTTGTGTCTGTTGTTGCTGAACCTTCGCTACCGAAACGGCATTCAATACTTCTAGTCAGCCTTTCTTTAAGGAGAATGTTGCCTACTCTTAAGAAAGTGCTGTAGCACTTTCTTGCCAGTTCCCCCCTCACCTCTCCACTTCTATACACTTGCTTAATCGGAAAGGAAAAGCTGGATAGAGAACAGTTGGTCTCCAAATATAGCTTGGCTTCAGCAGTCTTGGGAGAAAAACTTGCCCAAATTGTCCCTGCTGTTTAATTGTGGTTAAAATGGCAGCCCCGCTTAGCAAGGCTCTGCGCTGCAGTTTACAGCGCGTTGCAGCCGGCTCTGCCGTGACCTCGCTCTGGAGCGAGCGAGTTGTTATCTCCCGAGTGTTGAAATCAGCATCGGCTATAGATGAGGTAATGGTGAGCTGGAATATGGAGGTTGTTTCTCTTCCCAGTGTACTCGTAATCGCTGGAGAGGTGCGCCAACAAGCCAAACAATTCTGTAGTTGCATAAACTCTCCCAGCTCAAAACACACGTTCCCTTTCCGAGCGGAGCAAGCAAGCTGCCTTTGGTCGTAATCTTCTTACGACGTGAAAGCGATTGTTTTACAGTCCAGTTCTTGTATTTGTGGGAAGAAACGTTGTTTTAAAATCCCGAGTGGTGTTTTGCTTACTCAAAACTGTTATGGCATAACTGGATTAGAAGGTGCACTCTGGGCAAGGAAATAGTGTGAATAAAGTATTGTGCTAAATGAAAGGAGTTCACCTATGCTGAACTTGTGATGGCTATCAATTATGGTGGGCTGCTTCTACGCCGTCCAAAATCCTCCTTGTAAAGGCTGCATTCAGTCTTGTATCCTTCACTTATTAAAACATAATGATGTTTCTTTATCAGTATGAGCCTGGCTAGAAATGTCTTGTTCTTTCGGTAAGGCTTTTTTTTTTTGTGTATGTGTGGTGATGGTGCTTTTTTTTTCCTTTCTTTTTTTTCTTTGCATGTGTGTGGTTTTGCATATTAATGCTTCTTGTTGGTGCCTGATTCTTAAAGTCTATTTGCGGTCACTGCTTGAACAAAGAGCAGGTGACCAGGCTGCTGGGTATTCCAAATACTACGAGGCAGAAGACTAGAAGAATTCATAAAAAAAGAAAAAAAAACAGAGGGCACCAACAATTTCAACAACAATTTCATTGCATCTCAGAACCTTGCACCACCATGTGGTGATGAATCCTTGGTAAGGATTCTGCCCTCAGCTGCGTTTCAGGCTAGTACCAGGAAAGTTTTGCTTTTCAACAGCTCTTTAAAAGGTGGTATTGATTACCTCCTAAGCAAAGCTAAAAGGAAGGGAATGCCGAGGCATTAGGAGGAGCTATCCAAATCTCTTGTTTACCAGATACATATCAACCAGTGTAAGATGAGAAACAGAAACACTAATATTATGATTCCAAGGCCCCTGCAATACATTTGATGAAGACATTATTAAAAGCGTTGCACTAAAATCAATTTGCCATCTTGATATATGGTTGTATCAGATTCTAGGAGTGAGTCAGCACTGAAGTTGGGGACCGATTAGAGCTGGGGCAAACAGACCTATAGGAAAAATCTGAGTAATCCAGAGAGTGGCGTCGTGCACTAGTAAATTAAACAGATCTTTGCCTCCAATTCTGCTTGATGAATTCCACAAGATGAATTTGAAATTGTTAAAAAGAAAACAATCCCTCTTTCAGTTGCTTTCAATGCTTCTGAAATGGGCACGCACCTGTGAAATTCCCTGCGTTTTTCAGAGCCCGGATGTGTTTGGTGGTGCGCGGGGCACGGCAGTGGTGAGAAGCTGGGCGCTTAAAGAAGGTCTGTACAGGCGTGCGAAGCGACTGCTGCACCGGTGGAGAGCAGGAGCCCGCGGTGCGAGGACACCCTGGAGTGGTGCCCATTCCTTGGGTAAAGCTGGGGTGAAGGAGCAGCCGGATAGACCAACTCTTTGTTCCCCCTTGGTTGGGGAACACCAGCCTGTGTTACTATTTGTCTTGCCTTAGTATCAATAATGTGTCTTTTGCTTTCAAAACAAAAGGTATGGCCTATGCCCCAAGGTGTTGAAAGGCCCTTCAAGGCATTTTTTTTTTGTAATGGAAATGCTAATTCTCTTTGTCCAGTCAGTCTCTGCTCTGAGTACTGTCTTGTGTTTTTCATTACTGCTGGAGTCTGTTGAGCACTCAAAAAGAAATGCTCATCCTTGGAGCAGGTGTTGAGCTCCCAATGTTTTATGAGATTAAAGGGGTGTATGTAAATTCTCCGTGCATTTGGAGTAAAATACTGAAATTTCTGCTAGTAGAAGTGGATCGGAGTATACGTTAGTCTGTCCCAGAGAACATTTAGCATCCAGCACGTTGTACGTATCTGAGTATTTATAGTAGGACTATTTAAAACCCTTTAAAGTAAAATGATTCTGCATCAGCGTCCAGAGCTCTTAAATAGTCAGCTTTAAGTAATGTGATATTGGCTGCTTTGTACGCGTAGCACCTCTTTTCCACGCTGCCAGGCTCCCTCTCTGCTGCTATAAAGGAAGGGGAATTTCAGTGCTTGCTTTGTGTGTGTGTGTTGTTATTCTTCTGTGTTAATAATACTGTGGTAATTACAGTGTTTCTTAGGAGCCTGACAGCACAAACTGAGTTCTCTGTCAAAAATGTAATGTTTCCTTTAATTAAGAAAGACTAGAAGCAGCACCTGAGCCTATTAATAGGATAGTCAAAGTTGATGTCTGTTTAGGAAATATTAATGAGCAAAACAAAATACATCTGACTGAAATGTTGCCCAGGGTGAATGAGCTTTTGTGAGGCTTCTCTGATGGAGAAATAAGTACCGCGACCGTTATATGCGTGTGGCCGTGCAGTGTGAAACCTCTCCGAACCCCGTGGTATGTGGAGACAATACCAGCTAGTGCTTCTCCAAAGGTTTTCGCAAACGTTCAATAATCCCTGTGACAGCCGTGTGAAGTCAGTGCTGTATTTTTTATGGGTGACATCGCAGTTATGGGTGCCGCTGTCCCGCCCTGCGCCGTGGCAGGGGGATGAGCGAGGTGCCCCCGCGGCCTGGCCCGCCGCTCGGCCTGGGCCGTTGCGCGCTCAGGGGTGCCGGTGCCGGCTCTCTGTAGGCCCAACGCTCAGCGTGAGGGTGCCTACCCCTCCTCGCAACGGAGGAACTTGCTGTTGTGGAGGCCGTTTGGCTGACGGTAACTAGCTTCGCTCTTGGGCGCGAGGAGGACGGGCTGGTTGGCCGTGTCCGATTCGAAATTCCTCTGCTCCCAGCGAGCTGAGGACCTGGCCGCTTCTTTGGAGCAGGAACACGAGCTGTGCGTGTGAGCCGGGGAAGGGCTGCACGGAGAGCTCCCGCTCTGGCTATGTCCCTGCCTGGCCCTCCGCGCTTGCGGCGCACCCGGCGCCTTAGCTTTTCTTTGCAGCCTGGGTTCGGTTGCTGGAGTGTGTGTGCCCTGTTCCCCTCCGCCAGCTCTTCCTGCTGCCCCCCAGGATTTATTAGCGCCGCAGCAGATGGCAGGGGGGCAGCGCCTGTAATTACCGCTGCACAACCTGCCTCAGCCCCGCTCCTGAAAGGGGACATCTCCCTAGGGGTCCCGGCTGTGGGCGCTTGAAATGCAGAGCGGGTCTTTCCAGGGGCACACGAGAGTTAAGATGCGTGGCTTACGTGCGTCCTTAAATCACATTCTGTCCGTTAGTGTTCTGAGTGATAGTTTGGTGTTGCCAGTTTGCAGTCATCTTCTGCTGGGTCCGGTTTAAATTTCTTGGTACCGTCAGAGGCTTGTGGATTCGGATTTTGGTAACGGCTGATACACTTTTAAATAATAAAGCCATAATCAGATGATTTGGTAAAGGCAGGTTTTTAAAATCCGTTAGCTTTACAGCTACGGTTTTGTCTGGGTTTCATTAGACGTTTGTTCCTTCTCCCTGCTGGCCGTGGCGTTGCTGGCTGTGCCGTGCAGCCATACATCTTTAATGCCCTACGCGAGGGTTTGCCTCCCCCTTGCAGTTGCGATCGATTGACCTGATGTTACACTGCACTGTACGTGCTTTTTTGTGGGCCCCTTCTCCAAATGCCTTCCCCCTGCACTGGGCTTCCCACCAGCGTGTGTCCGAGCTGATGTGCTCCTCTTTCATCAACCTGGTGCCTGCAGCCCGTGGGTCACTCACTGCTTAGCCAGCTTCTGCCCTGAGTTTAAGGAAGCCAAGGTAAGAGACCGAGGGGGAAGAAAGGTTTTCACTTCTTGTGCTCAGTGAAGACGCCTTCTGAGCCAAACCCCGTGCACCTGCAGCAGTCACAGCGGGGTCGTCCCAGCGGAGGGTGACACCGGATTCCTCAGACAGGCTCCTGGGGGTGTTCGCAGCGCGGAGCTGGAGTCTTGCCTGTCCAGGGAGCTGAGGCTCAGCTCTCTATTACAGCTACTTTTCTATTTCACTTTGTGGGTAAAGCCCTTCTGTCTAGAAGTCTAAATAGCAGTGGGAATTCGGATCAGGTTCCCAGCTCACTGGCTTCCCCATTTCCAGTGGAGCATCCCCATCCCTGAGCTCATGCATTCAAGGTGCTTCTTGGTATTTATTGTTTTTTTCTTTCATTGGTTGTTTTTGAGGCGTGTGGTGTTTATTTGCTTTTGCAGACCTTCCATAGTCTGCCTTCCCTGAAGGGGCAAGCTGATATGTCTATTATAACCCAAGATTTTTAACTAATCTTTCTGAAACTTTACATTTTTTTTGCATTGAATTTGTGTGTGTGGCATCACTCTTATATGTAGAGAGGACAAAAGCATTTTGTAAATAGGCGTGTTTCAAACATATCTAGTGCAGTGGCAAAGATGATTACATCTACTATTTAATTAAAAACTTTGCCAATGCTTTATCAATAAGGAAACAAGCTTTACTACCAGAAAAGTTTAATGTTGCTTTAATTGTGCGTTACAGGCTTTTTATAGACATAGATATGACTTCGTAAAGATAACTCTGCCTTCTGCTTCAGTAGCCAGAGAAGAGAACTGACCTAAGTGATGGTGGTGACGTTAAAGGTAATTTCATGTTGCTGCTTGGCAAGTAGGTTTTGTAGCTTTCTGGGATGTAAAGTTATCATTCATTTTACTGGAAAAAGTAAGTTTTCCTGTTTTACTGTTTGTGTATTTATGTCACAATATTGTTTTGCTTATATTTCAGAATAAAAGCCAAGTAGTGCTCATCATCACTGAAATAACAGGACTTGCTCTTGCTTTAAGTACTGTGAGTGGCAGTGCCTTTTCTTAAACGAAAAGAAAGCCATCAGATCCTTTCCTCTTCTTTGTCTTAGATTCTTTATTTCTCTTTAATTTCTAAGCTAAAATGCTTTTTTGCAAATGCAGTGATCGCTCTTGTTCTCATTCTCCCCCTTTCTCAGCAGGCATCCGCATAGCAGGTCTGTGTGTGCGTGTTCAGACCTTTCGTTTCCTTTCAGGGCATTCGGAGTGGGAAGGTCCCTCCGCACCAGTCCTTACAACTCCAGTTTAAAAAACTTCGGATGGGTCATGAAGGAAGCCATGAGCTCCTGGGAAGGGTTCTCCATGGATAACGTGTCCTGTGAAGGGAAGAGTATGTGTTTTTGTATAGGGAAAGGGCCACGCAGCATGCTGGGCTTGGCACTGCGTTTGACATTTACACTGCTCCATACAGCTGGGACTGCTGCTGCGAACGGAGGAACAGCCCTTGACGACACAATTGGGTTTATAATATTAGAGTGAAGGCTAATTTTTCAGTGAAGGAACATCCAGGGAAAATCTGGGTTTAGTATTGGTTTAACAAGCATTTTGTTAGTTCATTTATTTTGGTAAAACTTCACCTAAATGGCTTTTAAATTAAATATATAAGCAAGCTGAAAGCAGGCATTTTGTTGCCTATTTTTAATTCATGCTGATAATTGGCTTAATATAATTATTTTTAATGTTCTTTTTTTTTTTAAAAAAAAAAGTGGCACCCTGATCCTTCTGACAAAGTGAATTTAAAAAACAAGTGAAAACAAGTGAATTTAATTTGTTCGGAGAGAAGTCTACTGTATTGCTCCTCTTGACAAGGAGGCATGTAGGAAGGGTGGTCTCCGTGAGGAAATTGTTGGCTTTTAAAGTGATGGGCTCAGGCCAAAAAGCTTTAAGAACGGTCTGGAGCGAGCTGTGTGTAAGCGCTCTTTCCGAACCTCCTGAGTTCGGTTCTAAATGTGAACCTCCCGATATTACGTGGATGCTTCGTTTTTACAGGGTGACCTAAAATAAGCAGCTCACAGCTTTCCTCTCTATTTTTTTTCCCTCCTGCAGGAAGCCTGTCTTTTTCTTGTTCACCAGCATTAGCATTCCCGAGATCTGGCAGCCAAAAGGAGGAGCGGAGCAGGATTCATTCCTGAATCCTCAACTGTGTGTTCGGGTTTCTGCCTGACCCAAAAAGTGGAGCAGTGAATTAAGGAGCACTCTTGGATAGGAGCAGTTTGTCAGAGGGCAGGTAAAGCTGCCTGGTTATATCATTGGCTATTTCCTGCCTGGAATATCATTGAAAAGAGATTGGCAGCATCCTTCCTACTGGGATTGCAACTTGGTTGTGGAGGGAGGAGGCCGCTTCCTGGCACTCTTGATCTGGTCCCCTGAATAAGATCATCTGAAACGGGCTCACCTTTTGGTGATACCACCATCTGCATTCGGGTTTGTAGCCTCCCTAGTTACACTGCTGGCCCCAGTGGGGTCTTTTTTTCAATATTCGTTAACACTGCTGTGTTGGCAAAATATCAAAAGGAAAAGAGTTTTTTGGAAAAGCTTTGTGAGGCAAGGAATTAGTGTGGATGAAGAAGTTAGAGAAGGTGGCGAAGCTCCGCTAAGAAAGGTGGGAACAGCTGGGCTAGATGATATCTTGAAATCCCTTTCGACTGCACCGTGCCTGTTCTTGTGCACATCGCAGTTTCATTTCAGCAGAGGTTGGTGCTCCACCTTCTGCTCTCCTCCGCGCCAGGAGTCTGAAGTGCTGCAAACGCCAGCACGGGTGACACCAGTGGATCCATCAGTGCCTCTGCCTGACCCTGCGAGGAGTACTGGTGTTCTTGCTTTTCTGACAGGGGTCCTTTTAATCAGCAGCTGCTTTGGAGCTTCCTCGTAGGCGCGGGGATCGCGATTAGCTTGCAGTGCGTGTCCTGCACGCGAGGGTGGAGCCAAGCCTTGAGCATGCGGGTCTTGCAGATCAGCCTCAGTGCTGGAGCCTCAGTCCCGAGGCTGGAAAGACCACGGTGTTCACTTCCTCTGTTGTGCTATTTTTTCAGCCATTCAGTGCTCAGCGAGTTTCTGTGGAACAGAATTAATTCCTGATAACCAGCCAAAGTACCTTAGAGTTGCTGTGGCCAGAAGCTGTAACTGCCAGAGCTGTGTGGAAGTCACTAAACACAAGCTGAAAGCCTAAGTACATCTCATGGAGAAGCTAGCCAGCATGTGCCTGCAGAATTTCAATGCAAGCACTGCATCTGTCCCGCATGTTGCTTGCCTGTTTGGCATTGCAGCCGTCGCACGGAGCTGCTGGGTGCTGAAATCAATAGTTTTTCAGAATGGTACACAGCAAGTTACACTGAGGCAAATTCCTGGACCGCTGTACTGGTGAATACTTCCCCTAGTATTAGAGACGAAGTACCAGGAAATCATGAACTGTTAAGGTGTGCTGCTCTGTGTGGACAGAAGAGGAATGCCCTCGAGCTTCTTGAAGTGCTTTCTTTTATCTGGTGGTGTGCCTGAAGCTGTTTGACAGGGCATGTTCTTTGCATGTTGGTGAAACAGGCAGTCCAGGGTGCTCCATTCAAGGAGCTCCTTGTTCTTGCTCCAGCAATAGACTGTGCCTAACCTTGCAGTGCTGAACTGTGGTCACCTGTATCTGAAAAACTTACTGGAAGTATGGGTGTGGATATCCTCAATGTAAATGAGACACAGGCTGCCTCACTGGGACTGCGAGGAGCTTCAGTCTGCCTGTCACTGCGTGTGGAGCGTCTGCCTAGGTAGGAGACGCGGAAAAGATAAATAGAGCCTCTATTGAATGACTCAGGCACTTCTGTGTGAATTTGTAATGTGCTGCTTTTTAAAATGCCATATGCTCTTATGAGAGGGAGCCCTGCTGTTAAATGCAGTTAAAATGAAGATCTGGAAGTTGGAAGCATTTTGGATGTTGATCCCATACCTTGGAAGACCGCAGTGTAACGGGCTGGGTTTTTGTCCCTCCCAGAGAAGGGGTAAGTGACAGGATGCCGGTCCCTGCACCCGTACTGAGCGCTGGCTCCGACTGGCCAGCGAGCCCTCCTGGGCTGCGTGCCGCTAACCTGGGAGTAATTGCTGCACACATGAAAAACCCAGTGCACCGATACAGATCCTCCTTACAGCTGTGTCTGTGTTCTTTTTTTGTCACCAAAACTTTGCAGAAAACTTTAGCTTTCAAGTGCTTGGTAGAAGAGCATGGGTTTCAGACAGGCAAACTTAACGTGTATGCACCTTATCTTGAACTCTCCATGCAAGTTTCCCTTCATGTCATCTTGCTCTTCCTTGTTCCATCCCACATGCTTTAGATAGATGTTTTTCTTAGCGTTTAATTAAGTTGCCACATTACAGTAATGAGCAGGCGAGTTGAGTGCTGTGTTGCATGATAGCTGAAGCGATTGTGCTAAGTGCTGCATCTTTGTATAGGAATCTTTTCTGTACTTTCAGTGCAATTAGATCAGGATTTTCTTTATAACTGCTTTTCTGTTCTAGAAGTATGAAGGAAAGGGAGAGTAAGGAGAAGGACCGTGAAGGGAGTTAAAATGGCATTTAGCTCTTGGCCTTTCCTTGGATTTGCATTTATATAAACACGTCTGCTGTTGGTGTTGGATAGCATAACTCACCATGATTCTGTTGAAGCCTTTGGGAGAAGGTGAGACTCTGTGCTCTAAGCCTGAAGGGTGAAGAGCATCTTTGCCTAGAACGCTGAGCAAGTTGGGGTAGACTCTGCCATTATATCAGCTATGAACTAAATCAGAGGATTTTTGGAAATGTTTTTTTGGATATAGAGGTGGATAGAAGATTTGCTGAAGTAGAGAGCATGGGGAAAAATGGTGGAGAGCTTGTCCTAGAGTAGATCTCTCCTAGCCTTTCTCTCCTTCTTGCTATCCCGATTTTCTTCCCAGGATCTTTCTTTCACCTGCTGAAAGTGGGTTTGGATTTTGCATTTGCTTTCTGTCAAGCCTCTTGATTTTCTCTGGCACGTGCTCATTTCACTGTTTTTGCTTCTCCAGTCCCTCTGAACTAAACCAAAACTTTCCACTTTATTAGAAGATGAGAGGATTTAGCTGCCTTCCAGAGCACAGGTACAAATGCTTAAAAGCCTCTTCACCTTGCTGCTTCAAGACTGGATGTAATTCTAATTTACATAGAGATCCTATTTAATACTATTGTTCAAATAGCTTGGCCCAGGCAGCTTGCACTCATCTACAGTGGGTGAGAGTTCCTACCTGGCAAGGGACTTCTCTAAGCCTGCTTGCTTATAAACCTTGCTTATATTGGGCAGTTCTTAGTCATGGTCTGGTGGGCTTAGTGCTGTGTTACTTTGGGAAGAACAACGTAATTGGGTCAAAAATCTTCAGCTTTGGCTAATCTGCTTTGTTTGAATTTGCTCTGGTGGCTGGATGTTGTGTACAGTAGAAGACGGAAGGACCAAAGTGTTCAAGCCAGCCTGTATTTGTTAGCTTTCCTGTTGGCGAGGGGTGGTTTTAATTCGAGATTACTGAACAGGGATTTTTATTCTGTATTGAATGTACTTTTGACTGTCTTAACAACAATGTCTGGGTAAAAATAAAGCCAGAAGGAGAAGACACGTTTCCTTTTGGTTTAGGGTGTGGGTTTTTTTTTTTTATAGGTAGTTGACTATGTTTTTGTTTTGACCTACTTTGTTTCTAGCATGAAATAGAAATTTAAACCCCTGCTATGTAGTGGGTGAAATTTAATAAAATTAGGGTAAGAGTTCTGAATGGAGTTCTGAGGGTGCTGAGAACCACTTCTATCAGGGCTGATCATGAGGTGAGGGTGGCTTCCCATCAGGAATCATGACAGCACTAAAGAGAGGGTAGAAGAGCTGCGCAGAGAGAAAACTCTGAAACTGTGCCTATTAGTTGATGTAGAAGTCTTTGATACCTAAAGAACAGGCTTTTGAGTTTATAATACAGGATCTTAGTTTTGGAGCCATTTTAAAAAATAAAAATAGAAATTGCCATGATGTCGCATGAATCCTTGGACTATGCAGAAGTTTTAAATCTCTGTCCTTTGGAAACCTTGTCCTTTCAGGTGTTTATGTTCTGTTTGCCTTCAGTGCAGCTCAGCTCTAGTGTGTGCTCTTCCTCTCATGGTCACCGTTCTCAAAGTTCCTTTGTCTGTTTGTCAGGCTAATGCCATGCCAAATATTTCTATATTTACTTGGAAAAACACCCTTTTCTATCAGGGTGTTCTAATCATGTGGCCTTTCGTCATAGGAACTAGCTGATAGGGGGTAAGAGAGAGGGATTGGGTTGATTCTAAATCCACTTTAATCTTCTTTTGGTTTAATGAAATGCTAGAGAGACTAGGGGTGTGGTTCAGGTATCTGAACAACTAGTTGTATTTTAGGTGCTCTAGGATATTTCTCTGGCTTGTAGAGATGATACTCAAACGTTTCCAGTGCCCTGTCTTCCAGTGCCATCCACATTATGCATATACCTTAAAACCATCTTTGAATGGCATTCACTGTCTGTGTTTATAAGTGTAGAAACATATAGGTGCTGGTGAGAATTTTGAGGAACAACTTGCTGCCTGTCAGCTTGTAAGCCTGCATGGCTGAGGGGTTTTGCCTCAAACTTCGGTTGTCTTCTCATCTCTCTGCCTTAGTATTGGGTCTAGGTGTCTAAAATCAAAACTGCAATGGCAGTAAGCAAATACAACCATAGGGCAGTGTATAAATTTTGTTTAAAGTTTCTTGGCTGTCACTATTTGCACTTTATTTGCTGTAAGGCTTTTTTTTTGGGGGGGGGCTGAAACAAAGATTTTGGAGTCATCCCTAATAAAGGGAAATTCTGTGGAATGTATCTTGCAATTGTACTAAGTCTTCTCTCAATTATACTTAGTTTATGAGACGGTAAGTGCCAAAAAACTTACTGTTTTTAGTGTTGTCAGAATCAAGACACACACACACATTAGCACACTGCTAGCAAAATAATAAATACATTGTAACAATATGTGATGGCTTTTTAGAATGCATAATAATAAAATCTGCTGATTTAAAGATGCAGAATATCCCTAGGGATATCTATATATATTTACATTTGTCTTGTAAAGAGCAGTCATTCCCTAGCAGAAAAAAACCCACCCTTGGTTCTCTGAGCTTTCCAGTGACTTTAGTCCCCAGCTCACCAAAACCCTTATGCCTGTGTTTAAGTTCTCCTGACTTTGGAACTCCTGTATCTCCTGTGTGAAGGTTGGTTTTATTCATTTTTTTTTCCAAGTGGGAGGAAATGAAGTAAAGTGGAGCCTAGCTGGCTGTTTTTGTGTGCTGAGCAGGGAAGTGTTAGAGAGTTAGACCTCCTCTCCCAGCTTAGGGCAGAGCGCCCTGGAGCAGCCAGCCCTCCTTGAGGTGGCGTTAGCTCCGGCTGTGGTGCCGCCGAGGCGCGGGCGTCCTTTCCTTGGGCACATGTCCAATACTGGGGGCAGCCGGGCAGGACAGCAGCTCCGAAAGCCGAGGGGCGCCTGGCAAAAGGCAGCGCTGACAACTCGTAGCCGTTCCTTGCGATGCTGGTCAAAGCGTGCATGGGAAGAAGGTGCTGTGTTGTACTGCGCGTCGGCAGAGCTTGTTGAAAGCCGTGAGGACGTTTCTGAGGTTCGTCTGCCTCAGGATGCTCAGTAGCGGGGCTAAGCTGGTAGGTCCAGAGGGCACTTCAGTGTTTGTGCACTTTGTGCACTTTACCCTCGTTATGTGGCTGCCAAACGGTGACTTATGTTTTAAGCAATGCAGCCAGTGCTCTGGAGGCTGCTGCTGATCGGCTCCTGCTGAGCGGCGTTGAGTAACTCTGGAAACTGAGGAGTAAAAACTGGCTTTTATGCCCTCCCTGCTTCCTCTTCTCTAAAGTGCGGGCAGGATCTTAATCCATTTGTCACTGAACACGCTATGCTTAACATGCACGGTCACCTGGAACTTTATTCCCAATGTGTCAATAAATATTTGAGCCTTTACTTACTAATATTGTTGTATCATCTTATGGTTCCCATGTTCCTGAAACAGCAAGCTTTTTCTTAAGTCTCTTACCCACTTGGGAAACATTGTCATCCTGTATGAATTTCTTTTTCCCAGAAAAATAATGACAGTTTTTGCCTCCCAACATATGTAGAAATGAATTAATGTTACCATGCAGGGGGATCATCTTGGGCCTATTCGGACAATGTTAGTTTTTTACAGCAGTGGTGTGTGTGTGTGGGGGGGTGCTTATTCCTCCCGCTCCTCTCAACCCCCCAAAATCCTTGAGCACAAGGACCCGTGTGGATGAAACATGGCTGTGGCTGAGGGGATTTTGTCTGGGGTGGTTTGAGGAAGCCAGCAGCAAGCACAGAGGCAGGCAGCGCCGCGCTCCCGCGTGCGGACGCGCTGCCTCTCGGTGTCCCCTTCCGCTCCGCGGTGCCCGTGCGTGCCCGTCCCCGCGGAGCTCGTGGCCGGGGAGGGTTTCCAGCTCCGCCAGGCGCCCTCGACCAGCGCGGTCAGTTTACGGCAGCCGTGTCGCCCGTCGCGGCGCCTCGAGGAAGGGAGTAGCTCCACGTGGTCACCTGCTCGTGCCTCTCGTGCGGGCAGCGGCGTGGCCTCCATCTGGCAGCCCCCGGCTCCCTTTCAGCACTGGGGCCGGGTCTCAGGTTGAGTGTTTTTCTGGCGCACACCATGTGCCGTCTGCGCGATACGGGAATCCTGAACCATGTGGCAGGCTGGGCCTGGGGTCTGCCCCTGGCTCCGCTCTCCTGCCGTGGAATCGTTGTCTCTTGCTCCTCTTTATCTCTTTCCTTCTTCCTTTTCTACTAAACATAGTAAATGTTACAGATACTTTTGCTTTCTTTTCACAGCTGTTCTTACATATTCAATTTTTTAACAGTGTGGTTTCCTTTTGTTTCCTCTGTATCTCTTTTGGTAACCTCTTACTTTCCTACCCCTTTTCATCAACCCAGTTGGATTCCTGGATCATAAGCCAGTGATTGAGGCTGTAAGAATCATCACAAGGTTAATTCTGTTTCATGTAACTGTGCTTAAGCTACAACTTGCCACCAAGAAAAATATCCAGACTTGGTTTAAAAAATGGTTAGTTCGGAAGACTCTGGCTTGACCCTTGGTGAGTTGTTCCAGTGACTTGAAATTTTCTGGAATCATCTGGAAGCTGTTGGCTCTTATTTACCAAGCTTTAGAACCAGAAGCTGAGATGTAATCTACCTTAAACTTTTTTCCATGTAGGGACTATTCTTTAGTGGAAGCAGTGCTGGCTCTTGCTGGAAACTCATTTTCAGATTATTGAAATCCCTTCCATCAATGGGGAATGTTGTCCTTGAGCTACTGATGCTAGCAGTGGATGTGGTAGTGTGGGCACGTGATGAGAGTCCTGTTCGCTTGCGCAGCTCCCAGCTAGAGCAAGGCCCTGGGCACTTTTTGGGTTGTATTTTCCTACTTCTCCCCATGCCTGCTTACAGCCCCACTGCCTTTTCTTTGACTATCTTCTCGTACCTCTGTCATGCTGTTCCTCTACCTGCTCTGCTTCACTTCTCAGGGACTGTCTCAGCTTCCAGTGATGTAGATGTCTTTCTATTCCTAGTTTCCCCAGGACCTAAGTTTTTTACCTTTAGGGCCTGGGTACTATCCTGCTTGAAACCCACTGAGCAAATACTGAAAGACCATCCGTATGGCTCTACTTCTGAGGTACTGTTTCTTACTGTTCAGAAGCACTGGCTTGGGAAGAACCACCTGTCTCAAGTCATGGGACTCAACAAGTGTAGGAATTAGTGCTCTTCTTTCGTTTTCAATGCCTGAATATTTAGGATTAGAAAAGCTACCTTTTTTGCCTTTCTAGTTGCCTGTCAAAGAAGACAAATGTGGGGAAAGTAGTTCTTCCACTTACCTGGAATTAAAACTGGGGAAGAAAAACAATAGGGACTAGATAAGTCATTTTTAATTGTTTTTTCTTTTTAGTAAAATAATAACACTAGGCAGTCCAAGTATAATATTTATTTGTGAAGCCCCATTTGTGTTAAGTGTTAGAATTGGCAGGGCTCAAAGTCATGGAAGCTGTTATTTATATTGTTTTATTTTTCTTTTCCCTCCAATTTGTTGAGGAAGCGTTAGAAGATATAAGAAGGGAGCAAGTTTTCTTGTGCGCTGCAGTGTGACAGCCTGACAAATCAGGTTTCATGAAAACTGTCACTTGTCTTTGAAAGGTCATTCATGTATTCAAGTAACTGTACGCAGAAACAGAAAACTCTTTCAGAACAGGTGTCCAGAGATGCAATAAAGGATAATGTCCTGGATCTTATTATACTTGTCACTGCAGAACACTCCGGTTGAAAGAGTCTCCAGTTGCCAGTAGGAGAGAGAAGTTGCAGTGGACAATAAGCAAGAGGCCCACCGCGAATGGCAGAGGTATCGTCTTCCGCGTGGGCTGAGAGCTCTTTTATATCATCCTGAGGAAAAAAAAGAAAAAAAAAGGAAATAACTAAAACTTAGTGCACTGCTGGTGGGACACACATGGGAAGCATTAGAACAAGCGTTGAAGTTGGGTTACTTCGCGGTTCTCACTGAAGTTGGGCCTTTGTCTGAAGCTGACTGAATTGAGATGAGTTTTCGTTTGTTTTTTGAAGAAAGGAAAAAATCTTTTGGTCCAGGTTGGGAACAAAGATCCACTTTTGTTCCTTGGAGTCTGAAGATGATGAGACAGTGACAATTCAATGGTAAGCTAGTGTTTTGTTTAACAAAAATGCAGAAAAACAGTTTTGTTCCCTAATGTTTCTGTGTCCTATTAAAAGCACTTGAAAGTGAAGGTCATCAAAACTGAAGCAGGCTTGTATCTTTCGTGATGGGCCTAATTTGACTGCTGTGCCTTAGCTGGAAGGGGCAGGAAGATACAGGTCAGACCTTTGTAACTGATTGGAATCAGTTAGAGAGTGTGTGTTCATCAGGTAAACCCTCCAGGTACTTGGGGATAATCTTGCATGATAAGTAAGGAATCTGGCTTGTGCTGTTTTTTTTTTTTTTTTTTTTTTTTTTTTTTTTTTTTTAAAGTAGTCATGGTAGGCTTTCATATGGAGAAATATGAAATTTTCATGTGTTTTAAATAAGGGCTTGTTACACAGAAATACTCCTCTTCAGGCATGCATTTGCATAAAATTTTTGATACAAGTGAAATAATCCAGAAATGTCCCCATGGCTTTGAATCAGCACACTTGCATGGCAGCTTGTTTTTGCAAGATCAGCCATCCCAAGGTGTTTTGCTTACCTGCCCTTTGGTCTGGCTGCATTTAGAGATTTACTTATCCTGTGTGGTGTAGGAAGCTTTCCAAAGGATGCCAGATATTTGCAAGTGTGAGCCCAGATATCAGTTCCTGGGTTTATTCTCTCCTTTGCATTTTCCATTTTTGGGTTGCTGTCAGTCAGCAAAGTGGAACTCTTGCTTGGTGGCGCGATCCTGCAAATCGGCAGGACGTTTGGGCTGCAGCGCACGGATGTGCCAGCGCAGACTGCTTCCTTGGGCTGCTTGTCCTCAGGGCTGGAGGAAGGAGCCGAGCTGTGGCTTTTGGACACCCTCATCTGCAGCCGCCTCTCTTGGAGGCCGTGTTTGGACGTGGGAGGGAAGGTGGCCTGATCCAGGGCGGCAGCGCGGGGCTGGCCGGAGCGGCTCCCCTGGGCTGTGTGACGGCGGCCTCCCCACAGCGCTGGCTGCACGGGGTCTCCTGTGGGAAAGGCCACCAGCCTGGAGCCTGCCCTCTGCAGCCTGGTCTTTTGGGGTGTCAGCAGAGAGCTCTTAACACCTTCATCTTTTCTTTTGGGAAGTCCCTAGCAAAGGCTGGTGATGCGAGGACCCTTGAGCTCACTCTGCCCTCCTTTTCAGCATGAGAGGAGCTTGCTCTGCAGCAAGAAACCTCTCCGCTGGTCACTCTGGGGAGCAATTTGCTTGCCTTTGCCCTGACCGAAGTGTTTCCCAAGGGATGTTTTCCTGAGGAGAATAGCAGCCTGCAGGACTACAGGGAGCAACACGGCAAAACTTGATGCAATAAATAGAGGGCTGCTTAGGAGGTGTTTGTTGAGCTTGTGCATGACACTGGGAGAGCAAGGAGCAACGAGGAAGCTCCATGGAGCAGAAGAGGTGCTATAACCTCTGCAGCACATTGAAGAAGCGGGAGGGCTGCTTGGTAGTCCTGCTTTAGTCCTACTTGTAGTTTTAGGGTGCTGCTTTAGTCTGAATGCCCTTTAAGGTTTTTATAAGGGGCATTTTGGGTGTATTTTGCATGTAATCTTATGAAAGCCTAAGTGGAGATAATGGTACAGACATTAAGCCAGCAAATCTTAAGCATCTGGAGCTTTTGGATGCACTTGACTGTTATCTTTGAGGAGCGCATTGGTATGAGTTTCTCTTGGTCTTTGCCATACATTAGAGATTTTTGAGGGGAGCACAGGGCTCTGTTACCTGTACACACAGTAGCAAAAGCTTTAAGTTTTGCTGTTCCTGCATTTTAGGAGGGGAAGTGCCTGTGGCTGCATTTTCTCAGGGAATGTGCGCATGCCTTATGGGCTGGAGGACGTGCTTGGCTGGGGAGGATAATTCTGGCCAAGAACACTGCACCAAAATGTTTTCCATGGGAGAGGCTGCTCCTGCATCACGTTAGGCTGCTGCTTCTTCATTGCCTTGCTCTGCAGTGCTGTCCTTTGCCAGTTTTCCCTTCTCTCCCTAGGGAGAATGTGCACTGCTGAGCTGATTCATCGGCCCGGGCAGTCATTAGCTGTGCTCGAATTAGTCCTTTCCTCAGGCCTTGGTTTATTGTCCAAACATGAGCAGGAGTAGATGATAAGAAGGCACTGGTGTACAGCACCGATCAGGATTTTCTTTTTCTGTTTTGTTTGTTTTTCTGTTTTGTAGTTTTTTCTTCTCTCTTTGGGGACAAAAGACTGAGGTCCACCGGAGGATCCACCAGTAGGCTAGTATGTGTTTGTATGTGGGCAAGGTAGATCCAGTATCTCTCGGATTTTCAGTGTCTGCAACAAAACACTCAGCGGGGTTGCTTGCTAGAGTGCTGTGGCTGTGGCAAGACCAAGAAGACACTTGTATTGAAAAAGCCAAAAAATTCCTCTGCCTGGATCCCTTGCCATCTCACTGCTCAGTTACCAGCCTGCACCCTGACATGATTTGAACCCTGCTGGTTATTAGGGGCTCCGATGCGATAAACCTGCCTGAGGGTGCCCTGGCCCTGAGCTTTGTGCATGCGGGGCAGTCGCTGCCTTCTCCAGTGGCGTCGCTCCGGCTGCAGAGCGCCTCGCGCAGGGGCTACCGCGTTGCCTGCCCGCGCACCCCTGGAGAGCTCTGCCTTGGCCCTAAAGTCGTCATGAGGTTTGCAAATCGGCACCAAGTCCACTGAAAAATAAATAGGCCTCTCCAAAGCTTTGCCCTGTTTCAGATACCTGAAACAAACTGTTAGTGAAGCAGACCAGACCCAAAGCAATGGAAATGCACTGTCATATGGCACCAAATGTGTGTCATACTCTCTAGTAGAAAGTCTCTTCCCATGAAATGCTGGGCTCTGACATGGGTTTTAGAGCTTTCGACGTGGATCTGCTGGAGAGTTTTCCATGCCGGGGGAGTTGTGGCTGGCCGTGTCTGTATTAGACAGCTGTGCAGCACGGTAGGAATGGGCCAGCAGATCGGATGTCGGTTTTCATGTGTTTTGTATGGTGTTAACTCTGAATCAGATGCACAGGATGGACAGACAGTCATCTGAAGGAAAACTACCTTGCTAACCTCTTGAAACTTCCTGAAGTGATGGTCCAAAATTGTTCTCTTGTCTTAGCCACAGGAATGATGTTAGCATGTCATTACCCTGTGCCAATTTCCTATGTAAGCATCTTGTGGGAAGAAGCTTTATTTCTGTTCCCACTCATCTGAGTGACCTAGGCAGTCTGATGTTTGCTTCCTCTTTTCACTCCTGAGTTTGGCCATGGTGGGGGAGAATGGGGGGAGAGTTTCACCATCAGCTGCCCCAGGAGCATATCCGGGTGACCAGACTTTCACCTTCTGGGCATTCCGTTGTTTGGGGAGGAAGACAGAAGTAACAGCTTTCTCTGAAGTTTTGCAGCCGCTTTAGTTCTGGTCCTTGTGGACAAGGTTACCTGGTAGGATGCTGTTCTCAAGTCATGAAATGCCCAACAGTGGGCACAGAGCCTTGGCCTGTTGAGAGTCGTACTCAAGGCCTTCTGCCACAGTATGAAGTACATGTCGCTGTATGAAATTCCAGCAGCCTAGGCCTTGTGCAAGAGTATGCCTGCTGTGTGTGCAGGCTAGTGACCTTCAGTTTCTACCACTGGTGGTGAGATGATGTGGAGTGAGAAAGTCCACCCTCGATGTAACTACAATTAGAGTTTCCAAGGCAATCTTCCAAACCTTTCACCTTTGGATAGTGCACGTGGGAGGGATCAACACCATCATCTGGACTTTTGCTCACAGCCAAGTGGTGTGAGCAGCCCTGACTCCAAGCTCCTGCCTAGCCCAGGGCCACCATGGATAAGCAAACCATGGGGATGACCCCTTGACATTTCTGCGGTCTTTGGACCATGGTAGTGTATTTATGGGTGCTGACCCCGTATATATTCTGCAGGCACATGCACTTGCACAGTCTTCCTGGTGGCGCTCAACTCAACCATCCCTTTTTGACTGTGCCGATTCCTCTGACAGCATGTTGAGCCTCAGGCTCTTTTGGCCTTTGATGTGGTCAGGTGTTTGCCTGTGGCTACTCTTATATTTCTCTCAGGAGACCTCACAAGTCAGAGAGATTTTCAGAAGTGGGGGAGGCTCAAGGGGCAGCAGCTCTGATTTGCTGTGGTGTGGAAAGAAAGGCAAACTCGGTAAGGGCCGTGGGAGCTGCTGCAGTCTTGTGGGAAGGGCTCAGTGACGGGAGATGGGTGCCTGGAGCTTTTAGGACAAGGGATGTTGCAAACCCCACGTGTCTCGTCTCAGCAGGTGTGTTTGTGAGAGATTAGGTCGGGTTGGCTTTTTTATTGTGCTGTATTTTATTTATTATTATTAACTGGAAGGACAGATCTCTCCCAGAGTTGGGATGACAGAAGAGACCTCGTCAGTCATAGCTGTATATGGAGCCTATATCCTCTTGGTCCCATTTGAATACTTAAGAAAAACTCTGTCGATTATAGGGAGGATGTCTGCTGGGCGGGCCTTTCTGTACTGGTGTACCCACTGGCATCTGTAATTATGAGGAGGAGAGTTTTGCCAGAGATGGAGGACCCGCTGCAGGAGCTGCAAAGACAGCTCCCACGCTCTGTATCTGAGACCCTCTCTACAAGAGAGGACCTTATGGAGAAGGCAAGAGCAGGCTGGTTGTCCTTGCCATGTGCCTGTAAGTCAGAGAAGTAGGGGAGGAGCAGGAAAAAGAGCGGGGCAGAGAGAGTGGAAGCAGAAGGGAAAGGGCTTGCCCTGAAATGTTCATCCTTGTTTTGGTTTTCTGGCCTGTACTGAGCAGAGAGCCTGCTGAGACTCTGGTGGCCTTGACTGCCGCCCATGGCAGCATTTGAGGGCATCTTACCAATGACTGCTGTGAATCTGCTGCAGGCCACATCCGAGCCCGCTCGGATCGGGGGCTGGCCTAGGCCACAACCATCTGGTGCTCCTGATGTGCTAAGCAGGGACCTGCCCTCCCCAGTACCCCATAACCAGGGTTTCCTGCTGATGTGTCTCATGCTGGAGTACAACACGGCCGTTTGTGGACTCCACGACCCATCAGACCAGCGGAGTAACCAGCCCCTCTCCTCTCCCCGCTGCCTTCCCTGGTGCGGGCCGCACGCCCATGCGAAGCCCTCTGCTCGTGGAGTCTCCTGGCTGCCCTGCAGGTCCCTGCAGGAGGGGAGCATCGTTGGGCCATGCTCAGCAGGAGCGAGGAGTCACTGTCAGGAGAGCGGCAGCGTTGGCGCTATGGGCACTGCTCTTTGTCTCTAGGGCCATAGGACGGCTTCATCAGCAGGCTGTGCTATGTGTAGGTGTGCTGGGTTACCCAGACCTCGCTGGGAGATTGGGTTCTGTTAATAGCAAATGCAGAGGTGCAGGTGATATTTTGTTTAGCAAGAGATATTCCAAGTGTTCCATGAGCCCGTAGCGCTTGAAGCCTCGCCTGCTGCTTGGGGCACACTGGAAGACTTCACAGAGGTGCAGCTCGCTCACTACTGTGGATGCTTGGGTCGCCAGCAGGGTTTAAGAATTTGTTTGGTAGGACACATGGGTGCATCTTCAGACTTGGTTTCATCCATCCAGTCTTCTTTTCACACCAGAAATCATTCCATGATGCAAATCGGCGTGCAAGGGCAAGAGGGCATTTCCTTCAAAACTGGAGCAGTGCTGTGAACTAAGGTGCAGGTTCAGATCTGCCCACTGAGACTGCGATTTCCTTGAGACCAGGGCTCAGTGCTCTTCTCGTTGGACTTTCCTTGCTGCTTTTTCCAGCCCGACGTAATCGAGGCAGGTGCTGGAGGTCTTGTTGCAGTCCTAATTCCTGCGAAAGAAGCTATTTTTGTAGTTCACGTGCCAGAGTTGATTCTCTTGGCTGCAGCGCTGCTCTCCTGGGAATGACCTGCTCAGCCGTGTGGCTGTGACCTTGTGAGTCTCTGTGTCCGTGGGTCCCGCGAGGAGCCTGCCCTGCTCTTCAGGGTGTCCGCGTGGGCCTGCTCAGAGGAGCGCCACGGCGGGCTGTAACGCCGAGAAGGGCCTGTGAGTAACCGTGTCTGTAATTACAAACGGGTGGTACCTGTGTGCGCTGTGTCCTTGGTGTGGACAGGTTGTGTGGGGTCAGTTTGACACCGGAGAACTACCAAGAGCACGAAAGAGGTCGTTAAAGGATATAGCAGAGGGGAAGACTGCCAGAGGCAAAAAATAGTTAATTCAAAATGCGTGTTTCTGGACAAACGTTTCTTGACATGCTCATTCTGGAATTAATTTAATCCCTTTTTAAGAAGGGATTATCCAATTCATGAAAAGTGGACAAATTGTCAAAAAAAAAAAAAAAAAAAAAAAAGGAAGAAAAAAGAAAGCCATGTGGACATGGTGTTTTTTTTAATCCAGGAGATAAGAATAAATATATGCTTTCCCTTCTCCCACAGCTACACTTTCCTTAAGGAAACCTCTGGTCTGAGTTTTCATTTCGATGGATTGGTTTTTTGTTTGCTTGTTTGTTTTGGTTTTGTTTAATAATCAGAGAGCTTATTTGGTTTATCTCTCTTAAGATTTTCAATGTTTCTCTTGCCTTGCTCTACAGTACCCATGATGTTAAAATAGTTATATTTTGGCAATAGCAGAAGTGGTGGCAATAATTTCCTTATTTTGTGAATTCTCTATTACTGAAGAGAGGATTCTTGAATTTACTTATTGCCTTGGTTCTTGGTTTTCTACAGAAGACTGAAATGAAGCCATAGCTGACGAGGAAATATCTTAATAGAAAAAAAAAAAAAAAACCAAGTCCAAACTGAACAGAAGGACAACGAGATGTCCCATTAAAGCACTTGAGAGTAACTTCTTAAAACTGTGTAAATTTAACCTAAAGAGTTAGTGGCTTCCATAGTGCAATGCTGATGCAATGCAAGGTCTGCAAAGGTAAATATACAAGGGTCAATCCAAGACTAGTCTAACTGAGATACATGTATTATAACTTGAAAAAAAGATGTGTAATTTTTAGAAAATCCATGCTTTTATCTGTCTTGAAAGTTACTGACTAAAGCAATTTGTGCTGTAGGAAGGTAGTAACACCCTGCCACTGTCCAAGCTTACCTATTTGATAGCAATATGAGTACTGAAAAAATTCTGGCAGAGTTTTATGTTGTGAAGCCCTGCAACTCTTGTTGTTTGTTTTGGGATTCTGGGGAGAGCCAGATGAAGCTGTCAGTAGGTGGGTAGTGCTAGTTGGAAAGTATGGACAAGTGATGCGACACGTGTGCCTGGTAGACAGAAGTCTATCTCTTGATAGAGACTACCTGGATGGAGGGCTAAATCCCTCAAGGTTGAGGAGAGAAAAAAGGTTCAACTCATATGGAAAGACAGTATTTTACCTTCCTTCCTACTACCCTCGAGCCCAACTAACATTGTTTGGATGGGTGTATTAAGGGATCAGATCTAGCATAACTCCGTAATCTAAAATGTCTGCAGTTGGAGAACAGATATACTTCAGTTGAAAAGTATAGTTATATAAGAAGCTTGTTTTATTTATTTTTTTATTTATTTGAACATGCATAAAAATTGGAAGGGCTTTTTTAACTTCCATTTTGAAACTATTTCAATTCAATACACTAGAAGTTTACTGCAACTTCATAGAAGCATCATTGAGCCAGTTCTGCTCTTCCTCTCGCCAAGTGGCTCTTTCCGTGCAAATAAGCAGCCCCTTTGATAAACTGTACTCTGCTCGAAGTACTGACCCTTGTAAATAAGTCTTCAGTTAGCCTGCCTGAGATAGAGGCAGGAGCCTATTGGGGTAGAGTAAATGCACTGGAGGTACCAAGAAAAGGGACTTTGGGGTTAAGGACATGACAACTGTAAGGGAGCAGAGTAACAAAGTAAGTAGTCTTTTATCACCTGCAGATACGTGTGCCCCAGCTGCTGCTATTGCTGCTGAGCTGAGGTTGTGTGTGGTGTCTTCTGGAGTTGGGTTCTCTTTTTAGACAGATAATCTATAAAGTTTTGAGTTTTAGGCAATCAAAAATACTTCAGGTTGTGTTGAGAGAGCGTGTGTGTGCGCGTGTGTGTGAGGCTAAGGTGTTGCATGTAACTAGAGTGGTTAAAGATTACACATAGGAGTTTGCTTTCTGTTCTACAAACACCGTTTTGAAGTGCTGAGGAACCGTAATTCTGTTTACGCTGCTAGGCCTAGGACGTGGATGGCGGAGCGAGTGGTGAGACCGCTGCTCACAGCGCAGCTCTGCTTCACTCGCCCAGCTGAGCACCGTAACGCAGTTTCCAGCAGAATGTATCTGCTGGTAGTGCTTCGTCAGAGATCGTGCTTTTTTTTCTTTCAGATAGACATAAAAGAATAAATATAGACTGAGGTGCTAAAAATACTACCTGCAGTGGCGTCTCCCTTTTTTCTTTAAAACAGACTCTTTGGATGTTTTGCAAGATGCTTCATAACTGCTCAGAATCAGTATTATTTTGGCTGCAGTGATTTTGGAGAGAAAAAAGTCAGCTGATCCTAGAAAATAGCTTATCTTGATTTGATTTAAGATTGCGATGTGGGGATGGAGCGGATGCTGAGGAAGGGACCTGATGTGGGTAGTGGTCTGAGAAGCCAGTTTAATTACTGCAGCAGCAGACGCTGGACACTCACAATCTCTGAGATTACCAGACTGCTCAACTTTCTTCCGTTTGCGGAAGAAAGACATTAAATACATCCCCAAGATGGATATTGGATCTCGCTGAAGAGATGGCCTGTGATAGGGAAGCTGCTTGCATGGAAGGGCTTTGCTTGCAGTCAGTAATTCTGGCACCCTCCTCTGTGAGATGGGGGAATAATCTTCCAAACGATCTCCAATCTTAGAAGCTGAGTTTTTTTTTTTTTTTTTCTTTTCTTGGAGCAGGAGAAAGATTTGCTTGAGAGAGACGTTGAAGTAATGCTCAGTTTGCAGGTGATGTGCGGCAGGCAGGGCTCTTTGCTCGCAGGTAGCCGCTGAGGACACGTACCCTGAGGTGCCTCTGCATGGGCAGGAGGGGCCCCGGCCTGTTGGCCTCCCACAGGCCATGTGAGATGGCGGCAGCCGCTAGGCCGGAGGACGGGACGCAGCAGGCAGGGCCGCACTCCATGTGCTCCCGCCGCTCCGGCACATGTTAGCCTGTGCTTCCCGCAGGAACCCCACCACGCTCCCCTTCACACATACCCTCCCGTGGGCGCAGTTTTAGCCTCTCCAGCAGCAGCCGCGGATGTGGGGCAGAGCCTTCCCGCCCGCTGGGCCCACGTGCCCTTCCCGCGCGGCAGGGCCCTGCCCAGCGCCCTCGTGGCGTTTCCCTCCATGGACTAACGAAGGCCCTGCTCTGCTTCGCTCAGGGAGTTTTGCCTTCCCCTCTCATGCTAAACTCTGGCACGCAAAGCAGTTGGCTCTCGTGCTGCGTTTGACCTGCTCCAAGCTCGGGTGCTATAAAGATAACACGTCCTGGTAGGCTTTACGCTGTTGTTTTAGATTATAGGCAGCTCAGGCTAGGTGAGGCTTTTGGAAATCTATGTGTATTTCTGATTAGTTAAATACTATACTATACTGATGCTATTAAAAAAAAAAAAAAAAAGGTACAAAAAAAACTTTCCGTGTTTAGACAATGGCCAGTGCACAGTTTTTCTGGAGAAGATAAACTAGGACTTCAGTGCCATGTCATTCAGCTCTGTTTTCCCCCTTTTTATTATTTATTTATTTATTTCAACTGGCTGTTGATCACTGTTGCTCAGAAAGGAGTGTGTGAAACGCATCTAACTGTATTTTTCTGAGATCCTGAAAAACTGATGCGTGCAAAATTGTAACCTGGTTCACTGTTGCTTATGTGCATAAGGGCAATATTTTCAAGCACATGTGTATGAGGGCCTGCTAAGAGAGAAAGGAAGGTGGTGGTGGTGGTTTTGGGCTGCCATTCGCTCTGCTAGCGCAGGTCGAGCCGCTGTTGGAGGGACCAGTAGATGTCTCGTGTCACCTTGCTGGGTCTGCTGAGACTTCTGATAAATCCCCCTCAAAAGAAAAAGAAAGGAAGCCTGACTGGTTTTCCCGGTGAAACCTTTGGCCTGTCCCCAGCCCTGCTGGCCTCACGAGATGTGGGTAAACGCCGTGGCTAGTGCAGAGGTGGCACAGTGGCTCTGTCACCAGCGTGGCGTCCCAGCACGGACCGCGAGCAGAGATCTCACCAGGGAAAACAGATGGTCTGGGTCGCGTTGTGCACGCAGAAACTACTGAGATTTTTAATCGTGATATGGCCAGCACATGCTTTAAAAATGAGCTTATATGTATATTTAAACTTTTATGAATACAAGACCTCTGAATGAAAGGTATTTTTGCAGGCACTATCTGGAATTCTCAAATCCCATGAGGTTACTCTTTAATGTTAACTTTATGAGCTCATGAGCTCATAAGCTTTCATAAGAAGATGATAATTCGGAGTATCTGGAAAGTCTGCTTGTCGGGTATGAAGCTTGATGATCAATTGCTTCTCATTAGTGGGTAATTATGGAGAATTGTGCTTTGGGATTTTTTTTTCCTTTTTGCCTAACTGAAGGCCTTTTAAAGACCTACAGTCTAAAAGCTATCAATAAATCTACTATGCAGCAAATAAAAACCTCAGAGTAATGGAAGGAATGGGAGTAATGTGGGCTCAGCTGCGCGGGAGGGGTTTCACACTGAACTAGGGCTGGTGTTTGAGGCAGGGCACAGAATGAAGAAGACAGAATTGCATCCTGGTGGAAGGAACATGAAGTTCAACATGAAGCTCAAGAGGAAGAAAATGAGGATTTATTTTTTTTCTTTATGGACTTATAAGGTGAGAAAAGGAGAGATAGTGTGAAAGAAACTGAAATTAAGATGAACCCTTCACTTCCAGATAATTACTGCGTATATTTTCCATATTCCACATCTTACTGCTACAGTATTTAGATGCTGGATGTGGCACTTATGTGCATTTTCTATAACAGGCATATTCTAAACAAATGCATTCTTCTGATTCTTAAAATAAAAGAAAAATCACTGGAGTTACTCTGGTGTGAGAGGCTTTGTTTCTACTCTGTGGTGGAAAAACGTGTGCTTACAATTAAATAGTAATTTTCTTTCCAAAAATAACTTAGGCATTTTTTTTCACAGCTCATTTCTTCCTAGAAGCCAGTTTAGCTAATTCTTTATTTTATAAAGATTGTGTGAGCTTTGATTGTCATTGAAGATCTACTTGTAATTTATATTTTGTCAATAATCCCAGCTAAAACTCCTTGGTTGCAAGCATTCCTAAACACAACAAAATGTGGAAGCGCAGCCCGAGCATACTTGGATATCCCTCATAGGGTTCCTCTTTTATGCTGCCTTTTGCTTGGCCTTAAATTGGGATTAAGTCGTAGCAAAACCCCAGAGGTAGTAGTCTCTGAAAAAACTGCAGAAAAACAAATACTTTTCTTGGCAACAAACTTTCCTGGGTTGCAAGTTGGTTAACACTTCACGGAACAGGTGACGCTTTCCTTGATTCAAAGGCAGGTGAGTTGGCTTGCTGAGGGCTCGTGCTCTGTGTGGGCCTGGGCTGCTTCACGTAGCAGCTGTGAAGACGCTGGTAAGAAGCCACCTTACCTGGGGGTTAAGCTGATGTATCGAGTTGTGAAGAGGGGCAGCCAAGATGCGGACTAAGATGCTTCCAGCTAAGAAGCAACAGCCCAAGCAGAAGGCTGGGACAAACAGGAGGGGGCAGTAACATCCTAGGTTCCCACAGCTGGATCTATGGGAATATTGGAGGATGGGAGCAGTGTCTCCACAGAGCTCGCAACGCAGAGGAGAGGCACAACTAGTCTTCTGCTGGTGCTCAGGCTCGCTGTGGTGCGTCGGCAGATAGGCCTGCCAGGTGATGAGGTCATGGATGCTTTCCTTTTCTTGATTTCTGCTTGTCTATTCCCTATCTTGCAGAGAGAGGCTCAAAAAGTGGAGTGTTTGGGTGCGAGTAGCAATGGAAAAATAACGAGTGCTGCAGAAGGCTCCTTTCCATCTTGGTGGAGAGAGCCTGTCTGTCTTTGGTACATCTAGGTCAGTGGTCTGGCTGGCTTAACGTGGATGCCTTAAAGAAGGATTTATAGTCAAGACAGGCAACTATTAGTGCTTGTTCTGTCTTCCCATTTTCTCTTTCTTCATCTGATGTCTAGTCCCTCTTTCTAGCCTACCCTTGTCACCTGTGATATCCACGGCAAGAAGGTTCAAAATTCAATCATGTTTTGTGAGGAAACAAACCCCCACAATTTTGTCATCGATGTTTCCCTAGTTTTTTTTGTGACCGAAGACCTCTAAAAGAACTTAAAAAAGAAAAAGAAAAAAGTTATATTTTCCCTTTATCATTAAGGAGGTAGCTGGTTTGTAGAGGCAGTGGTCCCAGTAGTAGGATATTGGTAGGAGGTAACTTCCTGAAGTCCTGTTGATACGTGTACAACTCAATACTGACACTTATTTTATCTGGGGAGAATGTTAACATCTCCACAAAATGACTTTTTTTTCTCTCTTGTTTTGCTGGCTATCATTCGCTTTCAAAACTGGGAAATTACCATGTGGAAAATTGTCTTTTGGGAATGGTCTGGACTGTAGGCCAAGCAAATAATTAGGAGATTGAAAGATGTTGTGGCCTTCTGTTTGAGGAAGAAAACCATCCCAAAATGGATATAGGATATATATATATATATATATGGATATATATATATAAAAAATAATAAATAAATAAAAGCAGAGTGGGGAGAGAGGCAGGAGACTTCCCCACTGTGAAATGGTGCAGCAGACAGAAGCAGGTGGATATCAGTGTTTAGAACTCTGTGCTGGGATTATTCTTCTGAGTTGGGCTGTGAAAGTAGGTAATGGAAGTATGGTTTTAGAGCTTCTCATATTGAATTCAATGCACGATATTATGCAAGAAATAAACTATATAAGCACTTAAATGCACACACATTTATATTTAATTGAAAGCATTTTTGAAGTGGAAAAATATGTATGTGCTTAAATGCGACTTGTTTATGCTCAATGTACTGCCTAAATTAGTTTGTGCAGTCAGAAAAGCAAGTCAATACTGTTTTCGGTTTCCAGTTTACGGTTAAAAAGAAAAAAAGGATGGTCAAGGGGAAATGAAGATCCTAAACTGGAAAAACTTCTTATTTTAGAGCTCCAGTATTTCATGTGCAGTCACCAGCACAATAAAAAGTATCAGGCCAAAACCTGCTTTCAGAACCTGTCCTCTTGCATAACAGTGCCCTTGCCTAACATGGAAACAAAAAGTGTCATAGTTTCCAGCAGCCCCAATGTTTCACTCTGGGAACTTTGACCTGGGTATTATCAGTTTTAGTAAAATGTGCTCAAGGGAGAAATGCTACTCACATAGCAAAAAAGCAAAGATCCCTCTGAAATGCCACGAAGGCAGAGTTCAGGGAGCCAAGAGGCCCTTCGCAGAGCTCCAGCGTGCCTTG
This sequence comes from Tinamus guttatus, assembly GCF_059628265.1. Classification (NCBI taxonomy): domain Eukaryota; kingdom Metazoa; phylum Chordata; class Aves; order Tinamiformes; family Tinamidae; genus Tinamus; species Tinamus guttatus. The sequence goes on from NW_028288918.1 coordinate 2,095,165, forward strand.
TTGCCTTGTTGGATCTGCAGCGTTCTCTGTGGTGGGATATCGGGAAGTGGGATTGGATTCTCTGTAGCTTGCAGAGCTTTTATAATGCGCACTTTGCATTGCCGCACTAGCAATTGGATTTACATCACAACCCTTATATGGAAAAATTATTAAGTTAAAGGATATCTGTTTGCCTTTTTCTCTTCCTACCTCTCTGGGAGAAGGGTTAGTCACTATTGATTTGCCATGTGCATGAAGATTATCAGAAATAGTCCCCCCTATAAGTCTCCTCCTCTTCCTTGCCCCCAGTAACCAAAGCATCGTGTTCCACCTTCCTCCACAAGCACCGAGAGCCAACTGCTTTGAGCAACAGTTTTACAGACCCTTCAGTGAGTATTCTGCTCCAGACACTGATGATCTCCTAATGTCTAGTAGGGGTTGTTTATTTTATATAAGTGACTGTGTGTTGTACATTAGGAAATTTTATCCCATTTCTATGACTCTAGCTTGTACAGTCATGTGTTGCTTGATGCATGATAACTCAATGCACCCTCATGTTGTAATTGCTTCCTGAGGTTGTCATGAGCTGTCTTCATTATTTTGTGCATGCAAGCAGTTAATCAGTTAAAAATACTGATATTTTTTTGAGTGGTTTTGTTGAGCATTTTCATTAGTAACTTCCAGGTGTCTGTAGGTTTTTCTTTCCATGCTGTCTGTTACTGTCTGTCTTGGGGAGGATCCTTACCAACATCACAGTTTCTCTATCAGTCTCCAATTTCACATACTTATATAAGCCATAATACTTAATGACATTGCCTTAATGTTCTCAGTAATCCAGATAGCTGAGATTTACTTTGATTTATCTTGAGTATTCTCCATTTGCAAACCTGTGTTTTATTTTGCCTGATCACTATTTATATCTTTATTCTTCTCTGTCAAAGTCTTTGCTGAAGTCTCTTGTGCTGTTGATGTCACATTCATGAGTTTTCTAGCGGTTCTTGTTTGGAAAGTCAAACTAGATCAGGAAAACATAGATATTAAAATATTTAAATGTATTCACTTCTCCATTTTGAGAGGTTGTTCTCTATTGGCTCAAAATAGTTGAATTTATGTGAATATTTGAGCAGTTGTGTGTTGTTTTTGTTGGACAGCTTCTAAGGAAAAGAAAGATGTGTATCATTTTAAGTTGAATGTCTGATCATCCATTTTCCTTCTTCTCAGAGGAAGATTATATTTTTTTATTCAAAAAAAAAAAAAACAGTGAATGTGTTTTGACATCAGAGTGGCCTTGAGAGTTCTGCCAGCTCAGGTGGACTGGCAGCTACTGACGTTAACTGGATACAAACCTAAACCTGTGATGGACCATTAGTTTGCTGAATAGCTAACTAGTTTTTTTGGTATGGTTTGGTTTCAACAGCCTGTCTACACAAGCTTGGCTCAAACTGGTCACAACTAAGCAGTTCTTGAGTGGTGTTACACCAGGGTGAATGCTGTTATAGCAGGGCTGAACACAGGGAGCGTGAACTTACATGGCTGGTCTCTATTTCTGCAACATCTGCATCAGAACAACAGAAATAAAGACATCTAAACAACTGAGTTCCTAAACAATTGGTCACTTCCAGTGACAAACAGCTCCTGGAAATTACCTCTGAGAGAGACTTTCCTGTAGATCTTATGTCCTACTTAAAACCAGTAGTAAATGAAGTGGTTTGCATGAGAAGAACATTCATTAAATCTTTTAAGATAACGTAGCAAATGATCCCTTATCTTTGCTAAAGGTAATGGCAGATTTAAAAAACGCTGTATATTGGCTTTTGTGGCACATTTGAATTGTTGTGCTGATTTTTTTTTTTTGAGAAAATTAAGTTTGCAGCTCAGTTTAAAAAAGTATTTCTTCATTTATATTTTTAAAGTTTGATTTAAAGACTTCTGATAGTTCCTTGCAGAAGACTGTCATAGCATAAGGTTTCTGAAATGAGATAATGTGCTTTAAACAAGCCTCTTCCGTGTAAGGTACATCTCTAATTACTGAGACTAAATTATCTGAAAAGTGAGCTTGTCTGAAGTAAATCTGCAGTAATTCTAAGATTAAATAATGATTAACTTAATTACTACAAGACCATAAAGAACTACTCTTAATAAAAATACAGCGTGTTAATAAAAATTCAAATGTGTGTTTTAAGAGAGGATAATTTCATCAGCTTCCTTTTCAAATAACTTCTATCAAGACAAGGTTTGTAGATGAAAGCAGCAGCTTTTGTTATGCTTATTAGTAGAGCTGGGAAAAGTAGACTAGTTCTTGGGTGTGGAAGCCCTTTCTCAGACCTGAGTAGATCTGCAGACTTCAGCACTGAGTATAAATTGAGAACATTTGCTTTTAATTTCATTACCTATGTGCTGCTTAGACCTTCTGAAAGAGGTCGTAGATGGTGCCCTTGGAGAAGAGTGTAATATTAGTTCAAGGAGGACTCCTACTTTACAGATAAAGTAGTTATTCCTCCTAGGAACAGAGGAACACGGGTAATTTTTCTAAGAGTTTAAGTTGAAGAGAACTTAGGACCTGTGTCAGTAACTTTGTGTGATTTGCATTATATTTTGTCTTTAAGCAAAACATATTTTACCTTGATTAACTGAAGTTTGTTGTTGTTTTGGTTTTGTTTTTTACCTGTAGGCAAATGAGAAGGTCAATCTCTTGAAGCAGAAAGCAGTGGCACCTTCCTGGAGGGAGGCGATGGGAATTCTCCTGTTGCTGTGAATGTTGCCAGGTGCCGGGAGGTTCCGCCGTGCTCGTGGTAAGCACCACATCTTCCCCTGCACCCTTGGGGCTGCACTTTGCTGTGGCAGGGAGGTCCTTCTGGCAAAGAAATGGGGGTGCGAATCGTGCCTGTTTTGTAGCCCAAGCTCCACAGGATTTGCTGGTCAGAAACCTCACGCTCTTGGAACGTCACCTGGGGACAGAACCTGCTCCTCGAGCTGGTGCTCGCTGCTGTGTTTGCTCACGCAGTGTGGTGAATGCTGGGGCTGTAAGTAGTATTTGCAGCAAAGACTAACTGCAAAGAAACCTCTAGGGACATAAGCCGGTATTTTTCACATCTCCCCCGACAGCACACGTGCTGTAGAAGGGGAAGTGTGGCCTTATGGTGCTTTTAAAGACCTTCCTGTATAATTCTTAGAAATCTCCTGAACGCTAATTCTAGAGTGATCTTGGATTGGGCTGCATTTAATTCAGATATCTATGAATTTTGTACATTAACCAAATAGGGAAGTACTGTACTGAAGCATCCAAGCTTGCTCCTTTTTGCCCCCTTTTTCTTGTCTTTCCTAGAAAACGTCAGCAATGAGGAAAGCTGACAGGACCCTGCTGACACAGCAGTAGGAGAGGTTTTATCAGGACAAGGTTTCAAAACTGCAGAATGGCTAGTATCAAGTGTTGACAGCTTAATGATGATTTCTGTCATCCAATTCATGGGCTTTGTAGCTCACTTATAGGAAAGTGATTTAATCTTGATGCTTTTACCTGTACCAACAATGCTGATAGCTTTTCAACAGCTGTTACAGGACAAGTAGTCTCCCAAGAAATTCTCGAGAGTTTCTGTGGGATGTTTCCATGAGGTACTTCTCAAAGCCCTGATTCAGAGTGATACGTACTAGACCAGCCCCAGTCTGCTCAGAGTATGTATTCTAGCCCCTTTTGAAGTTATGTCCCTTCTGAAGGTGATTATTTTTTGCTCTAAAGAAAGTTACAGTATTTACCCAAAGCATGGTGGGTAGGTAGATAACCCCTTTCGGCAAGTCTGAAATGCTCTTGGACCAAAACTTTACTTGAAACCAACTAATTATTGCACATAAATCTGATTAGTGTTGATCATCCACAGCTCCTGAAAACAGCCTTGTTAAAAAGACTTGGTGACCAGCTACTTTCAAAACTGTTTTTTGTTTGTTTGTTTTTCCCTTTTTTAAGCTTTTCCTCCCCAGAATGTTTTTGCTTAGACTTGTTGCTGTTAGTGTAAAAGCAACGCTGGGGAAATGCTTGAAAGCTTAAGTTCTCATGGCTTCGTTGTTTTGTAGTTTATCACTCAGTTCCTATGGATGCAATCTATTTCTTCGTATATAGTTTTCTGTGAAAGGCCTGAAAAGGTCCTCAGTATGAGTATTACTGAGAAGTTGAGTTTGCTCATGGGGACAAGTTTATATAAACCCTCCAAGGCTGTCGATTTTTCAAGCCCTTCTTCTGTCTGGAGAAGGGAGAAGTTGGGTTTCTTGTACCCTGCTTGTAGCTAAGCTTGGTGCATGTTCTCCTTGACTAGCATGATCTCCTGATCTTCTATCTGTCGTCAATAGAGCCTGGAAGGAAGAGAATTGTATGGAAATTTTATGTTCTGAATGCAGGAGAGGGAAGCTGCAAGCTGCATGGCTTGAGTAGTGCCATAAATAATTCTTTTTCAGCCTTCACTTTCTTGATTGTTCAGATGAATCCCGAGTGGATCGATAGATATTAATATGGGTCAGAAATCTTACCGAGACCTTTCCAGTGGCCCAGGAGATGCTACTTACGCAGAACAAACCTCTAATATATGAGCCAGTGAGTAACTGGTATTGCCAAGAGCACAGTTGGGGGTGAGGGACTGAAATGTTGGGAGACTAGGAAATATCTTTACAAGTGTGCTTGGGGACATAAGCATCCAGCAGACTGAAAAGGCAGCTTACAAAATCAGTGATGGCAAGTCTCAGCTTTAGGAACTTCCTATATAGTTCAGGAAATGTACATTGGAAAACCATTTAAAGTTTTTGTTTTAGTATTTAATTTGCTGGTATAGAAACCATGGTAGCACGTGGCTTAGAAGCCCATAAGAGAGGCCTCTCTTCACTGGCAGTCTGATACTCTGAAAAGCTTCTAACAAGGATACGGTGCCTGCCCTTAATCAGGGGAGGCTTGATTTTAAGCCAACAGTCTATTTTGCACATACAGGTAAGCAAAGTTTTCCTGAATCTATTTTTACTAGATAATGCACTAGCTTGGAATATTAGGAAGATGAGAAAGTACTAGTTTTGAGTTTCCTTGTTAGTCTAGAATACAAAAAGGCTTGGGACTATCAGTATGTGTATTATCGCACAGAATATTCTAGTGCAAGGTGGAAAATGTTGCTTGAACTTCTCCAAGTGGGGGAAAAATCATAGAATCACAGAATCCTTAAGGTTGGAAGGGACCTCTAGAGGTCATCTAGTCCAACCCCCCTGCACACGCAGGGTCACCTACAGCACGTGGCACAGGACTGCGTCCAAGCGGGTTTGGAAGATCTCCAGAGAAGGAGGCTCCACAACCTCTCTGTTCCAGGGCTCTGTCACCCTGACTGTTAAGAATTTTTTCCTTAAGTTCCTGTGGAACATCTGGTGCTTCAGTTTGTGGCCAAAATATGTATGTGTACACACACACATAATCTATATATTATATGTATTTGTCTTTCACTTCTACCCGTTGTCTCTAACTGTTGTGCCTGGGTGTAGGAGAGGGGGCAGCAGCGGGCGGTCAGCTCCCTTCCCCTTGGTGTGAGCTGGTGCGGAGGCGAGCGTGCCGGCTGCGTCCCACGGAGGAGCGCGCGGTGCTCGGACTGTGCTGCTGCCTCTGTGCCTCCGGAGACCTGCGGAGAGCCAGGAGCCAGCACCGTTTGCTCTCGCTCAGGTGGTCGCTGCGCCTGGCACACGCAACCATCGCTTCCAGCACAGGAGGTTTGGCTGTTTTGAATAAAATATGTGTTAACTGGGTTCCTTAGACTCTGGGCAAGAGGTTTGGTGGTTGCTACTCTTAGGTGGCATTTAAGCCCTTATTCCTAAATCCTAATTTAGGCTCTAAAGCCCTAAGGAGCTGAATTTCTGATTACTATTTGTCTATTACGGATATTTACTTTAAGAGGAAAAAAATAATCCAAACCGAAAATGCTTCTAAAGAAGCTCTGAAGACGTGTATTATTCCATTTTTGTAATTGCTTTCAAAATGTAAATGTTGCAGTAGGAGCAGTTATTTCTGTGTGTGATCCAAGTTTTAGAGTTTAGATTTTAAAGAGTGTGCAGCCAGGACTTTTGACAATGTTTTCCAAAGCAACCAAAAGTACAAATGGGAATATGACTGTCTCAAAGACACTTTGCAACAGTATTTCTGTGCTTTATAAGCAATGTCAGCTTTGTCACAAGGGTACGCTTGCCCAAGCTCTGTACTTTTATTCTCCCTTTTAAGAAAGAGTCTGTTTTTTGCCTTGGTTTTGGCATTAGAGTCCAAGTACAGTTTGGCGTGAGACAGAGGAGTTGGAGGCTCTGCTGCTGTATACATTTCCAAAGGAAAATAACTGGCAAATAAAGGATGCCCCTCCAGAAATAGAATATCCTTCACTCCTCAAGCAACATTAGCAAGAGCTGCAGTAGAGAAGCAAGTGTAGTGCAATGTGAACAGATGCTGCAGTCGCTGGGTTGCTGTGGCAGCAGTTACTTTTCCACAGTGAGGCATGAAGGTGCATTTAGGAATTTGGTGCCTGCCAGATGTGTATCAGAGCACACACGAGTGGCTGCGCCGAGACCGACAAGGCAGATGATGCTTCTTCCTTGTGCTTGATGAGCTTTTCCCCTCCTCAGTAAGGAATCGTCTGGATACTTGGGATCTGGATCACAAGGTAAAATACCGGTATACGGAAGGTCGAGCAATTGTCGCTTATTGCTGTTATGTGCATCTCAGTAGCAAAATGTCGTGCTGTTTGAGACTGCATGACAATTTAGTGATGGGGTATTTGGTATAGGCTTAGAAGCCAATGCCAGGTGCTGCTCTGTTCAAACTGCTCGCTCCTGTGTAACTACCACTATTCTTCACCTTTACTGGGTTAAGTCTTCCCAAGCATGCTCTGCTCTTTTTTTAATTCCTTAAAATTTTGAAATGTCAAAGAGTGTTCTGCATTTTTATTAATGCAGTGAAGTTCAGGTTGTTACAGATATTTCCAAAATGTGGCTTATCATAGTAAAGTTAAAGGAGTTTAAATGAAATGCATGAGAGAAAAGGTAATTTGTGTTTAATGGGCTTGAAAGTGAGCAGCACAGATTGCAGACTCAAGAAGCAATTATACATTTCTGACTAAATAGCATGAAGGTTCTTGTTATATATATCTTGACAGGAGAGGTATTGATTCTTTTAGATTTAGTTCTGGTGATTAGATCAGTCTGTTTATTTTAAATGAAGCTAGCCCTGTTCACTAGACTTATTATCTATAAATATATTCAGTATTGATACATTGCATTAAATTGCAGGCAGTTTTTAATATCCTTGAATACCTGTTTTTGGCATGTGTTTGCAGATAAGCTAAGGGTTATTCTGGTAGATAAAAATGAATCGTAAGAGTATGAATGGTGCTTCTCAAACTATTACTTTTCGTGACTGAGGAGCACTTGAAGAGCAGTGTCAAACTAGGAGCAATGACATCCAAAATTTGAGCATGGCACATGGGCTCTTTTGAGTGTGAGGCTAGGGCACAGTAAATACATCTCTTTACCACTTAGTTTCTAATTCTTCAAATGATGAAAAGCAATTTTTGACTTGGCCATCCGGCTATTCTGAAGCACTGAAAGCTCCAAGAGAAACAGGTGCCTGCTTTTATGGTAGTAATTTCACTTAGCATTTCTTTCAGCTCCTTGTAACTGTGCCAGGTAACAGAAAATATAATCTGTACTCTAGTTACCTCATGTGTCCCCAACAGAAGTGTGAATTGATGTTAAAAAAAAGAAAAAAATTTACATGCAAAATTCCATGCACATGTTTGGTCCTCTGGCTCAGGTTAAGTGACTCAGAGAAATCTCCCACAGTTGGATTAGTCTCAATGCCCCGGCACTCGTCGTACTGTGAAGGGACTTGTGGTGCCAGAATTATTTTTAATGTCCTTTCATCTAATCTAGTTTGAACTAATTTGCATGAGACGATGATTTAAAAGGCAGAAAGCATCTGGGCAAGCTTGTGTGCTTTTGTTATCGCTTGTGCTGTAGCACTCATGCAAATTTGCTCTCTGAATTTTGCTGATGCAAAGAAGGGGCGCCCTTCTAGTGGGTTAGTCCCTTCCCGTGGCCCTGCAGCCTTCAGAGAAGAGACACTTAGGTCATCTCCCTCTCAACTCCTGCATTGAAAGGCTGCTGTTAAGAGGAAGCTAAACAAGGGCAACTGAGTTGTGAGAACAGCAGCCAGTGCTTGATTCCTGATCTTTTTTGGCAGTAGCTTTCAACTGTGTGTGTTACCATAGAAGGGTCTCTGGCTCTGAAGAATTCGTAGTCATCTGTATTAACTGTCTGCTGCAAGAGGCTTATTTATCACTAGGATGCCAGGCTACCAGGAGATGGAAGGTCTTGAGAACTGGGGAGAGCTGTAGCTGTTTCAGGTTTTTCCTCCACATGGAGTTGAAAATGGAAGGAGTGTTTGTGGAGCAGCTTCTATTCAGCTTCCCATCTGATGACTGACAATAGTCTGAACTTTAAATTATCAAACTTTCCACACCTAAGTTAACTTTCTGAATGAATGGCATACTATATTCTTAAGTTACAACCAAATTCATTTTATAAAGACTTCGGTATGTGCAGAAACATACCCTCGTGCTCAGGGAGTTCAGCTTTGCATTCAAAATATCACCTCCAAACTTATGCATGAGAAAAGGTTTTTTATTTTTCCCAGTTGCATAAAAAATCATTGATGTTCCTGCCAGAACGGGCTTCTGTAATCATCTTGTGTGAGAACATGGAACCAGGACTTTGTCTGGTGTGTCTCTGTGTGTATGCTTGAGCTGTGCCCTGTCTTGTTGTAAAGATGCAAAAAGCCATCCAACCACAAAGAAAATTAGTAATTCAGACCAGTAACAACATTGATTTCACTGACAAACATTTCACAACCAAAGGAACATAGCTGTTGCGTGCAGCTGATGACAGGAAAGAGAAGAAGAGTTGGGTTGTGTGCAAGGAAAAGCAACGGGGGCCAGGGTGTGCATGGCTGCCATTCCCTCCTCCGTTCCCTTTCCCATTTGCTGCCATTAGGATTGTCAAGAGCAGATTGTGCCCAGCCACTGTACAGGGACGCGTTACGTTGAGCGTGACCCTCCTCCGCAGCATCCAGTTCTCTCGTACGACTTAGGCTGCTGCCGGCTGGAGCTGACTGATGAACCGTCTGTGCTCTGTGCCTGTTGTTCCGAGCCAAATTTCTCACCTCTTGCTTCTTCCTGACTGTAAGCAATGGGGTTTTTCTTGAGCTGGCAAAGTGACAATTGGTCACCCAGCAGAACACACTTAGCGTTTTTACTTCTCTTTTCTCTCCCATGCGATTGAGATCTTCCAAGACTAAAAGCTTTAGAACAGCTTTCGTGTTTCCCTCCTTCTCTCCCGCGCACCTCCTACCTCCCCCCAGCTTGAACCCCCGAAAATCTTCTGCTGGAAGCATGCACTTCCTCTGGAAAAAAAAGGTCTAGAGTCGGACATCCTTGTCTGAATAACAAATGTCAGTCTACTGACAATAGGCTGGTTATTCTTGCTTGTTACAGGCCCATTAAGAAGTCTGTGGGTTGAATGTGGCAAACAACTGGCATCTGTTCTGCTCCTGAACTCTTCTGAGCAGCCTTTCTGCATTGCTAGGTGTGTGCTGGCAAGCGATGAGTGGCTGGGGCTTTGGGTGGTACCTCTGTAGGGTGAATTGCATCTTAGAGTGAAAGAAGATGCCGGCTCTTCTGTGTAACTTCTGGTTTTAATAGAGCAGAGCATTGGCAGGGGAAGGCTTTCCTGTTGTCTCCACTCTGATTTGAAGCTATAACTTTTATAGGGTATGGGTAGCTTTATTGTTCCTGTACGGCAAAAAATAGTGTCTTAACACTGAAAGTAGCTCAGCCCTTCTTGAAAGACACACGCTCAGTTTCTTCCAAACTGATATGAGGCACATCAAATGAACACTGTGGACTTGGGTAAAGATTTGTAGATACACATGCAGCAGTTGTTGAAACATTCATTTAGTAGTAGTCAGAACTTGTGTCCTTGTTCAGCCACAGCATAATTGCACGTTGACAGATATGTCTGGTTGGCTTTGTTTGAGGGTTGGTTTTGCATAGTCCTGCCATGCAGAAAGCAAAGGATGTCGTCCTTGCACTTAAAGATCTAATCTGTGATCATCCAAGATTTTTCTTTACCCCTTATTTTGCATCCCTGTTTTTCATAGATAAGTCATCTCTATTACCAATAATTGTACAGTTTCACACAAGATGAAGATAGCTGGGATTCATGCCTTATGTCTCCTCTTTCAGCCACAAATCATTTTGTGTGGTCCTTAGATTTTACAGTTCTGTGCTGCAGATGAACTTGTACTCCTGAGGTTTCTTTTACAGTTTGTTCGTATTGGAATAGCAACAACAAAAAAGCTGAATTCCCACCTTCTTGGAAAATTCAACCACTTGGAGCAGAAGAGATTGTTTTCCATAGTTTTAGAGATGAGTAGACATTATTGATTTTTTTTTTCCTTAATCATCAGAGACTAAGAATGGCAACACTATTTAATTACCTAACATTGATTATATTATTCAGTACAAGAGGCCTATTATTCAGAAATGATTTTGTACTAATAGTGTGTCTCTTGGATAACTCGTTTCTGTTTATCATGTATGGGTTGGTATTTCAGAATCACTAATTGAACATCACACCTATAATTTTAGAATTGGTTTTATAATAGAAATACCAAGTAAGCTTTGCTCCAAATATAGGCAATTATTGCAAATTCCTAATGAGTTTTGTTTGTAATTACTAATTTGCTTTTGCTTTTTATTTACAAAATCTTGAAGGTCCTGTGACCAGTCATATTCCACTATCTGCAGTTTCTGTACTGAATGTTGAGCTCTGGAAGCGTGTTGATCAATAGTCCTAGGGACTGTTGGTTTGGCTTCATCTATTAAACACTACTGGCTAAGTACCTGTTTATGGTGCATGCTTAGAAAACTGTCATCTCTGAACTACATACGAGTTTTGATGTCTCCAATTTTTGTTTTGGAAAAAGAAATTCTAACTGAGAACAAAAACAGTATAGCCAGTCTCAAAATAAGACTGGGAAGCACAATCAGTGAAAAATCTCTTGAGGTCTATAAAAACTGCTTATTCCCAAGCAAGGGATTCAGTTGCAAGCCATCCACTCACCTTGCAGAGAGATGGATGGTACTCAGCCTGTTACTTGTGCAACCACTTCAGGTACGTAGCTGAGTTGAGGGTGAGGCTGGAGAAATGCTTAAAAGAGCCTTGGACTTTGCACAGAATACAAGAGGGTAGGAGGGCCTTTTGAACTAGTCTATAGGGAGCACTTGAGATTTTCCTTTAATGCAATCTGTACTGTGATGTTTCTGCCCTGCTTGAGCTCCCTGTTTTCTTATAGACTCAGCTCCGTGATACTCTCCTCGCCAGGCCTTCTAGAATGTGGCATATATATCTTGTATGCACATGCTTCTAACTCAAAGGCATTCCTGCTTATTATTTTTTTCCACTCGGCTCTGCTGAATTCCATACCTGATAAAATCTCTTAATTTGGCTGTGATTTTTATATTCATGGCTTTTTTTCCCTCCATTTTTGACCATACTTGCAAATAGTTCCAAACTTTGCCTGTTTCCTTGACTGTAGAACTACATTCTTTTAAAGTATTTTTAGAGAGGCATAGGCAAGCCTCCCAATAGCTTTCTGCAGCGCCACTGCTAAAGCTTGGTGATAAAATGAATACACTGGGTGTGTGGCTACCACTGTAATTTTTCAGCAGTGTTCAAGATGGGTTTGGATTTTGTTTCTTCTGGTTCGTTTTGGAGGCCTCGGTCTCCCCTCGTGAGTCGTGGTGAGGCCGTGCAGTGACGGCCTGTGTGTGAGTGACCCTGTTGGTGTGACTGTAGAAGGATGGAGACCATCATGCTCCTCCGCCCGACTTGGGTGTCCCGGTGTTGGCATGGCCTCACGTCACTCTTTATTTCGACCCGCTAGGATCATGGTGTTGAGCTGCTCCAGGCCCCAGGCCTCCTTATTCACCTGCCTCGTTCTCCAGTGGTTTGTTTAGCAGAGCCGTCCAAGGAGACACGTAGAGCAAGGGAACGGGCGGGAGCGCCGTGGCCCTGCCGGGGCCTTGGTCTGCGAAACCCTTTTTTTGGTGTCCGTAGCTTGGCTGTTGCCCTTCACCACGCTGTGAGGGCGCCAAGCGGCCCGTTGGCCCTGTGAGGACGCGGCTCCGCGTGTCACACACGAGCCCTACGTTGGCCCTGCGCTGTGGGGCGAGAGCGGCCGCTTCGCTCGGGTGCAGCTCCGTGAGCCCCAGGCGCGTCGGGCGGCAGCAGGGACCCTGCGCACCGCGTCCCGCGGGCGAATGCCGCCAATTGTAGCATGGTAATTTGCTCTAAGAAGATTACTGGATTAGAGCAAGGGCTTCGTTTGTCAGCAGCACCACCTGACAGTAATATTTATTGAGAAGTATTACCTATTTTTAATATTAGTCCGCTTATGCCCCGATCATGCCTTCATTCTTGAGGTAAGAGGGGCTTTCTCAGTTTGGTGTCTCACTCGCCGGTGTAACAGCGAGGACACGCTGGTGCTGAGCAGGCAGTTGCAGTAGCTGCCGCGCTCCCAGATTTACCTCGATGTGCTTTTGTCATCATAATCCGTCCTCCATGTCAGGACCGATTTACTCCCCGAGCAAAGACTCGCATCGCCTGCTTTTGCCATCCCGTTTTGCCGCCTCCTTTTTTCGGGTTTAATAAGCACTAACAAGCTGGAAAGATGTTGGTGGGCCAGTCGGGTCTGTGCTTGCTAGCCGGAGTTTGCGCGACGCTCATTGCGCTGGTGTTGGCCTATTACTTGTACTGGTAAGTTGAGTTTTGGGCCGCGGTGGCGTTTCGTCCTTCAGGCCTCCTGGGAAGGGGGTCCTTGTAATGGCTTTGGCAGCGGGGTGCAGGTCGCAGGGACGGCTTCCCTCACTGCCTGTGTCATGGGACTTTGGGGGGCAGTTGGTGGTTGTGAACGTTTTTATTTATCTGGGAGCGAAAGTGTTAAGGAAGCCACCGCACGGCAAATGTGGCTTTCCTGTTTACTGTGAGGGCCTTCTCAAGGTTTTTACACTTCCCCGTCTCCACGCTTCCCCCATCTCCCCGCTCTCATGAAATGTGACCTGTGGGGAGGGCAGAGGAGCAGCTCCCCGCGCAAGGCCGAGCTGCTCTGGGTTCTGGTGCTCGGGGTTTCCACGTATGTCCGAGACCTTCGGCCAAAAGAAACCTTGGAACTTCCTAGAGCTTTGTCTGGAGCACAGTAGCCACTTTTGCAAGCCCGAATGCACTAGGTTGACTAGTTTTAGTGGAAAGTTGCATGTCGTTTCAGTTTTTTTTTGTTGTTGTTTTTTAAACCACAGAAGTTGCAGTTAATATGGTTATAATTGGCAAACTTTCCAAGGAATGTGATTCTTGCAGAGAGCAAATCCCCAGGGTAATGTGCGGGGTTTTTATTCGCTTTTTTTGTTTGTTTGTTTTCCTCAGAGTAATGAAGAGAGTGGTAAGTGAAAGTGTGTGGGGTGATGCATTGGTTTTGATTTTGCCAAGTTATTTCCTAGCAGCAATTATGCTGTGTTATTTTGCAAGACTACAAGCGTGTGTTTACGCATAGATGTGCGCACATTTCTAATATTGTTGGGATTGTTTATGTTTGTGCTTTACAGTGATCCTTTGCAGATATGTAATTTTTCAGCCATACAATGCAGCCCAGATTAAAAACTGGGTGGTTACTAGCCTCTTTATTCTTAAAAAAAAAAATCACGTACTCAAGTTATGAACTTATGTAAATTTTATTTCACAATTCTTAATGTGGAAAGAATGCAGGAAATGCTGAGCTTTAAGGTATTGATAACAGCTGTACAGCTAAATGTTCTTTATTAAATGAAGTTTACGTATACATTCATGTATACGTGAATAAAGCAAAGTGTTTATTTTTGCATGTCCCGACTCAAGTATAAGGATAATATAAACGACTCATACCTTTATATTGACACCAGTGTTGTAAATTTGTGTGCAATACGCATACACATAACACATTCATCTCCTATTTGTAGTGTTTTGGGTTTTTTTTATGTTTGTAAGAGCAGTCCACTTTGTTCAACCTAAAATTCTTGACTTGAATCCAGGTCAGAACTGGTTTGCGGGGCCGATTACAATCCTGCACACAGCAGGAATTAACTGGTATTAGGTCAGATCCTCTTCTTCAATAGCCTCAAGGTTTCTGAGAAAAGTAATGACATCACCTGTTTGTTTCTGAAAAGAGCTTGTTCAGACCTTTCTGGTGAGATATTGATGCATCCTAGCCCTTGTGCCTCAGAGTGCTTTTGTGACATTAGTTGTTTTGAGTGGGGTTTTTTGTTGGCTTGGTTAATTCTTTAGTGCATTGATGCTTGAAGAGAGATAAACTTTTGTAATGTGCTTTAGGTTCTTATTTTTTAGCATGTCTCCTCTGTAGGAAATAACTATAAAGACTTTTTTAAAAAAATATTTGTTGCTTGCTTTGACTTCTACGACCATTCTCAGACAGAGCTGATTAAGATGAGAGATCATCAGTTCAGCAGGGAATCAACTTTGCATGTTGAGAGATTGACCCAGTTTTCCTATAATTCCATCCACGATCTTTTGCTTCCCTTGGATTGAAGCGCCCTCATTAGCTTGCTAAACGGGAAGTGTCTGCTCACCCTCCGGGTTACTGTCGTTTGTGCTCCATAAGCAATCATCTAAGGAAACGAAGGGTCTCTGCTCCTCAGGGATTTATTTGGCATCTTGGAGGCCTTGGGTTGGCTGCCTCCCTTGCCACGTACCTGACATAATGTTGCTTCCAACCTCCATCATTTCCTGCGCCAAATTTCCCAGGTTGTTAACGTGCTGCTCTGCTGTGCGGAGGCAGCAGTGAAGGGCGTGCGATGGGGCACCGCAGGAGCAGCCCCCTCAAACTGCAGGCAGGCGTGTGTGGAGAAGCTGCCCAAGCATCTCTGCATGGGCTTGTTTCTGTATCAGCGATAAATGCCTCACAAAAACACACCACTGTCTATTACATACACAGGTCGTATAAGCTGCACTGGAAAATCAAGGCCATAGAGGAGATAATGAGCATAAGAAAAGAGTAGGAGACATCAAAGATTTTTTTTTTTTTCTCCCTTTCGTCAGTTGTTTTTCCCGCACAGAATTTCCTTGGTGAGAATGTTCTACCAACATGAGACCCTACAAGACTTGTCTTTGTTTTAGCAGTCAGTGAATCGCTTAAATAATGTTCTAATTATGCTTGAAATCACTAGTTTCTAATCTAATTTGTTGTGATTTTTATCTGAGTTTTTCCAATCTATAAAATATTCAAACCAAATGTATTTTCCTTTTTTTTTTTTTTTTAATTTATTTTTCTCCCTGAAGCCCCTCTTGCCAAATCTGTCAAAAAGTTCCATCTTCTGACCAGTGAAGAAACCTGAAACCGTAATGTATAGGTAGCTTAGCTGGTGTTCTTCTTATTAGAACAATAATAAGAAGTAACTATGATTTTTACTAAGTTCCTAGCACTGCCTTGTAACTTAGGTGATTTGCCCAATCCCCTGAAATTATCCTGAATGATGCTGCTCAAGATATAGATTTTTCTCAATACACCTTTCTGTATTAAGAGTGAAATAGTTCAGTTTTGACTATGGCTGGATCTTTGCAACAGTTCGGGGTTTCTTTTTGAGAGGGGGAAAAAGGATGAAGGTCAGTGCTAAACTTGTGTATATATTCATGGACTTTTAATAGGGCTACATAATTTCGCTGGCCTTTTCGCATATTGAATTTAATTGTGCTTTAATTTTTTTGATTTCATGTATTAGATTACATGGAAGGTGGTGTGCCAACCTATTGTTTCCATCTTCCAATTTCACTTGCGTTTTATTTGTATTTGTCATCACTGTATTTTTAGAGAGGATATTTGTACTGCATGTTGTATTTTTTTGGTTGCCGTCAATCTGGTATCCTAAGTAGAACAATCTGCAAATTCATAATTTGCACAAGTTAGAGGAATGTTTACAGCCAGTGGGGACAAGGCATTTCTGGGGCTGCAGCGTCTGGCATAGCTGGACTGCAAGATGGTTAAAAATTCTGGGAGTTACTGCAGTGTAAATGCTAAACTAATCAAACATGAACTTAAAGACCTGCTTCTGTCAAGTTAATATTTGATTTGTGCGTTTCTTAGGAGAATAGCACGGTAGGAGACTGTATAGTGACTGCCTATTAAAATATTACTTTAAAGAAAGGTTGACTTCTGGGGAAAATAAATAGGCAAAAATGAATAGGCAGATCCTCTGTGAGCCCTGTTTCTGTACCAGTTCCCAAGGTCCCAGGGGAGCAGCAGAGCTAATGGAAAAAGCAGCGTTCCTCTGGCGAGCTCCTGCCTTTCCAGCCTGGCTGGGATGGGGGGAGTGTCCCTTTACGGGTGGTGCACTCTTAGGAAGGAGTTTAAAAATATATATGCCGTATCTATATTTAGTAGCTGGTTTGTGCATTTCAATGCTAGACCACTTTGACAGCTCTTATAAGGACTTAAAATTGCAGAAGGGGTTGATGCCTTGGAGAGCAGAGGCTCTGCTCCAGGCTGCAGGGCTGCGTAGCCCTCGCACAGGGACTCGGTGGGCGCAGAGGGAAGGGAAGGGCAGCGAGAGGAACTCCCCAGTGTCTTCCAGGCCTCCCTGGCCTCAGTTTTTTTTCTCTGCATCTGGTGGCAGAGCAGAGAATTTGGGCTCTAGACAATTAGAAATTTAGTGCTTGTAGAGCTGATGATACTTCTGGGTTTTAGAAGTTGCTGTTTCTTCTAAAACAAAGTTTTGGGAAGAATTGCACTTGGGTTTGTAAATTCCCTCCAGCCTGCACAACTCAACTGTCTGCACCCTGCAAAGGAATGGATCTAACCAAGACAGGGGAAAAGGTGTCCCCCACCATCTGGGTACATCTGCACAAATCACTTAATATGTGAAGTGCAACACGATAAATTTCTATGTTAAGTTTTTTAATCTATGGTTAATGTGTCTGTAATCTACGGGCTGCTGTGCTTTATATATCACCAGGCTTGTATGAAAGCCATGGCATGCTCTGCTGCTTTATTTAGGCAGCTTAAAGTAAAGCACTGAGATGATGGATGTCCGACTTGATAGTCGCCTGTGGGATGAGTGCCTAGAGAGCAAACCTCCAGCATCTTCGTAACTCAACCATAGGATCAAACCATGTGATTTTTAAGAGTGTAATGTGTTCAATTAAATGCAGAGTTTACAGAGAAGCTGAAGCTCTGAATGGTCGTCTTGATTTGGATTTGACAGGCTGTTTCTCTAGTGTGGGTGCTGTTCATGGATCTGCAGACATGGAAGCACGGAGTATCTGAAAGCTCATTACCTGGAGAATTTCTTGACCCTGACAGTGTGCACAAACAAGCCCTGAGTTTCTCCAGGCCAAAATAGCATTGCTGTGTATTTACATTTGATGACTTCAGGAGGTTGAGCTGGGCAGATTTTTCAGCCTGCTTTGGTATGGATATGGAGCTTAGTGAACTGTGGTATTCTGAGACATTTATCTGCCTCCCTCTCCTCAGCTCTGTGCTCTGCACCCACGGAGGGGCCGCAGGGGTGGCTGGGCAGAGGAGAGAGGTTCTGCTGCAGCCTCACCAGCCTTCCCACCCTTCCCACAGCGCCACGGACTCGGCTGCTACTCAACATCAGGGTACGCACAGGGATGCCAGGTTGCAGACGTGTCAGTGCTAAAAATGCCAACAGGGAACCAGGCTTGTAGAGCTACGTGTTACATTCCATTTTTTGCAAGCTGCTTTCTAGTAATTATAACCGGTTACTCGAGCTCCTCTCTGCAAGCAGAACAGTGTTTGCATGTGAGCAAAAGGGAAATTCCTATGTATTTGTTGGGGCTTAGGAAATAACATTGCAGGCGAGTGGCAAGACTGGGAGAGCTGCTGTCAGCAAGCACAGCGTGGTTTTGCTCTTGACCACAAACCCAGTTGACCGTGGGGCTGCCCTGGTCCAGCCTTGCGCCGCAGAGGCGGGTGCTGTTCCCGTTTTGCTAGGGGTCTGCAACAGCTCCCTGGGGGGTGATTTGGGTGCTTTTTGCAAAAAAAAAACATGTCACTGTGATGTGAAAAATGTGACTTAATGGTCTGAAGCTTAGAAAACATTGCCAGGAACCAGTGACAGAAATGATTTGTTTTGTATGATTTGAAACCATTCAGGATTCTTTTTTTTGCTCGTATGTATATGCCTGTGTGATCATGGCATAATTGCTGCAGTAATGGGCATCGTGCTCGACTCCTGGGAAGCAACAAATCACGTTCCCCTTGGGCTTGCCTGGCAGGTCAGTGGGCTGTGTCCACTCGCTGCTTTTTCAAAGAGCAGCTCCATTTTCCCACATGAGTTGCAGGATAAGATTTAGGAGCTGCTGTTTACAGAAAACCAGCCCCATGATGGGATGGGAAATATGGGGTGAGGTCAGAAACACTGATGTTTTCTCAGTGTTTTCAGATATTTAAGATGGCTTGGGGTTTGGATTATTTTTTGTTGTTTGCTGCTGCAGACTCTCATGTTACTGCAGCAATTTGAGAAGCAGAGGATAACATACATTTTAGGGAGGAGGGAAAAGGACCGTGGAGGTGGAACTAGACCTCCCTGCTAGGAATGCGATCCTGTAAACCAAAGGGATCACCCTGGCCTGGTGAAAACTGTGGCTGCTGGAAGTGTCTTAGGGAAAGCTGCCGTGCCATTAAATGGCTGGAAGGTGAAAGCCCATTGTGGGGTTGAGTGAGGAAGGTCGCAATAAATAATGAGACTTGTCTTAATGCTAGTGTAGAGATTAAGAGTAAAGAAACAAATGCTTTAAGTAATACTTAGTTTGCATCCATCTTAAGAAGGAAAGGGGATGAACTTGCTTTAAATCAAATCTTAGACGGCATGGGCAAAAAGAAGGCAGCAGGGGCTGGGTTACCCGATGGGGTTTGTGTGCGCTGCCTTTGGGACGTGCTTAGTTGTGCAGGAGGGATGAAACGCTGGCGAGGGCGGCCGTGGCAACGTGAAGCTCCGTGCGGCTGCAGGAAGCGCCGCGGAGGAGCGGGGAAGCTCGGGCTGCTCGCGCTTCCTCACGGGTGCTCCGAGCGCATTCCCTCCCTTCTGTCAAGTGCACTCGGTGCCATTTCCAGGAGGAGGAGGAGGTCCCAGGGTGGTTTTCCATGGTCAAATATGAGGTCTCAACATGCGTGTTTTTATATATATGGATCTAACTGAAGACTCATAATTTTACAAGCATTTATTTAATAATACTAAAAAAGAAGTCAAGTGGGACTCTGGGACATGTCTTTTGGGATGCCCTTCTCATTTCAATTACAGTGGGTTGCTGAGGGCTTTTTTTGGGTTGGTTTAGAGATCCTCCAAGGATAGAGATGCCTCAGCCTCTCTGGGCAACTCAATCCAGTGCTTGCATGTAAGCCATTAATAAAGTTAGCAGTAGTACCAATCTGGGCCTTCTCATAGTGTTTAAAAAGAGTGAAAGGAAGCCTTGGCAGACTGTGTTGCTGGTGATTGTTTTTAGAATAAATTCTGGGAGTGTGAAGGTCTGTTGTGGGTGGGAAGTTCTTGTTCTTCTCAATATTCGTGTTCAAGCCTTAAGTTCAACCTTTGTGAAATATCACTAATGGGATATGTGCACTGGTGGGATTTAAACCTTAGCATGGATAGTGTCTGTTATGTCTTTCTTGTATGTGTGCCTGACATCCTTGCTGCCAAGCAGATTGGTCTTGTCGTCTTTTTTACCGACCATGTCCAGATAGCGCAGCAAGGCAAAGGGTGAGTGGGTAAAAGAAGCCATGTCAAGAGTTGTAACTTCATAGCTCAGTCCCAAGGTGGCTTCCTCCAGAGGCCAATAACTTGACCCAAAATTTCAGTTGGTGTCCAGAAGCGAGTGTTAAGTAGGTGTTCTGGAGGCTGCTTCATAGGAAAGACATGTTCAAAATGCAAAAAAAAAACCCAAACCCCACAAACGAACAAAAAACTCCACCCACTTAAGTTTGGTCGTCTTGAAACTGAAATAAACTCAGATGCAGCCCATGGGTTTTCTGTCTTGACAGCCCTTTTGACCAGGAAGGAAAGGATCAAATCATTTGCAAGTGTTCACAGTCTGGCCTTGCATGTATGAAGACCTGAGCTCTTATCCTGTATTAGGAATACGTCTAACAAAAATGCAGTCAATATCAACAGCTCAGGTCTCTCTTTTTCTGCCATTTGTCCTGTCTTCTGAAATGCAGGTTTATTAGTAATCGTTCCAAGACAGTTTCCTATATGTCATCAAGCACATAGTCTATTCTCTTTCACACAGTGAGATTTGTTTATACAACTGGAAGCTGAAAGCAAAATTTTGAGATGTGTAGCAAAGATTGTAAAGTGCTCACAGGAACTGTCATCCAGGGAGAGATTGAGGAGACTAATTAGCTGTGTATATGAGAGTAGGTAAGAAGACAGAACTGCCATCTGTGTGTAGACATCAAAGATGTATTAACATAGGAGAGAGGAAGAAACTTTGCAGAGAAGACTAACTAGAAACTATGAAATGATATGTCAGTAAAAAGATATAGTTCTTAACTGTAGCTCTTATTTGAATGTTTTTAGCTGAACAAAAGAGCTGAGGAAGTGGCTTGTAATGACAGAAAATTATGGGAACTTGAGTTCTTGAGAAATTGCTGTAAAAATAAAACTTGCAAACCATTAGGAGACTATTTTGTACCTTCGGCTCAGGAATAGCATCAAATGCATTTTACTAAATAGACCATCTTTCTACTTAGTACACACGCTGCTATGACGAGGGGAGGATTAAAAACAATCTTTGTTGTTCTCCAGAGATCAATGGTAGAAGCTGCACTGCTGAAAATAGAAGTTTATGTGGAGAGAAAACAAGATAAATCAGGTATATTTGAGTTTACCATCCTCTTGATGTGCCCAAGAAGTTTTTGCATTCACTCGTGCCTGCTTTGCTGGCCCCCTGGGAGCAAACCCAGTCCGAGGAGGCTGATGCGAAGGGCAGAGTCGAAGCGGGCGGCAGCCGTGTGAGATGTGCGTGCGCGCTGCTTCCTTCCTGGGCCCGGGCGGGTGGGAAGGGAAAAGCCAAATTCTGCTTTTTTCTTTTTTCCTGGCACTTACTAAGCTTCTGCTGCCTGACTAAATCAAAAACTATGTCAGTGAGGCATGGTTGCAGGTGTCTAGTAGATGTCAGAACACAAGATGGTGGGTTAAGGCATGGATTTGGCAAGTAGAGCGAGAGATGGAAGTGATGAGGATTTCTCCAGACCTGCCAATAACTCCTGCACCTGCACACAGTGAGTGAAGGGGACTGACATGCTGAACATCGTCATGGAGGTGCAGAGTAATGCACAGAAGGCAGGTCAGTATGGCAAGGTAAGAACATACAGATGTTGGAGGAGCGCAGGTTTCCCTGCTTCATTTGCCAGTTCAGCTAGGTAAGGGCTTGCTAGCAGTCCAGCCTCTTGCTGTCAGCAAATTCCTCTCTTTAAAGAGAAGGAAAGAACTCTGTTGCTGTTTTTGTTGTTTTTAGGACCTTATGATTTGTATAAATCAGAGCGGAATATTCAGGAAAGGGTCTTCCAGCAAACCTACCGAATTGTAAATCCCGGCTCCACAACAGAGAAATAAAGCTTGCTACAGAAATGGGTGTGTGTGTGTGTGCATGTGCACATATCATATGCATAAATATTCATATATATTGTACATAATGATTGTATATAATATATATAAATAATGTAATATATACATATAGATTTTTAACTTGGCAAAGCAACATTAAGATTGTTCAAACAAAAGAGTTTTAAATGCTGGTTTCGACAACAAAAGGAGTTGATAAAGACAGCAATCTAACTATCATATATAGGGAAAAAAAAAGTGTGTGTGTATATCTATATTTATTCAGACAGTATTCATCCTAGGCAAGATTTACTCTGACCAGGTAAATGAGAGAGAATTATTTGTGACTAAAACTGACACAAATATGTCTGTAATCTTTTCCTTTGGGTCTAGGATTTAACTTTTGAAACTTCAGAATGTGGCAGCCAATGGGAATCTCAGCATGGGTTATAAACCAGAAGTCATTCCTAAGGAATGACTAAGGAAGGAATTCCTAGGAAGCACGGTAGGAGTCCTGGTAGTAACAAATGTTTATGATTGTGTTATTCCTTAAATATTTGCTAGTATTTTCCCCATAATGTTCCTTTAATGTTGACAGGAGCATTTTATAAGTATTGAGCCATAAACGTGACCAAATCCTTCTTTATGGTACCAATCATAATTCTTGTAGTTTCAGATTTTTGTATTCATAAAAATGCATTTGTACCTGTGCAGACATGCAACCTAGCCTAGTAACTGCAGGAAAAAAAAATGAACAGCTTTGGAAGGATATTGAATTGCTCTGAAAAAAAATGCACTAAGGATATTGAATTGCTCTGAAAAAAAATACACTTTGGACAGCAGTTCTTGCTACTGAAAAGAATATCTGCAGCCAGACCACATTCACTTTGAGAAGAGCAAAAACAGAGCCTCAGTACCATGGAAAGTCTGGCCCCCATTTAAAATTCAGGGATGTTATTTACTCCCACCTGTGCTTTTTTCTTCTTTTATTTAGAGGCTCTTTGCTTTTTCAACTCCCAGTTGGGTTCTCAACTTTGAATTAGCTCGTCCAAATGAAGAAAACAGTCTCTCTACACCTGCTACCTCTATCAAAACCACAAGTAATTAAGGCAAAAAGTCTTTCTTCACAACAGGAATTGAAAATGCTTACATTTCAGGGGAAAATGTCAGTATCAGCATTTGCGCCATAGGAAAGGCTGAAAATAATAGACTGGCTAAAGGCAGAATATGATTTCCTGGTGTTTAAATCTCGACTTGACCTCAAATCAGGAGAGGGCAAAAACCCTGAGCTCTTCTAAATTAGTAAGTGCCATCGTTTCAGATTTAAACACCTTTTTTTTTCCTTTGTGCATGTGCATTTGTGTCTATACATATATATATATTCTTACGTTTTGGATACAAATGCGAGCCGTACTCGGTAGGGACGAGGTTGCTGCTCGCGCTCTTGGCCGCGAGGCAGGTTCTGTGCTTGACGCAGCCCCTGTCCCGCACTCAGGTGTCTGAGCGGCACACATGGAAGCCACGGAAGGAGGGAACATAGGAGAAGCTGCTCCTCTTTAAAGGGTTCAACAGCTTCAGCAGCGGTGTAGTTAAATGCAGGGCGAGAATCTGTTCCAGGCTATTTAAAAACTGGGAAGAAAAGCGGTTTTCCATCTGTGTCCTTCTTGGAAGAAACATATTCGATGTCTGTTTCAACTTTCCCATTATTTGTATTTGATAATCTATGCCTTGCCTCGTCAGAAAGAATTCAAATGGCATCGGTTGCTTTTGTGGAGAGCAAAGAGCTTTGATGTTCCTGCCACACTGCCTGAAAACAGGAGACTTTGGGTTTCTGTGACAATGAATTTTTTACTGTGGATTGGTGGCGTCTCAGGTACTCTGTAGGACTGCACAGTTGTGTACCATGGCTATCGTGGAGCCCGCTGGAGTGTCCTGTGCCGAACACACACGCTGATCCGTGTCCCTGGGCATGGCTCGTGGCACAGCACTGTCCCCTGTTGGCATCCGTGGGGAGGTGGAAGGTGTCCGCAGCTTCCTGGGCCCTTCGCCTCAGAAAGGGAGCCGAGGGCTCCTGCTGCCGTCCCCGCTCCTCGGCCGCAGGGTCTCTCCAGCGCGAGGTGGCCCCAATGCCAATGCGATGGGGCTGCCGTGGGCCCTTGGTACACGGAGAAACGTGAGCAGAGCCGCGACTCTTCCACACGGGCGGCATCGCGGCGCCTCCAGGCGGCCCGCTGGGCCCCAGCCTGGGCCGAGAGGCTGCACGTGGAGGCGCAGGCCTCGCAGGCCTCTGACGGCATCAGCATGGTGTCGGTGCTGGTGGTTCTCTTCTCCACGGTAACTGCTGATAGGGCAAGAGGAAGTGGCCTCAAGTTGAGCCAGGAGAGGTTCAGGTTGGATACTAGGGAAAATGTCTACACGGAAAGAGTGGTAAAGCTTTGGAACAGGCTGCCCATGGAAGTGGTGGAGTCACCGTCCCTGGCAGTGCTCAGGAAGCGTGTGGATGAGGCGCTTAGGGATGTGGTTCAGCAAGTGTGGTGTTAAAGGGTTTGCAGTTGGACTCGATGGTCTGGAAGGTCTTTTCCAGCCATAAGGATTCTGTGATTCTCTGGAGTTAATGCAAGATCTGTGCGGGTAGCTCTCCTCGCACAGGTCCCGCCAGCCCTTGGTGGGGGGTCTCCTTGGCTCACCTGCAGGCTGCAGGAGCAGCGTCTCTAAGTCCCTGCCTGACCACGTGCCTAAACGGAGCATCCCTGCCAGCAGCCTTCTCTGTGGAGAGGCATATTGCCTCCTGTGGCCAGACCCTACAGGGTCTGCAGGTCCTCTGTCACACGGGAAGTCAGAGGCTTTCCAGCCCCAGCCTTTGCGGTGGGCCTGGGTGTTTCCATCCTTCTGCTGAGGAGTGGGGAAAGCATTTTGTGTCCTTTCCTCTTCCCTGTGCTGTGAGGAGGTCTCCATTGATCCCACAGCTTGAGGAGGAGGTGGCATGGATGTGCACATCTTCACGGGCAGTTGTGTGCTGTTGTTCCGCTCAGCCCACCTCTAACATTGCCAGCTCCAGTCTAGAAATCTTCAAGCTGATGCTGTGGCACGTGAACCCAGCTCGTAAGTGGTGGCTCGGGCGGATTCACCTGGTAGCAGCAGGGCCTGTGAAGCAAACGCGTGTGCGGGTAGCGCGTAGGTGGCCACAGAGGTGCCCCTGTCTGCAGCGCCCTGAAGCCGGGTGGCGTCACTGAGTAAAGGTTTCCTCTGCCCTCTGTGTAACTTTGCGAGCGAGTCAGAGGCAGGCAGGCACGGTGGCTGTGAGAGATCTGCTGGCTTGTTCTTCGAGGCAGGCATTCAGAGCTGCTCGCTGCTTTGTGGTGGTGAGACAGCTCTGCTCCCTGCTGCCGAGCCATGCAGGAAGCTCCACCTCGCTTGGGCTCGCATGACTATCTGACTGGAGACAGGGGCAAAGAGAGGGAAAATGTGTGAATTCCATGTAAGTGTTTTTATTCTGCTGAACAGAGATGCTGCTGCTGACGGCCGTTCTTGGATCTCACTGAGGAGAGTAACTGGCTGGGAGAAGAAAGGGGCCATTTAGCACCAGGGACATGGAGAAATCGCATCCCAGTGCTGCTTGGCAAGCGCCACGTCCCAGTGTTATTGCCTGTCATCTGCTGCACTTGAAACTGGGCATAGCACCTGACTGTTGCACTTGGAGTCATATTGCAGAGAGCAGTTAGCAGGACAGAAAATACTTGGCTCTCCTCTAGAGAGCCGGAGCAGAGCTGGGGTGGGCTGCTGTACCGAGCTGTCCAAGAGCTCCTTCCAGCCTCCGTTAGCCCTCAGCACCTGGGAAGACTGGAAAGCTGACAAGCGCTTTTCAGAGCGCGGTGTTGACGTGCAGACGGGCTAGCAGGCGGGCAGGCGATGCCAGCAGCGACGTGCACAAAGGTCGAGTGGCACCAGCCCTCTGTGGCTCCCAGCACAGACCCGGCACGCTGCTGGGATGCAAAGCAAAAAGGAAAGTCTAACCTGAGTGAAGGAGCTGGGGCAGGGATCAGCACCCGCTGCTTGCTTGATGGGGGCAGGAGCTGCTGGGGTTTCGCTGAAGAGGCAAAGGATGAAGAATAGCCACCTCCAGAGCAAAGAGTTTACAGCTCCCGAAAGAGGGAGCAGGAGTGGTGGGATAGTGCTTGCTGAAGGGCCTTAACAGCCACTGCTGCCTGCGTTGCTTTGAACCCCCTCTCCGGAGCGGTAAACTTGAGGGACTTGGAAAGCGTGTTAAGTTGTTCATTATCCCTGTTTGCCTCTCTCTTTCTGGTGCATTTTAGCATAACATGTCTTGTCCTGTGCTGATACTTAGCTTCCCTTCCTGTTTTTTTTTTTTTTTCTCCCCTCTCTTTTACACTGTGAACTTGTAGCACCGCCATCCTTGGCATAAAAGCCCCCTGTGCAAGGCAAGATGCACACATGCACAGCCAGGTCGTAGCGGACCTCCTTTATGGGAAAGCAAAATGGAGATTCCTGTGCTGTTTCCGTGTCTTGCAATTACTGCAAAACTATACCACAGGAAAAGTGATGTCGGTGTAGTTCATGGTGATATTCAGCTCGGATGTGGAAGCGATTCATTCCAGTTTTCCTGTCACAAGCAAAGAATTATTAAGAGTACCTGTGCTTTCTTTGCAGACAAAGGCAGGGCTGACGTGAGAGCAGCTCTTCTGGAATTGGTTGCCTTGCGCTCAGCAGATTTCCCAGCAAGTCAGGTTGCATTTCAGCTACCTGATCCATCTCGTTAAGTAGAGGCTGAGCTAACCCAGTCTGTATGTTAAGCAGGCTTGGAATTTGTGCATGCATGTGAAGTGTGTGTGTGTGTGTGTGTGTGTGTGTGTGTGTGTGTGCAGGTGCTCAGCATGGTAGGAAGGAAATTGTTAACAGTAAAATCAGAAAATAACCGTTGTAGTATCAGTTCTGTTTTGATTTGTAACCTTTTAGTAACAAGTTAAAAAATAAAACCACATCTATCAGAGATGTAAGCACAGTACTGTGCTGCTAGCGAGGATACTTCATTGTATCTGTAACACTTCATTTGGAAGAAGGGGGAGAGAGAAAGCTGTCCCTCAAGTGCAGTGATATATAGTCACTTGGGTGTTGTTTGTCACCTTCTAAAGCAGTTCCATCACGTTGTTTGATTTTTATTTTATTTTTTCTTCCTGCACATTGCTCATGTATTCTGAGGTTCTCCATCAGCAAAATACCAGTTCCACAACTGGTTATCCTGCTCCTCAGAGCAGGTAGGAAGTTGCCTCCTTTTTGAAGGCAGGAGGGGATGCCTGGCTGAAGTCCCAGGAGGGCAGGGGCTGCTCGTGGGGTTTCTGCATGGGGCAGTCGCAGTTGCGGCTCGTTCAGCTCTGTAGATCATCTGTGCACACAAAGGTGCCTCCCAGCTGGGTAATCTCATAGCACAGGATTCATGGAATAAAAGAGTGACTTTATAGTTAATTCCCAGTGGTGATCACCAGTACTCAGCCATAAATTATTCACTTCTCTACTTTATTTAGTAGTTTACTCTCTCATAAAGTTTAATTGGTAAATTTATAATCCCGTAAGAGTGTTAATTTAACAGCATGTAAAGAGTAGAGGAGGCATGAATAGGGACTGTTTGTGAGGGCATATGTTCCTCAGGTGATTTGCTTTTGCTCTCCTAAGAGTTTGGCATGTTTATGAAAAGTTTTGTTGCTTTGATTTGGTTGTCCTTCTTCCTAGTGACCATCATATTATGCCTGGAGTTAATAACACCCGTGTTTTTAGTTTATATCATTTTATTCTGCTACTATGGATAATATTTCAGGGCTTCTCATTCTGCACACTCATCAGATGAGTCCAATGTGCACAGCTGACTCAAACAAAACAACACACCTCGAAGTATCTTCATGTCATTAGGCTGATGAGCCAAGCAAAAGACTTCTTATTTTGATAACACTAGTCAGGTTAATCTCATCACAGATCTCTTAATATTCTGAGCCAAACCTGTGGATGTTTCTGTCGTTTAATGGGCTTCAGATCAAGACCAAAATATTTGAGGCAGATAATTGATAATCTTCTACTATTGAACCTCTGTAGAATTAGGCTCTTGTGCTGTTTCAAAGGTACAAGTGACAAAATTTCAAGGAATAAATTCTTGTCTTATTTTGTGATGGTGACAGCTGTTCTTTTGGAGGTCCTATTGCTAGTCCTCACAACTCGGAAATGATCTGTATGTGTGCGACCTGGGTTTGGCTTCAGCTCTTCCTCTATATACTTTATTTTCAAAAATTCATGATAAGCAGGATTTTTAATATGAATGCACGATAATGCAATAATGAGCATAAGTGGTAGAATGTGTTATCATAATGGCTTCACTCTGAATTCCTAAAGTAGCAAAAAAGTTACTGAAGCAGGTAAGGTAAAGTAAACCAGAGTTTAGGGTGAGCGGCATCACATTCAGAGCAAGGAAGTTTTATAAGCGGAGATAAATTTGTTACCGTAGAGTGGGAACAGCTAGAAAACTGAAGGAGCAGGCTTGGGGAAAAAAATAAGGACAAAAGCGAAGGATGTGACAGCGTCTGCAGCAGCTTCTGTTGTTGTCAGGCACGTGAGCTGCCGCTGGGCCAGTACACTGGAATCGGGACCAAATTCCAATGTTGTGTTCGTGTTCACGCAAGCTCATGAACTTCAGAGGATTGCGCATACGTGTCAAGGCTAAGTGACTAAAGAAAAGCAGAGTTAGAGCTGGAAAGACATACATACGCAATTAATGGCTTATTTTTTCCTCTTGAGCTCATAAATAGATATGTATTTCATGAAATGGCTGTAATGTGCTTAGTGCATATATTGCCTCTGTTTTTAACCTAATTTCTTAATGAAATTAAGTGAAATCATGTTCTCTGTCATCCTGCCTCCTAATGGGTTTTGAACTTGGTGGCAGATTTCAGCTACATTTAACAGCATGGTATAAGCCTCAAAGCAGCTTAATCGTTGGGAGCTTCATGGATGTAGAAAGCTGGATAAAAGAAAAACGATATTACTCCTAAATGAGAGATGTGCTAATGCCCTCATAAGCATTGAGTCAAGATCCAGGAGAGTTAACAGCCAAGACGTGAATTAGAAGAATTTCTGTAACCTGACCTTGGAGGGGGCTGAGGAGAGTTGAATAAATAAGTGATGGAGCTCAGAAGGGTACAGAGCAATTAAAACCTTTATTGTGAGAGAAGATGAAGATTAATATTATGAGGAATGGTGTGTTAGGAAAGTAAAATGACCCCGCAAAGCGTAGCACTAAACGGCAATGGAAATGGAGCCCTTGGGTTAGCTCAGAGGCAAAGCCCGGCTCAGTCCCGCGGCGCGGCTGCGGCAGGTAGGTGCTACGTGAGGAGGTGCAAGGGAGAGCGCTGGTGCTGCGGGCGCTTCTCAGTGCCACTGTGCAGGAAAAGACATGGGGTGTGCGTGGTGAAAGGCCAGGGTCGTGGAGCTGCAGGGTGTCTGGGAAAGGAGGGGAGAAAGAGATGTCACCAGCAAGACCTGTGTCCAGGGTATGTGTGTACTTCAAAGAAGAAGAAGGGAATAGTGCTAAGACTTGCTGGCTTAAGCTAAGGCAGATGTTTGCTTGATAGGCACTTAGCTGTTGTTAATATCCATCATATTAATGATCATTAATTAATCATTACTGTGATGCAGCAGCCTGGCTTCTCATCCCAGCAAATCAGCCTCCCAACTGCCCTCTGTCCCTCGGGCTGTCCCTGGGTTGCCTGTTTCTCTTACATGGGCAGGACTGTGGAAAAGCCAGTGATTTCTGGGATAAGATTAGCTTTTAATCATCCTGAAAACTAACTGCTGTTCAGTGAAGGATTGGCAAAAGGGGCACTGTGCAGAATGTGTAACCAACATAGAAGACAGAATAATTGGACAGCAGGATTTATCACATTTAATTGATCCTTGTCCGTTGCAAGAGGAAAATTGAAGCAAAACAGCTGTTCTTTACAAAGCAGTTGGACAGACTCTGTCCCCTGAAGGTGCTGGAGAGGAACCAGCTGATGTTTTGGCTGCTGTCTTCAGTAATAGTTGTGAGGCTTGCGGCCCCCAGATTCTCGGGGGAGCAGTGAACACCAGTGCAGGCTTGAAGGCCACTCCGTTCAGAGCGAGGAAGCCCGAGAGGTAACGTGCCGCAGTGCCCCCGGCTTTCCCGGCGTTGGATGTGCCCTCTTGGGTCTGTAGGGAGCCAAGTCCTCCTTAGCTCGCGTGAGAGACGCTGGAGCGCTCCTGGCTTGTTCAAAGCAAAGACGTGCAGGCAGAGCCAAAGCATTTTGCTAGGTGGGAGCCTCTGAGGAGAATACCGGATGTTTCTTCCTCCTCATGACATTGCTGTGGGCTTTCAGCCTTGCCAGAAAGGGGATGAGTTGTGGGTTAGAGGGTTGTAATTGCTGATCTAACACTTAGGGTGGACACGGTCAGCAGCAGCAGAGCTGGTGTCGATGGCTCCGGAGAACACAGGTGGCGTTTCCGGAGATGCCTCTCCGGAGCTCCTTGCTCCTTTCTGGTTTGTACCGCTCCTTAGAGAGAAGCGATGGAGAGGATGCCTCCGCTCTTGGAAGCGACAAATTTGATGCAGTGACTTGAAGAACGTCCCAGGGCGAAGGGAAACACTTGGGCAGCCACGTGGGAGCGGGAAGGCCGGCGGCGCGGCCGCCTCCCGGCTCTGAGTAGAGGAAGTCTTCGTGAGCAGAAGAAACTTTGTCCATCTTTCCTACAGAAAAACCTTGGGGCAATTTAGATTATTCACTGTAAGTTTAATTTGAGCGTATTCAACTTTATTTTTGTGACAGGCACAATAGTTGCTATGTTAGAATACTCTTCCCTCTGTAACATGCATCTGCAGTAGTTAGATTATTAACGATAAAAATAGAGTCAAAATGTGCCAGAGAGAGTGAGACGTTCTGCGTCTTGAAAGGCAGCTCCCAATTGGTAGGAGATACAGTGGGAAAAAAAAAGCTCTTCCAAGTAAAATTGCTGTTGAGTTTTAAAAATAGTGTCATAAGGTTAGCAGGTGGCAAGCGAAGAAGGTTTGGGTCCTCACAGCTTTTATTTTGCTCAGACGTTGGGAGCTTCTACTTCCTGTAGAGAGGCTTGGCTTCCCTAAGGTGTTCCTTCCCATCTCCAGGTTGGTTGGTTGCTTGTGACACTTGGGAAAGCCGGGCGTTAATTCCTGCAGCAACCATGGACTGACAGTAGGGTCATGCCTTCATTTCGTGCGAGATTTTGAGGCTGTGGTTTGACTGCAGTGTAAATCTAGTTTTATGGTTTGTATTACCAAATGTGTCAAAAAGATGAGTGCCAAATAAGGTAGTGCCTGGAATTAACTCAATCTAATGGCTCATTTAAAACACCTTTTTGGGGTTAACTTTGTACTAGCAGGGTTTGTATTGGATCAGATGCTGTCTGTTAAAGCTCACTTTATGCTGAATCAGTTACCGTCCATCCAGCAGCACCTCGTGTAAATAAGGAGCCTACTCTGAGTTAGGTGCTCTGGCTAATACAGTGGAAAAAAGATTGTGCCAAAATCTTTTCTAGATCAAAATTGTGCTGCTGTGGAGCCAGAGGTTTTTTATTATTAGGTTGTGTTATTTTCAGACTGGCTGAACTGTTTGTTCATGTAACTGTGGCCTGAGAAAGTGAGAAGTTTGTTGTGGCCTTGGGTTTTGAACCTGGAAATAGCTCGTTTCCATTTCCATGCTCCAGTTTGCTGGAATGATGCTCTGCACCTACGACTGCTCTTTCGTTATGAAATTTGCTGCAGGATGGAGAGCCTGCGCTACACATGGACCACGGTGCAATTCTAGCACAAGTAAATGTATTAGAAAGTCCTTGTAGCCGCAGCAGCTCTGCTCAGGGTTCGATCAGAGGTCTACGGTGCAGCAGGCTGAGGGCGTCACTATATTTGCAAAGCTCCAGAGGCTCCATGTGCCACATCTTGGGGTACAGAGGGATAGCTCGGGGTAGGACTAAGCAATAGGGGAAGCACTGGAGCCAGAGCGCAGTGCAGCTTGATCAGTGCTTGGGGCTTGACTGGTTTGGTGCAAAAGCACAGGTCTGTGTTCCTCCCAGCGTTAAGTCCTGCTAGAAAAAAGTTTGTTTGAAGAGCGGTGTGAAATTCATCTTCAGCAAACAATAATATTTTCAGTGGGTTGCCAATTGTAAATAATGATTCTTTCCTATTTTTGAAAGTGATTTGCACTATCAACAATTTATCATGTGAAGACCTGAATGAAGGAGCCCTGGAAAGCTGAGTGCTGTTGGTTTGAGTTTCTTTTGCAGAAGTTGCATGGACTGTTTCAGTGCTCTCATCATGCCTCCTCAGAGTTTGCACATCCAGTCTCAAATAGCTTTTCTTTCTTTCTTTTTCAGGACAGTTATTCTGAGTGACGGCCCTTGCAAGCGCTTCTGAGTGGTTATCATGGGCTTCATTGCCTTTCTGAAGACCCAGTTCATAGTTCATCTCCTCATTGGGTTTGTTTTCGTTGTGAGTGGACTGATCATTAACTTCATTCAACTATGCACGCTAGTCCTCTGGCCCATAAACAAGCAGTTTTATCGCCGAGTAAACTGTCGCCTTGCCTATTCGCTGTGGAGCCGTGAGTATGCCTCAAGGAGACGTGCGGGAGCAAGGGGGCTGTTTTTAAGTGCAAAAATAACTGTGTTTATATGTTCCTGTTTATATGTATGGCTTTGGACATGAGGCATCAATGCGGCCCTGTGGCCAAGGCAGCTGGCAGTACTTTGGGCCCCGCCAGGCAGAGCGTTGCCAGCAGGATCCTCTGCCCTGGGCTCCCCAGCGTGAGAGGGACAGGGAGCTCCTGGAGCGAGCCCAAAGAAGACTAGGGGGCTGGAGCATCCTTCATATAAGGAGAGGATGAGAGAGCAGGGCTGTTCAACCTGGAGAAGGTTTGGAGTGTCTTATCAGTGAGAACAAACATCTACCGGGAGGGTGTCAAGAGGGCAGGGCCAAACTCCTCTCAGTGGTGCCCAGTGATAGGGCAGGAGTCAAAGGGCACAAACTCAAGCACAGGAAATTCCCCTTGAACAAGGAAAACAGGATGTGGTCCTGGGCAACTTGCTCTACCTGACCCAGCTGGAGCAGATCTTCAGAGGTCCCTTCCAGCCCCAGCTCCTTTGTGATTCTTTAATATGTATTTGAATGTGAGTGTGTGTTTGTGTGTGTAGGCATAGATGTATTTACTGCCACACACACAAGAGTTAGAAGACTAATAAGCTAGTAGCAGACTTTTTTTTTTTTCAGAGAAGTCCAAAGCAGCCATGACTTACTGAAATACAACAAAAACAATCTCATGTTACTGGTGACTTCGACTTTTGACTGTGATTTTGATTTTAAAAGAAATGCAAAATAAAGTTCCCCCCCCGCCGCCACACACACACACACTATACCTCAAATGGTAGGAAATTGCTGATTCTGTTTCAGACCATCTTGATCCTGTATTAAGTGCGTTAAGGGCCTGTGTTAAGTGATGTGAGGAGGAAGGAGGAGTTCAGAGACAGCTCCGTGTTCAGCGTGGGTGCTGTACTGACCCCTGGCTTGAGAGCCCACGTTGCCTGTCTCTAAGTGCCCAATGCAGAGGGCTTTATGGTCTGGCCGTGTGACAACTTCACAGCCCTTTTGTGCCTGTGGTGCCTGCGTGTGATGCCAGTCTCTGCTCTTGCGGGCAATTTTCCTCTGCCTGTGTGACAGGCCCCGTGAGTGGGTCTGGGCTGCTCGTCTCTTGCAGGTCTTCAAAGAACTTCCTCGCTGTGGATGTTTTTTTTATTTTTCCTCCTTATATGGCATAAGAGGGTATTGGGTTTCTGAAAAGAGTGTTTAAAAGGCTCCTTAATCCAAATATCACCCTCTTTTTCAGTGGTGAATCATGTAATTTGTTTCTGTTCTCTGTCCTCTGCAGTGCACATGGCCACCCTTCTCGGTGGGAGCTGCTGAGTGCTCTGGGTAAATGAATAGGCATGGAACGGCTGAGCCGTCCTCTAACGGGCACCCGTATTTTCAAATTATGGAGATGAAGCACCTCCAGCAAAAATCCTCCTAAATATCCAGTTCAGTTGCTTGTTAAGCTTGTCGTTCTCGTCCTTCCTGGGCTTTTTATTCCACCTACTTGGACTGTTGAAGAAGCACAGGAGAAAGGAAGCCGAATCGAGAACGGCAGGCAAGCTGTCAGGAGAAAATGTTCAGTAATGGAAGGATGTGTGTATAACTAAAACTAGCATGGTTGAAAGGGATGTGTTTTGCTTGCAAATAATCCCTAATGGCCTTCTAATAAACTACAACCTAGTGTACACTGAAAATTCTTGTTGCACAAGTAGCCCGGCTTTTCTGAAGATTTGTACTGCTCGTGCCTGTGAGGCTTGCAGGTTTAGACTCTTGATTTCTCCAAGTTAGTACTGGGTGTACAGAGATCCCATTTCAAATACTATTGTCTGTCTGTTGTATACACTGAAAAATCCTCTACACTGTTGTTATAAAAGGTTCAGAAAAGTTGAGCAGGTGATTGGATTGCACTGAGAATAACCCCATGTGTGTAGCCTACTCTATAAATTAAATGAGTAATAAATTAAACTGTGAAAATGAATGTGAATGTTACATGGGTCAGAACAGTGCTGATAGCCTGTAATGGAAGCACTGACAGACCATGCTGTCCAACTGTGATTTATAACAAAATAAGTAGGCCCTGGAAATGCAGTGGTTCAAGTGCAGCCATTCATAATACATATTCTATTACATGGAAGCCTTTTGGCAATGACTCTGTAGTTTGTTTTTCTATTCTAGAAAGTATATTTTGGTCACGAATTTAAAAATCTATATTTTTAGGCTGATAACTTTCATGCCAGAGCTCTGTTTATCATGGTTTTCTTTATCAAAAGCTGCTCTGCCAGCCTGGCAGAGGAGTGTGTGTGCTGGAATAGACACGCAGGTGTGCCTGTGTGCCCACATATCCTGTGGTCTAGAGAAAACAAGGCCTTTTGCTTACTATAGCTCATCTCAAATATGTGAAGTATTGCTTCCAAGCTGTTTATGAAGCAAACGGCTTTATTTTAGGGTAGTGTTAAGCCGATTAGCCCATCATAGCACCTTGCAGAGCTCCTGCTGGGACCGTGCTGGGGTAAGTTGGTGCTGGAGGTTTCTGCCAGACTCTGCACTAAAAGTGAACACTTCACATGTTTAATTCATGAAGGAAGATCTATATTCCAGGCTTCCTCACGCTAACTCTGTTTCAGATGACTCATGCATTTGGGTAGCGCAGTTTTAGTATGTTTAGCTGAGTCTAGTCGCAAAGACCTCCCAGAATCTTGGTGCTTTAAAATGACTGTCTGTAGCTTGCAAAGAAGCTGGGAGATGAGCCATGCCTTTCTTGCCTTGATTTTGTTCTCAAATGGCTTGTGAGGCCGTAGGACCATTTGCTTTGGAGTTTTTGTTGGGATAGGGAGCCCAGGAAGTGTTTTGGTTGTAGTGAGGTGGTGTTTGACCTCAGCGACGGTTTGCACGAGCTGGCAAGTCTTACTCCTCCTTTGGGTAGGAGGGTAGCCCTGCTGGAGCAGTGACAGGATCAATGCCACGCAAAATAGCTATAATCCCCCCCGCACACACACACACAAAGGAAAAAAAAAATAAAAAGGAAATGAACCTCCTCCTTGTTTTAATTGCATCATTTATCTGTACGCTTGTAAAAGGCGGTTTGTTTCCTCATATTAATTCTCAGGCTCATCAACCTGTCTGTTCCAGTATGAACTCTGGCAAATCTCTAGCCGAAGCTTCCTCTGCTATTTCAGAGGGACTGATGCAAGAAATGCTCATGCACCAAGTCATCAGCAGAATTTTTCTCTGATGTTGAGGAAGAAACACATGTGTAGCTGCATTTTCTTGTGGAAAATAGAATACAGGTGTAGGAGATACTGGAGATGTTAGTCCTCAGGGTGTAGAGAACAGTGGAAAGGGAGATGGCTCAGGGTGCCCCGCTGAGTGTCGCCTGTTCCCTGGAGCACCTGCAAGAGCGCAGCTCTCCTGTGGGGATGTTCTCCCTGCCCTTGCTCCTCTCTGAGTCAGGCTAGTTGAGGCAAGGCAGGTGAGCGGTTACGTCATTCCCAAAGGACACAGAGCTAAAAAGGCATCACAGTAACCTCTGGTTGGTGTAAGCTGTTGTTCTTTTGACTTCAGTTGACAAGGGTTGTATTCTCTTGAGCAACAACTTGCAGAACTTTCTCCTGCTTCCGAATCAGTGAGTCTTGAAAAACTCCTAGAGGATAATGGCCTGGTAGATGTGCAGGGAATGCAAATGAAATAACTAGTGTTGAAGAAGCTTTGTCTGCTCATAGTATTTTTTTTTTCCCCGTCATTTTTCACCTAATGCTAAGTTTACTTTCTCTCTGCTGTGGTGAAAAATGGGACCCATTTCTACATAGCAGTACAGACGGAGCTTACTGAGTTGGGATCCTGCTGGTCAGAAGCCCTGTGCAGGAAGAGCCAACTCCATTGTGCAAAACCAGGGCCTTCTCGTGCGCAGGCTGAGACGCACAGGGACGCAAAACTTGAAGAATGGAGAGGACTCCTTCCAGTCTGATCCTGCAAGTTTGTCACATGCAGGAAGAGTTAAAATTCAGTTGTGTCAAACTTTGGCAAATTTTTATTGCTTCCATAACGCATTAAAATGAGACAATACCAATGGGCTGGAGCTTGCATGGAAGCAAATGTTCCTGCTGGGAGGATGAACTGCCCTTGGAGCCCTAAGAGCTGTTCTGTGACACCCGTAATGACTTCTACCTGCCTGATGGTACTGAAATTAGAGAAATAGGCTAACCAAAGCAATTACATTTGTTGCGTGCACAACTTAGGTAGCGTTTTGGTTTTTTTATTAAGAAAGCGGTGAAAAATCAGCATGGGTAATGAAGGAAATGTACAAGGGTACATTTGTGTACCCTTGACACTTGTGTGAGTGGGAGAGACTGGAATAGTGAAAAGGTGGCGAAGACTGAGGGCAAGCGACTCATCTCATTTCTTCTCTTGAAGGCAAAGGAAGGAGGGCAATTGCTGTTCCTGGCCTTGCCCAGTTATTTTGATAAATAGCCTGATCTTCTGATGCTTTTGATTCCATGTGGATGACTGTAATGTGGGGTGATTTAAGTCTTGTGTTCTAATGCCAAACTGTATCACAGAAGGTCTATGGTATCATATCCATTTAAAAGCCCTTTATTGGTCTGTTAGCTCCATAAAGCTTGCTCCGTGCTGAGTAAAAACATTAGGCTGGATCTCTGCATAATTTGTTTTCCACCTGGGAGAAAGCGTACTTGTCCAGTGGAGCAATCAACAGCTCAACAGTCTGCTTTCAGGCAGTTTTTTGTTTGTTTGGTTGTTTTTTTTTGGTGCTCATGATATTTCATATCCAGAATATACTGCCTAAATTTGTTGCTGTTTAAAACTTGCTAAATTACCCAGGACATACCTATCTAGTGCCCTAATTACTGCATAAGGATAGTGGTGTTATTTGATCTATGGCTGTCGAAGCTTTCCTTCCATCTGCAGTGGTTTGGATTGACAAGGTGAAAGTGGTGTCGGGAGTCAGAAGAAGTTGGCATTGAATTGGGCTGGAGATGAAATGCTACACATGGCACAAGGGGTTCTGCAAGCATCCCATCTAACTCACGTCCCCGTCTCCATCCCGTTTGCCAGAGTTAGTCATGTTGCTGGAATGGTGGTCGGGCACAGAGTGCACCTTGTTCTCCGACCAAGCTACGGTGGATACCTTTGGGAAGGAGCACGTCATCATCATCTTGAACCACAACTTTGAAATCGACTTCCTGTGCGGCTGGACTATGACAGAGCGCTTTGGAGTGCTGGGGGTACGTGGGGCCGGGAGCGTTCCCTTCACCCGCAGAGCTGCGTGTCTCTCAAACCCATCCTTGACTCTGTGTTCAACCCATCCAGTGCCTTCCGTTTGTTTGCATTTGGGTTTCCATATGTAGCTCTATTAGGTCTCCAATATCTTAACCTTAATGTTTTCTGTTTGGTCTCACTGTATAAATCAGCAAATTACACTTTTGGGTTGTCATTCTTCTTTTTCTCCAAGAGTTCCAAAGTTCTTGCTAAAAGAGAACTATTATATGTGCCCCTAATCGGCTGGACGTGGTACTTCCTTGAGATCGTCTTCTGCAAAAGAAAATGGGAAGAAGACAGAGACACAGTAATTGAAGGATTAAAACGCTTGTCTGATTATCCTGAATATATGTGGGTAAGTGTCAGGGGTAATATGTGAGTAAGTGTCTTTCACCCAGAGCATCAGCAGTGCTAGAAGCGAAAGGGTGAAGGAGGTACCTACGTGGCACAGCAGCCTTGTGTCGGGGGAAGTTCAATTTCCATGTAGCCAGGGAAAACATGCCTTGTTCCAGGGTCATGTTGGTCAGGAATTGCTCTGTTGGTTTGTGGTTATTTGGAAGGCAACTCAGGCTTCCATAGATTATCAGAAGCTTGAAGATGATTTATAAACCAGGCTTGTAAAATGCTAGTTAGTTTAGACAAAATTATGTCTAAACTTCTTTTGCCTTTATTCTTTTGTTTAGAAAAAAAAAATAGCCCATATTTAACTACTGTCTATATAACCCTAAGCTATTTTTTCTGAAGTAGACTAAAAGCGCACAAGCCATGTGGGTATTTCTTGTTTTGCTTTGTTTTTTCTTGGAAAAGTGTGTGTGTATTTTGGGAGAAGGTTTGACCAAACCATAGGTTTTGATAGGAAGTTTTCGTGTTGGTACATACTTTGATCTATAAGATTACAGATTTCCCACCAAGTCTCTGTGCAAACAGATGGCGAGCTTACACTTGGTTTTAAAGCTTTGCTTTTCCTTTTTATTTTGTCATTATTTGAAATCAAGGGTGAAACATCTGTGGTTCATTATGTGCAAGGCCATTAGATTTTACTGCAGTAATGCAGTAGGATAATCATCCTGTGAACCTTCTTGTAGTTGTGCATGCAAATGTTTGATAAACTTACTGTTTTGCAGCACGTGCAATGTACTGCTTTTTAGCTGATAAAGCATTAAGTGGTTTTATTTGTTAATTTTAAATAAATTTCAGTGTTATCCTGTAGTTTGTCAAAGTAAACAATGAAATGGTAAGCTTTGACTAGTATATAGTGCATGTGCCACTTGTGATGTTTAAATTATTACAAAAATATAAATAATAATAACCTGGACAACATATTTTAGGCTACTTGCTTGAATTAACAGGTATGCACATAATTTAATATACCCTCCTTATTAGTTAAAAGGTAAAAGCCAATACCAATAAAAAATGCCAAGACTGTGTTTTTTACATTTTAAGGGTTTTACTATTGAAAACCAAGGACCAAGTATCTAGGGAAAACAGCTAAAAAAAATACATAAATGCAAAACATAGTTAGCATGGATTATTTAAATTAAGGCTTCCTGCTTGGTAATTTAAATCATGATCGAAATTGACTTGAATAAACAGGTTTCCTAATTTTGCTGCACGCAAATGTCACCGTGGGCGCTGGGTGCGCAGCCTTCCCTCCACCCCCGGGACTCTCAGAGAGTTTTGTCTGCTCCCAGCGTTGCTTCTGATCTCTCCTGCAAGCAGAGCAGAGGTGCTGTGGAGGCTGGAGAAGGACAGACCCGTGTTTTGTGCTGTTTGAAGTCACAGTGGGGGGATTTCAGTGCTAGTAGTTAC
The DNA here is from genome assembly GCF_059628265.1 of Tinamus guttatus. Classification (NCBI taxonomy): domain Eukaryota; kingdom Metazoa; phylum Chordata; class Aves; order Tinamiformes; family Tinamidae; genus Tinamus; species Tinamus guttatus. The sequence continues at coordinate 2,134,618 of NW_028288918.1, forward strand.
TCAAGGTGCAGCCAGACTGGTGACCTGGGAGATGAGGTTTAGGAAAGGCACCACTTCTGAACACAACCAATACAAGTGCTGGAAAAAAGTCTTTCAGGCAGGTCTCACTTCAGATGAGTAATTCTTGTCATATACAAAAAATTTCAAATGAGGGAGGTAGTGACTAGAGTTTTCTCCAGAGGCTTTGTTTGCTGATATTTGGATTGCTTCTTCTGATTTGCACTCCAGTCTACCAGCAGCCAGAGCTCTTAGAAATTTTCATTTTTGCAACTGAACATGTCATGGATAACCATTTGGGCTTTTGTAGGCTTAAATTTGGGACCCGTGTTGTTAAATTTAAATATCATCTATTGTGGATGAGGTGTGAAGTGGTGTTTGTGCCTGATACACAGTGAACAAATCAGGCAACAGAAGAGTGTCTTCTCTGCACGCTCGTGCCTACTTCTGTATTTTGCAGAACTTGTCAGGGTTCTACTTGGGTTGTTCCTGTGATCGCAGGTTATCTTTATTTTCTCCTTTTGTCTTACTCCAGTTTCTCCTGTACTGTGAAGGAACTCGTTTTACAGAGACAAAGCATCGTATCAGTATGGAGGTAGCTGAATCCAAGGGGCTGCCGAAGCTGAAATATCATCTGTTGCCCAGAACCAAAGGTTTCACCACTGCTGTCCAGTGTCTCAGGGGAACAGGTATTTTGGCAAGCTATTATTTGTTCCTAGCTATTATTGTGTTGCGTAGCACGGTCTTGTATGCTCTGCTTTTCATTACATCCGTTATGATTAGTGAAAACATTCAGTGTATTAACCTTAATCTGTGCCACATAGCTTGGAGATCAGCTTTCAAAAATAATAAACTACTCATTTATGCCACTGTTGCCTAGTTCATCAGGTCTTGTCATTGGTAACAGACCGGCTGCATAGATGGGCATGTCGGGTGGCTGATGCAGGTAAAATATGTGAACACAAAATGGTGTCTGAAAGACTCTGCTACCTGACCTCATTAGTGCAGGGCTTTCATGAGACCTGGTTGCTGTCTAATGCAGAGATGCCGGCCACATGGTTGCTAGAGATGCTGACGTAACAGCCATATTTTCTTTCTTTTTTTTTTTTTTTTCCTTTTTTTTTGGGGCAACAGTTTCAGCAGTGTATGATGTAACGCTAAATTTCAGAGGAAACAAGAACCCGTCTTTATTAGGAATTCTTTATGGAAAGAAATATGAAGCAGATATGTGTGTAAGGTAAGCATATCATGATGGAGGTGAGCCCTAAGATGCCTGTTCTGGCAAGTTGAAGTGTATTCAAAATCTAGAGGGAAGTGTCCTCTGCCATAGTCCCCTTTCCATGTCTTTCAAGTTTCTCTGCAAATCACAAAGACCCTTCTGTTTTTTTCCTTTGCTTGTTTTATTTTATTTCTGTGCTTGAAAGCCAGTGACATCACCCAGCAAGACAGAGAGCACTGGGTAGATAGATTTCTGAGTGATGTCCGCACAGTCTTTCCAGGGTCTCTGCAAATTTTGTGAAGCCAGGACACTTGTCTGCTCTTCCCTGTCTCTGCTGGGAACAGAAGACCAAGTGTTCTGTCCCCTTCCCAGTCCTTTGTGAGTATGTACGTGGTACAAATGGCCTGTCCAACAAGAGCAGTCTGTTGTAATAAGGGTTGTAAAGCTCCTTACTGTGCCAGTTTCTCTCTTTTCTCACATGGTTCGATTAGCAGCTTAGGAGTTAAATACTACTGAAATTCAAACACCATGTGAATGCTGTGCTTCATTCCTCACAGTTGGGCTTTTGCCTAAAAGAATGACTCCTGACACCTCTCTCCACACCACATATACACATGCTCACATGCCTCGACTTTCTCTTGATTTCTGCTTGTTTGCTCCAGCTCTGCCCCTGTCCTTGTGACCATAACAGCTTTGACCTTTCCTGCTGAATTTCATCTTTTGCCTTTGGTGCTTGGGCTTGATGAATGGTCTTGTTGTTCTTTTGGTAGCTCTTCTGACAGCTCATCATTTGTGCTTTTTTGAGGGCTTAACCCACACTTTGGCAAACAATGAGGTTGATGGTGTTTAAAAAAAAAAAATAAAAAAAAAAAGGCAAGAAAAGTACAAACTGCCGCCTGCCCCACTCGCCCACCGTGACCTTGGGCCCGTGTTCTGCAGTGCCTCTCGCTGTCCTGGGCTGCATCACAGCAGAGCCTCGTGGGCCAGAGGCTGTGGGGAAACCCACTGATCCTCTGCACTGCCTTGGGGCAGAAGGGACAGTTCTGAGGGCAGAGTCTAGCCCGGGGGAGACCGAGTGCTGCAGCCTCGGGAAGGACGTGTGTGCCAGAGCTGCTCTCCAGTGCTGCACAGCTTCCATGAGATTTTGGTCTTTCTGATGGAAAAACACCGAGTGGCTGTATCCACTTAACCGTCCTCCAGCTTGCTGGCTGGGACGCCAGTTGGTCTTATGTATTGGAGAGGTGGTGGGAAGAAAGAGGAGCAATGTACTCTTCAATAGTCCTGGGTTGATAAAATTCTGCTGAATAGCAATGATATAGCCAGGTGAAAGTACTAATTGTGCTCTATTAAAGAAAATGATGACTCTGTTGCTCAGATAATTCTCACTTTAGATTGTGATTGTGGCCTGAATCAACCCTTTCAAGATAAAAAACCTTTAAGCATAAAAAATTATCTCCTTTGAGGAGGATGCTATGACATTGAGGAAATTATTTTCACAGCCTTTTTGTTGAAAATTGATTGTTTCCTTAATGTGCTGAGAATCTTGGCTTAGATCGGAGAATGGAAGTGTGTAATCCCATGTTTTTAGCTAAAAGGAATATGCAGTTACCCGCACAGAGGTCGGGCAGAAGCTTAGCCTGTCTGTAGATGATCTAGTCTTCCTTCTGACTGGCTCCACCAGAACAGAAATGATTATCTAAACTACCAGATGCTCTTGCTGTGAGTACCCTCTTGTGGTGATCTCAATAGAGTGACTTTAGCAGAGCTTTCAGCAGATGACTGCTTGTCAAGCTTTTATTGAGCATTAATTGAGTGGCTCCTCCCGTTAGAGCTATTAAAGGGAAATCTGCAAGGAAAAAATAGTGTTTGGCTGGTTTATGGGCATGCAGAAATGTATTGGAAGCTCTGCAGCATTGAACTGGGCCTAATCCTTGGCCAACCATCTATGACTTTTTTTTTTTTTTTTTCCCCTGCCTTCCCCCCCAGTAGTGTCTTTCTGTTTGGCTCAGTGACTCGCCAGCTGGGCTACTCCCTGTCCCCTCTGAGGTTGCCACTTGACTGTGAACAGTTGAACCTTGCTGGCTTTGGCTTCTCAAGCTGAGCCCTCCAAGGAAGGTGGCCTACAGCGCTCCGCCGTGCGCTGCGCTGACATGAGCCTGGCTGTTCCCTGTTCCTGTGCTTGTGGGTGCTGGGCGCAGCAAAACGCCTTCCCCTGCTCGCGCAGACTCGCGGGGGTCAGTTTGTTCAGCCAGAACCTACTCCCAAGTGAACGGTAGCAATAAGTTTTATCTGGGGTTGCTGTGCCTGGCCTCCTCCCAGAGATCATGGGCTTGCGCTCACCACTGTGCTGTACGAGAGGACCAGGAATTTAAAAACAAGCAAACAAACAAAAAAAACCTTCCAATCCCCCTAAAGTGTTCTTTTTTTTTTTTTCCCTCTCCACTAATAAATTATATTTAAGTTTATCCTGGCTTTTGTCACTTGTAGTTTTGTTTGTTTTTTATTTGTTTTGTTTTTTTTTCCCCGGCTCTGGGTATATGAGTGAGAGTTCATTGGGATTCAGCTGGTGATGGCTCCACTGAGGGAACAACAGAGTTTTAATGGGAATACTTGTTTTCCTCATGTGCTCTGAGACTGATGGGAGACTGTGCAGTTTCTTTTGGGGTTGGAATTTGAGTTTTTAGGTGGAGAATCAGGGTTTGGTTAACTCTCAGGTCTTCTCCACACTTAAGAACTCCTAAGCTTGTGCCTGGTGTTGAGTAGAAGATCTTCCCCAGAAGAGGTTGTAAGTCAAATACCTGGATTTTTCTTTAATTCTGTTTTCTGCCTCTCTCTAATAAACCAGGAGATTTCCTCTGGAAGATATCCCTCAAGATGAAAAGGAAGCTGCAAACTGGCTTCATAAGCTTTACCAAGAAAAGGTAAAAGGCTTTGCTTTCTTGCCTTCCAGGGACAGTGTGCCCAAGAACTGGGTGATGCACACTCTTCTATTGGAGCGATTGAGGAGATGGGAATGTTTTGTAAAAATTGGCAGTCATTCCTCAAATTGCTGGGCGGAATGGTTCAAGCCAGCTCCGGGGAAGCCCTGTCCTTGTGTCCTTGGCCACATGGGGGTGGCTAGTAAGTAGGTCTCAAATTGCAAAGGAACAGTATGGGATTCAGAGGGAAACACAGGCCATGGAAGACTAGTATCCCTCTATCTTTTTGTGTTCTTCAACTCTCTGGTGTCTGTCATGCATTTCTAAAAGCTCCACTTCCCCTACAGATGATTTTAGCCACTTGAGAAGAATGATAACAGTATGTGAAGGGCAGCTACTCTCGACTGTGAGCCACAGTTGTCCTCCTTCCTTTCTGCTTTCATTTTCCTGCTCTTGCTTTCCTTCTGCCTCCTTGCAATGTCTCCGCAGTTGTGTGACACGGTCCCCAAGATCTGCTGCCAGAGACCAGCGTAGCCCATGGTCAGAGTATCTTTAAAGTGCTCAGAGCTTTTTCTCATTTTTTTTCCCTTAGATGGTTAATTTATTGATGACAGTTTTAAGCTCTGCACAGAGAGGAAGGAAAACTGGACTTCAGGTTGCCCAGCCCTAATGCAGGCTTGACTGGGGAACTTTAAATGTGTATCTTGATGAAGGTGGTGGTGTTGTTGGTTGTATCTCCATTCAGCTCTGGTGTCAGATGGTTCTAGGGGAAGAGATTGTTATGTAGGGGGGTATTTTATGTGTTGATCTCATGGTGCTAGTGATCCATTATAACTGAAATCTTCAAAATAAAGGAACATCGTCAAAAGGATGTGTCTTGGACACGCAGTGCCTTGAGCTTTTTAGCCCCTCATAAGGGAAGCTAGAAGAAAAATAACTTAAGTAGGGGGAAAAACATGAAACATAGCCTTGCTGAGCCATCCTTTACAAATTTCAGAAGCTTCCCAGGGCAAACTAGTTGCCAGTATCTTTGCTTCATGTTAAAATGCTGTTTGGGCTGTTTGTTTTGGGCTTTACCTTCCTCTTTTGGCTGTACACGCAGCAATTTTCTGCTGTGCTTTACTGAATTGTGCTGATCTTTCCAAAATGAAAACAGGAAGAAAAAGCATCCAGCCATGGGGCAGGCAGTGTCTGAATTGGTGTCTGGCCGGAAACTGCCCCCACTTCCTAAGAAATTAATAGAAAAGGTGGAGGCACTAGGTAGTGGAGAGACTGGTGGTGTTTCAGCTTCTGACTGTGGCCAAGTTTCCCTTTAAAGGGCTTAATAGGGTGGCCTTGGCAGGAGGTGGAAATGCCCAAGGAAGTGACAGCAGATGGCAGTGGCTGCCGAGTGCTCTCTCAGACAGAGACCTTCTGCTGTCCTGGGGCGCACTGCTCTTGGATTGTTTTGTGCAACACGATGAGCATGTTCTTGTCCATCCTCTCTTTCACGTAGGATGCTTTGCAAGAGATGTATAATCAAGAAGGCGTTTTCCCTGGCCAGCAGTTTAAACCTCCTAGAAGACCGTGGACTCTCCTAAACTTTCTCTTCTGGGCCACAGTTCTCCTGTCTCCTCTCTTCACATTCGGCTTTGGAGTTTTTGCAAGTGGATCACCTCTTCTTATCCTTGCGTTCCTGGGATTTGTTGGAGCAGGTAAGAAAAGCTGAGGGGAAGATGCTAAGCCCAGAGGGACAAGGTGGGATGCATTATCTTTGATAAGTTGAGGGGGTCAATTAATATGAATGGAATTTGCAGAAAAATATTTGGATAAAAATTGAGGGTCTAGTCCCTAGACTTGTTGTCTTATGTAGCATTCTGAGTGTTTGGAAAGCTTTAATTGAGACAGATTCACCTTTATATCTTGGCTATATCTTTTGGAATGAATAGGGATGAATACTCTTGCAGCCCTATATCATGATACAAGAAGGAGAACACGCTCTTACTGCACATCCTGTCAGTGATTTAAAAAAAAGAAACAGGTCGGAGGGAAAGCAAAAAAAAAAAAAAAAAAAAAAAAAAAAAAAAAAAAAGAAGAGGTTTCCAGGCTTTCCAGTACAGTTAATCAGAGAATTAATGATATTTTTAAATCTAGATCGTCATCCTCTTTTGGTAACATCTGACCTGTGTGTAATCAGTGGGTGATCTGTAGACACTGCTGCTTTCAAATTTTGGATAACTTGTATATGTTCTGCTTGTGTGGTTGTGTGCAACTTCCTGAATCTTGTAATGGCTTTAATGTGCCTCCCATTTTTCTGTTGTATTTTAAGCTTCCTTTGGAGTTCGTAGACTGATAGGAGTAACTGAAATAGAAAAAGGCTCCAGCTATGGCAACCAAGAATTCAAGAAAAAGGAGTAACTGACAGCTGCAGTTCAGCACATGTAACCAGACTGTGGTATCCAATTAACTTCAGTTACAAAACAACAACAACAACAAAAACACTTAGAAACTATCTTTTTCTTAATAACTGATGACTAATATTAATGAATAAAACTTGAGCCAAGAATGAAGAAGTTGGAGGCATCAACTGAAGTGAAAGCATCAACTTTCTGCCTGTTTAAGGATTACTGTAGTCAAGCTATGGCAAAAAATATGGAGGAAAAAAGAAACTAATTTTTCTTGCTTTGGGGTCGTAGGGGTGGGAGGGGTAGAAGGGGGTACTGGACATGGCCATGTGCATCTTCAGATGACTGAACACACTGGTTTCTCTCAAGAGCTCTACGCCTGCTTTTACAACAGGAGCCACTGAATGTTTCCTCTTGCTAAAGCCAACATAATGTTTGTTGATTTCCGACTTTTTTTATCAATGCTCCAGAGGAAAAAAAAATCCCTTAAATTAATTGACAGGTATTGTCTGTTAGTGTCATTTTGGAAGGGCTGCATTGTCGTCGCTACAGGTGAACTCCTATTTGTATGTTACGCTGACACTTCCTCACTTTCAGGCAACATCTCACAACTCCTGTAATGAGAGAGACTAGAGCAGCTAGTGGAGTTTGGATGGGAGCAGCACCTCACTGACGGCATTTTCTGCGGAGCAGATTCACTAGTATTAAAATGGTATAAAATTCTCATCATATCTCCTGCCAGCTGCTCGAGGCTCAGGTTCAGCTCAACATACCACTTTGGTCTTGAGTGTTGTTTGCCCTGCTTTGTGTCATACATGTATGTAACTGAATCTGGTTGGACTTGTTTTCTGAATTAATGGTGACCGTGGGATTTGGAGTTGTGCAAAGAAGGAAATTTATTCAATTGTCCTGATGTTTCCTCCTTTTGTTTCTGCTCATGTCTGTCCTCACCAAAGTCCCATTCAAGGAATCTCCCTCAGTAAACTGGGAGGCAGCAGCAGACACTTGCACAGTAGTTGTCAAAAAGCCGTCTTCTACTCGACGTACCTCTAAAAGGAGAGATTGGTAGCAATCAGAGTTCAAATGCTGGCAGCTTTCAAGGAGAGTTTTGACATTGATTCAGGTGGGGACAGGATCTTACCCTGTGTGCTCTACCAATAGGCTGTGCTGCACTTTTTATCTGGTTGTGCTTTAGTTGTTAATGTGAAGTACATTGCAAGGTGAGCCATACTATTAAGCACTAGAGTAAGTTTGGGATCTCTTCAGGGATTTTAAATAACTTTAGTTTTGCTTGTTTATTTTCAGATTTTGTTTTTTCACTGAAGATTAGAGGTCAGAATTGTGATGTACCTTTGTACATTTTTTTTTTCTCTCCAAACGCACATTTTGAGATGTTGTAGATTGCTGCTGTATACGTAGCTGGGGAATTATTTGCAGACAGATGGAGACTACCGATACATTCAGATCTGAAGGCCAAATTCTGCATTTAGCCACATGCAAAAGCTGGTGAAAGGGGTTGCAGATCTACAGCTGAGTGCAGAAGCTGACCCGCAAGGTCTGTCGTTTTAACCCAGCTGCCACTAGACTATTTATCTCACTTTTGTAAAGAACAGATCTTATCAAAGCACTGACCATTATTTTCATCTTTGCTCTAGTAACCAAGATAGGAGAGTAATAATTTACCTTTTCATATTTACTCTTAACTCTTGGAATGTAACCTCTTCTCCCACAGGTTGCTCTTTGTTTTTAAACATTGGAAGAGTAATTTTGTAACTTAGAAAAATATTTTACTTTGGGTCATTAATCACTGTTCTGTCATGCACTTGGTTTTTCTTTGGTGTCTTTTCAACAAGGAGATTTGAAGGATTTGTTCTGTGTTGTGTGTCTTCTGTTAGACCCATCCCAGCATTTGAGCAGCAGCCTCGGTGTTAGCATATCGTGCTTTTCACCCCCAAAACTCTGCCCTCAGCCCCAGGGTACGAAACTCTTAAATGTCGCTGGAATTTGGCATATTCCTTGGAAATTGAGAACAGAGCCTGGCCATGAATTTGTTTTCCTTACCGGATGTTTTTGCACTCTCCTGAAACACACAGTTATATTTCCAAATGCTGATACGGAGAACTCTCCAATATTCTTTTTTGTTTTGATCAGAGGACCAAAACCAGTGAGTGTTTTTTTTTTTTTCCCCTCTTTTATTACATAATTCATTAGTGGGTTTAATTCCTGCATGGTAGAAAGATGTTACAAATGTTGTATTCTTGCTTTCTGAAGGTGATAATGAATATATGGAATTGGTACTGGTTTAGCAAAACAAAGCTTGCAAAGCAAGCTGACTGCAGGCTATGTTTTTACACTTACCTTTTCTGCAGCATATTGAGGCGCCCGACAAGAACTTCGCAAAATAAGATCCTCAATGTCAAGAAGAGGGGAAATGTTTAAGGGGGAAGGAAACTAGTAGCCTTTCTCTTTACGGGATTCTTTTCTCCTCTTAGTGCATGCAACTCCCTCTTAGGAATTGTGGGATTAGTGCACATACATCAAGGGTAGAATAGTCAACATTTCATATTTTCTTATAGTCACCGCATTTGTTTTCGAAAATGTAATAAATATCATTTGCTTAAATTTTGCTCTTCTAAGCAGACATATCAGTAACCATTTGGAAAACTGAAATAATACAGCAGTGCACAAAACAGTATGAAAACAGTACAAATATCTTCATTTTGAGTTTCATCTCATGAAATTGAATTTTTATACACATATAAATATATATACACACATACACAGAGTATGTATAAATTAACGTGATGGGAAATAGCTGAAGTTAATGTAACTAATGAAGACTAGCAGGTGGCTTAGATGGGGAAAGTGAGCATAGATTTTATATCTTACGCTATTTTCTTCTGTTGAATAGCTCATAGCTTGTATATTTGACTACCAAGCCCTCCAAGAGCAATAATAAACAAAAATATATCATGTTTTCTGTCTTTGCTTTTCAACCATGCTGTCTGTCAGTTTAATAAAACTCAGTGCTATAGGAGCATCTCCACCTTTCAAACCTTTCATTTATTGCTTGGGTGTTTAGGTTAAGCACCATGTTCTTGGTTATGGACTTGCAAGCTCCCCTTCCTGGAGCTCCGCGTCGGCTCAGAAGCCGCGTGGTTTTGCAGACTGACTATGGACAAGCCCTCCTCACCCTGGCAGCTGTATCGTTGTTGCGAACAACAGTGAGGTCGCTCTCAAAGCGGGATGTGCAATTCCAAGGTAGCATCGTGGTGACCTGCATCCACCTTGCTAAGAACCTGTGGTCAGAGCTCTCAGCTTCATGTAAACTGTTAGGAAGGCAGGAAAAGATGATGCTGAAGAAGGATATGTGATATGTCCGGATAACCGGTATCCAGAGGTGCAGACTCAATAGGAATTACCACTCTCTGTTGCTCACTGTGGGCTAAATGTGCTCCTACGGTGGACTTTGTGTTACCAAGTATTTGCCTTGGGCGCAAAGCGCGTGAGCGATGATCCTTTGCTCTGCTTTCACTTACCTTGAAGGGCTCTGCGCTTAACTGCTGACCAATGAATATGACTACTACCCGTGTCCTAATTGCCTGGTGTTCACAGAAAAAGTGATTGTGTGTGCCCGCTTCTTCTGTGGGATGCCTCTTGTCTCCATCTCCTCCTGTCTATGTACTTGCTCGCCTGGATTTTCTGCGTGTTGTTCAGTTGCGACCGCACTGTGGGAGCATGGAGCTTTCCAGCCCGGCCTCCCCGAAGCTGCCTCGTGTTGCCTGAGCTTCTGTCCTCCCACGCTTCAGCACTGGCTGAGGGGTCTGGTAGGTCTGAAGCGACACAGTTGGGTTTGAGTCTACTGGTAGCACATCCATGCTGCTACCGAGCACACGTGTGTTAGGGACCAAGTCCTACCCCGGCCTGCTTGCTGGTGCCACATCAGTGTCTGCTAGCAGGGTTCTCCCTGGCAGCGAGGACACCACTTGGAGGCAGTTAGTGCATGGGGTTCACTGCCACTTGGAATACCTCGCTAGCAGGTGGTCAGTGTGCATTTAATATCTGATGAGGGCACTGTTCCTGTCTGGAACCTCCCTCAGAGCTGTTTTCATTTCAAGCACTTTTTGCTTAAAGGGTAGAGTAGAAGGCTTTATTATTTATTTTTTTTAAGCTGAGTTCACACTACAGAGTAAGCAGAGTGTGAATATTACCACACTTCAATCTGAAGCAGGTTCTGGCCCCTCGGAGAAGCAGTTACTGAGCAGGTCTAAGGCCAAGGGGGGCAGATTCAGCCCAAGTGTGTTTCACTCAAGTGCTGCAGCCCAGCGCAGTGGAAAGGGGGAAAATCCACTCCTAGGTTCACTCTGAAAACAGGATGCAGCCCTGGGGCTCGCAGTGTCTCCTGGATGGCTCGGCAGCGAGGCCGCTCGGTGCCAAGTTGGGTTCACAGCAGCGGCCGGCCCGTGTCCTGGTCTGCACCCGTTCCTGGATGGCCATCCCCGTGGTCAGGCCGAGCGTGTGCTCGGCTGCCGCCCGCCTTCCCCGTGAGGCCTGTGGCCCCGGGGGGCGGCCCCAGGGCCGCCGGTGCTGTGCGAGGCGGGCGCGTGAGGCGGTAACAGGCCGCGCTGCGCCTCGCGTGGCTGAAAGGAGGGACACGCGGCTGCTGCCGCCTTCCTGCCCCGAGAGGCTGCAGTAACTGCCAGGAGCTTCACAGGGGAGTCCTGGGCACGTACGTGGGCAGGCAGGCTCTGCTCCCCAGTGTGAATGTGACCCTCTTTGGCCGCCCACAGGGCAACGCTGGCCGCGGTCATCTGCTTGGGCTCAGACCTGGTCATGAAGGACCTGTCTCCTTGCTACACATGGCAGCTTTCACTCTGCTGCGCTGCTTCCTCATCTTTGTCCTGAAAAATAGTTTATCTGACTTTCCTCAGCAATCTCTCTACCACCATCCTCGTGGATTTATTTTTTTTCAACCTGCTATCATGTTGAAGGAGAAGTCAGTGTAAGGGTTCTATGCGGTGCTTGCTACCCACTAGAAAATAGCATGAAAATATCCCACCCTTTTACGAATCGGGAAGACAGTGAATTGTTATCCATAATGTAAACATCGTGTTTCTTTTATCACTAGCCTATCTAAGTTTATAGAACACTACCTTTATTTTTCTTTAAAACACTATATCTGTAGTTGCAAGCTACTCTGATTCTTAGAAACTTGGAAAAAGCAGTTTGTTCACTTGAACATTTCAGAGTACTTGGGTGAGGTTGATGGTGCATATCTGAGAAGCTTTACCAACTCCACTAGCAGATGAAGCATTAAAAAAAACCCCAACAACTTTCTAAGTAAATCTAATGCGAGAAGGGAGGGAGGATGGGCAGCACAGGTTGATTAGGAATGAAATCTGGTTTTCCAAGGCATGAAACGCTTGTACAGACCTCATTTCTCATACGCATCTGTGCACCCCGATGGCCTCTACCTGCTTAGGTTACTTCGCTTCAGCTGTGTCCGAGCTGCAAGTCGGGACGCCTGAAGGGCGCCCGGCACCTTCCTCGGTCCCAACGAACACCAGCAAGTGCTGCAGCGTTAGTGGAACCACCTCCCGAGAGCACTGACCGCCCTGACCCGGCCCATCGCCACAGCCTTCAACCGTGGCGGCTGGCGGGAAGTGCAAGCGCCACGTTCTCAGTGTTAGCCAAATCTAATGAGTGATAAAACTCTCTACAGGGTATGCATTTATTGTGCATGTGTATATATTTTTGTACGTTTTTACGGTTGTTTCCTACGCTTGATTTTATGACGTTCAGAAGAAGAAAAAAAAGCGTCCGAATCTGGTAAAACCTACTACTGAGAAAAAAAGAAACCACTGTCACCTACCATAGTTTCTAAACTAAAAGGAATGTGCCCCAAATGAATACACAGATTTACAGTGCTATGCAAATATTATTTTGTAAGTTGTCTCTTAAATTTTGCTTAAGTAGTCTAAGCTGTTTTTACTGGGCTTTGAGAAAATGATTAATACAAAAGACTCGTCTTGTAAAATAAACTAGCTTTGGCTGTGTGAGAATACTGTATGTTAGAATCTCATTCGTGCTTTCAGCTGCTTATTTTGACTGTTTGTAAGTGAATTTGGCACGGATTCTCTTTTTCTTTCAATTGTGCTTAAATGAAAAAGAACTACTGCCAACATCTGGTCTGCTGCAATGTTACTTAATCAGTAGCTCATGCGAATGGGAGATCTGCGGCCTTCTTGTTTTTGCCAGTGATTGTTCGGAACTAAACACACTCTAAGGGCTATTTCCTTTTCACTTTATTTGATTTCCATTTGTGCTGCAACGTGATCGGTGCAAGGCCCCGTGGCTGCAGCGATGCTCTAGGCCGATCGTATCGCTGAGGCTGGGGCCAAGCCAGTAAACGTGTCATGAAGAACTGTGGAGGGAGGGTGCACATGAGCTGAGCGTTCATAGTAACAATATATCTTTACTGGAGAATCTTCCAAAGTAACTGCAAAGCTCTGTACGATCCGAGAAGCTGAGAGTCCAGCAGGGGAAGCTGGTTGTACAAATAGATGCTGCAGATTAAATCAGTTTTTACATCTGACCTCTTTCCTGTTTCTGCTTTTCACTGGAACATACAGGACCTTCCCAGCAACTCAGCTCTGCTCTGCACCTGCATTCCCACCTGGAAGCAAACCGGGACTTTCGTTCCCCTTCTCCTGGGTTTGGCCAAAGGGGGCCCAGCCAACCTTGGGCTCCCCAGCTTATACCCCAGCTACGTTTCTGGCCTGTTTGTGTGACGCTTCTTTAGCTGTTTGGTGTTGAGATAATGCTGCCCTCCTTGCTGGTATCTGTGCCTATGGAAAGTACCTGTGATGATGCTTTGTTCCTCCGTCATCCTTCGGCTAAGCTGCAAGGGCCGAGTTTGGGCTCGTGCCGGGTTCTCCCCTCGCTGCTCCCCGGCTCCCTGCGTGCTGTGCCTCGAGCCAGCACTAGCGCGGGGCCGCACAGACAGAGCAGTTTGGTGGCGGGCTGGGCTCTGTTCCCGAGGTTTTTGTCAGTGCCGGATAATACAGGATGAATCTCGTTAACAGGGTATGACCTTTCCCCCATCTGCGCAAAGGCCGGCAGGCACCAAGCGGAGCCGGCGGCCGCAGGGCCCCGCTCTTCCCTGCTGTGCCCCACAGAAATGGAGCTGTGGCTGCTCAGGGAGCCGAGCGGGACCCAGTGCCTGCGGGACGGGTGCCTTGGAGGAGGAGGGAAACATCCGCTCTGTGGGGGCGGAGCACGATGTGATGGGACCCTGACTGCATCATGGTGACTTCTATGTTATGGGGGTTTTGCATGTGTCCTCTTTTTGTACTGAAGCGCAGCAGGAAGTTGCAGGGGCCCTTCCTAGCCTCCCCAGTTAAGAGGATTCTTATATATTTCACAGCAGTTATCACTTCAATATACCCAGAGGAAACAGCTTGGATGTAGTATCCCCCACACAAGACTCCCTCGGATGCTACGCTGGGGGTGTTGTCCGTGTTCCCCACCTCCCGTCTGTTTCGTGCTGTTAGGTGGTAAGATGCTCCTCTGGGGTTGCACTTCCCGCCTCCCTCCTCTCCCTTGGCCTCCACACAGAAAGCTCGGGCTAGGCCGGCGCTATTTCCTCGCTGCTTCCAGCTTTGGAAGGAAACCCGTGGTCGGCTCCAGGCGCTGGTCTCCCACACGCGTCCTCAGAGCTCGTTTGGAGCCACCCGATGTCCCGGCCTGAGGGGGGGCGGCAGCAGAGTTACCCAGTGTTTGTAGCAGCCGTTATTTCCCTCCTTTAGATCCAATCCTTTATTATGGCATCGTCTATTCTGTTCTGCAATCCAAGCACAAGGAGGAGGGGTCATTTACAGTTGGGTTTACTGATTTTTCTAAAACTTACTGAACTGGGAATAGCAAGGTAGTAACTCAGAGTATTTTTATAACATTTTTTTCCCTTGTGTCTGTCTGAGCACTTCTAAAGCTAGCAAACACTAGCAAACCCCATAATTCATCTCAAAATTAAGCATTGCCTGGTTAAGCTCTGCCTAACTTTGACCAGGTATAACAAAGGGAGCGTTGCAATATATACACAGACAACCCCCCAAATTTATATGGGACTAGGAACAGGATAAAGAGCTTTGTGTTATTTTTAATGATTTCTGCTAAGAGTAAGTACAGTTCCCATGCCAGCCCCACCTCTCCCAGATCTGCTCTGTGAATGCCGCAGATCTGTGATCAAGTGATTTTGTGCTGAATCCTTCTGCAGTGTTAGTAATTTGTAAAGCATTACTATGCTGGTACAGGTCTGGTACAGGTATGGGGCCTTTCTTCCCTGATAAACCTTCCAAAAATACAGTTTAAAAAATGAAAGCAAAGAGCTTATTTGCAGAGATATCAGTACTTTGGAGTTAGGAAGCAACTTTCTGATAGCAAACTAATCCGCAGACCGCTGTGAGGAGTAAGCAGGAGCCTTCTAAATTTCCATTCTAAATATAAGGCATTTGACTAGAAGCAATAACCTGAGTGTGCGTAACAGATGCACAAGGCTCCATAGCGGGACTGGGCAGTGTTTGCCAACCAGCTAAACGGCGTTTGCACAGCATGTGGAAACCTGCTCCACAGAGCAACTACTTTACCTTTAAAAGCTCTTATGAAGGGATTAGATTTTTCTCTAGGCCACGTGCAGTTTTGCACAAGGATTACAAGTGCATTTCAAGGGTCATTTTCTGCGTGGGCACCTAGCGATAAGCCACAGTTTGTGCTTGATCTGCTCTTGTACATACATCATGACAATTTTGTAAGAAACTCAGAAATTTTGGTGCATCAACTGACATATTTTTCACAATATTGCAGCAGCTACGGCACATATGCTGTGTCTGGATCCAGCTTGGGCTGCTCGGTCTTGTTTCACTCGCTGTTCTGGTGCCTCCAGCCACGCTGCTCCTTGCAGCTCCCCTTCATCCCGGAGGAAGAACCGCAGTGGGAATGAGCCTGGAGAACGTGCCTCCCTCTTGGCCCTACCCTGGAATCTGGGGCAGAAATCCTACTGGGCAGCAGTAAAGAAGGGCGGTAAAAGGATCCCTTGACTCTGATGCCTTTGCTGTTTTCCTTCGTTCACCGTGGCTTGTGGTCTGAACTGCCTTTCTTTTTCATCTGGCTGCTGTGGGGCAGCATTTGCAAAAGCTCCCTTTAGCAGTGGCCCAGGTGCCCCGTGACATCTCCCGTATTTACTTGTCTTGTGAAATAATCCAGAGCAGCCCTGTGATTGCTCCGGTTGTGAGGAAAACAGGTAGGAGAGAGAAACGAGGCAGCCTGAGAACACTCAGGCACAGGCCTCCCCCCATGCCGGCTGCAGCGCAGCACAAGCTCCGCAGGTATTTTCAGGAAAACGCTATTTCTTTTCTTGTTCCCTTCAGCGCAAAGCTGTTCAAAGGCAGGGAAGTGCTGCACACTGCTATTCCTAACCTCTTAATTTGTCTCTGGCCCAATTACACAGCAGACATGAGAATTTTGAGGTGCATCATTTAATTGTAGACTTCCTCAGTGAGCTGGTCAGGTTGCTGACTGCGCCACAGTGAGAGCAGCCCCTCCTGCTGGGTCTTCTCTCTGCTTAAAGCAAAAAATTTAAGTGAAATTCACTTATGCTTGCAACTGTTTACAAACCTGAGGTGGTGCTAGGCCACAACCTGCAGTTTCTAGCATGTTTCCCACACTTTTGTGAACCAAATGCCGAATTATCCATGAATAGGCTTCCCTGCGGAAGGGTATTCCAAGCTACGTGTCCTCTAGTTTATTGCTTAACAGCACTGCAAAATCAGGCAAGACTCTCCACAGAGCAAATGTAACAAGAAATGTTCTGTTCGATTCCTGAGGAAGCCTGTCAAATTTCAGAGTGCTGAGTAATGACAGTAATAATGAAAATTAATGAAAAAAAAAATCATGGCTGTGCTGTGAAAAGCTCAAAATCTGACTTTCAACCTGATATCACCAAACAAGGAGAAAAGAGGAGGGACTGTGAAAAGGGTGGTACTGTGGGAAATGCAGATACTCAGCTTTCAACATGCAACATTAATTCTTCAAAATTAGTAAACCCCTTGATCCTGCTTAATAAGGCTTGATCCTGCTGCTTTCCTGTTCCTTATAAGACTGTTGTTCCCCAAAACACCTTTGTGTCCTCATGTTTCACCTGGAGAAAAACCTACTGGAAGCAGTGTTTTGAAAAGGGAAACGTAATTTCACAATATTTTTAGTTAAGTCAGGTACCTATAGGAGCCATTTTTTACAAATATTACAAATAACCTTCAACATCACATAAGACAGTATTTTTCAACATGGATTTTTTTCTAGAACATAAAATTGTAAAAAGTCTGGTATTATTAGATGTCAAATCACCAGATTCAAGTGTTGCTTTCTCAGAATCCCACTAATTCCATTAATAGCAAGTCTCTGTTTTTAAGTTTAATGGAAGAAGGGTCTGTCAAGCCACGCTGACCACGTGCCTCCAGCTGGTGTGGGAAAGCCGCAGGATGTAGGACAACTTAAGGGGAAAAGGAGCCTGGATAAAGCAAATACAGAAAAATAAAAAGATCCTGCTTCCCAGCCCTGCTCCCCCATGTGCACGCCGTCGGGAACAGGCATCTCCAGAGAGTGATTCCTCGCTCCTGCGTATTTAGGTAGGATTAATTCTGGAAGATGCCCAATATCGGTATAAGCCCTCCCAATGGTGGCCTGGTCTCTTCCCTGGCATCCGTGTTTTCCCCTCTGGCTGGGAAAGTGCAAGCTGGTTTGTGGTGGTTTCCAGAATGGAGGACAAGGCTGCCAGGCTGCCAGCACCCTCTGCCTTTAGTCTCGGCACGATTTACTGAGCAGAACATGGTGGCGGCTACGTGTTTGGCCCTGGAGCTTTCCCCTTCAGAAAATACCCCTTAACATGATGAGTTTATTGGCACTACGTCCAGTTCAGCCCATGATGGCAACTAGGACATGCACAAAGGTCTCCAGAGAGATCAGCAGTGGGAAAACTGCCTCCTACGGCCGACAGAGCATCTCTGCAGGCGGGAGAGGAGCACAGAGCGGGGCCCGCAGGCCTGAGGCGCCCGCGCTGCCAAGCGGCTCTGCGGGACGCGGCCCAGCGGCCTGCGGAGCTTCGAGGGCACAAGGGAAGCGCCCTGCGCGCGGGGCACCCTCCACACGGGCTTGTAGGGCTGCAACAAGCCAGCGTGACAGGGACTGGCGTGAACGGCCGTTACGGGGACGGCAGACCTTCTCCAACTGCCAAGGGAGGCTCATGTGGAAGCGCGCTGGGCTGTTCCGCAGCCACGAGGCGCAGGCGAGACGCGCTGCGTGCGCTGAGCTGGAGCCCCCGGTTTTGGGTGAGGGGCATTTGCTCAGAGCGGGGTTGGTCCCATGCCAGACTGGGGCAGACCAACAAGGAAAAAAAACGCCAGGATGACACGGAAAACACCAGGATGTGTGTGGCACCCGTGGCGGACGCCGGCACATGCGCCGTTCCCTGGGGCTATGCAGGCTTTTACTGGCAACCGTAGGAGCAGCACTCGGCCTATCTAAATTAAATACTGCCTATAATAGAACATGAATTATTCTGGCTAACTTCAGTGCGATAATACGGTTAGGGAGAACAAACTGCTTTGAAGCAATACTTTTTTTTTCTTACTCTCAGAGGGCTCTCTCATAAAGGAACCTCTGGAGCTACTATTGGCTCTGGGAATTTCAAAGGATCAGGCACCTAACTTCCTCCTTGTGCTAATGGGAGTCAAGTGTGGAATTCCTTCGGGCCCCTTTGGGATCCAGCATGGATTCAGAAGCAGCGCCCAACATGTTGCTGCACCCAAACATACCTTTCTAGTTGCTGCGACAGAAGGGAAGATTTACAAAACCAAGTCACCCATCAGAGGTAAGCAGCTCTTGTTCACTTGCAAGAAGAAACCTTTGCTCATTTACCAATCTCTCTTTTTTTATTTTTACTTTTTTCCCAAGCTTACTCTTAGCTCAACTCCAGTTTGGCATTTAGAGCACGGCTCATGGTACCTTTCATCTTAAGGAAGCTACAGAGCATGGCTGGAAAAGACTATAATACAGGACGTAAAGACAGTGCCCGCTTATTTGCAGCTCTGCTAGAGGACTGTGGATAGAAGTAGCATCCTCCTTTAGATATATTTACAGCCTTATTATCTGGGGAGGGAAGGGGGAGTTCACAGCAAGAATGAATTACAGATCGCTGTGTCAGAATCACAGGTTTAAAAGAAAAAGGCAAGACTGCACGTATTGCTAAAAACAGAGCAAAGAGGTGCTTTTTTTTAAAATTATGTCCAAGGACATAACCATCTCTCCCTGCTCTGTTTCTGTTTTTACAACACTGGGGCCTCATTTTACTCCCTGCCTGTCCCCACACTAAAGCACATTTCTTCAAAACTAGATCCCCATGCGCATTTAAAAACCGCCCTTTCTCTGCCCAAATTTCACCCAAGGATGCTGCATTGGTCATGGGAGAACACAGTTTTATTGATCCAGAGCAAGAAAAAACAACAGGACTTTAAGGTGAAGGGGTCTTACCTGACTATTTACTTTTGGGCACGTTCTGATGGCCTTTTAGGCCTCTTGGTAAGACTCAGTTACTCAAGTACTACCTCCAGCTTGCCAACCAGGGAGCACATGCCTAAGGTAAGCTTGCTAATTTCTAATTAATACTGCATTTTAATTTAATAGCTAATGGCTTTTGACATGTTAATTGTAAAATGAGCCTTCCCTTGATAAGCTCGGAGAAGAGTTTTTAAATAACAGTGTAACTCAATTTAAGATTCCCTCCTTCCTTCCTCCCATCAGTTTTTAATTATACCTGGGACCTATGAGATCTTTCCCAGACCAGTGTGATGGATGAACAGAAATGCTATTGCCCAGAAAATTGAATTAGGAATTTTATGGACCCGCTCATAGCAACTTCACCTGCACTCTTTCGAAGTCGGGCCCAAGTAGGAGGATAAATGAAGAGCAGCAGTAACATAATTACTGCATTACTGTGTCTGTGCAAAACCAGAATTAGCTGCTGTAGCCTTGTTTTGCAAATCTTTCCTTTAATACCTGAAGTAAATTCTAGAGATGACAGCACATCTACTTTTATAATAGTTTGTCAGGGGAAAATGAGTAGCGTCCTGAACAGACTGGAGGAAAGGCCTGTCCTTGTCCTGTGTGTGCAGAACTTAGCTGGAGAAGCACCCATGTGCGGGCCATGGGGTGTAGCTGCTACCACCCCTTAAGCAATAGTGATTTCCCTCTTGAGTGGCAGCCTGGTGCTCGATGCCTGCGGCAGGTTAAATGAACCCCTGTCTCCTTCAGGCTTCACATCTGTCTTTCAGAATAGTTTAGCTTTCCACATAAACAGGAAACAAGCCACAAACCACTTTGGGATGTGACTGCTCAAGGACTCCGCCCCAGACTCTCTCCCACTCTTGACATAAATGGAAATGAAACTCTTCTTCTCCCGGGCTGATTCACCTGCTTTTCATTTTCATGTTGCAATGGCTGCCCCTTCAGCAAACACTGCGTGCTTGGTAGAGCTAGATAATTCAAGGAGGTGGCTGCTGATGGAGCAGGAAAAGGCAGGTTCGGAGCAGCAGCCACCAAACACTCTCTGGAGAAGTGGGCGCTGCTGGCTTGGACCTTGACATTCAAGACCACTTGATCAACCCCAGGACTTGCCTGCTGGCAGCAGAAGTGTTTCCTGTTTGCAGCGCAGGTCCAAGATGGAAGTCCTGAAAATATTCTAGAGCTACAGAGATTTCTGAGCTTTAAGGGGTTTCTCTTTGTGGTGGGAACTGAACTTGTTTCTGCCAGTGGCAGGAGCTTGCTAACTGAAAAGCTGTTTGGCTTTCAGCTGAGCTGTGAAAGGCTCTAACACTACAGCACTACTGGCTAGTTTTAAATCAGCTTGGAAATACTCAGGAAATGGGCATAAATGACGCACTAAGTGAGAAGAAAAGGAGGCAAGGACAGTGATGGCTCAACTGCAAACCTGACTCCTGTGTTAGCTCTGAGTAAAAGAGGTCATGTCTACTTTTCTTTCTTTATTATTAGTGTGGCCTAAAGGCACAAAGGAGCAGTTGCTTGCAACATTGGACACCTATCACTGTTACCCTGAATGTACTTTGAATTTGTTCTTCCTTACCACGCTAGGATAAATGTGCTTGCAAAACACTCAACATCTATTTATCAGTTTAAACCATCTTCTCTTCCTACGTGCAAGGTGAGGCTGCCTGCAATAACTCAAGCAAACTGCCTCTCACAACGTTCTGGGGACGTGCAGACCGTTCACAGAAGCCCATGTCAGAAACGCACATCCGTGGATGGAGCGAAAATGCTTCTGGGGAATAGCTTTCCAATACTATTGCTATTAGATAAATTTTCAAACAAATTCAAATAATTTCAAATAATTTTCTTCTAAGAATTTGAAAAAAAAACCATAAAATTCTGGCTGTTGTTTTTAGTTAAATGATTCCTGCCTTATAATTTAAAAAGGTTTCTTTTAATAACATTCACTCTAAACAAGAATTCACTTTAGAATAGTATAAAAGCATTTTCTTCCCCATGTTCCCCATGTCAACACTTTTCCTACTTTTTTTTTTTTTTTACCTCATTGCGAGCTTTGTTAGTTTACTTAGTTAAGGATTCCTCCAGCATAAGTGCTTTCTTACACAAATTCACGAATCACAGAGGGCAGGCACCATATTTTCTGCTCCTGCAGTAGAATAACGTGAAAAGCCACTGCTAAAAGATATCAAATGGGTGTATCTGTAATTTCTGGTTTCAATGTTATCCTAACCTTAAATCCCAAAAATCTAGAGAAAGAGATGCACATGGATCAAGTGTAGAAGCATGACTGCATTTGTGTAACGAGATACATCGCATCTCGTTTTTATGAGATTCAGTGTTCTGAATAAGAGGAATTAGCTGAAAACCCTGACAAAGAGGACACCTGTTGGCAGGGTTTGCGTGTGCTTGGGAGAGGGCTATGCAGGGACGAGCCACCAGCCGGCGGCACCGCTCCACGCCGCTGGGTGCCAATAGCTTAATTCGCTTCTGCAGACTGAAAAGACATAGAACTACAAGGCTGCTTCTAGATGGGACTCCTCAATTAATTCCTCCTTTAGGATAAGGTTTCCTTGTATAAAAAGAATGTGTTTACCATTAGTAAGTAGGCGTTTTAATCCCAAACACCCTGGAGTGAATCAGAACAGCAACCGCAATGCGTTTGACTGGAAGTACATCAAAGCCAGAACGTTTCTTCCAAATTATTCATTGCCAAAATCCCCAGGATTGGAGACCCATCAGGAATGAGAAAGCCATGCAGGGAGGATTTCTCCTCTAACCTGCTCATTGGAAAGAGTCTTCCTGCAGAGATTTTCTCCAAACTTTTCTTTTCAAACCTGACTGCTGCCCAGATAATGATAAATTTAGACCTTTGAGTATCCATTCTACCTGTGAAGCAGGTATCCAGGAGGAACATTTGCACAGGCTCTGCGCCCACTTCAGCTCCTCCTCCGTTACTGCTTCACCGTTTAAAGAACAGGTTTAGTTCTGCCCTGCTAATGGGATTAGGGATAAATTTCAGGCACCCAAGGGCCAGCAAACTGACATGATGAAGTGTTTGTGCTAATTGCTTTGCTAGAGATTGTGATGAGGAATGTTTAGCGAGTGGGAATGACATTTTATTTTGCCAGACACATCAGAAGAGAACTGTAGCTGTCAACAATGGCTTCATGTCCACACCATGACTGCTTTTGTGGGTGCAAAAGTAATGCTCACTCACAGCATGTATGGTCTCCAATAAAGGCTTTTTTTAGACATGGTTCATAGAAAGGAAGAAGGAAAAGTAAAATTTCAATTGCAATTCAGGGGATCCCCTTTACCCTTTCCCACTTTTTTTTTTCTCCCCAAATGACAATCTCTTCCCTTAATTTCAATATGTAAGGTAAAGGCATAATGTTGTCAAAGTCTCTATTTCAAAATGCTTTAATTGCTCACTATATACTTTGCTATGAAACAGGAAATTATTTTCATTAGAGATCAGTCAACAAATTCACTTTCAAATATTGTTTTCTAATTAAACACCTAGGAACACAGTGAACAGTTAATGTTGGTCTCTTGTATCTTTTGGGGGGTGAAGTGGGAGGTTGTGGCAATAATTCACACGTGCGGAAGCATTTGCTTCACTTGCTGTCAAAGAGCAGCTAAGTCAGTTTTTCTTTAATGGAACCATTATACTGTGATTACAAAAGCTAAAAAAGGAGGAAAAGAAATGTATATGAAATTCTATGGCCATTAAAACTTTTAATCCCAAAGAGCTATTGATTTTTAGTTCTAATCTTAGAAAAACAGGGGAGAACCACTCTCTGCTAAAGAGGTTGTTGGAACGGATTTGTATTTATTTAATTTGGTTTTGCCTAGCTTCTCACTTGCATTGTTTAGGACTGTGCACAATCGTCTATTTAACAGGTTCTGCAAGCATGAAATGAGTTATTTTAGGGCTGACGCAGGCATTTATCATTTTCTGCACATGTAAATAACAATGTTTTGTTTCCTTTCTGCTTCAGTAAATCACAAGTTTGCCACACGCAGTACTGATACTGCAAAATTATATATAAATGCAGTGATTTCCTTCAAGGAAATTGTTGGTGTCTTGAAACATCGTGGCACCCACACGGGCGATGCACCTCGGGTACCTGCCCGGGACAGATGTGTTTATCACAAGGAGCGGCCTTGCCGCTCGTGTCACCACCAGACAACGGGCTGGAGACTCCTCTGGCTCCAAAGCAAACGCTGACCACGGAGCGCAGGGACGGGAACCTGGAAGAGCTTTTATCTGTTACCTGCCAAGGGGGCTAAGGACAATGGCAGGGACGCAGTTCTCTCCACTCTATTTCATTCCATCCAAAGGGAGAACGGATTTGGTTGTCCCTATGCAATGACAGAGTGCTGGTGTCCAGCCTCTCACCTGAAAATGAGGACCATGTCCCATGCCCCATGCTTTATGTAAATGCCTAGGTAAGATTCAAAGTTAAGGGCTTGTAGAGACTTTTGTATTTGACTGCACTTTAGAAATGATTCTTGTTCTAACTAAGGAGGGAGAGAAGTCCTGAACAAATGGACAAAGTAACCTCAGACCAAAACAGTAGGCTAAAGACAGAGATAAGAGCGGATAAAACTGGAACACATCACAGGGATGCTGTTGGTATTTCCAAAACAAATGTTATGAGGCCAGGAAACAAAGAATCGACATTGCACTTAAGTGTGATGGTTTTTCTTTTTTCCTTTTCTTAAAACAAATGGATTGCTGGTAATATGTGTACACTCAAAGAACCTTGGCATTAATGTCACTGTAAAATAAACATACAATTATGGTTGATATATAGATGTTTATAGTCCTGCCTTAGAGTACATTTGCTTTTATATGCGACTGCGATGCTTTTCATTTTTACCCTTTGTGGTAGAATAGCTTGAGCATGCTCTTCTGTGTGTGTGTGTGTGTGTGTGTGTATAAAATAAGGCAGTGAATCCTCCATTTGGTGTTTTCGATTCTGAAGAAACTGCACAGTAAGCTTCAGTAAAAATATAAGAAATCAGACTATGGTAACATTCTGTCAGTTTTATTAATTGTGGTGCCCTTGTACATTTATTCTCCACAAACATCCAAGTATATATGTGGAATATACATCATAATCTGATCCAACGTAAGTATAATAGTGCATTACCGCTATGCCTTTAATAACTCACAGTGTGTATCTTTGAAGTGGTAGGGCAATATTCACTGCTATTACATTGCTCCAGAACAGAAATAAACTTATGGCTCTGCCTCCTTTGCATGAGCTGGTTATGCACTTCCCTCTCATTCCACATACCCCCCTCCACTCATTCACCAGCCCAGATATTTTCCGATTTTTTCCCTATTCCCTCTACCCTCCTCCTGCTCTTCTCCCTGCCCTCGCTCTCCATACACCCCCTCTCCCTTCCCTCAGGGCTTCCACACTCCTAGACCACGGCTGGTGAATTACAACATCCACCATCTGTTGCCTGATTCACCACGATACATCTTCAAGGTGACCTGCTACAGGGCCGCTTTCCGTATTTGAGAATACGATCCCTAATGCGCTTACTCCCACCGAACTAGCTGAGCTGGCAGGCGCCAACAAACACGGTTTAGGCTTTGAAAGCAGGACTGGATGAGTGCTATGCACTACTTTTATTTTTCCTAGAAAGATCAAAAGAGTTTAAAAAAAAGTGTTTTCCATGCTGCCATAAGGAATTACTTGAAGGCAGTGATTTGAGGCTTAAATCCCTTCGGGAAATCCGATTTATTCTCGGCCCGCAACGATTAGTCCTGCTTATTTTCCTTCTCACACAGTAAGGGTCTCAACGTGACAAAGCTCGTTAGGGCGATGCAAACTTTAATTAAAGGCATTCACGGCTTTGGGGCCGGCTCGCGCGATCCCCGGCTCCCTGCCGCCTCAGAGCGAGGGGCTGCGGGGGCCGCTCCCCCCCGCCCTAAGCAGCGCCCCCACTAACGACCCCCACAGCTCCCGGCTAACGGCCGCTAACGGCCGCGCGCGCGGGCACGCCCACGCCGCTGCGCGCATGCGCCGCCTCCCCCGGCCCGCCGCGCTGCTTTAAGGCGCGGCCCCGCCCCTCGGCGCTCCCCGGAAGCGGTAGCGCTCGGCGGGTGATCCAGGAAGCGGATGAGCGCGCGCGCCTTCCCCTGCGGAGCGGCGCTGCGGGCGGCGGCGGCGGCGGCGCGGGGGGGGTCCCGAGGCGGCGCGCCCGGCCTGGCCCCACGGCGGCGGCGGCGGCGAGAGCGGGAACAGCGCCGCGCTTCCCATGGCGCCGAGCGGGCGGGGGCGCCGGGGCTGAGGACCCCGCCCGCCCATGGACGCCGCGGCGGCGGCAGCCGCCGGGCAGCAGGGCGGGGAGAAGCCGCCGGTGATCTACACCATGGAGAACAAGCCCATCGTCACCTGTGAGTGCCGGCGCCTCCCCCCGCGGCGGCCGGTAACGGCTCGCGCCGGGGCAGCAGCGACCGGGGGGCGGCCCCTCCCCTCCAGGCGGCGACGTTAACGGCTCGCGCTTGGCCGCAGCGGCCGGGGGGCGGGTTGCCGGGGGGAGGCGGCGGTTTCTCGGGGCCCCGCAGGGAGCGGCTGCGCTGAGGGGGAGGCCAGGCGGGCTCGGAGCGGGCAGCGCTACTCTGTGGCTGCCGCTTTGGCTGCAGAAAATGGCACTTCGGGGGTGCCCTGCTGCCGTTGCGCCCTCCCCTCGTCCTTTTCTGTTTAACTAGTCTTTATGTCTCTAGGCAAAATTTGGGTCTGTTTTCCTATGTTTCAGGGCTGCGGTAACAGGGATTTCGCTGTTTTGCTTACAGGTGTTTAGAGATTGACATGCTGCAATAAAATGTAACCTCTCCAGACTTCTTGCCAGGGAGTTCTGTGCAAGTTTGCCCTGGTTAGGAAGGGTAGCATCAGGCTTTCTGAGGAGGAGGGATTCTCGATGACATTTTACCCAGTGGCATTATAAGTTAATCCTTAATTACCAGGATTTATTTATTTATTTATTTATTTTTACTCTGAGACAGTTTAGTTAACAAACAAAATTGTGTGGTTCCAATAATGAATTAGTTCTCACGGGTGTCAGTGACAGGCTGCTGGAGCACGTGGATGTGGGTCCTGTTGGGAAGTGTGAGTTCTCTTGCAGGATAGAGATTTGTGTGCAAAGGTTCCTTAAAGCAAACATAGGAACTGAATAGTACGGCTGGGAGTTCGTTCATAGGTGGCCCCAATCCCAGCAAGCATTTTCATCCTTCAGATTTTCAGAGGTAATTCCATTCAGATTGCAGGGAAAGAAAGCAGAAAAAAAAAGCTAAACAAACATGTTTTGGTCAGGTTTGTCATCTGCTCTTCCGAGTAGAGTTGATAGCTTCTGAACAGACTGATTCAGCAAGCCCCAGTATTCTAGGATGTGTGGTGCAGATGTGTGCTTCTAATAAAATTCTGAAATATGTTCAATGTGTTTGAAGATCTGCTTGTTTTATCAAAACATTGAATACTTTGTCCCGCTTCAAGACTCTTTTGAAATCCATTTCATTCAGGTTAAAGTTTCTACATATATGAAAATATATGAAGAATATGGTTGCTTCCCTTGTAGGTGCTATGCTAGTGCTCTAGGGTGAAATTGATTTTAGATTTGCTGTTTTTATCTTGTATTTAGAACTAGAGTATGTCTGAGTTGAGTAGAGAATGAGTGTGTTTGGGTTGTGGTGTGGTGTCAGTCTTTGCTATTTCTTTATAATCTGAATCTCTAAAATCAACTTTCAGTCTGTCAGAGTGCATGTAACTTTCCCTCAGACTTTATGTATTTATTTACTTATTTTTTGGAACTAATAAAGGAATTTCTGACCTCTTATTGCCAGGAGATATTCAGAGTTCCAAGTGTTCAATTTCCTCAGGCTTTACTCAAGCAAAATTACCTGCTGCTTAAAAATAACTCTTTGAGTTTCATGTAGTGAGTGTGTTTTGTGGTTACAAAAGGTGAACTCTTGAACCTCACAAGAAATGAATGTTAAGTATTGCTTGTATGCCTCGCTACTGGACTGAAGTAATCATTTCTGGGACTGTGAAAGTATGAACAAGCATGACAGCATCCCTTGTTGATTGGCCTTGGACTGAGACATTTGAATTCACAGTATAAAGCTTGCTAAGCAGAAGAAATGTCTTCTCTATTGAATATAGCAATGGTGACTTGCTACTCCTCCTTTTCCCCAATGAAAAACTCTACTTTTAGAGTAGCAGCAATGCATTTTGCTTTATTTCATTTCTCCTTCATCCACAGAATAGTACTTAAAGGCCATGGAAGTTCAAATAAATGCATTCCAGAAAATTATGGCTTTTATTTGAGGGAAAGCTTTTCTGACAGTTATACAGCAAGTGATTTATGAACAGTTGAAGTTTGATCTTGGAGGAGGAGAATTGTTGTTTCGATATTGGTTTCTTGGAGAGTGCATTCAAAGCCAGTTGCTCAACAAATAGAGCTTGACTATGCTTGGTTGTCCTGGTGTCAAACAGTCTGGGGTGGCTGTCCCACCTAGCAGGTGTACATGAGTGGGAAACAAGAGTTGCAAAAGAGACCACTTTTTTGACTATGTGCAAGAAAAGTGAAGGTCAAGTGAGGCTGTACCTCAAACTAGTAAGTATTTCCTTTTACGACCAGTTTTAGATGTGCTTCTGGCAAGTTTTGGCTGTTAGTAATTAAAAACTGTTGAGAGAGATTTTTTTGTTGAATGAAGCTTATTTTCAACATGCTGAGTTAATATCTGAGTGATGTTCTCTAAAAAAATGCTTTTGCATCATGTAATTTGTGGAATGGAAATAAATTTAAGAATGCTCTGAAAACACTGCTTCTGTTTACACTGTTTACAAAGCTAGTAAAGAAAGTTATTCTTTCAGAGCTTTCAGAGTTATTCTATGAGTGAGTTTGCATTGTAAAAGTAATTTGGCATGTTGGTAAGATCCTGAATTGAGCTTTATTTGTTCCTTAATGTGGAAGATAATGTTAGGAAGTTTGTGCTATTCTATACATACCTGAGTATATTTTCAAGTGATATTCCTTTTTAAACTTTCACAGAAGTACTTTTGTGCATGGGAGATCTGTTTGCATTAGAATAGTTATCCCTTTCTGGATAGGTAAGTCAGTCTGAGCTTTCTTGGATTTCTAATCTAGTCCTTGGGAGTACAAAGAGGGTGAGACTTTCAAGGTACTAACGCATTTTGTTGCTTTTGTTCAGAATTGGGGAGTTGGGATGATATTTCTAAAATTCACTTCCATTTCAGTGTGGAATTTTATATAAGGCTACTGTATCCGGACACTTGCTATTTTACAGTTGTAAAATTTTCTGCTTAACACAACTGCAGATTTTTGCTTAACACAACTGCAGATTTCTGGTAGAAAAAAGACAGTAACTGCAGGAGTAAGCCTGACAGACAATTTAAGAAGGAATTAAAATCTGTTTCCTGAAGTTGTAATTTCAAGGGGAGTGTAGGTAAGATTACGTAGATATCTATTCTTAACATTTGAAATGAAAAATGAAGAACAGAGATCTTTTCAAACTTGTGGGCTTAGTAATGTACTTGCAGTTTACCTCTTTTTTGTTTTGCTTAGCTTTTGTATCTTTTAAAAATATGTTTAGGAGCAAATATAAAAATACTAACTTAAGTATAAAAATTCTTGCAAGGTGGGATGATTGCTCAGGAACTCTAGAAAGTGAGGAAAATGAGAAACCTGAAAATAAGCTTTACAAATGAGAACTCCAAAGTGTATTCCCAGTTTTTTTTTTTTCCTTTGAAAAGGCGATCTTTATTATTCTGCTCTCTCCACATATAATATGCTTCTATAGACTCTAAAGACCTGGACTAATAATCTGTAGACTCAGACTTTCTATACTGAAATACAGTAAAAAATATTTTCCCTGGTATTTAGGAATGGCAGGTTGCCTGTATATTTGTAAGAGACAACACTGGTGCAGTAACTGCATCAATGCAATCTTTAAGTTTTCCCCCATATGTCCTGGCTTGTGACTGTAGAAGTAAAAATGGTAGCCTCTGTATGGCTTGTATATTTGATTCCAGTTGTGATATAGTTTTTGTTTATGTATTCTTCTCGTGTAGTTACTGTCAAGAAATAATTTTGGCCTAGGGCTTTGTATCCAGGTGTGTTAGCCTTATGCTTATGGTGTCCGCTTTATTGGCAAAAAAGATATATTTATTAAAGCATCTACAGTAATGGATTTCAGCTAGGTAAACTGCCTAACTATAAAAAACATGTAGAGAAATTTTCTTTGGGCATATTATATTTGTGGTTATGAAAAAGTAATGTTTTCACAGAAAGATGCAGTTTCTCCCACTTCTCCCTTTTCTCAGAGTGGCAGTACCCATGTATTATTAAATCATTCTCATTAGTTAGGTTTGAGTGCCATGATGACTCCTTTCCAAATTAGTTTGAATTTTTATATTGTCTGTCTTTACTACACTGTAAATCCAGTGGAGAGCCTTACCACTCAGCTGCGGTTGTTTACTCTGGGAAGTTACCTTTCAAGCAATCATTTGGAGTTGGTAATAGTTTATCTTCATGGCTGCTGGAACTTGTATATTTACTAAGCGATTTCAGTCAGTGTGAGATTTGAAGAGGCAAGTTGAGCAATTGCATCAGAGCATCAGATATAAGGAACTTGGGTAGTTTCTCTGAAATATTGAGCTGAAATAATCTTTTTTAAAAATGCAGATGACTTTTCTCGAAAGTCTGAATGGTGTTGCATCTTTCTCATGAAGCAAATTGGAAGCTTAATGTTTCAAAAGCTTTCTGAAATTGTATGAGAGACTTTTTTTTTTTTTTTTGGCAAATACATATTAGCAAAAGGTTTAGATGAAATAGTGTGTCCTTAGCTGGTTGGCTTGCATTTAAGTTATTAGCTTTATCTGTACAAAGAGCAGGTTGACTCAGATAATCCTGTAAAGTGATTTAACAGGTTCTTCAGAGCTTTCCTATCAAACTCTTCTTCTGTGATTATTTTCATGTAGTTCTTAACATTTCCATGTCAATTTGTAGCGTCTAATTGTCATGTGTGCCTGTATATGTTTTTTCTCACTGTTAGTTGTCTGTCCAAGTAGAAATTTGTGTGTTCCTTAGTATGTGGAAAGAAGGAAAAAAGAATCACTTTCATCCAGTTCTTCTTGAGAAGATGTTGTAATACATCCATAGCAAAGCCATCAGAAAAATCGATGGAAACTTTGCCAGTGTCTGTAAGATAAGAATAAGCAGAAGAGGTTACTCTGATCAAAGGGGAGGTGGGAAGAGTTATGTCTTGTCTTTTTTCTCAGGGAAAATGTTTAATGTTCGCCTTTAAGCCTCCTGTTCTAGTACTCGAAGAACTTGATTCAAAGTTCTTCTGTTACTAGTACAGAGAGATAATAAAAGTGGTATCAGGCAAGAAGTGACACATAGCCCAAATGGTTTGAATGGTTTCCAGCTAGTAAAACTTTAAATAAATAAAATAGAACACCCCTCCTCAGCCCCGGTATCATATATATATATATTTTTCCCCTGTTCTCAAATAGGACTCACATGTGCAATTGCACCGTCTGGTTGATTCAATATTACTTTATAGTATATACCTTAAAACATATGTCAAGAAAAATTTTGTTCTTGTTAGTGTTTACCCCTAATTATTAGATTTACTGATATGACAATAAATAAGGTTTTAAAGCTTGCTAAAGATTTTTCTTCTATGGGCTTCTAGTGAATCAAGTAAGACTTTATATAGTGATCCAGTTGTTTTCTGTTCTGATCTTTAGACCTTTTCTGAAAGTGAACCAGGAAGAGGGAAGAAACCTAAAAACAATCCCTCCCAAAACCTTGGGCGAAGCTGCAGATAGTAGGCAAGTAAACTTGAAAAAGCATTAATGGCAGAACTTTTTACTAATGGAGAATAAATGGCCTCAGAAAAGGTAGCCTTGAGTGCTATTTGGGAATAAAATCCAAGTCAGCCTACTCTGTCGGCTTGGACTGAACTTGTTTAGAGGTGTATTTTGGAGCTTTTTAGCACAGGCCACAGGGTTTGTTGTTATCAAGGTAAAATATTTGTCTGCCTTAGTCATCTGAGACCAGGAGCCTGTTCTTAACAGTGCCTGCATAGTTAGTGGGTTGGCGCAGTTTCCTCCAGAGGAAGATACTATTGTTGGATATTCAGATACTGTAGTGGCAAAGCCTATGTGCATCTAAAATTTATAGAGGGTTAGAAAAATAATGTCGTTTTTAGGATTTTGGTGTTTTCTAGGCACGTATGAAACTAAAAAGTGTCAATATTTTACTGGGCTTTTTATCAGACAGCTATTACAAAGTGAATGCTTGTTCCTTTTGAGGATTGTTGCGAGGCTGTCATTGTGATTCTCACATCAGGCTTGGTAAAACTCTAAAGTTGCAGTGTGCTTCATTTGTGTTTGCTTTCTGGGCACAGGCCTGTTTGTCTTGCTTTATCTTTGTCAAGTACTTCAATGTGGTGAAGGGCATACCTTCTCAACCTTAATGTGGTGGAAAGAAAGGAACCCTGCATGCTCCCTCCTTTCTGCCCATTCTCCAGAAGGGTTTCTGTTGAAGTTATAGCATTTGAATATTACTGCGGAATTACTGCAAGTGATGCAGCTCCAAGCATGGGGTAGTTTTGTGCTTTCTTGTTTTGTGTGTGTGTTGCTATTCATCTGGGAGGTGGATGGACTGAGATACCCATGCTACAAAAGCTGAGAAGGTTATCTGCATTCTAGAGACTATGCATTGTCAGGTGCTTAGGCATCCTGACACACTATTCTTTTAAAAAGAAACAAAACAAATACCTTTGAAGCAATCCTTAGTTTCTGCAGGCTTTTGGATTTGCTGCAGCTTAAATTCCAGAATTAGGTGTGTTTTCAGAACATTTCCTCCAAAATTTGGTTACATGCAAGGAAAACTACATTTTCACATTAATAACTAGTCCCGTTGATATTTGTTCTGCGTCAATACTTTGCTAATGGTGACTTAATTTTTAGTGTTTTTCGAGATGGGTTGGCTCGAATTTGCTGATTACAGCAGATACAGGGTCCAGTTGATCAGAGCTCAAAATGTTATGATCTGTTAGGTTCTCGTAATTTATAGAAGCATTTGCTCTGTGTTTAAAGATACCTGATGTATTTTGCTTTCTATGTCTGTTTTCCCTTTCCTTCTAGTTCTTGAGTCTTGCCTTGATTTTTTTTTTTGTGCATTTTATATGCTATCATGGCCAATGCAGGAGGGGGGAAAAAAAGAACTACTAGCTAGTTTTGAAACTTTTAATTTTTCTTAAGATCCCAATGTGGCGGGATTGTCTGTAATAGCAGGATACTTGAGCATCATGGTTTAGAGGTTCCTCTATGTTCTGGATCAATCCTTTTCACTCAAAATGTGAAGTTCTGAGGCCTGCACCTGCAGGATTTTTAGGGGCAATGTGGAAAGACTCTTATGCTCCAGAGGTAAAATACACAAGTGTTCCTCTAGTTCAGGTCCCAAGCTTCCTAGATTATTATGTGATGTGGTCAGCCTGCTGTTGCTAAACCACTGAGCTATGTTTCACTCTGTGGGCAGTAGTGAGTTGCAAATCAACACACTATTCTCTGTGGTCCAGCTCACTGAGCTATTGTAGCCTGCTGTGAGGTAACATTATGATTAAAATGCTTTAGACACTTATGTGTAGTCTTAAATTTAAGGTTTGGTATAGTATGCTTAATTTGGAATAGGCTGCAGGTGGAGGGTCAAGAATAAAATGTTTGATCTGTACCTTTCTGGAGACTTCAGGCTAAAGTACTAATAGAGTTCTTTTTCTATTTTGGGAAACTATCGCTGAAAAATAGTCTTTGTGTTCAGAGGTTAAAATCTGGCTGCGTATTTCAGCTTTTAAATGGACTTTTTTAAAAAAACATATATATATATATATGCAGACAAAATTGCGCTAATGGCTGGTAATCAGAGTAGTGCGTGTAAGAAGATTGGGAAAAGGTGAGTGACCTAGAAAGGGGGTTTACAAAACAAGTAAAATTTCCTTAACTAATGCACAAGTAGTTCTGCCTCTGTGCCAAGATATGTGATTGTGTGATGGGAGGGAGAAGGAGGAATGTCAGGTGCTTCTGCAGCCCTTGTGCCCTGTTTCACAGGAAAAGATAGCTCCCTGTTCAGGTTGAGCTATGAAATAGAGGATGACTACAAAAGACAGTAGAAGGAGAAATACCAGGGAATAGCAGAGTTGTTTGTATTCCTGTTTAAAATCTTAAGCTCAGGAAATCCTTGGAAGGAGAAGGGGGAGTGGAGAGAGTGCAGCCTCTGTAGGAGAAAATAAAGGTTTTCTTACTAATTTGTGGTCTCAGGCAGAGGGTAATAGAGTCAGCCGAAGATGAAAAAGGCAGTGAAGAGGAGCTATGTGGAAGAGAGTGATAGCTGTCGTAGCTTCAGGGCAGCATACAGATGAGAGATTCAGTAAGTGATATTGTGAAACTAGGATGGGTCAGATTATTACCCCATCTTTAGAAAGGGTACATGATGTAACAGATTTTAACGCTATGCTCAAGTGCAGTGTTTCTGACCTTATTCCTGTCTCACTTAGATGCGTCTGTCAGTAGTCAAATGTTACCTCTTTCCTTGTTAAGGTTCATGAACAGCCATTTGGGCTTTATACACTGGTTTGTGTGTTGCAAAGTCAGCCTGCTTCCAGTTAGAACCTTGTTTCTGCATCTGCCATCTCTTTGCTCAAAGATGTAAGTGCCATCAGATTTTGGAAGATTATTTTAAACTATCTCCCTCTCATGTTCTCTTTGTCCCCTAAAGAAAGAACAGAATTTAAGGGTTGATATTGGTAGGTTGCAGATAATGCACATTTTGTCTTTTTTGGTAGGCTGGTTACTCAAGTGGCATTCAGATTGGATGCAGTTGCTCACAAGCTGCGTGTAGTTTCAGTACTCAAGCGTGGCCCAAAGCTCAAGTGGTTACAGAGCAGCCAGAGCTGTTGCGCAGTGTTAATGGGCCTGACCTTTCTGGAAGCAGTGAGCATAGGCCTTTAGTAGGCAGGGAGCCACTTCGGATTCACAGCAGCCCCAAGTAGCAGAGAAAGGAGGGAGAGGAGTAGCTGAATCTAGTAAGGTGCAAAATTCTGCTGATTTTCTCACGGTAGGCACAACTGCAAAATGTAGTGAATTGCTGTCTAACTATCCTTCCGTCTTTTGAAGGCTAAAACCTTGAGGTCTTCTAAATGTACTGTGTTTGGCTACTAACTCTGGCTGAAGATTTTTTGTTTGTTTTAGCATTGCGTGAGCTATATGAGTGATATTCCATCTTTCAGAGTGCGCTGTTCTCATTGGTGTATGGATTATGTAGTAATGTGGAAAATCATATAGAAATTATAAAGCGGTATGTTTATTATGGACCTTGTTAAAATGTGTGAGCTGTCACACACTCATACAAAAAAAAAAAGTGGGAGACTTCAGTTTCCATGCAGTATACAATATAACACCTTGTTTATTGAAATAAACTGTGGTATAATTTATTAATATTTTATGTATTCTGTATACAATAAGTAGATGAATGTGTTTAACTTCTAGGTGCTGGAGATCAGAATTTATTTACTTCCCTATATCCTACACTTTCTCAGCAGCTTCCAAGAGAACCCATGGAATGGAGGAGGTAAATTTTAATTTCCTTTTATAATACTTAGTGTATGTTACTAGACTTAGAGAACCACCAATACATACTTTTCTAAAAAGTTCTTGCCATAAATAGAGTTGAAAATGACAGCTCAGTTGAGTAAAGAAGTTAGTAATGGTAATCAAATGTGGTGCACTCAAGGACAAAATCCACATTTCAGCTATGCTACTATTAAAAAAAAAAGTTGTGGTTTTGTTTGCTCATTTTGGTATATGGCCTGATATTGCTTCAGGCAGTCGTGTTCTGAAAGTAACTGGCTTTTTTGTTGTTGTGTTTTGTGTTGTTTTTTAACGGCGATACAGGCAGAATTTAAATGTAATTTTCTGCATGAAGTTGTGTGGCGTTTTCTGGTGGAAAAACTATTTGGGGGATTATTTTAATTTTGGATTTTTTTCTGCTTCTGGATGGCATAGACATGAAAAGTATTCCTTTAAGGAAAGCTGTAAGCTTCTAGGCCCTGTTTTGCTAAGAGATGACTGTATTTCAAGTGGTGTCATTTTAGTTAACTCTATACAGATCAGGTGTCAGTAAGCATAATTACAGAGTTTCCAGGGCCAGAGTACTTCACCTTGTTCTTCACCGAAATTCATTTTCATTCTACAAAAATATATAAATATCTCGGTAACTTTCCTTTTAAATTCTTCAGG
Organism: Tinamus guttatus; assembly: GCF_059628265.1. Lineage (NCBI taxonomy): Eukaryota > Metazoa > Chordata > Aves > Tinamiformes > Tinamidae > Tinamus > Tinamus guttatus. The sequence goes on from NW_028288918.1 coordinate 2,170,097, forward strand.
TCTTATGGGCGCCCTCCAAAGATGATTCATCTAGAATCTAACTTCGTTCAATTTAAAGAGGAGCTACTACCCAAAGAGGGAAATAAGGCTCTTTTGACCTTTCCCTTTCTTCATATTTATTGGACAGAATGTTGTGTAAGTATTAGAAAAACATCCTGAAAATGAAGTATTTGACTTTGAAAGTGAAATGGTTTTGACTTTCTGCTTGTCCTCTGTGGTATTTCCCATTTGCTGTTCATGCTTATTTGAACAACCAGGTCCATGTTGCGTAAGCATTGCATGCTTAGTATATTGGAAAGTTTGTCAGCTTGAGTACTTCTTTCCGTGAGCAATATTTACTTGCAGTGGTGCTTGGCACAGGAAGGACATACTTTGAATAACCCATCTTCAGTGCTTTGGCACAAATAAAGTCCCAAGATCTCACAGTATTACTGCAGTAGCATAGCACACATGTTTCGTGGTATGACAATGTGACCAGATTATTTCAGTTATGTCTACAGACAAGGTTATGTATACACACCCATTTAGGTTTATGTATTATAATTTGTTCTCTATTTGTCTGGTATTCATACAGGGCAGCAATCTAAACTGAATAAAATGTAGAATATCTTAATCCTGTTTATCTGCACTTCTTGGTGGTTGTCTTCTGTTATAAGTCAGTTACACAATTAAAGAACAGTGGTCACTCAGAGATGCCACCTGTGAAAGCTATTGAGAACAGCCTGGAGAGTTTAGTTTTTGAAATACTTAAAAGAAAAAAAAAAAGAAAAAAAAAAGCCAAAATAGTGCCAAGAAATAAAGATGGACTTTTGCTGGTTTTTATTGTAATAACTTAAAGATTTCAGCAGTGTTAGAAGGCTTCAATGTCACAGTTGTGTTACAGTGTGGGAACAGAATAGTTAAGCTTTTTAACTTCAAAGTGCACTATGTTGTAAAGACTAAGAACATACAAAGAAAAAAATTTAAGAGTTTAAAAATCTTAATTTCAATAACCTAAAGACTTATAGTATACCAAATTCTAGAATATATGTGCTATTAAGCAAAAATAAAAGACACTGAAAGGCTATAACCTTGCCAAACTCTCACACATTGGATTCCTCATTTTCACAAATTCTCTTGTACATTTTTCTTCTGTTGGAACAAAATTTACCTTTTGAAATTGTTCAGAGGATCCGTTTGTCTGCTGATTCACTGTTTGTTATGCCAGGACACGGAAGCCTACAAAGCTACAGTCAAGGATGACATCACCAAGTGGCAGAACATTCTCAAAGCTCACAGCTCCGTGGACTGGCTGATTGTAGTAGTAGAGAGTGATGCCAAGAAAAAGAACAAAACAAATATCCTTCCCCGAACCTCTATAGTGGATAAAATAAGAAATGACTTCTGTAACAAACAAAGTGACAGGTAAGCATTCTTTTACTTGCTGATCAAAAATTCATTTGCCCATATAACAGGGTCCTAGGTCACTTAAGGACCTTTCATTCCGGCATTCAGAGGGATGGTACCATTAAGCCTGTGCTTTGGAGGAGAGGGCACAAGCAATAACAGGCTTTTTTTATTTTCAATTGCTCTTGAAGTAGCAATTGCTTTGACTGTGTTTCAAAAACCTTTCAAGTACCCTGAAACCTCTTCCAAGTTAGAGACAGAGTTAAGGGAAAAAGCTTAGTAACAGTCTTTTTTTAGAACTGGTGTGTGTGTGTGTTTAGGTGCTTGTAAAAAATATGAGCGATATTAGGGGTAGTTGGAATGAGGTAGGAGGGGACTTTTTTGTCACTGTACTTACTACATCCTATTTAATGAGCTTTACACTACGAAGTAATTGTTTCAAATCCAGTTTCTTCAGCTCTTTTTATTCTGAGGAAAATGATACTGAAGGATGTGATGATGCTGTGCAACGTGCTCTAGGTGATGCTGCTTGCTTGTGCAAGGAGGTTGGGCTTAGATGCTCTCCAAAGGTCCCTTCTGACCTTAATCATTCTGTGGTTCTGCATGAAATAATTCCTGCTTTTATTAAAAAACAACAGTGTACACAAATCTTCATCTGAAACCAGCTTTAAAACACATTTTTTCCTTCTTCCAAAGCATTCCACAGAATGTATTCTATCTCAAAAATTATATTTAAAACGCAAGATTTCTCCACAATAATGAATGATGGGATAAGCATTTGAATTTAAAAGGGTAGATGAAAGCTTACCTTTCTGTAAGCTGACAGTGACTGGCAAGTCATCATGTTAGAACATGTTTTGGACTAGATCATCTCTAGAGGTCCCTTCCAACCTTTAGCATTCAGTAACATGCTGTACATTGGCAGCACTTTCTTTCTTTTAGCAAGTAGTTCGAACAACACTTGTTTGGTTTGCTTTGGTTTCTAACTGGTTGTCTCCATTTAAACACTTGGCAATAGGATAAGATTATTTTTCTAGCTATGAATGGAACTCTTCCTGGATGAGGGATTTTTCTGTTTTTAGAGACACTCGTTCATTCTCCCTTTTTGTGTCTGGGGGAGTAGGGAGGAAGGGTGTAGAAAAATGGAAGGAAAATATTCTGAGACTTTTGTTTCTGAATTGATGTGGTTTGTTAAATCATTATTTCAGAGAAGCACTGGGAGTCCTAGTGTATAGGATGTGTAAAATAAGTTGGCATTTTGCAAGAATATACTATGGAGAATGCTTTTAAATGACCTGACTGTTTGACCATATGTGGTCTGATGGATCCTGTTTTCCATTTATCATAATCCCTGCGAGGAGTAACTGTAGTTACTGTTCTGCTAATTGCATTTCTAAGCAGATTTTTTTTCCTTGCATAGCTACACCTTTACCTGTGTTTAAGTAGTAGAAATAATGTAGCTATTATTTGCTTTTAAAAAGTGAACATTTGTAATATCCATTTGGTGGGAAATGCTTAAAGCTTATTTCTATCTAAGTATGTTAAGGCTGTGATACTGTTTAAGGAGAAAAGTCACTTTGGGGTGTGTGTGAGGGGCATGGGGGATTATCTGCTAGTGCTGATTGAAAATCCAATTTTCGTTCACTCTGAATACTATCAGACATGCACAATATTTAGATGGGTATATATGAATTGTAAATACACCCCCAGTAATTTTAATCAATCTCTTTACAGGTGTGTGGTACTTTCTGACCCTTTGAAAGATTCTTCCCGTTCTCAGGAATCTTGGAATGCCTTCCTGACCAAACTCAGGACATTGCTTCTCATGTCTTTTACCAAAAACTTGGGCAAGTTTGAAGATGACATGAGAACTTTGAGAGAGAAAAGGACTGAGCCAGGTTGGAGCTTTTGCGAGTATTTCATGGTCCAGGTACAAATCTCTTTGAAGAACAAAGCACTTGAGTTCTAGTTTGAATTCTTTTGTTGTCTGTTTTTGTGTGTGTTTTTTTAATATGCTTTTTATCCTTTGAAAGGAGGGCGGGGAGGAGGACATAGTATGAAAGCAGCCTTTCTCAGATCTTCCTTGTAGCAGCTTTGTGTTGCATTGTAATTCAGTACATAATCTTTTCAGATTTGTCGAAGTGTTATGAACCTAGACTGAAGCAAACAGGGTGTCTGTAAAGCCTTTTAGTTTTTGCTCTTGAATGTTGGATAAAAGTTCTGCTAGTGTGATTGTGCAAGGTGCTCAAACTTGTAACTCCTGTGTAATGTGAGTATTACAGTGCTTTCTTGGCCTAGATTAATATCAGTAGGTGATCCTGTGTAGAGCATGTCCTCAAATTTCAGATTTCTAATGTGTTGTTTTAGCTAGTATAGGGAAAAGCTAGATAGTTTTGAGCAACAGAACTGAATCTTTATTCACTTGGATTTGTCTTGGGCCTGTACAGTTTCTCTCCTCAATAGTTCCATTTCATCTTGTCTCTGACTTCATGCACTGCCTCTTGCATGTCCATATCCCTCAAACTTTTTCCACTGGCAACTTTGACTGCCTTCTTTGTGCTTAACTGGACTTTTGTTGATGTTGTAACTGCTAACTTCACTGTGTAAGCAGAAAGAACAGGTTATTGCTATTGTGGAAGATGAGACTTCAGCATTTGTTTTAAATTCAAGCATTTAATAGATTTATCAACAATAACTTGTAGTGATTCAGGATCTGCATACACAGCAGAAATTATTGGATTTGGAAATTATTGGGCTGTAGCTTCCTTTGTGAACTTTTCTGTGTTAGGAAGAAATGATGCATGAGTTACAATAGTAAATTACACTATGTGTGGGCAGTGAGAGAGAGTGCTGATGGAAAAAGTCCTTCCTGGATCTTTATGTGGATGGAGACAAATTTTAATACAAAATGTGACTAATTTAACGTGCTGTTTGTATTGCTTATTTGTCCAAAGGAAGAACTGGCCTTTGTCTTTGAGATGCTGCAGCAATTTGAGGATGCATTAGTGCAGTATGATGAACTGGATGCCTTGTTCTCTCAGTATGTTGTCAACTTTGGGGCTGGTGGTAAGTGTCCTAAACTGGTAAACAGATGTTTACTGTAATCGTTTCTACACTGTGCTACTAAAACAGCCCAGTTGTTTGGGTACCATGTATGACTTACAGATGAAACATTCTGGGAACTTCTGCTACCTCAGGCTCCGGTGTACATCAGTTATTCACCTGAAGTTTTGGTTTTTTGTTTGTTTGTTTCTTAGGCTTAAAAGTAATTTTTACTGAAAACTTGCACTTTTTTCTTATTTGGCAATTGTTATAAATGGAGCCCTTGACCTGTAATTATCTAAGCATAGATTTAGTGAGTTCTTACAGCTCAGTGCTAAGTTATTAAATGAAAGTCTTCCTGAATAGAAGTATCTGTGTTTTCTTTAATTTACATGAGAAGTTTCATTCATTTTCATAGCGATTGCCAAATATGTTCTTATCTGCACTGCAGAAGATTTTATCTAACTTCTGGAAAAAATTCTGTGCAAGAAGTATCAGATAATTAGAAACTGTATTTTACTGAACTAAAGCATATGTTACATAACAGCTTGAGCAAGGTACTTGTTATGAGTATGCTAAAACTCCAGTGCTGGAATAACTGCAGTGAAATATATTTGTCCTGACTGAGCCTGAGGCCATGCCTGAAAGTGAGGGCTTATCTGTCAATGAATGCTGAGTAAGAAATGCTGAAGTAAACATTGCTTGCTTTGAGCTTCATGTAGGTTTAATTTCTGGGAAATACTTTATAAAGCAGTGCCCACTAATAACAAATGTGCAGTTAGACAGTGTACTTTAGGTTCTAGTGTTCTGCAATTCAGGTTTGCTTTTAGTTATGGCAGCATTGGGTGATGTTTATTTGGGGGAGGGGGTGGTTTGCTGTGTTTGTGGTGTTTTGTCAAGTCACTAAGCTTATTACTCACTTTATATAAATAAGTGACTTTAAGAAAGAGCAATCCAGCTTTCTCCCTCTGAGGGGAGAGGAAAGAGGCTTCGATTTAAAGCAGTAATTGATTCTTGGATGTTAACTTTGTTTACTTAGATGGTGCAAATTGGCTGACTTTTTTTTGCCAGCCAGTGAGGAGCTGGAATGGATTAATTCTCCGCAAACCAATAGATATGGAGAAGAGAGAGCTAATTCAGAACCAAGAAGCTACTCTACTGGACTTGCGTAGTTACCTCTTTTCTCGCCAGTGCACGTTGCTGATCTTTCTGCAGAAACCCTGGGAGGTTTCCCAGCGAGCGCTGGCGCTCCTTCACAACTGTGTGCAAGAACTCAAGCTGTTAGAAGTGAGTCACTGCAATATATTCTATTATTTATATGGTTTTATTGTATTATACATTAACATTCTGCGTTTAAAAACAGAAAACCTACTTCAGATATGTTGCCTTTTTAAGTGGCATCTCCATGTATTCTAAAATAGACTTGAAATTCCCCTAATAATAGTTCATATAAATATATTTATGTACATGTGTGTTTATGAGTTTCAAGACTTTCATAGTCTTCCCCGATCTTTTTCGTGTTGTCTATGAACAAAATTTTCACATCATTATTCTGATTGTGTTCCAGACTTTCAGGTACACTGATCTTTATCATGTTTCTTGGAATATTCTTGTGTTACTCTCCTCCCTTTTCCCATTATGGCCCATCTGATAACCCCATCTTGGTCTTTATTTCATTCTTTTTATCTGCTTCATAGCATATTTTTGATTTTTGTTTTAGGTCAGACGTATCCTTATGAAAGCCTTATAGCTGTAGATTTCTTTTTCCAACTTTGCTTTCTGTAGGATTATTTTTGGAAACTTTCTTGGTACTAGTTTGTATCTATTAGTTCACTCTTCCTTCACTTTCCTCCTGGTGAGTGTATTAAATCTAATTAGTATGATTTCTGTTTTGTTGCTTAGTCTTTCTTTATATACTAATTTATGTATATTTAGTGAGTGAATAGTTAGCCTATTTTTGCATAGTCTTAGAATAAACTGGTCTAAGTGGCTCTGTTATGTTGTATCAAGAAAAGTATTTTGCTGAAATACTTTCTGATGTGACTAATATTTTTTTCCCACTTAATGTTACCTGTTCATCTTCAGGTCTCTGTTCCTCCTGGAGCACTGGATTGCTGGGTATTTTTGAGTTGTCTGGAAGTCTTGCAAAGAATAGAAGGCTGCTGTGACAGGGCTCAAATAGATGCAAATGTTTCCCACACAGTCGGTTTATGGAGCTATGCTACTGAGAAGGTGAGCAAATGATACATTGCAATTGTACCATTGTAATTTTGAAATACCGCTTCTTTCTGTGGAACAGATTTTATATTTTTAAAGAAATTCTAACACAGTTTTAGTATTTTACCTTCACTCTATTCCAGGTGAGACATCCAGATTTATGTTCTGTTTGTGTACAAGCAGACAAGGCCTGGCAATTACTGGAGTGCGCTCAGCTTTTTAGAGGAGTGATGGATAGAAAGAAATACATAGTTCGCTTATTATGGCAGTAGTAGACATCGAGCTTTACTGAAGATGTTAGCCTTGCTTGCTTGTAGAAGCAGCAAATAAGTAATGACTTTTTTCCCCCACTATTTGCTGCCCCTTAGTATAACCTATGAAAAAGTCTTTACTGAAAGCTGTCAAGTGCTGTTCTCAGTTTAAGCCCCTTCCCAATTATATAAACATGCTTTCAAGTTATGCTTACTCCATCTCTGTGAGTTATTTAGTGCCTAAAGCTGCTATTACTTCCAGCTGTTGAAAAATAGATGACAAGAAGCTCCAGAAACTACTGCAATAGTGTGCTGTGGTCTTGGTGGATTTATTTGAAGAGAGATAGTATGAATTCATCCTCTAGTTTGCATGTCCTATAGAATATATTTCTAAATAGTTTAATCATAATGTGTTTAAATTTCAGTAAACTTCAGAATATTCTGCTGAGCATTGGAAGTCCTTAACTTAAATATTACGAAGGAATAGAAATAGTCCTCTTAGAAAGAGGGGAAGGAGAGACTCCCTAAAGGTTAGAATAAAGGAAGCAAGCAAAATGTTTAAAGCACTAATGGGGGCATCGGCTCCTTCGTGTGCTGCTTGTGTATTTCTAAAGAAGCTCTGCACTGGGTTGGAAATCTGTTAGAAGAGCTCTGGAGGGGAGAAGCAGAAGGTAATAGGAAAAAGTACAAGAATAATGGGTAGGAGAATGATTGGAACGGTAAATGAAAGAAATTTATAAAATAGTGACAATTAGGTAGAATTAAAGATAATGGCCAATGCATTGTTGGTGATAGCATAGTATGGCAAACAGAGCTTTTCATTTAGAAAGAAAAGTTTTACCATCATAACTGAATTATGTCGAAATGACCGACAGAAATGCTCTGCATTCAGGCAGAGCATATCTGCAATATAAAGCACGCCGGCTGTGGTCCAGAAAGAGTTAATGGTAGCTGTGCTTTACACAGCTTGATGGTTAGCTGTGCTGATCATCGACTTCAAGGAGGTTTTTGTTTGGAATACAATCCTCCAGGTGAATTTGCAAGTTTATCAATTCTTTTGGAAATTATTTGTATATCCTGATTATATGGTTTTCCAACTTGTGTACTGAAATACGATGCAGTTTCTAGATATTTCCGTGGTAGTAACTACTGAATAGCTCAAGCTCAATTCAATTCAATAACTTATGTTGTATGCAGTTTAATTCTTAATATTAATCTATCCTTTTAGAATGAGCATTGCAATAACTTTTGAAAGATTCTCCACCTTCTTCCCAAGAAGCAACTTTTAATACATGTTTTATATAAGTAGTGCAGTTTGACATTTCCCATGGAAACATCTTATATAGTAGGAATGGTGTGGCAGAAAAAGATAATTTTGTGTTTATTTCATAGCCTGACAGCATCAAAAGCAAGCATCTGTCTTCTATTTTAGCTAAAATCTCTGGGCTATTTGTGTGGACTTGCATCAGAGAAGGGACCCAACTCGGAAGATCTTAACAGAACTGTCGATCTGTTAGCAGGGTTGGGAGCAGAACGCCCTGAAACAGGTACTACCAGGAATATATGTTGTCTTTGTAATAACTGACATTGTCTTAAGTGCCTGCCATATAAATACTTTGGTGGGATAATAGTTCTGTGGATGTAGGGATACTTGGAAACTTTAAAAGCAAGCAATCAAAAACAAAAAAACCCTAAAACTCGTAAGAGAGAATGTGTGTGCAGTACTTCAAGTTATGAGTGTGCCTACATTACTGCAAGTATGTTTTCTACAGTAATGTTGAATTTGCTGATGTTGAGGTAAGTAGTCCTGAACAGTACTTTTTCTTAGTTTTAATGCTTTCACACAAGCAGTGAAGACATTACTGAAACTATTTGGAAAGTATTTGGAGGATTCTTGATGTGATGCAAATAGATAACCTGCAACTGGAACTGCAAAGTGGTTATTACATGAGTGGCTGAACAGTCTAGTTTATTTACTAGTTCTGGGCTTTTGTGTCACTCGCAAAGCTATTTCTGAAGGGAAGAAACTTTCAGTTGCTCAAGGTAGAGCAATTAACGTCTTGCTTTACAGGCTGCTATTGAAGGTAGAATGATACATGAATTTTAATTCAGGATTAAAATGCTTTATGGATATTTGTTTAAAGTGCAGGCTTATTTTCTTTTAGAAGCATTGGTACAAATTTGGAATGATAGGTTTTTAAATTGAGCAAATTACTTCAGGAAAAAAAAATCTGGTCTTACTAACCATGTTCCGTTGAAATGCACTGTTTAATGTCTGTGAAGATTAAAACGGAAATGAATTTGTGACACCTCTTGTTCTCCTTTTGTCTGAAGCCAATGCCTCACAGAGCCCTTATAAGAAACTTAAAGAGGCCTTATCATCTGTAGAAGCTTTTGAAAAACACTACTTAGTAAGTATAGTTCGGGGATATTTACTTTATAGATTCCTTAGGGCCAAATTTTCCAAAGCTGAAAAGCATGTTAAAAGTATAAATCTGTATTTTGATATCAAAATTATTGCTTGTTTAATGTTTGAATGCACCAAGTTTGACTTGAACCCTGGAACCCTGTATTGTTGTCTGTCTGGAACCCTATATTGTTGTCTGTCTGGAACCCTATATTGAGTCTCATGTTTGACATTTTTGCTTTTACTGTAATATTTACTGTAACAGGGCTGGAGGTTACTATCTCTAGGTATGTATATTCAGTTATTAAAAAAGACTATGCTTAAGCTACCATATTTGGTGATGCAAAATTCATTCGTTATTTACATTATCCCCAGAAGTACATTGATGTGTTAAACCAGCATCCTTTCAAACAGGTTTTATACTTGCATTTTGCAATGAGTGTTCATGGTTTTCCTGCTGAATTTCTTCTGTGAGCTGTGGGATGTGTGTGGATATTAGGGTTGGAGCTGCCATGGACCATGGAAAGTTGCACGTTACTGTGTGTGAGTTCCAGGCAGTTCCATTACTGTGGAGTTATTGCAATGATCTGATTCTTTTTATAAAAGATGCAGTGCTTGTGTGTGTGTTATTTTTAAATCTGACTGTCATAATACTTTTTTAAATACATATGTGTGTGTGTTGACTTTTTTGTCTGATACTTTCAGAAATTGCTCTACTCGTCTTAATGTTTCCTAGTGAAAACATGGAGAAAAATTGAGCAAACTTTTACATGTGAAAATTAGTTGGTGCTTGTTTTGAAAATTATGAAGACCAAAAAAAATTAGAAAATTTGGTCCAATAATATCAGATTTCATTTTTACACTTCATTTCTCAATGAAACGGGATAAATGGGTAAACTAAAACTAAGAATTTTGGAATTGTCATCTCTTCTTATGTGTTCAGTGTAAACCTGCACCCACAGATCTCTAAGTTCAGCCTGGAGAAGAGAAGGCTGAGAGGGGACCTGATCAGTGTCTATAAGTACCTCAAGGGAAGCAGTGAGGAGGATGGTGCGGCCTCTCTTCACTGGTGGCCACTGACAGAACTAGAGGAAATGGCCACAAACTGAAGCATCAAAAGTTCCACAGGAACTTAAGGAAAAATATTTTTACAGTGAGGGTGACAGAGCACTGGAACAGGCCGCCCAGAGAGGTTGTGGAGTCTCCTTCTCTGGAGATCTTCAAAACCCGCTTGGACGCAGTCCTGTGCCACGTGCTCTAGGTGACCCTGCGTGTGCAGGGGAGTTGGACTAGATGACCTCTAGAGGTCCCTTCCAACCTTCAGCATTCTGTGATTCTATGAATATCTTCCAAAACTTAAGGAATTTTAAGTGAGGTCTACAGGGCTTGCTACTTTTGAAATTCCTATTTCTGTTAATGCTCCTAACTGCATTCTTATGCAACAAATTCAGATAAGTAAAGAGCAGCTACATTGTCAAAGACTGTTCCTACCTAGTGGCAGCATAAATTGCACACAGTTTATCTGTGTATTCAGTGAAGGAAAGCAGGGAACTAAAGAAATTTCCAGATGCGACTGTTTGCATTTGAGATTGAGTATTCTTGTTACAAATGTTGAAAGCAAAAATTTCAAGGTTTTATTTCACCAAGAAGACTTCATTAGGTGTCTGATCTTGTAGATGATTTGACAATTTTACAGAACGTACTGAGGTGTGTGCACCGGCTCTGTGCCTTAATCTTAGAGGTATGTGGTTATTCAGGTATATGGAACTGGCATCTGAAACTGCTAACTTGTAATAGGAGCTATATATCTTTTTTCAAGCTTAGAGCAAGTTAAGCAAGATGGAAGTGAAAGTTCAAGTTGCATAAGTTCAAGGAAAATTCCTTAAACCTTTGAGGAAGGGTTTAACCTAACTAACTTGGTACTTAACATTTCATTTGATCTTCACATACTGCTCTTAGAGACATGTATGTTGGAAAATAATACTACATGTAGCCTTAGTGGAAGAATCATGTGCCATGTTCTGTGTTTGTTTTTGAAGCATTAACTGTGATTCTCCAGGACAAAATCTAGCAATATGCTAGATAGGATACATTAGTGTATCCAGAAAGGAAGCACTGCTCTCTTGTGTAACGGTAGAGTAATGAGATGCACTCACTGAGAAATAGGAGAATTCAAGAATAGGTTTTGTTATTTGAAACCAGCTAAATTATTTTTGTGGGTCTGAGTTGCCTCATGACACTTTTAGCAGGCTTCTTTTACTATTTACAGTATAGATATTGGATGACGACAACTATATATAAAAAGTTGATGGGTGTGTTGAAATGGAGAGGAAGCGACTCATTCTGGTCATTTGGTTGCAATTACTTGGTTACTGGTTTGGGATTTCTGTGTGAAATGCTGTACTGCATAACAGCTAAACTTACATAACTAGCTTACACTTATTTCTTTTCTTGTAAACAGGATCTGTCCCATGCCACCATTGAAATGTACACAAATATTGGAAGAATTCGCTCAGCTAAGCTTGTTGGAAAGGACTTGGCAGAGTTTTATATGTAAGTAAATCTTTCAAATGTTTTAAATGCATTAGCTTTGGAAAGTTTGACTAAAAACTGTGAGGAAAATGAGCCATATTTTTAAAGGAATTTTAACAGTATTTTTGCAGTAACGCGTCCTAAGTTTCAGCCTGTTTAACACCAGAAAACAAGAATACCAGCAATCTTTTATATCAAACTGTAAATGTCACCCCATAATTTAGTGCTCTTTGTGTCCTGTGTTTTGCGGTTTCTTCCTTTCCTCTACTGAGAAGAAAAGGGCAATGAGGGGAGAGAGTGGGAGGGATAGCTTTGCATTTGTGTTAAGGTGCTATTCTTATGTGGTTTCTGACTTTTATAGCATGTCATTTTATACGTGCACATATATGCATAGTTTTTGATACACATGTTATTTTTGAGGCTACTCAGATTCCTATTTGAGGTTATGATTGTAAAATTGTGCATTTTGCCCACCGTGGAAGTTCATTTCCAAAGACATTTTCTGTTTTTAATTTTCATGTTGATTCAGTTGAAAGATCTTGCTGCATTGATTTTTTTTTTTTTTTAAAAACAAACTTGAGAATAATGAATGTTTTGGGGGTGGTCTTTTGTTGGGGCCTCCTTCTCATTATGCAACACTGATCTAGCTACAAAGGATCCTCCTAAGTTAACTTAAATTTACGTCTGAGAGGATAGGATTAAGTTTAAGGACTATCATGGAGGAGTGGCTGGACAGTGAGAAAATGCCACTTCTATTAAAGCATTTTCCTGCTTTAATGTAGTTGAGTAAGCATATTTAGTTAACTGTCAGAGGTGTTTGAGATGGCTGTATCCTGAAAATGTATTTGTGTGAGGCAGACTCACCTCAAATTTTAATTTGCTACAGCTCTATATCAAATCTTTCACTCGCATGGTGTATTTACACCAATTGTAGCAAGATTGACCAAGTTGTTGACCTGTTACTAGCAAAATGAGTAGCATAATGGTTCACTGGATTTTGTTATCTTGTTTTTGTTATCTTGGCTGCAAATGTTCCTACGTGTTCTGTACTTTTATTTCTTCCTTTTTAAGGAGGAAGAAAAGTCCCCAGAAGGCAGAGGTCTATCTTCAGGGAGCGCTGAAAACTTACCTTGCTGAAGGCTGGGCGTTACTCGTCACGCATACAAGAAAGCAATTAGCAGAATGCCAGAAACAGCTTGGGCAAATAGAAAAGTATCCTTTAAAATACAATGCTGGGAAATCAAAACTCAAAAAAAAAAAAATATTTCTTAGTTTTGTGTAGGGGAGCATAGGAGATTTTTTGAGTTGTTTAAGGTTGCTGCTTTTCTTGATACTGTGACTTTAAATGAAATTCCCCTAGGCATTTCAGCTTGGGATGGTCAGTTTAATAGAGAATGCTTTCTGCATGACAATTCTTGTGAAGATTGCAAGGAACAATTCAGCTTTTCTAGTTGTCCTTCTGGTTAGAAAAAGTGTAGGTTTTTCTTTGCCTGTAAACTCATGTTTTAGTCTCCTTTAAGGGACAGTGCTAGAGATTTTATTGTAACTGAAAATGATTAAGAGTGTGGAGTTTTTTTGTTTTTGTTTTTAAACATCAGACTTCAGCATTTTAAATGTCTTGCTCTTTTAAAAATACTTACACAAAAATTCTAAACTCCTAAATTTTTATGCTTCAGTATATATTTTTCAAAAAAAGCTGAGCCAATAGCTTTGTAGTCTCAACTAAGTACTTAAATGAGCGTTCGTATTCCCAGCACTCAAGAGCATAAAGAATGCCTTAGGACTTGATCATGGCAAATGGTACTGCAACAGCTGGCAGATTCTCAGCAAACTGAAAGGGCACACCGGTAAATTAGAATGTAATCAAATACTGAAGTTACTTAACTTTACATTTTGTGTTATCTCATGGGACTTTAACTTACATGCTGCGTGTATTTGTTGTCAAATAATGAATTTTCAATGCTTGGAAATCTTTTTTGATATACAAGAAAGCTTGTGTTACAAAGATTTATTTTAGAAAGTTTACTGAAAAGTGAAGATACTGCAGTATTCTCAAGTGATAGCAAAGCTTTTATTGTTTCCTTCCTAACAGAAAATTTTGTGAATGATAAAAGCAAGTCTTATATCACAAATAAGAAAATCAATTCTTGAACTGTTTCATTTACAGTTAAATTTCTGAAGTATGTGTTTCTACCTCACGTTTGCTTAACTTCGTTAGTTATCTTCAAACGAGCAGCCTTTTAGCAAGTGATAATCATCTAACAGAAGATGAACGCAAACGCTTCTGCCAAGAAATACTAGATTTTGCCAATCAGCAAGCAGAGAGTCAAGGTGGGTCGGACTCTTAATATGTGAAGTTTAAGCTGCTGTGGTCTGCAAGTAGACCAAATGGTGGTTATCTTTCTCCTGATTGGATTCACTACTTAATGTACAACTTATGAACCAATGTGGTTATTTTCCTGTCAACTCCAGAGCATTCATAAAATGCTTGAAATATTTGTGAATATTTATTTGATATAAATGGAAGATAAAAGGGTGATTAACAGTTCCATTCTGAATACCACAGAGCCTTTGTTCTCCTTCCCTTACCTGTTTCTCTGCTTGGATGGCTCAATTTATCTTCTGCTCTTTTCAATTCCTAACTTACCTTTGTTCCTGCACGGCTCTGACAGCCCTGCGATGATACCATTTCTTCTCAATGTTAAATCTCTACCTTGTTATTTTTAGAACTCTCCTTTTCCTTTCATTCATCCCTCTGCTTCAGCAATATTTTGTCCTCAGGATTATAATTCAAATTTGTATTGATGATGGCTCCTGGTACCTGTTTGTTACTTTCATTAGGTAGTTCCTTGGTTTCATAAACTTGTATTTGCTGTTAATTTATATGGAAAGTTCGTCACCTTATGATTCAACACTTACAGTGAAATGTTAAACTTCTGCATAGCTCTCTTTGCAGCTACTCCTTTTAATAGCCTAAGTATTAATAAAAATTTTAGTAGGTGACTTGAGAATAAGCTGTTAGCATCATAAGTTTCTCATGCTTCTATGCGATGTAAAACTTAAAATAGTGAAGTATTGATTTGATGTGAAAGAATTTATTGTGAAAAGATTTCGAAGTTGTTGATCTGATTTAATTTTAGGAGTTAATGCTTTGAAGCTTCTTTTTTAAGAAAATAAAATCGCTGATGTTTAGCAGCAATAGAGAAGAATGAAATCTGTTTCTGTCTTTTCAGGTCAGAAGATTATACTGTCTATGCACTCCTTTGCACAGTTAAAAACTCTGCATTTTGACCCTCCAAATGCTGTTGTCCACGTGGGTGGGAAGTTGTCCATTGAGCTGACGTTGCTGAGCCAGATGCCCATCCCAGTGCGAGTGGATCAGATTGCCATCTACGTTCACTTCAGCATTGAGAAAAACAGTTACCGGAAAACAGCCGAGTGGCTCACCAAGCACAAAACTTCCAATGGGGTGATCAACTTTCCAAGCGAGGTTACCGGCTTTCCTTTGTCGAGGAACAACTTGCCAACACTGGAGTTATATGAAATGTATGAACGAAGTCCCTCTGATAACTCTTTGAACACAACAGGAATTATCTGCAAAAATGTGCACATGCTACTGCGAAGGCAGGAGAGCAGTACTTCTCTGGATATGCCCTCAGGGCTGACGCTAGAAGATGGAGCTCACATGTTAAAATGTAATGACTTAATACTGGAACCAGGGATCAATAAAATAACTTTCAAAACTCAGGTATGTTTTTATAATCGTGTCAGAGCAGTGCTTGTGAAAGAAGAGCTAAAAGCACTTGCTGAAGAAGAACATAGTGCTGATAAACGTTATCTGTATTGCTCTACCTTACAGCATTGTTGATGCTGTTCCTGCTGTGGCTTCCCCTTTGCTCTAGGTCTTAATTTCCCCTGCAGTGGTGTAGTGGTGTTTGTGTATTGGCAACTCTATTTGCAGTCCTTCCCAAAGCTTTTTGCAGTATTCCAAAACTTACTTTAAAATACCTACATGACTATTGACTGCCACAAATAAAACTGATTTTAAATATATATATATACACACACACAACATACTGTGCCACTCAAGTTACTTGTTTTTGTTGTGCATGTTATAATATGCCTTCTAGCTATAGCATTTTCTCATTGCTTTAGTGTTAGGTTTGCTCCCTTTTATGAAATGTAGAAATTAGACTCTACGTGTCTGCTTTTGATGACCAAGAATTGAGAGCTTCACAGTGCTGGCCAGGAGGTTTCTTTCAGGCTTCTTAGCATATTTTAAGTGTTTTCCTACAGGGATTTTTCTTTTTCCTTTTTTTATTGTTCGTTTCCATCTCCCTGTAGAACTTGTAGTTGGAAGCTGGGTGAATTTTCAGCAGGTTGAGGCAATCTGTCTTTCTGTTCTCCAGCAGCAGGGCAGAAGGCACGAGAGGCGCTCCCTGTAAGAAGTGCATTTGGGAGCCTCTGCCCGTTGCAGCTGTCTTGAGGAGGAGATTCACTTCGATGCTTAATTGCATCCTCTCCTCACGAAGAGGAATAACCTCCCTCCTAAGATGCGGAGGAAAGTTGATTCTTTCTGTAGATCTTGGGCTGCTGATTAACTTTACTTATGCTAAGTGATAGTGACCTTCCAAATCTAATATTTCATTGTGTGTGTTCAAGCTCTACTATGATGATAAAGTATTATTTAAGCTCTTCAGGTTAGTATTTCAATACATCATATGTTGATGTTGAAATGATGCATGTATGAAAGACTTCACTGGTGTCTGTCCATTTAGAAGGCATTCAAGGACTGATACTTGCTGACTATAATTTCAAAACACATAATGCTGAATTTCAGTTGTGCTTTCTTATAAATAACTGTGAGTTAAGTTTGAATCGTGTGCATTCCAGCTGTTCTCCTGACTATTTAATTCTTTTCTTTGCGTTTAATTCTACCCAGATCAATACTTTATAAGGTGGCCCAAGGAAAAAAAGAAAGCACAGCCCATTCCCAGCAGTAATAGCTAAGAACAAATAGAAATAAGAATAAATATACTTGTACACAATGCTACAGTGTTTCTTTTTATAATATTGCTAACTAAAACATCTAAAATGACATTTTAGACTCTTCAAAGACTCATCAGAGTCTTTTAGACTCTGAATAAACTCTTAATAGAGTTTGAAGTAAAATGTGTAGTGCTTTTGGAAATCATTTGCATTGGTACTGGGGGAGAAGTGTATGAATTCAACAGGCTTATGAGCTGAAGGCTAGGCCTGATGCAAATGTTCTAGCTGTTTTATGAATGTCAGCCAGATAAGTGCTTTGCTGCTGCTTGCTTAATATCATTTTGGTAGCTAATAAATGTAATTCTATTTTAATGTGTGTGACATGTAAAGGAGGAAAGCAACCACCTAAGGAACAGCAATTTGTCAGGGTAGTTCATGTATTGGTTACTTTGATTATCGGTATGTGTGAGTTAACCTGACACTTGTTCTTGAAGCAGGCAGCACTCTAGAGCTTATATCTAAAATGGGGGAGAAGATGATCCTTGGTGGAAAATCTTGTCACATATTCCCAGAATGATTGTTTGCTTTATAAATTAAAACAAAGTATCTGATAGAAATGACCTGTGAAACTTGCTTGTCTTTCAGCAGGGGGTTTGTTTTAAAAGTACTTGCTAAATTGAAAAATCCTTTCAAATGTTTTCTCCCAAGGCCAAAGAACCTGGGACGTACACGCTCAGGCAACTGTGCACTTCCCTGGGAAAAGTACAGTTTGTCCTTCTTCACATTTACCCCATTGCACAGTATGATGTGTATTCTCAGGAGCCCCAGCTCAAGGTGGAACCAATGACTGGTAGGTGCAGTTGTTGCACTGCAGTTGTATTCATAATCTTTCTTTTTGCACAGGAGAAGGTGAAATGTTTTTCACCTTGAATTTTATTCAGAATTGCTTTGCCTTGCTCTTAATATTGAGCTAGAAGTTTAAAATAAGCTCTTATTTTTCAGATAATATGCGAAGTACACTGTCAGTGATATTCAACAAGTAATTTCAGAGTTTAGCTCAAGTTTGAAGATGTAGTGCTGCTTAAATATCAGGCATGAATTGCCTTCCTACAAAGGAGAAGTGAATATTTAAATTCATAACTGACTGAGCTTATTGGCTACTTTTGTGACACTGCAGTGTCTTTGGTGCTTAATAGTCATCACACATGAGTTGATAACCCAAAATGTGCATCTGTTGCATTTGTGGACAGTGCAGCACTGTTAGACATTTGTTAAAGCATATCAACTGAAGTTAATAATGTTTCAGGTTGTAATTTTAGGTAGATGGGTTGATGTGCATTCTATGGAACCATCCCCCTCCCACTCATTGCAAGGTAGAGGAAAGACAGGGAAGAGGGGAATAAATCTGACTAGCTACACCTGTGAAGCTGGTGGTCATGATTGAGAATCTGTGTGAATGTTGATGGTCATGATTCAGGTCATTGAGAGTCCATGTGGATATTGGTGTTCTAATAATCCTAGCTGTGCAAATACAGCCTGGGGGTGTGACTGGTGTCAGGGGCGGCAGTACAAAGCTGTCCCCAGCCTGCAGAACTTAAAGCTTGGCAGTACCTTTCTTTGAGTACTGTGCTGTTGGAAACAGCACAGAATGTCCTGTGCCCTGCACAGTGTGAGAGCCTGCTAGGCTAAGCCCAGCTCAGCTCCATCAGCTTGTAGAACCAGGTCCTTTCAAGTTAAGTGACTGAAATTCACCCTTGGATGGCCTAACATGTTCATAACATCCTTTTAAGTTACTTTAAGGAGAAATTGCCTGGGAATGTTTGCTTGTAAGCAAGCCCTAGCAGCATATTGTAACCATCTCGAAGGGACTGTTGGAATACATGATCAATTTTGCTTCTTTCCTTCAGATAGCCTTTTGGCTGGCATTCCCCAGAAGGTGAAATTCACAGTGATTACTGGCCATTACACCATGAAGAGTGGAGATACTTTGCAGCTCAGTAACGCGGATACCATGCCTATTCTGTACCATCCCGAGAGCAAGGCAGTCATCTATTCCAACACGAGGGGTAAGTGGTGGAGTCAAAACTGGTACTTCAGCAATGCAAAAATTCAGTAACCCTGATGTAAATCTGTAGTCATTACACTGGAAAACACTGGTACTGTGTTTTTCAGTAGCCCTTAGTAACTGAAGCTATTTAGGGACTTGCAAATTAGCACTTAGTGCAAGAAAGGTCTTAAACTTTATTTCTAATAAAATAGCAAAATGAACTTTCAGCAAGCAGCTGGACTACTTGGTACTTTTTTCTTTTTTTCTGTGCTCAGGTTCTGTCTCAGTTGCTGCAAGTGTACAGTAGTTTTACATAAATGGAGAGGAGTGTTAATAGACTAAAATTGGAGAGTAATAAAAATAGCCTATACCACTGTCCCATATGTAGTATTTCAAATATATATGATTACTGATCAAAAATACCAATGTGCGATAAGTTTATTTGAAGTGGAAAGGAATTGTGAGACTAAGAAGCTACAGGATAATGTTAAAATTGCAATGTGTATCAGGTGATAGATTAAAGTAGCTCTTTGTCTACTTTAAAGCTTGGTACCATATTGTTTTCTTTGGAGCTTTCTTGAATACTGGAAGGGACTACTGCACTGAATGTGCTGGCTTCCTGCAGTCTTTGAGGTGGATAGATCATTGCTGGTGAGAAATTGTGAACAGCAGTGATATTTAAAATGTGAAGATTATAGCTCATTTGAGGAGATTAATGTGGAGTTATGTAATGTGGCTGCTAGTTGCTGATTTTGCAACTATGGAGGTCTTGCCAGCAGATGGATATGTTCCAACCTATTTTCTAATGCTTTTAGCTCTTCAGACTATTTCTTACTTAACTACAGATTAAAATGAAAATTGGGGAAGGATGAAAAGTTTTAAACCATTTTCTTTCCCGTTCTATGCAATTCTAGAAAAGATCTCAGAATCATCATTAAGGATTCAATCTTCTGAGAAGATCACGAGCATCAGTTTGCCAGTGACTCCTGCCTATCACGTGATTGAGTTTGAACTAGAAGTCATGTATTTGCCATCAACCCCAGAACCTGCAGTGGAGAGAGATAATACTGTAAATAAAGAAGCTTGCAGGAAAAGCAAAGAGAAGCAGAAACCAGACAGCCACATGGTGACCGTTGACCAGAAAGTAAGGTGACATTTGGCACTGAGATCAGTTTGATCACAGGGACATGCACTCACTTGTGATGCAGAGGCTGGTTACATAGAAGTGATTTTTCTCTTTAAGGTTATACATGCAAAAATCATACCAAATGTTTATAAATGCAAAGAGTATGTGAGCACAAATGTGTGCCATGCTAATATACGGCCAACTGGTTGACTTCTTAGCCCTAGTAAGAGTTTTGGCATCATAGTGCTCACAATTTGTTAGGATGAAGGCTAATCCTGTCTTTTCGAAAGCTGGAATGGTGTCCTTAAAAGTGCTGTGAAATTATATCCTCCCTTGTGACCCATGGGAAGGATGTTTCTTCTACTTGTAGAGCATCTGCACAGCACAGATTCAAGCTGCCATGTTCTATAGTTGGAGGTCAGTTTTCCTTGTGATCCGTGCTATAGGGGATGAATGGAAGGAGCAATGCAAAGATGCCACTGAGTTAATGGTGAAAAGAACTTGGATTCATCACCTTTCACAGGGTTATGCCTTGCTAAAATTGATTGAAAAGCACTGCCCTATATCCTTACATGTGAGTAATGGGGTGAACATGTGTAGCTATAGGCTGATACTTCTTACTAGAATTAAAACATTGCGAAAAGATGTTATTTTCTGCATATAAAATGGTGCTTAGTGTACATGCTTTAGAGTTGGAAGCAGTGGCACTGTTCTGTTAAGTTGGAGTTCTGTAGTTAAGCGTGATGCTTAAAGCTGAAACAAATATATTTAATGTAAGTTTAATATTGCTTTTAATATATGTAATATGTACAGTAACATATGTATATTACATTACATAGGTGTTTATAAGTATGGTGGGTGGGGTTCTTAAGAATTTATTTTATACTGACATTTTTTTTTAGTATTAAGATGCTACTGATTCTGTCACTCTATCCTTTCTTGTATTCCCCTTTCTGTCCATTTTCAACACCTGTAGTCTTCAGAACTGCACACCATCAGTTTCCACAGAAAAGTTTCTTCTAGATTTCACTCCTTTTGAGAAGAAAAGGAGAGCACTGTTTTGTCAGGCTTGGTTTGACCCACCCTGTTCCTCACACCCACTCTGGATGCATTAGATCTAGGCACTTACTGAGAAATCTTTGGTTTTAAAATAAGGAGAAAAGAAAACTCTTATGCCTCTGACTGTTTCCTTTTTTCCGCCCCTCCCCCTGTAGGTAACCATTGATTGTCCTTGGTCGATTTACTCCACTATTATTGCATTAACGTTCTGCATACCTTTTAATGCCAAGCATTCCTTACTGTCAGCTGGCAAACGGTAATGTACTCATTAAGTATTTACTGCTCCTTTCCTCTTGCAACCTGTGGAGGTGGAATATAAGTAATATTTCTAGTCAGCTTGTCTCTCTTTAAGTTGGGGTTTTGTTGTCTTGTATCTTCCCACTGGAAGCCTGTTTGCTTCCTCTGGTGCGCTTTCCTATCAATAAAACAAACGTGGTTTCAGCCCTTTTGGAAATAAGACCGCAAGATAAACCAGACTATTTCTGAGTAGTTATTTGGTTTTAATACGTGAGGGGATGTTGTACAGCCTTATTTGTGCACACACCTAAATATAGTTATTGGAAAGTGATCTGCTATCCTGTTTTTGCTTAAATTGTACCCTTTGGAAAGAAGGCATTTACCCTTTGAGGGATAATTGCTCAGATTTGCTACATAATTCAACAAACAGTCTATCTTGTTTTTCAGGAAATATGTGCAAGTCTGTGTAGAGAATTTATCAGAACTCTGTTTCCAGCTTTCAGAAAACAGCCTAAAAAATTCTGCTAACTGTACGGATTTGCAGCTGGTATCTCTGAACCCTGATTCTCAACAGGTAAAGACTTGGTGGTATATGAGCTCACTGGTGTAGAGAGCCAGGTATGCAACTTCTTGTTAGTGGAATTATGAGCACCTCTGCATATTTCCAGTAAGTACAGCTAATGCCAGATATTTTGTCAGATTTACAGTCACTTGAGAGAGTAATTTTTCTTTGCAAAGAAGCTTTGGGAAGCATTTACACCTACAGATTCAGATCAAAGTCTAAAAGCTGCACAGATGATTAGATAATTTTCCAAACTATTTTGCCTTTGCATAGAACCGTGTTCCAGCTGGTGTTTTGGAAGAATACATTTTACTTTATACAGTGTTTAGACCAGACTCAAAGAAACTTCAATAAACTGTTTTGGTACTTCATTGAAAGATTTTATTACATGTTTTCACTGATAATTTATGCTGAAAAGACATGTCCTATTTCATACACTGTAGTAATGCCAGAACAGACATATACATGTGAACATATATTTCTATATTTCTTTTGTCAGAGGAGGGAAAGAGCTGATACTATCAATAAATATTATCTTTCAGGTCATATACAGTAAGCAATCAATATTCTTTGTATGGGAGTTGAAGTGGACGAAAGAGCTTCCCCTGTCCTTGCAGTGCCTGTTTTCAGTCAGCTTTTGTCCAGCTACCTCTGAAGAACAGTCCCTTTCCCTGAAGCCGTTCACATACGAATTCCAAGTGGAAAATTTTTTTGTAAGTATTCTGTAGTATGGCCAAATATTAGGAAACCCCATTCAGTTAACAAATGTGAAAGGAAGAAGTCGAAACTATGTTACAATTTCTGTTTCCATAATGAGGTTGATGCTGATCATAGGATTGTTTGAAAGCTAGTTCATTGAAAGTGGAGGTAAAGTGGAAGTATATTTACCACTGGAACTGAAAAAAAAAAAGTTGGTTTCCTTAATCTTGTGTCTTTTTTTAATTATTATTCCATGTTGGTGGTTTGTTTTTTCTCTGTGTTTTTTTTTTTTAAACTCTCTCTAAGTTTGAGCTCTATTGAGAATACTGAGTTGATTTCTACCCCCCGGCTGAAGACAGCCATCTCCGACTCAAATGGCTGTTTCCTCAAATCTTTGCCGTTGATAGCACTACTAAAAAATTCAAATGCTTAAGATGAGATCTTCTAATGAAATATTCAGAGTTTTTTAGACCATTATCTGAAATGTTTCTTTTATGAACAAACTCTTTGTTCCTTTGATCTGCTGGGAAGCTTATTGGCTAAATAAAACCTCCTATTAAAAGGATTCTCTTAAACTTTTTAAATCTCATCCCTAAAGTCTTTGTGGTGGTGTTCTTGATGCTTGGTTTAAAAAATACCACCATTGTCCATCATATTTTGTCTTGTCTCTTTCTTGATGCTTATTGCAAATTGATATTGAGCAAAATTCTAGGGTTTTACTTGAATACTCAAACACAACTAGCAATTGTTGGCGTTTTATCAATATCTTTCTGGATAGTTTTAGGGGAATTAAATGTGTTAATGATATTTGTAGAATTTGATTTGTTTATTTGCTCAAACTGAGCAGTGTAATGAAGTGAACATTGCTTTTAACTGACCATTGTGTTAGAAAGGTATAATAGGATGTGGATGCTAAACTTCACTCATACTGTATCAGTTGTCCATTTTTCTTTAAACACAAATAAAACACCCCTTTTTTCTTGGTAACAGCACTGTTTTCTTCCTGACAGACATTGTATAATGTGAAAACTGAAATTTTTCCCCCATTGGGGGCAGAGTATTGTAAAACAGGCTCGCTCTGCTCTTTAGAGGTGTCCATCACCCGGCTTGCGGATCTCTTAGAAGTTGATAAAGATGAAGCATTAACAGAGTCAGATGGATATTGTACAACAAAACTGATGTATGAAGGTAAGAACGTTTTTCTTGATATTCCTCATCAAAATGTTGACAAAATTCTCCTGTTTTTTGTCTTTATAATGAGTTCAGACAGACCTTCCAGGGCAATTGCCTTGTATTGTGTATGCCACTGCACAGTAAAGCAGTTTACATTTCACTAGTCTCATAATATGTATATACATATATATTTTTTCTTCACTAATCTTTCCTAAAGAAATACAAATACTCTTTGGGCTGGATAGATGACTTCTTGAGACTGAAATATTAATCCCTTTCAAGTAGAGCTGGTTTCTTCCTTTGAACAGCTGTTCACTTACAAAAGTTGGTGTAGTTTCTGTATATTGTGAAGATACCGATTAAAGAATGTTCTAAAACTGTACTGAGTCCCCATTTTAGACAGAAAATATTGTAAGAATATTTTTTTCTATTCCTGCAGTTGTTGACAACAGCAGTAACTGGGCAGTTTGTGGGAAAAGTTCTGGAGTGATATCTATGCCCGTAGCAGCTCGAGCAACTCACAAGGTCCACATGGAAGTGATGCCTCTCTTTGCTGGATACCTACCCTTTCCTGATGTCAGATTATTTAAATACCTCCCTCATCATTCTGCTCACTCCATGCAACTCGATGCTGGTAAAGCTTTCTCAAGTACCTGGCTACTTATAGAAATTATTATGCTGTTTGTGTCCTGTATAGAAGAAAGCAAGACCGGGAAGTGGGTTAGCTTAGTACTGTTAGGTTTTGTTGTTACTTAGTTTCATTTCATGGTACTGATTTTACATTTCTAGAAAGCTGCTCTAACAGTTTTTGTAATATTGAATTCAGGTTGTAGCCTTACTCTTGAGAGGGAATAATAAAAAAGTCTTTATATATATATATATATATATATATATATATGTCTCCTTTAAAGATTATTGTATAATTATAACTGAATTCATAACAAAGTGAAAATTAATTTGAAACCCTCTAGTGCTGAGGCTTCATGGTTTATAAATTTTTAATCTATTGTGTTTTCATTAACTTTGGGGGAAAATAATTCCCACTTGCTGGAAGGATTAAGTAGTTGAAAAGCTTGTGACATCTAAATCAGATTAGATCAAGAGTTTAAATGTCTACAGCCACAAACTGTTGATTCACCTGAAATGATGAGTAGCTGTTAACCTGTCCTAAGTTGGCCAGGTATCTGAGCTCTAAATAGTTTTTAAGACATTTAATTGCTTCGAAGACTGAATTTGTGGGTTTTTGCTTAAAACAGATAGCTGGATTGAGAATGATAATGTCTCAGTGGACAAGAACATGGATGAGCAAGCTGAGAGCAGCAGCCTGAGGAGCCGCAGCAGCTTGCATTCCACAGCCAGCGGGGAGCACAAGGGTCTGCCCATGCCCCGGCTGCAGTCCTTCTCCTCCGGTCAGGTCTTCAACTGCAGCAGCGGGATGCAGATACTCGTGGTTCCCAGCAAGGACGACCACGTTCTGGAAGTCAATATCACATGACAACTTGGTATAGAAACCAAGAAAACACAAACCTTTAGGAACTGGATTTGAAAGCACTTTAATGGGTTGTGACCTTACCAGTCTCTGTTGTAACATTCTAACTCTAACCAGACCTATGGCACTCAACACTTACTGGCCATGGAAACACCAGACAATTGTATCAATTCAAATGTACAGTGAAGCTTGTGTCAGCTAGTTTATATTGCCACTTTAGTATGTTTTGTGTAAGCTATTGGGTTTTTTCCCTTCAATCACATCCTGCTGGTAAAGATGCTTGCTGCAGTTGGTCCTTTATGTAACTTGAGCAGCCTCCAGTTTTGCTGTTTTTAAAAAGCCTGATATCTGTTCACAAAATTGTTTCCAGGTTGACATACAGTAGGCCTTGCAACGTGGCTATAATTGACTCGTGTGTGCCTTTCCAATCACACGACTGTCTGGTTTTCTGGACCAGAGTAGCTTTCAAAATTCCTGAAAAATAAGGTGTGATTCTGAATCCCATAGCAGCGAGAAGATGTCAAAGATATATATATATATATTTTTCCTGAAGATTTGCTTAATGTCTTCTGTGCCTTGGGATACAGGAATTACACCTGTCCCAAGAGACCCCTTATAGAACCATCTAAAGCATCTTGAGCCATTAATTCCTGCCATACTTCTTGAAGATCATGGCCCTTGAACTTAAACCAGTGACGTGGCATGCGAGCAACTGTAGTGAAGGCTCATGGGACCATGTTTTTTTCCCTAGTGACTTCAATGAGTGGATGAACATCATGTCAGATGCATTTTATGATGTGCTAGCTTGTTTTTTAACCAAAGTTGTTTTTTTTTTCCTAGTTTCTTTTGCCCTAATTAGTGTTTACTTATGGACTGCAGAGCCATATTTTTTTTGCACCTTAATTCCAGAGGTTCTAAAAGTAAATAATGCCATTTAAGATGAAGTTTACTTCTCTGCTTCCAGTCTAGATATGGGGAGAAGGATTAATGTCCTAGAATTAAATCTCTTCTGGTCCAGCAAGCTGCAGTCATACCATACCAACTGATTATTTTTCAGTTGTAAATTTTAATGTACATATGGTTGACTATTTAAATAAAGTTACAAATTAACTGATGTATTGTCTGTATAAGTTGCACCAAAAATCAAGGATAAATAAATGTGTGTTTTTATGGTGTGGAAGTCAAAGCTTGTAAATATGTGTAGTGTTTTAAACCTTTTGCAGCTCTCAAAAAGCTCTGTAGCTTTGTATATATGTAGGTATTTCTCTGGAGTTCACAGAGGGGAGGAAGGGCGGTAGCTGGCATGAACTGGTGTGTCCAGGAGATTTGCGGCGCCTCTGGAAAAATTCTCTTCCAAGTCTTAAAGGAATAACAAGAATTTCTGCTGTTTAATAGCTCCTATAAACAAAGCAGCATAGGCCAACAAAAAAGGCAAATATTTGAACCCCTTCTCTTGTTTAGCAGCTGCCTGCTTTGTTTTCATGCTTTCTCTGTACTTTAGAATTGTCAGTTGATTTGTCAGATGCTATAAATATTTGACATTTTGATTTTTAAATAATAATTTACAGTTTATTCCACCCATGTAACTGAAATACAACAAAGCATTCAACTTGTTCACTGATGTAATAGAATCTTTTTTTCTTCTAACCATCATTAATTTGGCATTGAATCTTGTATTTAACTTTCATTTGTTTACTTAAATGCATGGGAGAGCTGTTACTATAAACATCCCTAACATAGAATTTCATTCAAAGCTGAGACTTCCCATCTGCTGAGTAAGCATGTTCCATAACTGTGTGTATCTATTATTATTTTTATTATGTTTTGACAGTTCATCCTTTTGCTTATTTCTTACCAAAGAAAGTTTGAATTTCATGATAGGTTATGTGGCTTCCTGAGCTCCCAGATGAGTTTCCTTCATTAGCATTTAAGTGTCATAGCAATCTGTTTCCATATTTATTATGGGGCAACATTTTCAGTAGGATGTGACACAAAGCAGTCAACCTTTCATCGCCAAGGCTTAGTGTAATTATTACACAGTAGAAGCCAAGCTTGTATTTGTGATGGCAGAAAGAGGTCGGTTTTATAAAGGGAAGTGTGCAGGTGTAGCAAAATTGTGAAGCAAAGTTAGAATGTGTAACTTCATTTCAGATGTAAATAATGATTTTTTTTAAAAAAAATGTGTTTTAAACTGTAATTACAGTGAATGTTGCAGATTCAGGTGTGACTGGAAATATTCCAAGTTATAATGTTCTGCTTCTACTC
This sequence comes from Tinamus guttatus, assembly GCF_059628265.1. Classification (NCBI taxonomy): domain Eukaryota; kingdom Metazoa; phylum Chordata; class Aves; order Tinamiformes; family Tinamidae; genus Tinamus; species Tinamus guttatus. Next base: position 2,197,578 of record NW_028288918.1, read on the forward strand.
TTGCAAATTGTGTGTTTAATGTGAGACTGACCGACCTTTTCCCCTCGTTGTTCTGTAGCCTTGCACAGCTGGGGCCCACCACAGAGGGTAATGCCCCCATATTGAATGAAAATACCAAGTGGGAAGCTGCTCCTTAAACAGGTTTTAAGAATCTTCCCCCTGCTTCAAAGGTGCCTTCAGCTGAAATTACAGAGGGAAGAAAAAAAGAAGGGGAATTGGATGGAAAGTGAGTTACGGGGATTTTTAAAAATATGTAGACATGTTAACAGGGTGATGGGTGAAGGGGGTCTCTGTGACAGTTTCCCTCTCACGGTGCCGGGACGGCCCCGCTTCCTTGGCAGGAAAAGCCGTGGCGCGAGGGAGCGCCCTGCGCGTCCTGTGCTTGGCCCTCAGCCCTCCTCGCGTGGCGCTGGCGCATCCCGTGGGACGCGGTGCCGCATCCCGTGGGACGCGGTGCCGCATCCCGTGGGACGAGGTGCCGCACGGAGGCCGCGCGCGTTGGCCCGGCCGCGCGCCGGGACGCGGCCGGCGGCGCATGCGCGCTGCCCGCCCGCCCGCCCCGGCGGAAGGGGCGGCGCGCGCGGCCCGCGTGGCGCAGCGGCGGCGCCATGAAGCTCGCGTACAGGGTGAGCGCCGGGCCGCTGTGCGGGGCCGCCCGCGCCGCCCCGCGCGCCCCTCACCGGCCCCTCTCTTCTCTCCCCCGCGCAGTTCTCCGGCCTGCTGGGCACCGTCTACCGCCGCGGGAACCTCTGCTTCACCCGCGATGGCAACGGCCTCGTCAGCCCCGTCGGCAACAGGATCTCCCTCTTCGACCTCAAGAAGTCAGTGAGCCCCGACGGCTGCCCGGCCGTCCCGCCGTGCCCTCCCGCGGAACCGTCCCGTCTGTTTTCGGCTGTGCTTCGGAGGGAGGAGCGGGGGCTGGCGTTTCCTGGGGCTCCTGGCCTTCCCAGAGCAGCCTCGGAGGTTTCAGGCCTAACCTAAAAGGCTGGATAGAGCCCCCCCTGCCAGGGTATTGCAGGGTGCTGCATTTTGTGTTCCTATTTCCCACATATTTGTGAGAGGAGCAATGTACGCGTGTGAAACAGCATTTTGGAAATATAAGGGAAAAATGGGTTGTGTTTAATCTGGTGGTGTAGTTTCCCTATATTCCTGTCTGGCTCGTACTGCATCTCATAAATGGGAGAATGTAGGTCCCTTGTCCCCCTGTCCCTAGAGGCAGGTGTTGTGACTGACTCCTGTTCTGCCGGGCTTGTCTCACATACGTGGTGTTTGCAGGGCTGCGTCAGTCGAGCGCTTTAATGCTGTCTTGGTGGTTGTACTCTTAAGTTGGTTCAGTGCATTAAGGTAGAAATCAAGTTATACCTTGCTGATGATTAAAAAAAAAAAAAAAAAAACGGTTGTTTGAACGATACCCCAGTACTCAGTTCATTTTATTTATCCCTCTTTCTTGCAGTAACAAGTGTGAAACGCTGCCGTTGGCTACACGGCACAACATCACGTGTGTGGGGCTCTCTCCAGATGGAAATTTTGCCATACTAATTGATGAAGGTATTTGCATTTTCTAACAGGCGAGGAAAAGAGGGGAAGAAAAAAAAAACCCTATGAAAGTCTGTTTTGTTGGGCACTCAACCTTAACACAAATTAAAAAACACTGTACTTTAAATTTGTTAGAGTCTTTGGAAAAGGTATCTTTCCTTACAGAAGCTGGCTTTCTAAAATGAGATTTGTAATTCTGATTATTTTTTTCTTCTCAATGCTAGTAAGCATGTTGCCTTGTAAAGTCTCTGAGAGAGTACTTTTTCTTAACAAAACTAAAAAGGTAAACTAGCTAGGGTTCTGCTTGGGCAGGAGAGCTGAATAATTTCAGTGCTTATTTCTTCCATTACAGAGGGAGCTGCTTTGCTCGTCAGTTTAATTGGTAAATCTGTGATACACCAGTTCCATTTCCATAAGCCAGTGCATAGCGTCTGCTTTTCCCCTGATGGCAAGTAAGTGGTGTGTGTGTGTTTCAGAACAAACCCATAGAAGTTACTCCATAAGATAGTTGTAATTAATCTAAAGACTGACTGATTAGGGAGTTATAATTGTTAATTCATAATTCAAGCTGGGTTAGAGCCAGTGTTTCTGTGAAGCTGAGGTGGGGAGAGGAGTAACAAAGCTTGGGAACCTGAACCTGGCTGAAAAGTTGCCTTTCATGGGTGTCCTCCACAGAGGAATTCTTAAAACTGAGCAGCTTTGCTGTACCTCCTAACTGTTCTTCCATATTCTTCACCGTGCTTAAGTAACACAAAAAAAACCCAAACATTTTAATGTTGCTTTATTACATTTCGTTACATTACTTCCTGAGCAATTCTTTGTTTCAGCAACTTTGAGTATAATTACGCTTCCCTCTCCTCTACTCCGCTGTTTGACAGGAAATTTGTGATTACAAAAGACAACATTGTTCTTATGTACCATGCTCCTGGAAGAAAAAGAGAGTTTAATGCATTTGTCCTGGACAAAACTTATTACGGTCCATACGATGAAACAACATGTATTGACTGGACTGATGATTCCAAGTGAGTTGTTAAACTAAAGCAGTACCTACCATTTCCCTTTGCTAATATTTTTGTATGTGTGATGATATATTGTGTTCTCTGTTCTATGGTTATTTTTCTAGCAGTAAAAATGCATTATTCACTTGTCATTGTCTTTTAAATTTAAAAATATTGTTAGACTAGAAAGTATGAAAATATACATTTTCCTTGAAAATGCCCCGTTATCTATAAAGCAACGTGTTTTTAGAGAGTCATCCGTGTTCGTGCTTTAAATATTTAATCTCATAGACCTCTGCTGGAGTTGCCATCTTTAGAACTCTATTGTGTCGTTTATTGTTAATTATTGTCTGTTAATGCGGAGACGCTGGTCGCCGCTTCCAGAATGTTCTCTGCTCAGTGACAAGTCTTGCAAATCCACGTTCTAATCCAACATGGCTTTTCTTTTACAGATGTTTTGCTGTAGGGAGCAAGGACATGTCAACCTGGGTGTTCGGAGCAGAGCGATGGGCAAACTTGATCTATTACTCGCTTGGAGGGCATAAAGATGCCATAGTAGCCTGTTTTTTTGAAGAGAACAGTCTAGATGTAAGTGTGTGATCATGCTATGTTCTTAAAATATTATAATAATATACTTGTAGCTGTGTTTTATATCTGTAGATAAGGATGCTGAGTTTCAGGTTACTATTTTGCTATTTTCCTAGAAATTAGAAAAAATATAGGTAATACCTCTTTTGACTCATATTTTGATCAAGAATCTGCAAATTTAGTTATAATGCCCATTTTTACTTGAATAGTTGAATATGTGAATGTTAAAGGGAGAGTAAATTATTTTCAGTTGCTTCAGAGAAAATGTTATCATTTTAAATGCTTACAAAAAAAGGTAGTTAACTGTAGCTCGCTACCAAATTGCCTTGCCTTTTCAGAAATTTTTTGAAGGCAGAGAGCAGTTGATGTGGAACAAATGAGTTAGTGTTTCAAATCAAAGCTTGTGGACTAAGTAAAATATCTCACCCTAATGGTAGCAGGCAGTCTGGCTACTGCTTCTACATTTGTATGTTCATTATATCAGGGCAGCAGATGATGAAGCAAAGGTACTGTATGGTCCCAGTAGCTTTGTGGGGTTTGTATTGCAGCTGTACACAATTAGCCAGGATGGGGCTCTCTGCGTGTGGCAGTGTGATACAGAGCTGGATGGTTTGAAGCCCATGCCCCCTAAAGGTGAAGCAAAGGAAAAGAAAGAAAAAGATGATGATGAAGATTGTTTTGAAGAACCTCGGTGTGAAGAAATTCATGGAAAAGACAATCCAAATGAAAAAGAGACCAAAGAGATCAGAGAGAAGGTTAAATATTCTCGTGTTGCAAAGTAAGTGATTTTATTTTTTCTAAAAACAAAAGTGAGATTTTATTATATTGGGCTCTTTTTCGATCTCTGTCACTCTTTCAATGTGGTATAAACCATTGCCCAGGTCCTAGTAATTCACCATAAATCTAATTATAAATGTTTTCAGTAGAAGCACCTGTTTGTCTCGCCTTGAATATACCAAAGGCAGTAACCTTCATCTTCAAAATAACTCAGTTTTGCCTTGAAGCTGTGAGTTCTTGCAGAAAGACCTTGGTTAACTTGGAGAGGTGACGGCAGCATTTGTTGAAGATATGTAACCAGCCTGTTAATATCGTATTTAAAGGTGCCTTTCTGCCAGGCCTCCCTATGTGTTCCCATCAAAGGGCGTGTGTCTCATAGACAGTAACTGGACTGGTATTCTGGACAGCCTACCCCTGCCCACGTTGGAATGAGCCTTCGTGAACATCCCTGCCAGAGTGTAAAGGAATTTGGAATACACAACATCTGGGCGATGTTCGGATGCTCTTCTGTTTGACCATCGTGCCGTGCTTAGCTGTTTAATTCCACTAAAAGCTGGAAATGTAGAGAAACTGAGAAAAACGTCAATGTCAGTAAATGACTCTAGTACTTCAATTATCTAATCTGCAAGAGAGCTTAAATATGCAGGGGTAGCCACTGTATTTTAAAGCCGGAGTTGCTGGTATCAGGTGACAAAAAACGTAATTCTTCTGAGTTTAACCTAAAGTGCCTTTCATTGCAAGGCACCAGGTGTTGCTTCTGATAGATTACACTGCTGTTACAGCTGTAAGCATTCAGGGAAGGGAAAAGAAAAGAACCATCTCTTTCCCTAACACTGTAAATTAACATATGTTCAGGAATTTCCAGAATTACTACCGTTTCACTTTAATGTAGTATGCTTTTGAAGTACTTGATTGTTTGGAAATGCTTCTTTCTTTCTTTTTTTTGATGCGCAGGCATTTTTTCAATAAAGAGGGTGATTTTAATAACCTGACATCTGCAGCTTATCACAAGAAAACACACCTTCTAGTCACAGGTTTTGCCTCTGGAATCTTCCACCTCCATGAACTTCCCGATTTCAATCTGATCCACTCCTTGAGGTGAGATGTTCTTTTCTGTTTGTTTTACTGGAGTTGGTTGGACAAGGGGAGAACGCAGCGTGTTTAGCAGTGAAGAATGAACATCAAAGTACAAACTTTTTTTTTTTTTTAATTGGTATAATATCATAATTGCATTTCTAGAAATAGGGATATTCTGATTCAAGAAAAAAGTAATCATTCGTAAATTTATATAATAAATGCCCCACAACTACATTCCATAGATTATTACAGAAAAATGAGGACTGAATAGGAACGCTTGATTATTTGCTGGCCATAGATTTCTTTGAAGCTTTGGACACTTTGGCAGTTTCCATACAGCAAATATAAATAATAGTGGGGGAAAAAAATGTGTGTATGTTCGTTTCTTTGGTGTTCTTGAGTATGAAAAAGGATAGAACTTTTTTGCTGCTCTAGGTTTTATAGAGCTATAGAAAGTCAGTAAAGTAATCAAAGATCTTTCTTGACCTGAGGAAACTGACTCCAGTTTCTAACATGTGAAAGCTTACTAGATGGGGTTTGAAAATGCAAGTTTATTTACTGAGTGATTCTTTTAATTCCAGCATTTCAGATCAACGGATATCTTCTATTTCTATCAATTGTACGGGTGACTGGATTGCCTTTGGATGTTCAGGTTTGTAAGTTGTTTGGTCTTTATTCCTGGGGAGGAAAAAAAAAAAAAAAAAAAAAAAAAAAAAAAAAACAGAAACGGTGGTGGTGTGCAAGCCTGAATTTTTCTTACTCCTCTTCTTTCCAAAAGTTAATGTTTTATTAAAACTTCATAGTCTGGTTGTATCTGAATAAAGTAAAGCATGTATCCCTAATGAATTTTCCCCTTACTTGATTCAGGGAAATACTTTTTTGATAAGGAGCAAAAGAAAAAGGAAATGATTACTCCAAAATCATATATGAAATCTGTAGCAAAATTGAATAAAGCCCATATTCTTTGAGTCTGACTCTATCTTTAGCGTAATAAATGATTATTTTTTTAGCTTGAAAAAATGAAGGATTCATAGTTTTGGTTAACTTGTCATCTGCATTTACAGGTCTGGGGCAGCTCCTGGTTTGGGAATGGCAAAGTGAGTCGTACGTGCTGAAGCAGCAAGGCCATTTCAACAGCATGGTGTCAGTAGCGTATTCCCCAGATGGACAGTACATAGTAACTGGAGGGGATGATGGCAAAGTAAGTGAGACGGCAGTGTGGAATAACGAGCGTAAGTCTTAAAAACATGGAAAACAGCTTGAATTTCAGTTCTATGTAGGGACCTCTATTATAGCAGCTGATGAGAATTTTTACTATCTTTTTTTTCTCTCCACTTGGTATCCCCTGCAAACTGCATCACTTAGGCTTTCTAGTAGATAATTTTTAATGATTGCAGCTTCAGTCACCATAAACGCAGAAAAATCCAAGTTCATTTGTGCTTATTTACATGTTTGTGGTGGTTCTGTGATATATCAGAGTGCATGAAGTTCAGTCACTGAAATTCAGCCCTTTTAGTAGTTGGTTTTAGCATGAAATTCCTATTAAGTTCTTTATAAAAGTGCACTTTCTAAACATTTTTTTCTGTTACATGCTATTGCAGAAGCTTGCTAATTAACAGAAAAATTAGCTTCTCATAGACTATTTGTCTTGAAGTAGTAGGTTAGGCAATACAGCTGCTGTTTTTATTCTGAAAGAAGATCTATTATAGAATAATACTGAGATTTCTTGGAATATAAGTATAATTAATATACAGTACCTTCTGACATGCAGATTTGATGGGAAAGAAAAAAGATGCGCTGTTTCATAGTTTTTTGCCATTCCAATTTAAAATTGGCCAAAACCCAGAATTGAAACTGTATCTCAGCCACAGACAATCCAAAGTCTGGGAGCTTGAGATGGCCACCAAGACCTGTAGTACTATAATTTTATGTGAAAATTGACAATGTTCCCTCCTCCCCCCCGCCCCCCCCCCAAAAAAAAAAAAAAAAAAAGATTTTCATGGTGTGTGTGTGTGTCTTTAGCGGTTTAATAACAGAATTTGGCTTTTTGCCTTGCTAGTACAAAATTCCTTCTCACCGATGGGACAGTGCTGTTTCAGAGCAATGCCGAAAACCTGGCTTTTGAATTTTGGAGCTGCAAACCCCTTGCGGAGTTTCAGGGCTAACTTTCCTTTACTACTCTCTCCTGCCTTAGCCATGCTTCCTAAATTTCCGGTGCAGATATTAAGAAGGCTTTTCCTGTGTGTGTCTCAGGTGAAAGTGTGGAACACGTCCAGCAGCTTCTGCTTTGTCACCTTCACGGAACATAGCAGCGGCGTCACCGCCGTAGCTTTCACTTCCAGCGGTTACGTCATTTTGAGCGCTTCCCTGGACGGAACGGTGCGGGCTTTTGATCTACACAGGTGACTCTTGTAACAAGCTTCTGTGTGATGTGTAGCTTTCTGCTTTCATCCCCTGAGATAACGCTGAACTGCTGGTTGCTGTTTTCAACAGCAGGTTGCATGAATGTGGGTCCTACTTGACTGTATAAATTAGGAACCCTATCATTGCAGCTAATTTCTTGTGAAAAAAAATTTGGAAGATTTTTTTCAGAGAAGCTGGAAATCCAGTAAGATCATTCGCTGGCTCTGTAATTCAAATTGGCAAAGGCACCTGTCTAATTTTCATAGCTTGCTGTAATGGTTGAACTACTATACTGCATGTGTGTGCAGAATTGGATATGTAAACCCCATATTATCTAAGAAATGGGCATGTAGTATGCAATAGGGGAAAAAAAAGGCTTGTGGGTTTGAATATTTTTGGCTTATTTCTGCAGAGTCAATATGTTTTCTAGTCTTGGACTCCCAATGAAGAGTTGTGTTATAAGCTCATGTAAAGTGAGCTTGAAGTTCCTGTGCCTTTTTCTGTTTTGTGTTAATTAAAACAAATGTCTCGCGTTATAAATTCATGTAGTTGATTTAAAAGCTGCTACAAGTAAAATACTTAAAATATCTGTTCTCACCTACCTAAATACTTTTTAAATGTATTTTTAAAATGTTTAAATATATTTTCACCTTTCCAATAGATACCGCAATTTCCGCACCTTTACTTCTCCACGGCCAACTCAGTTCTCTTGTTTAGCTGTGGACTCCAGTGGTGAGATCGTGTCAGCTGGTTCCCAGGATTCCTTTGAAATATTCATCTGGTCCATGCAGAGTGGGAGGCTGTTGGATGTAAGGACGTCATGAAGATAGGACGTACCTTTGGGATTAGTTGGAGGGTTTGAATACAATATTAAATGTTGCATTGCTATGCAAGAATTGGAGCTAAGCTGCTTTATTCACAGCATTTTTTGATTCATTATATGGGAGCTATCAAGCTCTTTCTAGCTGATGAACGATCACAAGTATTTCTGTGCTTCTCATGGGACAAAAAAGATAGTCTACTCCCATTATTGTTCAGTGATACTTTTTTTCTGTATTTTCTTCAGGAAATGAGGAAAGTTTAGGTGCAGTCATAAGATCATAGAGACTGTGCACAGTCTTGCTGCAGCAGAGTGGGGGAGTGCTTACTTTTGAACAGATTTTTATGATGGCAGGGTTTAGTTACTTTATGTCAATTATTCTGAGATGACTTGCAGCTCAGGGCTTAAAAATCTGTGTTTTACTACTAAAAACGGTGAATAAAAGTATTGAATTTTTCACTTGCAGGACATTCCTCATTCCCAGAGCAACGACTTGCTTCTTATCAGAGCAAGCCGAGGAACTGTTAAGAAAAAAATAATGCAGCATTCCTAAGTCTTAGTCTCTGAAGTTTGTTGTCAGGGGGGAAGACAGGTTTTTGGCGCAAGGTACTTAAGATGTGATGTCAGTCATGTGTGCACACGTAAGCAGGGTTTTGCCTTTGCAGCAGTAGCACTGAAGTGAACTGTTTTTTTAGGTTTTCTGAAAATAAAATTTGAGAATTGATGGTGTATGTTATTCTGCATATATAAAAGTAGACAAGTTAAGCAGGTTTCATTGTTGTATTTAGCTTTTGTTCAGTATCAAGTATATGAATTTCAGTTTATTTTACCTGATTCTGTGTTACCTTTTCTTGTTTGTTAGGTATTATCTGGTCATGAGGGCCCCATCAGCAGTTTGTCTTTTAACCCAGTGAAGTGTGTTCTAGCTAGTGCCTCCTGGGATAAGACTGTCAAGTTATGGGATATGTTAGACAGTTGGAGAACCAAGGAGACTCTGATGTTGAACTCAGATGGTAACCGTTTGTTATTTCATTCTGTGTTGAATATGTAAAAATAGACACGCTCCACTGTTTTTTTTGTTTTTTTTTTTTTTTTTTACAATATTTGATATACCCTTTTGATCAGATTTCCTTAGTAAAGCAAAAGTTGAGATTGTTCTTTATAATATTCAGTTTTTAGCACAAAAATCATTGTTATTGTTATGTATTAATAGTTGAGACAGAAGTGCTACAAAAATACAGGGTATTTTTTTAGAAAAGGATCTGACTGCATTTTTAATCATCTCTTCTCTGCAGTTCTTGTTGTTGCTTTCCGTCCTGATGGCAAAGAGCTTGCAGTTGCTTCTTTGAATGGACAGATAACGTTTTGGGATCATGAAAATGCAGTGCAAACTGGCTCAATTGAGGGAAGGCATGACCTCCAGATGGGAAGAAAGGAACTTGATAAAATAACAGCCAAACAGTCGGCCAAGGGAAAGTAAGTAAACTCGATAGCAGTGACAAGAGGATGCCACAGTTACTAATGCTTTTAAGATGTTGGGATTTTTTTGTTTTCTTTCTTTCTTTTTTTTTTTTTTTTTTTAACAGAAGGTTTTCAAAGTTACATCGGCCTATTTTGATTCTGATGCAGGATTTTTTTTAGGTACCTAACTTGATGTTTGATCAGACCCTTTTTGTCTTTTACTATGTTTCCTCACTGATCAGCATAATTTCAAGTGTTATTTTTCAGCAGTTACAACTTTGTGTTGCTGTCATGCAGTTAAGTTTCCCATATCAAGTAGTGTATTTCCTGAAAGAGATAGGACTTCAGTTTGTGTAGTGATTAGCATATAACTCCTAGCATGTAGAAAGTGGTTGTTTTTTAGAAAGGTAAATAAGCTCTGCATTGCTGTCTAGTATGAATGTGAAGTAATCTTAAAAGGGCAGCAGCTACGTGCTGTCAAATACTGTGAGGTAGAAATCTTTCATTCTTCTCCTTTCCTCAGATCACACACTCTCTTCCATACTACTGCCCCTCCAAACAAAAGGAAAAAGGGAAAGAATTATTCAAAAAAAATGTATTTCTTAGCGATCATCTGTCTCTTTAAAACATCGTATGACATTTTTTTCCTAGTTCTTCTGACCATCCTTAATTTTGTATAAGGTAGAGTTGAGAGCTCGTTCCCTAAGCTGTCACATGTAAGCAGAAGTGTGGAAGCACTTCAGATAAGTTTTTGAAAGTTCTGAAGTGTTTGAGAGTCACACTAAAGAAGTAGAAGTACTTGGTCATGGTAAAACTATTTTGTGTGTTAAATACATGTTACATAAACGAACAGCTCCATTTTTCCATGTCTTCACACTGTATTATGTCTGTTTTGAGCTCAGAGGTGGCACTGAAATTAACTGTTATTTTTTTTTCTCCTAGATCTTTTACTACTTTATGTTATTCGGCAGATGGTCAGTCTATTTTAGCAGGTGGATTGTCAAAATTTGTCTGTATATATAACATCAAAGAACAGATTCTTATGAAAAAATATGAAATCTCATGCAACTTTTCATTAGATGCAATGGAGGTATGTCAGCACATGGATCGGTTTTGTTTTGTTTCTTTTTTTTTTTTCCTAAAGACCTTGGTTCTGTATAGCATCTTGTTTAAGTGGAATTTGTGAATATTTTGTTAAGTGTGGGTTCATTTTTCTTAGTATTGGGCAGGACAGCTGTAAGAGAAAAGTATTTCTCAGAAAATAAAGTCTGCTGGGTTACAATGTGCTTGTCTTGGATGTGCAGAAGTCTTAAGCCTGATTAAGTCAGCAGTTGACTGAAGTTAATGAGATGATAATACAATTTAAATGGCCGATATTTTCACCTAAGCTAATTTTCCCTGCATTTCAGTTGATTGCTAGCAGAGAAATGCAGAATTTTAGAGTGGGCACAGGAGAGCATCACTGATCTGTTACAAATTCAGTGCCTCCCTGAATATCACCAAATGCAAAACTGTGAAGTTCCTTTAAAAGTGAAATGGATGCTGAAAAGGAGTTAAGAAATCGTATTAACTTTTTTTCCATTTCCTTACCTTGAAGATTAATGATTACCCTAGTGCTTTGGTGTTCATTTTGGGCTGTGTTTGGTGGTGGTTCCGAGTAAGTTTCTTTGACAGCGGTGAGGCAGGCCTGTTCTAGTGCTGCCCTCTGTTGTGCTAGTGTAGTTCAACATACAGCCTACAGGGTTAAAAGAAAAGAAAGAGAGAGAAAAAAAAAAAGGTCTTTTGTGTAGCTGCCTGGCTAGACAGTGGTCAGGGCTGAAGGAAGGAAGGAGTAAGAGCTCACCTGAGGAAACGGGGCCTGTATTGGCCAGAGCAGTGTGATACTGTAAAGCCCCAGTTGGAACTGCTTTGTGTTATTCTGAGGCCATAAGAGGTAAGTATTCTTGATTCTGATCAGTGTTTGAACACTGTTGCCTGATGTTGTGAAATAGTTGGTTTTCTCTGCAAATTATGAAGAATTTTTGGGAGAAAGTTAAAAGAAATAATCACTTGATCATGTAGTGGCTGTGTTAGAGAATTTTAACTTAGTCCAGGTATTTGACAAGAGATTCAATGTAGTGAATGGGATGTGTTTCTAGGAGTACCTAGATCGAAGAAAAATGACTGAGTTTGGCAGCATGGCTCTGATTGATGAAGGCACCGGCGATGAAGATGGTGTTGCTATTCCTCTTCCTGGAGTAAAGAGAGGTAAGTCTCAATGATAAGTAGATGACTTTGGATTTTGCTTTCTTGTTTCTAATTTTATGTAAATCAAAACCTCAGACCTAAAGTAGATATCAGATATGGAGAGTTTGAATTGTCCAGCACAGTTTTCTAGCTATGATTACTCAATGTTCTGTTGCCACAGTGACCTGTTTCAAAAGTGGTAAGTGCATATGAGGATAGATTGTTTTGTGTAGAAGCAGCAATGGAAAACAGAAGGCCTCCTGATCTGTGGAATCTGAGACCCAGGAGACCTGAATTTGTTTTCCAGTTCCTTGCTTTGACTTTGATCTCTCCTATGATAGCGAGCAAATTTCAGTCCAGTCGCTTCATTTAGTTTTTTAACTCTAAAATATCTTGGGCAAGGACTGTATGGTCTTTAACTGCACTGGGTTTTGGCCTATTCTTCATTATTTCTCAGCATTAGAATGATAGCGTAGTTACAGTTGTTAGCCAGACTGTGAACATTTGGTGTATGTAAAAATTCACTTCTGGATTTTTCTTGCAGGTGACATGAGTGCTCGACACTTCAAACCAGAAATAAGAGTGAGTTGCCTGCAATTCTCTCCTACAGGTGAGTATTGACATGGAATTCGGATTTTTTTTTTTCTTTCACATACTACAAAAGAACAGAGCAATGAAGGAATAATAGCAAAGTACCTTGGAGATGGCTTTTCCAGGTGTTACTGGGTGCTGCTAGGTCTGTTCTGCTGCATGGTGGACATGTAGATAGTTTTAAGTGTACATTACTTTCGGCTGGTATTTTTCACCAGCATTTTATCATTAGTAACAGGCCCATCACTAACATGTGGTTTTCTGTTTCCCATGTTGTGCAAGCAATTAAGGTTCATCTGTTTATCCTGACTCTTGTGCTTCCATCCTAGAAGGACAGTTGTGTTCTTACCCACTCTTATTTCCCTCCTAGGCCGAAGCTGGGCAGCCACCACCACGGAAGGCCTGCTCATCTATTCACTAGACTCCGGGCTGATGTTTGATCCCTTTGAGCTAGATGTTGATGTCACACCCAGCAATATCCGCAAAATGCTGCATCAGAAGGAATACACTGTGGCTATCGTCATGGCTTTCAAGCTGAACGAAAAGAAATTAATTCAGGAGGTCATAGAGACCATACCTAGCAATGAAGGTAGCTGCGAAGCTTGTCTGACCTAATCGTAAGCTAAATAAGTTGAAGCCTAAAGGGCAGAGGTATTTAGCACTTTATTGCTGCTTGTTTTTCTTTTTCTTTTTTTTTTTTTTCTTCAAGACTTGAAGCTTTTTATTTATTGTGATCTAGTTAAAGAAGGGGTGTGTTTATCAGTTTATGACAAATGCAAACTGTTTAACTTCTGTGTTAAAAGGAAGAAAACTCTTCCTTAAATAGAGTAGCTATTGGAAAGCTGAAATCGGAAAGATTTGTTTCGTCCTGTGCCCTTATCTGAAGTATTATGCTTCAAATAGTTGCCATTCTCCTTCCCAATATGTGTTCCTAGGCAATCTTTCATATTGTTCAGTTCCATATTAATGTCTTTGCATTTTTTCCCACAGTTGATGTTATATGTTCCGCACTCCCAGATCTGTATGTGGAGAAGTTACTGGAGTTCCTGGCCTCTGCCTTTGAGACATCTTGTCACTTAGAGTTCTATCTTATTTGGGCTCATAAATTGCTCATGCTACATGGACAGAAACTAAAAACAAGGTGAGCTCTTGTGGAAGTCGAACTGCTGGCAGGCATTTGGAAATGCATTGTCAGCAAGGGGCTTTTCGTACGTGATACAATTAAAACTCAGTAGCCTTTTGTTTGGTATCATCTTAAAATGTTCATATTTAGAGTTTAACATTTATATTTTTTTTTTATTTTGAGAGTGCAGAAAAACTCTAGGCTTTCACATGTGCAGTTTGCAATGTAATTTATAGTAAATTTTCTTCATTCAAGGTCAGAAAAGCTGCTCCCTGTGCTCCAGTTTCTTCAGAAGAGCATCCAACGTCACTTTGATGATGTTTCCAAACTGTATGTATAGTCATACATAGGAAGTTCAAACCATAGTCCTTCATTTAAGGGTGGAGTAGTTTGGGAGCTGGTTGGGAGTGTAACATTAGAGATTTGAAAATGGCCTTCTGTAAGAAGGCTTTTATTTTAAGAAAAAAAATATTTTTTTACTTCTACTTCTTTGGAGAAAAGTAGAATTTTGGGGGGAGAAAAATTGAATCCTATTTCTTATTTTTTGCAGCTGTGAATGGAATATCTACAATATTAAATATGCTTTAGCCATTTCGCAACAGCGAGGCATGAAACGTCTGGCAGACACATCAGAAGAGGAAGGAAACATGGATTCTGACAGTGATTATGTTATGCAAGACATTAATAAGGAAAGTTTTAGTTCCTAGTCTTCACGAGAAGAAGAAAACTTAAGAGAAAAGATTTTTATGCAGTGGTATTCACTGAGACTGAATGGCTCTTATAGAGGCATAATTTCACTCTCTTTAACAGCATGGACGGTGTTACTTGCAAGTTACAGAGGTTGGTTAAATTTAGGATGGACAAAGTGCTGTCTATAGTATGCTGTGAAATCCAGTGAAGTTCCAGTAATTAGGATGAATAACATACCTGTACCAACAAATATGGGAACAAAGTTACTGTGCTGTAGAAATTCTCCAGGGATTGATTTAATAATCTGAGATAATGTTCTAAATATTTGTTTGTAAACTGCCAACTCAATAATGTAACCTAAACTGTAAGTGGGGGGAATGTGTTACAGATGTTTATCATTCCTTCAAGAAAGCTTGCTTTTGTTTTTTTAGATGTTGTTCATTAAAATAACAAAATCTGAATTTCTTCCTTCTTTGCTTTTGTTGGATCGGCATGGGAGTTGGGCAATACTGACACTGAGGTCCTGAGTACAAAAAAGAAAAAAAATGCTTGGAGTGTTTCCAAGCTGCATCTTGAAGAGGCTTTGCAAATACTAACACTGAGCCAATGGTGGGGCGGGTTTGTTTCGTTCAAGTGCTCGACTCTTTATTTAAAGAGAGGGGAGAGGGCATTGCTGAAAACTGCTTCGGGGGAAAAAATGCCTCCAAAACACGCAGCAGACACATGCAGGCAGTTTATAGGAGTTCAGAATATAAAGATACTCTTGCTACTTAAAATGAATACAACATAGCATTTTTTTCTCAGGGTAACATTTAACAAGTGCCTTCAACTGTGGGCAGCCTCTGCTAAGTGTCATGGTCACAGCTGTGGTTCAGTGTGTCGGACAGCAAAGGGGTGAAGGATAGTGGGGCTGGAGAGGTACTTGCAGAAGTGCCCTGTGTTCAAAGAACCACAGAACCGGTGAGGTTGGAAGGGACCTCTAGAGATCATCCAGTCCAACCCCTCTGCTCCAGCAGGGACACCTAGAGCATGTGGCACAGGGTGGCATCCAGGGGGCTTTGGAAGATCTCTGGAGAAAGAGACTCCACCTGGTGCTGGGTTAGGTTTTGGCATCGCTTCGTGTTCCCTGCCTCCTCCCTGCCACCGTGGGAGGCATAAGTGGCAGCAGGGAAATGTCTGACTAGGGCAAAAAAAGGAGGAGAGAAAATCTGTATCAGAGTGCTTCTAAGACTCCGAAATGCCTAACCTGGCAGCCATACTAATGCATGTGTTACTCCGTAATCCCTTTTACCGTTCTTATTGTGCTTTTATTCTTGTTGTGCTCTTCAAGAAATAGAATCATGGAATCATTATGGTCGGAAAAGACCTTCACGATCATCGAGTCCAGCCCTAACCCCATCCCTACCAGGCCTGCTAAACCGTGTCCCTCCGCGCCTCATCGCGCGCTCCTTGAGCACTGCCGGGGCCGAAACAGCGTCGCGTAGCCCCTCCCGGCCTCTGGGGGCGCCGCCGCTTCCCGCCGCGCTGTGCCGTGCCGTGCCGCGCCGTGCCGTGCCGTGCCGTGCCGAGGGGGACATGCTGGCGGCCTGCGCGCCGGCCCTGCGCGCCGCGCTGCGCCGCGGAGCGCCCGCGGGCGGCCTGGCCGCGCTGCACGGCTCGCCCGCGCACCGCGGCCCTGCCCGCGTCGCCGTGGTGAGTAACGGCCGCCATGAGCCGGCCGCGGCGCCCGGGGCGGGCCGCGCCGCGTCTCCCAAATAGCGATCTAACTTCATTTATATTTTATTTATTCCGTTTTTATTATTTGTATCTTGGGGCTTTTTGTTGTTATTGTTTGTTTTATGGTCTCCGCGCTGCTGCCCGGCGTGAGGGAAGGTCAGGAGCCTCGTGGGGGCGGGTAACTTTGGGGTAGAAAGGGCAGAAGTGGGAAATGGGCCAGAGGTGGCTGCGCTGAGCCGGGAGGTGCCTCCTCGCGGTCGATTCGGTCCAAATTACATGGGAATAAAATAAAAATAAAATGAAATAAAATAAAACAAACTCCTGGTTAAGTATTTTTTTCTCTCTCTGGGTTGAGCCTGCTGAGTTAGAAGTGTTTTTTATTCGTGGCAGCAGGTGCGGGGAAATAGTTCCTGCAGAACTTGTATTGAAACACACTATTCCAAGCAAGGGCAGGAGCGCGTATGGAAGTGCGTCTGGCTTAATTTGATCAGGTGACTGTGGGGTGTTGGGCCTGTGGTAGCGGAGGACGGGGTGTTGTGGTCTAAAAGCCCCTTCCAGTTCCACCTTTCCAAAAGACAGTTTCGGTTGTGCCTGTTTATGTGCCTGCTATTTAAAGCTTGTTAAGCTTCTAAAAACAGACAAAACCAGGTGGAGAGAGAATAGAGTTAAAATGGAGGGACTCTTCAATGGGAGTTTCTAACCGCACCACAAGATTTTTTGGGGGGAGTTGGTTTTGCTCTCGCAAACACTTTTGCCTGTTTTTTTTTTAATGTTTTATATCTTTTCTACTGTTTTATGAAAGACTCCCTCCAGACTCAAAATGGATAGCTGATTGTGTTGGGTGTTTTATTCTCCTGTGTGTATAAGCAAACTGACGTTGAAAATTTGAAAGCATTATTATTGTGGTAATAAGGGAAAATATGGCCAATGTAGCATGGTCGGATTATGAACATTAATTTAGTTATTGATCTGTGATATGGATCCTCAGACAGAAAGTCAGCAGTAGCTAAAATAGCATTATCATGCTTCATAAATATCATAAATAGAACCGCAAAGCACATTTTTATCCCACTCTTGTTTGCTGTATGTGCAGATGAGAATGTATTTGCACAAGGATAAGGAATTCTTATAGCTGCGTCCCACCCAGAATGACCCATTGCATGCATAATAAAAGCACACCTAAGGCTATCTTGTCAACTTAGCAAATCTGAAGAACAAATATGAGACCTGTGTGTGGCAGGTAACTATAAATAGAATTTACTTGTTGTCCAGTATGTCAAACATCAGGGCTAATGGCTTGATATTTACTGACACGATAAAGACCTTGTTAAACCTTGTTTCTAAGGCTGTAGTTTTTTTTTTTTTTTTTTTTTTTGGTTAATCTCACAAGGTTGGTGAAAGATTGTGTAGGAATTTTTGTATCAACTGAAATCATTTTGATTTCTTACTGCAGGTCCTGTCCGGTTGTGGTGTCTACGATGGCACAGAAATTCATGAGGCCTCAGCGTAAGTTGCTTTATGTAACTGTCGCCTCCAAAAATACCTGCTTTATTATTAGAATGCTGTGAATTCAATTCCTCTTCCTATGAGCTGTCAAAATTGCCCTGGAGGATTTGTGATAGTTTTTCTTCATCGGCCCATGAAGCTTCAGAGCTTTCTCGTAGCACCACGAGAAACCAGGCTGCCTGTGGCTGTCCAAGATCACACGCTCTTCCTGTGTAAGGCCAGAACAGTAAGTTTGAGAGACTTCCACACGAACAGCAGTTCAGTTTTCTAGAAACAAGCTCAGGCAAGATAAGGAGAGTTATAATCCCCTTAAACTGTCATTCTTGGGCCTATATTGAATGAAAGATTTGTTAATATTCAAGCTGAGTTATTAGTTCAGTTCAATTCTTATTATGCATGTCTAAAAGATGTTTGACCTAGATCCAGGTTAAATATTCACCTAGGTGTGCTGATTGTGTGACTCTTCTCTAAGCTCGAGATCTTGCACTTAAAAAGAAATGTATTCATTGTTCCCTTTGTGAGAGCAGTGAAAAAAGTTGTTACTAGCTTGTCTGTCACTAGCTTGTCTGTTCCTACCTTCAGATTTACTTTTTTTTTTTTTCTCTCTGAACTCTGTTGTTTTATAAAGGAGTGATTTTACTGCTAGGTCCCCAGTACGCTGTGGTAGCAGCTGGAGCGTTTTTTTCCCCTCTTTCAAGATCTCTTTCAAGATCTGGTGGTGACTTTGCAAAGCCTCTTCTCCACTGTTCTCAGCACGTTTCCTCCCCGGTTTTGTAGCGTGCTGGTGCACCTTAGCCGTGGGGGAGCCGAGGTTCACATGTACGCTCCAGATGTGCCGCAGATGCACGTCGTTGATCACAGCAAAGGGCAGCCAGCTGAAGCCGAGTCAAGGTAAGAGCTGGGCTCAGCCTCTTCTGTCACTCCTGGCTCTCCCTTTCCTACAAGCTGGGCGTTCTTCAGACGTAGCACCCTCTACCTGAACTTGCAGCACTTGCTGGCTGGTTTTAACAGCTTTATGCCAGCTGGCGTTCTGTTGGAAAGAAAAGCCTAAAGGCATTATCTGGAGATTGTTATGTGCTCTCTTTTTTATGCTCTGTTGTGCACAAATGCTTCATTGGTCTCATTTTTAAATTTCTGTTTCTTCAAGGAATGTTTTAGTGGAATCTGCACGGATTGCTCGTGGCAAGATCACAAGCCTGGCTAAACTTACCACAACAGACCATGATGCTGTGATATTTCCTGGTGGATTTGGAGCTGCTAAAAACTTGTGAGTGCAAGTAAATAATACACTCCCTCCTTAAAACTTGCGCAATAAAAACAGCGAGCAGTAAATGGTTTTCTCTAGCATATTTAACCCTATCTAATGTACTAAGGAAATCTCCCTTCAAAGTGTTGGAATTAAGTGCTGTTCATTGTGGTTTCCTGTTCTATTTCCTATTGGCATTGAAATTTTCCCCAATAATGTTAGAGTTCTAGAGTTTAGAAAATCCATAAAAAGTCATCTCTCCCCTATACTACTGTGGTGTTTTTGGGGGTCCTGAGGAATGCAGAGGTAAAACTTCCTAAATTTTGGATGTTCCTATATTTTCCTTCTGTTTCTTCATGTCCAAAGTGTCTGGCTACCAAAAGGCCTGCCTTGCTTTAGTAACAGTAGAACAATGACTGGCTCAAAAAAACAAAATAAAAAATCCTATGTTAGTCAAGTGGGAATCTCGTGTTAACCTTCAGATTACCTTATTACTGATTGTCATTTTGTTGACTTTGAAAAGCTTTTTCTCTTTGTATGTTTTTGTTCCCAGATAACATTGCCGTTGTGCTTTTCAGTAGCCTTACCAAGCTGATTTGATAATGCTTATTTTACGTGTTTATCTTAAGTAAGGAGCTTTCTGACAGACCAGAGCCTTAGCAAAAAGTCACTTTGGCATAGGTAGTGTTGGTCTCCTGCAGCATTTTTCAGTCACCTCGTTGAAGCTGCTGTGTTTGTGCTGACCTTTGAGAGCTAATCTCATGTCCGTCTGCACATTTATACTGAGATACATATAAAGCTTCTTGTTGTGGCAGATCCACCTTTGCTGTCGATGGGAAGGACTGCAAGGTGAATAGAGAAGTTGAACGTGTCCTGAAAGACTTCCACAAAGCAGGCAAACCTATTGGGTATGTATGTTAGTTATAGAGGGGGTTTTAATTGATAGTGGAATCTGGGGACAAAGTATGTTATGTGGAAAGGTACCTCTGCTAGTGTTGGAACAAGAGAAGATATATTCTGTGTGTGTGTGTTGGTGTTTGTGAAAGAAGAAGCCAAGAACATGTTGAGCAGGAATTGCCTTTTGGTGTCTTTCAAATTTGTAAGAGCGAATTTGTAAGAACTGAATTCTTTCAGTTCTGACTAAGTGTTGAAAGAGTGCCGTCATGGATCTCTGTATAATTCCTTCTTTTTTGCAGTCTTTGCTGCATTTCACCAGTGCTGGCAGCAAAGGTTCTCACTGGTGCTGAAGTAACTGTGGGGCATGAAGAAGAGGAAGGTGGCAAGTGGCCTTATGCTGGAACTGCAGGAGCCATTAAAGAAATGGGAGGAAAGCACTGCGTCAAAGAAGTAACCATATCCTTTCCTATAAACTTCCACGATTTAGTACTGTGTCCACAGTAGCACTGCAGTAGTAAATACATACAGGACCTGTGCTTTTCCCTTAGTGTCTAGTGGGAATGTGCAGTGTATGGAGCATGCTGCAGGCTGCATGGTGAGGCCACGCTGCTTCCCTGACGCGGCTGCGTAGTTAGGAGCAGTGCTTGGTGGTTTCGGTAGGGCTGCCTTGGACACCGGGAAATGCTGGGTGAATTTGCACCTAAAACTGATACCTGTGATCAGAAAACCAGTATGCAGAGTATTTGCTTACTAGCAGAAAATTCCCCAAGTTTTCTTGTGTTTCTAAATGATGCTATTCCCACAGATTGCTCCTGCAGTCTTTTTATTTCTGGCAAAATAAATTTTAGTATTTCAGGTTGTTAGTTGCAGCTGTCTTTGTAGTTGGACAGTAATATATTTGGAGGTGCTTATTTAAGGGATAATAGAACTGTAAGGTTTTTGTCAGGGGCAGTTTATGTTGCACATATCGTCTGCACGTGATGCATAGACGGTGTTTTCCTTAACTCTCTCTTACGAAGCTCACGTGGATGCAAAGAACAAGGTGGTAACTACCCCAGCATTCATGTGTGAAACGGAATTGCATAATATCTTTGATGGCATTGGGGCCATGGTGAAGAATGTGCTGAAGTTAACTGGCAAGTAAAGCGGCTGTTCTTAAAAGAAAAGCGATAGACATGTTTAAATTTAGGGTATAGTATCAAAGAAAAAGAATGGACCAATGGAGACATTTTCACCTGCTTTTCCTGTTCACACTCTAATAAGCGCTGATGCAAAGCTGGTTGATCCCCAGCTGTGGGGATTTCCAAGACTTTTCCAAGAGAGGACCTGCAGAACAGCGCACTGATGGTGAGCGATGCAGAGCATTTCCTTGACCTTTTCAGATGGAGAGAGCTCTGTGGACGTGTCCAGAAGCTGTCCTCACACGGCACCAGTGCCAAATCATTTCCGTGAGGGCAGAGAAGGACCAGAGGCCTTTCCAGAGCTGAGGGCAGACGCATTGTAGGGACAGAGCACACGCAGTGGCGGTGCATGTGTTGGGCTAAGGATGGAAAGGCAATGGTGTGTGCTTCATGATTTAGGTATTTGGGCCCCGGTCTGTGAACTAAAAGTCACAGTTAACTGTGGTGTAGCCAAGGGAACAGACCTCTTCCACATCCTAACGTTGCCTCAGCTTTACTTAAAACATCCGTGTTCTGTTTTTCCATTTTAAAGAACCCCTTTGCAGAGTGGTGCCATTCTGAATAACATGAGCAGGATACACCTTATCTGTCACAAGAGCAGCACTTTGAAAAATCCATTGGCCCATTACAGCTAAGAAAAGGTCTTGAAAGAAAAAGATAATCCGCTGATGTGACGCACATATTTCTTAGGATCATGTCCCAGTTAAGGTAGTTGCATGTTTGGCAGTGGACAAGAAACAAATCTCAACTTATCCTCACTTTCTCACTTTAGGGTAATAAAGCTTTCTCCAAAGAAATACTGAATGTCTGGAAAAATGATGTATAAATAAATTAATTCTTGCCTTTATCCCATCCTTGTTGCTTCATTTGTGTTTGATAGATGCCCCTGATAATTCATGCTGGTTGATACATTCTAACGTTTTCAGGACTCTCTCTTTTCACTTCATCTTTCTTTTTCTGATGCTTTTCAGTTCTCATCCCCTTCAAAGAATTTTTCCTTCATCAAATCCATCTCATCTTTCTTCCTTCTCCAAGCTGTTACCTTTCTATTCAGCAGGCAGCAGTATTTCTCAAATTAAAAATAATTAAATTGGTTCTCCTTGTGCATCTTTTTGAAAGATGGGCTAGTAAGCCAAATATCTTGCCCTGAGTTGCCTAAACCACCACAGTTTAAACCATATGCAGAAAAACAGGTTTTGAGGTGTCAAATCTGTTGCTCATGTGTTCATTGGAAGGTTGTGGTATGAACTGGGAGAATTTGGGTTTCTTCTTGCCAGCCTATGCTCTCTTGGAACTTGGTTACTGCATGAAATACAGATGTATTAAAAATAATATAGTTATTTTTTCATCACTCCTGCTTCCACTGGTAATAAAGCTCACCTACTTCTGAGGTGGCTACTGAACTACTCTCTACTCATTATACAAAATACTATATTGAAGTTCATGCTACTTTACAGATGCTAAAGGGAGCCCATATTCTTAAGGACATTCTCATGTTTCAAAAATTAAATGTATCAGCCTCGGATTGGCCTGAAATACTGTCAATGCTGGTTACAGCTGGAGGCTCACTAGGGGGGTTGGAAACAGTTTAATGCATGTTCATGGAAGTGTTTTTGTTTCTGGAGCCTCTTAACAAATCATTTGTTTTTGTCACTAAAACTATATATATATATGTTTATCTGTTGGGAGTCAAGAGTGGACACTTTTATTTGAGAACTGCATAGAGATCCTGGCTAGCAAGCATCCTGGCCTGCGCAGATCACAAACTCGAGTGTGATTATAAAATCCTGCACGTAAAACAAATAATCGTGGTGGCAGACATGGAGCTTAAAGTGGACGCTGGACATACTCTAAAACAGTGAGTTTGTGTTTGGGTAATAAATAGCAAGGAACAAATAGAAGTAAAGCACTCTATGTAAGTAAGTGCAGATAAGGACTTTCTTTGATGAGATTTGTACTAAAAGGGATAGTTGTGGTATGAGTTTTACATGGCTAATATAGGCATGGGAGAGATCTCAATATCATAGCAAATATTCAGATCTTGTTTGAATCAAGCAGAAGAACTTCAGTATCATGTGCATAGAATATAATGACATTTTTAAATGCTTCTGTCTTCCTTACATCTGCAGGCCTTCTAAAAGAAACGTGGTAGCATCAGGAATTTCCACAAACAGAGATGGAATTGAAATCCCTGGAGAAGAGCAGCTATGTTACCAGTAACGTTATCTGCCTCAAGAGTGCTCTAAGCGGAGCTGAACTCACATGTCCCTTTCTGTCCCTTCCCCTCAGGGACTGAGAGTTCACATCTTCTCACTGGCTCCCTTCACCCCGGCAAGGCTGTAGGCAGTGTTAAAGTTTTACTCTTTTCTTGCTTAGATTAAGGTGTCCTGAGAAAAAGAGAAGATCTTTTTGCTACTGTCATGCCATGACCAATTTTTGCAACTTGGCAGGAAGGTTCTCCAGATGTTGCCTCTTTTTACAGTGCTCTGAGATTCTTTTTTGAATCTGGATAGCCAAATAAGGAAACTACTAACAGCCCAATGAGCCCCTTTCCAAGCTGATGCAATGTTGGGCATGATAATCCCTGTCTCAGTGGACAGGGATTCCAGGTTGGAATATCCCACTGTCTTATGCCTACGATCAAGTAAACAAGTTGAAAAGCTCACCTGGTTTGGCAGGATAGCTAAATTACAGCTAAATAAGATGAGATACTTTCCTCTTGCATGGTAGTCTCAGTATTGATGACCATTTCAAGGTTAGTACTGTGAGTTTCAACTGAAGTGCCCAAGGAACCAGCTACCTGCTCAGTGCCTGACATTTTTCAAGGTGGTTTGTAAAAAAAATGAGCTACCCAAACAGCGTCCGTGCTGGGAGCTGCGTCTGGTGGGGACAGGACACTGCTGAGTAGCAGGAGAGCCAGACACAAAATACTAGTTTCAGCAATAATCACCTTTTAGAGCATTTTTCTACCTTTTTATTGCCATTGAGAGTTAATTTTTTTAAGGGAAAGAGAAACATGCACCAGAATTAACCTTTTTAAAAATGATTTTTATTTATTTTGTGCAAGCTGTTATAATTCCACAGTGATGTGCTGAACACAGATCTTCAAAACACAAGATTTTTTAAGGTTTTCTATTAATAGAAGATAATGGATCTTTGGTGACAGGTCTGAGACCATCTTCTTGGCTTTCAGATGATGTAAATTTGTAGGGAAATTCCATGCTTCTATAGAGATTAATAGAAACATTTTTCTGCCAAGCGTGGTTTTTCCCTTCTTTTTTGATGGCTGTTTGGAGCTCCTAAGGGGTTTGCTAGTTTCAACCAAGTGGACAGAAATTTATGATTAGTGTGTTTTGTTAAATGCCGTCAGAAATAAGAAGTGAAAGACTTTGCATATTCTTTGAGCCTCCATGAGGAGGCACGTTGCATTTGCCTTATGTACCCTATGTTTTCTGGCCTGCAGAAAGCATTAAAGGGCTTTATCCTACTGAAATGGGGTGGTCCCCAAACGAGCTTCTGCAGCTGGTTTTCTAGTGATGGCAGGAGGCTAATTTTGGCAGGGGAGAGATAACTTTTACCAAGTGTGTTTCTGCCCAATCCATTTTGCCCTCACTGAAGAGACAGGCAAGAAGCGTTTTACAAAATGTTTTTTTTCCCACAGAATGTTGCAGTGTCTTGTTTCATAAAAAAAAAAAAGACATGAATCCTTTTTCTCTTGTAAAAGCAGAAATGAGGATTGTGATTTTCATGTGTTCCTCAACACGAGTTCTGTTGCACAAAAAGACAATCTTTCGAATGAACCAAGTGCCAGCAGGGGGCACTTTGTGAGCAATATTTGGAGGTTTTCAAGCCCTCTTCAGGCACCCTGTCCCAGCTCTTGTTTTATGTGTGACATTATGGTGCCGTTTGGGGCACGCAGAGAAAAATCAAGGAGGTCTTGCTTCCTACTGGTTTAGCAAAAATAAACTGAAGTTCAGTGTTGTCCTAATGAATGTGCTTGTCCAGCCCTCTTGCAGAGGCTCATTTCTTCAGCATTCTGACCTCCTCCTCATCTCCATGAAAGGACAGTATAAAAACATGAAGCTTCCTATGATACAGTTATCCAAAATTATATACGAAAGCTTCTTGTGATATAATTATCACAGGAAAATGAAGGAAAATGTAATATACAGCCATAAAATTATACAATGCTTTTTTTTCCTTTTTTTCCACCAGTAGTGCCATCATGGTTGAGATCACCTAGTATGAGATTTGTAGATAGAGACTTTTACCAGACCAGCCAATAACTCTGAATGAAAATGAACTTCTTCTAGGGTTTATGTTCTTACAAGCTAGCAGTTTATCTGTGTATGTGGTTGTGTTTCCATATGTATTTTAAAATTTTTATTCTTTGAGAGTGGTGGTTTAAATAATCCTCCACCTGCAAATAATCGAGAGCTGCATTCCAAGACTCTTGAGTCTGGTTTGGGCTGTTTCTCCTCTTCCTTGCCACAGCTTGCAGGGGCTGAGGGAGACCTTATTTGTTACATGAGTCGGCCGTGGCCCTTAGAAACATAAAGGATCTAATGTTCATCCATCTTTTCCAGGATGATTTCAGTGGTGCTCAGGATTTCTCAGGCAATAGACAGTAAGGGGAAGAAAAGGGACTAAACTTGGACAATTTCTAAAGCTGAAACAGAAGTTGCAACAAGGATTGCATCACCCATAGTGACATAATTTCCTGCTGCTTGTTTGAAAAATAAGCATCTTCCATGCCTGTTCTCAATATTCTTCATGCCCTTGGTTCCGCTGCCTAGTGCCTTGCTACGTGAATGACCTGACGTCAGCCTTAGCTTGAGGAATGGTGGAAATTCTGCACCTAAGATTAACGCCTTCCCCTTCCTAAATGTGTGAATTGTTTTGGTGCTCCTTAGCTTTTAAAGCCAACCCCAGTTCCTGATGAAACTCTGGAGACTGCAGGCGCACGTGCTGCTCGTGCTCTGCACGTGGAGGATACTTTGAGACCGTTGCTTAGCGGGTCATCACCTAGGCCAAGAAAGGGCCGTCAGCCAAGCCTTGCTCGGCAGCCGCGCAGGAAGGGTGAGCTCTGGCAGTGTGTTATCGCTGGGAAGGACGTTAAATGCAGCTCCTAAAGCTGTAAGGAACGGGGACAACTGAACAACCCAAACGCTGTAGCAGATCTTGGCCATAAAGAGCTAGTGTTGTAAGAGGCGCCTCAAGGTCACCCGGCGTGTCTTCCCCCGCCCTCTGCTCCTGTGCTCGCTGTGATTCATGTCAGCTTGCAAAGGCAGGAAGAATCGCTCCCAGCGGAGGGAGAGGCTGTAGGAACTGGACCTTCCTCGTGAGCACCGGTGCACGCCGCCTGCCCGTGTGTGGGAGCAGGATGTCCTGTCGGGACTGTTCCTCTCTGCCACAGCCTGGCGAGGTCCAGCTCTGCGTCCACCCCCCATGAAGGTTTTTAGGCAGGTAGGCATTTTCTTGCCCAGAAAACTTTTGCTCATGCAAAACAGGAGGTGCTCACTTTGCACACCTCAAGCCCTGTAGGAAAGCAGGCGGCCTGCGAGGCGTTACGAGGAGCTACGAGGACTCACGGTGTCCTCAAGATGAGTGCGGGCGGCTCAGACTTCCGTGGCTGGGGCAGGCAGACCCGTACAGATCCCACTTCTGAATTTATTGATTGCACAGGGAGCCTATCAAACTCTAGGAATAACTGGCATACAAACAAAGAACTTGTAGATGGCGTGCCAGTGATGGCTTTTTTTTTTTTTTTTTTTTTTAATCTATGTAATCTGGGACAACCAGCGTTGGAGGAGGGGACAAAGGAGGCCGTCCCAGGGTGTGTGTGTCTGCCAGCGCTCACACAGTCGCTGCTGAGTGAGGGTGCTGCGCAGCCAGGGCAGCCGGAGCGGGGCCCGAACGGGGCCAGGGCCGTCCTGCCCAGTTCTCCCCGCCACGCCACGGAGAAAGGCCCATTTGCCCATGAAACACAAAGCTAACAAGAAGCTTAAGCTTTATTCAAGTCCTTTCTTTGCAAAAACAACCCTGTCTTTCCTCTGGAAAGAGGGTGGAACTGTTTCAAAATGACTCTGTGCGCGGCCTTACAAGCCACTGCTCGAGGACGCGGGGAAGGTGGCTGCATCGCGCCCGCCGCTCTCCAGCCCACCCCGGTGGGCAGATCTCCAGGTGCTTCTCCCTTCTGCAGCAGCGCCGTTGAAACAGCTCTGGCCTGGCACAAAACCCCTCTGCTTTCTTCATGTTGTTGGTAAATGGGGTCCTCTCAATCTTAGCTCATCCTGGGCATCTCGGACGGCTTGCGTTGAACATGTTAACTGCATATGTAACAGATATTCCTTGAACAGTTTTTAATTCCTGTTTTTTTTTCATCTGAAGGTATCCTCCTTAAACAAGAAACAGTGTCACAATGTCAGTCTTGCCTAAGAATACAACTTTTGCTTGATGATGACATTTATTTTTCCACCTTTCATGTCAAGAAGAGAAAATGCTAAATTCAGCCTTCTAAAGCCTTTGACTTTTCTAGAAGAGAGTTTTGTAATAATACAGCACTTTCCTCCTCTGTACTAAAATCATCTAACCTCAGGCATTCTCATCTCTCAGTTTCACCCTTTTTACTGAAGAAATAGTTTTCCCTTTCTTTTTTTGGGAACAAAAATAAAACTGCAGATAGCCATGATGTTTAAGAGTAAAAATAGAAGCTGAAGTTCCACAGGCTCAGATTTCACAAGGTTTCCATCCTTACGTTTCACAAAGAGAGCCTCTTCCTGCTTCCAGTTTTTATCTGACACGGAGGGTAATTACTCCTTCTCCTTTCATTTTTCCCGAAGGACTGCAGGTGGGGTCGTAAGCCAAAGCTCTCCCTCAGGTCACCTGTAATGTGGTGCTGTGCTGTAGCTTTGTAGTCTTTATCTAAATTGAAGTTGTCATTAAAGCAAAACCACCACATGCTAAAATAGTCACACTGACAGCACTAAAACCAAGCTTGAAGAAGCAAATGAGAAAGCAGGCTTGCTCCCTCTGAGTTTCACCGCCTTTGGTTTCTTTTGTGCACCAAAATGCAGGACATAAACCTAGTCCAAGGAGTGTTTCCGAGTTTCGGTGCCTCTGTCATGCGGCTCTGGAGCAGTCCTGTTCCTGCAGAGCTGATCTGTACAACAAGGTCCTCTGGTGAGGAGAACTTCTCAAACCAAAGTTTAACTTTCCCAGTCACAAATGCCAAACCACCAGTGTCACCAGGAGATGAAAAGAGAAAGTAAGTGTATGGAGTCCCTGTGCATCACCAGGACTTCTTGGGGAAACCTGACCAGGATCTGAAAGATTGAAAACAGAAAAAGCCTTCAAGTAACCAACGGCTTGACAAGAAGCATGTTTGAAATTTGTATGGCATTTTACTGGTATATTTTACATGAATGCAATAAATGTTTATAGCATCATGTGGATTTTGACTCTTTTGCAAAATTCTGCTTTGTGTGTGTGCATGTACCATCCAGAAAAAGCTAGTCTTAAGGGTCTGTGAGAAACACTTCTCTTTTTTTTTCCTTCATGGGAGAGGCACAGATATTCAGTAACAATAAATACCGTCTTCATTTCTGGAGTGACTTAAGAATTTTTGTTTCAAAGATTGCAAGATTATAAGAAATCTCTTCTCTTGAGAGCTCTTCCAGGCTAATAGACTATCATTTTTATCCAGAAAAAAAAAAAAACCTTAGAAGAAGTTTCTATTGACCCAAATGCAATCTCCCAAGAAATCAAAGTAACAGGAAAAATAATCTGCTTAATATAGTTAATGGGAAAAAAAAAGCCTAGCAAACAAATGAACAGCAACTGAAGTGAACCTGAACAAAATCTTTTTCTGTTTTATATAAAATCTGACCTTTCTATTGAGCTGTTTATAATGAAAGCCAAGTGTGGGGATCATTTGTGCACACAGCGTCTTTTTGTTCCCAGCAGGTCTTTTCATGTCCAAGGTTCCAAGTGCCTCCCAGCCCAAAGGCTAATACAAAACAGATCCATTTCCTGCCTCTTTCTAAAGAAATTGCTGGAGATACAAATTGAGAGCTGAGGCTAGGTTTCGCTTAAAATAATGTTGACAGTAGGAAGTTTTTTTTATATATATAAAAAGATTTTTGTTGCAAAGGTGAGGCTTCTCTTATTTGCTCCATTACCAATACTCCCAAACACAGGAACTTTCAGGTGCTTGCAAGTGTGTAATTCAGTTTGTTCTCTTATAGCAAAATTCAAACACTCCCCCTTCTCCTAATCTTATAAGATCTTTCCACAATAAGAAGTTTCTCCTGTCGAGAAAAAGTTGCCAGAGAATTTTCAACTCAGTTAAACATATATACAATATAGAATATACATATATAATATATACAATATATACAATAGCTCCTGTTTTTGTTTTGCTTTATTTTTGGCTTTTATAATGTTATAACAGTGCTATTGAGACCTAAGAGTCTATCCAAAATTTAACCTCATATTCTGTAAAGAGCTGTAAGCCAGTTAAAGGAACTGTCCTAGGTCCAATGAGGATATTTCCTGTAATTTTTAAAAAGTTGTTTATTATTCATGCAGTAGAGAGAGCTGAAATCTTCTCTGTGGTAATGAGATGAAACACTGTAGTGTTTCTCTGCCTTCGTTTCTCCCTGAGTTCATTGCTGCATCACATCTTGATCTGGCTCTAGTATCTTCTTGTGGCCAAACTTACTGCATTAACTGCACTATTATATCCTTTATTTATACTAAGCAAATAGGCTAAGCCATTGGTTTTTATATAATAGCAGTTTTTGATAAGAGTAATTTAAGATTTTGTAGAGCTACTATAAATAACTAGCGTCACAAGCAGGAATTTTACGGGAGAATTTCCGAAGATATCATATCAGAGCTGGACAGCCTTTATGCATTATATTCACTCAAAAAGTATTTACCAATGGCCCAAGAGTATTATTATGACTAAATTTAGACTTCAGCGTGTACGCCATACTTCCAAATAGCCTTTGGGTGAGGTCCACTTCAATTTTCCTGCAAGAGGATAGTTCAGATCAGGTAGTTCATTCGTACCAACATTATTTACAAAGGCCTCTTCTTACCTCCAGGAACTGAGTGACTTGCACGTTACTTGTTTAGTATCCACTTGTGTGGTATTGTAATGATGGTAAGTAGCTTAATGGACTAGGGATCACAGCGTTTCAGTAATTCTCACTGTGTCCTAGGACTGTGTTAGTGGTGAACTAACTAACAGTTAGTTAGGTTTTTCTCTGAGGAAAAGCAAACTGAAAGTTTGAATGTGATCACAAAATTAAATCAGACGCTTTCCTTCTCCCAAAAATGAAATGATGAACACATTTTCTTCTGCATTTTGCATGTCTGCAAAACATTTCACTTTTTTAAATTTTCTGAAAAAAAGTATTTCACCTTATGTTTTAAAATGTTTTTTAAGAACTATGTGTTTTTTTTAAAAAGACTTTAAAAGGGTTTAAATTACTTGAAAGCAAAACTTTCTTTAAGCAGAATAACGTGTGTGGTTGACCAAAATGAAACTTACCAGCTAATTTGCTCAAGCAAAACAAAATCTTAAAGACTCATATTTTGTTTTGACCTGTATCTCCTTTGCTTAATTGGCTTTTTCCACTGCTCAGTTGGTCAAAGTGAACAACCCCTCATTCCACTGGATATGCTTGTAGGTAACTCAAACGTGCGAGCTTCGTATTTGGCATTATTTAAACATGTCTGTCTGTATCACTCACTTTACGAGAGGAGAGAAATGATTTTCTTGTTGCAGGAGTCCAGCTTTGCCACTAGCTGTACATCTCCCAGCTGCAAATGGAAGGGCGATTAGCACCCGTCTGTCTTTGATCTCAAAGGGTGCACGGCTTGGACTTGGGATCCACTTGGCACAGAGGAAGCTCATCTTGAGCACAAGCCACAAGTCCAGAGAGTGAAAGAAACTCCCCCATTCCTCTGGGGACGAGGTAGATGCAGGGCAATACAGAAACACGAATAACTAAAAGCTGAAAAGCTCAGAAGCCTCAGGACTCAGCTATGGGTCCTGTGGAGGGAGGGGGAAGGTGCAGGGGGTTGCCTTCAGCAGCCCTGCTGTTTCTGGGGATATACAGTGCTGAAGCTTAGCAAACATGCTTAGTTCTTTCCCTTCCTCCACCTTATTCTTCCAATCAAAGTAACGAACAGAAGGAAACTGAGTAGAGAGTCACTTTACATTTTGGACTCATCCCAATCAGTGGCTGTATTTGGGTTGTGTCATCAGGAAATGCCCTCCTCGGTCACCTCATTGAAGTAAAAAAGTACAGAAGTCTTACCTGATACAGTGAGTTCAATTTCAGATTTCTGTGTTTTCTTGGAGAGAGTCCTACCCTCCTTGTAGATGCAGGTATACACGGCTGTATCGTTTTTTCGGACGTTGGAGAGCTGGAGGGAGAAGTTGCCATGCTTCATCTCATCCAAAAAAATACTGGTTCTGCCATGGTAATTCGTATCTTGGCAATCCAGTGAATCTGCTCCATTGTGAAAAAAATGCACCAAAACAGACCCTTTCTGCCAGTAGATCTTTGAATCGGAAAGATCCAGCTCTCCAGAAGAGGTGATGTTACAAGGCAAAATGACAGTCTCTCCAACAGATGCGTGGCAGGTTGTGTCTGGCTGACCTGGAGTAGAAAGCAGACAGCTTGCTCAGAGGGCAGCAGCACTAATCACACCAGGTTTCCTAGAACTTGGCTTATTTACCCACTCTACTGCCCCTTTTCCCAGGCTCCTGCTCCCAGCCGTGGAGGAAGCGCCACGTGCTGTGGCCTGAGGCCCGTGGTGCCGAGTGCCCGGCCTGCGGGGCAGTAAGGCCCATGCCGCTGCTTGCAGCCTGCAGCATCTGCCGTGCTGGAGTTTCCCCAGCTAGGAATTCCTCTCCAGTTTCTGGGAATCTCAGTCTTTGAGATGAGGTGTCAGATTCATTTGAAATTGACACTTTGCAAAGGAAGAAAGGCAGGAAAGGGAGGGCTGGCAGACAACAGGATTAAATGAGTTTTGTTTTCGTTGGAAGTCTGGCTAAAGAAAGGGAAAATGTGCAAAGCCTGGTGCATTGTCAAGAGAAGAATCCTGGAAAAGATTGATTCCCTTCAACTCCCATTGCTGCCATTGCTATCAGGTCCTGGCTCCAGCTGTGTAAATAATATGTGCTAGATCCCCCTTCTCCTTCCTCTGCCACATCTTGAAGATGATCTGACAGAACAGGGAAATTTTTGCAAGTTTGTTTGGATGAACTGAAGGATCTTGCTAACTTTAGTGTCTGGATCTCTGATAAAACTATTCTTCCAACACCCCAAAAAGGAGCACTGTCACTCTCATTTTAAAGATGGAGAAGTGAAGCACAGAAAGGCTAAATGACCTTTCCCAGGCCTCAAGGAGAGAACCACTCTTGATCTCTGGATGTGGTTTGTATGTGTGGCCTGGACAGCTCATGGTAATGGTACCAGCTGATCCCAGCAAATGCAAGAATCTCTGTATTAGTGAGCGTAGCATACTGGTAAACAGGCAGGCAGGCATGGCAAGAAAACAAACATTGCAAAGTGTACACTATTCATTGAATAACATTGAGGCTAATTATTGTCATAAATTTTACCAAGTCAGCTGAGAACAAACTATAACTTCCACAAATGGAGGGATCTGCTGTTAGCAGGCAGGACAACTCTTGTTAGATTTTGCTGTAACATTTTCCAGGGGAATACTGAGGGATGGGAGGAGGTCTCTCTGCCTAAGTAGCTAATACAGGTTTAGAGAATAATAGCAAGAGTTTTTAAAGCATAGAGAACTAGGTATTTTTAGCACCCAGTATGGACTTAACTTAGTGATTCGACCAGATTTGTTTCATAAAATATTTTTATAAATTAAAACACAGATGAATTTATTTGGATGGGAAGCTTTCCTCCTCAGCAGAGCTGAACAAAAATAACATGAGCTTGAGATTTCAGCAGAGAGAAGAACCAAAACTGACTGAAATAACTCAGTCTGTTCTCATTGCCAAAGTTATATAACATGTGAGAGGTAAGTAACCAGACTAAATATAAAAATAAATGTACTTGGTCTCAGAATGGTCATTCCCATGTTTTAGGTCTGTAAAGGAGATTCTATCCCAACCCTTACTGTCTTGAGAGCTCAGCAATTTAAAGATAGCATCAGTCACTGATGAGGTTTTGCCTTTCTCAAGAAGAGCCAGAAACACAACAGTATCTAAAAAACTATCTCCTATTTATAACGTTGAACTACCAGAGCCCTATGCCTACTAAGAAAACTGTCACAACCCTGCAATTAGGGATTACTAATTATCCTTCTCTGGGAGTGCCTTTAGCTGTACCCAGCACAGCTGAGAAAAGGCAGCTCAAGAGCCATCCTCAGCTGTGGGGTTCAGGGGAGCTGCTTGAGTCTGTGCTTAGCTGAGCCTCTCCATGGCAAGGCTGTACTCTGTTTTTTGCTAGCTGTTATTAACTAGGGATGGGGCAGAGACAAGTGTCCTGAAGTTGGCTCTGTTTTGAAAATCTAGGAAAAGTTGAGCTTATAGAAGAACTTCCTAGTGAGGATGGTTGTACCTACAGGAGGCTGTTAGTACTGAAAATGCTCTCAATGTACTTGGTTGCATGTGTGAAGGAAGCATAATCCGGAGCTCAAAGAGATGTGTAGCTCTATTAAGAAAATTAGCAATAAAGTTCTTGCTTAAAGAGCAAAATAGGAACAAAAGAATGTTTGTCCTGCCTCTTTATTCTCTTCACTTTGAAGTTTGATACTGATTTGGAACTGTGATGCATCCGTCTCACCTGCCTTGAATAGAGGACCTTATGAAATCTGGCCCTGGCAGGCTGGCTAGGTGATATGATGTGAGATTTCTTCCTGAGGACCTTGGCACACCTGCAGGAGTGGAATGGGGAGTTTTCTGGCCTGAGGCACTCATGCAGGGAGCCCCAAGGATGGTGTTGTCTATTCTTGGACTGTGTGAAGTGAGGTGAGCAACACTTGTCTGCTTTGCCTTGCAAGCTCTATGTGTTGGATGTAGTTTTGTGCATAACTCTACCCTGGAGAAAAAAAACAAAACAAAACACATTCGCAGGTAGCTCTTACTTGCCAACCTAAAACTCAAATGTTAAGGTAGACTTAGGGAAAAAAAAAAAATGGTGGGTGAAAGCTTCAGCGTATAAAGGTGAACCTGGGTGCACAAAACTAGAAATCCAAGTCTATCCCTATAAAACTTTATAGGAAATAAACACTACTTCTTCAGTATGCTGTTGTTAGCTATGATCCGTTATTGCTGATAAAAAAAATGACTTTGCTGAAAGCTCTGCTGATATTATACTGAATTTCTATGCATGGCATTCAACTGGTTTAAAAAAAGTACTTACAGGAAGCCAAAGCCAACTGTGCTGTTGCCTGGCTTTGCAGCAAGAGAGAGGATAGTTACTTAGTAAAGCATGTAAACATCACAGACTGCAATTGCTGTAGGATTAAGATCTGGGGTAACTTTCAGCTCCTTGGTCACTATGCCAGCCCCTAGGTCTCTCTTCCCTTAGTCTGAGCCAAAATTAAAAAGCCTTTGGGCTTTTTTTGTGCCCTTGTGGTCAGTTTTGTTAAGAATCTACTTATGTTACTACGTGGGAATTACTCAAGAACTGCTGTGCAGGGATGCTCGTAAGGCCTGGCTTGTATGCTAAGATGGTGGTATCTTTTGTAGGGCAAGTGGATGTGTGTGTTAATTATATACTGCCTGTTCTAGGGGAATCTGAGGTGCCAGTAGGAGATCTGAAGCTTATGCCCTTAGAAGAAAAGTCTTGAAGTGGGAACTCTCAAGTCTTTTGTGTTCACTGGGCACTGGTTATACTATCCCAGTTCTGACAGAGGAAGTTTCAGGAATTATGGATTAAATGGAGGGGGGAAAAAAAGATGCAATGATAAAACAGGGCAATGGTGGGTTTATTTATTTGTTTATTTATTTGAGAATTTGTGAGCTTGAACTGAAATGTGTTAAACTGATGAGGCAACATC
Source organism: Tinamus guttatus (assembly GCF_059628265.1). Lineage (NCBI taxonomy): Eukaryota > Metazoa > Chordata > Aves > Tinamiformes > Tinamidae > Tinamus > Tinamus guttatus. The sequence goes on from NW_028288918.1 coordinate 2,232,466, forward strand.
TTGATTTCCCAAACATGTCTTGCCCATATTCAGGAGTGTCTATAAAGGATCAGGCTGTCTGCAACTCTACCTTCTTGCTCAGAAACATTGAACCTGCAGTTTTGTGTTTTAAAAGAGGAGGGCTGGGGAATGGAGCCAAAGTGTAACTACATAAGGATCTTGGGATGCTTTCAAGTGTACTGCTCCACTGAAAGAGTCCATCTTGAGTTGAAACAGAGTTTTTGCTTTACTGCATGAGATGTAAGAGGTTCTCCTTAAAAATTACAATCATGCTTGTGATTAGTTCAAAAAAAAGAGAAGAAAAAGAAATCTACCTTACTGAGCTGCTGCAGCACTTTCTGAAAGCAAAGCATTTAGAAGAGCCCTGAACACAGGCGGAAATCTTAGTACTGCTGAAGTTAAGCTTAAAATGAAGAAGTTACAAGGATTTGTTCCTGTAGCTAGTAGAAGGTTCCCTCAGTAGTGCATACTAACATATCGTTGTTATATGAAAGGTGATGACATCCTATATATATAAGGCCAGAAAGCTAGCTCCACTAGAGCTAGTAACATGTGTGCAAAGATTCAGGGCAGAAGAGAGCATGTGCAACAGCTCACATGGATGGACTTAGTCCTTTCACTTATCTGTAGAGAGCCCAGAAACCTATTGTATTTAAGTACAAAATCAGCTGCAAGAGAATTAGGGTTATGAACCAAATTGGAACTTGGTTATTCAATATTATGGAGAAAAGCAGAGAGGTGGGAGTACTCTAAGGACATGGACACAAAGCATGTCATCGTTTTTCTCAACTTGGGTGATTCTTACCGGATAACCATCATAATTACAACTTGTGCGTTTGTGTGTAAATATTTCTACAAGTTCCTAGATGTGTATTGTACATACCTCTGGGTAGAGATGCAAACAGCAAACAGGCAACTGTCCAGGAAGCAGTCTCCCTAATGAAGTGAGAGAAATGGAGAAATGCTGAATGCTTTGTTGGAATGTTACAGCAGAGATCAAAGGCTTTTTCTCTGTCATAACTTATGCCCTCTTTCACAACTTCCTCATCTGTGAAGAAAATTTGGATAGAAATCTGCGTGGATGAGAAGTCCTGTCTTGTTTTGCTTCCTGCTCTTTGGTGTGCATCGCAATTTTTGTATCTTAAGCTTTCTCAATGGCCCTAAGGGGATGGGGCTTCACAGAATGATTAAGGTTGGAAGGATCTAGCAGGGACACCTAGGGGTGTCAGGGTGGCATCCGGGTGCGTTTGGAAGATCTCCAGAGAAGGAGACTCCACAGCCTCTCTGGGCAGCCTGTTCCAGGGCTCTGTCACCCTCACGGTAAAGAAGTTCTTCCTCACATGGAGATGGAACTTACTGTGTTTCAATTTGTACCCAATACCCCTTGTCCTGTCACTGGCCACCACCGTTTGCCTATTCAGTCACAATTGCTATGTCCATAACCCCTTCGATTCTCATGCGGGCAAAGTTAGTTGTAGATATAGTTGGCTCTTGAAATTATTTTTCTTTGATAATGAAACCAGAATCTCTCTGCCCCCAAGCTTCAGGCACTATCCAATAGAAGAAAAGCTAGCTTACCATTTCATTTTTGTGGCTTCCCTGTAGCTAGGAATTGTCCCACGTCACTAAAGTCACCAGACACTTCAACTATGAATTTTGCCTCTGTAAAAACACACACAACAAAAGTGAAAAGCTTTTTTTCTTTTTCTTTTTTTTTTTTTCCCCTCTCCATGAGAACTTTTCTAGAAGGATGTTTACTACATCTGGTATTTGGTTTGATGAGGTACAGTTTTTCCTTTTTAACTGTGCATATAGAACACCAGGAATTTATTTTCATGTGTAGGATGGATGTGGGTCGCAAGATGTGCCGGTCCCAGGCAGGAACCAGCTGTGAGGTTTCAGTCCTTTGTAGGGCAATCTTCTGTAGCCAGCTGGGGTCAAAATAGATGGTGAAACCTAATGGATATCTACTAAAAACACATTTGTTGAGACTTGTAAACGCTGTCCCTACAACGCCAGCAAATATCATCCAAGCTTTACATCCACCCACAAAATTCAATCAAAACTGATAATCCTGTAAGGAAACTACTGATTAAAATATCTTCTCAGCTTTTGAAGGCAGGTGTTAAATCAGATCCTTTTCTAAGGAGGCAGCAACCAGAGTGAGAAGAAAAGAAGTAGATTTGGGATTTTCTCACCCGATCCCATTCCCACCTCCACTCAGCACCTCGTAGCTTATCGAAACAAGCACGTGAGTGGCTATGTCTCCCCAGCATGCTGCAGGAATGGTGCTGATAGAGGAATGGGTGGTTTGGCCACAGGCGTCTTGTCTCCTTCCTGGGCTGACTGTGGGGAGAGGACGTAGGGAAGCGGCTGGTGCTGTTCTGTTGCCTCAGCTGAACCTGAGTTTCCTCGCGTAAACAAGGCCCCAGTGTGGCCCCCTGGGGAACCTGCTCCTTCCATGAGGGCTGAATCTCATGTGCTCACACTCAAAACACAGTCACAAGAGCTGCATTTCTGACTTTCCCCTCTCTTTTTGTGGCCAAGCCATGGTTGCACTTCATTTATTAGCCCCTTCCTGATACCTAGCACAAACCATCTGGCATTTTTGGCTTCTTATAGCAAGCAGGAGGGGAGTGTCTGGCTCTGGATACACCTCCTCCCCACTAGGCTCTTCTGAATGGTGTGGGCCATGAAGGGTTGAGCCTGGGCTGTGACATGATAGATGTCTGCATGGGAAAGCTTGAGGCATCTCCTTGGGACGTCAGTTGCTCATAGAGGTTAGCTTAGCTTTAAAATGCTCAAAGTGAGTGACATTTCTGAGAGCTTTTGGAAGGCTATGGTGGTCTTTGCTCCCTTTGGGAAAGTGCAAACAGAGGATGCAGTCAGTGGCTGGCATAAGATTTTGTTCTGCAAGTACCATGAAACTTTACTTTTTTTTTTTTTTTTTTTTTTTTGGAATGGATTAAAACCAATGTGTCCTGCATGGTTTTGATGGACTTCTTGTGTGGTTATCTCCCTCCCAGATATAATAGTTACTTTTCTAGGCATGGGTATATTCTTATGCTAAGTGAGGTTATCTCATAGGTGTTTCCTCCTTGCCTTCCTTTAGTAAATGAAACTGAAAACTGACAGCCAGTTTTATCTACCTGACTAGTTTTCCATGGTGCTTCACAGATTTTAGACTTCTGCACACACACCCTTTACCGTCTATCCCCTCCAACTCCCTGACTTTGTACAAGAATACTATCAGAAAACCCCTTTTCCTGTGCTCTGGCCTTGCACTGAGTCAAGAACAAGGTGAAGCTGGAAGGGCCGTGGTTCCACACTAGCTTTTGCTTATGTTCTGATCTGAAGGAGGGCAGCCTGGATGCTGATGTTCTACAGCAGTGCTTTGCTGTCACCTCTTCCTGTAGGCAAAGTTGGCCTTTTTCACACCTCCCTATGCAGAAGGAACTCAAAATCTGATATATATGACCAGCTAACAGGTCTGTGTAAAGCAGCAGGCAGGAATAAACCAAAAGCCGGATCTTGGAGAAACAATGCCCTTTTCCTCCAGGGTCATCCATTTGCTGAACAGTCTTTTTACTTCTGATTAAAGGACTGACTTAAGTCAGAGCCTGTTGTTTGTGTGTCTGGCTTTGGCCAGGGAGCCCCTTTGGGGTTTCTGGTTCCTACAGATGTCAGTACCAAAGTCTTGTGGGATGGGGGGAAGTGGGACCAGACTTGCAGTGCCAAATAATATCCAACACACATATGAATGTTGCACACTTTTGCCATCCATGTGCTTCTGTTAGTTCCCTTTAGTTCCCTGTTGAGGTTCAAGACTGAACGTGAAAGTGGAGTTAGGAGGGTTTTGTTTTTGAAGAAACACTTAACTGCAGGTATGTCTTTTAGACTGTTTTACCTGAAGCCAGTGGCCCTTACTCTAGCTTAATCTATTGTTTGATTGAAGTAACACTTCTTTCTGGGTTGAGCTGATACGGCTTGAAATGGAAATGTTCATATCCAATTTAAACAAGTATTGCAAACTAGGCATCTGTTCCAGTCCATGCACTTCAGATGGTGCAAAATGTTTCACCTGCTGCATGGATTAGTTTTAAAATAAGTAGTTTTTATTTGTTCTTTCATGTCCTGCCCTTTTTAAGTGGTGACTTAAATGAGGAGGAAGTTGAAAAAACTATTTTTTTTGGTGTGTCTCTGTTTTGAAATGTAAAAATCAATTTCCTATACATTTATTATAATGTTTGCACTCATTTTTCAGAGACAAAAACAATAAACTGAGGAAGACTTTGCAGTGAAGAATCATTTCCTGATGAACTAAAATACTAAGTAATGTTTTTTTTAACACACGGTTCTGTTTAAGACAGATGACGTCGGGCCAGGCAAGTAAAGCACGTGACTCAGTTGCAGTACTCAGAACTTCGTGGCAACATCTGTGTCATCCAGTGTTTGCATCATGGCTGTGAGCCCGTTTAAAGGACAAGCTAGCTCAGCTCTGCCATAAAATGAAATCAGCCAAGTAGATGAATAAGTTTTGATCCAAGTCAGGGGACTGTGTGGCTGGTGGGTGGCTTTTCTTTTTTCTATTGCCTTAAACCTTGCTGTCAACTGTTAGATCAGATACCAGCAGTGACCCCACAGCTGGAGCACGACCTTCCCATGATCATGCCGTGGGGCAGCAGTTCTGGTAACTGCAGTCAGGCTGCAATAGGAGGAAAACAAAAAAGATGGGAACTGAAGGTTGAGAGAGGCATCATGAGAGGCTGCTGTGGGACCATGGGTTGAAGCACAGTGCTGGCCAGAGTGGGGAGGGAGGTGCTGCAGCTGGAAGCCTTTCAGCACAGTGGAGGTATCTTTGTGAGGTGCTCACCAGGCATGACGCTCTGATTTAAAACCTCTTGTGGATTAAGTGGGTTTAATGATTTGATTGTTGTATTGGAGGGATTGATTTGGTTGCTGGCTTTTCCACTTGTCTTGCCAACTTCCAGCACCGGCTGAATAACATCGGGAAGGTGCTGGATGAATGGTAATACAAGCTGGAACAGACACCAGTAATCCTGAAAGGCTTGGCCAAAAGTGCATCAGAGATGAAGACAGTTGCCCAGAGACTCAATACACACCTGGTAGCATGTTGTGGCTTAATCACTGAAATGCTGACACATCTCTTCCCTCTCCTTGTGTACTGGCTTTCAAGAGCAGCTATTACACTTAACTGAGGGTGCGGGGGTGAACTTTCTCTCTGGCTTGATGAAATCCTAGTAGCACCTAGAGCAAAGAAATGCCGCCCTACTCTTCCTCATCCCCCTTAAGGCCATCTGCTGTCACCTCTGTTCTTTCAATGCTTGGTGCTCGTACAACCACCCACTTCTGTTACCCTTGGTAGTAGAAAGTTGAGTGAGCTTGTAATTGGAAATTATGGCTTAGCTTGTTGGAGAAATGCAACTGTCTACTGAAACTTAATGATTGTTTCTGATCCTATCTGAACGAAATCTGCAAACAAAGCGAGGCATCATTCAGAGAGCTCTCCTATCATTAGTTGAAGGAAAGATACTTCAGAGATTTCAGGGCAGGACATGCTGGCAGGCATCCAAAATGAAAATTTCCCCTTCTAGGATTTTAGCCTTAAAATCATCCTAAGGTTTAAATCATCCTAATAATTCCAATCTCAAAGCAACTTTCTGGGGACTGTGAGAGCTGCAGCCCAAGTGTTGGGTACTTCACCTTCACAGCTTCAGGCAGCTGGATGAAGTGCCCTTTGCTTCCAAGGGAAGTGATTTTTTTTTTTCAGGTGCACTGTAATAAACTTGATGCCTGTGGACCCTGTGGATGCAGAGCTTGTCAGAGACGGCACATGTCCCTCTTATGAGGGCAACTGAAAGCTGTCCTGTGTTTTTTTTTTGTTATTGTTTCCTTTTTTTAGCATAGTCTGCGGCAATTGAAAGCTACCCCACCTTGCCCATGCCTGCTATGCCCTGGAGTGCCATGGACTCTGTTCGCACTTGTTTGCTTTTCCCCTGGCTCCAGCTGCGTCTCCGGTGCTGCGGAGGTGGTGGGTGCAGTGCCAACATTTTGCTTCCTTGTGTTTTTCCCCAAGCTGCTGGAATTTCCCATGCCTGCTTTTCCTACTGCCTCCACTGGCTTTACACCATGGGCTCTGGGTCTGAAAGATTGTTATCAATCAAATGCATATCTGCCCCAAAATTTCATACCGTTGGAGGGAGTGAGTGAATGAGTGTATGTGATTCACGCTGGGAAAAGCTGTAGCCCAGGTGCTACAGCAGGAACTTATACACCCACCCCTTTCCCGGGCTTGGAATTAATGGTTTTGGTAAGGAGCCTTCTCCACACGCACGCAGAAATAAGATGGATGTGGGAACAGGAGTTAAAATTATATGTGGCTCGAGGATGCAGGATTCAAACTCACAAAAACCTTCCCAAAGATTTGAGGGGAAAATAGCAAAACTTGCATGTAGCTGACCAGAAAGGGAGTGTGTGCAAGTTAGCAAAATCTAGTTACCTACTCATTCCCGTTTCTAGATTTTACTATTGATTTCATAATTTTTTTTTTCAAATAGCTCTCAGACTAAAGCTGTCTGTGGCTTTGAAAAATGGGAAGGCTTCGAGAGTCTCAGGGGAGCAGAGCTAAATGTAGCATGTCTCATTTCAAGTTTCAGAAGGAAGGAAGCTGGCTCTTGGTACACAAGTGAGGACAACTTGACAGCGATCAAATGATGCGCCAGTCTTGTGGTATGCGGTGCATTCACGTTGTATTTTGACTGTGTTCTGAGTGAATTCCCAGAGAACCAAGATCCGTATAACCCATTTAAGTGTTATGTGTGAAGAATTTGGGTGTCTGTCGTCTACTTGCTTCCCTTAGGGGAAGGTTGACCTAGGGATTAGGTGAAGCATATCTGTGTACAGGTCCTTAAGGCATCTCATGCTACTCCTGCCTGTGAGATCTGTGTTACAGACACAGGGCACCATTGCCAGCAGTCCTGGAACTGGGTTTGCACCTTGTTCTTCTAAAACACACTTTGTCCCTAAGGAAGATAACTCTTGTGCTAGGCTTAGTGATTAGGTTTTGGAAGCTTCTCACTGCTGCTCAGAAAGCAAAATTGCCTTTTTTTTATCCTTCTCTTTTCCTCCCCTCCCCCACCCCATCCTATGAGGAAAGACTCTGGACTTAGGGACCAATAGACCAATATCTGCCCTCTTAAACCCTGGTGTGTTCTTGGCCCCACTTAGTGCTGTCATTGCAAGCAAAAGGTCTCCTGGCTTTCTGAAGGCTTGATGCTGCCTGGGTGGGATTTTGGGGAGCGTGACCTAAGCAGTACATGTTGTATCCCATCCTCTTGTGCTCACTGGGTGAAGTTCATTCCGTGTGGCTAGTGATGTATTGTGGTCTCATGGCCTTTTATGGAACTTCTAAAGAGAAACCGAAAAGTCATTGTTCCTTTTTGCAATGTCCCAGCGAACGTTCCTCTTTCTTTCTATTCCTTTTTGTTCCTCTGAGACTTTCCGCTGCTTTTTATCTGTCAACTCCAGCAATTTTTTTCTTTCTTTTGCTGAATAATGCATTTTTAAGAAGAATAAAGAGTTGATCTTTTAAGAGACTGCAGTTGCATGGAAAAAGTGTATACATCTATTTTTTTCTTGTAGAAAGATTTAACAACTCTAGATCACAAGTGCTAATATAAAAAGAGGCGAGAGTTCCTTCAGCTGATTTTTTCAAATCCATATATATATGTGTATATATATAAAATTTCCCTCCCCTCTGACTTTGAAGGCAACTCCTATCCAAATATCTCATTCTGGTAATCTAACTGCTATCTTGCTAAATACCCTTGGTTATTTAGTTAGACCTTAGTTTTTCACTGTGAGTTTTCTTTCTCTAATGTATTCAAACTGACCCTTAAAATTATTGGTGGCATTACCAATTTCTGAAATAATCTATTCAAAAAACAAAACAAACAAAAAATACCAAACAAAAAAACGAATAGCTACATCCACGTCTAGATTCACTATGTAAAGAGTCCTTCAGATACCAATAGGATTACTGAAGACAGTTAAAGCTCCATTTGCTGGCTTAATACAACATTGATGCTCATATTTCCAAATTGGATGATCTGAAGCTGGTTGTGATAATGAGACCTGGTTTTGAAGGGAGATATGGTGCAGACTGACTTACTAGTACCACTTTGGCGTTGAGAGTTCAGTCTTTCTCAGTGATGTGTAATGAGTGCATATTTTGCTGCCACTTTGAATGTTTGGGCAGCCCTGTCACTGCCCATGAATATGGGTGAGGGTTCAAGTTCTTGATGGCCAAAACTTGAGAAGAAACATCTGTAAGGCTGTATTGCGATGGGACAGAATTGTTACAAGGCAATCATGTTACCTCATTGCATTCCTCTGACACTCTCAAGCATTTTAACTTTTTCCTTTAGCCTAAGAGTATGAAGCCTGTGTATAAGCTCTCATAAAACAGACAGGTAAAAATAACCAAAATGGACTGAAAGACATGGGATGTTCTTGCTCCCTCTGGGTGTGGTGGATAGGTATTTTTCCTTACTCCTTTGTGTCTCCCTCCTGGGCAGCTAGTCCTTTTCCTCCTACTATAGTGGTTGTTTTAAAGTGGTTTGTACAATCTGTACTGGGGGCACCCCACACTAGTGTGAGGTCCTTCTCTATGAAGAACCGGGTCTTCTAATGCAGCTGTTGACCTGTTGCCTCTATAAATGCTGCACCAGAAAGTGTTTGTCTAGATCAAACTTCAGCAAAGATCTTGCAGCTCTGTCAGTACAATGGGTGAAACTTGCTTTTTGCCTCTAGCTGGCCAAGCTCGGGAGGCTTTGAACGTGTCCTTCGCTCCAGGCCTCCCCAGAGAGGTCAGGACTCCTCCATATGCGCACAGCTGCGCACATGCAGGTCTTGTCCAGGCTTCCTGGAAAAGCCGCCGGAGGGGAGATTGCTGCCAGAAACGAGGGAAGGGACCGAGCCAGGATTGTGGCGGCCAAAAGGGAGGGGAGAAGCGGGGTGCTGCCCCTCTGCTACCCCCAAACGGGTGTCGCTGCAGCTCCCTGACCTCCCCAGCCCTCTGCCGTAGCGCGGTTCCTGCACGGTGTGAGCTGCAGGCACTTGGCTTTGCAAGCAGCTCGTGCGCAGGACAGAGCGTGCTGGAAGAGGAGGGGAGAAAAGGTAGAGTTTGGGGGTAGGGGAGAGGGGCAGGATTGTGTTAAACTAAACTGAAGCTTAATTTATGAGGGACTTCAGCAAAATGGAAAAAAAAAAGGAAAAATATGTTTAGGGTTCATTCAAAACGCCTCATCTGGCCTAAAACACTGCATGAATTTCATTCAGAATCGATGAATAGTCCGCTGTTGAAAATTCATTTAGTTTCCCAAAGGATTAAGACACAGCAAATAGGGATTTGTGGTTTTTTTGAAGATCAGCAACAAAAATTTGTCATCTCTGAAAGGAATGTCCTGACTCTGGCTAAAATTTTACCTTGTTCCACACATTATGCTGTATAAATGTGCTATTTATGCAAGGCTGAAGTATTGTTGTAACAGCCTTTATAACAGGTCTCCATAACAACCTTGTTGAACAACTCTGGGGTTTATATGAGTGCACATGAAAATAACTGAGTTCAAAGGAAGAACAATGTTGTGCTATTTATACTGTAAAGCTGTAAACAATAACATCTTTTTTGAAAAAGTTGTCAATACGTGGTGTAATAATTTCATAAATATTTGTGGTGATGGTGTTAGCTGTCTCTTACTCAATACATTATCCATTTAATTTTGTTTTCAGTCAGCAGTTGTCTTTCACATGAAGACAGAGCTATAAAAACCCCCCACAGTAAATGTCAACAGTCCAAAGGAGGAGGAAAAAAAAAGAGGAAAACTCCCTCCTTCTGAACTTTCAAATTTGTCTAACGGATAAAGCCTAGTCACAAGGGGGAGGGAGAAAGGGAAATTCTGGGGGACTTTCCTAGGAAGCAGAAGGGAAACTATTTTGAGCTTGGAAGGCTGTTTTGATTTGATTGTCTAGTCAATAAAATGCCTTTATTACTTTTGTTTGATGTCTAGAAGGAAATGTGACATGCTAACTCCAGAGACTTTCCAGTCTCCAAAATTGCATTTAAGGTCGATACTGTGAAAGCAGGGAAAATCCTGGCCTTCAGATGTTTATTTGTGTTGGCAAATGTTGCCAGCAGCAGGCTTGAGGACTTTACATTCAGCCAGTTGTTCTTCCAGGTAGTGGGTCATGTGTATTTCCATCTCCCGTTACCTTGTATTAATTTGTATAATGTTTAATTTAAAAAGATCTGTCGAAACAAGATGAAGATACCTGATAGTAGTGATGCCTATTCACAGTTCAGCTTAGATACAGTGGTTGCTGAGGGTTTTTATCTGACCTACTGGTAGGGTACACACTTTCTTCCTGACTCGTAATTCTACAGGTGGTAGCCTCCGTAGTTCTTGATAGGTGAGAGGAGGAAGAGAGTTGTGGAGCAGCTGAATTTTAGAGAGTGATTATTAGTGCTCCCTATTTTGCCACTTGGTTGAACTTATTTGCAAGCCACTGTTTGTCATAAAAGTTTTTATGGTCCTGTGTTTGAGCAAAGGTGTTTTAAACTAATTGATGTCACGGACACTGAACTCAGAGAAGTTATTCTCTGCTTGAGCTGACCTCTGCCAGAGCATTGCTCTATTAAATCAAAAGTGAAGGTGTCTTTTTATTTATTAATTATTTCTAATCATTACAAACAGACTTGCAGCTGTAGTTTATATGAGAACTTCCTTTTCAGGGAGTGAGGACCTGTTTATAGAAGAACTTCCTATGAGTCCATACAAGAAATTCATAGCATGTGCCCTGTACACCTGTGCCCTAGTATCTTGGCCTCTGTGTTTTGGTGGCAACATTTCTTGAGCAAAAAAAATACAACTAAGTGCAGTGAATGCACTTTTCCCAAGAAAGGGAAGAATTGTTCTGTTCTCTAGAAGTCAGCGTCAACCTTCTTTGTAGTTACCTCTCGAAATGCGTAAAGCACTTGCTAAGTGTAAACTTGGTGCTCGTAAAACTATTAAGGTCAAGTGGTTCAAGGACTCTTGAAATAGTGATAAATGAGACCAACGGTTGCCAAATACTACAGGTTTCAAAGAATCCTAGAACTTCCCGCTCAGCTCCTGCTTTTTGAAAATATTTACAGGTAAAAGTGAAGCCTACGCAATCTGTTAATCCTAGTTGCGTGGGTAAGAGAGCTGAATGTATCTATTTGGTTGTTATAGGCACAAGAATACTGACATCCAGTTTATTTTTGTTCATCAGAAACAGACAGAAATTGGCCCTTGAAATACCCTGTGAGCACTTCTTTTTTTTTTTTTTTTTTTAAAAAAAGAAAACCTAAGATGTAAATAACAGTGCCAACGAGAGAACAGCCGTGCATTGAGTTAATGGGATAAACATACGATACACAATATAGAACTGTTGAGATGCCCAAGTCATTTTACCCAGATGTGTGAAACAGAGAAATCTGGGCAACCATCTGGAGAGCTGATATAGACATGTACTATTTCACTGAGGTTGAAGGTGAAGAAAATATCCTGATCAACCAATCTGGATGAACAGGAAAAAGGAAAAGGATATCATAAGCCTTTCTTAAAGCTCCTGCAGGCTATCTACTCTAGAAAGTTTCTCAACAGCCTTTCAGTTTTCATTTTCAATGGTTGCTTCAGATCTAGTTCATCCAAACTCTTTTAAAATCTGAATCTCGAGTATTTTAAGTGTGGTCAGATTTTGTCTCCTTCTCACCAGCAAAAGTGCTTTTGGTCATTTACGAATACAATAGCATTGCTGTTTTTTTCCCTCTTTAATCACAACCACACAATATGGTGCTGGTTTCTTCTCAAAGCAGCCAGCTCAAGTTTTGGAGGCAGAGGCACTTCTTTCTTTTAAAGCGCTTTGTAAGGCTACCTATGTTTGCTTTCTATAGATGTGTTTCTACTTAGAAAAAAAAGGAATGAGAGGGAGATGTGGGAAATCTGAAAGTGGTTTCATTTTTAGAATTGCGTGTGTTTTTTTCTGTTCTGGTTCAGTATCTTGACTTTCCTGGTGGAGCCTGGGTAGGACCTGAGCAGAAATCCTTGTGAATGATTTTAGGTGGAGGCTATACTTGGCTGAAGTGCTTTTTTTCTCATATAGATGATGATCCTCAGTCCTAGCTGCTTGGGGATATCCGAAGAGGAGGAAAAAAGATTTACTGGACTGCTTTGCAGTAGAATGATCTTTTCCTATGGAGAAAGCAGAGGAATAGGGCGAAACAGAAGACAAAGTGCCCTTTGATGTCACATTTCCTACTGTAACTTCCTTTTGTGAGGAAGTTTTTTCTCTCATTACAGAACAGCACTGGCAACCTCACAAGTCCTGATTTTCACAGGTTACAGCTGGGCACCTTTTTTCCCTTTAGGATCCTACTCTTTGGGATATGTGGCTACTGACTTCCATGTTAACATGTTTTGAACCAGTAACAGGTTATATTTCATGTACTTCTCTACAGTAACCAACTCTAACAGCCCTATCACAGCTAAGGCAATGAGAAAGCAAGCTTAAGGTTTAGAGCCCAGCTTTTCTGTCAGATCCGGTTTCATTTTTGAAAGAAGAGCTGCTCCTCCTCTCCCCAGTAACACAGAGTGACAGAAGCACCAGAGATGGTGGCATGATTCATCCACGTGACGCAGTTAAGATAGTGCAGTGAGTCAGAGAGCCCCGTGCAGACAAGGTGTTGCTGAGAAAGCTAGAAGGGTGATCTGGGCTGTTCTGTAGGTGTAGCCTTGTGCCAGGAAGGGTCTGAGGTGGAATTATCGGAGATGATTCTTAAGTACGGGCACATTTACCCTATATACCTCTTACGTTTCTGTCCCTTTAAGTTATAATGCATTTTTGCTCCCCTTCTCCTTCCCGTTCCCTTTTCCTTCCCTGTCTTTTTTTTTTCTTTTTCTCCTCCTTTGGGCAATGTTTGTATCTCTGTTACGACTTTCCTCCTAAATTACTGCATACAGGTGCTAAACATTACTTTGTGCAAGGTTAGATGAATGCTGGATGCTATGGATGCTATGCATGCTGGAGGAGTGCAAGGGAAGGTTAATCCATAGTCCATGCTATCCCTCAATACCATTTTTTGATATTACTGCAAGAGATGAAGAGTGGGGCTAGACCTAGAGCACGTGGGACAGGGTGGTGTCTAGGCAGGTTTGGAAGATCTCCAGAGAAGGAGACTCCACAACTTTTCTGGGCAGCCTGTTCAGGGCTCTGTCACCCTCACGGTAAAGTTCTTCCTCACAGGGGAATGAAACTTTCTGTGTTTTAATTTGTATCTATGTAGAGCTTGTTGCACAGGATCACATCCAGGTGGGGATGTTACTACAACAGCAGCATAGGTTATATGGCAAAGCATACCCTAAGAGCAGAGAATTGCTAGCTGTCAGGTTGGATATACTTTGCATTGGATGTTATCTGGATTCTTGCAAGAGCTTACTTCATGGGGATATTTAGATTTTTCTCTCACCCCAAGGAAGGTACTAACAGAATCTTATCTGCTTTTTTGCTTAATTTCTGAAAGACCAGTCTAATGGCTATGAAGGATGTTGGGGAGAAGAGGGAGGAGCTGAATAGGTGTTTTACTGGAACACATAAGCCTTGTTTCTCTTAAGAAACCATCCATCTTCAAAATACTGGTTAATACTTTCTAGGTTGTAAAAACAGAAAAGATAAGGCAGTCTTTGAACTTGATAAATAGAAGATGTACATACAAATAGATTATAGTTCTGAAGAACTATATGTGGGTCCTAAAAGTTTCTGTAAGGAGAGAGGTTTTCAAATGGTCTTTACTTTGCTCTTCTAAAATGATCTAGTTCAGTAATTATGGAGCTTTATTAGCAAACTCATTTCCTCAAAGGGCATGTTAGTTTTGGTAATATAACCCTTTCACCAATTCTCTGTGATGTTAAACATGGAATAACACTTGTCATATGAAAGAAGATTATAGCTGAAAGCAAGTTAGAGAAATAAAATGCAACTAGATGATGCCAAGTCTATGAACACTACATGTTCAGTAGTGTTGAACAGCGTAGTGTTGCCAAAGCATCTGATGGCCGCTTAGTCAATAGACAGTAGGGTCATCTTGGATGTTGATGTGGAGAACCCTTTAGAAACAACTCTGAGCACAAAGTGCAGCTGGATTGATTTTGTACAATTCTGCTATAAAAATGGCTTGTTAGCTAGGTAGCCAGGCTCAATTTATGCTAGCAAAGCAGTGAATGAGTAGCTACTGCTGCCATCCCCACCTTTTTCCCTTCTCCCCCAAATCAATAGTTCATCAGTTTTAACTCTTCTCCATGTCAGAAACGCTGAATAAGACATTAACATGTTTATGCTGTTTTAAGTGCAATGGAAAGAGAAGCATCTTGTGAAAAAACCACAGGCTTTCATGCTGTGGAAGATCAGCCTGACCTCTCCGCAGCCCTGCACTTTGATTATAGGAAACCCCCTGTGAAATTTAGGTGAATTTAGTTTATAAATTTGTATTTTCAATCAGCCCCCAACTGGAAGTTGAGAGTGTGAAATGCACAGCCCAGATATAACACTTGCAATTTTGGCCTCTAAGTCTCACCCTTCCATAGCAGAAAGTAAGCTTTGTAATCTTGACGGATTTTCAGTGTCAGGCAACAGGAAGGATAGGTATGGTCCCACATCTTGAAATCAGTGAATTGATCTAAAGAAAAAGCATCTCAAGTCTTCTAATGATTTAGTCCTGCACAATGGGATTTCGTACTGAGGGAAGGGAAGGGTCTCCTACAGGAGAAGCAGGTGGTTTCGGAGGTCACTAGAATGTAAGAGGCAGCAGGAGTCCTAGGAAGCAGCAGCCCTCCAGGTAGGAGGCTTGGCAGCTGCTCTTTGGGGAGAGGGTGAAGAAAGAAAGGGGGCTTCTCTGAAGTTTTTTTTACATCTACCGCAAGGCAACAAGGGGGAAGAGGAAGGACTGGGATGTGGTAACTTGTCCCTTTCCCTCCTAGCGTAGCACTGTTTAGTCTTACTTATGTTCTTGAGAAGTCTCAGAGGCCCTCTAGTTGGAGCAGCCCATGGGTTGAAGGGAAGGCTGGGGCACTTAATCTCCCTTGAACACTTAACTCTTCCTCTTTCCTAGGCTAATGCCCTGTGAAGTACCTTGTGATGGCAGCTCTAATAACATGTTTTTTTTCCCTTGTGTGATCCAACTCCTTTTGCAATGGCTAAACAGGCTGTAGGTCCACTGGTAGTGATCCAGTAGCTCTGGCAGTCAAAGCAGCTGGCTCAGTGCCTCCAGCGCTAAGGATTATAGCAGAGATGCCATATGTTCTGCATAGTAGCAGCCTCAAGCAGCAGATCTGTTCTGGTGCCCTTCAGGCTCTTGGCTGGAGTTGTGTAAGAAGTGATGAGTCCTTTGCATCACTCCGATAGTAACTTTTCTTTGGAAATCTAGGAGTCAATGGGTTGGAGCATTACAGTCGCTGTAAGGTCTGTGACACTGACTTACTGCTATTCAGTAGCAGTATTGTCTGGCAGCAAACTACTAGCTGTGCCCACAAAGTGGTTTCAAATATAAAAGGCAAATGTGCCATAGTTTTTCAGCAATATCAAAAAAAAAAAAAAGAAAAAAAAAGAAAAAGCACACTGGAAATGTCAGGTGATATAACCAGAGGATGACTCTATATCTTCAGGTATCTTCTCCAAGAATATCAGCCAACCAACCAATACAATTTGGAAGCCAACCCAAAACTAAGTGGCTACTTATAATTGTGTAGGCCCAGTCTTCTCAAGTGCTTCTCTGTCCATATATCCTAGAGTCAGGAGTTTTAAAAAAAATCTTGGGCATCATAGTTGCAACACTTTTAAAAGCTGTGCACCCTCAAATCCTTTTGGCAGTCTCTGTTTCAATGATGTCTCAAGATGCATATTTTTACATATATTTGCATAAGTGCAAGATCTCTGAGTTTTTCTTCAGATTTTTCACACTAGAAAGTCCTGACAGTCCTGTAAAAAAAACTGATTTCCCTATTCTTTTAAAATAATGAGCCAAGTCCTTTGAAATACTCTTTATACAAGTGCTGAGGATGGATTACAGAGGCAGGACCACATTTAGCTAGTGTCTTTGGCATTAGGTAGCATGCTGTGGATACTTTGGACAACCATTCAATTCCATTAGTATTGAACATCTAGAAATATTTAAGATTTCTTTTCAGGAAGATTTTAAATCTTCCTAAAAGGCAACACTATTCAATGTACAGCTGTTACTACTGGAGTGAGCAGATGCTTTCCTGTTTGGTTGGCAGGCTTGTGGAAGTGCATCCTTGTAACAAAAGGCTAACAAAGCTGTAGCCAGGAGAATTTCTGGTCACTGTGAAATGCCTCTGTGTTTTGGTCTTGACAGATGCAGTAGCTAAGTATGTATCACTGCTCTCAGCAAGAAATATAGGGCTCCCTAAGCCATTCCTGTTTCCCACAGGATGACTGCTGCAATCCAGGCCAGAGACACTCTGGGGCAAACCTCTTGGATGGGCCAAAACTGAGGTCCTGAGGATTTGTGGTAATAAAAGAGAAGACTAGGAGCCTAATGGAGATGACTGAAATCAAAGTCAAAATTTTACGGAAATTCTTATTTGGAAGGCTGGGATTTTTCTCCCTTTTTTGATTGGCTTACTCACAGAATCACAGAATGGCTGAGGTTGGAAGGGCCCTCTCAAGGTCATCTAGTCCAACCCCCCTGCTCCAGCAGGGACACCTAGCGCACATGGCACAGGGTCACATCCAGGCGGGTTTGGAAGATCTCCAGAGAGGAGATTCCACAGTCTCTCTGGGCAGCCTGTTCCAGGGCTCTGGCACCCTCACAGGAAAGAAGTTCTTCCTCACATGGAGGTTAAACTTCCTGTGTTTCAACTTACAGCCGTTCCCCTTTGTCCTGTCACCGGCCACCACCGAGAAGAGCCTGGCCCCATCCTCCCTACATTCACCCCTCAGGTACTTGAACGTGTTGATCAAATCTCCTCTCAGCCTTCTCTTCTCCAGACTAAACAGGCCCAGCTCACTTCTTAGTCTTTCCTCATAGGATAGATGCTCCAGTCCCTGAATCATCTTGCTGGCCCTACGCTTCACCCTCTCTAGAAGCTCAGTGTCCTTCTTGTCCTGGGGGGAATTAACACAAGCGTTTTACTAACACACAGAGTTGTGCAACAGTAACTTAAGTTGACCTGTCTTTAGTGATGGAAATGGGGACATTACTTTCTGCTTAGCCAAACTGCATCGTGTTATATCAGCTGGCAAAGAACATGAGGAGAAGCAAAAGAATTTAAAAAGATTTACTCTGCTGCACCAGTACCTTTGCCTTCATGGGAGCAGGGATCTGCTGTCCTCGGATGATAGGAAAGTGCAAAGTGCTAATTGATTAGATATGACAGTGGGCTGGGTTGACTTGCTGCTGTCATCCATCTTGGGACAGGTAATGTTCCTAGCAAATGAACTATGTTGTTTGGATTTCTGGCTTCTAAAATGTATTAAATGCTCTGGTTGCCCTTCTTGTAAACACAAATGTCTGTCTGTGGGATTATGTTATGGAACAAGGCTTCCCCCCTGCCTTGCTGTCATGTTTGTAAAGGTTTAACTAGCAGTTATTAGTTGCAATTGTTATTGTGTGTTATTGTGCGTGGTGCTTTATCTTGCACTTTGTTTAACATAATGTCAGTTCATGTGCTTTATGTAGTGAAATACAAGGGAAAAAATAATTCATAGGAAGCAATTAAATCCTGTAAACTTCAGATGAGTTAATTTTAAAGCATTTCCACTACATACTCACAGAAATATTCTCTAGATGATAACATGCCAATCTGAAGTCTACAGTTCAGAGCCCTTACAACTCTGTCCTACTTCCAAATGGGATTTGAAGTCATTATTTACATATCTTAGTGGCCCAGATTTTGATGAACTCCAAGTTGACCTCGGCACTTCTGTGGCTGCTTAGACTGAACTAGCAGCACTACATATTGATTTTTCATAATCCTTCATTCAAGCTGTAAACAGTCATCTGGCAGAAGAACTCAAAGTGGCAGCTGGAGGAGGGCAGTGAGCTGCTGGCAGGAACTCTTAAGTGGCCGTCAGAGCTCTTAGGACTTGAAGCAACCCTGTTTCTAAGCTATAGATTAGGGCGGGTAAAATGTCTGAGCCTTGCAATTACCCACTCTAGATCTACCTGAAATGAAATGTCTTCCCTGGCCTAAAAAGGGTAAGTCAAGGGATGTCCCGGATCTGCACTTTGCTGCTAGTTGGTAGTAACAACCATGAGTTGCATTATCCCAGCTGTGCCCTATTTCTTAGAGCTGCTTCCCTCTGCCAAAATCTCTTATAGCACAGGCTAAGAATGAATGGAAGGTTGGGACGAAAAGAGTGCTTCTGTGCCCATTGGAATGACCCTTTGCACAAGGAATTTCTGAGTAGAAACTCTGTGTTCTCCCACCACAGAAGAGAAAAGGGGAACCGAGACACCATAACTGCATTTTTATCACAGCTATCCTACCATAATTTAGTGTCTCCTTTCTTCAGGAGCATGGAACAAATCTGTGTTTGGGGTGAGTTAAAGATACACTGCCAACCCTTCCAAGTCAGCAGGGCTGCTCAGAGTTATACTAACTATGAGAGTTAACTAACTAACAGAGTTATACTAGCTAACTATACTAACTAACTATTACTAACTATAACCTGTATGTCAGGTTATATCTAAATCCAGATGTTCAGCTACAGCTGCAAAAGCAGTATTCAGAAGATGTATGTAAATTAGTATAGTGGTTTCACACCACGGCGGCCATGAAACTTGCAGCTGTACTAAGGTACTCAAAAGAAGTTCATGGAAGCTGAGTGAAGGAGAGAGGATGTTTCCCACGAAGGACTTCACGGGTGTCTTGGCCCCACCTGCTAAATAACTATCAGTTGTTTAGACTGTTTGCTTTTATTTTGAGAATGCTGAGGCTTCAGACTGTGGTGAAGCCAGATCCTTGTGGAGCAAAGTCCATCTGTGCTCAGCAAGACGCTGCCTCCACTACCCTTGGCCTTAGTGGACTCTGAGTGTGGGCCTAAAAGCTTTTGTGGAGTTGGGTGCCCCAGAGTTATACTTACCAGTGGGACAACCACGTTCTAGTGCAAACAAATCCACTCTCTTCTGCTTCCTTTATGTGGAAGGAGGAGAGAAATAGGGGAATAGGTAACAGTATGAGGATAGTATGGGGGCTTGAATAAGTTTTAATCACAGGTGAACTGCAGGCTGCTGCTTTGGCTTGGCAGAGCTATTTCTCAGACTGTCTCGCAAAGGTACTTTTTCAGGGGAACTTATTAGCACCAACGTGAGTTGGTTTTTGTTTATTCCCAGCAGAGGACTGGGAGCATGCAAGAGATGCATCACAGCATGGGCAGCTGTTTTCTGGCAGCAGGTAATGCATGTGTGACCTGCCTGTGCTAAATTTGAAGCTGCCCCAGGCAGCTGGCTGAAAGTCTGCTGACTAACTGGTGTTGTGCCAGCTGCAAGGAAAGCTTAGCTTGTAGCCTGAGTAAGCAGAAGCATTAATGTGCGTGAGGGAACAAGGAGTGCACGGGAGTGACTTAACCATGGCACGACCCTTAGTGGGTACGTGGTAGAGCTGAAAAAGCAGCTGTGCTCCCTGTCACCATCTCTGTTTGCCCCTTCAAATTCACAAATGTCTCTGGACATCTTCCTGCCAGCCTTCCCCTTTGGAAGTTCTAAGTGGGTATGTTGATGTGAACGGGAGAAGGGATGGGACATGAAGATCAGGCTGAGAATCCCCTTCTACTTTTTTATTTTATGGAGCACAAATGCCCATGACCCAAATTTCCCTTCATTGCACCCTTCATGTCACCTTTTAGGAGGTAACAGAGTTGTTCATAACTGCAAGAATAAAATGCAAATTTTCAAGATATTAGTGTGGTTTGAGTTTGTGTTCATGCTGTTTGTATGTGGCTCATCTGCTGTAATGGGAAAGAAGAAAATTAAGCTCCTCCAAAGAAGAGTTAAAACAAGCGCGTTCTGCAGATGTAAACTGTAGTCAGTGTGCATACACTCAAGGATGCAGAGCACAAAATGCAGTAACTCCCTAGAGAACTTGAAAAGACATACACTTTTTAAACAACAAACTATGTGTGAATTGGGCTGCCTCAGCAAGGGAAGCACAGGGAGTTCTGGATGTTCTCACTCTTGAAGAATTCATAAAATAACTCTCTCTTCTCAGATGTGACAGCAAGAATCTCTTGGCTGTTGCTCAAACAGCGCTAACTGTGTTGATGACTGACCTCATTCTGGGAAGGCTGCTGAGAAAGGAGCTGAAAGCCTGTTTGCCTTTACAAAAAAATGTTTAGTTCATAAGTTGCTCACATGGTACTGTATTATGTGGGAGACTCAGATGTTGGGAAATGAATCTGGGAAGCCAGAGCTAGGGTAGGGCTATATTCCTCCTTTAGCCCTACTTAACTGAGAAATAGATTTGGACTGTACAATGAAACAACTTAATTCATAAACTGGGGAAAAAATCAAGCAAATATCTGAGTTCTTTACCTTGTTGTATTGAGTCTTCCCAGCTGCTTTGAAGAGAAAGTGAAATAAAATAATACAACCCTCTGAAACGCATATATGCATAGGAGGTGTAGAGGGGAAATAGCTGCATGCAAAACTAAGTTATAGAAATAATTTAAAAATGCAAAACTAGTATCCTGCATTTTGCCTGTTTTCTCCAAGCCTCACCTTTGGCTTTCGCTTGGTGTAGTTCAAGAATACAACTTAATGATTGTAAATTGCACCAGTGACCTGGACTATGCATTGATAGTGCAAAGGTGAATTTGAAGTGGAAGGGGTAAACTGCAGTGACCGAATCAAAACACTGGAAATGAAGCCTTGCATATGACATTAAGTCCTGTGCTTTCATCCACCACAGTGCTCTCTCTCAGAGTGATACTGAGAGCTGTTCATGCGATGCTGCTTTGACGTCTGCTGCTCAGTAGATGGGCTGAGTGTTAAATAATTCTGCTTGCAGAAGTATATTGCTGTATGAATCCTGAAGTGATACGCTTTGCTGTTAGTAGCCTACTTGCTTTTAGTATCTTGTAGATCTGTAAAAATGGCATTTTACTGCTATTGAAGTCTTACACTTTGTCCTGTCTACTAAAGAACAAATTTCTCTGTGCAAGGTGGATGTGGTTTGACTTAAAGGATCCAGAGGACATGATAAAACCCATCATATATGGGCAACTTATGTTGGAATTTATGCACAAAGCTAAAGAAGGAAGAAAGCTGTGTGGATTTGAGACCAAACCTGCCAAAGATGGATGTTCTGCGCCTGTGGCTGAGCTGAAGTAATATTTGTTGCCAAAGGTGCCATTATCTTGTGACTAGATGTGTTGTGGTTGGTTGAGCTCTTCTCCTGTGTATGTGGAATTTTTTTTTATGTGGTTGGTTTGAAAGCAAAACAAAAAGTGGTAACCCACAGACACACAAAAAAAAAAAAAACAAAAAAAACACAACCACCACCAAAAAAAAAAAAAAAGAAAAAGAAAACCCCCTACAGCATTAAGGTAGTTGGCTCTTGGATGTTGGAAAATTTTTCTGAAGTTAATGTGGTTGCGTTCCTTAAAAGATGTTGCATAATTTAACATGCACAAAGGAGTCCTTTGTAATTTGGAACCCTTTAGCCCGCTACTTATTGCCACGTTTCTAAAGTTTTTATGTTGTCATGAAGCAGAGTTGTTCTGAGCTGTGCTTTCCCTCTGAGAGGATAACAGGCACGATGAGGCACTAGCAGTTTAAGGCATAAATATACTAGTCCTCCTACAATAGGCTATACTTGCTTTATTTGTGAGGTCTCCTTTTTTCCATCCTCCCTGACTGGGCAAGCATCCTGAAACTGAGGGATACAAACTCCCTTCCCTAAGCACTGTCCTTCAGTGCTTAGGATGGAGCTTGAAGACTGTCCTACTACCCCTATGTGCATGTGTTTTAATTGCAAATGACTCTAACAACCAGCATGAGGAAGCACTGGCAGAAAAGTCCGTGGTGACTGGGTACAGGGCAGTTTACAAAGAAGAAACCTCAGAGGATGCCGAATTCCTGGCTGCAGCCTGGGCACAGCAGAGCTCTCGTTGCCCTCATTGAGGAGCAGTGCGTCCTCCAGGCCCGGGGAGCACAGGCTCCTGCCTCCACACCACACCCGGCCATGTGCTTCAGCAGCTCCGTCCCGTAGGGCACACCTTACTTTTTTAAAGGCGGATGTGAAGCTGGATGAATGAACCTCAGGCTCACATCATTCCGAGGAAGCTGACTGTGAGCATGCTGGCACCTCTGCTCCCTACGTGCCTCTGGAGCGATCGATGTTCAGTGCAATGTTCAATGTGTTCAGTGTGCGCCCGCATGCCATGGCAGCAAAGCACCTCCTCGTTCAGAGGATAATTCCCTCTCCCCCATCCTCTTTTTCACCCCCATTTCTCTCACCTGCTGACACAAAGCTCTGTCCGTGGCCGCGCGGTGTCCAGCTGCTGAAGGGGCTGCCACCTCCTGCGTACGTGCGGGATTGCTCAACTCCAGCCAGAGAGAGGTGGCTCTGTGGGCTCCTCCGTGACCTGGAAGGGAAGGTTGTAAAAACACTCAAAGAATGTAACTGGGTGTGTGCAGAACAGAAACCAAGGCCAGACCTGTTCAGAGGAACCTTAAATATTAATGGGCCTGGCTTGATTCTTCTCTGTCGTTCTTTTCTTTCTTTTTTTTTTTTCCTTCTTTTTTCTTTTTGTTCTTCTCTAACTCTTCTCCAGTGAAAAATCTGAGCTTGGATTGTAATGGATCTTAAGGAGTGGGCATCAGTCCACTCACAGTGAACTGGAGAAAGTAAAGAGTTGCTTCTGCTTCCTGGTTGCCTCAAGCAAGTGAGGGTTTTGGAATCAAATGAAGCTGGGGACAGAGTAGACAGGAGTAAAAAGAAAAAAGGCTATTGCAGGGGAATGGGAATTAGTGGGAGAGCAAATAATAATAATAATAAATTATTCTAGTTAAGATGAGTTTAGGGCAATGGAATGGCTGTAAAATATAGACATCATCTACAGTGATAAGGTAAAAGAGATGAGAAGATATCTGGGGTAGCTCAAGTATTAAAATCTCAGCAACTTAGTTCTTAAGGCTTGTGTACTCAGGTTTAAAAACAAAACAAATCAAAAAAGAGCCAACAACCCCCTAAAGGACTGGCTACACTTTTTTTTTTTTTTTTAATTATTCATAGTTTTTGAGAAAAAACACTCTCATTTTTTTTCTGGAGCTACTTCCCTGCAACTTCTCTGCAGGGAAATTGTAAAAAACACAAGATACTGTTCCACCAAAAGATCTGTCTCTTAAGATTGCATAAATGCAATCTTTTAGTATCTTTTATCTTAGGCTCTTTATAACTGGAGCCAGCATTTGGAGAGCTTCTTTTTACTTCATCACTCATCTTTGTGAATATTTTAGTGGCCTGGTCTGCATTATGGGAAGAGAGCTTGAAGAAGAAAACTTCCGAATGCCACCAACTTCCCTTCCTAGAAATAATTAGTTTCTGTAGAAGAAAAATTCTGTAGTGAACTCTGACTTGACATTACTTCTGCTTGTACTATAAAGAAAAATTCAAAAGAATAGCAATGTTTCTGATTTCATAGAGACTGAAATCTAGAGTTGTGTGGTTTCATTGTACTCTCAAGACTCAGTTTTAGTCCAAAAAAAAGAGGAAAAAAAAGGAAAAAAAAAGTCTGGCATGAGCTGGCTTTTAAGGAGCCAAGTATGCATAAATGTGTGAGAAGTTGGGCTTGGCAATGTCTTATTTTGTGGTTTGAGTATTTCTCTTCTGCCTTCCTCTCTGTATTACTTTGAGTATAGCTTCTTCCAAAGAAGAAACAAGCTATAAAGAACATTTTTTTCCTCTTTTCCCACGCAGTTGGGAACAAAACTGATTCAATAAGGTATTTTAAGAGCGAAAACTTGCTTTAAATACCTCACTGTACATCTAATTGGTATGCATATGTGGAATTTGTTTTTGGCAGAATTATATTAAATTGCTATAAACTCTTCTTCAGAATTTAAAGGCATGAAGCTGTGTTTCCTTTGCCTTCGTATCTAGTAATTGTTGTTATAAATTGTATGAATTGTTGTTACCTTCTTTTTCTAAGCTAACAAACGCGTAAGGCAGAAACCAGGGTGACTAATGATGTGGGAAATCCTCCTCGCGCGATGGTTGCTCGCCCTCTCTCTTGTCCTTTTACTCTCGTGCTTGGTCTCATGAGCTGTGAAGTGAGAGTGCGCGTTTCACGTGGCGCTGCTCCGTGGGCGTGCGCCGCTCCGCGCAATGCGGCTCCCTTGCACGGAGCTTTGCGGGCGCTGCGCAGCGCGGTGGGTTTGTAAACAGTGACTACTCAGAACCTGAAAAGTTAGCGGGGTTTCATTACTGGTGTGATCCAAGGCTCCTCCCTCACTCAGCTCATGGTTTGAAGAGGTATCTGCGAGCAGCTCCTTTCAACCTAGTATTCATTCTCCGAAATTCACTCTATACAGTTTTTCTGCCTCTATGCCAGTTTAATGACTAAAGACCAGTAAAAAACAGAGCAGCAACGAAGGCAAAACTCTACTGAATGAATATATTTAACTTGAGATGCCTTTTGGGCTCTTAGGTGAACCAGTAGCGTTAGACTTGCTTTCCCTTTGCAAAGTGTTTGCATGTGAAAGTGCAGCCAGCTCCAGCGAGTGGAGCAGACCTGAAGAGCAGAAGGCTTCAGTCAGGAGCCTTGTGTGTTTGCATTTTCCTTCTTGAGCAGTCTGCGACTTGCAACAAAGGGAAAAAAAGATACTTTTTTGATTGCTTTTTTTTCTTTTTTTTTTCTTCCCCTCCCACGCATGCACAGCATCTTAAGTAATTGCGAAATTGGTAAGCCATAAAAGTTAATGTCCAAGATCCTGCACTTTTAGCACTTTCTGATACAGGACGGAAAACTAGATCTCTTTTTACTTACCTGCATGGGATTTCTCGTGATATCCTGCCTGAGACTGCTGAGAGCCGAGCGTGCTGCTCTAACAAGTCCCTGCTTCAAAAGAGGAAGTGCAAGGCAAGGCAGGATGAGTGAAGCAATGACTCAGGCACCCAGGGCTGCCCTTCTTGACTAGCTGAAGAATAGAGGGAGTTATTGACGCCACTTCTGCAGCTGACGCAAGGCTTGCTAGATACCGCTTTACCAGTAGTAAAAGCTCGGGAGCATTCACTGTTTCACTTTATATCCCTTCCTTGATAAACCCTGAGCCTTGTGCTATCTACCCAAGACAAGAAAGTGCTGTGGAGGATCAGAAATCCGGAGGTGCTAAACACAGTTGCCGAGGGCTCATAAAAACATGAAGTAGATCTCAAATGTAGTAACTTATCTTGTGAAGACCTGTCTGCAGCCTTTTAGTAATATGGTGTTTTCTTCAGGGCAAGAGGCAGATGTTTGTAATTAATAGAGGGAGGAGGAGAAAAAAAAAAGACACTAGATGAGTTGTGTTTGATGGTATTTGTGTATGAGTATGTGGATTTTCATGTGTGTGTCTACATATCCCCCAAACCTTAAATATCCCCACTCTGATAGTGCAGTGCTCTGGTTTTGCAGTCCTTTCTAGACATGGAATATCTGCTTCTTGTGTAAAACATCTGTCTCTGCTAAGAAACATTTCTTTATATGATTACACCACTTGAAGATGTTTAGAAAAAGGGGTTGGTAGTGCTTTTGAAAGAGCTGTTGCCTCCTTAGATCAAGCATGCACTTGCAACTTTGCTGAGCTCTTCCCGTTAAGAAAAGAAAATGATTTTCAAAAAGAGATGCCCCTTTTACAAATAGTTTATCTCATGCTCATGTATGCTGAGCTCTGTCTATCTGAACACAGGCTACCACTTGCATTTTTTCAAGTATGCTTTTCCAGATGCTGCCCTACCAAAAAAAGCTCTTACTTGCCCTGAAACCAAGTCCTGCTGTCTCACTGGCTTTCTGCTTTTGATGGACAAGTACAAGCAATATTAGGCCGTGGTGTTTTTGACTACCCGTGATGGAAAACTTTCTAATCTTCCACATCTTACTGAGTTCCCTGTCAGCCTGGGTGTGGGTGCCTGGTACAGTCTGCTGTGTTATTTCATAACAATATAATTTCATAACAAACTCAGTTTTTTAGTACACTTACAAGCATGACCGTCACTTCACTGGTTTCATTTAACATAGTTTTGTAATTGCACATTTCAGCACTTACACAGTCCAGAAATGGCGTAATATTGGGTAGAGCCTGTTCAATTGTCTTCTCTGAACTGCTGGTTTCTGCACATCTGTCCCTCTTACTACTTTAGTCCTTCTGACACATCCTTCTCTATTTTAGAAAGCACTTGCATATTAAGCTTTTGTATATATAATTATATATCATAATGAATTGTTAGCATGTTGAACTTGTTCCCGTTATGCGAACTTACCCCATGTGCATACCCACTGTCTACAATATTCCAAACAATCTGGTTTCATTCATCTCGACTTCACACTGACTACGTTAAGCAAATATCTAGCTATTCATTCATGCTTGACAAAATAAGATATTGCTATCTAGCACTCATTTACAATAAACTTCTATTTAGGTGCAGGTCTATTTTGTTTGTTTGGGTTTTATTTGCTTATGCTTTTTTTTTTTAAGTATTATGCAAATAATTTAAGAAACTTCAGGAATTCATGTTTCATTGTGCTAGAATAGTGCAAAAAAGTGGGGAAATAAAAAAGGACATGCTTTACTTACTGTGAGAAGAGAGTCGGTTTTATGATAATATCTCAGCAATCTCAGTGATACAGATTTTCTCACTCAAATAACGCTGTGCAGAATCACTCCTTTCTGTGCTACTGATGCCACATATTTCCTGATGTATTTCACTTCTGAAGAGCTTCGACTATGCAATACAACCTGCGCTAGCTTTGTGGTAATGATGCGGTGCAGAGGAATGTTCTTCTGAGTTTCATGCAAGTTATTGTGTCTGTCACTGAAGCACAGCATAGACTTCTGAGAGTTTTATGCTGAAGCATAAAACATCTGTGGCTGCCCTAACGTCATGAGAAAGATGAGCTTCCGTAAGAGCACGAGTCAAGTACATTTTTGATAGAATACTAATCTAAGAGCTCATTTTATGTCAAACACAGAGCAAAAGTATCCTCTGAGTTAACACAGCTGCTGAAATCTCTGACTCACAGATGCTATGCCCAACTCTGAGATGAAATCACTCCACAAGTAAGTTCAAGATTATAAAGTGTAACCGTATAGCCTCATAAGCAAATTCCTTCTTCAAGTGCTTAGCATAACTCTGAGATGTTAGGTAACCAATCTTGAATTTATCCATCAACTGAGACAATTACTCAGTGTCTTCAGTGATTTGAATAGTCTTTTTTAGTACATGTCCTTTAAAATCCTGTGCTACGACATGCTTTGGGTTTTGTTTGACTTTTGGCCTTTGAAAAAGTGTTTTGGCATGGTGGTTAAGTACGTTACATCAGATAGCAAAAGTCATGAAAAGTGCATCTAGGTAGGCATCCTGTGAGTGCTTTCTGTTTGTCTCACTGCAGTGCTGTTCTCCTGCCTTGCAGAAAGAGGAAGGAAATTCAGCTTAGTGACACTTTCTTCTAATGTGTCTCTCACACTGAGCACTTTCAGAAGGCACACGTGTCTTCTGATGGTTTGGAACAAAGGCTATATGGCTGGAGGACATGACCACATAGTTATTACTCACTTAAATTTTTAGTGTTTAAGACAAAATATGCTGTTCTATGGTGAGCACTTGTTAAGTTAAACCACACCAAGATGTAGTGTTTTTTTTTTCTTCCCCAAGTTTTTTCTCTGTATTAGCTAATAGCTCTTGTGATAAAATAAGTTGTTGTGATTATTTAGTGTTCCACTGTGCTACAAAGAAAAACCTGGCAAAAATATAATACTGTTTTATTCAGTCTCTCTCTTTTTTTTTTTCCTGTAAAGATAAAAAATTATAATAGGGTAGGATGACTCTCTGTTTTTCTCCATGTTTCTTCAGTGTAGCCCTGTTGAACTTAGTGTGGGTTGAGCTACCTAAAAGAGATTGCTATTATCATACTTATGCAGTTTGTTAAATGTTGCCAAAACCCAACTATAATTTTCTGCAGAACACAAGTATTGTCAAGAAAGGCTATCAAGTTGCTATAAAATCTTTAAGTTGATTCATGCAGTAATGACTAGTGCCTTGTAGTTCGTGATTTATTTATTTATTTCTATTTCTGAGACTGCTCATCCTAGTGTTTGGAGATATCCAGCAAAATAGGGAGTGAGGAGGATGGTGCTGGCCTCTTTTCACTGATGGCCACCGACAGAACTAGAGGTAATGGCCACAAACCGAAGCACCAAAAGTTCCACATGAACTTAAGGAAAAATTTTTTAACAGTGAGGGTGACAGCGCACTGGAACAGGCTGCCCAGAGAGGTTGTGGAGTCTCCTTCTCTGGAGATCTTCAAAACCCGCTTGGACGCAGTCCTGTGCCATGTGCTCTAGGTGACCCTGCGTGTGCAGGGGGGTTGGACTAGATGACCTCTAGAGGTCCCTTCCAACCTTAAGCATTCTATGATTCTATGATTCTGTGGTGGTTTTTGCATGCTGCTTTTACATTGTATTGCTCTCTCTTACAGCCATAATGCATACTCCCTATTTGCTAAAAGGCTTCTGACAGATGCAAAATATGGTCTCTTTTGACGCAGAATAATCAAATTTATAGGTCATCTTAGTCTTGTTACAAAACACAATTGCCCACATTTGTGGCTAATTCAACCACTGTGAATCAAATGCTTTTCAGAACTAGACGATTTTTACCACACGCAGGTGAACAGAGGGTAGAAAGCAAGATCTCTGTAGTTCAATCTCCAAAAATTGTCCTGTCCTGGTGACAGGACAAGGGGTAACGGGTCTAAGTTGAAACATAGGAAGTTTAATCTCCATATGAGGAAGAACTTCTTTACTGTGAAGGTGACAGAGCCCTGGAACAGGCTGCCCAGAGAGGCTGTGGAGTCTCCTTCTCTGGAGATCTTCCAACCCGCCTGGATGCCACCCTGTGCCCCGTGCTCTAGGTGTCCCTGCTGGAGCAGGGGGGTTGGACTAGATGATCCCTAGAGGTCCTTTCCAACCTTAACCATTCTGTGATTCTGTGAAAAATCCTTCTATACTTGGAATATAAATTTGTGTTCAGCTAGGTACTCCTCCTTAGGCTGGACAAGGATCCTGTGCAACTACCTGAGTGCCTGTGAAGCACTCCTTAAGTGTTATGTTAGCATGTAGTGACCTTCTGATATTCCTTTTTAAGTTGTATTTTTTTCCTGTTCCTGTGTTCATAGTCAGAATGACTTGTGTTCCTGATTGCGACTCACTTTTTTTGAGTCTGCCTATCGCTTACTGCTATGCAGCACTGTAAAAACAGTCTTAATCTGTGGACTTTTCAGCAGGAAAGTGTAAACCTCTCTTCTTGTTCTGAGGGGAAGACCGAGTCATTTTGGGGGGTAGAGAAATATAGAACAACAGTGAGTATAGCATACTATGCTTGTTTGTTTTCTTCTCTTGACTTCATTTTTGCTAAACCTTATTCATTCCTCACTCTGAGCAGAAACAAAAAGACTGTTTATGTTAGGACAGCGAGCACTCAAGGTCTGTGTACTTTATCTGCTGTTCTGGGTTTGGCTGTAGACTGAAGCTCTCCAGAAGTGTTTCCAGTTGTGACTGATTCCTCTTGTTTACAGTTTGCTTGAAGCAACGGGCTATTCTTGATCATGGAATGGTTGAGGTTGGAAGGGGCCTCAGGAGATCATCTAGTCCAAAGCCTCTACTCAAGCAAGGTCACCTAGAGTGTGTGGCCCAGTACCCTGCCCAGATGGCTTTGAATATCTCTGAGGATGGAGATCTACAGCCTCTGTGAGCAACCTGTTCCAGTGCTCAGTTACGCACCCAGCAAAGATAATTTTCCTCATGTTCAGACAGAGCTTCCTTTGCTCCAGTTTGCGGCTCTTGCCTCTTGTCCTGTCTCTGGGCACCACTGAATAGGGTCCGGCCCCATCCTCTTTATACCCTGCCTTTAGGTGTTACATAGCTAGAGCTCGAAGGTGAGAGAAGACAGAGGTAGAGAAGAGAGGGGAAGTGCTCATTGCTGGCTTTCAAATCCCTTGAGCAACTTGAGCAAGTCCTCTCCTTGTGCAACTGGAGAAGTAAAAGCTGTAGAGATTGTTCAATTGCAAATCAAGAGGCAATATTCAGTACTGTTATACCCTATTACCCCTGTTCTTTAAAAAAAAAAAATGACAGTAAGAGATAGTTGGCAAGAATTATGCATACGTGCCTGAGGCCTATTGACCAGAATGAGAGGGAGAAATGGGAGCAAAATTCAGCTTCCTTGTGAGAAAGGAAGCAGAATGAAGCAGAGTTTTTCACTCTTTTTTTTTTTTTTTTTTCAGTCCGGTTCCTTAAGTGATAGCTTCCAGCCTGATTGACTAGTTCCTGGTTTCTCTCGTAGGTGACTTTTTCTCTTCTTTTGGAAAACCCTGAAGTGGGTGGTAGCCATGGAGCATGGGCAGTCTGGGTGGTGCTCAGCAAAGCCTCGTGGTGAGCAAATGGTTGTCATGAACTTGACTCATCCCCTAGTTGTATAATCGTCTTTCTAACCTTCCTGCTGCTGGCTTCTTCTCCCATCTCTTCTACTTTCCTCTCCCATTTCTCTTATCTGTGAGTATGTGTTTGTATACACGTGCATACATAGCCTAAAGCGGTGATTACTATGCTACCCTGTGCTGCACTTTGAGTTCTTCTCCCTCCCTGTGCCTAACTCTGGTACCTGTGAGTGCCCTGTTGCTCACAGCATTTCTGTGCAGCACTGCCTTTGAAGCAGGCATACTTCTTGCCGGTTTGTCTCAGCTCATGCAATTCTGGATAGCGATAAGAGAAGTCAACAAGAAAATCTCTTGGTATGCTAACATGCTGGTTAAATAGAGAGTACACCTTTGACTCTAGTCTTAGTCTTCACAATGGTAAGTTTACTTTGACTTGCACTTAAACCAAAGTTATCTCAGCCGCCTACTGTAGTTTTTTGTTTCCCTTTCATTGCTAGTGCAAGAAAGAAAAGAACCTGTTGCTAGTAGGGTGGCATGCACATATATCTTTAAAGATGCCTACAAGCATCTTTTGGGGGGCATATTGGTGTTGAGATGGCTGGTTGTCCCTGCCACATGGCAATGGTTTGACTGGTGTATGGGCTGCGTAATGTCCTTAAAATCTGCCTGTTTCCAGCAGCAGAGACAGTGCCCAGTGTGCTCTGGGTCTCTCTTCTTAAGCAGAGAGGCCTGGAGATGCTGCAGTGGCACTGCAAGCCGGTGTTAGTGTAATATTTATGATGTCCTGTCACTTGTTATCTTCTGAATGCAGTAGAAGATCGGTTTCTCATCTCTTCAAGCTACAGCAAGGAAAGGGAGTGCTGCAATGGGAGTTGGAGGATACACCAGGGTGGAACTGAAGGAGGACAGGAAAGGATGCGAACAGATGAGACAGGAGGGGAATCACTGGGAATGAGTGGAGCAGTGGTAGGACAGGTGCTCTCTGAGGCTGTCTCCCCTGGAAAATATAGATCCTTGCAGTCTGGTTGTTTCTATGGGTCAGCTGTAATCGGTGAAATCACCCTCTCTGGCAGGGTGTCCTGACATCTTTCCCTCTGCTCCCATCATAGAGGATTTGGAATGACCGTGCACAAGGTGGAAACTTCTTTACCTGGCAGCAGGTAGAAATTAAAGTATAACTGGGTGAGAGGAAGGCAATTTCCCTGGTCCAGGGAGGTGACTGGGGAGATCTGGCCAAAACAGTAGACTTGAGTTTCATGGTGGTGGAGAGCAGGCTGTTGGCAGAAGGAGGGTCTGCTCCTGCGCATGGCCCTGGCTTGGCGAGGGTGCGGAGGGGACTCTGCTCTGTTGGGACGTGCATGGGGAGCCCATCCACACCCCATCTGCTGTCACATGCTTCAGTCAGCCTGCTCGCTTCTCTGATGAAATATTTGGGAATGTGACAGAATTTCCCTCTGGCCCTGTTAGCTGTATAAAATAAAAATTGAGTGTCTACTGTGTCCTCCCTGTCAGGCAGAGGGGCATGTACTTCGGAAACAGCACAGAAACAGTAAGGCCATCTGCAGTCCTTCAGAGATGTAACTGGTTAAATGATTGCTAACCAGAGGAATGGCTCTGTCATTGAGGCATGGCTAGGAAACCATGAAATCTAACAGAAAACAAACAAACAAAAAGTCCTACGTGACGTGCAGTGCTAAGTGTATCGGAATGGTTTTCTTAAGGTACACAAACCTCTTTTCCTTTGATGCCTTTGGCAGTTTGGTTCATGCTCTCTCCAAAGGGGAGAAGCCTCCGGGGCTGACTGAACTGCTCGTAGGTGCTGAGACGAAGCGTCCAGACGCGGCTCCCTACGCGGCACGGCTGCTGCCATCGCGATGGAGAGAGCTGGGGCACGAGCAACTCCTGCCACGCAGCCGCTCCAGCCCCAGGGGCAATGGGACTCAACTTTCTGGTCCCAATGAAATTTAGGCTTTGATGAATGCAACGTTTCTGAGCTCTGGCAACTCTTTGTTGGTAACCAATGTTTGGTTGTTTTTCTCTCTCTGCCTCTTGTTGTTACTGGGGAGGCACAATATTCTGTAAATATTAGTGTCAAAGTCACCATTTTGCAAGGGTTAAGTCCTCTGGCTTTGACCTACTGGAAATCGGTGTAGTTAAGGGGAAAATGGTTCATTTTAGGCAACAGCTGTTATGCTGTGAGGGTCCAAAACTCTCCTAGCTTAAAGTTCTGTCTCTGCCTGTGACTTGTATAGAGAGCAAAGGAAGCATTTGGGACAGGGGAAAGATAAAGTCATAATTCTCTGGAATCCTCCCTGACCTTCACCTAGAAACAAAGCATCAATTTTGGTTCACTTTTGCAGAGTAAGCACAACATCTATTGCCCTGAAAGTTTAGGCAAACTGCAGTAAAACTGTCTCTCAGTGAGTTTCTGGCGTCCCGTCAACCTCCCAGAGAAGAGTCTCCCGAGGGCAGAGCGAGCTATGTGTTGCCTTGGTGACTGAGCAGCAACACAAGCATCAACAACCCTGTGCACAAGCGTCTACCCGTGTGTCAGTGGTCAGACCACAAGCCTTTCCTCCCCTGGGAAGCACAAATTCTGAATGAAGCGGTGGCGTCTGGAGCCTGCGCGTGCTCAGCCCAGAGCCGTTGTGCCATTCAGGCGAGCAGAGGCGTTCATCACAGGGCAGATCCTTCGGGCCTTGCGAGCGCTCCCTGCTCCCTCTGCAAGAACTGATGGGCGTTTGGTACCCTGCTGCATTGCATTTACCACTGTGCACCTATGTCGAGGGCTCGCATGGGATTTCTGGGCAGTGGAGATGTTGTGCGGTTATTTGCCTACAAACCAAGGGCTCTCTTCTATCCCAGGATCTGGGTGTGCAATAATTAAGATTACAGTATGCTTTATAATACACAATAATTGTAATGCACAATAATTGAGGCCTGGGCTGTGAAGCCAGGCCTTTTCAAATGGGGGTCAAACTTTGTTTCCTGCATCATGCAAACACCTACTTGTTTTCTGACTAGGTACACAACCTCTGTGGTCTCCTTGCTGGGAGGGTCAGCATTGCCTAGAGACTGAGATAAAAAATCTCTCTTTTTTTTTTTTTCCTCCTACTCACTCCACCCCAAAGGCTTCCAAACCGCACACAGATGGGGCATGTGCCCATGCCTGGGATCCCACATGGCTGGGATGTGCTCAAGCCGCTTTGCTTCCCGCAGCGCATCGCTGGGGCCATGCTGCTCCCAAGGCGAGGGCTGGTTCCCACCAGGGAACGCGTCTGACCCGTGCAGCATCTGCTGTCTTTGCCCAGAGCCCGATGCTCACCAATGCCACAGCAAACACAGCAGCAGAAACAGGTGGAAGATAACTGTTCCTTTCGCCAAGTTTTCCATTTCTGAGGAACTATTTGGTGGTTGTTTGTTTGTTTGTTTATATTTCTTTTTCCATCTGGATATCTTGTGACGCAAGAGGAATCGCTCAAAAGTGAAGCTGATACATGTTGTAGGCAGCCTGTCAGCAGCTGCCGCATTGCCAAAACCCCTAACATAAAACACTGGCTCTCTTGTGTACATGGTCCGTGGTTTTCGTGGTTTGTAATTCCAGCCAGCCAGAGCACATGCTCATTAATGAGAGCCTTCCTTAAGGGCTGCTATAAAACAAAGTAGAAATAAATTCCCACACTGAGTTTCTTCTCCAAAGAACTGGCAAAGTGTCACTGTGCTGGAGCAGAGACAAAGAATTTTTCTTTTCTTTTTCTTTTCTTTCTTCTTCCTTAGTTTTAGCTGGATAAAACCTTTCCAAGAGCAACACCTCAACAGACAGCTATCTCCCTCATGGTGGGCAAAAATGAAAAGAAAAAACAAAAAGTCCCCCAAACCCAGAACAGTTAACAGATGTGTGGGTTTGCTCTTTTTTTCTTTTTTTTTTTTTAACTTTTTCATTTGTTATTTCCTTTTTTCCTGCTCAAGGACACTTATTCTTCAACACCAAGCTGGCGTGCCCTGCTGCACTGGAGCTGACTTGAACGAGAGGCCCCATAACTGGCATTTCTCTGAATTGTCTCTGCCACACATAGCTACAGTCTGTACCTTATGTGTCCTGAACTACATCTGCTCTTTCCATCCAACTAGCCAGTAATTTTCCCAGGAAAGGAATGTCATTTTCAGGCCAGTCCTATTGACTGGTTCAAGTGATCAGGAACCAACATGGAGCTGGATTTTTCTCATATTCCCAATAAAAGAATTCAATAATGTCTTCCAAGTAAGGGTGCAAACCTTCTTGGTGCCCATGTTGCCAAATATTTATAGAGATACCAGTACAAAGACAGATAAAGGAGTGTTTTTAAAGGACTGTGCCTATGAGCCAACTTCTGACACTTTCCTGACACAGAGCTTTGGTGTCATTGGCATCTTGTCAAACTAATCTAAGATGTCTGTCCAGTAAGATGATGAAGGTGCTCTGCTTTTACTTTGTGCTATAAAGGGACATATAGGACTTTGGAATAGTTCAGGAACTTTACACTTTTACCCCTGGACTGACTTTTTACCTCTATAGTTGAAGTAGTGATGTATTCTGCAACTTAGATAAAATAACAAGGATAAGTTTAGTAAAAAGATGAGTTAAGAAGAACAGAGTTTCCTCTAGTCCAGCATGATGGTATGGAAAAGTTTATTTGTTCAAGCAAACCTTGACTTCGTTTTGAGATTGAGAACTTGATCCCTTAAAGTTTACATGTGTATGCTGTCTGTGATGGTGTAGGTTTCCTGGCAGAAGAAATTAAGAAAGAAGTCTTAGCACTTCACCAGGTGGGTGAGTGGTGCGGAGAGGTGGACTCCCCAGTCCAGTCAGTGAAGGGGAGAGAGAAGAGTGGCTCTGGTGGTGCTCCGAGTCAGCTCTAGGCTTTATCCACACTGGGCAGATGGCTTCAGTGCCTTTTTTCTCTGATTACAAAACGGCCCAAATGGCACTTATTCAAATCATAGGAAAACAAAGTAGCACTTTGTTACTAAGCAGTAGGAAATGAGTTGGGGTGAGCTGGAAGGTCAGGATAAGCCTCTGTTGATACAAGAGTGTGTATTCCTGCATAGCAACTGCTTGCCCAAGCCAGGCTAAAATGGGAGACTATACTCTTTCCTAAGCACGTACTTAGCATTTGATTCACATAAGATAATAAGCACTTTGCATGGATGTGCACTGTGGGGCATTGGTCCTGATATGCTTCTAATGCTTATTTAGTGGCACTGGTGATGCCTAAGGTGTTGGGAGCATTTCACTGCATTGGATGATAGAAGTGGACGTTTTGGAGTCTAACTGTTGCTGGAAAGATGAGTGAGGAAGAGGTTAATGGCTAATATCTTCAATTCCCTAGGCTGGCAGCTGCAGAGGAGACAACCTCAAGGAACACAGGCTCACTTGGTAATGTGAGTTTTTGTGCATAGGTTCTCCCTTCCCTCCTCAAATGTGAAAAGGATCAACTTTGAAACTTGGAAAAGAGCTTCTAATAAAGTTGTTCATGTATTTCAAACTGCTATAGGGATCCCCCCCCCCCCCAAAAAAAAGGGGGGGGGGGAAGTGTTTTGGGGTGAAAGAGAGAAATTTCAATTCTCACAGATGAAAAGATTTAGTGAATTTGACTACAGGAAGGATGGATTCAAACCACTAAGTAGCAGCATGTGTTCTCTCTCGGGGCTTTCCAGCTGTGGTTTACCAGGGCTGCCACAAGGAAAGCCTTTCGCTTTGCTGTGAAAGTGAGTCCCTTTCTTCGCAGCCTTCTCAGAGAGCAGCATCAGGGGGTGCTTTCCTTCACACGTGTTCAGGCTCCTTGGGACGCTGAGCTAATATAAGCCTTTAATGGGGGAAATGGGAGCGATGTTAGTGCTGAGGTGCAGCGCCTGCCCAGACCAGTGAGATGAGCCAGCCTAAGGCTGGGAGCTCAGCACTGCCCTTAGGCCTCTGCCTAATAGACCTCGGTTAGTTTGTTCAACTTAGGTTGTTGTGCAAGCCAGAGAGAGTGAAGTGTCTGTTTTGCTGTGTCTTGCCTCATCTGGGGGCTTTGCAAAGGGGCAGCTGTTAGTTCAGTTCGCCCCAAACTAATGTGACTGAGGGCAAAGCTGTCACTCAGACTGAGGGACCACAGTTTGGAGGGGCTTGTTTTTATGTGCTGATAAATTCAGTCAGACATCCAGAAATAAAATGAATAGGATTTATTTGGAATATAAACATGGTGTGTGGTGACAAAACTCAACTATTACAGAATTTCCCAGACATTTAAGTGGTGACAGGCAACTGGAATCTGGGATTTATTTGCCTTTAGAAAGAGATGGAAATTGAAGCCACTTGAAAATATGGCTTTTACAAGAGCAAGCTGTACCATCAGATGAATTTGCTATGTACCATGTTGCAATCTAGGAGTAAGAAGGCCCCACTGGTCTGAATTAACTTAACATGTTGTGGGGTGAGTGCTAGGACATGTCTTACATCTCTAAAACAGTTGCAGCTTATTGCAATTGCAGAATAGAAAGGAGAAAAACTGTTTTGAGAAAAGGCATGTGTCAGTTACTGCAGTGCCACAGGGCCTGCCCAAACCAACTGCTCATGATAGACGGTGGGGAAGCATCTGCAGGACCTCTTCCTGCCCTGTTAGAAAGTGGTTATCCCCCACATCCGCACAGAGGCCGTGCATGCCTTTAAGATGTCTGCAAGCTTCCACAAGGCAAAGATGGCATGTAAAGTATCCTGTGGCATCCTGGGCTTTTTATATGGCATATACTGTGAGCTAAATGCCATAGCTGCTGCGATATATGGCAAATGTATACCCGAAGGCAACATAAGACAAAAGTAAAATTAATAAATAAATCAGGGTATCTTTCACAGAGTTTTAAGATTAGCAAATATGCAATATACCCTTTTTTGAAGTTAATAGATAAAATCTCTCTTAAAAACATTACTATACAAAAACTACTACTTACAATCTGGAAGAGATAGGAACTTAATTACTTAGTTGGATGTTTTTTTTCCAGTTACTCACCAATTTGGACAGGATACAGAAAGCCTAGATTGTATTAAGTGTGAGCTTAACTGCTCTTTCCATTAAATGTCACATAGGCTGAGTCTGTGCAGTCCTGACGCAGTGGGGCTCCGCGGTTACCAAGCTCCGAGCCTGCCTGGGGGCATTGCTCCAGCCAAAGCTAAGCATGCCATTGCCAAATGGTTCTGTATTCTGCATGATGTTGTCCTCCTGGACGAGGATTTGAAATCTCACCTTAGCACAAGAACTTAATGTCTCAATTCACAATTGACATCAAAGTGCCTTCTCTATGCAGAGTTAGGACAAAAAAGGCTGTGACAGGATTTACTCCAGTAAATCCTAAGTGTAGGAGCAGCCAAGTGTTTCTAGGGCTCAGAAACAAAGAAACTTCACAAGCTGGCAAGAATAGACCCAGCTAAGTCAATGGGAGCAGTATAATTTCCTCTTCCTTCAAAACTTTATGCATGAACAAATTTTACTGCTTTCCTACTTTTAACCTACTGCTCCTGGCTGAAGAATAGGGGCTGAGTCAGCTGGACATGTTCTGTCACATGGAAATTGCAGGTTTTGGCCTTCTTTCCCTTTCACTTGCTTGTAAGTAAAGAATATTCATGGCTAGTGCAGAGATATAGACTGTACTCACCCTTTTTTTGGGGAGGCGGGGGGTAGAAGGATGAGACAGGAGAGGGGAGAAAATATCAGGTTTAAATCCTCATTGGAAGTCACAAAACAGTGATTAAATAGAGAGCAGCCGAACTGAGCAGAGCCAAACCACAGCTTTTGTTCCATCCCTAAAGGCTGTGTCTGGATAGTTTGACATTAACATAGCAGAGATAGCACTATTTTTACCACAGTCTATCTGATTTCCACAAACCATTCTTTCACACAGTATGCATCAGCTTTTATCAAAAATGGAAGTCCCCATTTTGGTATAATATTTGATAAAGAATAAAATGTTAACAACAAGTGCACTTAAAGAAGGCTTCCTCATGCTAATGCCTTCAGTGTTTAACCTATTCACAGCGACTCCCACTTTTACAGGACTTGGGTGAAAGTTTCTAGCTAGTTCTGTACACAGTAACATGGTGAAACCAGACAAGAAGAACAAAAAGATGTACACAGAGAAAGATGGAGAGACGTTCACATATCTCACTGCAGAAAGTCCTGTATTTTTCTTTTCTTACTTTTTTTGCTTTTATGCCTTTTTTTCTTCCTAGCTGCCATTCTTCATGTGCAATAGTCTCTGTCAGAGTAATGAGAAACAGAGAGAAATTTCCCATGCTCATGAAACAAGTTGCTTCTGCTGGTAAGAAATTGTTCCGAGTTGATGATGAGGGTAGACTTGGACATTCACCAAGTTCTGCCCGACTGGCACAGAGTAGTTTAGTCCAAGACACACTATTTTCCCCAGTGCAGGAGCTCAAAACACCACCAGACTATCACAAAAGATGGCCTGAAGTGGTTAGATGGTGAGTTGATGCAACTGCTGCTTGGCACAAATGTCCAGCAGATTTTGCTCTCTTCTTCTGAAGAAGCTTTTTGCCATCTATCTTGGCACACATTTCAGCAACTGCTGTCACTTGTATCACAAGTAATGCTGCCACCGAGATAAGGGGTGATGCTTCTCTTAAGGCAAGTCAAGCTGCCCAAGTTCTTGGTAGACTTCCCATTTAGACAGGTGCTGTAAAAACAAAACAATTTTTCTTTAGAAAAGAGAATTTATCAGATCACAGAGTTGTACTTTTCCTACATAATCGGCAGAATGTGCTGCAAAGCTATATAAAAGATAGGTATCTATCAAGATATGTAAAAGATTTATATGTAGATCAAGTCCTGCCAAAGTAAGAGTTGCTGTGACTGGGTTCAACACATGTAGTAATATTAGGCAGCTGTCTTTAAATTCATTTGATACTAACATGTTATTCTCTGCTGAATGTTTACCAAAACAGGGTCTTCCACTTTAGATAAAAGCTAATGCTGCTGTGAGAAAATCAGCCTGGGTGTGAACTCTTGCTAGCCTGCCTGGATGCCTAGCACGTCAGTGGCTCTCTGCCTAGGCGAAGCCTGCCTTGGCTCTTGTGCTATAAATTGCAAGTGTTTCTCTTCCTTCAGAAAGCGTTCTCCTGACGACATTCATCTCCCTGTGCAGCCATGTCGGTGTCACGGTTGATTTAAGTTTCTCCTAAGTAAAGATACACAAAGCCTAGTCTTGGTTGCAGTGAAATCAGCTTTCCCTGAGGCTCCTCTACAGTCACTGGAGGAATTCTCCCAGAAAGCAAATCAGAACATCAGCAACAACTTGGCTCCAAGTTCTTCCTCGCAGGAGCATCCTGCACTACTGACTGTAAGGCATCTGCAGGGTTTGGCCTCAGCAGGATGAAGTTACTGTTCTTTCTGGCTTGTCCTTCCCATGGTTTCTAGATCTCTTTTCTTTGTAACAGCAAAGCTAGTCTCAGTTGGCTCTTCTTTTTTGTTGTGGTATTCATGATTTCCCCCCACCTCATTACACAGTCTGAGCTTCTTCACTGAGTTGAACTACTAACAGCAAAAAAAAAAATACTTATCACCATTGAAAAGCAGATTACTATGGCTGTCCTTGCCAGTGTGATCCCTGCAGTGTGTTACTCCCTATCTAACACACACAACTCCCTTGAAAATCTCCATAAATAATTAAAATGAGACAGAATTTTTCCAAAATCATTGCTTGGAGAAAGAAGAGCCTATATTTTTGCCCCAAAGTAGCACCAGCTATTTTTACATAGTCTCTAGATACTTCTTTTTTATGATTTTTAAGAAAAAACAAGGTAACAGCAACAAAACTATAGTGATGGAACCTCGATAGACTCTCTACCCTGGTGCTCAGCTACCCATACTCTTAGAAAGTTTTTTTTTCTTCATATCTAACTTAAATTTCTGTTGCTGTAGTTTAATCCTGTTGTATGCTAAGAGATGTGTCTACTGGGTTGGGATGATAAATGACTTCTTCCCATCTCTTTGCAGACACTCTGAAGAGGGTTGTTACTGTGTCCCTGCTCAACCTTGCTTTCCCCAGCCTAAACAAATACACACAATTAGACTGTCATAGAGATCACATTCCCTAGATCTTTCTCATTTCTTTGGCTTTGCCCTTAAATTCAGATGCCCAAAGGATTTAGGGTTATGTTGTCTCCTATGCCTTACATGTGTCGTTTGGCAGAAAACAATCTTCATGGGTTTCTGATAGCAATAAACCCCCCAAAATTGATGTCCCACCTACTCTTCCACAGCTGGTACAAAGTTGAGCCAAGGAAAGGAGTGTCTGGAGGGACAGTGTCTTCATTTTGTTGCTAATAAACAAATCAAACTAATGCAGCCTTCAATATAAAATAAATATTTACATTTATTTATATCACAGAGGCTTTTCTACTTAGGGGCTAAGTTTAATCTAAGTCTGATTAAAGGCAGCTTGGCCGAAGTTAGGAGAGGAAGAAAATGACCTTAAACAAACGGCTGGATTTATGTTAATGCATATCACGGAAACGAAAGGAGAGGATGTCTCCTTATCTGAAGGAGAAACTCCATTCTTCTTACTGTGTTATACTAGCAGGAAACAGCCTGTTGATGTTAAGCAAACAAACGGCTGTAGATGAGACTGGAATGGTGTGATGAGTCTGGAAAACAACTGACAGCTCACCCAGTTTGCATGACCATAAAAGAAATTCTAAGCATTTTTTAATCTAGGGGTCATTCTGCTTCCATTTGCTATTGTGAACTGGGCACACATGCAGCATTTGCTACTGTTGCTCTCACTGCTACAGTTCTGGTGGAGGCATAGTATTTTCTGCCCATTCCTCAGAGACCCCCATGAAACACTCACGTCCCTCAGTAGAAACTACCAAATGAGATATTTCACCCTCTCTGTGCTCTCACAAGTCCTCTGTGCTGAGTTTGTTTTTGTAAATTTTCTTGGACTTGTTTTTCCCTGTTTTTATTTCCTCCTGATATGAATGGAGAAATGAATTGCTAAACTAGCTGCTGGCCTTGCTTATAATAACACGAGCACGCTTCCTTTTTTCACTAGGCTCAGGTTCATGGATGTGAAGCAAGTGATGTTCATCCCTCTCAGCTGAAGACCTTCTAGGATGTGGTACCAACAGGGCAGAGAACAACCATTTGAAGCTGTGTACTGACATGAAATGGTCACAGTTGTTCAGACATGAAAATCAGCATTTAAAACAAGTCTCCTATGTTTGGCTCTGCTTGGATTATAGTATAACCAATCTGTCCTGATAACAGCAGTAGCTGCAGCACAGTATGTAGCATAGCATTACAAATCAGGAAGGGAGGGTGGTAGTAGCGTGCGCACTTATATTGATTTGTCAGGTCCTTTGGCCTGAGCTGTTGAAAGAGCAGTTCCAGGAACTGAAACTCTCAGACTGTCTCCGGTGATACAGGCCTCAAGAGAAGGGCTTTACATGCTTGAGTCTCTACAAGGGTAGGAAGTCTAATCCAAAGGTTTGTGCTAACACAAGCACCAAATCTGTAAAGTTAAGTAAGTCATTCCTGAGACAAGCATGATAGTATATTTTTAATACTTACAGTTTAACTCTCCTTCATCTTCATTTTTTGGGACATCTGTTTAAAAAAAAAAAAACAGTAGAGTTTTAGGTGTGTATAGATACAGCCTTCTGGAGCGTCTGGGGGTGTTAGCCAGGAGAATGCAGGGCAGGGACTGAACACGTGGCTTGTCCTTGCCCGTGAAAGTTGTGGTTGTCCCTGCTCCCTTGGCATAGATATGAGCTCTTGTATACATGTAAACTGGCTTGCAGTAAGTACTCGCACACAGCAGCACAGACTCAGTCTTGTTTATAAGACATCTCTTGGGGCTACTTTTTATTCTATGTTGTCAAGCATTCAGAGTCCCCCACACAGGCAAATGTGGCAATGTAAGTGTGCATGTATAGTGTAGAGTGACACTGAGATGTGCTTTGTTTCTAACTTGTAGAAAGCTGCTTGCTTAGGAAATCTGTAAGAGGATCTTGAGCCCTTAATTGTCTATTCAGTGGCTCTAGAGTCCTCAGGACTGATTTGTCACCTGATCTTTGCTTTGGATTGTCCTAAGACAGTGAATTACTGACCCAGTTCTTCTCCATGGAATAATATCCCCTCCATCTTTCCAGAACTGTCCTGCAGAAATTGCAGCTGAGAAACTACAGCCTGAATAGGCACGAAGGGTCAGTTAGTTTTATTGAGCAATTAATCCCCTGGGAGGCTCAGGTGCATTAGCAGAAATCTATTAAAAAAAGCCTATGTTCTGGGAAACCATATGCCCTCCCCAGGACATCCCAAGTTTTTGATAGTGGATTTCATGATTACTCACTGTCGTGTGTAGGTAATTCGCTTGCACCTCTAGTGATATGCTAGATGACATTAAATATTTTGGGAAATGAGTAAGAATTCTGCAGATTTGATCAGGCAAATCAAGGACCTTGTTACCTTTGTATGGAGAGGGCCTCCGTCTCTTTAGCCAGCAGGCCAGAACAACTAGAATAGCCATCAGAATGACAACAGAAATGACGCCGACTGCTTGAGCACCTCGTCTATTTTTTCCAAGGTCTTTTTGACTTTCTTGGTTAGAGCTGTTGCTTATCTTGTTCTCTGTGTCTAGAATAAAA
Source organism: Tinamus guttatus (assembly GCF_059628265.1). Lineage (NCBI taxonomy): Eukaryota > Metazoa > Chordata > Aves > Tinamiformes > Tinamidae > Tinamus > Tinamus guttatus. The sequence goes on from NW_028288918.1 coordinate 2,275,901, forward strand.
CAGAAATAGGATGTAATGACATGTAAATTATTACATTTCCTTCCAGGCAGTCATCTACCACATTTTGTACAAAACTCCTGAAGGACTGAATACTTGTGCTATTTGTATCATTGTAATTCTAGATCTATTCCTTTGGTGCAAGGCATGTCTCTAGCTGACATAGTCTGGTAGTACTGTAATACAAAACCACTTGTTTCCTGCTGCGTCATTATACCACATACATTCCTCCTTTCTTTTCATTCTTACTTCATCCCAGCCTTGGCAGGCTGATGATACTTTAGCTTGCTCGTGGACTTGATTGAAAATAAATCTATGTAAAAGCTACAATGTAAATGTGGCAGCATTCAGAAAAATGAGTGAAAACCTGTTCCTCTGAAGTTAGTAATGAATTCCCACTGGCATTTGTGGACTTAAGGTTTCAGAACACATCTCTAATTCTTTCAGGTGTGGTAGTGTTTTTAGAAACAATTAAAAATACTAGAAGATAAGGGTCTTTTTCACAGAATTCAATATGACAAAATATTATTGGGAAACTAATGACGTGGTTGCTTATTTTAAATTTGGCTTGAGTGCAAGGGTACATTGCACTCTACTTTGCAATTCTTGCACACAGTTTTATTTCCTAGAAGTAGCTTAATCAGTATCACTTGGCTATGTTAATGCTATTAGTCACATTAACCCAAGATTGTGCGATTTGTTCTATTAAAGGCACTGGGTGGGCCGGGGAGCCGAAGGAAGATTTCTTCATATCCTACCATGGCTCTCTGCTGTCTCTCATTCATGTGTGGGAATGGCTGATTTGGGGTGCCCAGGTCTGTCTTGCAGCTCTTGGCCTCATCCTGCCCACCACAGCCCTTACTCAGCTGCTGCTTTTCCAGCCTGGCATGTTCGGGTAAACTAACAATGGGAATTTAGATACAGCTCCATGAGCAGTCAAACCTCCTCGCAGTAGAATCGGAGAAACATTATGGTTGGAAACGACCTTCAAGATCATCAAGACCAGTCATAAACCCATCCCCACCATGGCTGCTAAACCATGTCCCTAACTGCCTCATCTACCCGTTTCTTGAGCACTGCCAGGGATGGTGACTCCACTGCTTCCCTGGGCGGCCTGTTCCAGTGCTTCCCACTCCTTCCGTGCAGAAGTTTCTCCTAATATCTAACCTGAACCTTGCGCAACCTGATATAGGAGCCTGAGAAAGAAAGGTGTGGTGGGAAAAGGGGCCAAGAACTGCAGTGAAACTGAACAGCCAACTCAAGATAAGCTTTCTCACTCCAGATCGCTTCTCTACACAGCTGTTCAGAAACCACAAACTGCACTATCAGTACTATAGCTATAACTCTTTTTTATAGTTACTAGCTTTCTAGCTTTCTGTTCCTAATAAGAACTGTGTGGGTAAATATTTCTTTTTATTACTGATCATTAAAATCAGCAGAAGGTAGTATATTGTTCTTTTGATCTCATTTACTGTTTATTCTTTTGGGCTAACACCACCTGTTTCCTACAGGCCTACTTTAAATAGCGCACTGTGCTGAACTGCATTTGGGGACTGAAAATAGAACTTCATGAACTAAACAGAGAGAAAAAGAAACCGTGAGTGCTGCAAAGCAGCCAGGTGTGGGATCAGGAATCAGGGATCAATGGGTGTCACTTGGAAAATAATCCAACTCTCCAGGCTGTCCTGTCTCAGAGGGGCAGAAGAGTTAAGCCCAGTATTTCCAAAACTGCTGTCTCAGAAGCAAGGGTGTCTCGGTATTGTTATATGCGTTATGCTTGATGGGGTGCTCAGTTGAATTTGGAAGGTGTTGCAATTAAACATAAATTGCATGGCTAAAAGAAAAACTGAAATCTTCTCAGTGGTTTTCTGAACTGCTGAACTAACGTGTATCCCTGGTTAGGAGTGCATGCCCACGGGATGTACCCTGCTTGATATGCCTGTTATCTAGAAAACATGAAATACTATGAAGCAACTTACAGTTGGCTGAGAGGTTTTCCTGTAATATTTCATTTTTTATAGCGCACTCTATCTGCATATTAGAAGTTGCTTTAATCTTCAGTGTGCTGAAAACACTGTAAGTGCCATCTGTTTGGAGGGTGATGTTTAATTCTGATGAATTCAGGTGTCGATTGTCCGTTTTATTTATCCAATAAACATTTGGTTTGGGGAATCCATTGCTGGATCTGCAGCTGAAAGTCACCTCTTCCTCACTGCTATTGGTGTTTCTTATTGGTCCACTGAGTATTGGCTGGCTATAACTAGCTGGGGAGAAAGAAGAAAGAAAAGAGTCATCAACATTTTTAAATGTGTTGAAAATTTTGTCATGGATTCTCAAGCAGAACTTCCGGGCTTCACAAGGTTACCACAACTTAAACACAGAACATCTGCAGATTTGATATGTAAGTCAGTTATGTCAGTGAGTTATCTGGAGGGGGCAGAAAGATGAAGCCAAACCCAAAGGAAGAGAGCAACCTGGTAAACTGCTCTATGCCAATCATTTGCAAGATCCCTTAAAGGCATAAAAACAAAACTTAAAAAAAATAAACAATTGTTAGGCTATATCTGCTTTTATATCTTTAACATTTAAATCAAATAATAGATTCAAAATCAGCAGAAGCACTGAAGTGTATTTCAGATTTATGGACATGCTTAAATGCTCAAATGGCAGCAATTTGAAAAATTAGGATCAGGATTTGGGCAAATAAGTGCAAGAAATCAAAGTTCTCACCTGCTAAACTGAGAACTACTTCTTCATGGTGAACCCGTTTGGTATACTCAGTGTTCTGCAGTACTATGCATTTGTACCTGCGGGCATCACTCTGGCTGACATTTAACAGTATCAGAGAAAAGTCACCGTTTTCCAATCTATCCCACAGCAACTGAGTCCTGTTCTTAAAGTGGATGCACTGCTCACTCTCATTGTCTTGGCCCGAGATCAGTGCGTATACCACGGAACACTTTTCCTGGGGATCATCTACTTGCCAATATACTCGCAGATTATCTAAGTGTAATTTTCCTCCTTGAGAATAAATGCAACTCAGTTTAGTATTGTCTCCAAGTTTACTGATGATCATCTTCTCCAGTGCGGTAACTACAGAGATAAAAAGAGAAAAAGGACAAAGGGAGATTATGCGGAGAATTTTACTTCCCAAATATATTCTACTACAGGTGAACTCCAGTATTAGTAATATCATCTTCACACACAGCTAATTCTGGGTATGTGTGTGTTTTCCAAAGGGATCTTTACAATACAAATTCTCCTGATTCTTCTTTGAGTAGCAACCACTCTTTCTGGCTGTTTCCACTTAGCTCCATGGACACACACGCGTGTTTCACTTTGCCATGAATTAAGCTGACCTCACTGTGACTCATTGCAGATGATTATTAACAAGTCCTAGCAAGAAAGGAAAAGGAAAAGGGAAAGGAAAAAGGAAAAGGGAAAGGGAAGGGGAAAGGGAAAGGGAAAGGGAGAGGGAAAGGGAAAGGGAGAGGGGGAGGGGGAGGGGAAGGAGGAGGGGGAGGGGGAGGGAAAGGAGAGGAGAGGAGAGGAGAGGAAAAAGGTGATCATTAACACATTAAGAAAAATGTCAAATATAACAAGGGCAATCACAAGAATTCGCAACACTGCTAAGACAAACAGCAGTACCATTTAATGACTGAGATCAAAATAATTAGTAAGGGAGGAGCCCATGTTTTTATGAATGGACATATCATCACAGTGATGTTTTACTGCTGCCCCGGGTGTGACTCTCTCAAATACACGCAGTGAGCAAGCCAGCGTGCTGAGGCGTCACCGCCGGTGACACATCCATCAGATACATCCATCAGGCCAGCACACTGCCTGGCTCAGGTGACACTTTTCATGGCTTCCTGGTGTGCTGAGGCTGTGTCTCCTCTTGGGAGGAGTGAGTGGAAGAGGAGAGCAGTCTTGGTGAGACGGGTAGAGTGTGTGCGTGGGCTCTCTGGAAAGGGCTGGGGCAGCTCTGACTGCTCAGTCACTGTCATTATGTGAGATTAGGGAGAGAAAAGACGACAGGCAGGAAGCGTTGGAAATGCAGAGAACGTTTTGGTGGGAGATTACAATGTTTCAGGTAAAGGGGGACATGTCCCAATGCCAATGCACTGGACTTGGAAAGGGCTCATCCCCATGTCGGAGTTACACTCATAGCAGCAGGTAAAATGAAGCCCTGGAAAACACTGCTTGGGAAGGTGAAGACACCTTCTTCACTGGTGTTGGTTAAGAGCAGACCAGCCAACATTTACCAGGACTGATTCAGATGTGGTTTGCCCTGATTTAAGGCCTGGGTGGGGGTGTTTCCTTGATGACTCTGTCAAGGTCCTTCTCAGCCACTAGTAACTAAGCAAAAATGGATAACAGGTATCTCTCAATATTGAAATCTTTAAATATCACTGAGTAATGCTTTTTTTGAAAAAGCATTTAGAACTGCAGTAGAAGACTTGCTTGATACACAGTGATATAGTGCTATCCATAAGAAGAGTATTGCCTTCATCTGTGCTCCTCAGCCCTTATCTCCAGCCCTTACTATCTCACTTCCAAGGTCTTTGGTAGCAGAAGATGAACGTGCATGTCTATGATGCGGGAAGAGCAGTTCGAAGAAGAGCATCTACAAGATCCCATGTTAGTCTCTGTACTAATATACAGGCAGACTGTGATTTTTGCTTTTTTTCCCCATGATGCATGTCACAGTTTTTCACATTGAGGAATCTTTAAGTGTCTTGCTGAAAACATCTGGTTGTTTATACTGTACATATTATGGATACTCTCCATAATTTGAACAAGCACGTTCAGGAAGGGCAGCCTGACTCTATTTAAAGTGTTCTTTACTTACCAGCTCTCAGACTATGAAGAAACAGTAACAGAAATCCACAGCTGAAATGAAAAACAGACAAACAAAAGTGTTACATAATGGTCTTTAAGTTCTCTGTTGTTTACACAAGCAATAAATACTATATTGACTGTTTCACTGCAGTAGCAGAAATAGATAAATTTGGTATCTACAGCGATCCCTACTATGTAAATTTGCAGTCAGTATTTGCATTTTTGACAGCTGCAAAACTTCTGTTCAAACGACATCGCTTTGTGGCCTGGCCACAGCCAGGAATAGAAGTAAAACACACTAATATTGCAATCAGAGCAGAAGTCATGAAGCTGATGTTGTGCCTTTCTTTTCGGTTAAAATGAACCGTATCTTTTAAGAATATGTTCTGGAGTAATATTTACTGGAGTATTCAGGAGATTTACTGGAGCGATGGGTCCTCAGCGACACTGGAATCACAGGGCAGGAGAGCGGCTGCACAGACCCACATCCAGGTTTGAAAGCCCTGCGTGCCACCTGCTTGTAGACACTAAGTGAATTGCAATTTTGTCTCCTTAAAGCAGTTAACTACGCTGCCCACCGTTTTGTTCAGTCAGTAAGTAAAATGCGTGAACAGGAAATGCTTGACAGCATGGAGTTGTGCAAAGCTTTTATTGGAAAGACTTCAACATGCTTGATTACTCCAGAGGGGCAAACCTGGAGTTTCCCAAGCAAGTTTCACATGCTGGATGCTGTAGGATAGCTCAGTTTTCCTAAAGCCTTGGTGATTTCTCTCTCATCTGGTAAGATTTAGGGAAAGATAGATGTCCTGCATCCACCCAGGAATGAGTGTGGGGTCTCCTGACCAGCCTGGCTCCCTGGGCTCTAACCTAAGCTCTCTCTCCCAGTGCCCTGTTTCTCAAATGATTTTCCCCCATGAGCTGCACTTTACACCAACTGTCCCCTCTCATTTCAAGAGCCACTGCCTATTCCTTGCACTTCCTGGCCCTTTGGCCATCTGGGCATCAGGTTTCCTCCAGCACCTCCCTGGTGCAGCATTTCTCCTGCCTAGACCTCATAGCACCAGTTCTGGACCCATTCTGGACCCTCTACTACTGTGGAGAAAGGTCTTTTCATCTATTCTCAAGATATTTGTCACCTACCCAAACGTATTTGTCTTCCCCTGGGTAAAGCAGAGGGCATATTCCTGGCACAGAAGCCACCCTCATTTGAAGGCCCATCTCTGGAGCATGAGACAAGCAAGGCAGTTTACAGAAGAACTGGTCTGAGTTGTATTAATTTTAGACAATGAAAACCCTTTTTTTTTTGCTCTTCTGTGCCCTTTAAAATGCCTTCATAGATGAGGTTTAAAAACTTTAAGTGGATGTCCAGGGTAGCATATTCCTGCCCTAACACAGTTTAGCAAAACCTGTGAGCAGCCCTAAAATGCACCTCCTAAGTAGGCACATCCAAAAATTCTCAAGAGGCAGCTCTGTTCACGTTTCTGGCAGTGACTTTTGGTGCGTGCGGTTTTATATTGTGTGCCTGTTCACATTGCTTTACTGTGCAGGAGCCATCACTCTCATGCCAGCCTCTCAGATGTCTTTCCTGAAAAGTTCACTCTGTTCTTAATCCTGCGGTTACGTTTTTTGTTTGTTTGTTCCTCCGCCCACAAAACAAACTATGGATATAATAAGACACTTGAATTAAATAGAGAACAGCAATTGACTGTGTTTTATGGGACTTTTGAGGGAATTTCCCACAGGAGCTACTTGCTGTTTGCAACCAACCTTTTGGTAAGCCACTAAGGCAGAACCAATTAGTTAATCTATATTTACAAAGTAGATCTTGATTTGGTATATCTGTCAAGGTTGGGCAGGTCTGGATGCTCAGCCTCTTACTTGGAGGAGGTTGCAACCACGGTGGTGTGAGGGCTATGTTGGCCTGCCATATTCCCACCTCCCCCCACCCAAGGAAAAATTTAGTGCTTTGGTTCTTTTGAAAAAAAAAAAAAAAAGGGGGGAGAAAATCATGTCCACAGGAAGAGCTTCCTTTCACCGCTACGTGTACACGCTGCTCATGAGGCTGTTGTTTTGGCAGCGCGCTCCATTAATTCCATGGCTAGCTGGACTAGCTCTTTTTTTTTCCTTTTTTTTTTCCCCTCTTGTCTTTTCTAAACACAGGTTTCTATCATTCCTGTTTTTCAATTCTTTCCCACACCTTCCCCTTCTATTTTTCTTAAATGCTATGCGAAAAGGGAGAAAGTTGCACTTCCTCTTTCATATATACTTGCTCGGTGAGATTACTCTTCCTCCTTGCATCTCAACCTTGTCATACAGTATTTATTTTAGAGTTGAGGGATGTCGTTATTCCACCCCGAGCAGCAAGACAAAAGAGGCCTCTCTGCCTGCAAGGAAACTTCAGGCCTCCCCAGTTGAGCTTTACGGATTTGCTTTACCCCCCGACTCGAAACCACAAAGCTGTTCTCACGTCTGCGGCGAGGCGCTGCCCTGCACCTGCTCTCTGCAAAGCTCTTCCGAAGCTCCCCCGGAGGCAGCGCTCGGCTGTGCAACACGAAACGCGGCCCTTTCCCACCGTTCGCCCCCGGGCGCGAGCAGGTTCCTCAGGACGCGGCTCCTCCGGCCCGCGCGGCCCCGCGGAAGGAAGGGGCCGCCGAGCCCGGCCGGCCCCGCTCCTCCCCGGCGCTGCCGGCAGGGAAAGCCGCTGTCTCTGCCGGGCAGAGACCCGCGTGGAAGCGCGGGGCGAGGAGGGAAGCGCTGATGGACAAGGAGTTAAACCACAGGCTCGCTGCCGTGGGCCGGGAGCAGCCGTCGGGCCGGGCCGGGCAGCGCTTCGCTCACCGCTCCCTCCGCGGCTTGCGCGTCCCCTTGCAAGGAAACCGAGGAAACCGTCGCTTTTTTTTTTTTTCTTTTTTCTTTTTCCCCTAGCGCGGGGATTCCGTGTGCCCGCAGGCGACGCGGATGCCGCGGCGGCAGCGCCGGGAAGCGCCCGCGCCCCGCAGCGACCGGCGTGTGCGGGGGACGCCCGCACGCAGATCCCGCCCCGAGACCCGCACTCACCGTCGCGGCTCCATCGCGGCGGCGGGAGGCGAGTTGCTCTGCCCCGCTGTCCCCGCCTGTGCCCGGCTTTGTCCCGCTGTGCCCGGCTGCGCCCGGCCCTGCGCCGCTGTCCCCGGCTGTGCCCCGCTGTGCCGAGCCGAGCCGCGCCGCGCCGAGCCGAGCCGCGCCGCGCCGAGCCGAGCCGCGCCGCGCCGAGCCGCGCAGCGAGCGGCCGGGCCCGCTTAGGCCGTTCCCCCTTCCCTCCCCCGCCTCCGCCCCCGGGGGATTTCCGCGTCCCGTGCGGGCACCGTGCGGAGCTAGAGGGACCCCGTGCGGAGCGGGACACATTGCGGAGAGGGACCCCGTACGGAGCCGGGCACCTTGGGGACAGGGGCACCGTGCGGAGGGAGCTAGAGGGACCCCGTGCGGAGAGGGGCACTGTGAGGAGAGGGACCCCATACGGAGCGGGCGCCTTGGGGACAGGGGCACTGTGCAGAGCGGGGCGCCTTGCGGAGAGGAGCACTGTGTGGAGAGGGGCACCTCGCCTTGAGCCAGGCCGCTGTACAAACCAGGACCTTGCAAGCTGGGGCGCCTCGTGACTCAGGGTGCGTTGCAAACTGGGTGCTGTCTCGGCCCTGCACGGCGGCTGCTGGGCTCTGAGAGCGCCCTGGCCCATCCTGAGCAGCAGCATTTGGGGTTTCGCTGGCCAGAGAGCTCACCCATCCTCCCTTGGCAAAGCCTCACAGAGGCCACTTGCTAGTTCTCCCAAAAAGCTGGGGTGCCCCTCACCACCACCTCTGGCGCTGCTGTAGAAGGGGCTCAGGGCTCAGAGCAACAGCTGTTGTGAAAGTCTGGAGAGAGAACCAGTGTGTTCAAGGGAGGGGGCAGCACCCGCACATCAGGGAAAGCGTGGCTGGGAACTAGGGGCACTGTTATTCAAATACATTTCAAAGGAAATTAAGTTGCATCATTAGCAAATAACCCTACATATAGTTTGATATGGTGCATGTCCATGCTTGAAGGCATGGAAGACAAAAGTTTGTAGGAAGATAAAAAGGTGCAGGAGCAGCCACCAGCCCTTCCAAAGCGGTGACTCGCACTTTCTTCCAAAGGGAGTTTCCCAAAGGTCCAGATGGATGCATTGCAGGAGTCCTCAGAGGGCACTAGGTTAATCTGGAAGTCCTGAAACACCCAGCTACCTTCTGCCAGTAATCCTAGGCTTACGGCACACACCTGGTAACTCCGTGGTCAATCAAAGTTACCTGGGATGCCCCGCGTGGTGCTGGGTGCTCCCTACAGAGCGTTCCCACACCTGCCTGCACAGAGCCGCAAAAGGAGAAGCGGCTGCATCAGGGGATTACTGCAGCTCTCGTGGTTCCTGCTGTTTACACTGAACAGCAACGTACATCTGTCCTACCAAGAAGTTGGGGTTTTTGGGCTGAGGGACAAAATAGCCTTTGTGTGTGTGTGTGTTTGCGTGTGTGTGTGTGTATGCCCTTTTGCCTACAAGTCCTTAGATTTGGGGAGAATGGTAGGGAGGATGGGGCCAAACTTTTCTCTGTGGTGGCCAGTGACAGGACAAGGGGTAATGGGTGCAAATTGAAACACAGGAAGTTCCATCTCCATATGAGGAAGAACTTCTTTCCTGTGAAGGTGCCAGAGCCCTGGAACAGGCTGCCCAGAGAGGCTGTGGAGTCTCCTTCTCTGGAGATCTTGCAAAGCTGCCTGGATGCCACCCTGTGCTATGTGCTCTAGGTGTCCCTTTTGGAGGGGCAGTAGTTAAAGGCTTGAAAAGCCCATGTGGAAAGTTTTCTTCCAAAAGGCAGGTCCTTATCCCTGATAATGTATTTTCATAGAAAAATTCAGCTAGGAAGGGACTTCTGGAGGTTGCCTGGTCCAACCCAACACTCGAAGCTGCTGCTGAGATGTATTTCAAAGTTACTATTGCTGCTTCTGCATGGCTATGAAAGTGATCTAAATGTGTCTGATTGATAATGCTGGGTGACTGGTTTAATTAAGGCCATACTATGATAAGGTTTCCTTTTTGTCATAGAAAGCTGTGAATTTTTATCAGCAGATCTCCTCTCTGTCTCAAATTTAGTTTTAATAATCCAAAAATGGATATTCTTTTGCTTTTTTTTGTTTAATAACATCCAACTCAGTTTTCATGCAAAATTCATACAAAAGCACACATAAAACTGTCTGATTAAGCTTCTAAAGCTACTGTGATTATGAGGGGAGAGATGAACTTGAGACTGAATCTGTCTGAAGTCACCAAAGCACACCCGCTTCTGGTTGTGGTACCTATATGCCAACTGGGGTAACTACTGCCATCTCCCCATAAGAGACATAGAGGTGCCTCTGAGATGCATTGACCAGTCATTTACTGAGCAAGAAGACAAGATGAAAAAGGAGGGAATGAGACGCATCCAAAATGGAGTGAAATATGTCGTGAAGGACAGCAATCTCACAGCAGACCTAATGAAGAGCCAGTATTTTTGCAGCAAGCCCATTAAAAGGGAATACCTTGAGTAGGGACTGCTCAAACAGCAATGTAGTAAACTATTTTTAAAATGCATGCAATTCCACTGCACGTCTCGGGATAAAGTCTTTTAACTGGAAAAAACTTGCAGTGATGTTACATACAGAAGGCTTGGGGGACTTATTACAGAAAACTGAAAAATAAAAAAACTGTCTGTTTTCACAATAAAACCTACAGCTGACCTGAAGCCTCACTGGTCTTCCTTCATCTTAAGCTAGAAGCAGTAGGAACTACCTTGCTATTAACCATGACTGCATTGCTGACACTAGCTGGGCAATATTCGCTGTCAGGAGGGGAGAATCTAGTAATAAATCAGATACAACAAAAATCTCAGCACCTAGAGCACCCTGATATATATGTTTTCAGCAAACCAGTTCTGGGATAGAAAGCTTTAAAATCATTTATGATAAAAAAAAATAACGATAGCCTACTATGTAAAAATCACCTAACAGTCAAGAACATTATGACTGTGTTTCCTAACATTATTTTTAGTGCAGAGGTCTACCGGAAATCTGATCAAACACTCTACAACCGCAGTGCTATGTGTGTGTGTGATAATTGCTAGGGAAAAGTTCACAAGCAGAGAAGCAATCTCATGCATCAGTATCAGGGTGTAATCAGAAGGGTGGAAAAACCCTGCAACGAGATTGCAGTGGAGGAAAAGAAGCAAAATGGTGACCAGTGATCTTCGAAGTGCAGAGAGCTAGTGAAAGCGCTGCAGCCAAGCCAGTCTGGAGCACGGTGCTTTTATGTTCCCGACGTTGCGCGTGGGCACTGCTCTGAGCGCGCAGAGCACGGGTCAAAAAGGAGCTGCAAAGTGCTTTGAATGCCTTTTGGGATATTACCTGCACAGAAGATAGGGCAGGAGAAAGAGCAGAAGGTCATGCAAAGTCGGAAAGGAGCCACAGTGATTAGCAATGATTTTTCTAGCTTGCAGGAGCACTGCAGTAACACACTCCAAATCTAATTGCCTTAGTGCAATGTTGCAGAGTGCAGTCTAGAACTTAATCACAAGAAAATAAGTTAAACTAATATATAAGTTAAACTAATCTCTTGCTAGTAAAGGAAGCAAAAGACATGATTCAAGCAATGAAAAGATCGTAGAGCAAACACAGAGCTTTACAAAATGGACTGAATACTACATTAGGGATTATTATCTTCCTTTCTTTTGGAAAACATTACCGAGTAATGTTTCACACAGTGTATTATCTACTGCCATAGGAAGAATTTCCTAGTAGTGGTCCATAGAGAGCCTCCCGAGGACAGCTAAGTAGTCAAGCTCCAGCGAATCTGGGATCATGCGACATCCTGTTTTCTTTCACGTGTCAATGTATAATTGTGTTGAACTCTTTGAAACATCTAATCAAATAGATCAATCCTCATAATTCTCTCCCTTTTGCACTGCAGCAATATTGACGCATGATATTAAAGCTATTAAAGTACAAGTTGCAATTGAGACAAAAATCAAGAGAAAAATCATAGTAACACTGGCTTCTGTGACAATTTTATGTAGGGCTAAAGAGCAAAAGAAGATATGATATTACATTATGGGTAAACTAGGTGGAATAGAAGTGAAAGAGAGGCCATGTATCTTTAAAAATAAAAGGCAAGAGGATGTTTGCATAAAAGCGAATAGATTCCTTGACCAGTGGAAGCTTCTGGAGTAAAACAGAAAGGGTGACCTCTGGGAACAGACTGATGGCTAAAAGGAGAGAAAAGGTGTTATTCTAAGTGAAGTGTTCCGGGATTCTGGGAAAACCCTTTGAAACTGTGAGCTTGGCCTGATCTTATGAAGATAAACAGCCAAAAATTCCACTTGACTGAAGTGGATGAGCAAAGAGAAAACAATAGTCTGTCTATTTGCCGTATGTTCTCTGTCTCACATCCTGAGGCACTCAGGACATGGGTCAAGATCACTTTGAACACCATAATTTCAAGACTACACTGTGCGAAAGAAGCTGCTGACAGCATCACAAAACTCCAGGTTCAGAGCAAGACCTGCTTTGTGAGCCTAACAGCAATGGGAGTTGACTCATTTACGTCCAGAGAAAGGAAAGATCACAATATATCTCAGTCTGTTGTTAGGAAGGAACCTTCAAAGTTCTTTAAAGGTTGCACAAAATGAGATAGTTGATTTCCTGTGATTTCAAGAACAGCAAGACAATGACTTGGCAATACTTTTATGTGATCACTGTGTGTGGAGTGCTGGAAAAAAAAATACTGAGAACAGGACATTTTTGCTTAAAATGTCTCTGGAGCCTGCCCTACCTGCCGTACGCTGTCCCATGTAGGTCTTCCTTCTTGCAGGTGATCCTGCTGCCTGTGTGAAACACCCTCTGATCCTTAGCTCAGCCTCATTTCTGCCAAATACACCTTGGTCTGATTGGCAAGTGCCAAAAGATCAATTGCTAAGGACACTAGATAACACTGTAAAGGACCTGCTGTTGGAGCAAAGTTCCCGGGCTTTGGAGTACAAGGTGTCCTCGGAGTAAAATCTCTTCTTTGCTAGTTTTAATACATTAATGCTAAAAATAATAGAGCTAGGAGCATTGAAGAACGAACTCAGAATGAATTGAGATGCAAACTGCTTTAGCTGATGAACAGGAGAAACAAGTTGGACTAAGATCATCCTATTAAAATTTTCCTTCTTCAAAAGACAAGCATTGGTTTCCAGGAAAATTTATTTATCGTGCTATTTTTTACCCTATGTAACATGAAATACTAGACAACCTGTGAGCAATTGAAAAACCAATTGGACAACTCATCCCAAAATTAATGACTGGCAAATTTTCCACAGAGAGCATGAATGTTCATGCTGCAAAAAGTGATAGATTTCTTTTTAAAACTAGACATTAAGGTGTATAGGATCCCTTCAAAACTAATTTCAAAACTTAGCATTCCAAAAGTGCAGTAAGGTTTAGATTTAGCAGTGCAGTGAAGATTGTTCTTCATTCTGATAGTTTCTTGCTATTCTGGGAAGAGAGCTACTGAAATATTCTAAGAAAATATTTAAGAGCCGCCTTGGCAGTCGCTGCACCCATGACACATTTCTAAGCTCAAGATTAAAAAGGCTTCGGTATTCCTGGATGCGTTATTGTCCAGATCATACAAACTGTGCCCATCACATAGGTAAGATAATGCTTTAGTGTTGTCTCTCGAATTAAAAGATAAAGATATGTTTCTCCTCATAGAACAATGAAATAGGAAACCATGTAACACAACAGGATGTGATATGAATGCCAAGTAGTGAGGAATAGGAACTGAAATCTGTATGTCTTATGATGTTTATTTAATTTTTTGAGTCAAAAAATGACACTATTACTAAGAACAGATTTGATGAGAACTGTAGTTTCATATTGTAAAAAAAAAAAAAAAAAACTGTTCTGGGCCTTAAGTTACTCAAACAGTCCTCTGGGATATCACTTGCAATACAATGTGCAGATAAAATATTGTGCTACACCCAGACTTTTAAAGATATCCGTATAGATTTTGTGAGTGGCTTGGCAGAATTCCCCTAAAAGCCCAGTCTCTTAGGAGAGGCAGCAGTCAGTGTATTAAGACAGACTCTATAATTGGTGTAGTAGCTTGAACGATGTTACAGCTGGGGACACTTCATTAGTTGTCAGTTATCCAATGAGTACAGGTGTGGATTTGCCTGCGAATAATACAGTAATTTGTGTGTGTTATTATGGCATGAAATTGAGTCACTGAGCAGTCCTCTTCTCCACATATGCACCAGAACAGTATTTGCCCCAGAAAACAGAACAAAACAAAGCAAACACCCCAAAACAAGCATCAATATTACATGGCTCATCAACTTATGACCAGCTCTCTGGTGTCTTTCTTCAGTCTGAAATGAACTTCCTTGCGTATGATACTGTTTTGCAACTTTTTAATTTCAGCTTTTCTGACCACGCTCTTCCTTTCTTGAATTTGTCTGTAAATAATATTGCAATATGATTTCTTTGTCCTTTTCCTGTCAGTGTGATCAGATGCTGGTGTGACCTAATATAGACAAGCTTGTGTAAGCAATGTAAGTTACTATACCTGTTACAGTTCAGGTGGAGAAAAGTGACTTTTTTTTTTCTTAGTTTTGTTTTGCAGCTTATCAATTGTAGTTTTATTCTTTGCTTTGAGGTCGAGGGTTCAAACCTTCAAACAGAGCAATATCTGATGTGCTGCTTAGAGGTGAAGGCTTAATAGGAAGAATTGAGAAAGAAAGAAACGAGAAAAAGAATGTATGGAAAAGAACTGTATGTATTTGTACACATAGCTCTTAAAAATACTTTCTTATTGGATCAAGAATGTAAGGGGATGTTTGTCCTGACATATCTCAGAGATAATTCATCCTTTCATCCTGGCTTTTCTTTCTGAAGGAGAAATCTTGAAGATCCTGCTCTTGCCTACTGAAAGAAGTCAGAATCTGTCATAATTCGACTGCTCGTAAGGTGGGTTTTTGTATTTAATGACACAGAAATAATGCAGAATCTGGGATAATGAGATAATGCAGGATGTTTCAACTACTCTGTGGACCATGGCCACCCTGGAGAACAGTGAAAAAGAAGATATTTCCCCATGAAAATACACACGCAGGCGGTTCTTGCTGAACTACTACTGCGCAGCAAGTTCATAGTTCATTTTATCCCCGTGTAACTTTCTCATTTGCCCAAGCCATTTGCCATATGCTCCTCATGGCCACATGCCGAGCAGGGAGCAGCAAAGGAGCAAGGGCATGGAGCAAGGTGCTGCGGGGGGCTGCACGCTCCTGAAGCTGGTGGGAGCCCTCAAGGCGCTCAGTCCTCCAAGTCAGAGCAGGTTTGTGCATCACAAGTGTATGTGGATATGACCTGGCCAAGATATTCGTGCCTGAAGAACAGGCACCCCTGCCCTGTCAGCTGGCGCCGGCCCTTCTGCTTCCCCAGTGATCAGCCCTTCTGGGACCTGACCGAGCCACAGCTGCTGGAGGCTTTTCTCAGCCACAAGAGTCCCTTTGCTGCAAAACAAAAACAAAAAAACCCAAAAGATACAGAATTTGCTTTTCAAGCATGGTGTGCCATAGCATCTTGGCCACAGGGCTTCCTCACTTCCCTGCCACCACCACCCCATCTCTCTCTAGACACTGTCACTGTGACTTGTGTCTCCTCTTGCTGTGGGCAAAAGCAGCAAGGAGGGCTCTGTTAGGGACTGATATTGCTAGGGACCTGTATTTGGCATGATGACTTTGCAGAGGCTGAAAGAACCTCTGTGCCGTCTCTTCTGTCTCCTTTAACTCACTGGACCTGAGTTCTCTAGCAGACACTTGGCTAGCGCAGTGCCAATTTTGACTACTTGGACTACTTGAAGAGGCAGGTCCTTGTGAGAGTGGTTGGTTCATTCACACAGTTTGTACTGTTAGTAACTTATTCCTTGCTCTCCTTTGTCAGTGGCCTCGCCTTGCTTGCAGTCTTGGGTTTCCCTTTCACATTTCTCTGCTAGAATGAAGAACCTTATCAGACCGGCTGCCTCCTCTCTGTCCCCTTCCTCAGCCAGCCACCTTTTAGCCATTTTAGCACAGTACTGCTCTGAATTGGTTTTCTGTTGTTTGCTAATACTGACTCTTCATTTGTTTCTTGCTCTTCCAGCTTGACAAATTACTGGCATGATCTACTTTAGCTCTACAGCTTTGCACTTAGGAGTGGGATAGAGACCTCATTCAAAGTTAGTACAATGAATAAACTGACTGTTAGGCTTTAAAGAAATGGAATAAGGTCCTTTTTACCACTGCTCCATCAAATGAGTTACATGCACGCCTTCTTTTGTCTTTGTTTCCACTGAGGTCAACAGGTTTGGATAACATATGTACTGGCTTTTCACAGAGTGTTAGGTGGATGACGTAGAAAGAAAAAAGAACACAAAAGCAGGAAGAAATACAAAAGCTTAAGAATCCCATTTTGTAAGACTAGATGGCTTGCATAAATAAGTCCAAATTAAATTCCAGTTTATAGGAGCAGATCTTGTAAGAAGAAAGAACAACTAGACTTCATGCCTTCCTTCACTATCTTTACATTTGTGCTGTCATGGAAAAAATCTTGCTACTGTTGTATTTGAGATGGTGCTTGGTTTTAATATTACAATATGCAATTAATTTCTTCTTTTGACTAGTAAATCTTTTTTTAGGTGTTTTAAGTGAATGCATTTTTATTGTTTTTGGCTATGCATGTAGGGTTTTAAAGCATCCTGCTTCATGACACAATTAATGTTAGCACTAAATGAAAACAAGGAAATACTGGCTTTGTAAAGACATTTTTTTTCATTATTGAAAACACTGCACAGCCAGATTTTGATCACCACAGTTACTATTGGATACAAATTGCACCAAAGTATTTAATGTCTTAATCCAAATATTTGAGACTTATTAAAGATTCCAGACTTATTTCTGTGCAGCATTTTTAAAGATTTATCTCTACTATGAGCAAAGGCTTGTATCCCTTTTAAGTACTTTTAAATAGCCAGATCTAAACTGCTGTCTTTCTGCAAGCGTTGCAATAAATAGCCTTGTTGCGCCGACCGGTGCTGCTGCACCTCAGCTGGGGCGCAGAAGTCTGTATCACTCCTCTTTGCTGGCATGTGTGCTTATTCATCGTTTCCTTTATCCAGGTTAGCTCTGCTTAATTTTGGAAAGTAAGAGACAGCTAGGTCTTTGTTGCAGATCTCCCTGAAGCTCTCGGCTTGTTTCAGCCCTATTGCTAGAACTGAGCTTATTTTGTCTGCAGAAGACCACACATGATTGAGGAGAAGTTTGCAAGGCAACTTATCTACACATTAAAGGAAAGGGTGCAGTTATCTTTTTGGCTCTAGTGGTTTTCATCCCGATGCAGGGTGTAATATATCATTCTTAGTATGGAGGAGTATTGCTCTCACAGCTCGTAAGTATTCTCCAGAGGATGTTGGGGTTTGGTTTTTTTTTGTTTCTTTTCGCTTTTCAAATGTACCAGTTGTGTGTTGGTTCTAATTTTAGGAAAAAGGGGAAGGGATCCCCGGATCTCCTGTGCACTGCTCATGTATCAGCACAGCAGATTCACTTCACACCATGCTCGGCTTTCAAAATGGCAGGAGTATGGCAAGGGAAATGAACTTACACCTGCATGCATGTGGCCAGCATGAATTCATAAAAAAGATAAGCTGGCAAAAGGCTCTATCTCTTCTTTGATCATTCATCCATGATTGTAGGAGGTTGGAAAAGAAAGAAGGAGGAACTGGAAACCTCAGGAACACTTTGGCAGCACAACACACACTCCTGATGCAACTCAAAATTTGGTAGGCTTTTTTCTCTTACTTTGCTCTGTGCACGAAAATTTTCAGTCACATTTTAGTTTGTTGGAATAGAAAGTGTGAGATGCTGTGCTGTTTCCCCGTTAGTATTTATTTCAGCTGAACACCTGTCCCTCCACCTTGGACCATACAAGATTTTCCTGGAATCACAGTTGGAAGGGTCTCAGTGGAGCATGCATGCATAGCTACTTCCTCTCATAGCCCACTCTCACACACATGCAGGTTCCTCACTGCGACTCACATAGACTGCCCCTGTCTGTCCACCCACACGAAAACCACAAAAGCAGAAGAGGCTGTAACAAACACAGACGAAAATGGTGTAGTAGCTACTTTGTGACAAAATGGAAAATATTGTGCAGAATATTGTGAATCTATAAATAAGCATAGGTACTAGTGGCAATGACCTGCTAAACTTTCAACACACAGAGATTGCTCTTTGTAAGACTGACCAGAAACATCTATTCTGAATGGGAACGTTGCTGCATTCACTGCCAATGGAAATCATTGAGCAGTATTTGGGAATCTTGTGTCCCTGAAAGTTCTTCTAGTTAGACCTCAATGTAAAACTACAAGTGAGTGCAACTTTACTACTTTGTTGGTATTATTCAAGGCTTTGTTCTCCTCATTTCCCAACCATAATCTATGCCAGTAACTCCTTTTTTTTTTTTTAACCAGCTGGCTCCAACAAGCTGTCTGTACTGTTTATATTTTGATGCAGAGGTCCTATGTCTCCTGTATGTATTTGTTCCTGTATTATCTGATAGCAACATTATTTTATATTCACCAAGAAACAGATCTTTGGCCCATGTCTCTGACTGTGGATTGGTGGAGACCAGCCATATGAGTATAGACTTGTACAGGCAGAATACATCCATTTGATATTCTTGTTATTCCTGTTATTTCCCAATGACAAAATCTTTGGAAAGTCATTTAAAGGAAACGAAGAAAGAAAGAAAAAAAAAAGTCATGGAGGGGAGGATTTCTGACACTTAAGTATTTGTGTCCCAGAGCACTTCTAGCTGATAGTCATGCTGCGTGGAAAAAGATTAACTTTCTTCTGACTGGTGGTAGATCACTATAGAAACTGGTGGTGTTTCACTGGCTCTAGAATGACATGGCTTGGGTTTGTGCATCTGCTTAAGGATGATGGGGTCCTGCTGTTGAATAGATGGTCAGCTGTCCGACTGGGCTGCTTTTCGAAGCTGCTTTTGGAGGCATAGCAGGGATGTTACTCCGAGAAGATGCAGCACAGAGTGAGCTGTGAAGTCTATTGAGGCTGCTTATAGTTTGCAGTCATCCCTCAGTAACATGATTTGCTTTGAAGATTAGGCATGATGAGCCAGGGGTCAAGGCTATGAGACCAGTTCCTGTAGGACCAACATCTAGAAGGTGCCTGCAGACCTTGGTGTCCTCCAAGCTCACTCTCTATAATTGGCAATGGTGCATCCTTTGAAGGCAGGATTTATGATCTTTTCCACAAGTGCTGAATGACGTTTATGTCTAAAATTATCCAGTAAAATGCAGTGTAGCTGTCATTTAATACAGTCATCTTGGGCCTGTATCTTCCTTTCCTCTGTTAGACTGAATGTGAATAAACGTCACCCAGAACAAAACAGTACTGTATATAGGAGGTTGTATGGATGGCATTTGTTGTACTCTCTTTTCTGTTTTCTTATAACCTCTCAGTTTTCTGATGATTGTTATTATCCTATTTCTATTCAAATCTTAATAAACTTTACATTACACCTTTTAAATCAGAAATATTTTCAAGTGTGTTTACAGATTGTTTTTATCCTTAATTAAATGAGACTCAAAATAATGTTTAACACTTGTACACTGTGAAGGCTTGCTCCTTTCTCACATTGAAAATCCTATGTGGTCTTTTTCAACTGAAAAAATATTCAACTTCTTTTGTTAGTTATAAATAAGCATTGTTTAGAGAAATATTTGAAGACATAAAACAATATTTTAGTAATGTAGTGCTTATGTATAAGACATAATGTGCACTACTGTAGCTTCCCTTCCTTGCATATATATATACATATACTTGCACATATACTGGCTTTTATGGGTCTATCCCAATAAGTATCTCATGCACACGGGTGTCATTCAACAAGAAAATCCTATTTACTTTATGAGCTTTGTATCAGGCCTTATATGATATTGAAATGTTTCTGAAATCTTGTAATTTTGAGGTAGTAAATATGCCTGATCTGAGACAGTCTTAATTAGCCAGTGGTGGATATATTCTTATATTTTTATTTTCTACTGTCTAACTGTGCCTGCAAATGTTAATTGAGACTTTCCTCAGTGCCAGAAGAGCTATTTTTACCTGTGAGGGAAGACTTTGTTATATCTCTATTTCAAGCATGCCAGTAGAAAATATTATTAACTATAATGAATCTATTGTATTATGAATGTTTACCATCCTTTTAAAAGGAAGTTTTTATAGCAACTGTAGTAAAAAGAGACCAGACTTTAGATGTGACTGGGCCCTATGAGTGTTATCTGCTTCTGTTTTTACTAAATAAATTGGCCTCATTGTCTTCTTGCAGCTTTGAAGGGTTAAAATAAGCGCATTTTATTTGTTGAGGGAAGTGTTTAAAATGGTTTTTTAACTAGATTTTGATAATATACAAAGTCAAAGGCAATGATTCTTATAGAGTTTATATATTAATTTAATTCATTATGAGACGTGGTTCTGGGAAGAGACTAGTACTCAAGAAAAATAAATGTTCTGGGAAGGCAGGAAGTGTGAAGCAATTCTGTCTAGCAGCCGTGTTTCTCCTAGAAGTGTTGGCAAGTATATATATTTAAAATATCTGATGTCTTACTGTTGAATGGAGACAGAAGAGATTTCTTTGTGATTTTTACCCTAAAGACATTTTTACCCCTTGCTGCGAAGCTTCAGTCCTGGTAACAGAAATTTTAAAAGCCCCAAGAGGAGAAAGTTATAGGACTTGATACACTGAAGGATCAGATCTTAACAGAGTGTTAAAGCAGGTGCGTGTGCTAGGGAATGTGTTGTTCTCAAATAGCAAAACTAAGGGGATGGAAGGGAGAGCTGGGTCTGGGCGTGTGTCGGGGAGACCAGCATCCTGTGCACGTCCCAACTGCTCCTGAGAGGTAGGAAGCTCTCAATCCTAGCTTGACCTCAAAACTCTTTGCTCTGTATGATCATCATATTCTGTGCAGTTCAGGGATGATCTCTGTGTGGTCAAGGCCTCTGTCTTTTAAAGGACAAAAATGGGTACTCCTGGCTGCAATTAGTAGGCTGCAATGCCTGCCAAGTGCCAGCACCGTGCAGGCAGTCACACTATTAGACATACTGCTCTCACTGCGGGCCAGCCTGGACAACGCTTTCCCTCAAGTTCCAAAGTGACGGCTAATCAATGTTTTTGGCAGTTTAATGTTTCAGGACTATTTATAGTTTGAAAAAAATGGATGTGATTTCTGTATGCTTTTGTAAAAGATTATCCTGACCGATTAAGTTGCTGTTTCTACTATTTCTAACACTTTTTAACCACCATTTTTTTCAGCCCCCTTTGGTATCCAGAGTGACTCATTTTCTTTCTGTTCTATTCTTCTTGTCTTCTTTCTTTTTCTCTTTTTCTTTTTCTTTTTTGAAAGAGTCTTTGCAATCTGTGCGTTTAAGCACATGCTAGTACCCTGACCTCTTATATGAAGATCTTCCCCGTCACTTTGTAGAGGAATGCAAATTCACAGAAACAGGCCTTTTCACCTTAGAGATAGAGTTCCTTCACTAGAGGGAGTCTTTAATACTAAAGCTTTCCCTAGTCTTTAATACAAAGTCTTTTGTATTAAAAAAAAAAAAGGAAAAAAAAAGTTTTTTAAGCCTTTTGCTTTGTTTGCCTTTGGTCATTCTGCTGGAGGATTGAGAGTACCAGGGATAAAAAAGTTCAGGGCTAGTATATAGGAAAAAATTAGAAATACTACATTGGGGGACAACCTTGATATGTGTTGTTAAATAATTATTTACAGAAAATCTTTTTTTGATTTCTCATCAAGGTTCTTAGGCTAGCTGTAGTACATTAGAGGGGAATAGCTTTGTACACACACATCACAGTGAATCATGTGTTTCTACTAGATATGTTGTTTTCTCATTAAAACCAAATGGGAAATATTTCCTCAGTAAATTCATGCTTTCTTACCATGTTTGTCTGCTATCCCTGAGCCTGCTTAGATAGGCTGACCTATTGCAGTATTATCAAAAAGATAAATGACCCTGGGTTTTGCCTTCCTGGAGATAAAGGCTGATGTATCTCAAGATGATTCAGTTATGAATTAAAAAACCTGGTGTGCATAATCATTTGAACACTTAAAAATTGTCCACTGAGGGTAATGTTGCCCTTGATTAGATTTATTTGGTCTTAGCCTCCGCTTTTGGGAATGAGTTTTGCTTTCTAACCTGCATCCTACGTTTCAGCCTGTATGGGACCCACCTCAAAGCAGCCCATGGTGGGGTAGATGCCCTTGGGTGTTGAAGACAGTCTAGAACGTATGACGTGGACTACTGAAGCAGTGCTACTGGGGATGTAGTGCACCTTCCTAAAGGAGGTCCTCCTGGTGCTGACCAGCCTGCACCTGCCTGGAGGCCAGATGTGGTAGCCTGGGGTGTCTCAGATGACACTTGTTGCACCTTCTGCATTTAGACAGCTCTATCTGCTAATTTCCACCGGCAAAAATGTCTTATCCAAGACTGAAGTGGTGTTCAGGATGGAAAAGTATCACTATATACAAAGCTGCCAGCCTCACATAACATGAACAGTCACACATTATGTTCATTTAAGCTGACGCTTGGGCTTCATTGCAGGGGCACCTCATTAAAACATAGAGTATTCCTTTTGTATGTGCCTGAAGAGAGCCAGAAAGGTTTTAAGATTTATGCCAGCTTGATACACTTAGTCCTTGACAGGAAAAAAAACAGATTAGAGTAAAAATTCTAATCTTAGAGCCCTATCTGAAACTCAGTGAGGTTAGAAAGACACTTGTCCGCTTTGGGGGTTTCTGTGAGAAACCATGAGGCGCATTTTAACTCCATGTGTGGGAGCAGATACAGAAATAACTGACCTTATGGAAAGAATCCTATTGTACTAAGACTGTCCAGTACTCCTGGCACACTTTAATTCATTACAACTTCAGTGCTGCGACAGGCAGAGCTTTGCTTCCCCCTCCTGGGAGCAGGGAGAATGGGCAGGACATTTTCCTCCTGCCTTTGCCATGACACTTTGAAACTGTATTTTTTTTTAACTCTTGATGGCGGACACCTCTGACTCTGAACTCCTAAGATGTTTGTGAAAGACAACTTAGAAAAGCAAGTCTGTTTCAGGAGAGTGTAATCTGCTAAGGCTTTTACTCTCCTAGAAAAACATTAGAGTCTGCCTATCCAAAAGAGTCGAAAACAACAGTTAAAGTTCATTTTAAACAATCAGTGGGGACAAACTTCATTGTTTTGGTGCTGTAAATAGAAGCACTGTGTACACTTAATGGAAAAAGTATGTTCTGGGTAACTCGGAAGTACCTGACCTTTTTCTTCAGAAATGATCTTAAAGAAGTATTGCAAAACAGGTGATTTAAAGTTCAAGGTTGGTAACTGACAGACTGCAAAACTACATTTAATGGTGACAACTACTACCTCCCTGTATTTTTTTGCTCCTATTTTGCTGTTAAGGGGGTCATTGTTAACAAGATCTTTCCTGAGAAGTGGATGGAATAATAAGACTAAAGGATAAACGTCATCATAGAGGTAAACATGGCCAACAAGTTTTCCTAAGAAGACAAAAAAAGCAAACAAAAACCAGAAAAGCAACCAGATCTAGGTTTATTTTAAATAAAAGGGTAATTTTTGCATGACATACTGAAGTGGAACTATCAGGGATGTGGTGTACCTTCCTAAGGGAGATCCTTCAAGAGCTGACCAGGCTTGTGATCGTGGACTAGAAATAGGAAGATAAAATGGAAAAGAAAATCTAAGTGACTATGTTTAGTCATATGTTCTGCTAGTATGCAGTTTTAAGGCATATTAGGTGATTTTTCAATTGCATAAGGGAAAAGAGTGATGTGAAATGAACTGAAAGACATGAATGTACGCACGGGTGTTGGTAGGAGAGCACAGCAGTGTAGTCAGTCTCCAGGGACACAGGAGAGCACTGCAATTCCCCCATTGCTCCTCAGCATAACACAGAATGCTAGAAACTCATATGTGAGGGCACTTTTCTAAGACATAACACAAATCTGAATTACAAAATAAACAAATAAAAAAGTTGCAGATTGACTGTGAGCTTGGTAGGCCATTTCAGTAAAAAATATTTTTGTCTTCCTTCCATCTGGATTTGTGTAATTCTTTCTGAACTTAGTATTTTGTTGTGCTTTTGTGGGATCGGTCAAGAGATATGAAAGGCTGGGAATCTCTCTCCTGTATGTACTCCTGGAGTCATCTCTCTGGCTCTACTGAGTGCCAGTCCAAAGCAGCGTGTCTGCTTTCCCAAGCCATGTCAACCACCCAGGTACACAAGGAACAAATTCTTCATTGCTTTGCAGGGTGTGAACCTGGAAGTGGAAACATACCAGATGCCATTTCAATGAAAATACAAAGAGATTATTGTGCTTTATCTCATTATTTAGTGCAAATGTTAAAATTGATCTCTCACATGTTCCTTCCTGTGGTATGTAGGTATTCAATTTTGGGTACATGTAGACGAAAAAATGTGAGAAGTTCTTAAATTAGTAACTCTCATTAATGCATGTCCATCATGCTTGCTAGAAGTACAAATCCATCAGAGGAATATATTTCAGTGTGTTAGAAGATGTGTTTCTAAAGCTGCAGGCTTAGCTGGAACATTGGAAAGGCTCTAAAAATGCTCAGTATTGTAAAAAGAAATCAGGGGAAGTCTTTATTACTGTTAACTAATGCAAAGTGATGACTAATACAAACTATTCTAAACAGTCAGTTATGAAAAGATCTTCTAGATGAGTCAGCTTTAGCCCTGCTCCAGAAAACTTCACTTTCTAATGTCATCTGAAATAGTCCAGTTGTTCTTAAGCGCAGTGTCTTGAACTCGCTAGCTTTGTTTGGAAGAAAAATACATTAACTGTTTTAAGCTGGAGTATTTTCTCTTGTCTTTAGAAGCTTTTCATACAGGTGCTTTCTATATCACATCAGCATCCATTTTGAGACAGATCTCAAGATGTACTCTAGCCTCCACCCTGAGTGAGGATTTGATGTTCCCTTCCCCTTCCCCTTCCCCTTCCCTTCCCTTCCCTTTCCCCTTCCCTTCCCACTCTCACTCTCATTCTCCTAATGCAATTTCCCCTGTGCGGCAGTGGGTTCTGCCCCTGAACTGCCAGGTGTATTTCCTTCCCACCCCCTTGGAGAACTTCAGGGAGAACCTTCTGCTTGAAGGTCTTTGGAAGGCCCCATCTTTCTGCTGCCTATCCAAGTCAAAGAGGTGATGCCCTCTCTCCTCCAGCTTCTCTTTGCTGTTTGCAGCACCAGGAGGGTGCCCTGTGACACAAAGATGTGAGCTCTACGTTCTTTGGGTTGGTCAGGAAGAGAGAAGAGGGACTCCACAATGGGTTTTGCATATACTTGCCTTGTAGATGTAGATTTTCTCCAAACAATACTGACAAAGATGTTGAAGAGAGTGGGGAGAGGACTGTTACTTATAAGAAAAGTTTTCCCTCTGGAAGAGGTTCCCCGTTAGTATACAGGGAGTACAGGCAAGTGTACTATGTAGTGTAAATGTAGTTGAAAAATACATGCCTTATCATTGCATGAAATGTCTAAAAACATTTTCAAATGTCAGAAAACACTTAAAAAATGATCTGCATTTATCTACCTGTCCTTTTATAAACACTAAGAAGCAGATGAATTTTTCTAGTCATCTTGTAGCATTCTGCAGCAGAGCTGTTGGTTTTGTATACTGCCTGAAATCTGCATTGCTTAAGACTGTAGTCAGATGGTTGATTGTCTGCTGATAACTATACATCTATTTAAGCTAATTCAGTTATTGGTAAATACTCAAGCAGATTTTACTGTAATTTTTTACCTTATTAGAAGCCCCTTTTTCATGTCAAGGTTTGGTGCTGGAGGTTGAATTTGATCTTTGTGACTCGGGATTACGGAATAGTTTTGGTGTGCAGTGCAGGATACACTTGAGTAAAATATCTGTTCAGAAGAAGTTGGTTTAACAGTTTTGACTCTTTTTAAACAGCTGCTCTCTTGCCTCTGTGGTGTGCTTTGTTCCTCAAGTCCATTGATACAAATTTGTGACACCAGTAGCCAGTATGAAATCAGTGATCATTTAACATAATATTTCTGCAGGCTTTATGACACTGTCTGATTTGAATAAACTTACCCATATCTTCACAGCTTATTATAAAATTCTGTTTCAGAAGCATAAGAAAACTCATAAAATGAATGAGAAATTTCATTGTTTGTCACTGTCATGATTTTCTCTTCAAAAACTAAATGTGGTTATCATTTATCAACAAAAATGTAATTAAATAAGCCTCTTATGACTTTATCTCTGAAGGACTCTTGTGGGGCTTATTTAATGTATTGAGACCCTTAGCTGAAATGTGCTTTACTGGTTATTGAGGAAACACTCTAAATCTGTTGCCTGCTGTTCCCACTTCAGGGCTTTGTTTTTCACTGTGGCAAGATGAGGAATTAAATCCATCAAATTCTATATAATATACTAAGAAAAAGTTTCTGTACTGAGGGGATCTGTCATACTAGTTGAAGCCATTAGCAGTGATGCCATTTACTTCTTAGAGGATTAAAAATAGAATAAGACTAAGGGTAAAACATTTTATCAGAAGTAGAGCGTACTTTCCTACTAGTAGCTGAAGAAATTAAAGATTATTCATGAGGGGAAAAATGTACATGCTGGTACCTTAGTGCTGATCTATGATCCATACAAACACCCACAGCCAAGAAAGCAAAATGTAAATGTCAATTTATTGCGTCAGTTCTGGTTAAGATAATGTCTAGCATATACAACACTGCAGCATGACTGATTTTCTTTAGCCACTATGGTAACATAAAAAATGTAAACAGTTATATACAGTAGATTTGATGGAAATACAATCTGTGAACAACATCAAATGATCTATCATGTATTTTCTTTATCAAAATAAGGTGATACAATGTTTGATATTGATAAAGTTATTTAGCAAGTGAACATGAACAAGATATCATGTAAATTTTATTGAAATCAGGGGAAAATAAGAACTTCAATACGAGGAAGCAAATTCAATATTAATTTGGACCTTTCACTTTAAAACAGATATAGAAATATTTTACAGAAAAAAATCTTAGTGAAAACAGTTCTGGCCTAGAGTTCCTGGTCTGTTCTTAGTTTATGCTTGCAATAAAATCAGACAAAAGTTTAAAGACGAGATCACCAGAATCTGTGTTCAAAATCAACAAATGAGTTGCTTCCTGTATCAACAGAGCTTAGGGCAAGCAAATTCAGTCCCACATTTGAACTTCCCCCCAGATATTTGGGAGTTAAAGTTGTGGAGACCCCTTCTCTAGGTAGAAGCTTTGGCCAGCCCCAGCGTATAGCATCGGTATAAAGATGTACGGAGTGCTGCAATGGTAGGTCCGTTCGTGATGCTTTGGACAGAAATTTGAATTATTTTTTTACTACTTCATAATAAGTTAGTCACACATTTACCTACCTATCTCACTGTACTGTCACAACGTTGTTTCCCTCTCCTGCTTGCATCCTGCTGTCTACTGCGGCCTCTTTCCTGCTCTGCACCCCAGTATCCGATGCAAGTGCTGAGCACTGGGTCTGTGGACCTGAGGATCACCAGCAACATTACCAGTGGAAGTGTGACATGCCATTGGGCTCTGTCCTCAAAATATTCCTGCTAATGGTACATGGTTTTCTTTCTTCCTGGCATTGCAGCTCTCGCTCTGTTTAGAGCTAGTGTGGGGTCCTTATCTGTGGCAAGAAGAGAAATTAGGCCTGAAAATCTTCTTAAAAAATCAGTTGCTGAAGAAAAAACTTTCTGTAAAATAGCTGGCTGGTGGCTGATTTTAAAAATGTCTACGAGGAAAATGGACAGTTGAGCTCAAGTTCTATGCTAAGTCTTGATCTCCATCATGTTAAT
This sequence comes from Tinamus guttatus, assembly GCF_059628265.1. Taxonomy (NCBI): domain Eukaryota; kingdom Metazoa; phylum Chordata; class Aves; order Tinamiformes; family Tinamidae; genus Tinamus; species Tinamus guttatus. The sequence continues at coordinate 2,303,775 of NW_028288918.1, forward strand.
TAAGGTTAATGGTGCTATATTGTACATTAGTGGTTTCCACTTCTTCCCAGACTGGCCTCAGCTAACCACCCATCCAAGGTACTGCTTTCTACTTCTCTTTCCCATCCTCCCCTTCCTCCACCTCTCCTCTCAGACATCCTCCATTGCCTCTAGCTCTGTTAGCAGCAGCTCAGGCCTTCCTCACTCCTTTCCTTCCATATAGACCAGCCTCTATAGCCATATTTCCCAGTAGTGCTGGCCATGGTTGCTTGTGCTCTGCGCTACCCTTCCCCTTTCATGCTAGTAGATCTCTTTATTTCCAATGGAGACTTCTCACCATGGACCAAGAACTGTAGCTAGACCAAGAAATTCAGATAACAGAAATCCCTAGACAGTTACCTAATGGTAAAATATTTAATCAAAGCTTATATGGTTCCTAAACCAACCAGAGAAATAAATAGGTACATGTCGCATACCAGATTTTATATTGTAAGGAGATTCAGCTCTCAGTTCAACAAATGTGTTATGAAATAAACTTCCGGAAATATGCAAATGCAGAAACATATAGCAGTATTTTAGCCTTGGGGTTACTTTTTTCTGCATTGAAAGAGTAAGTCTTACCCAGGCTGACCAAGGCACATCGACTGGCCCTGACATCCCCCTGCCACACATCTAGTGCAGCTTGCGTGATGCGTGATAGAGAGCACTTCCTTGCTCTCTTTAGTTAAGTGATGGATCATCCTACCTTCAAGGCCTGCGGTTGGTAGATCAGAAGCAGTGTTGGGCCCTGGTTTCTGTCTACATGGTTCTGTGGTTTAAAAAAGACAGAGAAAAGTATTATTTAGATAGAAACACAGAAAAAAAAAAAAAAAAGCCTTACGATCCTGGGAGTGCTGGAACAGCCGTTGTATTCCAGGAGAACAGCATTCAGTTGGTATGCTTGCTTGCTGTGCAGTCTAATAGCAGAAGGGCTTGTGACAACAGAAATTAAAAGAAATGGTCATTATGGTCAGGTAAAAGTGGTTTCATATAGCAAAAGAGATGTCTAAAGTTCGGTGACAAGCATTTTTTAATATAGAGGCTCTTTTCTGTAGCAATTCTGGTCTTGTGAAACTCATTACCATATCATACTATATCTACTAGATTAATGCAGGATTAATGCAGGTCTGACTTTATTTCTTGCTATGCAGAAAATCCAATAGCAAAATTTGTTTTGTTGCCAAGGTCTTTTGCTAGTGATCCCTCTCTTCCAGCTTTGCAATCTCATTTTAAGTTGTGCTCCATGCATTTGCAGCTGTGTGACTGCAGCTGTACATGCTGAAATCCTGCTGCAGAGAGGACTTCAGCTTTAAGAATTGTTTAAAAGAGAATTAAAAACCCCATAAAAGTTATTATTTCCCATGAGAAGAACTGTCAGTGCTGTGTTAAGCTGTCAAGAAAAAGGAGGAAAGTCACCACTAGATGCATTTTTCCAATTTTTTGCACAATTTCTGCAGAGTTATGGATGTCTGGTTTCCTAGATTAATACTTTGAATTATTCTTGCCTCCTAGGCAAATCTGGGAAACATCAGATGAATGATACTGAATGAAGACATACCAATGTCATGAGGACATCTCTGTACAATTGCTGGCACTCATACTCTTGAAACAAAGCAATACACTTATAAAGAAGGCTGAGAGGAGATTTGATCAATATCTTCAAGTACCTGAGGGGTGATTGTAGGGAGGATGGAGCCAGGCTCTTCTTCGGAGACAGGACAAGGGGTAATGGGTGTAAATTGAAACACAGGAAGTTCCATCTCCATATGAGGAAGAACTTCTTTCCTGTGAGGGTGACAGAGCCCTGGAACAGGCTGCCCAGAGAGGTTGTGGAGTCTCCTTCTCTGGAGATCTTCCAAAGCCCCCTGGATGCGGCCCAGTGCCACGTGCTCTGGGTGTCCCTGCTGGAGCAGGGGGATTGGGCTAGATGACCTTGAGAGGTCTTTTTTTCCAACGTTAACCATTCTGTGATTCTGTGATTTTGTGAAATATCAGTACCTGGAGTAGTAAGTAAAGGCGACGATGAATGAAGAAGAGGTGGAGTTCCTGGGCTTCCTGATCAGAACTCGTGGGAAGTGGCTTAAAGGCAATGATGAGTTCTTTTCCAGCCATGGGCTCTCTATGAGCTGCCAGAGGAGGACTACAAGGCTTGTCTCTCAAAAGGCTCTCCTTTCCTCCATTGGCATGCTCCACATCTTTATAAGTATAGTTTTATTTATTTGGCTAAATTAATTTTACTGTGGCTTTGTTATACTCAAAGTCCTTCTCAGAAAGCAACAATAAAATTCTTCACACAGACAACCTGAGCTTCCTCGGTTCTCTGTGCTCCTTTTGCTATTGCCCAACTCCCAAGTAAGAAGAATGGAGTCTGGTTCTCAGATGATGCTGTCACCAATTTAGTCTCAGGTGGACAGACATCTGAGGCTATCAAATCTACGCATCAAATTTAACCCAGAAAATGTGCCATGAGTTTTTCACAGTTCTAGCCTTGGACATGTGGGTAGGCTGTGAAGCTTCAGTATCCTTTTCTCAGTAAAGATTTGCTTTAGCTTTCACACCTGAACACAGTCTTGAATATACTATATTTCCAGAAAATGAACAACTCTCTTACCTCCATTCACAAACTTCTTTAAATCATTTAAAGGATTTAATATTCATATATGAGCTTTGTTGACAACTTATTTTCACAAAAACGTCTAACTGAGCTCTGAGAGATAAAGACATTAAAATGTCTCCTTCTAAAAATGTTTATGTTCTTTCCAGGTTTTACATGGGCCTGAAGACTTAACACATGTATTAAGAAAATGATATACAATTAGAGTGTAGGCTTCTGCAAAGCTAGGAAATAGAGAGGATTCTAAAATAACCACCACTGTAAGCAAAATATTTGTTCTCTGCCAGAGAAGGTTGTGGATAGGATTTTTGTTGTTGGTTTTGAAGTCGACAGGATATTCCAGCCAGCAGTCCACTGGAGCCCCATGCTTTGGTGCTCTCATTCTGACTCCGTACATGCAGGGCAGGTAAACCCAAGCGGTTCCATTTTCCCTGGTGTTCAGCCACTAGCTCAGCCTTGCAGTTGTGCGACTGCATTGCGCTAAACAGTGAAAATCAGCTTAATTGTGTGCCTCTGTATGGAGGTTGGATCCTGGTGGAAGTTTGGATCAGAGCTTCCAGGAAAACCCAGTGGGACTGACTCAATCCCAGAGCTCAGCCACCCTTTTCTCCAGAGGCTTCTTTTAGCCCTCACAGCAAGATACCAGATCTTGCACCTCAACAAGCCTTATCAACTGAAGCTATCTGAAGTAAGAAAGAAGAGGAATAAATTTGAAAGTTCAAATGGAGAATCTGTTGAGAGGTGATTAGGAAGGTCAGATTATCAATCCATATTAAAACACTTTTGTTGACTCTTGCTGTAATATTAAGAGCTGAATGTATATATATATATGTATGTATATATGTACGTACACTTGTCCTTGCAGCAGCTCTGTGATGTTCTGTAGCTATTTAAAGAAAGGAAACTCACTTGTTTTGAGTGCAGAGAAATGCTTTTTCGAGATGGAGCAAACAATCTACAATAAAGAAGAGAAATTAACTGGTATAATTTACATCGCAGTTGCACACTAAACCCATGGCTGTATCCTCTTTGCCTTAGTAAAGAAATACCACTTCAGCTAAGTACATCCTGTATTTGGTAATATTGAATACCTCAAAGGAGTGGATTTTCAAAAAGAACTCAACTCCAGTTTAGTCACTTGAATAAGTGGCTTTTTGAAAATCTGTCCCCAAATGCCAATTGCAATACTGAATTTGGAGGTTTGAGGTTAAACAAAAGTATATTGAATGGTTTAATTCACTGTCAGACCTTGGTTTTTATTCACCGTCAAACTTTATGTGTGTGGGTGGTAATCTCAAACAGCACCTGCCAACTACATTTTTGTTTTAGGTCAGTGCTGTTTGTTATGTTTAGTTCTAAGGCAGCCAGTTTGCATATTATGTTGGACCTGTTTTTAGAATTATGTGGACAACAATGAGAATTTAAGGTTCAACGAGGTCCACAATGTCAAAGTGGAAGTTCTAATTTAAAATGACCTTGTAATCAACAAAGCAAATTTGCATCTAACATCAGTTAGCAAAGCACACCTCAGTGGCAAAAATACGTTTAGAAGTTGCAGGATACCAGCAAGTAAGTACCAGATATGAAAACAGTAATACAAAGAATCATGTTAATATTTTTCAAGAAGGCTTTTACAGCATGAGTGTTTGTAATATGCCCAAGAGATTTTAATTCAGACTTGTTTGTGTGCTCTGAACCAATGGCAGAACATATAATCCCATGTTGTTCAATACTGTAGATACACAAGTGCACTACTGCACTGTGTTTTATTTGCTCTTTTGTGAAAGAGTGTCTTGGCTGATAACTATAAAAGGACTCAATTACCTGCTAAATAAACTTTTCTGGTTCTTGCAAATTTCTTTTGATATCATATACAAGGTCTGTTTATATTTTTTATAATTTTATTTCTCTAGACTCTGGCTGATGGGTTCCTAACCTCAACAAGTAATGCAACTGTTTCTTACCTACCTGCCAGAAAAGACATGTTTGCTTTGTATAAGTGTGTCTGTTTATGGTCAAGATGGTAGCAAGCTTCCATGAGTCTTTCATGTAGGAAATTGCATTTTGAAAACATTTTTATATAGCAATAATTCAAAATATGAGAGCTTTTAAGCTGGGGGAACATTTTAGAGTGTTTAAAAAGAAGTTGAGCATTATTGGAAAGTTGTATTTGAAGTAAGAATAGAAGACTGAAATAAATTCTTTACACCAAATTAAAGAACCTTTTAAAGATAAAAAAAAAAAAAAAAAAAGGGGCCTACCAGATGAATTGGTTCCAAACTCTGGGAGCTGCATGAACTACCACAAGGTCTGGATAGACTTGATCTAGCTGAGTGGAAAAATCATCTCAAAGACAAAGCAGGGCAGGAGGTAGCTATGAGTTTGGTTTGCAACCATTTCATTTCTGTGTATACATTTCCAGGTATAGCCATTCATTCCTTACACTTCGCGTTTGGGTACAAGAAAGAAAAATCCAAAATGTTGTCTCTCAGTTAAGACAAAAGATGCTTTTTCCACTGCTCTTTCACAAAGGATTGGTAAGTTCACCGGGATGGCATATTGGTTTATACAGTGCCAAGTGGCCAACTTGAGATGGAGGGCACATGCCTCTTTTGAGCTGCATGGTCTTGTCTTGGGGCTGGCAGCACTGCAGGGAAGTGCCACTTCCTATTACCCCATGTTAGGCAGAATCTCGTGCAAAGCAGTGCAGGATAGAAGGGATTTGAGACTAGCTGTTCTCCTAGGAGTCGGATGCCATATCCTTTCTTCATTTTACTGCTTTTACAAATTCTGCCTGAGAATTTACCTACATGAAGGCTCTGCCAGCATAACTTAGGGATATCTTAGGGATATCTGCCAGATATCTTTCTCTGGTAGAAGTCTTTGGGGTTTTAATTCTACATGGGAAACAGCACGTTCTGTATTAGTTTTGGAGGAAAGCTGTCATGTCAGAAGGTGCAGTTCTGTTTTTTAACCAAAGCCTAATGCTCCAAATACATACGCACTCATGCTGTTTTACATGTGCGAACAGCATTCTGCTTGTTAAATACGAGTATTTCCAGGACTGTTGCCCAGTTCTGCAGATATAGCATTCTAAGATTATCCATTTGCTGTCTTTCCATCAAACATATTCATGGTAGGAGTTGAAATTTCTTTTTCCTATCTGCCAACCATGGAAACTCTGAAAGCCAAACTCTATTTTTTCTGGCTTGTGAATCATCACTCATAACCTTCACTCAGTGATCACAGAGGAACACTTAGGCCATGGTTAGCATACATTCTTCTGATCAAAAAAGTTCCATAGTATGGTGTTAATGACTCATTATTTCTTTGATAATGCTTATATAGAATCCCACTCATTATCTTTCAGCTGTGTTAGCTTAATTGAGCTAAGAAAATTAAAATATAGAAAGCTTATTTTTAGTCCATTTAGGCAGATAGATTTAACATTAACTATTTTGTAAATGCAAAAGAGATATCATATTACTGACTATAGTTAACTGAAAATCAAAATAATATATTGCTTCAATAGGGAAGCTTTTGGTTTTTTAGAGAGACGTTCTGGTGAGAAGAGAAGGTGTAAGAGACTGTGTTCTGGATGTAAGAATGCTCAAAGAGATGGTATTCCTCATTATTAATATACTGTGATTATTTATAACTACAGAAAAAAGTATGTTATGCATCAAAGGCAGTTATGTTAGTTAACAGCATGTTCAGGCTAAGATAATAGACTGAAAAATCTTTTAATACCTTGCCCCTTTCAGACCTGTTGCTTGGATACCACTTTCTCTGTACCTTGCTGAAAACAATGAAGAAAACACTTTAACAGCTCTTTGCTTTGACTTTTCTTTCTTTTTAAATGTATTATTTCTTCTTACTTGCAAGTTTTTCCTTCTTCCTGAGGGACTATGACTTCGAGATGCCACCAATTGGTTCTCAGCTCATACCTCATGTAAGTAGATACACTCATCCAGGTACATCTGCTACTAGAGAGAATGCTTTGTTCCCTTCTTGATTTCATTTACTTACTAAATATGTAAATTGAAAGTGTGAGGTGGTGTTTTATGATTTGACACTACTGTATAATGAAATGTTTTCTGGTCTTCATCTAAATGCCAAGTACCTACTTTATTTATATGCAAAAGCTTCTTGGAAACACCCAAGGTGCTTCAATGCAAGGACTCAGATTTGTCTATAGGCATCATTTCTTGTTTCACAATTACAGCAGGGCTGGGGAGCCCCCAGGAGAGCTTGGAAGATTAGGTAGCTTCCTTAACTTCACCTGTGAGAGGAGGGGTTGACTGGCTCACCAGGAGTTGCTGGGATCATTTTATCAGATAAATCCAGGTCTTAAGATATGTTACATTTCTACCTGAAGACTGATACCTTTCTAGTGCAAGTAGACCTGGGAAGGCAGTAATTCCAACCCATACCCAATATTTTGATCTAAATTAAGCAGAGAGGTAATGATTAGATGTTTGTCTTAATGAGGATTATTTGCTTGAGGAGAGGCTCCTTTGATAGATTTATTTTCAGTTCAGTAGTGATTTAGCATCAGATTATAGAAGGAAAAAATCCCTCTGGAAAAATAGACAACTGGTGAATAGTGGAAAATGTGGAAAAATTTCACAGGATGACACTCATTCAGGCACACTCTTTGTAAACCACAGGCTCCATCTAGGGAACTAGCATGCAGTGGATTAAGTGAAAAGTCACAACTAATTTTTGTTGTAGTTCATTCCTTCAATGGGTGAAGGAACAGAGCTATGAAAGTAGCTGTGGACCAAGTGTCTCATCATTTGAGGTGTCTCAGATGACAGCTCGTCTACTTCCTGCTGTCATAAAAATATGCAGACATAGAGGGGATGTTTAAATCTGGATACAGATTTGAACCTCAGACATCTTCTAATCTGGATTTGGGGATTTGCCCATGATCTCTAATGCAAAGGGATGTTGTGTCATTTATGTCCCTAGCTGAGATAGTCAGCAACGCTATTAAAGTGACTCACAGCAGCACTTGAGCTTGTGAGTCACTGCTGTATCCTTTTGGAAAGACATTAATCCTCCTTTCCTGCTGCTTGGGCTTTTTTTGGGAACCACAACCTTAAACACTAAAATGCACATTTTTAAACTGACACATGCCAGGGGTGGGTTTTGTTTGTACCACTGAGGAAGTACTTCGTGGCCTTTCTGCTGTTGACTAGATGCTGACACATCTGGCACCCAGGCTCCAGAGGATGGAGCGATTTGGGCATTTGTTTCACTTGTTAGATCTGGCTGTCAAACTTGTTTCAGTCAGTGGGTCTTTGGGCACAATTTAAGAGTCTTTTTTTAACAACCAGCATCTGTTAGATGGCAACTCCCCTACTCCTCCTTTCCTGTTCATAATATTTTAAGAGACTAATCATTTAAATAATAATAATAGCAAAATCCTTCAATATTTTTTCTCTGAGTAACTTGTGCTCAAGAGACTTGGAGGCCCTAAGGTTTCTTCCTGACCAGTGACAGGATGTGGTACATCCACAAAGAGTCATCTAATAAATTGCCTCACAGGAAGCCTTGTCAAAAGCTTTTGGGATTACTTGTAGGGCAGGAGGAGCTCTGCCCTATTAATGTAACCCAAATGTTTATTGGTGTATCTCCTGGATTCAAGCTTGACATTTCTCTTTTAAACCGTCAGTTGGTTATGGTTTCTTAGAGCCGTTAGCTGGGGTAGAATTCATCTTGCTGAACTTCAGACATCTGTAGAGGCTATCTCTAACTGAGCTAATCTCCCTGGACTCCCATTACATGGGAGAACAGAAAGAAACAGACATTGCAGGCTGTGATTTATCTGGCATGCTTTAACTGTCTTAGGAGGAAAGGAGTTACACCCAAGAGGTGCCTGTTTCTCTCCATTTACCGTGAAGGAGTTTATGGGTAACAGTGTAAATGGAAGTGTCTGTGCCGAGTCAAATAAGTACCATTCACTTAAGACAGTTTTTTTTTCCGTGCAATTTCCAATTAACTGAATTTCAGCAATGCTCTTCTAGGATATGGACTTAGGATATTTTTTGGAGCAAATGAGGGAGTATCTTAGTTTTTTTTTTTTTTTTTTTTTTTTTTTTAACCAGCAGAGTTATGTGTGTGAACTGTAGTTTCTTTTGCTTTCTGAAGAGAGGTGGGCAGACTTGCACAGTTGTCCAGCCCTGGGCTGATTCACTCAAACTATGCTTGTGTTTCTAACTCTGGCTGTTAAAGTTACAAAAGGGTTTCAAATAACAAATCCATAAAGAATTTTGTCCACTAAAACCAGTAGAAAGAAATATTCAAACTGCATGGGAGTTCTGAAGGGACTTTCACTCACAGGCATTCAGAAAAAGCAGTCCTCTTCCTTGGCCCTCTGTAGGTAGTGTGTCTCCCTCACTATCCTCAGAGCTCCTTTGACCCAGTCCTTCTGCTATTCTCTATGGTTCCCCCTTGTCTTCCCTTCTATGCCTTTTTCTTCAGCCTTTAACCCTGCATCCTGTCCCTTCTGCCAGTGCAAAAGGTGCCAATAAATCTTCGGAAGACTTCTCTCTGACATGGCTGCACATTCCATGTCCTTTTACTGTAGGTATAAATACACTCTAACCAATACAAGTGCTTTAGCTGAAGGACTGACCTCTGTCTTGTCTCTTTAGGGCATCAAAAAGGTAAGCTTCAATAATTTCTGTTTTGAAACTGTGAAGAGATGTGAAGGGTTTGTTCTAAAAAGAACAAATGAGGTTGTAAAGTTTACTTTAGATGTTAAAACAAGTATCTGGAAATTTTTTGAGTCACAAGATTTGCATTTGCATCTTGCAACTGTTATGCTTATCCTTGAAGTTTTATAGGTATGCTGTAGAGTACTGTCATCTTTTCTTGTTGTGATTTAAGTTGTTGGAAATATGTAAAAGTCTTGAGAGAAAAACTGGTGCATGAGATCTGCTAGAAATGTGTTTGGGGAGAAGAGATTCTGCCTCTGCTTATTGTGGGAGTTTTAGACCTTGTCATCATGGTGAACGCTGTTGAAAGGGCAGCTCATCTTTATTCTTAACGAATACCTGTCTTGAGATGGGGATTCTGAAGAAGCAGTAAAGCAAAATAAATCTCATCAATAGTCTTGTTAGCTAGGCTTCCTGCCATTAAAGGAAAACATGGAAAATATAAATCAATATTAATTCCTTAAAAAGATTATCTCTCCAAAATATTTAATAACATAGTCTAAAACAAGAAAAAGTTCAGTCTTCAGTTGTGAAGATGATACTTGGTTTAGCTACCCTGCTTCCTCAGATGATACAACAGGAGAAGTTGGAGGCTAAATATGGTGTCAGACAGAGAGAGTCAAGGCATCCCTGAGCAAAGCTCACAAGGCCATGCTTGCTGCTAGGGTTTAATATAGAAAATGCTTTCACATGAGAGGGCATAAAGGTAGTGAAACAAATGTTGGTTTTAAAGTCACAAATGATTTTTACCTCTGAAGACCTGAGGGTGTCCCATGCACAGAAACATGTAAGTTCGCTTCAATTCCCATGCTCTCCATTTCAAAGTCTATTAACTTGTTAACTGGTAGAATATGCTCACTGTAGTAGTTAGATGTAGAGCCATGAAACACCTTAGGCACTCAAAATCCACAATTTTAAAACTGTAAAACCCCTGCTTGGCTGATCCTATCTCAGGAACTCCTATAAAATGGTAAAAAGCCTCAAATAATTCTATACTAAATTTTGCATGCACTCACAGTTGTGCTGGTGGCACCTTGGTTGAATCAGAATTTCACAGGAAATTGTAAGACAAGGTTCTTGCACTGTCTACCTTCTCTTTGGTGCCCAGTTTGAACTGCAGTTGTCAGAGCATGGCTCTTCTGCCAAAATGAGTGCTCAGTACTCAGCACACTCATGTAGGTGCTACGAAAATTTCTGTCTCTGTCTGAGAAATTTTAGTGTTAACTATTTAATATACAACTCTGTGAGAAAGGAGTCCCTGCTAAGACTAACTTGAGAAGCAAGAATTCCCCATCTCCCAAAGCAGAGAGATGTTTTCTTTCAGCAAAAAGCAGGGCATCATTTTTTTGTAGGAATATGATTTGACATAGGTCATGGAGGCAGCTAGTTTCTGCTATAGCAGCAGCTAAAGCCAAGATCTTAATGACTTAGTTAATTTACTCTGTTTCAGAAAAGTATAGGACTTCTAATTTGAAAAGATTATTTTAGGACTGGAGGGAAACACTTCCTTCCTACAGCTTTAGAATTGGCACTGTGTCTTCTAGTGGAAGACCTTTTTCTTTTGAAACAATAAATAACATCACTAATAAATGTCCAGGGTTGGAAGATGTCTCTGCTGCTGGAATTGCCACTTTCATGAATAGCATGAATTATGAGCTTCTAAATATGATGAGAATTAAAAAAAAAAAAAAAGCAATTCTCTCACTGTAATTCACATCATCTTGCTTTCTCCAAGAACCTCCCTGTCAACAAATAACAAAAACTCTGCCAACAAGATGTGTACTGTTGAGTTTCCTCTCTATTTTGCCCTTTGTATGGGTTGTTTCCCTTATGGCTGTATCTGCTCCCCTCTGTGCAAAAGAGTGCTCTGATATGTTTGTCCAGATGTTGGTTTGGAACCAAGAAAACCTAAATTTTCCTCCTGGAGGTTTCCCAGCTATTGTGTTGAAAAAGTTCTAGCAACAACAACAAAAAAAAATGATAACTCTTAATACAGAATAAAATAAGGATAGAAATTAGTTTTCTCATCTTTGTCTCTAGTCCTCCTTCAGAGCCTGCCCTTTTTCCCTTAGGTTGTATATCTCCTGTTTGTAGAAAGGCTCTGCAGGCAAAATTTTGATCTTTGAGATCAGTTTAAATCTGTTTTGAAAGATTGTTTCTTGCCATACAAACTTTGATCACACTGTCCTCTGCAGAATTCATTTAGCTGATTTCTGTTCTTCTTTTCACATGGAAATGCTTGTGGCATTTACACAGCCCACCAGTGGTATAGCTGGCATAGCTGAAACTGTTGCAGGAAAAGCACCCTCCTCCTGCCTGTCAGCCATGCCCACTAAACTACATTGGTTTTCCCTAAATGTTTAAAACTTTAATTATTTTTTAGTGGCTTGCAGATGCTTTTCTTACTTCCCACACGAATTCCAACAGTATGATCGGACGTCTAGTCTGTTTCTCCTGACACGCTTTTACAGCCCTAATCTGAAATGCTAACACTGGCCGCAAAGGAATCATGTACTTGTTGTGTAAACTGCTACTACCAGATAGCCAAAACATGATCTCATGCTGCCCTGGACACCAGAATGCCCAAAGCTCAAGCTCTCCTTTAGGATGATGGGCAGAGGTCTTTGATGGTTCTTTGAGATGAGCAAAGACAAACCTCACTGTGTAAGAGCACACATGTGTATGCAGTCTAGGCCCACAGCCATAGGTCCTTAAGACCTATGGAAACTCATCTTTTACAAGGAAAGAGCAGGGAAACCGGTGAATCAGCTGAGTGTCTCGCAGTTCAGACTGATGCCATGCCCTCGAGCAGGAAACCTGTGGTAGGAGCACAGGCTTATTTGAGACCAAATGTACGTTTCTTGACAGTGTTATAAGGATAAGTTGAAAAAAAAGCCACTTGGATGGAGATATCTATCATGTAAGATGTTCCTGAAAAGGAGGAGTTCCTGAAAAGAAGGAGAGGGAAGGTGGTCCTGTTGGTTTTAGAGCAAACTTGCTCTATGTGACACTCCTGTTGGCTTCAGTGGTTTTTCCGTCTGCTGACAGGATTGCCAGGAGAATCCAGGGGTCACAGGCAGCTCTTGCCCACAAAGGAGAGAAAAAGGCTTATGCTCTAAGAATATGCATCTAAATCTCACCTGCTAGTCTTTTACTTATTTATTTACTTATTTATTTATTACCTAATTATTGGGCTTCTTTTGTGAAAGGGAACCCGCTTTATTTGATTTTTTTTTTCTCAAGGAAGTGTGAGGGAGGAACAGAAGTTTGATTTTGCATGTAAATTTGTATTTTTGTTTTGTTTTTCTAGCCAGTTCCACATGTAAACAAGTTTTGTTGCCAGCTACAGGCCATGGTTGGTCCCTTGGGAACCAGAGCTCCCGTTTGTTGTTAAACTCATAACAGTTGGTTATTATATCTTAATTTTTTGCAAATGTTAATTTACTGGGTTTGAGTTTCCACCAATTCTCTTCACTCAGCCATAACTGGGCAATGGAGTAGGGGCTGGTCAGAACCTCAGATTCCTGTAGTGGAAGAAATGGCCAAGTTTATGGCCCCTCACACGTTCTTTTTGCATTGAAATATATCTTGAAATTTTTTCACATCCCACAGAGCAGGAATATTAAATTTCAGTTAATTAATGGAAGAAAGATTTTGTTCCATAATCTTAAGTAGGAAAGGACAGGACTCCCCATGATGATCACAGCAGGGAGCCTGTGAGCCTGGACATGTTGTTAGCAGGGGACACTTCCAGGGAAGCCAGCAAGCTAGCAGGAAACCAGGCAGGTTTCCCTAGGAAACTGTCTGGCTGCTGTTAGAAGATTTGTTTCAATCAATCAGTTCCTGCAGAATATTTTTTTAAGAGTTTATGTTTTCCTATGGAAAAATGCTCTACTGAAAGATTTTTTTTACTTGCTCTAGGGTTAAGAATATGAGTTAGTGAGCATGCTGTCTACTCGGTCGTAGCTGCATTAATGAGAATGTAACAGGACAAGTACTTTGTAAACATATGTAAAAGATATATATGTAAATATATTTACAAAAAATATACATGTAAATATAATTACCAAAGTATATATGTAAATATATTTACAATCTAACCTACATCTAAGCACCCACACAAAACCTCTAAGATGATTTCTGAGGATGGTCTAGAAGACTCTCTAGAGACTTTAGAATGGTTAGCTGTGACCTAAAGCTAGCACTGGGATGACTGGGACACTTTCACACCTTACTAAGGAAGGCTATGTGCTCAGAGAAATTAGACACAGCAGAAGTTAAAGCCTGTACAACTGTTAATTCTGCCATTCTGGACTGAACTTGTTAGTGCATGGAAAGTTGCCATGAGCTGTTAAGCAATCTTTGTCCAAAGCTCAGCCTAGACCTGTTTTTTTCAAGATCCTCTTTTGCTGATTAAAGCATGCCCTCCCCATCCTCCTCTCCGGCATGCTTAATAAAGCTAGCTACCTACCTCAGAGCAGGTTTTCCTGGATGCTGAGAGTAGGTGTCCAGGGATGGGTATGTTGCACATGGAAATTCAGTCAAGAAGGCTGAAGAGCTACTGTTTGTCATCATGCATTGCCAAGAAACTCAAGGCATTGGTGCTTGAGAAGTGTGAAAGTGCAGACCCAATCTGTAAGACTTTCCTCTGCTGAGTCTTCAAGCAATCTGCTTGGGGAATCTGCTCTCCCACTCTCCTGCAAGTATTGGAAGCAGCTGTAGAGATGCTTCCTGACATGGTGGGGAGGACAGTCTGTCAGAAAAACAAAGATCACAGTTGTTTAACCTGTAATAAATAAGTCACAGAAGAGAAACTATTTCTTTGGGTTTGTGTCCCACCCACCAAGCCTTCTTCCAAAACTGGGGGACTTGAATATCGTGTTTACCTTCCTCTGGCCTATGATCTGTGGTTCAATGATTTTGAGTTTAAACTGTGAAAAAAAACATTTTCACACATACTGCTAAACAGAGAGGTACTCTTGCAGAATTTTGTAGATGAAGACCATCAGCAGCACACTCTCTGGAAACAAAAATATGCATTAATACAGAAAATTGTTGAATGACTGAGCTTTAGAGGCTTTGCAGTATTGCCTACTCTTACTCTTGTAACAGATCATGCCCCATTAAAGTGACTGTAGGATATTTTAGGTGGAAACACTGGCTTTATATCATGATGCCTTAATCTGCAACCATATGTTATCAATCAGTCAGGGCTGTCATCCAATGCTTTTGACTCTGCTGCATGGAGAGTTGCTGTGGTGGAATACGTGGCCTGGAAGGGCAATTCATGCTTAAAGAAAATGTAGGCGAGAGGAATACACCCTGAGGCCTAATTCTTAGTTGGCAGATGCCGTGGGCCTTTGGGAAGACAAAAAAAAAAGGGGGGGGATTAAACTGTCAAGTACTTACAGTTACATACATTTACGTATATTTACATATATTTTATGCAGGAAGTAAAAGGCTGTTTTGTTTTCTGAAATTTTATCCATAAAAAGCTGTAACGCTCATTGCCCTGGCTGGAAAAAAAAACAACAACAAAAGTTTTGCCCTCAACTATATCTTAGTCTGTATTTTAGCTGAAACATGGCTCAATTGGCAATACTGTGCTCCATAATGCTGAGCTCCACCAGTGACTCAGTGCTGACTCAGAAGAAAGAGTGCCGTTCACTGAATCAGCCACACAGCTGTGGTACAAGCCGATGTTTACCTTGGCTGTCCCCATCAAAATAGTGACCAGACATGCAGATCAGCTTGCTAGGTAAGATGAGATCATAGCTAAAGAGGCTAGAGTCACATCGGGGCACATTTGCGATCAGAAAATAAAGCCCTCTGTTCATAGACTTACTTGTTTATACAGGATGTTAAGGGTTGTATGATGTAGGGCACTGGGATGTGTTGATCACTGGATGCTTCTTTTAGAATTTCTGAAAGGGAAATCATCAATCACACTTCAGAAATGAGGAGATACAGGTACATTTTTGTGTCTTTAAATTGAACTATTATGCTGATATTCTGCATGAATCCTGTCCAGAGTGGTAGGACTATTTTTGTTTTCTTTGTTTTTGTTTTTTTTTTGTAGATTCTGCCTGTTTTCTTAAATTAACATCATACTAGCTGAAGTGCTTGTCACAGGAAATAGAAGATACTAGAAGTTAGTTCATGACTATGTATTACTCACCTTTCCAATATAAGAGTCATATGTTGAATTATGAGTAATGCACAGTACGAAAATATTAAACTGGAAGTATGGGATGGTGCTTAGAAAGGTAATTTTCAAGCTTTTCAGAAAAGCAATTTTGTGAGACCTGCTATTGTATAAAATATTCTCTCTGGATGGGTAATTAAAAGAAGATCTAGACCATTTGGCGTTTGCCTGAGGAAAAGGAAAAACACATTTGCCTGGAGAACACCCTTTCAGTAGCAGTGTAAATAACCAAGTTTCTCTGACTGCTAGTGCCTGTGATGTCAGCAAAAAGAGAGTTAAATATTTGCTCGCTATATATTTATAGCTTTGATAAGTTTCCAAAGGGACATGGCTGACCATATTTTCCATCTCTTTTTAGTACTGGGCTGCCACACAGTGGTCTCCTTTGCAAACCAGGAGAATGGGACAAAGAGAGGGGTGGGAAGGGGGATACCAACATGATAACAAGAATGATCAAATACAAACCTCACAACTCATTTCTCAGTATCTGTTAATTCCCTATTAACTGAGGAATCAGAATGTAGTTCTGTACAATCCAAAATACAAGAAACAGGAACACGAGGACAAAGACTATAACTTCTAAAAGTTAATCTTATTTCTGCTCCTGTCTTCTCTACTTCCCAGTGAACCACTCTGGATTCTGTAGAAATAAAGCAGTGTTCAAAAGAAAGATAGGAAACTCCTCAATTAACTAATAAAAAAAAATTCAAGAAATTTATAAAGGAGTTGATATGAACATAGAAGAGTTTTATTAAGCCTTTTTGGCATAATAATATCTGCTTTCTTGATTTCTCTTTCATCCTCTCTAGATTCAGGTAACCAAGATTTGAAGATTCTTCCCTTTAGCAGAACTTGGCTTGGAGGAAAAGTCAGACTGGGGTACTTGCAGCGAATGGATGCTTCTTAATCTCAGACTCAAAGCTGATTCTGGGGGTGGTTACTCCTTACCACAACAGGGATTAGCAGGAGCAGAGCCTCCCACTTGCATGGCATGCGCTGTTGCACACTGACACTGCGCTTGTCCAGACTCTTGCCATGAATTTGCACAGCTGTGAAAGGAGTTCAACCTGACCTGCATCAAGGCTGCAGTTAGGATGGGTTTTTGATTCCTGGTAATGAAAGGAAATCTGATTTTCCAGCTTGAGGAGCAAAAACTTTTGGGGCTATTTTAAGATGTGAGAGAGTGGAGAAAGCCTGTTTTGATACAGACATGGAAACTGTGTGCCTTAACAAATCTCACTACATAAAAATTTTATTTGTGGCTCTGGTTTTTCTTTTTCCCCTCTATCCCTTCCTTCCTCTCTGCCGGTGTCGGGGGAGCATTGCCACCCACTGCTTGGAAGGAGCAGGAGGCTTGGGGATTACTCCACCTGGGGGTGCTCGTCAGCCGCTCTGCAGCCCTTTCTGCACAGTCTGCTTAGCGCAAGGGTGATGCTGAAGTGAAAACAACAAAGCAGAGGAACTGAACTATTTTCATAGTCTTCATACTTAATCCTTACATATTTCAAGGGACAGACTTGCAAAGCCAAAGTTCTTAAGTTTCAGCTAAAGTGTTTCCACCGCCCCACTCTCACCCTCCAGATTCTGCCTTTATAAAATACATGAAGGTGGAAATGGAGTCGGTTTCATGGCTTAGGATACTGACAGCACCAATACTTTGTGCTTGTGATAAAATACATCACGTTTTGCTGCACAGTAGCTCCAGATAGTGAAGCCCCTTTCTGCTTTATGTCTTGCTCCTTTAAGCCTGGTCCTGGTGAAATCAGTCGCAGGTGGCAGCCTTGAGACTGCAGATTTTACTGAGTCCACGCGTAGTCATCCGTGATGGGCTTCTGTGAGAAATCATCCTGAGAGTTGCTAAGGTCCTCAGTCTGACAGCTTGTCACAGTTCTCACCTACCACACAAGTGCTTTAGAGAATTGAGATCCCTTAAGATGAAGATGATACTTAGGAAGCTTTGACTTCAATAGGGCACTTGCCTCAGGTCAGACTATGCGTATAGCAGACTCCTGGTGTGAGATGGTGGTAGTTCTTTCAGGAGTTAATGCCAAGTCAGGAAGGATTGAGGTAGGAAAATGAACATAATCTCTATCTGTAAGAGAAGAATGCTTTAAACCTTAAAAAGATTTTCATATGAAGATATGGCAAGTTCAGATTATTTAGTCGTCTGTGACAAAAATGTAGCTTTTGTCCTAGGAATAAGCAATCTGTGTATTAGGATTTATCATGTTGTTTCCAGTAGCTGGGTATGAGCTATGTGTCTGTTAAAGCTCTGGGATCTTCATTTTAACACCTGCATATTAGAGCCATTAGCACAAGGAGGCTGTTTGCTTCGTGCAATTTAAGCTTGTTTTGTCATTGTGCTTTTAAGGCTGGTTTTACTTTATCATAAATTAAAATGCAAGCAGAGAAGCACAGACGACTGAGGTAGTGTTGCATGCAAAACAATCCCCAGTCAAGGAATTTTCACTTAGTTTACTTTATGGCCAGTTAACACAAACTTCTTATCATTGATTTTGGTATTGAGGAAAAAAAACACAGTCACAAACAATCAGACACTTAGGTAAACACCTTTTCTCCCCCATCCCCAGGATCAACTTAATTCAAACATCTTTCACCCCTCCTTTCTGGTGTCCACATCACTTGTTTTTAGCCTGGGTTACACCCAGTTACACCCAGTCCACCCCAATTCTTCCAGTGAGTTGAAGGGCAGGACAGCAGGGCTGGGGTCATGTGCACTAATTTGGCTGCTCTTTGCTTCTTTTACTTTTCCTTTTGCTCTGCTTATTAGTGTCTCTGCCCTGAATGGTTCACCCACAGGCCACAGTTCCTCATGGGTCTCCAAACTTATGGTAAGAGGAAATTAAGCCAAATAACTCTTACTTATTGGAACAAAATCCTGGAAAGAATAGAGGGCAGATGAAGAAGAGACAGGAAATTGAAATCATCTGAAAAATGGCCAGCTGGGCAGCAGCTTACCCAGGCATCAGTGTTCAATAAAAGCAGCCACATTCTGTAACCTCAGTTATGTCTTTTACAGGATATTTATTTCAGAAATAGATAATAGGTCAATTTTAAAAGGAAAAGTCCAATAGAGGAAGTATGTACAGTGAGGATCCCAAAGTCAATATTCAATACTTAGTACCCTGCTCATGAAAATAAATTTCATGAAGATTTTGTTAAAGAAACCCTCCCATTTCAGAATATGCTTCAAAAAAGAAGGTGCAAAATGAAATGTGAATTAACATGACTTTTATTCAATTTATTGTATATTGTGAAATAATAAAATAGTACATAGGAATCTGGAGGTATAAAAATGATCTAGAACACTTCCAAAGAACATCTGAAAATTCCTAGATGCTCCCCTTTTAAGTTTGTATTCATAGAGACAATTTGGAAACTTTATTTTTGTGTCTCTTTCAAAATAAAACTACATTGAAATTTTGAAATTTGCCATGAAATAAATGCTAAATTTGAAATAATTTCAGGTCAAAGTCTGAGGGACAGCCGGTGCAGTAGAGCTGCCCCAGGATTTAGTGCCCTGCTGGTAAACAGGAATCAATTTCTGAAATCACTAGGCACTAAAAAGATAATTGATGCTAGGTTGAAAAAAGAATCAGGAAAAAATTCATTGTTAGGAACTGAAACATCGCTCTCTTTTTTTTTTTTTTTTTTTGTCTTAACACGACTTTAGAGAATGGAGCAGATCCTAATGTTTAGACTTGGAAGACCTGGAGACAGTTTTGTGGTGAATGTTTGTAACAAACAGAAGTTTCTGCTGAAAGTGTGAGATGTCTAGGTCCTACTGGCTGAAAAGGGACATTGCCTGAGCAGGAACAGCACTATCCTGAGTGCTCTGTGCCCCTTTCACCTTCCCCCACAATGGCATCTCCTTCTAGGGAGTCTTCCTAGAATAAGGTTTGGCAAACATCTGTCAGCTGTGGTCTGACAGTGGGGGATCCTTCCTCCATGGAGGGAGGAGATCTCTGGAGATGCCCCCACCCCTACATTTCCATGGCTTCATTACACTTATGGGGTGGCATGTGGAGCAGGCGACCTGTGGGGATACCTCAAAGACTTCTTGTTCTGTGATGGCTGTTACTGTGGGTGAGTTTGCTAGAATGATGCTGAAGACCCTTCTGTGTGCTTCTATATTTTTGTTATAAACTTGATCCTTCAGACTATTTCTTCCTTAACGTTCTGGAACACTGTCTCCAATTTCATAACTTATTTTCACCCAGCAATTTCCCTCCAGATACCCACTCCACAAATGTGAAGGTTTCTCTGATATAACCAGTCTGCAGTTCTCTGGCAGAACATGCTGATAGTGGTTTCTGTTCTCCTTTCAGCAAAATGCCTCCTGAAGATGGGATCTGAGACTTACAAGAAAACAAACCACAAAACAAATAACTTGTGGGTGAAGGTAAATACACAGCTAAGTACCACTAACTTAAGTGCTCTGTTAAATCCATATGCCAGGCTCGAACAACAGTAAGAGTGAGGACATTTGACTTAACATTAGTCTACCTGATACCGTAGAAGGTACAATGGCATTACATGCTTTTGGGCAGAGAATTTTTCTTGTGTTTCATGCAGTTTGGCTCCATCCTAATTAAAACTACTTTTATGTAGGCTATGATGAGATTGGAATTTGTATTCCTGGCTGAAGACAACAAGAACAATGATCCTGTGGCTATTTGTGAGTGTCCCTCTACCAAGATGGTCTGGTCGAAGTGTGGATTCAATCCTGATTTTCAGGAAGTTAGGACAACTAATAATATTTGCACTGCTTCAAAGCAGGATATGTCATGGAATCAATTTCTGCCTCTCACCTGAGGCATGGTAACTCCTAGGTGAGGAAGACTGTTTTTTTAAACCTCTGTAATAAGGTCATAAAAGATGTCTGACTGTGCCCTGACTTTTGCCATTGAGTTGTTAGTGAACAATGTTGTAAACAAATACTGTATCTTACTCTTCGTTGCAGTCCTTTCTCAGAATCTGCCCTTCTGGTACTCTGCGCAGTAATTTTTGCAATTCTGAGGAGGTAATGTAGTCAGAGGCTTTTGTTTTCCTAAGCAATATATTTTCCTTGTACTTTTTATTGTATCTGTAATGGCTTTTTTACGATACCCAGCTTCTTTGTTCAACTGGAAATTGGGCTATTTCAGATGTGATTTTGAGAAATACGACTTAAAAAATTTTAACTGACACCACAATTTAGTGGCATTCAGTGTTTGCAGTATTTGGTGAGTCACAAAATCTACCTCTGGTGATTTTTGCTCAGTCCAACCAATGTCTGCCCTGCATCACCAGCCACCTTCCCATCAGTCACACTGATTTGATCCCCTTGAAACAATATAAGTGTTTGTCGTGTCAAACCAAGTTAAAGTGGAGCTTTGAGCTAGATATAACATAGTTTTCCTACATCATCATAACTGACTCTTCCTGATTCTTGTGAATTGGGAGATATTGGCATGCAGTTATTAGCTTGTTCAGACTGAAGGAACAATGTCCCCTAATTTATTCAGCTTAACACACTTCTGAAAGAGGGAATGTAAGTATTAACTAAGGACCTTGGATTCATTTGATTATACAGTGTGGTCTTGTTGTCTAATGCCTAGGTACTACCCTTTGCAATACTACTTTTTGTAATAAGATCAGTATTTTTGGCAACACTGTTGCTCCCACCTCCCTCGTCTTCTTTGCCCAGAAGCTCATGCCTGCTTTAGTGCAACAGATGGCTTCAGAGAACTGCTCTCAGATCTCAGAAATCACCTGAGCACATCTTTTAATTAATTAATACAATGGCTTAAAGGCTTAATCATCATGCTATATAGCCCCCTCTTTGAGAGGGGTGAAGACTTTAAGGACTGCAGGGCTAGGGTGACCTTGCATACCTCCCCTCTCAGTGTTAGGGCAGTCCAGGGCTTGTTGTGACTGGGACAGGTCTTCTCACACTGGGGAGTTTCATGCAACTGGGAAAAGGCTCCCTCATGGACATAAGCACAGGGAAGGTTGTCAGAGCATGTACTTGTTTAAAATGACTCAGCTCTCTTCTATTTTGCTGCAAATAATTATTGCTCCTGGATATTCCCCCTTGAGCAATCCAGCAGTTGGACTAGATTGGGGAATAGAGAGGTGATTTATATGTAATAGTGAACAGGAAAGAACTTTTTTTAAAAGCCAACGTAGGGAGTCTTCTGCACTCCCGAGAAAGATGGTCCTGCCCCAGTGAGAAAATGTAGATAAGCATGGGCCATGTACATGAGCACGTGATTTCCACCTTTGATCTTTGATGAAAAAATATGAAAAGTGATAGCGTAAGCTCTTTTAGGATGGGCATTTTGGAATTGGTGAGTGCCACATTGCAATCTCTGTTTCCCCCTTAACCAAGGAATTGTACTTGTTAAGCTCACAGGCTGAATGGTTTTGCCTTTGATGAGTAAAAGATAAACATATGTAAGATGTGGGGGTGTTTCTGTTTAATTTATAATGAAGGGCAAGGTGAAAAGTGGGTATTTGGGCACTTATTTGCTGCTGTTTAGAAGGCATTACATGGGTCTTCTCAGTAGGAAGAAGAAGCTTGAACTCCTTTGTATGAATTGTGTATGCATTTGTGGGAGCAGCTGGAGAAGTTACATAAAGGTTGAGATTTATATATCAGAGACAATAAATTGTGTATGTTAGGATATATAAAACAAAAGGGAAAGGAAGAAGAATCATGTGATGGTAAAAAAGTAAGATGAAAAAGATGTCTCTGTAAAAGATAGCCTGGTTTTTAATTCTATAAAAGTAGGCTAAATAGGCAGAGTGTTTCCTGCTCTCAGGATTTCATTCAACATATATGTTGGCTGGCTTTCTGCCACTGGCTTCCTGTGATTATATATTTTAGCTTGCTTTTATGTAAATAAAACTCACACACTCACATTTTCTTAGAAATATTAAATATTAAGATTCAAAATTAAACAGTTAATACAAATAGCCCACTTTTCTCCCCAAATTGTCTTACTCTGCAGTCCATGCTGTCTTCTAGTGGAAGTTGTTCTCTATCACTGACTTTGGGCAGGCCAAGGGTGGGATGGTCTCCTCCTGTCTTTTTTATGCTGAGAAAATTCCTTTGGTTTCAGTGATGTTTCTCCTTGCATTTCATGGTGTAAGTGAGATACGAGCTGGACCCCAGTATCCATCTGCAAAATGGTGACAAAGAGTCTGATTGCTTGTAGTTAATCAATATAGTGATACTATATCTTATATATTTATCTCTCCTGCAATACAAGAAAAAAAAAGGCCCTTGGGTAGAAAGATGAAGTTTCACATTTCATATTGCTTCTGAAGTTTCCTGATGTTCTGTTGGCAATAGAAAGACAATTTGCTATTCTGTTGCTTTTAAATGCTAGACTAAAAATAATATTAATGCCGAACCATTATATTAATGAAATATTTAATTGCTTCTCATTGCTGTTTCAACTGATGTGAAATAAAGGGATTTAGACCAGCTCTGCACAATTATTTATAGATTTGGGAGTGAGGATGGTTTCTACTTGGATCTGTGTTTCTAATTGGGTGCATTTTCTAAGAACCTGATTTACATGGAATAGATAATGACATCAGATATCTTTAAGCTTTTTTTTTCTATTTGAGAACCCCAAATCACTAACTGCTTATCAGTCTTTCATGCTGATTTCTGTATTTCTTTTGGCCTTTTATTGAAAGAGAGATAAAAAGAACTCAAGTATGATATGTTTTAATGTTTTTAAATGATTATACTGTCACACTTAATTTATGAAGTATTAAGGTAAATATATTCTTGGAAATATCGGAGGCCAGGTGAAGGAGAGATAATTGATACTGTCTAAAAAGTGGCTTGCTGGGGCAGCTGCATTTATTCTGTAAAAGCAGCCACAATATATAACTTAACATGTGCCTCTTGCAGGTTATTTTTGTGGGAAATAGAAAAAAGGTTAAAACTCATACAGAGGAAGTTACAGTCTGCCCTTACATCCTTTGTATGTGTCAATCTCTTCTTTGGACCTCCAAAATTGTGCTTATCTTGCAACAGGTTTGGCAAATGGGCAGCTGCAGTTCTGGGAGTTCGGATGGCTGCAGAGCACTGTTGCGGTGCCGCTAGCATGTGAGACACGATAGCTTTATGCTGAAGAAGCACATACAGAGTATGTACGTAGTTTTTGAGTTTACGGGGGGAAGAGCAATGCCACTTCAAATAAAACCCTGGTGACAGCTCAGGTAGTTCAATATCTAGTGTTAAATACCTTAAAGCATATTGTGTGTTTTCTTATAATACAGAAAAAAAAAGAAATCCAGCACCGAAATAGACACCACCTTCCTTCAGTCTTTTATATTTCATTACTGAGTTCTTTAAAAGCTGGCACTGAATTGAGCTGCATCTCAGAGTAATAAAGCTAATGAACTTATTCTTGGAGTGTCTTCTGACTCCAGATATATGCTACATTCAGTAAGTCCATAGTGAGTTCTTGAAATTAATGAAATAAGACTTCTAGAGTTTACCTGTTGAATAACTGCACTGCCAGCTAGCTCTACCAATTTAATTCATGTTATGCATATATTACTTTGTTTTTCTTATTGTGCTTGTTGTTTTCCAGAGTAAATTGTGGCTTTTGGAAGTTTAAAAACCTCCCTATTGCATGTTGATATGCAAGAAAGTTTAGTAGAAAACTAAGGCAAGTGGGCATTTTAGAAACTCATTGCTGATATACTATATTAAAAAGAACATGTTGGCATCTTTAATAAATTCAGAGAGTCTGAAGACTGAAAATGGCTTGTTTGTTTGCACTGCAGGAACATTGCAAAGGCTGTCTGTTCCAAAATTCAGGGTACAAATTGTTTTTCAGCTAAGGGTCAAGAGGAAAATACCCTCTTTTTCCCCTGTCCACATCCTGCAGGACACTATAGAACAATTAGGTTCATTGGGAGGGGGATTAATCCTTTCACGGAAACATCTGGAAGTGGTAAATATCTGAGGCAGGGGACCCTCTTAGAACAGAATATTAGGGATTTCCACCATGGAACAAACCATCTTTTATATTCTTTCCTCTCTACTGTTCTCAGCTCTTTGTTAAAACAAAGATTTTAAGATCTCAAGCAAAGTGTGATTGGGCTTAAAGAGGTGATTAGAAGTAAGGGCTTCAGGCAAAATGGATTTACAGACCAGACAAAGGATTTGTTTATTCTGGATGGGATGAAAGAAGAAAATATATAACAAAGTATAAGACCACTTGGTCTTTCAGATTCTTAGTAGTAACATTACCAATGGCAAAATGGAGCTCAAATTTCTCCCAGAAGGTTAAAAAAGGAGAGGAGGAAAGGAGTTCGTGTATCTCAGGAAAAAAGGCTTCCCTACAGAAGTTAGAAGTGATGGAGATAGTATTGGATAAATATTTGTTACTTACTTGGAACTAACACTTTTTGTTTGTCTGTTTGTTTGTTTTTATCCTTCTGTACTGGATTTCAAAATTCAGGTAATGGATATGTACTCAAAAGTGCTAACTTTTCCTTGACCTTCCTATTTCCTGGTTGAGAAGGTATTTTAGAGAAGAAAGAAAACCTGAGACTTCTCAAATCTCAAGCAAAGCAGAACTGTATATGAAAAATTCTCCTGGTATGGTAATTTTACATAGATAATTTGATTTGTGCTAATTGAGATTTCTACATGCTCTTCTGACGAGTCTGAACAGTAGAGGCTGGTTATGTGTTAACACTCTCCTCCAGTAGAGAATAATTATTCTTTGTAGAGATATACCCAGTAAGATAATTTTCCTGCTGGAAAATGGTTTATCTTGATGTCTTTTCATCAAGGGCAAGTGGTAAGAAACAAACTGAGTCTGTCTCAGCTGATGTTCTGAACGAAGGGAACCTGCATACCAGAATTAGGGAATTTATTAAATGCGACTTGTGTGGTATATACTATACTTCTAAGCTTCCTGCATATCTTCTGCCAAAAGCAATTTCAGTTGGAGAACTTAATTTCAAAGACTTTCCTCCCACACTTATGTTAATATATCTGCATTTTACAGTAGTATTATTTTGTAAATATATATACATATATATTTCAACACAACCTAAAACTGAACTGCTTGGTGCTGGAAAAGCTAGAGATTTGTTTATATATCTATTTAAAGCCTTTTTTTTTCTCCAAGAAGCTATGTATGTGAAGCCATTGTATATGGCTTTAGTGATAAAGGGACTTGTTTTACTTTAGATTAGTTAAATAGAATTTTATTTCTAATGAAATTGTAACACTGGATGCAGCCTGTTTTTTCTAAGAATATCCTGTTCTCTAACTTCTATCAGCACGTTTATTTTAAATTACTGTCTATTATCAAATTAAACTGTTGCAATTTGAAAAATGCCAAAGTGTTTTTTTTTTTTTAATGTGTAATGTAAATATTATGACAGCTCTCTTATCCCAGCCATCTCAGTAGTTCTTCTTATGGGATGCTATATTAGTGAGATTTTTTTTCTGCCTCTAGATTTGATTTAATGAATGTAGGGCTGCCCTGGTTTCTGACAGGATATAACTGCTAAGTGGCTGGGCTTACTCCTGTTAGCTTGGGCATATCACCAGGCAGAAGAGATACCACCTCTGGATGGGAGTCGATAAAGGTCAGGGCACGAAAGTTGATGCTTGTCTTCAAAAGACCATGAGGATACAAAAGCTGTCTTCTCCTGAACGTCTGTGGTGAGATTCTGTGTACTGCATGCCACACTGTCAACTCTGACTTCTGTAGTGGATATAGACATTTCTGTTTGATTATTTACGAGGTTTTTGTGAGCCTCTTTGACCAAAGGAGGGATGTTTGTTTGCCTGAGGTATAGCTGTAAGACTTAACTAATATCCAGTCACGTAAGACTACATTCTGCCTCTGTCTTCTAGAAACTTTACCTAAAGCATTCCAAGAGAGAAAAATGCTTTTCTGGAAGGTTATCTTATTGGGTGGTATTAGTAGAGGGTAGTTAACTGTGATTAATCCTTACCAGTTTGGTAGACTATGAAGTCATAACTCTGTTTATCAACCACTTTCCAAAAAGGTATAAGGATAGAAACAAGATTTAATATCGCAGTGAAGTACACATGTTCTTATTTCTGTGCCTGGGGACGTCCTACTAAACTGAAGAGAATTTTAAATTTTTAGAGATGCAGTAAGTCTCCATACAAACTTACAGAACCAGTTCTTCTATTTCCACACATGGTCCCATTCAATGAAATTGAGACTCTTGTAGTAAAAAATATAGTCATTTCAACCTCAGTAAATAAATAGAAAAGGAATTTAGAATAAAGCAAATAGCAAATGAAAGAATGCCACCATTATTTAAAGACAGTAGCTACAAGTAAATTCCCATTCTGACTGAAGTATCCCAAGCCAGTCAGTCTGAATCTGTGGGGCAAAAAGGATGCTGAGAACTAAAACATACACTGGCTGAAAACCAGTAGCTAATAAAACTTAGTTATTGGCTGTGGTTTGTTATAATGTCCTTATGCAAAAAAAAGGCTAACCTGACGAGCTGAAATTCCTTGAGCAACCACCTATCATCTTTTACATTCCCACTAACACTTTGCAGTACTTAGT
Organism: Tinamus guttatus; assembly: GCF_059628265.1. Classification (NCBI taxonomy): domain Eukaryota; kingdom Metazoa; phylum Chordata; class Aves; order Tinamiformes; family Tinamidae; genus Tinamus; species Tinamus guttatus. The sequence continues at coordinate 2,330,943 of NW_028288918.1, forward strand.
TAATAATTAAGAATTCCTCTGGTTTTCACTGTCATTCTATGAATCATTTGGTTTTAATGTGAATACCTGAAGTAGGTCTGTATGATTCCATTGGAATCAGCAAATTAACTAGACCGTTTAATCTTCACAACCACATTTACATGGCTATAGGAACCTGTGGTACAGACATTTCCAGTGTTAATTGGAGACTTATAAAAATGAGGTTCTTTTACTTTTGTAAATGTCAGCAAAATGAATGGCACGATTTATATCACTTGAAAAGATGAAAATCATTTTTAAAAGTGTCATAAGTCAAAAATAGCATGAGAATGAATAAACATGTGAAGGAATTAAGTGAAATGGATATAGAACTCTGTATGGGGGTTGAGATGAGTGACTAGTGGGATCTGTACACAGAAATCTGTAGAAATAGGGAGCTGAATCTAAATCAGGCAAGCTAATAAACAACCACTCTTGTATCCCTTTTGTTTTTTTTCTCCTTACAATACATGTGATTGTTGGTCAATCAGCATTTTTAATGAGTAGCGGTATATATCAGACATGCTAAAGAATAAATTTATGAGGCACAAATAAAATAAACCCTATGACTATACTCTGAAGGTAAAATATGTTGATATATTGATAGCTGAAAGGCATTGAAATCCCACCAATTTTGGATCAGTGATAAAATAGGTGGTTTTGGCAACTGTGTAAACTAATGTAAGACAAATTGAATTATTATTCAAGAATCTATTTCAAAGTAATTACCATTCTTTTATTTAATATGAAAGAAGTGCTTTTCTCTGCTTGTCTTCTGACAAATCCCTTTGAATGTTACATTTTCCATTGGGTCCCCATTTTATTTTTTTTTTTTTTTTTGAAATTCTTGCTTGGAATGTTAGTTCCCAGATCTTTCATGCAACTGCTTCCCTGCCATTTACTTCCCCTGCTTTTTCCCAGCTTCTGCAGCATTGCTTTAGCAGCTTACTTTGTGCAGGCAAATACGGAATTGCTGTAGGCAGCAGAGCTGACTTTTTGGGTGTAAGTAAGTACTGCAACAGTTTATTGAAGGAAGTTTCATTTCTCTCCTACGGGAGTACTGGTGAATAACTGTGTTCCGTTTAGCTTTCTGTATGTTTAAAGTCTAGCATTTAGTCAAAGGGCTCTTAACCAGAACCAACATTTGACTTGCTTGTTTATTTGAAATTGGGACTTTGAGACTATCTGCTCTAAACAAATATTCAGATATCATCATGGTTAAAATGTCAATAAGGGATTCCACTCCAGACTGGAGTCCATTTGCTCTAGATAACATGAAAAAAAAAAAAAAACACCCAAAGAACAGATCAAAAATAGTCCCTGCCCAAAAGAATTACCTGTGCAAGAGAGAAAACAAAAGCACTCAAAAGGGAAGGAACTTGATTGCAATCCTACAGCAAATCAGTTGTTGGTAGGTCTATTGAGCAATAAAAGCTCAAGGTGTCTCAAGTTCTGTGTAGTTTATTCCTACAATAAATGCAATAGTGATTTGAAGTATCCACAATGCCAGAAATTCTCTTTGTTTTGTAGAAATACCATAGTCAGAAATATCCCTTCTGCCATATTAAGACATCTTGCTGACCTGCTGCAGTTTATGAAGTCTGTCGCCTGCCCCTCTTTCTTTACCCATCCTGTGATCTAGGCAAGGTGTGAAAGAATAGAGCATTTTTTATCTTGCTTCAGTTGCCATTTATCATCAACAGATGAACTCCGGTGGGGGAGAAGTGGTGAGCTGCCTTACAGTGGTCTAATTTCTAAAGACTGTAATTATTTGCAAACCACAGATTTGGTCAATTTTTGGTCAATTTTCTTTAATAATGAATAGATCCAGCTATAAACCAGTTTACTTCATGTCACAGATGGGTAAGAGAAATAGAAACAGTGGAAACCACGGATGTCTTGTGTTTTTGTAATGCTTTTTCATCTAGTTTCCAGTTACCTTTTTGCATATTTGGGTCTTAACTCATCTTACTGTCTCCCATGGTGGTATTTTGAAGAACTACTGTACATCTTTCTGCAGAAGGTCTCTGCCAAGGTGAAACGAGTGGAACAATAAAGGAAATACCACCCACTCTGCCTCCTGTTGACTATAAATCCTGCTGCTTTCAGCTCTGCCATATTCCCTTATCTTTCATATTTGGCACCCTCTCTCTCCCTTAATTATGTGGAAGGAAAATGCCCAGTGTGCTGACTGCCAGCCCGGGAACCTCTGCGCACTCCTGCACTGTGTGCAGAGACGTTCTGTGAGCCACTTCGGCCAATGCACTGCCCACTTCATAGCTAGTCCAAAAGGGGCTTTCTGTCACCTCCAGGAGTCGGTAAGATCACTCCTTTACCCACACTCCTGGCAGTTCACCCATCATAAGCTAAAAACAACAGTTCTCCTTAATGCAATTAGAATGGAATTTGGGGCCCAGTCCACGTAGGTGGGAATCTTCAGGCACCATCCAGTGTATATAGATCATATTGCCCCCTTGAGCATTTTAACATTTCTGGAAACAGTTCCATAATAACAAGCTAACCCCTTAATCAAACAAGTTTTGTATTTTCTGGGATGATTAGCCTCACAGCAGTTGAAGCAGAAGGTGGCAACTGCTTCTTGTTTCTTTATTAAATCTATTATAATATATACAATAATCTGTAATAATCACTTTAACTTATGCAATTGTATTGTAACTTGTTGCAATAGCATTGTGGGGTTTTGTCATATCAAATAACATCTGATATATGCCATCATATCATGACTAGTTCTTTCTGTTTTACAAATAGTCTTTCTCTGGCAGTGGTCTGATTTTTCTATATTAGTATAAGGCTCCACCTAAAGTAGTAAATGTGTTCAGCCATTTTTCCGTATATAGAAGTGTTGAATTTTGAATTTAGAATCAAAGACCTGTTGTTTAAAAACTCACAGTAAGGGAAAATTGGAATGGAAATCTCTCTAAGTAAATGAGGTTGGCAGAACTGAGGAGGTGAAATAGGGGTGCAGCGATGGAAAGACATTTGACGTGTTTCAAGACAGTAGAAGATGGAAGAAACCTTTGTCCTCATTCAGTGTCTCATCCAGAAACCTTGTTGTTTTCCATCATTAAACTAATAAACAGCAAGATTAAATATTAAAAGAAGACAAAAAATAAAGCAGAACAGTCTGCTTAAAATCAGCTTTCTGTATTTTTTTTTGCGCAATGTGGCTCCAGGATGAACAGTGTAATTTCAGGGTTACCTTAATGATGCACAGGACTCAATGCTGACAGATCTAGGCAGAACATATAGAGAAGCCAGACCCAACGCACACATCTTGTACAATTTCTTTCGGGACTTGCAGTAAGACAGTGCCTGTCCTGTGGGCCCACCTGCCAGGCTTCAAGCCTGCTCTGTTCTGGCAGTGGGGTGTCCTTCTTACCTATTAGCCACATTTTAGGAAGAGGTGATTCAATATATGTCATACAATTTGAATAGTCACCAATCAGCAGAACCAGGATCTCTGGCCTCAAAATACACATGTTCAAGATTCCTGCAAAAAGTCATTTTGGTCTATATCTCCAGGCCATCCATCTGTGAGGAACACAGAAATGCTTTGTGCTGTCCCTTTTGTAAATGATCCTAACAGGAGTATTTGCTTGCATGAGTGCTCTTGCTTCAGTGCTTGTGCAGATTTATAGGTTAGGCAATGTAAGAGTAGCTTTGCTTACCTGTTTACTTGATGTGTGTCCTGCCAGGCTGACCACTGGCACTGTATGTCTCATATATGTATTAGGGAATAATAAAAGAGCCACGGTCTCTAAAAAGACATTCTCTTATTTACTCAGATGCTGCAGGTATATTGCTAGTTCTCCAGTTGGGTGTACACAGATTGTTTTTTGACCTCTTTCATCCAGCTTTTTCCTTTTTTTTTTTTTTTTTTTTTTAAAATATTTTTATGGGAAAAAATAAAGGGTCCCATTGAGTGGAATCCTTGTCTACTGTGCACTGTAGCTCCTTCCTTCTTAAAATGGAAGAGGGGCTGAAACTGCACAGGAGTGAACTAATCATAGAATCATTATAGTTGGAAAAGACCTTCAAAATCATCAATTCCAACTGTAAACCCATCACCATCATGCCTGCTAAACCATCTTCCTAAGTAAGTGCCTTGTCTACATGATGTGGATAAAGGCAAAAATAGGAGCAGGAATTTCAAAGCAGAGAATGCTGACTATGGTGTGATGTTTTCCAGAATATAAGCATTGCCAATGCCTGAATTAAGAATTGAAGAATTTAGGAAGAAAAATGTGCCGCAGTAGTGGATCATGATTTCCCTATGCGTTTGGTTTCTTGTGTTGAACTGATAGGTGCCTAGCTTTGACAGCAGTAGTAATGAAGCCAAAAATACGACCTTCCATCTAGTTTGACATGTTATGTTTTACTTACAGGTCAAGTAACTAAAATAAAAGAAAAATCTCTGCAATCTTTTCTTCCTTTGAATGAAATTTTGTTTTATTTTGTCAGATAGAGATTATAGTAGTATGGACTTCTCCAAGACTACTTACACAATGCCAATGCTGCGGGCTTGCTCAGAGCTTGCTGAGGCATCTCTGGAGAAAGATGACCTCTTTTCCAGCTCAGGAGACATAAGTATGTTGATGGCACAATTGATGGCATTTTGGGTTGTTTTCCTTCTTCATGTGTAGCCTTTGATACGTGCATGTCACCTGCCAGTTACAGAAAAACAGGTATGGTATGGCGTAGGTATAGATTATATTACTTGACAAGCAAAGCCAGTCAGAAGCACATAGTGTATTGGAATTAAGAGAGAGAATATTTATTAGTCTGATTAGATGTTTATATTTTAGTCAGAATAAATGTTTGATTTTTTTTTTCACAAAATGACTGGAATTATATGCTTTCTGGGAAACTCTGGCTCTCCTACTCGATTGTTTCATGAAATGCCCCAAGGCACTTCCATTTCGTGAAATGATAGGCTTTGCTGTTGCGGCCATGTTGTGCTACACTTGCTCTGACAAGTGAAATTTTTGGAAATTACATTCCCAGCAAGCTCATTAATGAACAGATTCAAATGTTGCAAAGGAAGTTATTTTGCTGCAAGCTCTTCTTAAAACTGGCTGACACCAAAGGTCTGTGTTGCTGCTTTCCATCTATAAACATCAAATGCATTTCCAGCTGTTGTGGTTCCTCTATCATCTCCACTTCTGTTGTTCCTTTGTCTGTACCCCTTGCTTGTTGAGAGTGAAGAGGAAAGCTCTTACCTGGCAACAAGTGGTGACAGGTCAAGGCCCTAAAGAATCATTCTTGCCCCAGATGTCTTGTGGTGTTCACTGTGCTTCCTCCCTCCCTTGCTCACTCATAGTCACTCCTCATGGGGTTTTCTGAGGTGTAGTTATAGTGGTCTGAAGAAATATAAGTGGGTGATCAGCAATTACCCCCGAGGTGACCCCCCAATACTCAGACAGTGCCACCTGTGGAAGCAGGTGAGTTCTGCCACCTGATGTGCATTCTTCCATGGCTTTGGAAATAAACAACAGCGATGGTATTGTAGCACAAATGAAAAGAAAGGGGAGTTCTAGAAAAAACAGGCAAGGCAAACACCAGGGGTAGACCTGGGCTCTGAGGAGGAAGGCTGGTGGTCAGGTGAGAGTGCAGCCAAGGCTGCAGAACCCGAGCGTGCCAGCACGCAGCACCTGCAGCCTGCTCCGCATGCAAAGATGGTATTTTCTTCTCTTTTGGGCACTGCACGCTATGCCAGCTCCCTGGAGCGTCAGAGATCCCTTCCCGGCAGAGCTTTGGCTGCCGCTGGGCTTCCAGCAGCAACAGGAGGAAAGAGCTGGGATTGTCCAGGCGAGGGTCCAGCTAAATACAGTATCCTAGTTCTGGCTATATATAATCTGAGAAGTAAATATAAAAAAACTGCATTGTTTGCCATCCTTTTCCCTTCCCCCTGCCTTTTAATGTGCAGTTTCCATCTCCTTTGGAGTCAATCCCAAATGATGGAGGCTTAGTCATTTCATGTCATGCCCACCTGCTATTTGCAGCCATTTCAGAAAATGACTGGTTTCACAATAGGATTGCGACATATGTCAGAGAGGGACAGGGACATTAGGATAAAACCGGAGAGGGAGGAAGACATAAATGCCTCCAGAGCTGTTATTTCATGTTAATATGCAGATGTTTTTTATTATAGAAAGACACAGGGAATTGTACAGAACTTGCTCTCCTCTCTCATTTTGTCCTTTTCCTGTTCCCCATTTTCTTTTTTTTTTTTTTGCCTGATTGTTGAATCTTCTTGTAGCCAAGACCGTGTATTGTCTTTGGGGCACCATCTGTTTACCTTGCGTTCGTATGACACAACAACATGGGACCTGACACTCATATGTCATATAACATGCATTAATTTTCTGAGGCAATACAGTTGTCCTGATGCTCCACAGTATTCCTGGATGCAAAGGGTAAGTGAACAAACTCAAAAACAGGGATCTCCTAATTGCTCTTCAGGCAACAGGAGTTGGTGTTGGTTTGGAATAAAAGTGAACATTACAATAATATATATTGATTGTTACAGAAGGCTTCTATGGAGTATATTTGGAGAGAGATTTTCTCATGTAATGTAGTCTGAAAAATGCTGTTCTTATTGTTAATTTCAGCTCAGAAATATGAACTTGCTGTCTTTAAGACAGAACTGGATTAGTTCCTAAAACAATTATATTCCACCTTTGAAGGGTGGTGGGAATCCTATTTTCTCTGGTGTTTCTACCCCATCATCAGTAACTCAGCATGATCTTTTGTAAACATATGGCAAACTCAAATTTTCTCTGTTACAACTTAGAAACAGCCTATTTGAGCAAAAACATTTTTTTCTCAGCCTTTTTCTCAGTTTATTTTGCATAGCCCCAAACTCAAACCCACAAAAGAGTAATCGGCAATACTCATTTTTTGAACCTTCTTTTTTTTAGGATATATGTTAACATTCTTTCTGTCAACACCCTGCAATGCTGTAGAATAGAGCTGGGGAATGTCCAAACTTATGCTCACCAAAGAACTTAGTGTTTAAATAAAAATATATATTAAAAGAACAGTGTATCCTGAATGGAAGCTGAATTTTGTTTTCTCCAAGCTCCCCATTTTCTTTCAAAAATCTCCCTGAAATTACAGCACTAAAAATGACTAAGCAACATTGTGGAGACCTCTAGTCCAGAAAAATAGGAGACCACTTGAGGGCAGCAAATACTTAACTTCTCTCTGTCACAATCTAACAAAAACTCCTAAAGAGATAGGAGACTGTACTTTTTTCCCCATTTATTTATCTTGTAGTGTTTGACTTCAAAATTACAACACTGGCAGAAAGAAAAATCTTTTTCTTTAGTCGGTGAAAATTAGAATTGGAGTTCAATTCTGGGTGTTTACTTTTGCTTTGAAATTCTGCAAACATAAAAAGGCGCACTAGATTTTTGGGGGGATGGCAGAAAAGGGGTTCAATAGCAGAAGCTCATTTTCACCTAATATCTGTTTCTGAATGCTGTACGACAGAGCTTGAATAATATCTTTGCACTGGGATATGCAAGAAAACAAAGAAACTTTAAAAATACCCTTTCAGTCAGTAAAAATGATAGTGTGGTTTCATGTAATTTTCAGATACATAAAGGGTGAAGACAGTGTCAAAATATATACGTGCAAGGATGGTAGATTAAGTCTGCGCAATGACCTTAAATCCTAGCATTCACTAAGCTCTTAAAGCACTTGACTTTCTAATTGTATCTTTTCTCATAAAATGTTCAAGTTTAAAAAACAGATAAATGATTTAAAAAATCCATTATCTGGGACTAAATTTATGCCATCCTGTTTCATTAGCAGGATTAAAATTTTTATGTAAAACAGATAATCTTTTCCATTTAGGTAACGGTGTGACTGACCAGGAGGTTGTTTTGACCATCGCAGGATAAGTATGTTTTGTCGGTGAGCTCCACAGTTGTCTGACAATGATGGAGAAATAGTGGGTTCCAGTCCAGGTTTGGATATTCTGCTTAACGCCGTCTTCCCTCAGCCTGTTCCATTTTGCCCTTCTTCTTTTGTTGTTTTCTTAGGTGTTCTCTGTTCTGTGCTCTTTTGTCCTTGCTGAAGTTCTCTGTGCCTTCAGCGAGCAGCATGGCCTGATCCAGCTCTGCTCCCACTTCGTCACTAGGTTCCTTTCGTCCGAGCTGCCCAAGCACCAGGATGGGGACAACCAGAGCGTATGGGAGAGCTCCTGGTCCCAGCTGGTCTGTGCTGCTGAAAAAAGTAATTATGGGGAGGTCTGGCTTGACCCCACTAGCTCTAAGGTGCAGCACGTGCAGTACACTAGTTCTAGTGCACTGTGTTGCACCTTACACTTGTTGGGGATTACGTTATCTGCCGGGCTCTCCTGCCTCTTGTGGGTGAGCATATGTTTAGCTTGGGACCTTGGGAGCCTCACACGGCAGAGCTTGGACAGGCTTTCACATGCATTGCAAATACTAACACTTAAGTTCATGCACGTCTTTGCTGAATTTTTAGTCCCTGGTTGAATGTACAGTTACTGGAGAGTTTTTGTTTTATGGCTATACTTATTTTGTTGTTGGAGTTACAGAAAAGAATAAGGTGATTTACCATGGTCAGCAATGGGTGATCTATACAAGCTGAAACTAAAAATATAGCTATGTAGAAAAATGAGATTCAAATTCAGTTAAATGCAATTCTGGACCATAATAGGCAATTTCATTGCATGTGAACAATGCTGGTGAGTCTTAGTTGAAAATGCAAAAGGTGATCTTAATTGTAGATATTAATACTTATGCTACCTCCATTCTGTTTCTCTGAGGCTTTTTGTTTGAGGGTCTTTCCGCTTGTAAACATATATGAATATTGGAAAACCAATGCTTGGAGAGCATAGTCAAAAAATGTCAAGATTTGGCATATCTTTTTTAAATTTTAAGCTTTCATCTTTGGTTATCCCATCTGAAAGAAAGAAGCTGTGTTTTCAGAGTTGCTTTTCATCTACTTGCCACTGGAAGTAAATCAGGGCTCTACATCCACCTTTCCTGTGAAGGTCGGGTCATTGCTGTTTCAGGTTAAACTTGCAAAAACTACTCATTAATGACATGTTAATTTTTGACCTATCTTGAATAGGAATTCTGCTGCAGAGCCAGAAATACAGCTTGAGTCTCAAGACATCTACATCTTTGGTTCAGCAACAAGACCATGTGTCACCTGTAATTCCTCCTATGAAAAAGGCAATCTATTTAACTTTGATAGGCTAATTCTGAATTTAGAGGCCACATTCTTCTACTTTTTCTCTGCTTAAGTTATTCTCCCTGCATGCATTACAGAATTCCTTCCTGAAAGTTCAGGCTTAGGTGAAGGTAAATCCAAAATGAATGATCCAATCTAAATCACCATCTCCCCCAGGAACAGGATACAAAGATGCAAAATAAATTAACTGCTTTCTTCAAAGCAATCTTGACCATCATCTTCTGATTAGTGAGAAATACAAAAACAGGTGAATTTTAGATTTTGTTAAGAATTTGCAGAACATTGATTCTATTCTATGCTATAAAAACATTTTGGAATGTAAAAACTGCATAAGGAGGAGCTGGATACTTACTCAGATGACTACATTTCAAGTAGCACCTGCATATCAGTACTCTTTTCATGGCTCTCTTAAAAACATGACTAGGTTCTTGTTTATAATGAGCAAGAAAATTAAGTTCCTTTTTTAAAAAGATCTCCTAGATTCATCTGGATAAAGAATACACCTTCTGAGATGGCAGTGCATTTAGCCTTTAACATGTATGTTTTTGTGGTCTAAACTACAAATAACAGGTATGTGATAAGATTTCATCATTTGATGGCCTTATTTTTCATGGCTCTGTGTGAGGAATACCTGAGGTACCTCCTTCCATCAAGCTTTTATCTTTCTCACCCATGTATACTTAAAGACATTCCTGAGGCACAGACTCAGCTGTGTTTGCATAGTTCAGGGCATGTTATCATTGTTAAATTTTAATGAAAATATGATTGAAATTTTGAGGATTAATGACCGCTTGGCAATAATTCAGCTGATATCTACTTTATCTGCATCAGTTCTTCCAACCTTCTTTCTACCATGAATAAAGAAAAAGCAGTGAAGAACTGCAAGCTGTTTCTAGGATACGAGGTGCAGCTTCCTACTCTTGGCTCACTCTAGCTTCAGCCTCTCAGTTCTGTCATTTTATTTATTTCTATGAATTTAAATAGCTTTTTGCCACCACATACTTTGATGAAAGCAGGAGCATTTGTCCCAAGTGTGGGTGGGATCACCTTGCTATCATGGTAAAACTGGAGGGGCTGATCTTCACAAGGATTTTGCAGTAGGGTAATTTCCACACTTATTCTGCTCTTTGAAGAAACACCTTTGCTGCAATAAGTTGAGAGCCCTTGTATATGTATGCTGAGTGCATATATGCCCATATGTAATGCATGACTTCTCCACATTGGCATTCCAGCTGGCAGTTCCTGAAAAGCTGTCTGGAAAGACACCATGTAACTGCAAAAGCTACTGCAAAGAGGAAATCACAAATGACATGGCCGCTCTGTTGCTGTTCGTGCTTGCACTGTCCTTGCCCAATTCCAGTGCTTGTGCATGGGCAAGAGTGGACTTTTCCATTGTTCTTATCTGAGGAGAGAACAGATTGCCTTTAGGGCTGCTTTTTATGGTCAATCTGGGGTGAGTGGGGGAAAGTGAAGGAGAAGTGAGGATGGTTGATCTGGGTATAAACACTTACGGTACATTGATCCATTGTAAACTCCTGGAACAGGAACAGGATGCAGGTATAGCAGACAATTATTATAAAACAATTGCCTCTCTATAAACAGCCAGCTTACAGCTTTCTGGTGTCCCCAAGATATAGGTGTTGCTTTCATGTTCTTGGCAGTCCTCCACTCTAAGTCAAGGTCCTTCTTTTTGACATGTAGCTGGTAGCAAGCTTACAAGTCAGTGGTAAAGGGCTGCTAGGAAAAATCAATCCTCAAAATAAGATGTGGAAAACTGAAGAGATTTCTTGTCATTTAGGTTTGGGAGACAGATCTCTTTGCCAGGCATTTAGTACTTGCAGTACTTGGTTGCTCTGAGATTCAGAAAGCAAGCAAATAGTAACTATTAAGAGCAGTTTATTAAATGAAATAAATTTCTCCTTGTACCACTGACTAAAGAGTGGGTAATTTAGCAGTTCTTAATTGTAGATCTTTGTCTAGATTTTTTTCTAAACTTTAATAATGATATAGATATCCAATTTTTGAGGTATGCATGTTTTCTTCTCGGATTTTACACATGCGAGCTCCCGTACTTCTCCTCAGTCCGCAAATGCAATGGTGTGCAAGTGACTGAACATGGTGGTGTAAACCTCCGTGCTGCCTTTAGGCACTTACACTGCTTTGAATACATAGCACATACCCGTAGGCAGTGTTGTTGTTAAGCAGAGGGATGTTTTTTCTCAGCCAATTCAGGCAGGGCAGATACACAGGTTCACTTCAAGACCATGTTTGGGATGGTGAAATAAAATAGTTCCCATAGTTATTCCTAGAAGTTAATTAGCTGTGACAGTGGGAAAGTGACAACCTCATGATTCTCGGATATTTATAACGAGGCTGTCACTTGCTAGGTTAGTCAGGTCATATAGGAGACAAGTGTGTGAAGTCAGGTTTCTGGCAGTACTGAGAGCTGAACCTGCATCGTCGTCGTTGTGCTGCTTTGGTGTCACGTAGATGTGAGTGGGAAGGATCTCTCGGTGCCACGTCTGTAACAGTATGCCAGCGTGTGACCCATATCTTCTGGGAAACGTGGCCTCGCTGTGCTGCAGAGCTCTCTAGGTGCACATGCGCTGCCTTCCTCGCATGCCTTTCTAGTTTCATCTGGGATTATCAAAATCAACGTGTGCTTTCTGCTGCTTTAATGAGAGCAAGGTCAGCCTTTCAGGGGCAAAACAAAGCAGTGGCACGGGAAGATCACAAGAGAAGAAACGCAGCCATGCTATCCCTCTGCATGCAAGGAGCTCCAGGTACTTGCTGCTGCTGCACCACAGCTCCCTCCTGGTCCCTGTGCAATCATGTGAGCTCCTCCTTCCCAGTTTTTACCTCTACTTTACTCATTTCAGAAGTTGCATGGGTGCCATCAGGCTTTGGGTCTCGTTGTAACTATGCAGTTTCCCAATGCAGGAGGAGATGTAAGAGCTTGTCCAATGTGCCGTTTCCACCATGTAATCAAGGCTGAATGTGCTACGTGTGTTCATTGTGCACGGGTAATAAGACAACCAAGCATGTCTGTTTTCTTTAATTTATTTATTTATTTTTTTCCTCTCTTTTTCACACCTGGAGAACTACTCAGATCTGGAAAGGTTGCTGGGGATATTTCTGAGAGCATTTCATGGATTCACAAGAGTTGAGTGAACAAGATTATTACTCTGAGGGAGAAAAAAGCAAAACTCTCTCAAAATGTGTATTTTGTACGAAAGACTTTTTTAAAAAATTTCAATGGTATTCTAACTTGTAAAAGACTGTTTCATAAACCTCTCCCATTCAGAGTACCTTCTATTAATTTGGCTACTGTTCAGAAAAAGAGCTATTTCACACTGAGAAATATAAATCACTGCCATGATAAGGAGAGATCAGAGAAGCTGCTTCATTTTTGTCTTTGCCATTCTTGTCCCTTACTTGCCTTGCTTTTACCTTGAAAAAAGACATGCAAATAACATGCAACTTTAGTGTGATATCTGGAGTGCTGTATCTCAGTGAAAATGTCTTGTCCATAAATAGTGTGCCAGATTTCACGGTGACTTTGTCATCTGCCCAATATTCTTCAGAGAGAACAATTCACTGCTGGCTTTCCTAATTTTTTTCTTTTTCTACCGTTGTTTCTTCAGAGTTAGTTTAAGGGAACAAAAAACCCCACAAGCATATATAAATAAACAACTAAACCCAGGAATTTTATTCAAAAAATTGTAAAGCTTTGAGATGAACAAAAAAAGTTTGTGTAAATGTGGCTCTCAGAAAAGCTGGCAAGATTTCAGAAAGCATTTTTGAGAATATTTTTTTTTCACTAGGAGGTGGGACACCAGTTTTTTTGCATTGCTGCAAACCCGCGCAGGAGAGCAAAGCTGGGAAACTGCCAAACATCTCATACCTGCTGTGACAATGGGAAGCCATATCAGCACATACAAAGCCATATTTAACTGAACTATTCAATTGAAATCTAATCTCTAGCTAATCAGTAAGCTTAAGAAAAACCCTCCCTATTCAAGTTTTATTTCCAAAAAATACCTTTATGATGTAATGCAAATGAATGAATGGATGAGAGACTTAAGCACAATACACTATCTACAAAGCTAACCGAAGTACAGGGCTAATATTCTATTAAATATTTGCCCTGCGAAACTGTACATTAAATAGCACCTTCAAAAGGAGATTGTGAAGTCACTGAGGAGCCTTTTGAGGGATACTCATGATGGAAGGTGACACAGAGATGTGTTTTTGATTTGGTGCTATGATATTCTAGTGAGAAAGCATTGAAAGTCTCCATAAGCCACTCAAATGCAATTACAGATGGAAAAATATGAACCATCACTGGTTTCTGTGTAATACGTATATTTTGTACTTGACAGAGAAAGAGAAATGTAATCTCCTGAATGAAGCATGTGTGTTGTAGAGGATGAGGAGGTCCTTTGTCTGCCTTCTGCCTCCTCAAGAGTATCAGCTAAAGAAGAGAGCGTGTCATCTCTGAGCCTTTGCATCAGACTTGAGATGTCCTGTATGACTGGCAGTGTCCAAACTCATTTCTTTTCAGTATTTCTCCATACAAGACATTGTAAAAGTGAAAAGGTACTTCTCTAACTAACTTCTTCCAGGGAAAATTTTGACATTAATAATGATGGAAAAGCAGAGTTAAAACACGCAATCCCTAAGTCAGGATTTGTAACCCAGCATCCTTTACAAGGATGCATTTCATTCTGTAGATGATAATGTTGCTGGTAAAAGCCAAGCCTTTAGAGAAGACGTCCAACTGCTACAGAACCAAATATAACCTCATACGAGGATGCTGTGGAGAACACATGCAGAATTAGACTTTTATGTTCAGCTGGTTCTCAAGCACCATCCTTGCCCTGATAAGTCTTTCAGACACATGCAGCCAAGAAGAATATCCCTGTTCAGTGTCATGAACTTGTCTTCCATCTGGGTCACCCACTCCTTTTTACAGACCTGAACAGGGGGTAGTCTGAGCTCTGTTAGTGTTCGATTGGGACATCCAGCAAAAGTCTATGCAAGTCTCCCTTGCAGAGTATCCTTTCTGCTGCTTTTAAGAAATTCTTTGGAGGTGTCTCGTTTTCATTCTGTTTTCCTATCCAACACAGCATGCTGGGCGTATCCTTGATTTAGTCTGGCAGTGAAATGTACTGGCATGTACTTTCAACTGAAATGACTCTTGCTGACCCGGGTTTTATGCTTGTGTAGAAAGCCTTTCAGTGAAAATAATTTTCCAGTGTCTTTCCATTTGTTCTAACGTATCCTCAAATCTCCACCTTTTCAGTGCAAACAGGCCAATGTGACCTTCTTACTAAATGATTATTGAAGATTACAGCTAACAAAGTGTTCTAGAGGCTATCAAATGTCTCTTAGGTAAGGCATGCATAAAACATGAGCACACAGTCATAAATAACCAGGCTCCTCTTCATTTATTTTAAAATAATGAAGGTGGTTTAACTGACTTGAAAGGGTTACACTTTCACCCTAGTTTGTTCTGAGCACCGTGGGAAAATGACATGAACACTGTTTAGTTTAAGGGATGTAGTCATGCAAAACCTTTGCTATACTGTGGAGGAAGCTGGAGTGTTTCAAGAAATAATGAAGGTGTGAATCATCACAGTTCCGGGTTGTCTGATAAGAAAATCTTTTAATCTCTTGTAGTAATATAAGGACTCAAATTGCTGCAATTCATTTTATAAGTAAGTTGTGCAATAAAATATGGGATAAATCATTGAAAAAGCATCCAAGATTATCAGTAGTCTCTTCCTTTGATATCAGTATTTTGAATGGTGTTTTTTAGGGGCTTTGGCTTCTTAGTTTATATTTAGAGGACAAGTAAACTAATTAGTTCATTGTTTTCACTTTATGGTCTGTTCTTGGCATGCTTAGAAAACATTTGAGTCCAAACAGTTCATTTTCAGTCGTACCCATAAGTAGGAAAGATTTCCATTTTTTTTGTTTTTCAAAACAACTAAAGAAAACAGCTGGGAACAGATATTGCTTTCATTAAAGGTAAAGGCGAAGGGTGAGTATTTTGGCTGCTTCTTTCTTCTCTTTTTTTTTTTTGATGGCATTCAAAATGCATGAAAAAATCTTTGGGTTTATATGCCTCTGTGTATGTTCAGTCAAAGAAATCTCATGTGCTCCACTTTAAAAAATACCCTGTTTTTTTCATGGTTTCCAGAATTTGGCTCCATAAACTCCACATGGCTCTGACCTCATACAGGATAAGATCTCTAGTGTTTCACCAAAGTTTTATATTTTTATTTATATAGAAATCACTCAATGCAGTGGGAAATCAAGAAAGTGAAAAACTTGATAAGATTGAGACTTTTCAGGTACCTTTTATGATCAGAAAGGTATAAAATCTTACAAGTGTTTCAGATTGGAAATTTCAGAACCCAGCTTTAATATATGACTCTTGCTGTAGTATACAATTAGGCTGCAACTTTGTCATTCAAACTTCCCAAGAAGAAGCTGCCTATTGACTAAAAAGGAATTTATTCACTAATGTCTTTGTCTGTGGACACTAAGAAGATGTCTATAATATATGCCAAAGTCGTGCCATAAAAATTTAGAATAATGGAGCTAAAAGGAGAAGATAAACTGCAGCAAAAAAGAATCGTGTTAAAAATGTTTGGGTCAGATGTGCCTGTAAGCTCTATGGGGTGCAGAGTGTCCAGGCAGTGTGCTCGGTGTAAGAATAAAGTTGTGTTCTCTTACTGGGTCCTCATGTACCTTTCCATTAACACTGTTTTCATAGGACTGTGCAAAAGGCACAAAGCAGTTTTCAGAAACAGCATGCACACTTGCATTTTGAATGATTTTTTTTAATCAGTGAAATAAGCTTTATAAATATTTGATCAATTAATTCCTGAAAAAAAATTGAAAAGTCACATTAATGGGGAGGTTGCTTATGGCACTCTAAAGTAACTGGTCTATTTACCTTCCTTAGAAAGTTATTAGGTAAAATACCTTTGTGCGCAAATTAAAGATATATGATATGGTATAGCTAATTGTCTGGATGTACAGCCCAGACAAAGAGCAGAAGTTGCCCAGCCCTTTTCCTGTCACCTCTCTCACTTAATGCAGCTGTTTACAGCCAGTGATTGGCTTGGGAAATAGCATATAGTACAGCTACTGCTCCTATGTCAAGTGTAAGTGATTTCTTTCCCTGTATAGCTCTCAACCCGGCTTATGAAGATATCAAAATAAAGAATAAAGCTACCTGAGTTTTTGTTTAGCTCTGGGTGCTTCACCTGTTGGGTATTACTCACTGAAGGGAGGAAGCTAAGTGAGCATGGGCTGTTGGGGGCACCAATGGAGAGCAAATGGCTGGTAGTGGTCCTGGTAGGACGTGGCCTCCACCAGAGCTCCTGGGCATGTTTATGTTTCCAGGGCTTGAGAAATAGGATCTGGGGGTAGTCTGATGGTATGTTGTGGTCCCTCTAGCCCAAGCTGGTCAATGGGAGGGATTGAAAACATCACTTTTTTTTTTTTCTCCTTTTCTGAGGCCCCCTGTTTTCATGTGTCACTCATTCCGTTCTCTATCTTTGAATGCATTTTTTGAACATGTGGTCCACACCATACAGAGCAATGAGGAAGCTGTGTTGCTGCGCAACTGATACTGATACCCATGCATGTGTGTGATCATGTTCTAGCTATAACAGACTTCAAATATGTCGTGATTTAGATATAATCTAATATAGGGTCATGGACTGTGTATGAACTGCTTGATTTCCCCTTATGTTTCCTTAACTATGAAGCAATTGCACAGCAATCTAGAGATAACCTAGCGTATATTAGGATAATAGAGATACTTCTGTTGTTCCTTTGGCATTTTAACTTCCTTTTTTTTTTCTTGGAAGTCATCAGTTATTTACCTGTGGAGATATGAAATAGCAGGAAACGAGAAACCCCTAGCAAAGCAGAGTCCTTTGTAGCATGACAGGAGATCATGTCGTATGGAAAGGTTAAAGAGGAAATCAGGTCTGTGTGTGTCAGGATAAAGAAAATCATTCACTTTATAGTGCACAAGAAACATTAGTGAAATGTTTCAGAAAGTGGCATAATGTATTTTTAATGTAAGATAAAGCTAGAAAAGAAAGTTGCAAACTGCTGAACCATCCGGCTTGGACTTGATACACCAGATACTCAGCAACTCTATGCTTCTTGATTTCCATTGAAAACTGACACAAAGGTCTTTAGGAAACATAATTCTTTTCTCATTTCCTCATTGGGCTCTGCCTAGATGATGCAGGTGAATGAAAATCAACCACTGTGTGTGAACCAAGCTGGTGCTGGACACCAGTGGGACACCAGGCAGACACTGCAGTATGATCCTGTGTTACCCATCTACAAGATGACTTGTACTGTTCAGTGCCTTTTCCATTTCCCTGCCTCCTCTCCTGCATTATAGGAACTGTTTCCAAAGCTGGTAATTTGTGCACTCAGAGATTTTTTTTTCAACCTTTTTATTTTAATTACACCTCCTCTATTTCAAAAAGCAGGATGTTTTGAGATAATAAATTGTTTCTACAAGTCATGCTGCTTTCTCTTGCTCTGGATGTGCTCTCTCTTTTAGCACAAAGCTACTGTTTTCCAGAAGAAAATGTCTTGATTTCTTTATAGCTGAATCTGCTCTCACTGAAGCCATTGGCAAACCTTTTATTTATTTTTCAGTGATACAAAACTAAGCCAAATGCCATCAGGCAGAGATTAGCGCATATACTGAACTGTGAGCAAAGCCTGGGGAGTCTTAAGTCATTCATTAGAGCTACTTTGAATTTCCTCATTAAATAGATTTGCGTTTGGTTTTTGCCAAAGTAGTGACTCATTAAAATGGATACACTTCATGGCAATGTATCATTTTTTTTGTTGTTTTTCAGAAACAAAAGGGGGGACAAAGGAAGCAAAAGCAGAAGGACTTACTTATCTGTGACACAATACTGATCAAATATAGCGCAGGGCTTCTGAGTTGGAATTGCTTGCAATTGTCTGAACACATTGAGTAGATGAACTTAACCCTTAAATTCAGGTTCTTAAATAAAAGCACGTGTGTTTGCAGTATATAATTTTAAAGTATAATTTTACTATTTATATCTCAGTTCTGAAAAATAAAGCAGGACTCAAAAGACCCATCAGCTTGGGGAAAGTAGAAACAATAGTTAAGCTCGTACTTTTTGGAAAGAGTTGGCATTCTACATCATAATTAAACATGACCCTCTCTGTCACAGGGCACAATGGATGCTTAAATCAACGTTCAGAAAGCAATTAGATGCATCATGAAAGAAGAGCTTGTCAAGGACAATCAAATAAATACTGCTTTTGTTTCAAGAAATTGCAGGAAGCTGGGAGAGCATGTCGAAGAAATACTGGATTATCTTTACCTTGTTGCTATTCCCTTCCCTAGGCACATTTTCACTGTCTGAGTCAGGTTACTGAGCTAGCTGAATCTTTAGTTCAGTCTGCTCTAACAGTTCTTTTTATACTATAGTGAAGAAAATGTGCAAGATGGCACTAGAGAAAATCATTCCTGTCTCCTTTCAGCTGTGCCTACTCTGTAGTTAGCGCACTGTTCCTCATCGGCTTTTTCTGCTGAGACCTTTCACAAGACTTTGATGGCTACACTGAAGGAAAAATGGTAAATAGAGATGTGAGAGGTGCTGAGACTGGAAGGAGTTCAAATACCCATTGACATTCCACTAGGGCTGCTGATCCATGACTGTTGGTAAACGGAACTCAGGGATCCACGTTAATAAAGACACTCAAATATCTAAAGCTCTTCGAAATCTCTGGCAATAAAGTGTCCACATGCTTTTATAATCCAGATCACATGAATACTGTTTGTGCTGTACAAGAGGAATGGTTTGATTGACATTGGCCCTGGTGCAGAATAATAATTACTCTCAGCATTTATAACAGTTCATGTTGATATCTTGCAATCATTATCATTATCAGCATACTTCACTGTTGTGTTGATGCCACTGGTGATGCGCAGGCATAAAAATGGAGTAACAAAAGATCAATACTTCCACGATTCTTGTATTCCAGCATTCCAGATGAAGATATCTTGTACTTTGATTACAATTTGGTACATTATAAATATTATTAAATGAGTTTGTCCAACACTATATAGTTCTCTATTTTTACTTAAATTCTGAGTCTGCATGAATTGTAACCATAGTGATAGTAAGACTCTTGTTCCTTTTCAAGTCAGTGCTGTGATTCTTAGCGATTTTGAAACTACTTTTCAGTGACTCCGAAAATTAATGGTTAGGCAAATATTCTCAGCTCTGGCTCAGTCTTCAGTGAGCATGCACCAGTTATTAACTAACCATTTACAGCATTAAACTCTTTCATTGTGGTTTGGGTTCTTGTGTTTTATCTGTAAGGAAAGGGTATTCTGTTCAAACAAAATATCGTGATATTGCACCAAAGATTTTTAGGTGCTCTATTGGAAAGATAAAAGTCAAGTCTTTTCTGTGCAGAGACTGTGACTTCATATAGCTTCAGTAGAAAGAATGAAGAATAGGAGTGAAGGAATGGGAGATGAATCTGAGGAACAGTTGCTTCAGTAGATACATCTGTCTTCTTACAGCAATCTGCTCTTGGTAAGATATTTAGGAGTTGTTTGTCTTTGTACCTTTTCTGTGGATCTTCAGCCTGGAAAAGGTGGGAAAAAAAGATAATGCAAAAAGATGGGGCTATAAATGGTTATAAATATTATATAGATAGGCTATATAGATAGCTATTATCTATATCTAGATAATAATTAGTATCTATATAGTTATATAGATTATTATTTATTATTATAGTTATTTATTATACTGTAATTATTTATTTATAGTCATTTATTATTTATTATTATAGTTATTATTTTCTGTATAGTTATATAGATAGATGGGCTCATCCATGTCTATGTTGGAGAGGAGTGAGGAGCGATGGTGATGGTAGTGTAGGAGATAAAGCAGGGTGTACAGAAGCAGTACCATGGCAAGCAAATGTGAATCACTAAACTTGGGAAATACTCTCAATTTTTGTAGGCCTGGAACAGGGGAACTTTGGTTGGCTAACCCAAGGAAAGGGGGCTATGGGGCATTACCCTAAAGGCACCAACAAAGCCCAGGTAGGTCTAGTGTGTTTGAAGACTGCTAGTAATGCCAGTGGGAAACTAGATGCGTGACAGCTGCTGCTCTGGCTCCTGGTGATAGCTGACGTCTAGAGGTTCTTCCCAAAGTCTGGACTAAACCAAATGAATACACATCTCTGGAAACGTGGAAATCTTTCTGGTTTTCATAAGGAACTGCAAGTTTCCACTCTGATCTCAGCCTGAAAAAAATAAGGAAGTGCTCCAGAGATTTGCTGTGCTATGCCCTGAAACAAAGGTGAAACTTTAAAAAGATGTAATGAACATTTTTACTTTTCAAATGCTTATCTGGAGCTTTAGCCTCCCCTTTTGCTGTATAGACTTGAGACGCAGAGAGAAGAGCCTGCCCTTTTATCGTTTGCTTTGATGAGGACACACGGACAGAGTGGTTCTTGATAGGAAGAGCCCTGTGAAGGATCTGTGCTGATGTTACCTGTGTGCTTTGTCATTAAAATACAGTAATAATGACCTAGATTACTTGGAAGTCTTGTTTATTTCCTTGATTATGCAGCACTTTTCTAAGTTCAAGAATAAATCTGAATGTTCTTTCTGTTTCCTCTTCAAGTGAACATGCAAGATGTTCAGCCCTAGCAGTTGCTCATATTTACTGTGAATGAACTCCCCCTTAAGTCAATGATGACAGGACATGGTCCATTTTTTAAACTGGGGATTTACAAACTCACATGCATTGGCAAATCAGATTCAGCCAGAGATTTCTTACATTTCTGCCATGAAGGGTCTCTGGACTAGATGAAAAATATAACTTCTGTGTGTGCCATATGACCACATTTTTTGTTTCACTCATGGGACTATCTAAAGATAAATGCTGTCAGCCAGTTTCACAAATGGCTAGGAATTAATCTCAAAGAAAAGAAGACGGTCAGTGCCATCAAGCTAGAAGACATCTAATACATCTTATGCTACTTCTTATGTTAAATGAGTTGCAAGGATGTCTCTAGTTTTTGCATCAGTTTGACAGATGGAATAGATTCTTATAAAATTTGACACTTCAGTTTTTGGTGTGGCAGGATCTTTTGAAGGACATGATCAGAGTTCAGAATGAACTTCATCAGACAGAGAGATGAACAGAGATAAACAAAAGGATGTTTAATGCAGCAACTGTTACACTTGGGAGGGGGAAATGAACTGCCAAATGAGGAGTGTCTGCTAAGCCACCACACAGCAGAGAACCA
Organism: Tinamus guttatus; assembly: GCF_059628265.1. Classification (NCBI taxonomy): domain Eukaryota; kingdom Metazoa; phylum Chordata; class Aves; order Tinamiformes; family Tinamidae; genus Tinamus; species Tinamus guttatus. Next base: position 2,352,576 of record NW_028288918.1, read on the forward strand.
TTCAGGGTTGAGAGTAGAACAACAATAGCTATTAGTCAGCAACATAGTATTGTTGCAAAAAAATGGAAATATCACTCTGGGATGATGCTGAGATTTGAATAATTCAGTAGACTTGAGAGGACTTTACCAGTTATTCTGTGATAAATGCCTCTTTTAGGTCTGATGGGTAATCATTTGTGCAGTTGCTCCATTTATTTTTACAAATCAAACTCATTCATTATAGCTAACACTTATAAGATGAAGCGTTCAGCCTGGTAGGTTTGCTTATGAAAGTCAGCTCAAAGACATCCCCAAATTCTATCTGATTTAGGCCCAGCGTAACAGCTCACAAACCTTTTTGTAGCACGAAAAGCTAGTTTCTTTAAATTTCCTCTGTGAGAGTCAAATTGTTCAGTGGAGAGAGGAATATTTTCCTGCAGAGAACTACCCAGGATGTTTCTGTAGGACTCCCATAATTTATGGAGAACTCAAGGAAACCAACCCAAGCTAAGGTAGTGTTTTGTGGCTGTTTCCATCCAAATGACTCGGCTGACATATAGTTTGATTTGGAACATGTCTTGATGCAGATTCTGGTGAATTCACCTAATTTTGCACTTTATTTATGGACCACCTAGGAACAGATCTGCACTAACTGCTTGTTCTGTGCATAAACTCTATTTTTGGCTTTTCTTAAAGTGTAGCAAATACAGATATCTCCCTTAGTTTCCCAGGGCTTTCCTTATCTGTACAGCTCTCTTTAGCTGGTGCACACTTAAAGAGAAAAAGCTTCTTCTCGGTGTGGATTACACAGATTTGCCAGTATTTTTTGTTTGTTTGTTTGTTTTAGTTGCTCTGAGTGTGGTTTAAGCCTTTCTATAGGAGCATTAAAATCTATTGAAAAGCAAACAAACAAAATAATGAAAAAACACCGTCACAGCTACAGATGCATAACTCCTTGTCAGGCATGTCGTATAGAAGGTGTGCTGTTCTATCATGTGCCTCAAAGGATGCTAGTGATGGAGCGGTATATCTAGTTCAAATTCCATGTAGATTTGTGCACAACGATAGATTTTCCTTTGCTAGTTGGAAAGCATCATCATAATTAAGCAATGTATTGAGAAACAGGCTAGCTTTAAAAATTTAGCAGTTACTGCATTTTGTCTGTCCATGGAAACCCCCTATGTTGCACTCCGTGCTCAGTGTTTTTCTTGCAGTGGTAAATGTGTGCCATATGGAAATTTCTACATACTTGAAGTTTATAAGCAGAGCAGTTGTACATCTCCTCAAACTATAAAGTAATTTTTAAGGTTGGACTATTTGGTCTCATAAAACAGAAGCTGTCATCAACAGACTGCTTTTTGAATTTGCTGTAGAAGTTAACGGTATAGTGGTATGTCCCTCTGAACCTAGGGTCTGACACTGGACTTTTTCTGCAGCTGTAGTTAAATGAGCCTGCCAAAGAATTTTTACCTTTTTTTTTTTTCTGTTCTCTAATACAAATATAAATGCAGTTAACAAGACATAAGAAAACAAATTAAATAATTGGTATAAGAGAATCTCATGTAAAACTGTTATCACCAACTTAATTCTCTGAAAAACAATAAAAGCATGTCTAAGTGACTTTAGATGACGAATCCCCCATCCATTTCAAATCTTGTTCCTGGTAATTTTGCCTCAGTAACCAGGAAGATGTCTCCCAGAGAGACTATTTTTCTTTTTTTCTGCTACCAGTAGTGCACAATTTAAAAAGACCTACAGCACTTCTGAACAGTTGCCCAAGGTCGGAAGCAAGACCTAGTGCACATTGCCCATGGACAGCCAAAGGCAGGGGCAGCTGGATCTTGAAATGTTTTGGGATCATGGGCAGTGTGGGCACATCTAGTATGCCAGATTGTCACTCCTAGGCTGTCTGCGAATCCCCTCTCGCATTGGACCAGCCAAATGCTCCAGGAGCTGCTGTCATTTCCCAGCTCCGAGCCATCCCCAGAGCTTTTCCTCACAACTGTTGGCTTTTACAGGTATAAGAAATGGCTTTTGTATTTTTTACCTTACAAGAGAAATGTGAGATTTTTCTGAGAGCCTTTGGGGCAAATTATTACTTGCCTGCAAAGTGCAACTTCTTAGGTTCTGTGGTATGGATTTATCCTCCCCAGATCAATCAAGCCTCCTCTCTGCAATTCAACTCTTCCAGTTTGCAGACTCCTAGCCAATTAATTCCTGAGCACTTTGCCATTACACTTGTCTGAGCTCAATAGCCATGGAGAATTCTCTTGATATTTTGGATAAATGACACATACTTTTTCTTATGCTCTGGAATAAACATGCATTATCCCTAAAACCAAGATTTCTTATGTTTTCCCCAAATGCAAGTTTAATATTTATTGAAATCTTCTGTTGATTAAATGCTCTGAATAGTGTATCCAGAAAACTAATCGATATTTTAAATGCACTCAGACACATTAGCTCCTTACTGGTTACACACAGAAATAATGAACCTGCTATATGAGAAGGTAAAATGTATGAATAATTCATAGCTATTAATTTATTCAGTTTTGCCTTTTGAATTGATTTGGCAATTATTCTTGTACTGCACACCATTTACAAATGCTTAGATATAAATATTTACAGTTGCAAATTTGCGGTCAAATCACTGCTATTTCTGATTGAATGGCTTCTGTAGCTCACCAAGCAGTGCAAACCGTGAATTTTGCTGTCAAATGTATAGCTCAGCAGACTGTAGGTGCTTGAATGATCAAAGAAAGCGGATACATACTGACTGTAAAATAGAGTCAGACAAATGTATTTCAAATCTGAATAAATATTTGCAGCCAGTTTTTTTTTTGTCACAGCAGTAGCAATGAGGAAGAGATCTTGTAGTCATACTGTCACAGCAACGGTCAAAACCCAGTGTCCTTTGACACTGATATTTTCATTGTTTATTCATGTCTTTTCTCTTTTTCCTTTGTTTGCATTTTTTTCCCAATGATCGTGTTCTGCCTTTCCCAAGGATGATCACAACCTTCAAGAACACAACAGTTCACCCTAAATGGAAGATTGGCCCAAAAGGCCTCTGTTTCCCTTAATTCCCTGGTGAGGCTGTATAGCTAGAGGACCCATTAGCAGAAAGTTACAGATATGTGAGGGAATTGATGGGGCAATTCTCAGTGGCTTACTTCAGCCAAGCTTCTCCATGGACACCCCCTTTTCGCGGGGGAGAAGCTTGTGTGTCCTTATGAGGTTGTGAGTTATGCTGGCAGTGGCATATGCCTCTGGTAGGGTTCCCATGCCAGACAGGTCTCAACTGAAGGGTCAGACAAAGTGTGTCCACAGGCAGGATGGGCTCGCTAGCCTCCCGGCAACCACCCTAGGAGAAGGACAACTCTATCCCCATACCCGGGCAGATGGAGCTCGCTTAGCCCTGTAAGGCCATCCATCTCAGAGAAGGATACTCTAACTAAACCTATGTCCTGAGGACTTTGCTGCCACCGTCCAAGCTCACCAGGCCCTGGCAGATGAACCTTGGGAGTAAAGGTTGGGGCCAGTTCCAGACACACTGAGCCTCACCTAAAAAATCCACTCTGCAGGCTTGAAGGATACACCTGCATTTGTAAAGCCCTGTAGTGACAGGCGAGAGATGAAACGGCAGGTGATACGGTGCGCTGGAAACTGCAGACCTAACCCTGCATGCAGGTGGTTCAGGACATTGGTCACTCGGGATTGACCCCGGAGATGACAGTCTTGTTCGGCAACATCCTGAATGACCAAGCAGCCTCTTTCAAGGAGACCACTGCTTGCTCCACACAGAGAGGGGCCTAGAAAAGGTGGTCTAATCAAAGCTCATCTCCACCCTCCACCTGGTTGGCTAGTCACAGCCAATGAGAATCTTCTGATGCAGTCAAACAATGACAGAGAGACAGAGGCATACACCTGCCTTCAAAGGTGTGTTCAGAATGAGGTTCGCATGTTGGAACATCAGAACCACGCTTGATACAGTGAACAGTGGGCGTTCTGAGCATCATTCTGCACTAATTGCCCATGAACTATCACGACTCAACATCGACATTGCTGCTCTCAGTGAACTTCATCTCCATGAGGAAGGCAGCCTCAAAGAACATGGTCAGCTACCCACTCTACCAGTCAGGAAAACCCAACGAAAGTTGCCTTTCATGAGTTGGTTTCATGATCAAAAACTCCATCACCTCCAAACTGGAAAATTTGCCAACAGGTCATTCTGATTGCATTATCTCTTTATGCCCCCCACTACACAACAAGCAGCATGTTGTTCTCTTCAGCATATATGCCCCAACTCTGCAAGCTGACCCTGCAGAAAAAGACAAATTCTACATCGACTTGCGCCATCTCATCCAAAAGATTCCTGCAGATGGTAAGGTCACAATCACCGATATTGAGGCCATGCTACTGAGAACGCAGCTGTGCTGGACAGGACACGTCTCCAGGATGGAAGATCACTGCCTCCCTAAGACTGTGCTTTATGGTGAACTCGCCATTGGCTGCTGCAAGAGAGGAGCCCCAAAGAGGAGATACAAGGACTTCCTGAAACAATACCTCAGCTTTGGCCATATTGACTACCATCAATGGTCCACTCTGGCCTCGATCGGGAGACATGGAGATGCACCATCCATAATGCTGCTGCTTCCTTTGAGAACACACGCAGAATCAGTCTCAAAGAGAAAAGACGATGCAGAAAGAACCGTGCCTTGCCAGTACTGCCTAAGGAGACCTTCTGCTGTGCCTTTTGCAACTGGACTTGCCTTTCCCGCATCAGTCTTTTTAGCCGTCAGCTCGCTTGCAGCAAACGTGGGTAAAGCCCTTCCCATATCTTTGTTCGCGAAGCCTAGCCATGATGATGACTTCAGCCAGGGGAGACCAGCCTCCTAAACTCTATTTCTAGCTACTGGAGCAGGAGAGGTTTCTCTAGAGGATGAGTCATAACAAACTGGTCTTTAGTGCCTTGAATCACTTTGCTAGACTGATTCTTTTGAATAATGCTGTTTATCTTCCCTCCATTTCCTACTTGTTGCCCTGATTGATGAGTCAGGATTTATGCGGAATGAATGATTTTCACCTGTTATGAACAAAGAAGTTGAATGTTGCATTGTAATCATGTAGACCCCTTGACATAAGACTAAACTAGTGAAAGCATTAAGGTGTAATACTTACATACTTCACACTCTGAATACTTGGAAGAACCCTGAAAAATTCCAGGTTTAAGCATTTAAGTCATTTAATAAATTACAACATATTAAAATCACTTAATATAATTTTCAGTTTTCTTGGAGCACTCCAGAAAATTATTTTCCCAAAGTTTCTGCACTCTGTAATGCTTCCACTTGAAGCCCTTGAGTCTCAGAGTAGCATTAATCCATTTGTAGATAGCATATTCAGAAAAGAACAAAACCTATGAAACTGCATGCAAAATATTCTAAAGAATAAAGATGAAAGATGCATTAACACTCTAAGAAATTCTAAAGTAGAACTAGTTGTTTGGCCTTATTTTTCTAAGCAAAGTTGAGAAATAAGAGCGGACGCTTGGGCAGCTTTGTGGCCAGTGCTTTGGTCCCTGCATAGGAATTAAAGGGATGCTCATAGAGAGAGGCCATTTACTCATTGAGAGCAAAATGAGAGTGAAGCCATTTTTGAACCTTATGGCTATTCTCCTTTTGAAATGAAGTGCTGCTCTTCAGGGCACTGTTTCACCAGCACTGCAGAAACTGCTGCCTTGCTGCATGAGAAGCTGGTGCTCTCTGCTCCTCATGGCCGCTCTCACAGGTGAGCACTGTCACAGGGATGTGTGAACTTTTCACGTGCTGGGTAAGTGCTAGGCTGTCCTTCAACTGGAGCCCAGAAGGCAACTCCCGACCGGCAGTCTCCACATAGACATAGCACTGGATGTAAGTCCATAGCCTTGTCCATAGCCTTGCTCTAGCTGAATCTCCTCTGTCTTCTCTGGGGCAACATGGTGAATATGTTGCCCTGTGGACAGTGTTGTTCTGGCAGATGGGTGCTTTTGGAAAACTATGGCTAATGCCTCCAAGTGCACTGAGCTGACTAACGAATGCTCCTGCAGGCAATGCAAAGGGCTGCTCCGCAGTGGTCACCTCCTACTCCAGTTACCTGTAGGATAGCCTGCTTCCCACCCTTGCTGGCTTTTTTTTCTTCCCCATTGTTTTTTTCCATGCATGTACTCTCTGGGAACACAGTAGCCCAGTAGCCCCATCATCCTCCTGCAAGGCACATCATAAAATCACCATTTTAAATAAGACTTCGGTCATGGCCCAAGCACATGTGTGGTTACTTCCAATGTGGAAATGCTGCAAGAGGAGCAAACGCCTTAAGGCTGTGTCAGGGGCCATTAACATGTGTGCCCTCCCTTTGTCTGCAAACATGAATCACAAGGAGGTGAGGTTGAAGGAGCATTGCACTGAAGAGAGAAATGCTGCGCTAGCAGGGGCTATGTCAATGTGAAGGATGTCTGAGCTTGGCTTCCTGCACATGCTGTAGTACACTGTGGGGTAATGTGTCTGTGATTAACTCTTTCTTCTGTGGGTAAACAGATGGAAGTGATATGTGCTGCTCAGTGTGATGATAAAACACCTATGTAGTCCCTTCGCATTTTTATTCAAAAAGCAGGAACGAAATTCTTCTGTCAGGAAAATGAATTAAAATGAATTGCCAGAACAACTGCATGTACTGAGTTTAATTTCATTTAATAATTAATGACTAGTTAGCTTTTTCTGCGATAATGATTGCACAAGAAGAGAAAGATCAGAGCAAACCTCCTGCTACCATAAGACAGCTACAGCAAGAACTGGAGAAATGTAGGGTTGATTCAACAGAATGAGGTTCTGCCATCTGCACTTGTGCTGAATACCATTTTACTCCTTGAGTGTTTTAGTTTGGGTCAGTAGGACCATGAAGAGAAAAGAAAGCATTCGGTATGTGTATGTGTTAGGGCACAGATTTACGCAGATTTTGATCCTAACTGGAAAATGCTCCCTCCGCTGATAAAAATAAGCAGTACAAAGTTTAGGAAAATCCTTTGGATTTTCCTGCTTTTTACGAGAAAGGGGTGGGATGTTTGCTCCCAGATCTCACATGTCACAAAGCTGACTTTTCCACTTAAATTTTCCACTCAGCTGTGCCATGGTGATGTTATTTTACATAAAGTGGATTTTTCTGCAACGATTTCTGCAACAAATTTGGAGCAACAATCTGTCCGCAATTCTGTATGGCAAACCCAACATTAGACACATTTGACTACCCAGTAGCATCTGTATGGAATTGATATTAATGTCAAAGATAACATTTCTATACTCTACAGGTAGCAGATGGAGGTGTTCTTCGTCCACATGGCAGAATAAGCTGTGATTTGTTTTGTCACAGTTGTACTGGCTCTGCACTGCTAACAGTCCTGTTAGATCTTGTCTTTGGCATCCTCAAATGCATTCCTCTGAGTTACCAGAGTTAGAAGAACTATTAGATACAAGGAACAAGAAGGCCCACAGCATATGTTCCATCTGCAGGCAGAGTACTGCTTGTGCTATCCCTAATCCATGTGTATAAAGATGGTTTAGGAAGCTAATTATGACAAGCACACACACACATGCACACACACACATAAAAAAAAGGGAAAAGGAAAGAAAGACCTGTAGGAATTTGCTCCAAGTGACAGCAAACATGTATTGCAGAATGACTGAAACTTGGTCACTTAAGAATCCTGCTAAAATGTGTAGCCTTCCTGACGCACAGGAAGGCTTACTGGGGTAAGAGTCATTTTCTCTTAGAGTCATTTTTCTACTCATGGCTAGATTAACACCTCTTTTGTTTTCCTTTCATTTGTTTCCCCCTACAGGGTAGGGGCGAGCTCTGTAGGTCAATCTGTTTGTTATTATTTTCTTTTTTTATGATAGATAAATTGACTAATAGATTCATGACAGCCTTGTGAACAGAAGGACAAACTCATGGACTGTTAACAAAGGAATTGCCTGATGTCTGCCATCTCTACTGAGGAAGCATTATGTCCTCCTTCCCAGATCCTCAGAAAGACTTGAGGTTCCCTTTCCTTTAATGTGCTATTTTCCACCCAACTTCACTGTGTGGTTAATTTTCCTTCTTACTTTGCTGCTTGTCCTTACCAACCTGAATAGTTACGTGAGTTTATTCCCCTTTCATATCTCCCAGATTACTGGGCATACTGCTCAGCGAGAAACAGGGACACAGATTTTAGAGCATCTGACTACTTTCCCTCCCCTCTCCCATCATCATTAAGGAATAAATATATGAAGATTTCGTGAAGATACTTGCAAGTACGTTCATTTTAAATAAAGCTCAGCTGATTTGTAACCTTGTGAAGAAAACAAGAAAGATGTTTTCTGGGTATTGCTTGCCTACTGGATGCCAACAGGGGGAGTTTCAGCTCTGTCTCAGATTTTTCTTCTAACAGTATCCATGCCTTTAGTGATATTGATCATGAGGGATAAAAGTTATTTATTTTTCTACATTTCAGTAACATTTCTTAACGCCTCTTTCCTTTAAAGAAACACTCCTGTAGCTCTTCTGTAAATTGAAAATGAAGCTGCAGTTCATATTGCCTGTTTGAATCCCTTTAAAGAGAAACCAGTGATAGAGGGGTTCTACACCTTGCATCGCTAGAGTGGAAGAAAACTGATTTGTCTTTGAGATGAATCAAAAACAGATTTTGCAAAACTGTCTCCATTTCTCCCTTCCCTCTGAAAGCCCTGATGATTGAAGCATACTTGAATTCTCTTATTCATTTTGTATAAACTAAGATCTGAAAGATAAGATCTTAGAAAACCAAAAGTCTGCCTCTGGCCTATCAGTTTAAACCCATTAATTCAGAACCAGATAGAAAACAAATGAAGAAAAAAAATCTCCCCTTTGTTTGTTTGTTTGGCTTGTTTGTTTAAGTAAGAAATAAACGGGAAACAACTTCACTTGTGATCAGGCAGAACAAGATTTTGGAAAATCCAGGCTCTGTGGTTAGAATGGGGGGCATAAGTCATGCATTTGTAATAATGAATGGAGGGACATTTTGTTTCCTTACAAAAGGGACAGAATGTGTCTGTGCAATGTTGCAGTGCAATTCTGACAATTCCTGGTGATGAAATTGCAGTTTCCTTTCTTTTCCCAAATTCATTTTATTTCTTAAGTAAGAAAATGTTGTGAAGTTTTCTTTAAAGCATAGCAACTCCACCTTTTCCGTGACATGAGCTGCTATTTTCAGTTGCTGCTGGAAGAGTACCTTCTGTATATTGAGCCTCTAGGGTTCACTCAAGTTACATTTCAAGCATTTAATCACTGCCATCCAGGCTAGACTTCAACTTCTGAATCTGCTTCCTTTTTAAGGGAAATATGAAAAACATGAAAATATGAACTGTTAAAAGTGGAGTGCTAATACTCTCCAGCAGAAAAGCAAAATATCCTGAATCATCCAGTGAAAGTTAGCGTTAGGTCCCATTTTCAAAGTCTTATTGTTTTCTCTAAGCTTCAAAATCTGCTTTCAGTATGACATCTCAAGTGATGGGATCCAGAGCTGTGATTTATCCATAGAGGCATAGGTGGAATAAATTTACTTTAGACAATCTAGCCTCTGGGGGGCAGTCCTACAAACGTCCCTCTTCCTAGGAGCATTTTTAAGGCATCAAAATATCTTTGCCTGCCACTTTGAGCCTGAATTTTGAATTCAGAAGCTACATCATTCCTCCCATGACCTCATGTATACAGGAAAACTATGTTCTGTGCAATGAAAAAATACATGTAATTAAATATATACAAAAATGCCATTACCTTCTTCAGAAATCTGGGTGCCAATTAATGTCGATAGAAGTGATAACCCTCATTTCACTCCCACCAGTTTGACAGCATGTTGAAAACCTTTTTAATTACTAGGTATCAGCAAATCAGTGAGTGGGTTGCTGGAACAGAGAAGGTTAATGTTGTATTTGGGAGGTTAGTGCCATATCTGCTGTATCAAGTAACTGCAATAGGAAGTAGGATATTTTCCTTGATTTGTTGAAATTGTGCTGGAAAGGAGTAATCTGTGTCTTGATATTAACATAACCACACTGCATAGGCTGCAGCAGCCCACAGCCTGTTGTGACAGGCTGATCCTGAGCAGGTACCAGGGGCCAAGGATGACCTGGTGTAGCTTGCAGAGATGTGCTGTCTATTCCCCTGCCAGCAGCCCAACCTGAGGGGGTGAATGGCTGCAGGGGTATTAGGAGAGGTGCCAAACTCTGTCATGGCTGGCAGATTTTACTCGGACAGTTGCAATATGGAAGTAATGTCAATTCCCAGGACTGGCTCTTGAGTAACGAGTGGAGATCAAAAAATGATTCCCAAGGAAACTGAAGTAGGTCATCTCCATCACTGACTGTGACCCTAATACCTCTCAGTATGAAGTCTCATTTCACTCTCTAGCCAAACTGCATGGAGATGGTGCTGGAAACCCTTCAGTTTCTCCTGCATGTGTGCTTCTGTTTAAAGCCTGCGTTGCTGTAATTCAGCTCACTGACACTGCAAGAGAGTGTAATAGAGGAAGGACATGTGGATTTAAAGAGGATGTCTAGGTGAAGAACTAAGAGAGTTAGATAGTGTCACAGGATTAAGGGTGTTACTCAAGCTAGCATGGATGTTTCCACCTGTGTTATCCTTAAGGCTTCTCTGAGAGAAGATTATTGTCCCAAACATAAATATAGTATATACATTGAAGGGTACATTGCAGTGTACCTCACAACCACAGCCCCTAGGTGCTATAATGTATGTTGGGACATACCAGTTTGCGCCATCCCAGTGTGTGCTCCACTTTCCTTTGCAAGAATATTTGGGTGTACAGCGACAGGGAAGGAGCTGGGTGCAGTGCAGCAAATCCTGTGGTCTAAATGGTTGCAAAACCAGAACCACAAGTTGCATCAAGGTTTAGATGTGCTATAGGTAGCACACAGCCAGACGTTATGCCTGGAGACCAGGACTGAGAGCGCACCAAAGTCGCAGTGAATATCGCTCTGGGGTACTGCTGTTATGGCTGTATGAATGGGACTTCCAAAGCTACAATTTTAATCACAGGATCTTGCCCCTGAGTTGTGTTTGGCAAATGTATAAAATGCTTTGTCTGCAGTACAACACAGGATGTGTTCTCTGGGCCTTTGACCAACAAAATCTAACTAACTGGTGGTGTTGTACTAGTAAATATTGCATAGAGAATTGCACTGAGAATCACAGTGGTGTTTAAATGGGATAACCAAGCTGATGGGCAGGCTGCTGGGTATGTCATATGGATGACTAAATTTTTACACAATGTTCAAAGTCTTGTCAAAGACTAACTGGGAAAACTAAAAGACTGAGATAACATGTGCTATGGAAGTAGACATCTGAGGTGTAGTACATTATAAATTTTTTACTGATAAATGAAATACCAATGGAAAAGGACTCATGTCTCTATCTGTGACTTCTCGACAGGTTTGCATGTACATTAAATAAAAGTGTGCTGGAGTAAAGCCAAGTTGCTTTCAAGGGTCATATATCCTCTAGTCAAATGTGGTGTAAGACCTCACAGTCTCTCAAGAGAAAAGGGCTATGTATGGGGTGGAGTGGAAATGTCTGTGGAATTGTTGCATCCAAGAGCTTGCTGTTTAAAAAAACAAATCTCATGAAATAGCCAGGAATGGGACAGGAATGAGAGGCAATGCTTTAAAAGCAACAACAAAAGAGAGGCAAATAAGAGTTGTGTCTACCATGTGATTAAGAACAATAACACGGAGTCAAAACATGCTGGACTCCATTGGGAGTGCTGTGGTTCAGCTAGCCCAACAGAGCTGAACTAGAATGCTCTTTTTGTCTTTCTGAAAGGCTGTGGAAGTTGGCAGAGATCGGATCAGCTGTTCAAGCCCTGCTGAACAGCTCTCAGAGTTCAGATATTAAATCTAGTTAGGGGGCCCAGTAGAAACATTGAGGGTTAAGCAGGTCTTTGACTTGGCTGCCAGTTGTATCTGAGAGATATATGGAATAAGATGTCTTTTCTTGCATGGAAGAAAAATATTTGTTGACTCAGAAAGGTGTGTGCCCATGCACTCTTCTTCTCCAAAGCAGGGGCTTATTGTGTAGTGAGTAAAAAAAAGTGAGTAATAGCTTGGGAACTCATTCCATAGTTGTGGTCTTACACAAATCAATTTAGCTCTTAGTCTAGGAATATGCGTCCAAGGCAGGTTAGGTCTATCTAAATCAGAGTTAGCACAGTTCTGCCCCGCACCTTGTTCCCTCTCTCCTTGCCAGCACCGCTATTTGTCTGATCCTGTCATGAGTCAGTTCAGAGAGCTAAACTGATTGAAGACTAATGTCCTTTTTTGCAGAGTTACTTTTTATCTGGTTTATCTCCCTGAACTCACAGCAGGGTCATAGCAAGTCCTAGTGCTGGCATGCAGGAGCTGGCTGGAATTTGTGACTGGAATGAGAAGGAAATGGCAGGACTGAAGTTGTCTTTCAATAGATTAGTCTAGCTCTGGTGGGACGTCCCTGTATGGCCATTTACCTGTCCTCCAACCTCACTACATCTGCTTAGTGACCTGTGATTCCTGTCAGTGTTTTATATAATGAATATTAATAATGTCACTCTGGGCAAGGTAGGTTATGCAGTCATTTCCATTCTGTGGTAGAAAGATGGCTATGTGAAAGAAAGCAGTAGAGCTCAGTGTGGAAATGATTTAGCCCTGCCCTCTCCTTCGAGTGGTTCAGAAGTATCTCTAGAAATTTATATCTTGGGATTGCTAGCAGGAAGCAGTACTTCAGAGCACAGGTTCTCAAATTGTGTTTCCTGGGAACTTGCCCGACCAAGAGATGCTGACTCCTTCAGTTCAAAGAATGTAAAATGATTTTCAGGATTTGGCATGTGCGTAATAGCTGCAGTTGCTGAAGAGATGTTGAGCAATTGCGGATGAGCAAGAGAAGTGGTCTGTGAAATCATGAAAGGAGGGGAAAATTCCCAAGAAACAATTTCTTCCCTACGTATATGTTCCACATTTTGTAAAGACCTAAGGGCCAGTATGCAAGTTCACATTTTCTAGCAATTTGACTTCTATTGCCACCTGCCAGTGTCATTATTTTAAGCCTCTGCATCTCAACTGTCTGCAATTGCTGATAAATCTACACCAACCTGCATCTTTCAGCTAACGTTTCCAGAGAGGTGCACAATCTTCCTTCCTTATTTTTCTTTCAGTGTTTCTTTGTTGCTTTGTTGCAGTATAGACATGGGAAGTATTTTTTTTTTCCTCCGAATGAGCCTGAGTTACCTGAGGGTTGAAAAAAATGAATGCTGTAATTCAAGGCTACCGCAGATAGAATGTAAATGGTGCTTTTCACTTAGCTTTTCACTTAGTCTGGTTTCTTGCAGTTTTGCACTCTTTCGCATGAAACAGATAAAAGACCATTCCAGTAATTAAAAGGAATACGTCTAGAGAATTAGGCATGTAATGAATGTCCCAGAATCTGAAACTCCAGCTCTCTGATTGTGCTTTCAGTCCCCATAGACCTAAAATGGAGAAGACAAATTCCAGACTAGAGCTGCTGTTTTCATATAGCTTAGGTTCTGTCACCAGCACCATGTAAAGATATTTTTCTTAAACAAAGTTTCTTTTTTTCTACATTTCATGGGGGTGAGAACAGTGCATAAATATATGCTAAAATGTTATAAGAAGTGGATTATCTATGGTCAGAAAAGAAAGTAAAGATCTGATAAGAGTTTCAAGTTCTAATATACTTGAAAAAGGGAGAGAAAAACTCCCACAAGACAGTTATCTATTGTTAATCTGATCATATGGGAAATAGGTGGGTTTGTGCTCATGCGTGATAGGACAAAACCCAGTGTAACTGTACTACTTTACATATGAGTAAACTTGCCATAGTTCCCTCTTATTTAGTAGATATTCACCTTGCTTTTTAAAATTAGAATAAGACCAGTGACGAATCTCAGGGAAAAAGGTTGAAAATTAGCCAGTTTCATTTTTCTTGTTGTTATAGTTTTGGACAGCTTTTTAATGAATAAAACAATATGGCAATCTGCGAAGTAGCAGAGGAATTGCAAGCAGTGACCAGCACGTGCAAAGTTAAAACTGTGTACAGCTGAATGCTGTTCTTATACGAAATGAAGGGCAAACAAGAATATAATTGATTATTGCCACTCTATGTGGCCTCAGAGATCACATAATCCAAAGTAAGAAATGGCATGCATGTGTTCCCAAAGATATTCTTCAGAGCGGAGGGGCTATATATCAAAACCTTATTTCCTGGTAATGAATTTTAAATAAGTGCCCAGGGCATCAGGTCACTGATGTTTCTGCTTTGCAAACTGGGTGGGCTATGAAAGCCCCTAGAGCCCTTCAAAAGCGCCTTAAAAAATCCCGAGCTTTAACTGACCAAACTTTTCAAGAAAAATACCTGAAACAATTAGGAGAATCAAAACCAGGAGGTCAGATTACTTGGCCCATGGCTGAGGATTTACATAAATAGGCCTAACCTTTGACTTGAAAATAAAAGGTAAGTACAGAGCCCTGACAGAACAGCAGGTCATTGGTATTTGCTCTGTAAAGTACTGCCTCTGATGCTATGACAAAAATGCCAGGAATTCCACTGATCACTGTGTGCTGATAGGGCTCAAAGGTATGCAGCCTACTAACAGAAACCCAGCCTACCTGACTGATCGAAACTGCAATACTCCCACGCATTTATAGCCTGCAATCTGCAAGCGTGGGAAAGTGTGCAAGGCCTTAGACTAATTCCTGAGAAAAGAAAAGGGAGAAAGTTGCTTTCTCAAAGACTATACACGTGCTTACTGTTTGGGCGAAATTTAAGAAAATTAATAAAAAGTCTAGCAGTGAATATCTTCAGTAGTTTTCATCACTGCCCGCATTGCGTTTTGAGATAATTTAAAATTGACATTCAATGTGCAAACTGAGATCAGTACCACATTCAGCATTGTGCAGATGTGAGACTTTGTCAGCGATGATCTGTACTTGCAAGCAGTCTTCAGCTGTGGGAATGGTAACACACTGTAGTAGGTTAGTAGCCTGGCTTATTTTTTATCTAATGAAATTCTAGGCAGTAAACATACATCAAAAATTGTAAGCTATATGTTTGTGTTACTTACATTTTGATAGGCAATAGCCCTGTGCTCACCAGGGAGAGATGTAAGAAGAACAAAGCAAAGCAATCTTTTGCATTTTTATGTTTAGTACAATAACAAAAAATGTGCCTTTTTTTTTCTTTTCTGTATAGATAGCATCATAAAGGTAGAAACAATAAGCGAAAAGAGTTTATGTTCATATTTTGGAGAGAGGGAGATGCAGTTTCCTGTTTCACTTTGTGACACAAGCACACATAAAATATCCTGCAGGCTGCTTCAAACTTGTTTCTCTAATTAATCAAAAGTGATCCATTACAGAAAACCTGCAGGAATGTCAAAGATGGATGCTTCTGTTTGCTTGGCTTGTTGCAACAGAGGGAGAAGCTGTTAGTGCCTGCCTAGTAAATTATTGAAGGATGGTGTAACAAGGCCTGCTGCCTTTCTTTCCAAGGGCCAGGAAGCCTGGGGCTACCCAGGGCTGTTCTGTTATCCCTGTCTGCTAGACCTGGGTTGTGGAGTGATGTGGTCTACCCTGCAAAGAAGGATAGATGAGGGTAGAAGACAGGCGACCTCTGTACGCTAGACACAGACTCACCAAGGTTTTTGGCTGAACAGGCAAGCATGCGGTAGGCAGCAAGAGGTGCATGTGGCCCTTGAAAAATGGTCAAGCAGTTTCAAAGAAGCTGACATCAGCCTCCCCCAAGCCCAGCAAACTTGAGTGCTGTACAAGAAGCTCAGCCTAGTGTCCATGCCAACCTGGCATGGACTTCAAAGGGCACCGCTTGGCATGACTTCCTTCCCTCATCTACCAACAGGCATGAACCTAAGGTAGACTTTTGAAGGGAAAAGTGTCCAAAGTGCTGACGTCCAATCTGTGGACAGTTCATGGTGACACAGACCCCCCTTTCATACTAGTTTTGGCATGTTTCCTTGCCGGGCTTTTTTTCCTCTTTCATATACGATTTTGAGGCAGTTTCAAAACAGTGCTTTAAATAAAGTATTAGTGACTACAGGATTTTTCCCAAACTCGTGTTCCATTTGTACTTCCTATATCTGTAGCTTTAGGAGAATACAACTTAGAAGAAGGTGATATGCTGTGGCTTTTTTGATGACACAGCAAGCTGTACATAGTCAATTTATAAGCTAGGGCTTAGGCCCCCTTTTCTTCTTGACCATGCTGTTTCTTAGTTTTTGTTAGTGTGCATGAGGTAGAAGATGTCACCTCCTGACTTTGGCTACGAAATTCTGGGAGGACTAAATGAATAGTGTCCTTGGGGAGGGGGTTTCTCTGTGGACAAATTGATGTTGTCTTTATTATCATCTTACCCCCGACTTTCAGGGTATCTTCATCTACTTCTGTTTCTCAGAATGCTTATTGAGATTTGTATCTTTTGTTGATGGAATGTCCCTGTATAGACTGCTCTCAGACTATTCTTGAGAGCTCTCAGGCTTTCTCCATTTTCAGTGGAGAGAGAGATTTTGTGGTACGGTGTACTTCATATACTGCCTTTGACCATTAGGACAACAGCCTTTGACTGTGCTTTTCTTCCATTTCTCCTTTTATTAAAATATTCTATATGTAAACCTTTTTATGCCATTATGCCAACAAAAGTTTGTTCTGGTTTCCTGTGAAATGCCTTAAGGGCAAAATTGATGAAATCCTTACACAGTCTCTGATTATATTAACGGCACTTGTGAAAACACCACTCTTGCAAAAGTACAGGTAGTGTGAGAAGACTTCCTCTACATGCATTGTGTTGAATATTTGCACATAATTGTTTAGTTCTTTTTGATCTATCTATAAATGATTACCCTTGCCTTCTTACAGTGACAAGGAAGTTCATCTATTCAGCAGTTTCTTCTGCTGGCTCTGTAACTGAGCAATGAGCTTTTCCAAATCTTTTAGCTTTTGCTGTGGAGGTGCAACTAAATTTCCACTCCCTGGAAAAGCTGAATTAAAATCCTTGAGGGAACTGTGTTGTGGTTGGGTTCTTTCACCTCTACTTGTTGCTTGCTGGCTGCTTCTCTCCCTCCTGGAAGTCATATCCAGTCTTTTCCACCTCCTCTAGCATTCCCAGCCTCTTTCCCCTTCTGTGTATTTTTCCCTGATAAACCAAAAATTTGATACCATTTTAACCTGAGTAATTATTTTCTTCCCCTCTACTAAGGATATTTATCCATCCATTCATTGATCAAGATTACTTATCCATCCAGTTAATCCCTAATATTGCCTAATTTGAGTAAGACCATCCCTGTAAAACCCAAGTCAATAAGTTCACCTTATTTTGCCTCTGGATTTTCTCTCAGGCCTGAGAAGATTGCTGCTGAAACCATAGGTTCAGGTACTCACATGCATCTGAAGATTAAGGTGTCTCTTTTATTCTGGAATATTGTGTGTTCATTTCCAGGTGCAGCGCTGTCCCCTGCTTTGTCAGGAGACTCCTTTGAGTGGCAGTGTCCTCCCAGGTTGCTCTGGAAGCATTTGTAAAATCTCTCCAAGTGGCCTTGCAGCGCTTACGCTTGTTAGGTTGTTTCTTGCTTCATGGAAGACCTATTTTAGATACTCACAGACAGGTGGGAAATCGAGGCATTCAAAAGCCAAATGTTATTCAAGGTCATAATGAAGTAAATCTGTCTCTGCAAAATTTTGTGTAGAGAAGTTCCTCTTTCGTAAAGAACTCTCAGACACAATATCAAGCCCATGTTTAGCTAAAGGAAGCAACATCTGAAACAGCAACAGCCAAAAGGCTTTGATTTATTTCATTTATTTTTAACTTTCTGTTTGAGATGTCATAGAAAAAAAATACTGCCTTCGAGAGCCCTTCAACTCTGGGAAAGATACCTGCTGTAATCCAGAAATAGTCATGTTCTGAGAACAGACTGGCCAAGTGCTTCCCAGGGGGGCTGTATTTTATTCTTTCCTATTTTTTCTTTTTATTTCTTTTCCTTTTCTAAAAATTATTATTTTGCCTCTGAACCTGTCCATGTCTTTTGAAGGCTGCTACCGCAGGTTTGAGTAAGGAGCTGGAGCTGCCTGGAAAGTTCCGGCTCACAGGAGCAGAGCTCAGTACCAGGAGACGGAAGCCCTGGGTGCATCGAGCTGTCACGAGGCACACGTGGCATTCAGACAAAGATCCCTTTCTTTCTGTGTCTGGTGGGTTCTCCATCAATGGGAGAACCTTGTCCTACAAGGAGAAATCAACTGCAGTGTCACTGTTAAAACACGACTTCCTTACCAATTTATACAAGCACTTTGACTTCTTGCTTTGACACAAAGACTTTGAAGATTTTTCATTTCTGTTTCTTTTTATGCTTTCAACAGAAATACTATAGGAAAGCTTATTTTGGGAGTACTTTTGATCTACCTCGAATAAGAAGCTGAGCTTGTGACCTTACAGGCAAAACTATCAATTGTCCAGTCTGTCAAAAATGATTTCAGGTTGCAGTTTACTTCTGGTTTAAATTTAAAACTACTTTTGCCTCAAGAATTGGTGGTGTGTGTTTTTGACAAAGATGAGACAAAACCTTTATGCCAAAAAAATTTCATTTCTAACAGAGGTAAGAAACATATGTAAGAGACTGCAAATAAAAGAGTGTGCTAATTATCATGGTTAAGTAGCTCTCTATATTTTTTCTTGATTGAATTTCATGGGGGCAGGAGTAAAGTTTTTAGATTTCACAGCAGGAAAGACTTCTAACAAAAAAATGAATGTAAGATAGTAGAGGGGTCAGGAAAACAGCTGAGGCAAAAAGAGATTGTTTATAGAATGATGTAGGAGGAATCTGAAGAAAAATATTAATTCACAGAAGAAGCAGTAGCATTTTGAAATTTTTCTAGCTGTTTAGTAACAAATACAGTATCCACCACAGTGTATTAGCATGTAATTAACAGCAGTCATGCTGTTATTAACAGCAGTCATGGTCACTATCCCAGATAGGACAAAAAATTCTTGTTTGTGGATAATTTCTTCTTTAAAGAGAAATATTTTACATATCACAAGATTTAAAGACAGCAAGATACATTACAAGGTGGAACCAGGCACAGCTTCCAGAAATAATGTTTTAAAGCAAAGCAAAGTGAAAAATGGAGAGAAGCACATATTTGAATAGTACTTGAGATTTCTAGTGTTTAACTGCTGCAAAGTAAACTTGTTTATGATAGTGAACTGTATAAGAGAAATGATTTGGGCTAGCAGATTAGTCAGCTTTGCTGCTGTTGTTCAGTCAATAGATCACTTCTCTGGGTTAGGGGTAGTGCTCTACCAAACAGCAGTTTTTTCTAGCTCGTCCTACATTGATAAAAAAAATAGTTCTGTTTCTATGGTACCATCAATACATCATCAATAGAATACATTATCAATAAGAAAGAAACAATTGTATTATTCCAAACTGCAAAACTGCAGTATTCTCTACTGTTCTTTTTTTTTTCTCTCACGTATATTAAAAAGCTCATCCCAGCAACATGTTTTTGCAAGGTATTTTGTAAAATATAGTTTCTGAACTACAAATGGAAAGCTGTATAGTAAGTGTGCTAGCAGTTAATTCAAATTCATTACCCAGAGTGCGGTTTTGCCGTAGTTGACTCCCTTCAGGGTCAGGCTGGGACACTCAAGTACGATGGCCACAAAGACTTCTTCCTCAGATAGATGCAGTTCTCTCTCTGATCTGTGTAGTTGTGTTTGCATGGAGATCCATAACAGTGAAGCAACTTGCCAGGTTTAAACACTGCATACAATGGACAAAAGTCAGCTCTAATAGTGCTGGGGTTTCGTGAATAAACTTGTATCACTGCCATGAATTAAATTAAACATTAGCAATAGAAAAGTGCTATTTCCTCTTCCAGTTTCTGGGCGGTTTATTATTCTCTCTGAGGATAAAAATACATTAAATTCCTTAATTTGGAGGGAAATAAATGTTTTTACTTTGAAATATCCTCACTTCTCAGGAAGTGGGTAGCACTGGATTAAGTACCCCAAAACTTATCAAAAATGGGAGCTCTCTGCTGTGCTCTCAGCCTCAGCAGAAACAGAATTTTGGTCACCTACTGGTGTTTTGTAGTAATTATGCCTGCTCAATTCTTTATTTTCATATTGCTGCAACTTTTTGTCCTCATTCCTACAGACACAAGACTTATGCAATCAGTCTGCCTGTACTGGGATCTCTGTCAGTTCCACACTCGCGGTCTCTTTTGAACCTATTGACAAATTTCAACCAATTGGTCTCTCAGAGAAAGTCATGCTCCTACAAGCTTTCTGAAGATAACCTGCAGGTCAGTGCTTTGACACAGGGTAAGGCTACAGCACGAAGAACCACCATTTTAGACAACAGAGAATCCACTTTTAAGGAAGTGTTTGTAAAAGTCTGACCAAGGGGAAAGCTTCAGTGAAAGCCTGTTCCTTCCTCAGTTTGAGGTCAATCAGGTCTGAGACATAGACTTTTCAGGAGCTGGGCTTTACAGTACTGATCTCCATAGCACATGGGCATGTTGTTTTGCAGCAATCATTTACTACCTTAACTACATTTAAAGCAAATGTTTTTTCTAACCCCTTAACTTTCCATTTCTTTACTTTTCTCTCTCTCTCTTTTTTTTTTTTTTCCCAAAGGACCAAGTGCTACCCCATAGCCTTTCCCTTAAGACCAAGACTTACTTTGTCCATCGCCCTAGAAGTCAACTCTTGACCTTCATCACTGTCACTTTTCTCCATTGATTCTCTGGGTTTAAAGTTACAGGATTGTCAAAACAGATAACAAAGTGCAGCAGGCTGAAAAGTGCCTGCGACGAACCTTCAGGGACAAAGTTTATCTGTTGGAGCATTTCCTGTGTGTACTTTGAAACCTCTCAATTTAACTTGATCAAAGCATGAGCCGACACATTTCAGCTACCTACTGAACAAACAAATTTACTGCTTATCATTGTTGCCACCTCAGTCTTTAATTTACTTTACTTAGTAAGCCAGTACATATTAAATGAACAACTTGTTCATTTCAAATGCTAGTTTCTGGTCTTAAAAATAGGCTATAGTTCGCCTAGTGTAAAATATTCAGCATATACAGCTCCCCTACTTCCCCAAAATCTGTATATAAAAGGAGATTTAAGCCAGATACAGTCAGTGTGGAAAACAGTGGCCTCTTTGGGGTCACTATATCCATTAACATCCATTAGATTTTATGTCTATATAAATATATGTATTTCATATATATGTATATATCAGGCTTCCTCCTTTTATTTTCTTGAATTCCCATAGGACATATGAGGACTGAGCAATTAATGGTGGTGTTCTTAAAATGTGTTAGTTAACTCACATTAACACATTTCAGAATACGGCTTAGCACATATGGATTGACAGATCATTTTAAACTTTGCTATCTTTGTCAACAGTAGTAACTAATACTTTTGTAATGTTCTGGTAGTTAGGGGAAAAATGTTTTTTTTTTTCTTTTCCTTCATGAAAAAGTGTTTACTTAAAGTAATAATAATACCAAAAAAAAAAAAGACTGTTGCGAGGTGTGGCATCAAAGGATCATGTCTAGACAGTCTGGCCTGTAGCAAATAACAAAGTATGGTGGTAGCCTTTCTTTTTTTAAAACCAAAAAAAAGTTGACCAGTGTTTTAGTCAGCTTTCTAAAATATTTTGATTGTTTCCCACTCAAAACAATCAAGATATCTTTTCCAGCCCATGTGGTCCCCCTTATTCTGAGGGAAAAGGAGTCCAAATATTTTAGTTTTATTGGTAACTGCTCCACAGTGATAGCATGTCATCCCGGTGCAGCATCCTTAGGGAGGCTGCTACTCTTTCAGGAGGCACCTGCCAGGTCCAGCTCGAGGCTCCAGCCAGAGAGCCTAGAACTGGAACATGTGTCTAACACAGCTCTGGACATTGGGAACGTGCTGCCTAGGCAAGGAAACTGCTACCATCCCTGCAACACATGGGTTTCTGGATCAGACCTCAATGACGAAATGTCCTGAGTTAGGGAAAACAGCAGACAAAGCAATCGGCCTCCTGAACCAGCTTTGCTGCCAGATCTTCAAATTATGGGCATTCCTACTCATAAAACAGAATGTAACAGACTCTTCAATATCAGTACATACAGATATAAGTTATTCTTCAGTACTTTTGAATTGTGATTACTGTTATACACTGGCAGCTTGTTTCCTTCTTTCAAGTAAAAATAACGTCTTCAAACATTCCGTAAACTCAGATATTAAACATAACGGATTTTTGTTCTACTCGTGCATCATCACTCAAAGAAAACACAAAACACTTAAACAGTATAATTTATGATGGAGACCAAAAAAAAAAAAAAAAAAAAGTGCAGAGAATGCAGCCGCATGTCTCCTCTGTAAATTAATGGAAATACATGACTGTTTTCTGCTCTGCTTTGTAAATGTCAATCAGGGACTTCAGAGAATGTGTGCAAGAAATGACAGAAGAGCCAGTCACATATGGTAGGGTCTACTGACACAGATTACCACCATATGCAATTCTACTAATAAAAGCACCATATCTTATCCCATAAAAAACACAGAGAAGGCATAGGAGAACTTGAGATTCTGTGAACCCAGACTATGTTATGTTCTTGGCAGCTTGCTACAGTATTTTAAATGCACAAAATTATTTCCTTCATAATTTGAACTTGCACTGATTATTTTTCTTTTCCGATATTATTAGTGTAAACAAACAAGAGGACTTCTTAGCGAGATGAAGCCTGTGTGAGATACAGAAAATCTTGGCCTTGACCTAAACATGGTTCAATGCAAGAGAACATCCTGCATTTTTTATTGCAATAATCCAGAATTTACTATTATGTCACCTTACTTACAAAGTTGCCAGAGGAAACAATAGTATAACTGGTGCTGCCATTTTCGAGAAAATTTAGATGACAGAGCAGAATGGGAAATGTTCCTGTCCCGATTCATCCCAGGATGAATCAGACTTGAAAAGAAATCTCCAGATAGGGAAAAGAGAAAGATTTCTCTGGATTATGCAGTCCAGACATGCTTGGACTTCACACCAGGAATGTGGGAGAGTTTAAGTCCTTCCTTTGCTTAAACTAGTTCTTCACATACCAGGAGGGATTCCCTGAGGAGCCACCTGGCTGCCCTGTGATGGAACTCCCTAAATATTCCTGGGCATATACAATTTGGTGCCAGCATTTGGACCTGCTAAAAAAGCAGGCTTGCATGGAGAGTTAAAGCCTAAAGGCAACGTCTGACATGGGGAGCCCTCACACTGTTTGTCTCTTTGTTCAGTGTGAAAACCAGATATTTCAGATCTCCCATAAAAAGGACTGACTGCCCACCGCCGAGCTGCTCCAGAGTCCTGGCTTCATGGCAGTCTGCTTGGAGTGCCATGAAGCAGGAGGCTTCCACTCTCCTGAATCCTCACCTGCCTGCTGGATATTACTTACACTTTTCTAGGCAATTTTATGGATGGGTTGAGACAGAAGAGGAAATAGAGTAGAGGAAAAGTCTGTTTCTGTGGTAGGGCTACCTGCTGTTCTCTTCTACAGCCATCTCATTGTGTGAACTATTCTTTCCATCCACAGTAAGCCAATGATGTCTTCAATTTCCCAAGGATAAGGAACATTAAATTCAAATGCCAGCTTTAGTTTTCAAAAATTAATCTTGTCAAAGCACCTATATCAGGAAAACCACTGTCCATTAGTAGGAAATTATTCAGAAAAAAAGGAAGACGATTTGATTATTTATGTAAGAAACTGCTGCACAATTAAGTACAGATACAGGCCAGTAAAATAAGTTCTTTGATCTATTGCTACAAGGAATTCAGTGTAAATACGTTTCCTGATAAGAGTCGCTACTGCGTAATTGCATTTTACAAACTGCGTACTGTGCTATTGCTCAGGAAATGTGTTTACTGATATGCATGTCTCCACTCAGCCTCATGGTTGAAAGGTATGCTTTTTCTGATATTTATAGTTCTTGCACATTTTTAAATAAGGCGATTAAACTCATGAAGGGATGGAAGAGTGTACAAACAGGGAGAATTGATTCTAGAGCATACAAAACCGCTATTGAAATAGAGACGAGCAGATTGTTTTTAAACAAACGTAGGTTAGTGGCATTTGAGATTAAACTACAAGACAAATATTAAGAAGGATTAATTTATACTGTCAGCTCTGACTGTTCTGAGCTTCATCCTTTTGTTAGAGCAGATGAGAGTATAACTCCATCACAACTGTAAAATGGCCTATGTTTTATGTAGTTTTGTCCTATTTTAGGGAGAATAATATTCCCCCCAGAACTTAGCCTCTTCAGAGCTTGCACAGGAGCTACTAACTGAATGTCTTGAATGCTCACTAGTTAGTCACCTAAGGATAGATTTGACCTGGACTTTTGTAGGGTGCCTTATATATGAAGATGAGGTTTGATGTAGTGTTATTATAAGGCTATTCCCTGTTTACTACAGATGCTGCCATTAAAATGAAAGTTTTCAGGTAAATCTTTTCAGATCTGTGTTTTAATCACTAAGAGTCTATCAAAGCAACAGCCTATTGAGCAGGAGCTGTTCAGTTGGGTTGAATTAAACTTATTAAGCATTGCCTCTGTAAGAAAATACATATTTTGTAGGTTTGAGCTAATGCCTCTTACCTTGGGGAAAGTGAAAAGCCGATCACAGAATCATAGACTGGTTGAGGTTGGAAGGGACTTCTAGAGATCATCCAGTCCAACTCCCCTGCTCGAGCAGGGACACCTAGAGCACGTGGCACAGGGTCACATCCAGGCAGGTTTGACTATAGCAAGCAAAAAAACAAGGGAGGAAAATGTGTTTATATTTGTATTTCTATGTTTTGAAAATGTATCATTGAAGCATTGGAAGTAGAAAGCAGCCCATGCAAAATATGAATGTGTCTCTGCGCTCTGGTGACAAAGGCTGTGATTTGACTAGTTGTCGGCTACTGAAAAATCCCTCTTGCCAAAGTACGATATTCATAGCAAAGTAAACAAGCTTTCTAAGCTCAGATGCTACATCTACCGTTCTCATGATCTGTAGTATAGAGCAGAGGGAAAAACAATGGGTTGTTACTGAGAGAGAGGATATGGCTTGGGGTTAGCAGCCAGGGTGGGAGGCAATTCCTGCATCCTGCACTATCTTTGGGTTCTGGAGCCAAGCATAGCCAAGCATGTTGCAGTGCACATAACACTTTTGCTAATAATAATCATAATAATAATAAAAATATCGTAGAGCTGTCTTCTCTGCGATAACTCCAGGATGAGGCCTTCCTGGGGAAGCTTCACTTGGTCTAGCAGAGAGCACGACATGCAACCCCGTGAGAGGTTGTTTGGTGCTTCCTCTTCTCAGTGAAACCAGGATAAGTACTGGATCGAGCTTCCTCTTTTTATGATAGAAGAGG
This sequence comes from Tinamus guttatus, assembly GCF_059628265.1. Taxonomy (NCBI): domain Eukaryota; kingdom Metazoa; phylum Chordata; class Aves; order Tinamiformes; family Tinamidae; genus Tinamus; species Tinamus guttatus. The sequence continues at coordinate 2,378,083 of NW_028288918.1, forward strand.
GACACATGGGTGTGAATCTGTAAAAAGAGTTTGGAAATTGGAATCAAATTTGTCTTCGCTTCCTAGCTGTGGAGTAGCAGTGGGAGCCTACTACTGGGAGTGGGAGCCTCCATGGTAAATGTGAGGTTGAAAGAGGTGATGTGGTGTGGCTGGAGCCTTGCCTTGAGCATCCTCAGGAGCCTTCAGTGCTGCCTTAGGTAGGGCTCAGCAGTCATGGGCTAAAGGTCCAGCAGGCAGGAGATGAGTCAGAGCTACAACCTCTAAGAGTACAGGTGGTACCATTTCATTTTAGGGATGTTTGTTACAAATGTAGGCTGTGTTTTCTGTATAACTAAACTACATGGTGGAAAAAGTTTGTGGGGAAATCAAGATGGCTCCAGCTTGGTCTTCTTGCTTTAATTAGCAGTGCAATAAGCTGCCTTCTGATAAGGGAAAACTCAAGAGGAAGCAACATGATCTAGGGCATGATGATGCCATTGGGTTGTGTTGGGTTTTAGGTGGTCCAAGTGTTTTTCCATGGAGACACTAATACCTGCCTTTAACTCATTTGGACATAGTGCTGGAAAGAATTTGGAGGGCCAGTCCATGTTCCTGATAGCAGTTAGGATCAGGTTCTACAAAAGCTAGAAGTTGGTGGTGTCACCTTTGGGTAGTTAAAATTTCTAGAGTGTGCAGAAGACGTGCAGGAGCAGGTGTCCAGAGGTGTGTAGGATTAACATTGCATTACCAAATCCTTTTCCTTCTTTTTTCCCCTCTGCATTTTTTTCTTTTTTTAAAAAATATTTTAGAATATTAAATAGGAGAAGGGGGAAAGAAACTTATAAAACAGCAGTGCACTGGGAATGTATTTTAAGCAAATGTCAGGAAATAAAAATATTCAGGTTGCACACAGAATCTGAATTTGTCCCCCTTGTGACTTCAGTTGCTAATTCCATGAACAAATACCATCCCCAAGTCAGAAAATATAAAAATATGGACTATTTAATACTTTAGACAGGCACAAAATTCCCATCAATGATGTTAAACTGCTGCTTTATTGTCAGGGTAGTCCACTTTATTTTTACTGTCATGTGGGTATGAATCTCATTTTCTACAAGCACTCACTGGCAGTACAAGGGGTTTGCAAGTGAATGCAAATGTTCAAAGTGAAGTGCTTTCCTGAACTGAGATAGACTAAAACAGATGTTGAAATGCCTTCATGACTCAAGCCCATGCAGATTGGTGCATAGCTGGAGAATAAGGACCGCTGACTAGAAGAAGGATGTCTCCTTCCTACCTACTGGAAGAAAGGGGCTCTTCTACTTCAGGCTTCCAAAGAGAGACTAGTACAGGAGCAAAAATGTTTTCCTGATTTCTCTGAGGGATGTAACTTGACCCATCCTGCTTACAGAGGAGAAACTGGAGGAAAAGCTTCAGATACTAGAACCAGATGGGACAGTCGTCTCAGTTATCAATTAGATACCTAAAAAGCAAAAAAACCCACAAACAAACAAACAAAAATCCAGCAGCATTGCCAGGAGGAATTCTCCTCTCTGTGCAAGTAGCTTTTCTAGAGGTTAAAGAGATTAATAAATGTTGGGAGCTTTACATCCTATTTCCAGCCTGCTACTAATGGGCTGTATGGACTCAGTCCCATTGTTTTAATTCTCTATATTTCAATCCACTTATCTGTAAGATAGGCACAGTTTGTGAGGGCAGCTTTTTGTAAAGTAAACCGGGATCGCTTGGGAAAAAGTGTGGTATAATCTTGGCACATTATAGTTATTATCAGATTATCAGTAAACATGAAAAGAACTGCATTTTTCCACGCGAGAAGAGAAGGATGAAAGATGTTAATTAGTGTCTCCCTTCCTATGGCTCCAAGCTTTCACAGGTTTCCCTCTGACATGTGTCTGCAGCTGCAGATCAACAACGGCCTGACCTGGTGTAACAGCTCACTACTGTGCTCCCACCATCTGCCCCTCTCTCCCAATTCTACTCCTTCCCTTATGTTAGCTCTGATATCCTCTGATCCTTCACATTTCAGAGCATTAACCTGTAGGAAAACTACCCCTTACTTTTTTAGTGCGGTTAGTTTCTGTTGGATGAGTGCTCTGAAGCATGACAGCATTCGGTCAAAGGAACCCCTCAGCTCCTGCTGGAGAGGGGCAGGGTTGTGTAGCAGGGGACGAGATAGAAGAAGTCAACTTGGTGGCCCACAGACAGATGGATAGGGGCTACCATGGAGCTTCAGGCCTAACCTCAAAGCTAGAGTTTTCTGGTGCGGCTGTTGAGATTATCTATCATCTGAGTTGTCAAACAGTCCTGCAGACACTGGTGCTACTGCAACTGATGGGGCACTGCAAGACTGAAGGTCAGTCATGGGGAAATAAAGGGAATGGGGATGCTGTAAGATGGGACTGCAATCAAGAACAAATTCAAGAAGGAAAAATATGAGTCATTATGTAGCAAATGTTGGTTAACAAATTTGTGGCTCTCAAAAGTGCAAACAGAATAATTTAGGTCAAAAGGGACTTCTGGAAGTTATCTGGTCTAATCCTTCCTAGAGTTGAGCCAATTTAGATGGCTTGATTTGCCTGTTTTTGGATATCTCCAAGGAAGCAGTCCCCACAATCTCTTTGGGCAACCTGCTCCAGTGTTATCAGGCAGCAGGTTTGATACAAAATAAAGGAAATGTTTTATGCGTTGTGTGGCCATTAATTGTGTTGAACTCATTACTGCAGGATACCAGGGAGTGAGAAGACTGAATAGATTCATAAAATGGCTAGACAAACTGCTGGATCTTCAAGAGCTATTTAAACTGCGGACAAAACATCTGACTTAAGACAAAACACTGTAAGTAGCAGTCTGCAGAAAGGTGGGAACATACTTTAGAGGAATTATCATTGTTTACATCTCCCTTCGCATTTTCTTGAAGCACTTAACTGTTGGTCACTGTTGGTCACTGCTGGTCACTGATGAAGTACTGGCTATGACGGGCATTTACTCTACCCAACATGAAGGTCTTCATTCTGATCAGGCATCTAAGCCTGGCAACACCTCAAGTTGGGGTGAACACACACTGGAGCTCTTAATGCTGCCTTAAATTTCCCAGGATAGCTACCCAGAGAGGCTCAGAGCCATTTTCATCATGCTTTTAAAAACTGGTTTCATAACGGGTATTTTTCTGTCAAACTTTGTGAATAAAACAGTGCAGGAAGATGTCGTGACTAACATGAAGCATTTTATTCAGGCAGCAGATGAAGTGGGTTAGTTTTAGAAAGGAGTAGGAGTCAGAAGAACATTCAGCTTAAGCAGACAGACCAACCCTAGTTAAATTGAAGGGAAAAGCAGTGACACTGGGTCTTGCATATCTGATATGAAAGAGCTGGAGTACAATGCTGGATTTATTGTTCAAGTTATACATTATCCTAGAATACTGCATTTTTATAGGGGCGACATCTGACCACTTGCTATCAAGAGATAACTTAAAAGTGCCGCACGATAGAAAAGCTGTTCCGTTCTTGGTGCAGTTATTTTTATTGATGAGCTTCCAGACACTGCCAAAGAGTCCACTGGTACACAGCAGCAAATGCCATGCAGAACCAGTCAGAGTAAGATTGAAGGTATGAACAATAAAGTGAATGAATACCTTGCTGTTTTCTGCACACATAGCTGCTTATTCAGCCTTCAAAAACAAGTAAATAAAATGCACAGATGTTTGCATTCAGAGATGAAATGATCACATAATGCAGGCAGCTCTCACATTTTTTGGATACAATGTGCCATATCTTAGGGGAGAGGTGGATGTGAATAACACTTCTTTTTGCAATATGTCATCTGCAACATAACCCCCACATACTCACGTGTGGTTTCTCCTTTCCCACTCATGAGCTGATAACGTCCTTGTTGCAGAAACATTAATTACTTGCTTGGAGAAAAAAAAAAAAAGCATGACACTGAGAAGGAATGGAATGCTTTATTTATAGGTTTGCTGTTACTTTTTCTAAGGGGCTTACACTTCTGCTGGTTGATTATTAAGGGAGCAATGGTGTGATGATGAACACTGAGCAAAGCCTTTTTGATACTTATGTCCACTTGATTGAATTTGTTCTATCCCTACGCAGAGTTTGGCTGATGAGAGGAGATGTGCATTAGCCTCAGAGGTGCCTGGGGATATGGTCTGGGCTCAGGGTGACACAGAGTGGGTTATTCCTCTGTGGGCAGGTCACAGACAGGGAATGAGCCTGGAGATCGGTGCTTGGAGCAGCGTCAGGATCTGCTCAGGCTTCTGGGCCCATCATGGTCAACATGGTCAACAACCAGATGGACTGCACACAGCCAGGTGCCATCCCAGTTTGAAGTTCACCAGTTACACCAGGTAGTGCAGTACCCAAGCCACTTACGAGCTAAAACAAACCCCCATTCCCCGTCTCCATGAACTGAGGAGAAAGGGAGAAAGCATATGTCTGAAGGATTACTGGAGGGCTTAAAGGAAAGCAAGTTTGCTACTCAAGCCAGCACGTGGCAGGGCCCAGGAGACATTAAATAGACACATGATGTTGTTTCTGAGGCACATACCTTACTCAAGGCTTTTTGAGTGATCTAAGTAAGAACATGAGAAATGGCAAAGCTTTTAGTAAGATCAGTTTCCCTAATGACTCACCAAGTGCTACAAAGTCAAAACAGGTTGCTTGCACTTGAAAGGTATAAAACAACCATATGATTTTTATGATTACTGTACAAAACACAGTATATATGCACATAAGGGGAGATTGTGATCCACATATATACAGCTCTTTCTTTTCGTTTTATTTTTTTGCAGATAGAGGCTCCTTTCTCCTAGTTTTTATTCTTGTGTCATGCTTCTTATTAAAGGTTATTGCTTTAACAATTAAGCTAATTTCCTCACTGCACTCTGTCAGTCAGAGTGACATTCTTTTGTATTCTTAAAAGAAAGAAGAAATTAGGTTTAGGTACCAGTGACCCAAATCTGTCCCTGCTGCAGCCCACTAAAATTCTCCTGTTGACATTAGCAGGGGCAGTGAGTTTGGTGAGCACTGGGGAATGAGTAATAAATTCATCTCAATTCCAAAAAAAAAAAAAATCTACAAGTCCATCCACTTTTTGTTATATAAAATTATTTTCAACAATAACAATACACCTACATTTCTGTAATGTCTTTCATTCCAAATGAAATTTCACCACCATAATGTTTCAGGCAAATGGGCCTTTTTTGTAGTTATACATAATTTGACAAGAAAAGTATCCCTTGCAGTAAAGTCTGACAGCAAAAAAAAATCAAGGAAATAAAATATCTTGTATTGCAATTAGTGATTTTTACCAAATAACTTTTTAGAACAATAAATACTCTCATTTCCTCAGAACAAGGCAGCCATTTTAGGATTTTCCAGTGTTCCCCAATCTCTCCTTTATTTTTTGAGAAGGAAGAGGGAACATCCAGAAGTATTCAAGCCCCTAGAGGATATAACAGAGTATAAATAGTATTATGTGATATTTCCTTGGGTGGAGAATAATTCCTATATATCACATTCTTTCTGCATGTTAGGGTATGCCTCTGCTCCAGCACCTGGGTAGGTCCTGAGGTGGTTAATCCAGGTCAAGCTTCCACTTCCACTGCAACCCTTCTACCCAGTCCCTCAGCGCTGGTTTGCAGCTTGCCCAGGCACGCTAAAGCGAGTTGCAAGCAGAGGATGCTCCAGATTCTGGAGACGCCTGAAAGGGACTGTGAGCTTTTCTGAACAATTAAAGCAGTTAGGCATGCAGGAAAAAAAAAACAGATTCTCGGTTTGTTGTTTTGTGGAGGTGTACTTTAAATCCCCATTGGGCCTGAGTTAAGGGACAGCATACACTCTCCATTCAGTCAGTCTCCTTGCTTCACTCAGTGTTGGGAAGCTAGCTGTTCCAGTCTTTCACCCAACGGCACTTCTCCTTTCCCCAGTGGATACTCATCCAAGTATAATGATTGCCATCTAAGGCATGGGGTTGGAGTTTTCACCACATTTCACTACTGGCTTCACAGAGGCACCACTCTGCCCAGCGCTGTGGCATGACGAGGTGCGATAAGGGAAAGTGGAGGCACATCACTCCTGCATGGATGCTGGGAGAAAGCCAGTTTCTTAGGCTTTTTGTCTAAACTGTTGCTCAGGAGCATGTGCTTGTGAGCTGTCAGGAAAATGAGCGAAAGGGTTAAGTATGAAGGCTCATGGGAGCACCTGCCCAGGTTGAGGCAGGTATTGCCTGCCCTACAGCTCAAAAATGGCAGTTTACGGAACAGGATGCACATTTCTTTCTGCTTTCTGCTCATTAAAAACCCCTTGGCAATGACAGACACTATCTCCTGTGCAGCTGCTCAGTGCCGTGCTGCGGGTCTTGCCTGCCTCCAGCGCAGAGGCTCGCTGCTGGAAGGCACCGCGGCAAGGCTATGGGGCCATACTCACACCTTCCCCCAGGTATGGGCACAGCAGGCAGAAGTGGCAATGGCCTTTTGGCTTTTTAGCCATCAGTCACCCACCTCTGTTCACCTTCATACTGTCACAGGAACCTTCAGCTAAAGCAGGCTTCAAATTAGGGGAGAAACAGGCCAGTTTGGGTCTCACGTGATGTCCTGTGTGTGGGGGACACAGCAGTTGTAGAGGCAATGGAGGGGTGAGCTTGTCCCCAAGGATGGCTGACCAGTGCACCAAAGTGTCGCAGGACCATCAGCAATGGGATACAACCTAGGCATTTGGAAATGCTGCTCATCAATCCTCCTTACAGCTTCTGAGCTGTTCCACTTGTTTTAAAATTCAGGTTTCCCCACAGTCAGACCTCTCTCAAGCTGCCTAGCTTTTTTTTTTTTTTTTTTTTTTCCTAGCACACCCACATAATTACTCCAGCACAAAGAGTGGGCTCGTGAAGCAGCAGCATTTTAAAAAACCACAGACTCTGATCTCAAGGCAATCTTTCCCTCCCACTTCCTCCCCCTTCAAGCAGGGGTGTCAGCCGCGCTGTTTCTTTCAAACTTTCTGAGTCATCCCATCAGGCAGCTTGTAAATACTTGAATGCATCCATCAATGTCAAGTCGAAGTAAGAAGCAGCATATGCCGTGCAGTGGAGTTTCCCTCACTCATATGTGCCACTTTTTGTAGGTGCAGAAGATTTAGGGGTGGCCCAATCTCCCAGTTTCATTAATATACACATATAGATGTCACCAAAGATTTTTGCCATAAGAACCAGATGTAAGATGTGCTTCTTACAGCCAAGAAAACTTTTGCTCTTCTAAAACATCTGTTATTGTATCATCAGGAGTGGCATATCTTTATGCAACATGCTCTATTCTTTTCAAGCTTAAAAACTGGAAACTGGAGAGAGTGTCTGAAGAGCTGGAGTACCAGCAACCTCTTTGGAAGGCACCATTGTTAACCATTTCTGATAGCTGGTCACAACCTAATGCACTGTTGATTGACAGAAAAATATTATCTTTTTGTTTTACGAAGGTCTAATTTGCTGTGTCATCATTACATACCAGCATTTAAAAAGTGGAGGGTGTGGGTGATTCAGCTGTGTGGACGGCAAGCTATCCCTTCAGTAGACAAAAATCTCTGTTGAAGAGCAATAACACTTCCATGTATGACTGATAAACATGTGAGTTTCATCTTGAACTAAATGGCAAAATATGAAACATGCATTAAGGTATTAGGATGTGGCAAAATTCACCAGTTCATCTGCTAGCAGCCTGGTTTATGGAAATGAATTCATTACAGTGCAAAGAAAGGAAAAATCTTGCAAAATTCCTGAGTTGTTCCCTCCAGATAGCTTGGAGGTAAAGTCTGACCATTGGGATATTGTCCTAGTAAATATGAAGTCGTCTGAATGGATCTGATTAGATGGGTGAAAACTTTCAAATATGCATATGGATGCAGATATAACTCTCCTCCCAAACTCCAAATAGGTAAGTTATGTATAAGAATTAAATTGGGAGCCAGGAACTTGCTGGTTCTCATGCTTAGTGCTATTTGAAGGAGTATTTCAAAGAATTTCAGAGAAAAACAGCTGTGTGAGAAATGCTCTTCTGCAAATTGGGAGGGAATATGCCCTGAAAACTCTCCCTCTCCTCTGCTACAACCCACAGTGAGACCTTTGCAGAACTATGTTGTGGGGATCATCTCATTCATATCTGTTATGCTTGTAATACGTAAGACATTGGGATGTCTCCCTCCGGACTAAGTGGGCCTACTAGAGCAAGATACCGGTCAAGGTGAGCACTAGAGGTAGAACCGAGCAATTATTCCCTACCATGATTTCTAGTGCTGCTCCTACCCTCTTGTTTCTCAGGGAACCAGGATAATCACACAGCAAAAATGCTTTCCATCTCACTCCTTTATTTACTTTTTTTCATGATTTCCTTCCACTCCCAGGTAAAGGAATGTAGGCTGTTTGAAGAGCTGATCCGCTAGGGTGGGGCACAAACCTAATTTGAAACATTGCTGAATATTTAGTCATGTTCTGTAGGAGTATAAGAATTACAAAATTCTTGGATTCCTAACAAACTGTGCACGTGTGCACGATCTCCAGAAAGAGAACAAGTGTTTAAAAAACAAGGCTCTGTACACAATTCTAAATTCATTTAAATATAAGATATATATAATTCAAGTTAAAAACATATTGCAGGACTACATTACTGACAGCTTAAAGTCAGGCACCAACTGTGATGGCATAGAGCTGTAAGCTGCTTCAGGGAAAAAATGCTAACTGCTATAAATCTGATTTTAAAATAAAGATAGCATAAGGGGGATTTTGAGTTCATTTAAATAGAAACATGTCATTCATAAGCAAAAAATCTTTCCCCAGGGGTCAAGTCGGTCAACCTATCATGGTTTAGGAACCACCTCTCTTCTTTTTTCAAATCTTTAGCTTGTATTTTGACACATGAGACTTTCCTTTTGTGACAAAAGTCTTCAAATTAGAATGCCTCCCCAAGTCTGCCAAGGACTAGAGCTGGGTCAAAGCCAATTTTCTCTTTTCTGAGAGATCTTGTGATTTCAAAAGATTTTTCCATATTTTACAAGGACATGAGAGTTCAGCTGACTATCTCATCCAATGTTTATAGAAATGGCTTCAGTTAGAATCACTTTGCCTCCCATTTTTACCTACAACAAAAATATGTTGCCTTTTTTACCTACCACAAAACTGTGCTTGAATGGTCATTCAAACGTGGAGTCCCTGTCATTGCAGTGCTGATGGGACACCTATGGACAAACTCTTGGACTCTGTGAAGGCCAGTACTAGCTCAGTGTTACCATATTTTTGTCTACTTTGTCGTCCAGGCTTCATACTCCCTGGAGAAGGATCCCAGGAGAAAATTCTCTCAATAGTTCCCTGAGTAAGAGATGTACGTGCTCGTAGGACAAGGTGACTACTTGTTGGGTGATGATTATAAAAATCATACGCCCATTTCAGTCTGCTCATATGCAGACTCAGATTCAGACAACAAATCTTACTCACATGAGCAATATTGGAGTGATGGGCAACCAGAACTAAGCCCATCATTTGCAAGTCAGGCTCCACTAACAGTTCACAAATCCTGTCAGTACCAGACTTGTGAGGAAAGCAGAAATTGTTGTAAGGCACAAACACTGTGTGGTGGAAATACCTTTATTCAGTAAAAAAATGATAACAAATCTGGAATTGATCGGAATTTGAATTACCTGGAATCTGGAATTAAGTGGTCTGTCCAGCTTCCATGTGTAGTTTTCCAACCGCAACTCCTGAGCCATACTTAATGATATTTAGCCATCTAACTACTTCCTTGATAGGCATAATGAGGTAATTAGCTATCCAGGTGTTATCAGACATGTGTGTCCACAAAACTGCTCCTTCAACTGTCAAGGTGGAGGTGACGTCAAACTGTAATGGTGTATTCACAATAAAAGTGAGGCAAAGACAGCTACAGTATCAAAACCTTCCCTGACCACCACTGCTAAAGTTAAATCACCTTGCACATCTTAACTGAATATTACTAAATTCAGAGTCATTCGCACATACGGAGACCAGCTCTCTCACAGAGCCACACAAGCATCATTCACTGTTACATACTGTGTTGACTTCCATACTGAGGTACATCTCATGCCCTGACTTATCTTTGTATATGTTGTCTCTGAATGACTCTGAATAACATCTCCAGACAAGTTTAGTGCTTCATTCCAAATGAATAAGCACTGGTAGCAAATCTGTTGTGAAAGTGTAGCAACAGACTACATAGCTAGTATAAAGCAAGTAAGGTTTCCATGGACACATTTTTGCTCTGATAAACCATTTTAAGAGAGAAATATTATATTACTGTAGCAGGTTAAGAACATAAAAGGAGACAGACTATTCCAGGAAGTAGCATGCCTCGGTTGTGTTTGAGCGGTCAGTCAGACACGGTCATTTAATGAGCATCGGAGGTAGTTGAATAAAAGATATGCTGTGTGGTAACACAGATAACCCTGGGATGGCCTGAGCTCTGCCAGCATGCTGTGCCAGATAACTGTTATAGGCTGGGGACTTGTAAAACTCCTTGTGAGAGGTGCCCTGCACTCTTGTCATGGCAGGTGTACCGCTGCTCCGAGCTTCGGTACCAAGGTACCGTGCAGGAAACAGCCATGAACATGCAGATATGCACATCATTTGGGAGCATAGGCACCACAGTGTGATTTTATATTGTTACGGGGTATTGATAGTTTGACAGTTTTTGGTTGTTGTTGTTGTTAGCCAGAAATGGTATCAACCAGATTAGAGGCTTTTGTTAGAAACAAGCAGAAGTTTTGTGACAATGTGTTTGGCAAGGATAACACTCAACAGACAGATTTTGACAGGGAAATTTTAAGATACGCTTGTCAGTGCTTTAAGGAGAAAGAATATCCGCCAAGTTAATATGTATCTAGATTTTCTCCTTGCTTGTCCAGTTAATGATCCCAGCCTTGGTAGCTGCTATTGGGGAAGATCCATCAGCTAGAGATTTGAGATGAAAATGCTGAAGAACTGTGGATTTCTAAATTAGAAAAGCTCAAAGGTAGAAGCAGGTAATAAGGAAATGAGATGAAAAATCTCTGTGATCATCATCCAAACTCTAGGGGGAAATAAAGAAATCTACTGAGGATATGAGGTACACTCCATTCAGCCCTTCAGGTCAAAAGACTTTCTGCAGTTTCCTTCTTTCAAAAAAGAAAATAAAATCAACTTGTTGAGGAGTATGGCAGAAAGCTCTAAATGTGGAATGGAAATGGCAAGACTTAGAAAGATTGCTGTATTTGGTTCCCAGCTAACCTTATTCAAGAGGGAGGCAAATGCAGTCCTTAGAGCAGCATGACTTTACCCTGTCAAAACTTGTCATATCTTGCCTACTCCTGTTATGTTTATTCCCTGTACCAGCTGAATAACTGAAAGCCTGAGACTATTTTGTATGTGGATTTGTGAATTTGTTGGGGTTTGGGATTTGCATTTTTTAACCTTTCCTTCTCATCTCTTTTCAAGACAGTTTGCCGGTTTCTTCTTCCTGCTGTTTTCTTTTTGTTGTCTGTTCAGAGATTGTTTCCTAATACACAATACACTCATATATGCTCCCTGTTATGACGCTCTTCAGTAGGGGTGCTTCACTTGCACAGATCATAGCTAACTTCCTATTTTTACAACTTATAAAGCTCTTGGTTGTTTTTTATCTATTTTTTAGGTAAAGAATATACAGCAAAGAAGCCTGTAAGTCTTTCCAGTTATATGCCATACTAATTGAAAAAAGACTCATTAATTTCTTTTGGACCATTATTACATAGTGAATAATGCACTACAAGCTCCTGTATAATGTTTGCTTGCTTTATGGATTGTTTCCTACCATGCCTGCAGCAGGGTTGTTTATATTGTTTTCACTTTGTAATTTTGTGCATGAAGAACTACAATAAACATAATTAAAACCAAATTTCCTTATCTAGGCTTTTCTCCTCCTTTCCTTTCTGTGACTCTTTCCTTCTCCATTGTATTGTTTCCCTTCTCTTAAATTCCTTTTTCTCTTTTTTCTTTCTGTGTTTCTCTTCTGCTCTCTCTCCCTGCCTCCCAGATCATTCTTGCCTTTTCTACGTTCAATGTGTTTGCCCAGACCTCAAAGAGCCACGTTTTGCGCTTCCAATAAGGTGGAGTTTGCAGAGATGACAAGTCTGTGGGCAGAATACAATAAGATTTGAAGCTCAGTCATATAAAATAGAACTACAGGCTCTTGCAAAAGTGGCTTGTATAGACTCATGTGAATGACACATGAGCAGACTACCTACATTGCTTGTATTTTCCATTTAAGGTGATCACTTGCAGTCTTTCACCATTCATCCATCTGTCTTATTTTCTGTTGATAGATACTTTTTTTTTAGGAAATAATTGTTATGATGTGGAAAGGAGATTTGGAATTTTTTCTCTGAAATGTTCTTTCTACATTGGGGTTTGTGAATGGAGCCCTCAAGTAGAAAACTGGGCATGAGACTCTCCAGGCTTTGCTGCTGGATGGGCATGAGTCAGCCAGTCCTCTGTTTTCCTATTTGCAGGATGGAGATATTGACTCCTTTATAAAGTACTTGGACATATACAGATGATTAATATCTTTACTATAGAAATATTTTCTTACTTCTTTCACACTAAGAAAGCACCAAAGAGTTCTTGCTGGTCATTCAATCTTTGCACTTAGAAGAAATGTAGGATGGCCACTGTAGAGGGAAATGTGGAGATTTTTCCATGAGATTTAGAAGTTAATCTGAACAGTGTGTCTGATGAGCATTACCCAGTGGTATTTTGTTTGTTTATTTGTTTGTTTGTTTGCTTGTGGCTTTTATATTTTTAATTACTTCTCCCTCTACCTCTCAGAAAATGCTGTCAAATCTCTTTATGCAGATTCTGTTCAGTAAATGGGAATAATTTGCTGATAGAATGACACTACCTCAGATAAGCGCTGTCCATTATACTCTATCAGAAAGGGTTCAGAGATCAGAGATGAACCTTGCCTGTGCTTAGCACCAGTGAATCCTTGTAGAGCTATCCTTGTAAAGTGTCCCTATAGCAGTAGCTCCAAAATTTTGGCCATTGGTAAAGACAGCTATACTCTGCCTTTAATGAAAAAAAAGTAAAGATTTCACCTTACCCTCTGTCAAAAGTGTCATTTTTCCTATTTGGGAAGAATGATCCTGTTCAGCACAGATTTTGTCCTCAAGAATTCTGTTCTGGCAGACAGAAAGAAACACAGATCATAAGTCTGTTGTAAGCCCAGAAGAAAAAACTTCTGTTCTGTCTGCAGCAGGGGTTGAGAGAAGCATGGGCAGAAGCAGTTACAGAAAAGCTTCTGTTCCTGGTACATAGTAGTTCCCTGTATTGAACAGGACCTTTTCCTTCTTTAGAAAAGCTTGCAGACCAAAGGATATTTATATCTCTGGTAGAAGAGGGTTTGCGGACGATACTAAACTGGATGGAGCGGCTGACACTTCAGAGGGCTGTGCTGCCATTCAGAGGGACCTAGACAGGATGGAGAGCTGGGCAGAGAGGAATCCCATGAGGTTCATCAAGGACAAGTGCAGAGTCCTGCACCTGGGAAGGAATAACCCCAGGCATCAGTCCAGATTAGGGCTTGACCTGTTGGAAAGCAGCTCCATGGAGAGGGATTTGGGAGTCCTGATTGACAACAGGCTAACCGTGAGGCAGTAGTGTGCCCTCGTGGCCAGGATGGCCAATGGGATCCTGGCCTGCAGCAGGAGGAGCGTTGCCAGCAGGCTGAGGGAGGGGATCCTGCCCCTCTATTTAGCTCTGGTGAGCCCCCCCCGGAGTATTGGGTGCAGTTCTGGGCTCTCCAGTTGAAGGACATTGAGCTTCTAGAGAGGGTTTAGTGTAGAGCCACCAAGATGATTAAATGACTGGAGCATCTATCTTATAAGGAAAGACTAAGGGAGCTGGGCCTGTTTAGTCTGGAGAAGAGGAGGCTCGCAGGAGATTTGATCAACATGTTCAAGTACCCGAGGGGTGACTGTAGGGAGGATGGGGCCAAACTCTTCTCGGTGGTGGCCAGTGATAGGGCAAGGGGTAATAGGCACAAGTTGAAGCACAGGCAGTTCCATCTCCATGTGAGAAAAAGCTTCTTTATTGTGAGGGTGACAGAGCCCTGGAATGGGCTGCCCACAGAGGTTGTGGACCCTCCTTCTCTGCAGATCTTCAAAGTCCACCTGGATGTGACTGTGCCATGTGCTCTGGGTGTTCGTGCTGGAGTAGGGGAGTTGGACTGGATGATCTCTAGAGGTCCCTTCAAACCTCAACCATTCTGTGATTCTGTGATATCTTACGTTCAATTAATAACATAGGTGACAGAGGAAGTTCTTTCTTTCATCCATTTGCTCAGATAGTGGTGGTGATTACTTTGTATATGTGCACATACCTGAAAGCTTTTGTTTGATGAAGAAAGCATGCTTTTCTAAGAGGATAAATGCGATCATGTGTAGATAAGGAAGAACTGAGAATACAACTCAATGGCATTTTTCTCTTCTTGATGTTTTCCATAGTTGAATACTGCCCTGTAAAGGAACATGTTCAACACAGTGATCCATTTAAATGGCATTTTCCTAGATATTTCACCAATCAATTAATCTGGTCCAGAAGACAAGCAGCTCCTCTTCTCATGAATGCATTTTAAATGCTAACTCCTGAGTAAATCCAGCTTGGATCACTGTACCAAACATTATATTTTAGAAAACTTACAAGAGTTCCCCTCTTTTTCCAAATCAGAACAAATTGTTGAAACTCTCATCAAGGGAAAAAATCTGAAGAAATAAGCATACAAAAGAACAGCTCAAACACTTCATTTTCTCATTGTTATTTTGACTGCTACATTTAAGATATTTCTATTAAGTTAATTCCTAAAATGAGGAATAGTTGTTGGAAATTTTAACAAAATAAATTCTCTTCCTCAAAAAGAGGAATGTTTCATTTCTGTCACATCAGCATCTTCTGCCAGAAAAATGCTGGCCAGCTATTGTGTTGCTAAGAAGCAAGAGAAACCCTCCTGCAACCTTCGGTATTTTGCCAGAAACTCATTAATATAAGCCTCAGAAGCTGGAACAGGTAGGCAACTCAGCCATCACTTCCCTGGCTATGCCAGCTATCCTTTGGATGCAACTGAGAATTATGGCCTCAATTTTTCTAAACTCGGGTCTTTGCTTATTAAATAAAACTAAAAATGATCGTGTATCGGAGGGTAGGATGAAGATATATTAACAACTGGGGCTTTCAGACACAACTGTGAAGAAGACTTGGAAAGCATCTAGACAGCTGGGAGAATTAAATCCTATGTTTGCCAACAGTTTAGTGAAATATGCGCACTTACTTGAAATTATCATCATTAAAATACCTTTTTTTTTTTTTCAAGTCCAGAATATCTGTACTTGTAAATAACATGGTACAGGTGTTTTGGTGTAAATACAGATGCCGATATTTTTCAAAGATACTATTTAAAGAGGCATTTAAAGACTGTCTTAGTAACAAATATAGCATCAGTCTCCACACAGCAGGTTGTTATAGCCACTTAACTGGAGTCACCTTGCTTGCTAGAAGGCAATAGTCAGGGCTCAATCTAGAATCCGTGGAAATTGGAGAAGAGAATTCCTTCAACTTCACTGGCTTGGAGCCTGGGTGACCATGTACAAGCGGATTTTAACGCATACATTTCTGATGTGTCTGCAATCCAAACCACGTAGTGGGCCCTCTGTAGAGGCAGCCCAGCACAGTGACCCAGGCTGGCCTCACGCCGTGCCAAGGGCCAGGCAGCCTTTTTTCCATTTTCATTGTGTGACTGCTGAGCCAGAGCTCATGTCTGCTTCCTCCCTCGCCCCACAAAATGGAAAATGTGTGCCAAAACACTTCCTGTTTTTCACTGCCAGCTGAGTCGTGTGCTCTGGGCGAAGCCCATTAAGGCAGCATGAGGCATGAAAAAAGAGTCAGCCTCCAATAGTGGAAACAATGATATTTCAGCATCCCATTCCTGGCTGGACACAAGTGGAAATGAGGCTGCAGAGTTCAATCAACCCAGAACTAAACCTGTCACCTCTTCTGAAAGAGGAGAGGCAGTCACATATAGAGGTTTAAACAAGCTAGAGAAAGCGGTTATGTAGTCTATGTAAGAAACATGTTTGTTTTTTGCTTCAAACAATGTAGGAAAAAGAGCCCAAAAGGAACATCTAGTAGTTCAAAACTGCTTATATGCAGGAGTTTTTTTTTTTATTATTTCCCATAGTACGAAGGGACTGTCCATTACCTCAGCTCTTCTCTGCCTGATAGAGTCAAAGAACAATGTAATGTAAAGACATTTGTCTGATAACCTTCTGAGAAAACCTTCTCCACTCCTTGAGAAAAGCACTTATCTGATTCTACCACATTTTGTATCTTTTTTTCCTCAGTTGTGATCTCTCTTTCTCAGCTACCTTTTCCTATGACCATTCAATCTACATTGTTGGAATAATTTCTCCTCATTTTGTCCTAAATGGGTTTATTTTTTCCCAGAGAGGGTTAAGGGACTGTTATGTCTAACTCTGTTCTCACATGTGTAATAGAAGACAAAGAAAAGCTGTACAGTGTTTTAGTCTTTCCCCCTTGTTGGTGACTAAAATAAGATTTCATAATAATGTTTATGTTTAGAATTTCTGCAGTAATAAGCAGATCAGTATCTGTGCATTTGTAGTGAGTTTAAAGAGCTGCTAACAGGCAGTTGCATGGCTCAGGAATTCAAAGCTTTCATTACTATGTCATCAGATTAAATTCAACTCGGATTATTAGGGATCCTTTAAACATCAGTCTGTCTTACTGAGATGAAGAAGGAATGGTTGTCCAAACTTGGAAATTCGATTCCACAGCAAATTTGGAAATTGCGCTTTTTTCTCTCTAAATTTTCATACGAAACAACACTTTTGGAAAATGGCCTTTGGTCTGTTTCTTATTTCAGTTTTTCTCTTTAAAATTTTATCTGGTTCATGAAATGTTTATTAGGAGTCAAGATTAAAATATAGCGAAAAGCAAAATATATATAACAAAAAATAACAACCACTTTTTTTTCTCAAAGGAATATATTCTAAAATATTTTTCTCAATTATGGTCAAGAAAGAAGTGATCCTATCGAAATTTGTTATGTTGATTATTCTCTCAAAGTGAGATGAAGTTTTGATTTTTTTTTTTGTAGGAAAATATATCTGTCAAACATCTCCAGTAAAGCAGGTCAAAGAGTCAATACAGCAGTCAGCATAAAATGAGTTGGTAGCTTCCTTTAAACCAATTTCTGCTTCACAAACCACTTCTATACAAGGGGATTTGGACAGTTTCAATGGGGCATCTGACTTAGTGGACACAGCAGTGAAATCACCCCACTGTTAAAATGATGTGGCAAGGCCAAGACTGGGGCAGTCTCATATGAGAATTCATTTTTTTTTTGTTTCTTTTCTCAGTCTATTGTTTACATAAACACAGCTTTTAATATAGACATCCTATTAAAGGAGCCCCTTTTTACTGGCACTATTTTACTTAAAAGCCAACATCTAAAATGCCTATCTACAGGAAACTTTGGAAAATAATGAATTTGGAGATGATTCTGGTTGGCATGTTTTCCCATCCTTCTTTTTTCACTTTTGTACCAATTCTTTTGGATGAGAGGAAGGGGAAGAACTGGTTACCCAGAGTATTTCACTGAGAATGTCTTAATAATCTGCTAGTGATCTTGTGGTCATTTCCCATAGCCACCAGCTGTGATCTTACACAAAAGACTGTGACAAATAAGCAAGGGAAACAAACAAGCAAGAAATACACCACAGAATTTGTTTTTTTTTTAAGTCAAAACCCCAAAAATACAACATGGTAATTATCTATTACAGACTTTCTGTCCCAAATGCTCCATGCAGAGACAGTTGGTCTTTGAAACTAGCTAGTTTTATATCTTAGATTTTTTTCTGAGGAGTCTCACCAAGCAAAGTCAAGGGGTTGAAATATAACATATTATTTTAAAATCATTTTTCCTCTCATTTCTGCCATGGTTTCCCGAAGACAAGTTATCTACAGGTGATCATATTCTCCCTTCCAAACAGAAGTGAAAACAGAGTCCAAAGACGCTCATTCTTTTCTTGTCCTAGAAAAGTCATTTCACATTCATCTGTGTTGCTCCCCCAAGGGAGGATTTTTCATTAATTATGTTCTGGTAGTGAGAATGGATGAGATAAGAATGAGCTAAGACCAATTTTCAGTTGGGGAAATGCTTAGTATGGTGGGAATGTTTACTCCTGTATGAAATAAGGAGATAAATTCATTGTCATGATATCAGCTAGAATGGAGTTGCTCATGAGATGTGCGTAATAATAAGCAATTTTCTAAAATCACAGAACTTAAATATGGAAAGTCTCTGCTTTCATTCTTAAAAAATGACTTTTTATTGAAAATTTTGTAAGCTTTGGGTGTTTTTTTTTCTAAAGCAGTGTTTTCCAGTTCATTATTTATGAATAGTTCAGAAAATGTTTTTAGAGCTCACGCAAAGGTAACTAAGTAAAGCAAATTCATAAATACTCAAGAGTGACATACACGCATAGACTTTCTGGAAAATGTTAGAGATTCATGAATGAAGAAAGTGCTTTTGCAATTGCTTGGAAGTATGGGAATACTGCATACAGATATCTGAGAATGATATGTTTAAAATATTTTCCCATAAGTTACTTTGCAAAATAAATCGGATTGATATAAGATTATTTCATGATACTTTTTAAAAACTTGCAGTGAATCTGTTTAACCAGTGTTCACCTGAAGTAGAGTATGTAGACAAGTCAGACAAGTCTGGGATTTCATTAAAAAAAAAAAATAGTAGGCCCTGCTTGCCTCACGTGAGAAGTTTGAATTATGTGCTTCTAAGTAAACATGGACAGAAAAAGTATTTCCTTAGAAAATCTCATGGCTAAAGAAAATGCTCAGTAAACAAATTATCTTGTTAATATTTTTTTTCAAAACAAGAAGGTAGCGACACAAGTGCTTCATCCCAGCCATTGGACTGTAGCTTCCCATTTTCCCTTTTGTATTTTCCTGAGCTGCTGTAGTGACATTTTTCCTCTTGTATGGAATCAGTCATCTCAGTGCCTGGAAAATCTGATGGGTTTTGATCATCTTTCGATATTCTTGTATATCACGGAGTCACAAGCACACCTTGCTCCTCTCATAGTGGCACATTATATTGAAATAGGCACTAGATGTCTTGCATACTTTTTTACAGCGACTGACTTTATTTGAATAGCTTCGTCCCATTGATAAAGGACACTTTATAAAACTGAACATCATAATTATTTTTTTTAAAACAAGAAAAACTCCACACACATTTTCTGTAAGTCTGCAATTGCAGAGCCTGTAGTAAAGTGCTCATGTTTTAGGTCATCTGTGGGCCTGGATTGCATCATCCTTGTACTGATGGTTATGCAGTTTAACTTGCACACACGCACATGTGCACACACAGATGTTGCTACATTCACATTTGAGGTAGTCAGAGTGTCTTTGGCTATATGATATCCATGGTAAATGTGGCTTTACAGTCTTAAATTCCCTATATTGAGTTACTGTATCTCCATTGATCAAGTATATCTGACTGAATGGAATAATTTAGAGAATGCCTACACTTCTTTGGAAGAGACAGCAGTTAGATGTTACTGAACTCTTGAGTTTACTAGCAGCAGGAACTGGACACTATGATAATGTGGGAGTTAATTCCCCATCACTAACTTTTAATGTGTACTAAGTAAGGAAAATAAAATCATGACGAAACATTTGCTTTCTTAGTACAAAACGCTGCCTCTCCAGGACAGTTTAGCAATCTGTTGCAGTGTAATTTTAATGCAAAATTCCAGCTTTAACTTAAATTTTTTATCCAGGGTTTTTCAGATATTCATATCAGCACCTACATCAACAGTCTGATACTTAGAGATGCTAAAAGAAGAGGTGGTGGAGTCAGTGAAAGTTACATGCATTAATCATCTTTGAAAATCAAATTACCAGGTCTCTATCCTACAAAAAACATGCATATGTGCTTGATACATGAGCAGTCTTGTTGACTGCAGTGGAACAGCCTACATGCATACAGTGGAATATGTAAACTATTTCAGGATTGAGACAATTATTTTATAATTTAAGTTTTTGATCCTAATTCTAATGCAGTGAGGTTTGAGAATATTGTCTTTGTTTCTTTTAAGAGATGAGACTAAAAAATGTTATTGAAGTTATTGTTTATGCTGTACAAATGTCTGAGTAATCTCAGGACAAGGTGAAATAGTTAAAGCATTCTTTATCTTAGAAGAAACCAAATACTGAACTATGAATCATAATTCTCAAGTTCAGCATCCTAGAATTTACAAATTGTTTTAACTTTATTATAACATAAGCTGAAGCTTGATCTTTTGGTACCCTTAGATAATCTTTCCTTGACAAGGAGGTGATGTTTTTTAGATTGCAGCATTGTTTCACGTGCATGTTATTTGCAGGTACACACTGGGGAGCACTGTGAGTCAATTAGACCTAGAAGTATCCCTCCGATGTCTGTATTTCCAAAGCAACCATGTACTGATGGCAAATCATTGTGACTGTACAAGTACCTCTGCATTTTTACTCACTTACCATTTCGTGATTGCAAAAAAAGAGAATAGGAAAGCATAGGAAAGCTGAACTGAAAATCAGTCAAGATATCGTTTGACACACATATTTAGAGAAAGTGGCATTATAAAATGGATAAAGAAGCTGTTGAATTTCCAGTAGCACTGTAGTTTGTGTTTTAGTCCCTTTAACAGAGCATGCTTGAGAACCTCTCTTGTGAGCAGGTCTGGAGTCCGCTGCATGTTAGACTTGTTCAAAGAGATTTTGTGTGAGCTACTGGTGTGAACTAACTGTACCCTAAATCCTTCCTATGGGGACTGAGGCTGTGAGAAGAGTGCTATTGAATATATCCCTATTGTAAAATATTTTTTCGCAAAAAGCAAGAGCTCAGCTTTGGTGGACAGAGAAATGGTTTGTGCAAAGGCAACTCAGAAAAGGTGGATGGGTGCATTACCCATTGTCAAGTGTCTTTGGTCCCAAGGACCTCTTTAAGTTGTACGTACAAAAATGATCTTGCATGGGTATTTCAGTACTTGTACAACAGCAAATACATATAGCAAGGAGTTTTTATGAAATGTTCCCTGGATAATATTTGAAAGCTAACTTTGTGATATGAATGCAAAAGTTTCGCTCATATTTGGAGGATTTCAGGAAAAAATGGATCTCCCACTGACAATTTCAAAGACAAATTTAAACGATATCACCCTTTTGTTTGTTTATAGTAAGACTCTTGCCTAAACTTGAATATTCAGGGGATGTTTTGCCCTGGAGTAGTTTTCTTGGCACTATTCATAGTCTTTTAAATTCCAAGCTAGATTTTGGAAGAGAGTCAACACATTACTTCATTTGAAAGCTATTATTCTATATGCATAACCAGCACGCCATCCTGCAAGATGGTGAAAGTGAGGCACAGGGCAGAGGTGCTGGTAGGGAAACTGACTGTGGCTTTCATGATTCGTAGAAGCACACGATGAAATGCACTATGGTCTTGGGCTGGCAGCACCATTGTGTCCAGGTCCATCAGCTGCGTGCTGGGTGAGTGCTCTTTGGAAGAGAGCTGATGGAAGCCCTTTTGTGTGGGGGAATATGTGCACTATTTGGCAGTAGATGGATCTGTGGGAAGAGTGTCTTACCAAGTGAAATGGCTGCAGTATAACTCCTTACCATCTGGAGGAGAACAGTCTGTGATGTGGCTTTGCACCCAAAGCTTTGCTGTCCATTGCAGCATTAATACAGTTCTTATCCATCCCCAAAGAAGGCAGAACATAAAGAAGCAAAGACTGACGGAGAAGTACATGACAGAACAGATTTTATTTATAGGCCATATGCTCCTGGTTGCCAACTCACAGATCTCTATGCCATGGGGCAATTCTTCTTGAGCTTCTTTTTATCTTGACTAAAATTTTACTATATTCCTTTTCTGAATTGTCTCTCATAATGATCCAGGAATATCAGCTGGTTGCCATAACCTGTACCATGAAGCCTGGCTGCCTGTCAGACACCCCATGGTTGACTCTTCCCAGAGCATGAGAAGCTGTTGTGTAAAGCATTCAGTAAGCAAATCTAAAACATCAGAGCAGTCAAGGGCAATGTCACTGTTAGCTGAAGAGGTACATGCAGTCATGGCAACCTGGAGAAAAATTACATTATATTCTGATCTGCCTCTCTAGCATTAAGAAAATGTGTGTATTTCTAATGGAATGCTCTGAAAAAAAAGTGATTTAATTTCAGGACTTTTTAGAGCATTCCTAAGAGCCTGAAATGTCTCAGAAACGGTATTTCCACAAGAACTGTAGAACTCATTGATGAAACAGAGATTAATACCAGAAGTATTTTTAATTGATCTCAAAAGCCAGCAAGTTTTCATGTAAGAGGCCAGATAAAATGAATACTTCACTATTGACTTGAGCTACTTTTGCTCAGCAATAGGTATTTTCACAGCTCTTGTCTAATTAACTTTTTATTTATTTGTTGCTTGCTTGACTATTCTGGTAAAAGTCTTGATCCTTAACAACATCTAATTGTTCTTGAGAGCAAAAAAATAGGAATTTGCACATAATGAATGTGAAACTTTTGTATGAACACCATGGCTATCTCATATTTCTCCCTAAACATGCATGTTTTGAGAGAGTGAGAGAGAGAGAGAGACACTTTATTGAAAGACTTCCAAATTAAATACTCCTCCTTTCATGCCACTGGAATTGAATGCCGGACATGTGCTTTGATGACAGAAAGGACTATTTCTGATCATCATGGCTTACAAAAGCCATACATTTTAACAATTGATTCCTCCATTGAGACTCTAACTTCTCTTAGAAGGGTACACATGCTCAGTTTCTATACTTCACATGACAAAGAACCTTGCATACCCTCAAGCAAGTTATTTGGTTAGCTTTCCTTACCATTAGGAATGTATGCTTTTTTTTTCTGAATGTATTTAGCATAGTTACCAGATGTTGGATCTTGCTCTACCGTTTTCCATTAGTTTAAAAAGCCCTCTGCTTTCAGAGGTATTTACAGACCATGACCAGATCACTTGTTACCTTTCTGGGATAAACTGAACAGACTGAAGTCCAGGAGTCATAAAATATCTCCCTTAGCACAATGTCCCTCTAAAAGGTGACTGTAAAAATGGTACTGTGCAGTTTCATGTTTATGACTTTAATGATTCTTGTGCAAAGACCTTCGTTTTACCAGTTAAAATACAGTGGGACTAGTTGCCAGACCTTTCAGTTTTATCATAGTCACCAAGGGAAGTTGAGATGTTTGCATCTTATCTGTCATCACAAACAGCACATGCAGATTAAATCAGGGTTTTCAGGGGTTGAGGGCTGGTGCTGAGGTCCATGGCCAACTCCCCCTCCCCTCAGAGGAAAGGCATAAGGGCTGCGAGGCTGCATCCTCCTCTCCAGCCATCCTCCCAGCCATTTCCCACGGGAGTTGCCCCCCTGCCAGCAGGTTCTCAGGATCATGCTGGGCTGCCCCGTGCAAAGGAGCCTTCCATGACTTTCAGTGGGTCTGCACCGAGCATCAGCACATGACGCCTGATCAGCATGTGACGCCTGACGAGCATCAGTACGTGACGCTTATTAATGAGTTGTAAGACGGAACGGTGGTCTGAGTCTGTCCTTCGGCTGCACTAGCTTTCCACTGCTAAACTCAAGAGAAGCAGTACCGTGCTCTCCAAAAAAGATCAAATAGCCCTTAAGGCAAAAAGGAACCGTTCTGTTCAGTTGGAAGCTCTCACATTTACATAGACATTTTTCATAGCAAAAGCCCATTTCAGGCCAAAGTACCTCTTTTTTTTTTTTTTTCCTCTCCTTTGCAGTGATGGGTGTAAGAAAGAAAGAAAAAAATACTTTAAAGGTAGGAGTTAATGGATTGGACTGATGACTATAGGGAGGAAAACCTAAATAGGAAGAAAAGAAACAGGGAAGAAGAAATTGAAGAAAGCAGAAAATGTTTGAGGGAAGAATACACTGTATTTCTTTTTCTATTATTCATTCTTCCTTCTGCTTCTTCCAATTTAAATCTTTCCTTTAGATGTAGGCACCAATCCAGCAAACTATATGAAGCAAGTAATGAATGTTGTGTATGGAAATGGTCTCATTAACTTAAATGACCGCAGTCAAGATCAGATTTCTGTTCCTTTTTTTCTATAATGCATATGTAGAATCATATTCTTTGTGATAGAATATTTCTTTTGCAATATATTAATTGCTTTTTTTATTATCAAGAGAGTTTGTACTTTGAGAGCTACAAAAGGGCATAAGGTTCCAGCAGCATTTAGAAACAACAGTCAGATCTGTAAGAGAAAACAGAGAGACTGTAATGATCCCTAGATAATTCCCTAGCCCAGAACACAAGCTACGAATGTGTCTTTTACAAAGTTAACTTCTCCCTAAACACATCCTCGATGTCAGGCACGTAAACCTCAGAATGTGCACAGCACTCAGCAAACCCAGTTTTCACGTATGAGAGAAATAAGTGCCAGACTCAGAGGTGCAGCAACAAACACATCCAGTTGTCTTTTAACAGCTGGGGTGCTGGACACTTGCTCTCTGGAAACCTCGGTGTAATTCCCAGGTTTGTCTCAGTTGGCAGAGTAACCCACATAACACCAACCCTGCTAGTCTGTAAAACAACCAACCAAAAGCAATAATTCTGTTAACCTCTTACCTAAATTGAAGCTGCAAAGAGTTCTACATTGTGCGTACTCATTGCAATCTTCCTTCTGCTGTTTTTAATATACTGAAAAGAGATTCCCAGCAACATCTCATGAGCTGTGTCCTCGTGATTATCATTAGTGATACTTAATTCC
This sequence comes from Tinamus guttatus, assembly GCF_059628265.1. Taxonomy (NCBI): domain Eukaryota; kingdom Metazoa; phylum Chordata; class Aves; order Tinamiformes; family Tinamidae; genus Tinamus; species Tinamus guttatus. Next base: position 2,403,035 of record NW_028288918.1, read on the forward strand.
TGAAGATGTTTGTAATGTATGTCTGCTTAAATATTTATTATAGATAAGTCCGTATTATAAAGTTATAGTCAAATTTTAAGTACAGATCTTTAGAAAAGAGATATAACACAGATCTTATGCACTATTTATCACTTAAAATTAGTTTCAAAGATTCATAGTTGCATAATGATTTATAAATAAAAAATAATACTGGAGGATGAGTTTCATTTGAAATTTTGTTTTTTTTTTAATTCAGTTATATCCAATATTTTTGCAGTTAAATTGAAATCCAGCTACATAATTTGCATCCAAGAACACATTAACATGTAATTTATTCTTCTTTAGCATAAACGCAAACTATATTCTGCAGATGCATAGGAATATTTTATTTGTGGAATTTAATATCATTTTACTTGAAACAATACAGCATAAGAAATTCAGGTATAGTAGTCATTAGCCATCCTCCACCATTGCTGAAATCTTGGAAGGAGATCAAGACTGATATGAGTTCCTTGCTAAGAACAAAGAAACAGGTCTTTGGTGTTCTCTCTTATATGACCTGTCAGGCTACAGGTATATGTTGCAAGTCTTGTCCAGGCAAGGCCCTATCTAGAAAGTGAGTTCTAATACAATTTGGGTGTCAGGCTGCAATGTTTTTAATGAAAAGAGCAGCTCCTTTCCTTCTGCTCAAGTCTGCAATGTTTGCAAAGCTGATACAGCCAATCAAAACAGAAAAAGAAAATCCTTCATAAGATTTACCTTCCACTCCATATTAATTGGAAAGCTTTATATTTATTATTTTCTGTTGGCTCAGTTGACTTGTTCTCTTTCCAGAAAAAAAAAGGCCAATACTGACGTATTGAATTCATAGGGTATCTGAAACTTTGTTGAACTTTCAGGGAATCATGTCTTAAATCCATCTGCAGATTCAGAATTATTCCTTGGTGTTAACCTGTGCTTCAGGTTGCTCTTATTCCTTTATTCCTCTCTTGTTTCTTATTTTCAGTCTTATTTGGCACAGATCACCTTTTTTTCTTTTTTTTTTTTCTGGTGCTGTGTCCATAGTAACACAGACAGCCTCATGAAGGTGGTTCATGAGCATTATGATAATACAGATAATCATAGCGGAGGGCTATTTTGATCATCTCTTCAGATATTCTATAGTAAAACAGGTCTGAAGACTCCCTTGAGTTAATATCCATTTGAATCAAAATGCGTCTTTTGGAAAAAAAAGGATCCAATTGTGAGTTAAGTATTTCCAGTGATTGAGAATCCTTCACAATCCCCGGTAACTGATATATGTTAATTATCAGCATGTGTGCCAACCACGATCAGTTACTTTAAAGCAGCAACAAAAACTATGTGGTCTGTTTACTCAGAATTACTGACGGAAAAAAGCCAACAAAGATGAAGGTACCTATATTCTATAAATCCGCCCATCCCGAATAATATCCTATTTCTCTTTATATAACCCAGGAAGCATTGGGGGGTCCTTGGAGAGATCACTTTGCTTCTGTAAACAGACAGTAAACAACAAGATCAAACAAACAACTCACAGGGAAATAATCTACATTGTGGACTTCACTGTATCCTCCTGCAAAATGTCCATGACCAGCTCATACATTATTTAATATGACCCTTCCAAATTACTGCATGGAACTATACACTTATGTCTGTATAGAAAGAGGCAGAGATTATTATTCTTTCTTGTAAACACTTGAGTCTTGAGGAATATTAACAATGAAGGATCAGCAGGTTGGTATTATTTCTGGACTTGACAGCTGCTTCTTTTATCATTAAGAGGAATGTATTTGGACTTCGTCTTTGCCAAGCAAGGATATCAGACAAAGATGTCTGAAAAATTAAAAAAAAAAAAAAAAGACTCAAAACAAATCTCTCTTTCCTTGGCTAGTTAGGCCTTAACCAAGACATCATTATTACAAATCTTTGCTAGTGAAAACTGTGAGTGAACGACAAAATGTATTTGCAGTCCTGGAGATGATACCTGCGCATCATCAGCGTGTACCTCCTAAAGCCCTAGACGGGGGGTCCACCAGTCTTGGCCCAGCCACCACCTCCTCCTAGTGGGGTCTTGACTGGAAGCTCCTCTGGAAAAGGAACATGCCCTGGATTCTCACCAGGGACAGCAGCATCTGAGATTTAAGGGCCTTAAAGGAAATATAAGTAATCCTCCACAAAATTAGATCCTACATTTTTTTTTGATTGTTTATTTGTCTGTTTGTTGGTACCTGAGACTGAAATGCAGCCAGCAGCCACTCTCAGCATGGCTTGTATTATGAAATAACAAATTATTTTAATTGCTCTAGCAATTCCCTTCCCATAGCTGTAAACACAGCGCGTTCTTGCAGCAGCAGCCTGACTCGCATCGTGCTCGACAGAATTGCTCCTGGCTCTGATGCTCTGCGAGTGCTTTGCAGTGACAGCAGCATGGGGACCACAGCCTCTCCATCATGCTCCTGTGTCCACCATCAGCCAAGGGATACTGGTGAGCCTGGAACTGGCCTCTTGGTGCTCCCGCCGCCACCTCTCCCATGCTTATCTCTGTATATAGGCACTCTCCTGGGCTGTGCTGATCTATAGTTTGATTCACTCAAGCCAAGACACAACTGCAAAGACAAGGTAGTTCTGGCATAACATAGCTCCCTGAGCCTCAGCTGCCTGTGTCTGCCTGGAGCAAACAACTGCAAAATTATTGATTATTATTGCTTTCCTATTGAGTATGCAATTAGGACGTGAGCCACAGGAGGATCATGCAGCCAGTTATGGTGTTTAACTTTGTTGTTATGATTCGGAAGCACATTATCTGTTTGTGTGCTGCTGTTGCATGAGAGTGAAGTCTGCCTGTAGACATGATTTCCGAATGATTTTGGCCCTTGGTAGATAAAATGCTGAACGAAGGCAATGCAGAACATGCTGGAACTCTGCAAAACAAGAATTCTTTAAAAAGTAACTCAAGTAACTTGCAGTATTTCCTTGGGCCTAATCTTAGCAGCAGTTACAGTGGGATATAATATTGGTATATGGTGATGATTGTACTTATTCAGACTGAGATAATGCAGAAGAGCTGTTCTTTGTCATAACTTCTTTCCATGAAATCTGTAACCTGTACTCTCCTCCATGGATGAGCACTTAGCAGTCTGATTACTAACCTTTCAGATACCAAAATGGGCTTTGTCCCATAGTCAATAATCATCTATCCTTCATTTTTATTGCTATCTAAGCATAACTACTAAATAGATATTATGAGACCTGTATTCCACTGCCACCAATAAAACATCTTTGCTCAACATCCTCATGACACAGCAACACTGTCTTTTTTATCCTTTGAGAATTTCTTTGAAAAGATATGTTATATCGATTAAGTGGATTTGCCCTTAAAAGCCTGCAAACTGTGGTGAGAAACGTTATGCAACTGGTTGATAGAAAATCTTTTCACTTGCTCTTTTCCTAATTGCTTATAAATCACAGTCCAAAACATGGGCTCTAGGTCTGCATACTTGCAGACTCTGTAAGCTTATGATCTGAAGTAAAGTTTGAATCAGATTCTGAATTTTGCAAAAGATTCTTAAAATTCTGAATCCAGAATTTTATATATTTAGAAAGCTCCAAAATGAGTTTTCTAAATATGAGAAAATAAATTAAAATGAGTAAACTCATATTTAAAAATCTCCAAATTGCATTGTATAAACCATCTCTAATCAAAAGCTAAAACTTACATATAATTAGAGTAAGAGCACAAGAGTCAAATATTAACTATGTTTGGTTCATATTATTAGGCTTTACTTTCTCTTTTTCAATTGTTTGCTTATCTATTGAGGTTACTTAATGGGCCATGCAGACTGAATAGGATTGATTTTCTTCATTGGGACTGCTTGATGCATTAAAACAGGAAAATTATGAGCAAAATATTTTGGCTTTGAACATTTTGGTACATAGTTTATCTAATATTTGTAAGGCTCTAGAGGTTGTGAATACTTAAAAACCACTTTGCACTTTTGAATATTTGTGATGTTAAATAATAGGATCTTGTGATTAACATTATTTCAAAGTAAATGGATTATTTTTCCAAATATACCAATCTTTTATGGAAAATAGAATGCCATATTGATAATGCTGCTAATTTCTAGTTAATGACCAATAATAGGATACCCTAACATTCAGAGTTACTCTGTTTAGTATATTCAGGTTGTTTATTATGAGTTCAGAACTTAAAAGTTCTGTATTAATATTTTCTGGACTTTAATAGGAACAATGTTTCACCCTCCAAATTCTATTCAGATTTCTGAAGACTGTTTGCTCCTTCAAGTTGAATCCATTCAAAAGCAGGGACTAGATATGAGCTCAAATGCTGACTTTACATTTTGTTTTTGTTCAAAAACAAAACCCAGATGAAAATTTAGGTTTGTTAGCTTTCTGTCAAAAATGACCAGTATTAAGGAATCTTAGTTACTTACATGCATTTGAGAAGTTTGTAGTGTAGTCAAGAAAGATAATATAGTTGTCAGGTTTGTAGGTTTAAACTTGGGAAATTTAAAGGAATGTTAATTAATGCTGATGGAAAGGGAAGCTCAGTGGCATCTCCCAAACAAAGATTCAGGTAGCTTATCAGATGTTCCTGGGGTTATCCATCTACACACCAAGAAGTAAAGTCCCTTCCTTAGCCCACAGTTCAGGTATGTGAAGAAATTTGGCAGGAGGGACGCGTTGAAAGGTTTGTGCCTTGATTGTACTGGGGATGGTCACTTCCAAGCAGTTCCTGGCAAGTCTAGGTGACGGTCATTCCCAAGTTTTTAAAATGTCTCGACAGTCAGCTGCATTGCAGACAACCTAAATATCGGAGAGAATATGTCACTGAACATGCCATGTGCTCTAGGTGACGCAGCGTGTGCAGGAGGGTTGGACTAGATGACCTCTAGAGGTTCCTTCCAACCTTAAGCATTCTGTGATTCTATGATTCTATGAACATTATTTCTTAACTTGCTAGAATTTGAGCCTTAAAATTTTGGGCCTTTAATATGACGAATGAGTTGAAAGATTTCAAACGTGCTAAGGAAATGGAGATTTATTATAACTCTATTCATTATGGACTCTGCCAGACACTGTGCAGATTGGGCAGGATGGAGTAGTACTCTCCATTTATCTTCTGACCATGGTCTGAACTTCTAATGTAGAATCTTGGGTTTTGAACAAAATTCTTTGTCTCATTTAAAATAACATATAAATGATCAAATAAAATTTTATGTATATGCCTCATGTTTTGACTCGATCTATTCAGCACCCTGTACACATCAGAATCGTGTGTACCAGAGGTTTTATACATCCTCTCAAATATGACAGGAAAAATACCAGCTCTTGAGACACTCAAACCTGTCTCAGCCCATTATCCCTTCCTTCCAGGTTCAAAGTATCGTGTTTCTACATAAAGAACAACATCTGTCCTGGAATGCTGCCCCTTAGGGGGAACAGCCAGGGAAAAAAATGAGGAAATTTTATTGTGAGGCATTGATATTTGATGCATTGATCTTAATAACAACACTGAAACATCCACAAGTATTTAATGGCTTTGGAATCTGAATTCCAGCTTGTTACTGGTTTTATTATTCCAAGAATTAAAAAAGAAGATATTTTACTAACATTTTGGGGAAAAGATCAAGGATTTTTATTTTTCTTATTATCTGGCAGTGGAAGAGTGGAAGTGCTGTTTTAATGTCTTTCATCTGTACAGGAAGGATAAATATTAGCCCTCCTCATCCTATAGTCTTGTGTTCAGCTACACTACAGCAGGAAGACAGTTAATGACATTAGTACGAAAAAAAAAAAAAAAGTTGACTCTCAGCACCCTTGTTCTTTCCTGTGTTTGGATTCTGTGTGAATTATATTCCTGCAGCTGCACTGAACACCAAAATTTCCATATAAGACTACTTAGTGTTTCATCATACAGTTTAATTGCACCAAGATGTTAAATGTAATTATATCAATAAGAAGGTTTTTGGAGCATGGCATATCACTCTTTCCAGTAAGTGAGGAGGATAGCCACAGTCTTCTTTCATTTCATCACCAGTACTGATATAATTTATGATTTATTTTATTTTGAGAATAAATACTGCTTACATTCACTAAACTTAATTTATTTACGAAAAATGCTATAAAACAAATGACATTTTAGTCTGAAATATACTTAAGTATGTTGAAATTAAGTTGTAAAATCCTATTCAAGCTATCTTTACTTTTCTTCAGTCCATTCAAAAAATACAGTCTAAGACTTCCAAATACTGGGAGAAGTGCTTGTTAACTTCATTGAAAACATCCAAACAGCTCGTGGAATTTTTGCCTTGGGGAAACATTTGTTTTTCTTGTTTGGGCAATTAAACACTGCTTTTCCTAAAACAGGGAGTGTTTTAACAAGAGGAACCATAAAAAAAGAAGTACCAATGGATTGTTTCAAACAGTTTGGGTCCATCTTCCAGTTATGAATTTGGAAAGCTCAGCCTTTCACTCAAGAGAGAAAAACAGAAAATGAGGTGTCTCCCTCATAATTTTCCATAAGATTATTCATATAGAAGAGTTCCATGCACATAAAATAAAACGTTTTTATGGCAACAATAGTACTCTAATAGCAAGGAGCAACAAAATTAAGCTACATGTTACTTTTTTTTTAAATGTAAGTAAAGGATTTTTAGATAGGAATTCTACAAAAAAAATCTGTATGGTACCATTGAAAGCATTAGGAAAGCTGTCCTAATGAAAATGAATAGATGTAAAGGGCATACAAGTCTTCAACTGGATAAGCACAATTAGAAGTGCTGTTTTGAATTTGATAGAAAAAAATGATTTCGGCCATATGTTCATGAAAAAAGTGTTTTATTTCAGAATAATTAAGATGCAGCATATTTAATTTTCTGATTTTTTATATTTGCCTTTATAATTTTTTATATTATAATATGAAGGTCAAAATAATTTGAGACTGCAGTGAAACATTTCTGTAAATCTGAAGTGAACCAGTAATTTATTCAAATTTCACTCAAAATCAAGGATTTACAATTTGGAGATCTTGGAAGATCCCACCTCTTCCTGTGAGGTGGGAATGAGCTGGAAAATCATCTCTGTTCTGGAAAGCATTTAAGCACAAGCTCAATCGTTTGTCCTGGAGCATGTACTTAAACATGCAGCATGTACCTGCACACTGTGTTTACCTGAATGCTCAGACTGATGAGTAAAAGAAAGGGTGAAGCTGAGATAGCCAGGAGGGGATCCATCTCACGCCGCTTTAAGCCTGTGCAATTTAGCTGCCCCCAGCTCTTTCACACCTACCAGGAGAGGAAAGACGATTTACCTGTTTGAAACCACTGTAATAGGGTGGGCTGCACACGACAGTTTTCTAAGCTTTACATGCAAAAAGTCCATCAGTTAAGGAATGCATGTAGTACATCATCCATTTAAAATAAAAATAGGTCTCCAATAGTTTTGGAAGCATATAATTTCAGCTTGCATGTTTCCTTTCATTGGTAAAATTTACAGATACTGCCTTAGGGGCCAAGCATGGAAAGCCAATCCAGCCCTTGCTCCTGCCAAGAGATCTGGATGAGGAAGTGTGTTTAAGGCAATCTCTCCTGTTTCTCTGTCTTTATTCGAATGGATTGTTTATGCATCACCAATGAGTTTAAACAAGGTATAAGGTGTATTCCTCCTAAATGCAATATAATTACTAGTGAGCTGCTGTCATTGATTTTGTGCCTCCAATTCTTCCCCTAGTTGGTAATGCTAAGGGTGACCCTGGTGTCAGAGGTGCCTAGAAAACCAGCCAGGTAAAACCAGCCAGGGTGAGCAAGAACATGCCGAGGCCCTGGCCTGCCCTCTCCATGGCATGTGGTAAGGAAGCCTTGGTAACTGCAGCTCTCTCACCAGCTCCTTATTAGGCTAAGAGCAGATTTTACTCTCATCCTTCCTCCAGGTTACTGTGGGAGTGTAACTGATGCGCCCTATTACAGACGGAGCTGGTGTGAGTAATCCTATTGTTTCTGTCGCTCTGTGCAAAGGGTGCATAATCACCCTGCTTCCTCCTGACAGCATGAACAGCCTCATTTTGTGACTTTTTTTCCCTGTGTTCCTGACTTCTGTTCCTTATTTTCTGATTCTGAGCCTTTGGATTGATGCAGATGCGGGAGGGGGGTGGAGGTGGGAAGACAGAGGGATGCAAAGGGAGAACAAAACTGCGTTTTGCCTCCTCACCTGTAACCCTTAACGTTTCGGTTTGACTGTGGGCTAGAGATCTGATGATAAGTGGGAGGAAATTGCACAGACAAAATTCACGTGGCTCAGCCTGCCAAGAGCAACACATTGCTTGGGTTTGGGGTTGTCTCTTGCTGGGGGCCTGGGTTGGCTCTCTGGCTGCAAGTGGAGGAGTCGGCATGAGAGAATTTGCCCCCTTTTTCCATAGTAGCCCAGAGCAAATCTGTTTCTGCACTGTCTGGGAGACCAAGGAGGGGTATGCAGTGACTGCACTCATATGCAGCCCTGCACTCAGCAGTTTTTCCCTCTCCTGCAAGCACATGAGAAATACACCAAGGCTCCGCTCCTGGATGCCCTCAGCATGCTGCTCAGCCAACCTGGGGTTGGCTGGGGAGGGAACACGAGTCACCCCGATGCAACCCAGTCTCCCTTCCTGGCTCATTGGAGAGCAAGGGAGAAGGCAGAGGTGCTCAGATGTTTCTCAGAGATCCTTTTTAATGCTGTGATATTAAAAGCACCACCTGCTTGCAGGGACAAGAGTCAGCTTGGGCAACAGATTCTTAATGGTCTCTTCAAGACTTGTTTTTCTATTGACTGTCATTAGCGAGGAAAATGCACCTAACCTTCCTGCTAAGAAGAAATACTCCTCTAACCACACTCCTTTCTGAACAGTAAAACTCTAATAAATACCTCTCTCACCGCCAGTCAGCAGCAAAGGAGGCCATGCTAGCACCAAGAGGGATCCATGCCACTTTGCAGTGGAGGTGTCTTGCTCCCTTTACAGCAAATGGAAGTGGTTGTTTGATAAAGGTGTCGCCATCCTTAAGCACTTTAGTTAAGGGCCTTAAGTATATCAAGCCATGCTGATCCTGCTGGTGGTGCTAAACTGCTGACCTGAGAAACCTGGTGCCAAGAAATCAAGTGTCAGAAAAGTCTTGAGTTTGATTACAGCAGGTTTGCTACCTAGATGATCCATTTATAAGGGTATAGAAATCCAGTCACTGCCTGAATATTATTCCAGTACCCTGGCTAATTCTAATTTAAGTGAGTATATTACTCTGTCTGAGTCCACTGCACAGTTAATGATGCTATGCTTCCCTCCTTATCCACAGCTACTGGACAAAGTTACTCTGCTCCGTCCAACATCTTCCATGATTCACCATGCAGATGATTTATATATAGATGTTGTTTCACTTCTGAATTTCTTTGGGGTTCTCTATGATATAAGGTCTGAAAAGCAATTGCCTGGTATTGGGCACAGGAACTTTGCTCTTTACTAATGCCTAGCAGGTACTCAAGAGCACTGAACATGTATTTAACTTCATTATTTCAGATGCAATGTTCACCCTCCTTTTCCTGCATACAACCTGTTCTTACTGCTATTAAGTTTAGAGTAATGCCAGCACATCCAGCACACTGTAGTTCTCATCCAGTGTGTTCCAGCATTCATCTCCTCCAGCCACAAAAACAGTCATATTTGGATCTACAGCCACATGCATTTCTCAATATCCCTCTGACAGTATTTTCCATCAGTACTGCGTCCATCTCTGCTGTAATGTTTCGCCACAGGAGATGGGCACTGTTGTTCAGAACATTTCCCAAATGCTCAATAAGCCTTCTTGTTCCTGCAATTTAAAGTTTGTTATATTTCCTGGGGATGACACAGTTCACAGTTCCTTGTAAGTGCAGGAGAAGTAGACATACACAAGTCTATGTGAGAAAGGAGGCAAAACATCAGCCACCAGGTAGATAGATGGGTTTGCATTTCTCTTTTTTTTTTCAAAATACATGGGCATGAAGCAAAATCTTCCCTTTTGCACTTCAGACATTTTTGGTAAATGTAAAATACAGACCAACACAGAAACAGGAGCATATACCAGTAGTCAGTCCCACAAAATCCGTGTTTGTTTATTTTGCTACTGCAAAGTCCTAATCCCCATCTCTCTTCTTTCCTCCATACAACCTATTCCACTCCTGGTGGTCCACTTCTGGTCCACTTCTTCTTAATGTATACTGTATTTGTGATATTATTTTTATCTGCAGAATGAGAAAGGAGGAAGTCGTGTGGTGACTTTATTATCACAGTTGTGCATATATTGCTCAAAGGCCATAATGTTGGGCACCTGGGCGTTTTTTGTTCTTAAGTACCCAGCATGGAAGATGCTTGTTTACCATAGTCATACAGTAGGTACTCATCATTAGCTACATATCATTGCTTAGTTGATCTTAAATGATTGTTGCTGCTACTAGCTGGATAACAGAATAAATGGTAGGAAAAGTGTTCTCTGGGCAAATATCTATTACTCTTGCAAGACATTGCCACAAATGAGATACCAAATAACTACACTAAAACATTACAATAGACTTTTGGGAGGACAGCCTGTTCTGAACTATGTTCAACTTTGTCTAGAATATTATTGATGATCTGTATCCAAGGAGAGTTGATTTCCTAAATGTTTTTGTTATAGTTTCTGGCTTGCCTGCAAGCACAATAAACAGTAAACCTTGTCTCAGGAACTAAGTGGTCTCTGACCTGCCTTGCCCTTGAATTGAAACCACCTTCTCAGAGACTTCCGAAGCCCCAATGTCATCAGCAGAGAACAGAATTGTGCTGGAACGAGAGAGGAATATTAGATCATGGTAACTAAGTAAGTGAAGGGACTTAATCTTGTCCCTTCGTTCCCAGATACTTTTTTTTTTTAAGTCTTGACAAATTAGGAGGTCAAATTAGGAGGTTCCTGTTTTACTGCAGGAAAATAACAACAACAAAGAAAAAAAAAAACACCCTCAATTTACATTAGTTCCAGGCTTAGATGTCTTTGCCTTATGTTCTGCTTTTCCTACTGAAATGATATTAACATGTACCATATACACATACTTTAGAATATATCCTACTCTCTTTCTCTGTTTTCTGTGAAGTTGAGTTACTGATACCACTGTAATGAAATAGTTTGGAAACTCCTGGTGAAAAAGGATGGTGCTGAATATGATGATGGGTTGATGAGATGATCCAGGAACAGCACTAATGATCTGTGATCTCAGCATTTCAGAACACTGCAGCCTAAGAGCAGAGCTGATTGAGGCAGCTGTAAAAAATTAGAGCTTTTATTTTAATTGTTAATGAGAGATGATATAAGGCTTTCATTGCAAACTGAGGTTTATCAAAACATTGGTCATGGAACAGTTTTCATATGCTGGCACTGCACAGAGAGAGCATCTCCAAGTCTGAGGATGGATTGGGGTAGTTTCCCAGCTGCCCTCAGACAGATGGATGAATGGATGGATGCCAGACCTCTGTATGCTTTTTTTCTATGGGTTTTATGTGTCCCAGCAGAACATTACTGAAACAGCAGGTTCCATACCACTCCTGTAGTAAAGGCAAACGGTTCTGTTGCTGAAATGTTTTCTGGGTGCAGTTGTAAGCATCCCATTTATGTGGCAGCTGTTCTTTGTAACCACTGACTTGAAGGAGTTACCGGGAGCTGTTTTCAGAAGGCGCTTTTTGCTGGTTGTGTCCCTCAAATCTATGCTCCCTCAAATAGAGTTGGGCTTGAAAAACATGCGACTCAGCACAGTTGTGTCATGTCATTTATCAGGATTTCTTGGTGAGAACCTTGGGCATTACCACAGCACAATTAAGAAACAGGACTTCATGGTGGCTACAAATTGTGTGCGCAAATAAAACAAAGGTAGTCCTGTTATAAATCTAGTGGTACAACACAAAATATCCGCTAGAGACAGCAGAAAGAGCACAGAAAACAAACAGATAACGTTGTAGCCATCAGTGACTGGTTGAATGTGCAACTGTCACAGACAAAAAGGCAGGATTTCTAGGCTGCAAAAAGCTCCTTAGAGCAGTCCTCCCAGCTCCCATACCACACTTTACACTGTACATATGAGTCAAACAGAAGCAAAAGTTTTGAAAAGTGTGTTTTCAGAATGAACGATTGGGACCTAGCAAATCTTAACTTGCTTCTCACTATCCTTTCTGATGAGGATAAGGTCTATTTTCCCCCTTGGTCCCCTGGCAGCCCCATTTTCAGACTGCCTCATGGTGGGACATGAGAGTGCCCCAAGCCTATGATGTGGGAGATAGAGCAAGAAACTTTGTTTCCTTTTTCTTAGGTTGAAAGGAAGCAGTTAAGGGTCTAATGTCAGCAGGTAGGTTTCCATTGACTTCCATGGCCTTATCTGAGATGCTTGTTATTTCTGGAAAAAGATGATGATGTATGTTCAGGTCTGATCATTTTGTCTTTCCTCTTGTCTCTGTTTTCCTTTGCCAAACTCCAGTAAGGTAAAACACAAAAGTATTGCTCAAGTCAGGACTGAAAGAAAAATAAAAGAAAAAGTCCATTTCAGTCCTGCTGTGCAGAGCTATCCCTGATATAAGGGAGCTGACTTCCTCAAATTATATTTTATGTACCTATTAATATTGTCATCTACAGCTATTGTATTTATTTACATTGTCAAACCACTGAAAGATAAGAAGATATAGGATCTGGAAAGCAAACATAATGATTTTTGAATCTTCAGATTGAGGTAAATGGGAAGCATCCCTCATAAATAAAAATCACAAAGCACAGAAAATACTGCAGTGGAAGATGATATTACACTGGGGCTGAGGAAATTTGCATCCTTTCTTAGAGCCAAGCAAAAGAATGCAGAAAGAGAGCAAAATAGTAACTCCCCTTCCCTTCTCTTGCCCCCCACCAAAATTAGTGTTAAAAGGGAAGGGTGCGGAACAGGAAAGGTGTGATAAGGAAAAGTGAGAGAGGCATTTAGATAAAACAGCTCATAATAAGAAATTGAATGAATGAAAGGAAATTAACAAATAAAAGCTAGTCTAAAATCCCACAGGGAATGACCAAACCACTACAATAAACTAGATATGGAAAATCTCCAAGGAAATGGGGTTGGGTGTAGTAGGTGGAGTTGGGCCTTGGTTTGGAGACCATAGCAGGGTCTATCAGGAGGTAAAACACTACATCTACCCTTTTCACATGGGCTACCATTCTCTGGCTGTGAGCCAAGTACAGCCCCCTCCATACACCATAAATTTAGCTACTCTGCAGCAGCTTTTAATTCATTTTCCTAAAAACATGTGCATGCTGTGCATGTTTGCCAGTGAGCTGAGTCTACAGCTCTCAGAAGCCTAGGGGCGAGGGGTGAGGGACCAGGGCATGGTAGGAGGGTGGCCGGACATGGTCTGCTGCGGGATGAAGCCACCCCGAACTCATTGATCCTTCCCTGGGTAGCCACAGCCTCTGTGGCCAGCTGGCCTCTCCTCTGCTTACATGTTTTTACCGGCTTACTTCTCTGCATGTCGTTTCAGGTCGTGCAACATGCAGAGTCAAAGCCAGGAAAGCAGCAGCTTTAGGAGCACGGTTTGGAGCTAGGGGAGTCTTTTTCAAACTGCAAAGGTGCTTGTATCATTAAATGGCTGTCAGCAATATCTTGGAATTTGAATGCATTTAACTCAAACCATAAAATCCGAATAGAGCTAGTCAAAGAAGAAAAAAAAAGGGGGGGATGTGAAAGCAGACATTGTAAAGACAACTGCAAGGGAGGTGAGTAAAAGAAGCAAAAGAGCATAGAGGAAAGGCTTAGTCAGTTGTACAGTGTATTTTGGACACCTAAGAACATCTGTGATCTCATAAAAGCACATGGCTTAACTGGGAATACCTGGGATGAAGGATGCGACTGTCAAAGCTGATGATGACAGTGACACCTTGATATAGGACAAAGTTCAGCATATTGTCATCAGCCATGAATGAAAAACACAGAAATAATGAATTTGAGTTTAGGTTAATCAGTGAAAGGAATCAGTCATTTTTCACATCTCTTCAGAGTATCACACTCTTTTGCATTGATCTGAAAACACAAAGAGCTTCCTTGCAAACAAATTTTCCCGTACTGTTACCACTTGCTCCTTTACAGTCTTCCTCCTGCCTCCTCTTAGATGTTCACAGGACCAGACCCTGCTGCTCTATAAAGCTGCTCAGTTAAAGTCTGCGAGTATCGGTCCCATGGGTTGTCTTCTACCTGAGGAGCAGCCTGGCCCAGTTCTTGGCCCCACATTCTTCTCCAGATGCTGGGGAATCTGCACGCGTGAGCTGGGCACACAGAGGTCTGGCTGGCAGAGCCCCGCTCTGGTGCCGCATTTGCTTTGGTTTGATATGTGGCTACCACCGCCGTAGGCTCTGCTGGAAGCAGATTGCCCTGCTTTGCAATAATAAAGCTTTTAAACAGAACATTAGAAGACAGCATGCCAGCCCTCTCAGAAAAGGATTTTTTTAGCATCTTTCCCACCCTATGAGAAAATGCCAGACATATTTCTGTATCTAGTGTTAGCAGTGCTCCTCCTGGGGAAGCTCCCATCGCTCTTACCTCGCTAGTGATGGCACTCCTTGATTTACTGAAGAATCCCCCCCTCCCTTTTTTTTTTTTTATACATGTTGGCTGTATATTCCAGGAGACTGAATGTGAACTGGTGCTCTTATTTTATATTCCCTGTTCACTTTTTGGATCTATGTTTGTGCTTGATCCCTCTATTTTTCAGCTGCAAAAGCTGCAGAATTGGAATATTTTTGCTCATCAAGATGATGAGCAGGAATTACTTGTTTGTTAGGGAATTGATTCAGGGATGCTTAGGAGTTAATCCCCCAAAGCAACATATCACGTCTAAGTAACAGCACCTCTGTTCCTCATGAACAGTTTGAGCTGACACAGAACAGCTCTATGGTAGATTCAGCTGGGGAGGTTGCAAAATGAAGATGTAATTTAGCAGCTCTTCACTCGGTGAAGCAGTTATTTTTGAAAATAGGAATTAAACTATTGCTATCAATCAGTAAGCTATGAGTTGGTGACTTCCCTGCTGACTACAGCTTTGGAGCCACAGGAGAGCATGGAAGAAACTCAGTGGTTTTCAGGCCAAGCAAAAGGTCAAAGTAGGGAGGCAGGTCACCATGGGAATGTGTGCAGGCTGAAAATTACTGCTGATTTTCCAAGTAGCAACCTGAACCAAGCACGCAACAAATTTTCTATGGTCACTTACACAGTGTTAGAAAGTGTATTAACCTGGGAAAAAAACGGGACATGAGAAGATGGAATAGGAGGATGTAATTATTCTCACAACAACAAATATAGTGTTTGGAAATAAATTTTATTTGGGGAATATTAGGAAAGGATGTTAATCTTTTAGGTCAAAGAGAGTTTGTAGTTTTGTAATTTGTGTCATAAAAATGGGAGGAGTGGCATGGGGATTCTGCAATCTTCTACCCAGCAAAATAAGCAAGCTTTTCTTCCTGCTTGGCAGGGCAGGGTTTTCATGCTGAGTGGCTACTCTGTGAGTCTCAAGACACCAAGAGTCCAGACTAGCTCTCCTTTCCTCTCCAGGAGCTCATATATTCACAGATGTCCAATCAAAGACTATACTATGAAATTAGCAGCATTTTAAAATTAGATTCATCAGTAAGAGCATGTAATTTGTGTTATGAAAAAAAAAAAAAAAAACCTCAGATAATTTAGCAACCGGCATCTGTGTCTTTGCCAGCTGCAACTGGATCTTGATGGTGTCCCAGCTGGGGACTTTCTTTTCAGTTAGTGCTGTCTTTGAAATAGCTGAGACTCTCTTAGCTCAGCTCCAGACCTCTTAACTTTCTGGGGTTTACTTATTTTAATGCTGACTGATTCTCCTGGATTCCCTAATCTCCTTATTAATTATACATTGAAAAGATAACAAAATATCACAAAGTGATGTCATGTCTGTGGAATCCAGCATATCGGATTTTTTTGCCTGAAGTGTCAAGCAAGATTTATTATTCTGATAATAGCTGGATTATTCAGTTTATCATATACAGCAAAAAGACACCATTAACATTCATCCTGATCTATTCCTGGTCTTAAGAGGCACAAGTGGCAGAGCTGGCATTCAGAGGGCACTCGTGCTCTTGAAAACCCCCTGTTCCCTTGTTGCCTTCCCCTGATCTTTGGGCCGAATTCTTGCCGCAGGGCTGGCTGTTACCATGGTGGCAGAGGCAGTCCTGCAGCGCGCTGTGTAGGTATGAACATTTGGCAGAGCTCGAGGTTTTTAGGTAGACGGTATAATTGCTCTGTCATTCAACACACACACACACAAAAAGTGATTTTGTTTTTCTCTGATTGCTTTAGTTCCTGCTTTCCTACTGTGAGATTGTCAAGATCCGTTGCACAGCTTCTGAAAGCTAATTTGAGGTCAGCCTGTGAGTCAAAATCGATTCTTGATTTTTGTCAACTGTGAGCTGCAGATGCGGGGGTTGATTTGGGAAGGGAGGGAGCAGGCGCGCTCCCTTGCTGACTGACCTCGGTGGGAGCTGCGACTCTCAGCAACTCTTGGTCTCCTGCTCTTGCTCTTCAGTGATGAAAAGAGTTGAAAAGGGGCAGGATCCTTTCAGCTTATATCCCTCTTGTTCTACAATTCCTGCTATTTTCGGTATTACTACAAAGGGAGTGAGAAGGAAGGTTAGATCTCAGGAATGCACTCTCATTAAAAAGAGGCTGGTAACCTGCCCATGGCGAGCCGGAGCCATGTCAGCTCCTGCATTTGTAACTGAAACCCCTCAAGTTTCCGGAAGTCTCTAAATGGATTGCTTTCAGTTGGAGCAGCACAGACATTATAAAACCTGCAATTACTTTTACTGTAGGGCCATAAAATATAGATCTGATGAAATCTTGGGGTAGGACGCATGGGCGCCCTACAGTTCCGCCCAGCACACATGAGAACCTATTAGAGATGATGAAAACAAGGCACTAGAAAATCCATTAGAGCTTTTTGTTGCCACTTGCAATGATATTCCCTGTAACCACATTAAATCAAAGCATCTCTGGGGCTTCACCGCATTTTTTTTTATATCAATGCTGTATACTGTTATAAATAATGGTGTTAAAATCACTGAGAAGAAATTCTATGATATTGTATAAGTTAGGGATTTGTGGTCATTTGTTTAGAATTTATATCAGAGAAGCACTTAATTTTTCAGTTGGGGTGGGGTAGCATTGTGCTAGAGACTGCACACATATAGAGAGAACGAGAATCACTGTCCCAAAGTGCTTTGACCATCTAAATTGCATTAAGGACAAAAGGTATAAAATGAACAAGTAAAAATGATTAAACTCCTCTCTGGATAACTGCTGTTCTGCGATTGAAACCATACTCTTATCCAATAAGGGAACGGAGAGAAATACCTGCTTTTGATCTCTAGGAAATAGCAAAAGGAGACTGACAGAAGCTGGTGGTCACCGTGTGTAACACTGCTCTTTGCCCTTGCTCTTCATAGCTCCCTCCTTTTCTCATCTGCTATTTACAAATAGAGACACAACTGGACTGTACCTCTTCTGGAAATAGTCAGGGTGACCAACAGGGGTTCTCTGGAAAAAGATAAATACATTTTCATGATAATAAATGAAACAAGGCTGTCATCATGGCTTTAGACAAGTGCCTAGAAGGAAAAGTAGCCTTGTTCTTCTTGATTCCATCAGTTTTGTATTTGAGTTTCCAGGGTCTATGAACACAAAACATATAAAGGAGATATGAATCAAACATGCTAATAGAGTTCAGTGAAAGTAATATGAACCCAAAACAATGAATTTTTCCCCCACAGTTCTGTTTACAGTATGTAATTATCATGAGCTGGTTGGCAGTCCTGCCATAATTAGGCACAACAGCATGAGTTAAGAATGTATCACCAATCTTAGCCTAGGATTTATTCACTTTTGTTGGTTTATACTAACCTTGTCATACTTAAATAGCGATATGCATCTTTGTAAGAGAATATTTTTTTAATGAAAAATTTAAGTCGGCCTTAAAATAAGCTATAATGAATTCCTCCATTTCCAGTGTAAATACATCATTTGCATTTTAGAAATCTAAGATTTAATCCCAAATTATAACCATACAAGCTTTGAATTTTTGACTTAGATGAGCAGATATACCTGCACTATAAGTCATTCAGGTCAGAATATTTTTGAACAATACATATGAACCCCAAATTTGCAAAATGCTACATTCACAGAGACTGCTTTTGTGGGGGGGCAGTTAAGACAACAAGAGCAGAAACCTAAAGTATCTAAAGGATGTGAAAATCTGGTTCTTACTCAGGGTGGCTTTGCAAATCTCAGCCTGTTTACTCAACGTATTTACCTCTGAGCATCTGTCTCTGTGAAATGATGCACCAGGGAAACGCATGTTCTTTCTCTTAGGAAGGCAGATTTTCAGGGATTTTCTTTCAGGGTGCTTTTGAGGGAGATGGAGCCACGATTTGATCTTCCATAGATCTTGAGGGGCAGTTTTGCCTCACTCCAGGACAAAAGTCCTAGAGCCCTTCTGCAAGCTGTGGGCCGCTGGAGTTAGTGCCAGCCCAACACTCCCGCCTGCCTGACAGCAATGCCCTTGTCAGTGGAAGCACCAGGATTTTTCCCCGCCTAAGTTCATAGCCTTTCCACTGGCCTCTTGCAATGCCAATTTGTCGGCCCAGAGAGAGTTAGCAGCAGCTGATACTCTGCCCTTCCCTTTGGGCTTAGGATCTGCTATATCATCCTCATCCTTTGAAAGGAAGAGCAAAGTGCCCTAACGAAACAGAGCCTGGGGACAGTTGCTGTTCCTGTTTTGCTCCCTAATCAGTCCAATCCCACAGAGGTGCTAAGTATAGCCTGCCTACATTTTTGGCATATATATGGAATGAGGGGATCCCACAGGTGCATGTTGCAGCATGAAGGCGGTGTTGCCCCTTTGTCTTTACTGTGGAGTGGTACCAGAGAAATAGATCTATTGATTACTTACCAACAAGCTAAGTATTAAATAAGCATACAACTCCCCACTGCACCTGCTGGTCACTGTCGGTATTCCAAACTGCTTGACTGCATGCTGTGTAACAAAGTCAACAGTCAAGAAATCTTTCTTGCCTCACACTGTTGTCATCATGCAGCCAGTGCTGCTAATCTCTAGTATCCCTCAAAAGAAAAATAATCCTTTAGTTAAGAATCCTGAGAAAAAATGTTGAGCATGGTTTCTGGAAACCTTCAAATTACAGCTTTTCTGTGTGTGTGCATGTGTATGTGCGTGTATGCATGTGTACATAAACAAAAAAATTGTTAACAATCCTGTTTAACTTCCATCCCTGGCAAATGGATTTTTTCCATTGGGTTTAATAGGAGAGCAGAATAAAATCCCAGTTCAGGAAAGCACTTTAACTGGGCTTTAAGGAGGTGACTTGTCCCAGAAACTTCAATTAGACATGTCAGCAAATGCTTTGCTGACTAAGGATTTTCATAGCTCAGCTGGTGTAGAGGGCAGCTTCCAAGCTGGATGCTATAGGATGTTGACCTCTCTCGAGAGCCCCAAGTAGCAGCCAACCATCTTCAAAACATGCTGAGTAATCATAATAATTCCCTCGGCAGCCTCTTTCAGGGAGGAAAGGGAAAAGAAAGAGTAGAAAAAAAGAAGGAAATTCTTCCTATTTAGCATTGAAATGCTGTCATGATTATTGTCTTTGCATTTTTAGTTTGGGGCTGTATATCTGAACTTTTCTACTCTCCTTATATAAATATTACAGCAAGGTCCTCAGTACTACTAGGGAGTTGCTACCTCAGTAGGGGAAGAAAATATGTTTTGCTGGTTTTGCATTCTTCCTACTGACAAATGTAAATCTCGATCGTAAGAGAACATATCATTTTAGGGGTAGTTAGCACTATTTATCAGTTGCAGCTCACAATACAAACAGTTTTTGTATCTTATTGCAGAGATAGCCAATGTCCCTAATCCTTTTAGTGACATATCTAAATCTTCATGTGCCTGAGAATTCATTGTTTTAGAAAATGTGTAAGTAAGTGCCAAGTTAGGCAAATTATATATATTGGGATCATGTCTGTTTTCCTGCAGTTAGGTTTAGTAAAGCTTTTGTTTACTTGTTTCAATGAGGGAAGATGGAGGGAAAAAAGAGCATGCTTTTTCTTTCCCTTCTCATGTCCTGATATATGTGCTACACCAAGGTACTTCGTACTGATACACTGATATATCTGATGTTGCTACACCTGACAGGCTGAACCCATTTGCTCCTGTGGGAGCTCTGATAATAGTGCTCATTGTTTTGCTGAATAGCAGGCTCTGGGTAGTGACTACTGAGTAATGAGCAGTATGATCAGGCCAAAATTATTTAATGTGGGAGGCCTATTTGCACAGGAGAGGTCATAGTGCAGTGCTGTTCCCCATATGGAAGCAAGTTCATGAGTCAGTGAGGCCAATTTTTAAGCAAGGTACACTTTAGCAGGTTCAGTTCTGAACTGCATTGAGCTTAAAAATGGAGGAACAGAAAGTAATTTTTTTTTTTTTAATGTCCGTAATAATGCTTTAAATACTTGGTGAGCCCTCTAGTGGTGCTCAGCACGCCCTGGAAACTTCCAGGAACTGGGCTGGAGACAGGTGGCCCCTTTGGCCATCGCATTAACGTAAACACTGTTCCTCAGGGTTCAGCATGTTCATCTCCTTATTTCAGATGCCTACTAAATTCAGAGAGATGAGAATTTGGTTTCTCATCAAAAAGAAATTTTTGATTTCTTTCGTGATAAAACACTCTTCAGCAGATATGAAGGAACTCACTGAAACCATCATCTTTGTTTAGTTGTCCCTCTATAATACTCAGTCTACAAGAGCTTCCTGCTCCTACACAGGTGCTGGGGAGGTCCAGGCTCCCACCTCGCATTCCGGTGGCAGGGCTTAAATCTTGAGGTGCACACGCTGTGCTTAGGCAGAAATGGCCTCTTAATGAGCGCCTGCTGTGGCCTCTGTGGAGCAGAAAGCAGCTCTGAGCTGCTGCCCCGTGTGCGGTGCCGGCTGAGCTGAGGCTGGGCAGGGGCTCTGCTCACACACAGCTTTGAGGTGGACAATTTGAGGTGCCTATCAGGGCAAGTAAAGGACTGTTTTTCGGCACGCCATACTGTCTGGGGTGTGCCAAAGCAGCAGAGTAAGAATATAGTGCCGCAACGAGAATGCTCTGGAAAGGAATGATTTGGCCAGGAAAATCTTCTTCTGAAAGAGCTCAGCTCTGGGATTTCACGGCGATGAAAAGTATTCTTCTGCTTTGCTTCCAAACACAACTTGGAACGCGCCTTTGTTTTTAGAATTGACTAATAAAGACTACAGGAGGGCACCGATTAGGGAAATAAACCTATAATGCTCAGTGCAGTGACTGCCATAGGACTGCTGTTTAACAGCCTCCATGCTAATCAATTCTCTTCAGTCAGCTAAATGCCATAGATGTTATGTAAATAAATGCAAGTTTAAGAGTGTTCTTCAGTGCGTGGTTAAGGCTATGTTTCTTCTACTCCACCATAAAATCAGCATGCATGTTAACAGATATAAACTGCACCTTGTACCAGTGGCTTTTTTTGTTCATTTTACTGCTGCAGCTTGGTAAAAACAGAAAAACAGGGAAAAGCAATAAACTCCCTGTTCTTCTTGAGTAACATTTTTAAAATCTGATACCTCAGTGGGGTTGGGGGAAAAAGATGCTGATTTTAGGTTCATAATAATGTCTACAATTAGGTTGTTATGGAGCTTCTGTTGCAAATTTTGAGCCAGACTCTCATAGCCTTCCTCACATATGATAGTCACCCAGAGGTGACTTTTCCTCCTCCAAGTTGATGTTTTAGTGAGCCACTTGGTAAGTATTATCAAAAGAATCCAAAATCCATCGAGGACAATGGCAATAAATTCAGTGTCTTTAGTGAAACTAGAATTTGTTGGGAGTGTGAGTGAGCAGCACGTTTTTACTAACAAAACCTTTATTTCCTAACTAGGGAGACCAAAAGCTGGACAACGGTGCATATTTGCCATTTATGTTCTGTTTAGTCCTGAGGCAAGAGTGGAGATATTCAAGAAGTGATATAAGAAACTTTTAATACCTTGTTCTTAGTTTATACTTTCAATACTACAACCCAGGATCCTGCAACAGAGAGATCAATGTTTTACCTCCAGGAGAAAATGAAGGTGCAAGAAGATGGAATGACTCGTCCGAAGTTACCCAACATAACTTGAAACCAAGCCCAGACCTTACATGTTTAGGGAACTCAGCAGATATTTTAGATAAATTAAATAGGCTGATGCTCTGTCCTGCAAATTTCGCTGACATTTTTATATAACTTTTTCCTTTCTATCTTCTATACTGATATAGAATAATGAACTTTAAATAAATAAAACATTTTGTTTGAATGTCTAACATTTGAAAAAATTGAAGAGCTGTAAAGTTCCATTATCTTGTATTGGTAAGGAAATGCATCCTTTCCTCTTATCTTTTCTGCTTTTTTTTATCATGTCCTATGATGCTGTGTGATACATATCACAGACAGCTTCAAACACTCATTCTTTTTTACAGATAAATCTTAATTTATTATTTTGTCTTCACTGTATAATAAGATTTTTAAAAATCTATTAATGTTCTATATATTAATATTATTTTGCATTAATATTGCTTATCAATATTTTAGCACATGGGGCAGATGATGAGCTTTTCTCTCTGATTTAAAAGGTGAGTAAACTGAGATAAACCATACCGACAGACTGAAAATATCCCCTATAGGACCATTGAAAGAATTTTATAAAGCAGAAATGAGAGTGCTGTGTTTCTTGCTTCCCGCTTTTTTCAATTTAGGAGCAACTGCTGATTTGCTCCTATACATACAAATGCATGAAACTTTCAGCATTTTATTTGGTATAAAGAATTGAAGCTAATGATATATTGCACATGCAAAGCAATCCTGAAATCTTTGGTTTAATAGGCAGCTAAATGATTTCAGAATATGTTTATAAGTTTGCTTAAAGAACAATCTTTCTGCATACTATAATGAAGGAGAATATCCTACGAGCATAGTCCAATGCAAAGGAATGGACACAGGACTGGTTATGTGACAACCTAGAACTGAATAGAACTCAGTGAGGCCTGGTGAAACTCCACAAAAGGAAAATAGAATAATCTCTTTGAAGAATATTTAAGAGACTTGTTTTTTAACCTTTTTTTTTTTTTGATTTTAGTATCATTTCCTCAGAACTTTGATTTCTTTTTTTTTCTCAACTTATCTAGACCCTTTTCATTTAGCAAACCATTGGGGACTTTCTCACTACTTCTCATTGAAGTGAAAATAATAAAAAAGTTTAGTATAAAAACAACCTTATAATATGTAACACATTTTCATGCCAAAGTCCATGTCCGCAGTTGTTAGGACTGGCGGTTTGTCATAATAAATCATACAAATTGTCATGGGGAAAGACAAAAGCAGAAATCACAAGAGTGCAATAAAAAAACATGGATCATATTACTTAAACACAGTTCTCTTTTATTTTTAAATACAATCATCTGAAAAGCAACAATGATACAGTTTACCTAAATTTCTGTGGCAATGACAGTGCACAAACACATCGGCAAGCAAGAGCCATTACTGTTCCCTCTTGGTTTCTGCTTTCCTACCTTTGCTGAGGGAACCACCTGTGGTCCACCAGCTCCTGAGTTCACACATTACTTCAGTGGGGCCCTGGAGGAGGTGGGTAAGCCATGCAAGCACTGGCCAGTATGCTAAAACTCTTTTTACTGGGCTTCAGGTCTCCATTCAAAACTCTTGGGGTCTGCAAGGAAACAAGCTGAAAATCATGGCTATATAGATTTTCATAAAAGCTACCTTCTTTCTAAAGGAGCTGGTGTCTCCAGGTTTGCTCTGTGGTCAAAGCTGAGTGAAAGGTGCCCAGAGGAGTTCATCCCTCTTCACTGATTACAGGGTCAGCCTGGGTAGGTGACCCTCCAGGGACTAAAATTTGCCCCTATAAATTTTGCCCTCCGTTCAGATCCCCCACCTACAAACTGGAGGCATCATTGAGCAGGCAGGGTGGCTTCACATTAAACACGGCTTTGTCAATCTAACATCCACTTTGTATTGAAAAAAGAGGTCCTGCTCCCTCTCCCCTACCATTTCCCCGGCTGCAGGTATCCTCCTCCCTCATGTTGGCTTTGCCAGTTGAGTGGCCTTAGGGTGAATTGACTCAGTTGACAGGTTGACATAACTGGCAGCAAACGGTTCTTTTATTTGCATATTTATTTTATGTGCAGTGTTAGGTTTCCATTGGGTCAGTTCTCTGGATTGATTTGCCCCAGAGCTATCTGACTGCTAGAGCCATCCCAAGGGAAACAAGGAAGGAGTAGGTGGGGGAGGAGAATGGATGAGAAACGGGAACTCCTCCAGCTTTTGGGACAGGACTCAGCGGGATATGAAACTGTACTCGGAAGGGATCTGAACTGGTGTTGCCACTGGCCTGCCTATTCCCTCTCTCCCGTCCCAGCTTGTCCTGGCACCAGCACTGGTGCTCAGCTGAGCAGGCAGGGAGCTGGGAGATCACTTTGCAGAACATTCAATACTTCTTTGCTCTGAATGTTTTCAGCTGCATTGACTAAAACGCATTTCTCATCACTGGATTGCTGCACACGCAGGCAAGTGCCCACCCTGGCAGAATGGGAGCATGGGCCCACAGCCTCCAGGATGCAGATCAACTTGAGCTAATTTGGAAGTGCCCTGGAAAGAAATCGTTAGTTCCCTCATCTAGCTCATGGAGAGGGTCCCACTGAAGCAATCCGGGTATCATTTGACTGCTAGGAGCTGTTCCCATTTACACCAGTCCAACTGTATCCTATCTCCTGCTCTTTAGAAGCAGAAGTCTCCGAATGGCAGAAGTTGTGGATGAATTTTAAAACCCACAAAGCCAATGTACAGCAAAACGTAAGTGACAGCTATCACAAAACTGCAGCCTTAGCAATTATCACTGGTGACAGTCAAGATGTTGAAAGAGTACTGAAAAAGTCAGGCGCACTGCAGGCAATAAGTCAAAACCAGACATGATGGGAGGTACCCTTTCGGTATGTACAAAGATGCATGTCAGAAGCCAGAGCTGTTTTTGTGCATCTGGCCCACTAAAAAAACCCTTACTTCATGTTCTGCACGTATCAATTCAATTTCTCTTTTCTCCTATATGATGAGCAAATGTGAGCACTTGGGTATAGTAAGCCACAGCTGTGAGATACCTCTGTCTGGGAACCTGCAAAAACAAATCCCCTCAGTTTGACAAACATTCTGAAAATGAAGCCAATTCCTGGTTGCTGTAAACTGCAAGAAAAACACCAAAATAGCAGTAAATTGTGTAAGCTTTCACAAGGTGCAAAGGACTGAAGAACCAGGATATGGTTCTTCATGTCCTGGTTCTCATTTGACATGAGATATGAAGGATAGGTATCATGGGCCTGATGTACCACCGTGTTGTACCATTTTATGCCAGTGTCAAAACAGGATGATAGAGCTCTGTTGGATACTGCTAAGAATGCATCCCTTCAGTTCTGTTATGTGTTCTCTCAGGCAACTAATAGTTGTGGGAATGAAAGACAAACCTACTAAAAATGAAATGGTAGAAATGTCAGATGCTAGGAAAGATAATCATTCTACTACTTGAGCAACATAATTTTGCTCCAGTGGTCTCTCCTGAGGTGCAACAGGAATTTATTGAAAAAATAACTTGCAGTAAGCTAAAGACCTCTTGCAAAGTGGTGTTAATTAGTATTTGATAAGTAATTAAATCAGACTGAAAGTTTGCTAATCTAGAGTTATATATAAATATCTTAGCTGTTTGGCTTTCTCCATCTTACCATATTATTTAATGCTTACAGCTCTCAGAGCCATATTCTGAAATTGTTGTGCTTGTTGCATAGTGCATTATTACTTGAGGAGACCCTTTCATCCACAATGGCTTACTCACAGCATAGTATTCTATTCAAGGAGAATAAGTGTGTGACCCTCTCTGTAACAGCACCACCTTCTAAGTGGGTATTATGCCACACATAGCAAAGTTTCACGTTGTGAGAATTTATATTTCTTCTTTAAAATTATACATAAGGCTTTACCAAGTGCAAAAAGCATTAGGAATTGCATTTTAAAACACTCTGAAGTTCTGGAAGTGCTGAGGAACCTGATTTCTAAATGTGTTTATTTGAACAAAAACTTCAATATGCACCATGATTGATAGGCTAGAACAATGCAGGAAAGGAACTTGTAAAAAGGGGTCTAGTGTGGCTGGGATAAGCTTATTGTGAGAAAAGTACACCTTGTGTTGTAGCAGGACATTTTAATAATGCAATAACAAATGGCTTAGTTTAATTATATCTATGATCTGTTACTTTTAGCTATTTAAAATATTGCAAATGTATTCCTTATGTGATCATTTCCACAGAAATTCAAAGAATTATTTGGTTCACATTCAGCCAGTAATAATCAGTGGCAATGTTACTTTTACAGTAAATGTACATGAAGTTTATGAGCAACTGCACAGTGGGATGTAAAGATACCTATTCGGCATTTCCAAGTTTATGAGCTTTCTTCAGAAGAAACTTCTGAGAAGCTTATTTACCCAAGTACGTATCTACATACAGTCATTTACTGTAAGTGAAAGCAGACGTGTCATCTGTTAAACTTGTTTGATCGACTGTAGATTGTTTGCCCTTTGATTGTTGCTAATGTTCTGTGGGGCTATTTGTTTTCCTGCAGAGTTAATGATATTAAAGGAAAAAGTATTACTTTTTTTTTCTTTTCTTTTTTTAGACAAATGAAATTAAAAGTGTTTTTATTTAAAAGGGGAAAAATGAAGAGATTGTTCGTTCTCTCACCTGCTCACTTCAGGAGCATGCAGAAGCACAGACTCTTGGGACATGGATTTTATGACAGATTAAGGAAAAATATTTTTGTGAGAAACCTTTTGTTAAATTATTGGCAACAAATCATTTGTCCCTCAGGACATACAGTGCTTGGTTTTCTACTGGTGGAAACTGGAGGGAACCTGCTCTAAATTTACCTACTGTTTATCCTGAAAAGTTTTAATAAAGACTGAATTGTGAAAGGGTTTCCAAGTAATGAACTGCACTGGGGAAATATTCAAGTCCAGGGAAAATAATTATTCTATTGCATATTTCAGAATCTTGGGGATTAAGAATGTGGCCTTGTGGGATTCACAGAAAGAAAGGTAAGCAAGCACATCAAGACAGGACTAGTCAAAGATGTGCGACTTCCTCACAGTTGCACCCTCTTCTCCTTTAACCTTGCTCTTCTCCATGGCCCGGACCCCTCCTGGAGCCTCAGGGATGCCCGATCCGGCTGCTGTCTCAGCCCTGCTCTTGGACCTGGCTCTTCCACGTGGGTCTCGCATGTCTCAGGGCGGCCAAAGAGGGAACCTGCCACCAAGCACCCTCCAAAACAAACTTCATGGGGAAAAGCCAGTCATGAGTGTGTCGTGTTTTGTTGACAGTGTTAATGGCGCAGAAGTATCCCACGTGCTGTGCATGTCCAAGAGCAGCGCTCTGAGGGCTCCATTGCTAGAGAAGGCTGTTTGAGTTGTCACCTTCCTTCCTTTGCTCTCCATGGAGGATTTTGGTGACAATGATCTTTTTTTTCCAGATGAAAAATGGAAATAGGTCTGTAATTCATGTCTCCCACTGGAATTTTTCCAACAGCAGACGTGCAAAGGGGAATGTGAAGAGCCCACTGCTCTCAAGCCACAGATACAGAGAAAGGGATGTGGGCTTGAAGAGCCCTCTAAGAAAACCCCGAACCTCCACTTCATTGGTTTTGAGGCCCTTTCTGAATGAAAGTGAAGAGCTGATTAGTCTTAATGAGACTGATATTACAGCAAAGGGTATTTAAATCCTAGGCATGCCTTTTGCTTCCAGATTATGCAGACATTCCTTTTTGGTCACTGGTATTTTTATTGAAGAGCTGTCCTAGGAATGTAAATTAGGGGTAGCAATGAGCACAATTGCTTCCGTGCCTAAGTAGGTGCTAAAGTTACAGTCATCAGATGCAAGTTTTAATTGTCACTGAGGGACTAGAATAGAAGCATTGCTTCTTTTGTTTCGGACTATAATTATCTCATTTTATACCTTTACGGTCACTACTTGTTTTCACGGAAAGACTTTGTGCAGTCCTTCAAGCAGTGATAAAAAAAGAGTCAAAAACTACTAACATCATAATTAGGAGTGAAATTAGGAGAAAGCTTTTCCTAATAACTGCAGATATGATGAGCAATTACAATTTACATTGGCTTCTTTGCGTCCCTGTGAGTTTTACAAAAGCAACCAAACAAAAAGAAGTGGACAACCCTCTCCTTCCTTTTGCCAGATCTGTCCCCTGCCCTCCTGGTTTCTTTGAGCTGTGGCCACTCTAAAGGAGAGCTGTGGGCAGAACGTAGTATTGCTACAGCTCTCCCCAACATAACGTAGGCATGAACCACTTGGAGCTCATTCCTTGTACTTCCTCCTCACCTTGTGCTTCATCCTCAGGCACTGTCCTTACCAGCAGGCATGAGGAAAAGTAGTGCCTCTCCTTTATGTGGACTTGGCTTCTTGGCTTTTCTTCCTCCTCTCTCCATGTAAGCAGGAAAATCTGCAACACAGACAGAGGCTGCTTTTTAAATGATTGCTTTCAGGCTGATGGGGGGTTCTGGTCCACAGGGAAAAGGAGCTGTACTTGCCTGTTCAGGAGCAAGCAAGGATGGAAAAGCTGCGCTGACCAGAGCCAGAAGTGGGAGTGGAAGACCACAAGGCTAAGGATATCGTGGAGATACAAGAAGCCATCACAGGGCCACCTTCCACTGAATCTTACTGCAAAATATGTCGCTGAGATGCACTGCGACCTGCCTGATTTCAAGGAAATTGCAGCAATTTAAAAATTATGCGGATATGTCAAAAATAAGGATTTATTTATAGGGGAAGGGTGCAAGCCTGCTTTGCTTTTTGGAGGCCATTATGTAACAAAGCAGGCGCTTCACATTGATGACTTAGCAAACAGCGTGAGGTCTCATGGAGCACTCAGGCAGCTCTGAGGCTTAGAGGTGTGGGACCATCTGATAGACCATGTAATACTTGTTATCACCGAACTTTCGGTGATGACTCAGGCATCAAGAATTTCCCAGTTATATGATTTTTCTTTCTATGTGGGTTTACATGTTAACATACCAATAAAAAAGTAAAATGTTAGCAGAAATGTGTGCTTATCATTAATATCAGCGTTGAATGATTTATTTAAGAAAGGCAAGAGTGCTTTTTCTCTTTATCTCCTCCCCTGCATTTCCATGGAATAAGATTTTGGTAATAGGCCTGAAAACCTCGTTTTAAAATCTTGCTTCAGAATCAGTGACTAGAAAGATCAGAACATTTCCTGAAACTCTGTGGTTTGCATAAGGTCACAGTAAAGATCAAATGGAGAAATTGCAGCATGTATCAGTTGAGATGCATGAGTCCTCTAAATTTGGTCCTTTGTCATTTTGAACATTTCCTGGGAAGAGAACACAATTAAGACACTTCCGTATATGCGTATTTGTGTGTGAATGCATAGCCATATGCATGTGCAAAGATTTCACTTATTTCATCTGCAACTCAAAAAATGCAGTTAGTTTAGAAAATAAACATATAATAAAATTTGGTGAGTTTTTTGAAAGCCAAGAGTTTGTGAATAAACTTTAGAGCTTGAGAAACAAAAAGTTAACACTCCTCAGTGTTGTTGGATAGTTACCTACAGATATGGACATATGGCAGTTGTCCTTTTACACTAATAAATTTAGAATGCCACTAAGGTTTACATTACCATACATTTTTCAAACTCATACATTTTTCAAGCAAGTTAACTGAAATATACAAGGAGGTTCATTAAATAAATGGAATATAAAAATATGGCTCAATAGTACTTCGGAATCTGGTGAGCTACGGGTTGTTATCTGCCTTGTAGTGTATCTAAAGTTCATCTGAAAGTTGGAAGGGACCTCGGGAAGTCATTTAATATACTTAATAGATAACAATGTAAATCAGTTTTTGTGGCAGTTAAGGTATGTGTGGTGAAAGCAGAGGCAGATGTGTGTTTTGATTAGTGAGTTAAGCTAAATTTGATAGGTGCTGAAACTTCAAGAACTGATTGCCAAATTTATTTTTATTTATGTTCTGGGCAAATGTTTGGAAATATGAGGCAAATCAGTAAAAGCATTTCTCTCAACACATATCAGTGTAATGATTAGCAAAACATCTGAAAGCATGCTACCGTATTCCTCTATAAAACTGGCTGCATCTTTGACCCAATAATTTTGATTTACATTTTGTCATATATTTTCCTCTCCTCCACTAAAATTCTCCTAGTCTCTTAGAATGACTTTTCCTTTTTTTTTTTTTTTCCTTTTGTTTCTAACTCTTAGCACTGAAGACTTGAATGAAATATAAGATGGAGCCTTCAGTTTTTTGGATCAGTAGAGATATTCATTTCATGAGAATTAGTCAAACAACAGAGAAGCATTTAGTACTGCCATTTTAATCCTGTAACACCTTTGCACATACCAAAGAAAATGGTATTGGCCAAAGGATCAATGTTATTCACAATGTTATCTTTTCTGCATTGTTTATGGCAAGAGCCTATGAATATAATCTGTTATAGTTCAATTCTGAAGTCTGGGGTTGCCATGTAAAGCCCAACAGAGCAGATATTGTTATGATGATGATGATTAACATTATTATTGATGTTATTTTTAATTTCAAGCCTGTTTAGGAGAGCACTTACACGCATGCTTTAGTCTCATCCAGCTGAAGGGAACTCTTGAGTTATGCATGCTTGTTGAAATACTGTTCTAGATAGGGATGGACCTAACATATGTGAAAGTGCTTCACTGAACTGGAGCCCACTAAAGAACTTCTCATTTTCTTCATGGAACGGATCTTTGTTCATTCCATGTGGATTATTCAGGCATAAATCATACTGAACTACGAAAAAGGTACCTTCCTGCATAAATTCCTGGATTGCTTAACTTAACACCTAATTACAGAGCTGGTGAACCTGGATACGAAGGCGGTTTGAACGGCTGCCTGAGACATCAAGAGCTGAGTGCCTTTGTCGAGAGCATTGTGCATGATGTGCAACGTGGGCAGATTCCTGTGGGATGTTGACAATTTGTGGGAAATGCATGTAGGAGGAACAGGGTTACTAAGACCAGGGCTTTTAAAATCTATATTTTTTCTCTCATTGTACTGCTTGTGGGCTTGGGGATTTTGGAGGTTTGTTTTGTTTTGTTCTCTTTTTAATGTAGGGGGAAAGAAGAGCTTCTGTTTTTGGAAAAATCTGGCCAATAAGTGCAATATGCAATGAGTCACTTGTTCCTGGAGGTTCAAAACTACCCAGGTTCTTCCCTCCCAAAACAATGCTCATTGATGCACCTGAAAGCTGCAATGTTCCTTTTTTGCTCATGTCATTTTTAAAGAATGATAATCACTTGATAAGCCACGGATTTATGTAATAAATTAATTAGCTGTGCAGTTTTTCCTCAACTCTCTGCCTGCCAGTCTGTGTCCATTGGGACTTGTTTGGCTTTTCCAAAGAGTTACAAATAGCTCTCAGCATTATTATTTTATTTAAATCAATTGGCAGGAAAGTGCTTTCTCCTCTTCACACCAGAAGTGGAATTTTCCCTC
Source organism: Tinamus guttatus (assembly GCF_059628265.1). Taxonomy (NCBI): domain Eukaryota; kingdom Metazoa; phylum Chordata; class Aves; order Tinamiformes; family Tinamidae; genus Tinamus; species Tinamus guttatus. The sequence goes on from NW_028288918.1 coordinate 2,434,816, forward strand.
AGTGATTTGCTGGTCTCTGAGGCATAGGATGGACAAGATTCATTTCTGTATCAGCAGCAAGATTTCTGCATGCAAACATACAGAGTTTAAAGTTCAGTAGCTTACAAAGGTTCAAGGATAGGGTCAGAAACTTTTGCCATTGGAAGAGGGTGAATCTTAGCTTCATGAAAAACTTGTATCTTGTATTTAATGTCAGCAGGGCATGAGACACCATATTTGAAATTTTAATGCCTTTAGGTATAGCAAAACTATTTTCATGCCCCTCTTCCTCCCTTCCTTCCTTTTTCCTTTGGCTGCCTATTGAAATTACCCTGATATCAGACCAGGATCTGTTTATTTTAAAGGTAGTACACACAACTTTCAAACAATTACTGTTAAATTTCATGAATTTGCATATGCTAAACTTCTTTATAAGTTTTTGGTCCATTTTTAATCCTGCTAGAACAAAGAGGTCCAGAGAGTATGTTTTTTACTTGTGTTGCCTAAAAAAATGCAGTCTTTTACCATTCCTTATGGAGTTTTATCATGAAGTGTTTCTACTTTCTGAATAAGAGAAATGTTGAATAAGAGCACAAGATTTTTCATTGCTCTTAGAGTCATAATATTGCAACCTCTAATATATTCCTTCGTATTTTCTCCCTAAACTAAATAGTCCTAATCCTTTTTATCTTTTCATAAAGAAAATTATTCATTCCTCTACTTATTTTAATTACTTTTTATCTGAATCCACTCTGCTACTATATTATCTGCTATAAAAGCAGTGACCAAAACCAAACACAGCATCCCAGTCGGAAGGGTACTATTCACTCATCTATCAATCACATTGTACTATTTGTAATGTATTTCTCCACCCTGTTTTTACGTTTCACATTATACCATTTGCCTTTTTGGGTCCAGATGACATATTGTACAGAAGCTGCTGACAGTGGGTTTCCTGCTATGCTCAACTATAAATGCCTGCTTCAGTTTTGTACTTGGCCTAGGCTCTGTTTCGGTGCTTGGCTGAAAAAGTAGGCTGCTTTATTGAGACATAAGTTTTTATATTTTAATTTCTAAACATGTCCTTTCTGTATTATAAAGAGCAGATGCAGATTCCACAGTACTGTGTTAGGAAGCCTAAAGATAGCTGGAAATACTTGCTGAACTATCTTTATAAACTGAAGCCAAAAGAACATTCATATTAAGCAATAATTTGAGCAAAATTAAGAGGAAGAGGGACAACACATGGCTAGTTAGTCACAAAGGTACACATGTATGCACAAAATAAATCCCCAACCTGTTATAGTAATGCACTTAGTTACTGGAAATGCAATTCGAGATTACTTTCATGAGCGAGGATGAACGGACTTGTTTAACCTTTGTACAGTGTTTTCCACCCACACAAAAAGTGACATCAGATACTTCATATAGCTAAAAAACAAGTCAGCACTTTGGAGCCTCCAGAACAAGGGACCAAGATACCTCTTTAGCATTATTAACGGTTGCTCACATAATTGGCTACCTGCTTACTGTGGGTCACTCCAAACTCCTTGATAGTTATTTGTGGATCCTAAAGACTCTGATGCAGAAAGGGAGCCATTCATGAAGTCTTTGCTGCAAGGTATTTTATCTTTATGCTGTAGTATACAGTAACGCTTTTGCAGTAAATGAGGAATATTTTACTATCCTGTATGATGCTGAGAGAATGAGTGGTACTGAAGAACATTTTGCATGAAGTTGCAAGTCTTACTGACATTTTGGTTAGCTTAGAAAATGTTTTCAAGTCAGTCTTGAGTCAGTCTGTCCAGGACTAGCTGGCCTGTGAGTAAAAGCTTAAAGCCTTGAAGAAAGGGTTTAAACAAGCATCACTGAAACAGCAAAGTAAAATTTAGGCTGGACCTGTCTATCTTTGTGCCACAGTCAGGAAGGATTTCAGTCTGCTTCAGCATCACCTAAAAAGCACCACAGGTTTTCTAAAGTTCAGGGTTTATAATCTTTGCAGGGCATTTCGGTGCTAGAAATTTTGTACTACTTTCAGGTGCCTGCACATCCCAGCATACAGAGTGGAGGGACTTGGTTTGATTTAGCCTTTTTGGGCTATGTGAACGCAGTTATTCCTCTCTCCTCCCTCCCACCCCAAAAAGTGTCTGAGAAATAAACTTTTAGGTCCTGGGAGAACTAGCGAGTATCTGAGAAGGGAGAAGGTGGGGGTGGAGGAGGTGGTGGAAGGAGTTCAGTTTGTCAACACGACAGCCAGGAAGCAAGTTATTTTTAATGCTTGTGGTAGAGAGAGGGGCAGCCCACGTGCGCGTGAGACGGAGTTTAGCTAACTGCATGGTACAGCTTCTTCTCGTATTTGTCAATATGTTTCACTTGCAATCTTGGTCGGCAGGAAGAGTGTGAAAAAGCAATCATGGCACAAGCCTCCTGCACAAGCCAGCGTGGCAGAGCGAGTCTCCATGTGCCTCAGGCCTGGCTCTCTCCCTCCCGGGTCTCCTCCAGCGCTCTCTGACTTAAATGACATTTATATAAAGGACTTTGCAGGCCTTAGAGAAATCATGAGCAGAGGCACCTGGGAACTGACCCTTTTTCAAAAATTATTTTATTTAAAACATGGCACTGACAGAGCACAGCCTAAATTTTGAACTAGTTCTTAAACCACAGAAAACCTATTTTTCAGTTTAGTTTCACAACAATGAGGAGGTTAACTGTAAGAGGCAGTTGACCATGAGACTATACTTGACTGGATTGCCTTCAAAAGAAATGAATTTTGGGCACCCAAATATATTTTTGAAATCACTATTTCAGTACAGTCATGTTTAGTTTTTTTTTTCTTATGGATCATATGGAGAACTATCCTTCAGCATCTGTACACCCTGTTGAAGTGAGTGAACAAAACACTCTGATAACATATGCATGACAGGCTGTGTGTATACACACACACACATATATATACATACATACACTGATATATATACCTGTATTTATATTATTAATTACAGCTATATATTAATTCCAATTTCATACTTTTTTTTAAATGCAAGACCCTTTTTTACTTAAAGAGCAGTATTTACTAGTTATTTTCTTAAAGAGCAGTAAAAGAGGTAACCATGCAACATAGCATGCAGACCAAGTCCTAGGGAATATGCAAGTATTTGTTCCTTATTTCTGAAAAATGAGTAAGTAGATAGAAGACACATTTAAAATTAATGAAGAACCAGAAATCCATAGTAAAGTCCAGCTTTTTCAAGAAGAGCAAAAGAAAAAATGTTGCATTCCTGATTTACAGGTACTGGGCATGTAAATGCAATTAAGAAATTCCAATTTCTTAAGAACATGCTCTGCCCTTCTTACTCTGGGAGTCCTCCTGCTGGGATCCAGGACAGCTCTGACAGTTCAGCAATGAGAGTCCACCTCTGGAAACACTAAGCCAATATCAAAGTTCCACAGGTAGTCCACAGGTAGTGAAATTTTGGCACCTAATCATAGAATGTTTTGCTACTGACTACAGTGAAGCCACAGTGGAATTCTTTTCCTGCAGAATAGAAGCCAGGAGTCAGAATTAATAGCTATATAGGAGTGTATGTGTACTGAGTTTATAGTATCATAGACCTGTTCTTGAATGAGAAGATTACAGGATGAACTGAGAACAGAAGTATTGGAACAAAAATCAGAGATTATTTTATGTATTTTCTGATGCTTCTGAGAAGGTAGGAAATTAAGATCAGATTAAGTTGTACGTAACTTGTTGGCGAGATTTATCAGAGTTTTGCCAAACATGAGATTGAGAAAATGCATTTAACTACTTCTGCTCTTACCAAAACAAAACAAAACAGAACAATCCACAAACAAATTTGCAAAGCTGTGTTTTGAAAGGAAAAAGGAAAGTGCCAAACAATCAGGTAAGATTTCTATGGGATTTTGCCCATGTTTTGGACCATTCTCAACATACATGTCCACATCATCTTAGATCCTATTAGTCTAGTATGTCATAACAGCTTTACCTAACTATTTAAATTTACTGCAAACGATCTTATAGTACTTATTTTCCATGAGTTTAATTTTAAAAGATGCACAATTAACTAGGGAAAGTGTGAAAATGACAAGCAAACTAATTGAGACAAATATCTCAAAACCATGATCTTCTCCCTAGGAGACAAAATACCATAGTAAGATTGGCAGTAGGGGAAAATTTACAAAATTCATAGAGCTCAATTGATTTTACCCATTTTTACCAGCACTACACCATTTCAAGCTGTTCAAGCTGGATTAAAAATTCCATACAGAACAGTTTCTGCATCAGTGATACATATATGAAGTTGCGCACTAGCATTGATCAGGCTATGCTGCAAGTATTGTGCAACTTGTCTTTAAAAGGCACAGCTCCTGAAGCTGGAACATGTTTTTTTTCTGGTTAACAGATTACTTCTAGCACTAACGCACCAACTTATTTTTTTCTAGATAAAACGTGAGCTTGACTTCTTAATGGAAAATGTATGACTAGAGGGCCTCAAATGCATATTTTCTGTTTGTATACTGTGAAGGCCAGAGGTGTCATTTAAATGGAAAAGGAGTTCTGCGTTTTTTTGTTCTCAGCCTAGTAACCCATGGCATTATGTGGCTGCCCTGCCCAGTTCTCTCTCCCATCTGCCAAGCACCAGGCGGTAACAGCTGAGCCCATTAGACAGTTCTTTCTGCTAAAATGACCAGCTATGTAACAGTTAATCCTGGCATTTTAAAAAGAACCTACAATTCAAAGATACTTTCTACAGCTGTGAGGGAGTTCATTATGCCAACGGGCTGTACCTGCAATGTACAGTGGAAGTGAATTTAGAAGGGATTTGGATAAAAGGAGACTGGATGGAAGAATGAATGGTGTTTGGAGCATGAAAATTTTCTTGATGTAAATATGAACATAGGAAAAGAGATTATGGATGAGAATGAATTTCACCAGGGAGATGGTCTCCCTGCACACAGGCACTGAGGGCTAATCCAAGCACTGAGGCTTGGATTTAGCCAGAGAGCAGCAGTGTGAGGAAATTTCAGGCAGGCAGATCTGTACAGCTAAGCAAGGCAGAAGGCAAAATAAATTAAGACAGTATTAGACACCTAAGCACATCTCTAAAGAGAGCACATCTCTCTCTGCCCCCCCTTTTTTTTTTCATTTTATAGGTCCTAGAAGACAATCTCTGTGTTCCAGATAATCCATCAAAGCAGATCGGAGCCCTGTTGTGCTGCCATCCTCAAAAAGTGTTTGCCTGGGTATTAGTTGATTCTTAATATCATAAAATACGGGCACCCAGTAAGGGGCTGCAGGACATAGTCTGACAACCATAACTCAGACCTCAATATAACCACATGTATATAACAGCTATTGGGCAAGGCATACGGTGCCTGGGTGTCACATGACGCAGTCTACCCAGAAATGTTCAAAACATGCAGGTAGAGTCCTTAGAAGGCAAGGAGCACATGAAACCACATCAAGGCCCCTGTGAGCTAATAGGTTCACAAGCAGCGTGTTTGAAGAGCAGTGGCAGTGGAAAGGGAGAGAGAGAAAAACTGTAACTGAATGAGAATAATTTTACTGCAGAAGTGTTCTTTTTACCTGCTTGGGATAACTTCATAATAAACTATTTGTAATTTTGAACTGTGTTTAGCAAAGTTTCATTTGAAACAAGAAAGTAAGAGCTTGCATAATACCCTGTGTTTGCTAGCTAAGCAGAACTAGCTGGCAAGAGGAAAACGTGGCCGGCCAGTAGTGTTATCAACTTGTGTTCTTTTGGAAAAGCTTAGCATGGATGAGGTGAGATGGAGGATGTGAAAAAGCATCTCACACTGGGTTGCTGAAAGAGTGTGGGTGCTTTTTTCTGCTTGTAGTTGCTTTTTAATTGTATTAATAAAATGGTTGCAAGCATGACTTGCATTGGGTGATTTCCTTTCTTAGTGAAAAGGAGGAAGGCGAACTCCCATCGTGGCCATGGTGGGGCTGGCAGTGACATGTGTTTGTGTTCCCATCCTAATGAGCATTGACTTCCCAGAGCTGAGATGGACCCATGGCAGCACTGGTGAGCCAGCAGTCTTGGGTGTCTGGGCTTTACCTGCTTCCCCTTGAGGCTGCATGGATGGGAAAGTGGCAAAGTGAGGAGGGATTGGGCTGAGAAGGAGTCTCATGAACTGGAGATGTGAAATGCAGTCCTGAAGAGCCATCCTTCTCACTTCAGTGAAAATTCTTTGGTATAATTTGGTTACTCAGTTTGTTCTCTATCCCAGACCAGATCTGGCAAAGGGCATGAATAGCATCTGCCTATTTCTGAGAGGGCCAAGACAGATTTTCCTTTTGTGAAGGAATGCTAATTTTCCTCTGCAACCCTAAAAGCGTGCTCATGGACAGGGAGGTCTCTAGGGGTGAGGCTACCTCACAACCACCCATACCCACGGAAGAGCTGCAGAGCACTGGATGCCATTGCAGAGCGTGGTTGAGGCTGGTTGGCGTATCACCCACCCTATGCTAGGCTTTGCTTTCCCAGAGTAGGAAGCTCAGATGGTTACGGTTGACCTGCAGCTCCTCAGACATAACCTCCCTGTTTTGGATCAGCTATGAGTATACTTTAGGTGTACTAATGTTGCTTAAGATACCTTGTGACATATCACCCACAGTTTGTATGGAGAGAAAGTGGACAATTATGAGAACAGGCTCTCACGACACATTTTTTTTCATTGTTCCCTGTGCAATCCAGAGCCATTGGAGAGCAGCTGTGCTGTTTGTTTGATACTAATTGTTATTATATTCAGTGCAATCTATTTCAGAATGCCCCCTATTTCTCCGTTTCTGCTGTGATGCCATTATTTGTATTAAGGCAAAGTCAGAATGTTGTAAAAAATATTATGAAGTAAATTATTATAGGATGCATTATTAATTTAAAAAATAATTAAAATCTAATTATTCAAAAATATTAAACGTGAATATTTTTGCAGCTTGCTGGGGGTAGCAAGCTAGTAAATGCTTGAGTTTGTGGTATCAACAGTAAAACTGAGGATGTCTTTAATAGAAACTAAGCAACACTTTGATTCAGATACAATCTTATGGTGAAGATCTGTAGCAGTTCTAGCAATTTGTTGACACTGTGCCTACTTACTGTGGTAGATGAAACACTTCCTTTTCATAAATGTAGAAAAAGCATAGAGATAAATTCTGTTTGTTTGCTATGATGTTAAATAACAAATATTGACATTTCAATTATCATCATTAGACTTCAGTCTGAGCACTCTACTGAGATGGATGGGATTAGTTTACAGTCACTCAGAGAGCTCTTGTGTCAGGCTGACTGAAGACTTGGGCATAATTCCTGAAACTGGTTTACTGTGCAGTTAGCATTGGGAAGGTTTCTTCTGCATCCAAAAAAGACAGACTCTAAAATAGGATGCAAATAATGGTTTTGATCATGATGCAGCCTCACTGTCTCGTAGTGTGAGCTGCTTCCAAAAACAGTGTATGCTGAGAGCTGTGACATCCTGTTGTACTTGCTGCCCTTCTTCCAGCTAGACCCACATCCTGCTGATCCCAACCTCTCCCTGTACTCACTAGAAACCTACTCCTCAGCGCTTGGCCTGTATCCTTGTTCTCAGAGTCACTTTTCCTTTGCATACAGAGACTGCTGCTTCACACAGGGGGAAGTGGCCATCTGTCAAATTGTGAGTGTGGTTGATTTAATTTCACATGAACCTTTGCAGCCTGAGCAGCATGCAGATGGGCACCATGCCCGTCCCAAATCAAGATGCAAGATGAAGCCAGCCCTGGTCCTGGTCTTTTGCCTTCAGCAGCCCTGCCTCATTTCTCCATCCTTAATCTACACCCCAGCATTTGTTCGTATGTGCAGCTTCAGCACCACATCTGTGCCAAAACACAGCTGGTGCTTTTGCAACAGCAGGCCTTCTGTTTACCCCAGTGCTGCAGGATGGCCTGTGGGTTACAATACACCCAAAGCCACTGCCTCTCCTCTGCCACGTGACATGGCTTGTCCCCTGTCATGTCTCCTAACAAAGCAGTGGTGCAGTGAAAAGGAGGACACTGAGGCTGGGGGAAGAACGGACAACTGAAAAAGGTAAAGGTGGCCCATCCAAAATAAAGCCGGCAGCTTTGTAACAGTCAACATCACTGATATATATGTCCCGGACAGATTATTCAACATATTGCAAGGATTTCATCAAAAAACAGCTTTAATAATGGATACTGTAGAACAGTTTTGTTCTGTATAATGGGAATTTGGAGTCAGAAACACAGATGCAGAATTGCGGACTTTTTTCTTATAAAGTAGTTCATGTTTGTGAATTACAGCTGAAGCTACTCTGGGCTGACAAGCAGTCCAAGGGTTTTTCCCAGCTATAGAAAGCCCATCTTCACATGGGCACTGGATGAAGGAACAACGCAGGAAAACCTCCCAAGGCCTTCAGGCCAGCTAATGCAGGAGCACTCAGAATAGTTGTAATCCATGGTCATTCCTGATTGCTGACACTTTTCTTCCTCTCTATGTTTTTTTCTCTTTATTTGTTTGCTTGTACTCCTGGTTCCCCTCATGGGCTGTGGGATGAGTATGGACTGATACACTTGGTATGTTCTAACTGTGCAGGAATAAGCCAGTTTGGAGATTATTCCAACACATTATTCTTGCAGAGAGAATGTCTTACACACCTGCTGTGACTCACCTGTTATGTCAGGTGAGTAATCCACATTTTGCAGTGTTGGGTGAAGAGATATCCAGTGACTCTGCAGGAGTCTTTTGGGTTCTAGACCTTGGCTCCACATCAAGGTCAAGTGTACCAGAGCAGTGTGGCTATCTCCATGCCGTGCTTCCCAATGCCTGCATAATCTCAGGGCATGGATTGTCCCAGCCCTGATCCTAAATAATGGGGAATTGATTGGAGGGCACTGTTATACTACGAGCTTTGTACTGGCCTAATTGCTGCTGTAGAAGATCACATTCAAAATAACAATAGCCTTTTCTTTTCTCTTTACCTTACAAGTATTTTTCTCATTTCACAGTCTGGAAAAACTGATGCAGAGATAATTTAGGTGACTTATACAAAGTCATTCATCAGCAAAGTATCAGTCAAAATACAGACTAAGTTGTCTGAATCCTTTATAAGCAGTTTTTGTCTCATATTTTAGCCTGACTTAGCATCATCTCACATTCCAAGGACTTCCAAGTATATACTGTCTTGAACAATGTATGACAGGGGCAATGTGACATTTTTTAGACCTCTGAAAACTTAACGCAGAAATCTAGTAGTACTTTGATGTGCTTTTATTTACATATCAAATCAAACCTCACATTAATATACAGTTACATTACAGTAAGTCAGATGTATCCAAAGTAACATAGAAAATAACCCAAGAAAAAAAAAATAACACTAACAGAGAAGTTAAAAGCATGAACTAAATGCTGAATAAATAAACACAAATTCAGAACTAAACTTCCCAATCTTTTTCTTAATTTATAGCCTGCAGAGAAAGATGAAACCATAGCTTTAGTTCATATCTGACTCTAAATCTAAGTATTTCTTTTTTTTTTTTTCAAATGCAACTCGAGTTAATCAGAACATGTCAGAAAAAAATCCTATCAACAGCATTTTTTTCTCTGTAAGGGAGGTTGTGATGGCAGAAATTTCACAAGAACAATTGGCATCATCAGATTTCCACCTTTGAGTTGGTTTGAGGCCAGAATGTTCATTGATTTTTTTTTTACTTACAAGCTTGAGCCTGTAAATAACCATAGTATCTTTTTTTCTGTAATACAACTATTATGATACTAATTAGATACAACAAAACTCATTCTGATTAATTTTTAATCTTTTTCTTTTGCATTAAATGTAGTCATTTCTGTATTTCACACATTCAATTATACTTGAACTTAGATCAGATCTCTTTAATGAAATATTAAATAAATGACAAAGTTGGAGGCATAAAGTTGGAGTATAGAGGATTTTTTGTGTTCTATTACGAGCAGTAAAAACAAAGCAGATAAGTAAATTGGCATTCAATTCCTCTACTTAAATACCTATAGAACACAAGGTAAATAAAAATATATTTGACAGGGAATATGTCCAGTGGGAACACTTCCTTGTGTTTTACCTTATAGTAGCTAAACATTAAGTCAAGCCTTTAACTTGAATTTAATGTATTAAAGCAATAACAATCAAGGCAGAAGGCATTTCCTGGGAATTAATGACTGACTGGGAGAGTTGATGGGCCAATGTGAAGCTGAGGACCATTAACCTCAGCTAGTCATTAATTCCCCTGAAAATTCCCTGTGCTGAAGTTGTTAGTGCTCTTTTATAGTCTTCTTATATATTAAAAAAATAAAGACATTTTGCCTCCTGTTCAAGCAGTTTTTTAAAAGATACCAGAGGAAGGAGACATTTGGGCAATAAAGTTGTTTCCCTTGGCTTATCTGACAAATTAAAAATGAATGGCAAAATTAAAAAAGAAACAAACTCAATCTATCTCAGTAGCAAAATGCGAATTCCCTAAATGAACACTTTGGGAGACACTTGAGTACTTGCTCCTAGTCACAATGCGGCTCCCCTCAGAGCCCCATCAAGTCCATGTCTTTGATGTCACCTGCTTTGGCACCCCTCGCCCAAGCACATGGCTCGTATCTCACTTTCGCACACTTCCCCGGCAGCAGAAGGTATCAAGATCCCTCCAAATTATTTTTCCACCTGGAACATAAAATGGTGATGCAAAATTGAGAGGGTTGACCACATAAATGTTTATTTCTCTGGACTCACCAGGAAATCCTGATGAGTAACTGCCCCGTTTCCAATACACGCTAGCTAGATAAAGAACCTGCATGTTGATAGATTCATGGAATCGGAGCCTAAGCTACCTCACTGACTTTAAAACCAGAAAGGAACTGTTATGATCCTCTCTTCTGACATGTCAGGTTGTGTGTCAGGTTATTTTATGCATTATTAATTATTATTGATAATATTCATTGCAGTAACATCTCAGGATCAGATGGGAATCACATCCTGTTCTGTCAAGAGCCCTAAATTGACTGCAAGACTTTTCTACCCTGCTTATAATTTTACTTTTCCTGCATTGGTTTAAACTTAATAAATAATCCACAGAAACTGTAAGAAACAAAAATGGTGATGGTATTCTTTGTCCAGTTCTCATTTTTGACTTGATGGTATTGATTCATCCTTTATGAAGATTAATGTCAGGAGAGAAAAAGAATGCAAAGATTTTACTTTTAAGACTTGCAGTTTCCAAGAGCAAGTGCAAGTTGTTGCTCCTCCAGCTTTTTTTCTTCTTTTTTTTTCTTATTGATTTTCTTAATTGATGAAGTGGCTACCAGCTACTGCCTTGTATCTTGGCCTACCTATTTTCAGGAATCATTCATTCATCTTATAACTGGCAATAAAATGTTCCAACTCCTGCTTGTTTAAGAATCAGTCATTGCTAATAACAAATGAGAACTCATCATGTGGAGATGCAGGAAAAGGATGTTGAACCATGTGTAAGGATTTAGTCTTTGTATTTTATGCACCTGTGAAGCAATTGGGGTGTATGGCTCCATGATTAAATAAATGTGGTGAGAAAATAATTTCAACCTTGTATTAGATCTACTAATAAAACTACTCACTTCACACATAAGGGATATCCTCTATATTACGTATTCAAAATATAATCCTTTAGCATAGAGAAATAAAGAAAAAAGCCTTAACTGGAAAGGACCACTCAAATCTGAAGCATGACTTCTATTTAGAAGCTTTGGTATGTGTTTTTCCATAGCTATGCTGATCTTCATCCTTGACCCAGCCCTCACAATCAAGCAAGACGATGGAATGCAACCCTCACACTATCCGATCAGAACCAAAACAGGAGATACCACCTCCTTCTTTGTCCACTAAGCAGGAAAGAAGAAGTATAAAGAGGATCCTAAACCAAAACTATTGATATGGCCATTCAGCAGATTCTGGGGAAGTTGGGACCCAAATCTGAATCTGAGCTTCGCGGTTGATGCTTCCCTCTTGAAAAAGCTAAATTAAAATCTACGAGGCTGAACAGACAGAGCGGAAAAGACAGTTTAGAAATAAATTGCTGTGTTACCTCAAGAAGTGGCAAATTATTCAGTATGAAACTATAAAAAGCTGTTTCAGTGCCTTTTTTGCATAACATCATGCATTTGACAAAAGTCTCCACTAACCAAAACAATTACCAGTGAGGACTTTTTTTTTTTTTTTTTTTTTTTCATGTGAGCTACTGTCCCAGCCATTAGACATCTATGAGATTGTCTTGGCTCAAGGTTTGCTATTTATGCTTATCATCTAGGAGCACCAGATTCTCATCGCTAGAAAGATGCCTACTGAATGGTGACAAAGGCTTGGTGCTCACACTTGGTGCTCACACACACTGCACTGGAGTTAATAAGTTTCATCCTCTGCAAGTTCAGGGCAGTATCACAAGGATAGCTGATGATTTGTATCTGACCTACAATTCACTTTGGTCTTTGCTTATGTATTACTTGGGATTTCTGTAGTACTTCCAAGATATTCTACAACTCTTGCTTAGGTAGCTACCCATGTTAATATCCTGTTCATTACTATGATTGTATAGCCACTTCATAAATGTGTATATTATATGGAAGTTAGAGGCAAAGTCATCCAAAATACGACCTAGTGTTAGAAGATAATCAGCGCATAAAAAGATTTGCAGTGTTATAAGCTGGTGTTATGATTTGCAGAGGACAGAAAGAGGGGCCCTGTAGCATCCCTTCCACCTGCCTAGAGAGTGAAGCGTAAGCAGGCAGAAGCCGATGTTCATATAGAGCTGCAGTGATTCAATATCATGGAAGTGATGTGGTTAACTAATTAAGAAACTATATGGATTTGCAATGCAGTTATTAGAAGCATATGCCAGTTTTATTGCCATTGCTTTTAATAAGCAATTGTGTCTCAGTGTAGGTCTGGTCCAGGAAAATGGTTGCATTGGAAAACAGACTAGTAAGTGCAAAGGTAAATAAGACTTTAGCTATTTGTAGAAAAAAACGGGTGCTTGCTTTTCAGGGAGTTACGTGGTCATGGCCATCCACTTTGTAAATCCATAGGCAGCTGCAATCAATTGCAAAGCAGATAAATCTGATGATTTTCTAGTTTGCTAGATTAGAATTATTCTATTTAAGTGAAACTTGGAGTTCTTTTTATTATATGCATCAATTTAAAGGACAGCAGATGAATTAAGAGAGTATTATTAAAAAATTGTATTTCCATGGAATTGGTACACTAGAGTGACTTTGCTGGAGTTGGATGTTTGCTGTTATGATCATATCTGCTAGAAAGATACCAGAAAAAGTAAGTAATGAAGAAAGTGATAAGAAGGAAAATCTCTTTCATTCTTGAATCAATAAGTGGAGAGTTTATATGTTCAAAACACTAGGTCTGGGAAGATTTTAAATTAATATCAAATTGAAACTGTCAATTTACCTGCAGTCTAGTCTCTTAAAATGTTGTCCATACATTATGGCTATGTATGACTCTCAGATACTCCTTTCTAAAGAAGGAAAAAAAATATTTTCCAGGGCTCTATTAATAGAAGAATGAGAATTTAACCTGAGAAGAAAGATAAAATGTGAGGATATCAGTTGTTTTTATAGGCAATTGCTATTCAGCCCTAGTGATTTCAGACAAGGTAAATTCCTTGAGGGAGAACTTGTTCTGGGAGATCAGGCTTTTTCTCCAGGGTTTTCTAGTCTTAGATGGAAGCACTACCTTTGCAGTATAATTTGCACATACTATTTGCACATAGTATGTGTGATTATAACATCTTCCAAGCTTGCTAGCGGTCTGGCCACACTTCTCCCGTTGCCACCATGAATCATTCCTTCCCACTCCTAGATGATTTCCCTCTGTCTTTTGGATCCCATGTCAAGGAACTTTATGTCTTCCCCACTTATGCAATGCACTGAGGTGAATTGCATTGCTCATTGGTAAATTAATATCCCTAAGTAAATGTTAATACCAAATTAATAGTTTTAACTAAAGCATATTTTGCACTTATTACTGATGTAGTTCTGTCCCTGTTTCTTTTGTCTCTGATTCCCATCTGGGAATTTTGCAGAGCTCTCAGAGAGGCCCAGAATATTAAAGTACCTTCTTGGACTGTGTTGATTTTCACCGTGCATAGCAAATCAAAGCAAGATGAATGCCTAGAATTAGTATAACTTTCTAGCTACTTGTAATATATTTGGCAGAGAATAGTTCAGAAGGGCTATTTAACACAGATTTCTCATTAGCATAATATTCTTGCATGTTAAATGTTTTATGTGATATTTCCATAGCTACTGTGGGCAATAAATAGCATTCTATGGCTTTCCTATTAGAACATACATCACTGTTAAATTTAGTTATGAAGCTGTTTTATCTCCTTTCTGCTTCTCATAGTTATAGTCATCATGAGCTATCCTAACTTTGCCTTTGACTTGTGTGTTTTCAACTGTAAACATTAAGGGACCCACACTGATCTTCCCTCATAACTGCTAGCTTTATTACAGCAAATTCAGTTTTCCATTATATAGACTGACGACACTCCTTTGATTTTAAATGGAGCAAAATCTGCTTCATCGCATCACTAACTCTTCTAAAGGATTTTGCATGTATAGAACAAGACATTTTTTTTTCCTAGCAGTAATTTGTAGAAACTACTTTGACGCGAAGTGAAAGAGCTCTATGACAGCTGTTCAGACTTATTTAGCCAATAAAATGGAGGACAGTCAAGGTTGGGCAGAGGCAGCAGCAGCATTTAGGGGGATCCGGGCTGCCTGTCTTCTTAGGGAAGCAGGTACACTTGGGCAGCAGCTGAAATAAGGAGCTGGTCTAGAAAAACGTTAGGGTAGAAGTGCTGCTGCCTGGTCTGAGATTGGATGGGTGGTGGGCTAGGAAGAACATGGTGTGGTAGCCTAGAGAAGAAGGCACAAAACTGTTCTTGACATGCTGTGGTGAAAGGAAAAAGAGCCTCGATTTACCACCACATAAAGTAAATGGATGAGGCACATTGAGCTGTATCAGTAGGAGTACTGAGTCAGAGCTCATCATCTGGAAAACTGGAAATTTTCTATATTACAGCCACCTAGCAATTGCCGAGTATATTCTGGGAACATGGGGAAAGTGACAAGTAATGCCTTTTGGAGCATAATATAAATGAAGTGGGTTTAATCTTCTGGGTGTTTCCATCCTATGAGTTTTCCTGTCAGATTTGGGAGAACTATATTTCACCTGGTGTTCAGTTTGTCTATGAGTTATCGTAACAATGAATTTATTCCTCCAAACCTGAATGGCTTGGGGGAAAAAAAAAAAAAAAAAAAAAAAGAGGCAGTTGGTGGGCAAGGTGAGAAAAGGGAGGAAGAAAAAAAGAGATTCTGGGCATGGCTCTGATCTAATTTAATTTTCTGTACTTTACAAACGCAGGACAAATAGGACAGCATCTGACTAGTATTCATTCCGGTGTGACCAAATGTTTAATGTTTGCTCTCTTGGTTTGAAAATCTGAATAAAGAGAGCATTTCTCTTCTGAGGGCTAGGTTTAAGGACAGCTTCATGTAAGACATGAAAAAAAATGATGACTCTTTTTATTTTTTCAGTGTCCTATGCAGTGGACATGCTTCAATGAAAAAGACAAGAACTTTCTTCTAGAATTTAATACATTTTGTCACAGTTACAGGAAAGACACCTGCAGATGAAACAATACGTGCATGGAGGATTTAGTGGAAAACAATTCTTCTAGACTGGAGGCATGTCAGTGTTGCCCTGTTGATGATCTGTACTGAAGAGATACAGTTCAAGAAGCCAGTCCTTGAAGTCAAACCTCTTTCTAGGTAAATATGGAATTTCAGTGTGTTATAACTCTTGATAGGTACTAGTTAAATTTCTTCTTAAAATGAAGAAGGAAAACTGGAAAATTCATCATATTTTGAATGTCTCTTGTATTATATTTTCAAAGATCAAGAGAGTAAACCTTAAGACCAAAGACGAAATATTCTGTTATTATTGCCTATTACCTATGAAAGCTAGCACTTTGTGTTTAACAATCGTCTTTGTAAGCCATTATGGAAACCAAATTTAAAGTGTTTACATTGTTACTTTTTTGGAATGAAAGACCAGAGCATCTTCTAGACTGCAGTCAAATGTTTCTTCTAAAAGCATGCATCATTTTTTATCCTCTTCTCTGCAAGATTATTTTTGCTTTTTTCCCCTGTTTTACCTTTGTTTGGTTCTAATCTTTGCGCATTCTGATTAGCTCATGGATTGTATCAGCAGATACTATGCTGACACAGTATCAGTGTTTATTATTTGTGTCTGTGAGTGAATGATGGAATAATGACAGAGCAACCAATTCTGTAAAATTGTTCAAACTTCTTCAAATAAGTAGCTTCCCATGTTTGTATTAAAGCATTATAATGTTTGTTATACATGCTTCTACTACATAGAGGATTCTGGCTTAGTGATCCCTAAATGAGTATCTAAATGAGTATTAAATATTCAGAGGGCTGGCAATAGTTCAGTATATCACTTCTGAGACTTCTGAGAAGAGGAACTGAGAACAAGCTTAATTTGGCAGAAGACTAGACAATGGCAAGTCGGTTTATTTTTGTAGCTTACTTCTTAATGTCAGCAAAATACAGCTTGATACCAGCATTTATACAATGACTACATGGTGTTTTGGTTTACTTTGAAAAGTTTAGGTTCTGAAAATACTGGAGTAGAATAAAGCATGTGAAAAACATAAAGATCGTCCTAGCCAAAGTGGAATTCATTGCTGTGATAAGGATTAATGTAACAGATTTTTATTTTTGCACAGTCAAAAACAGACCTGTGTCAGTCAACATGACTCTGCAGCAACGCACTAAAGCTCTCCTAGCCCTCTTTTAACTATTTTGGCTGCTGGATCACACAAGCCTATTTTTTTTTAGTGCCACTTTCACAGTGGAACCCATTCGATCAAAAAAAAAAAAAATACAAACGCAGTATAACTTAAATACAGAATTTGCTTCCCAAATTGAGATGCCTGGAACAAATGGCAGGGAACAAGAGACCACCTGGCAGAGCCCAGGCTGCGCCGCAGTTCCCGAACTTCCGCTGCAGTTTTAATTACAACGCGGACTCTTTTTTTTTTTTTTTCCTAGCACTTATTTTTATTTCATCTACTTGCCGGTGCCGCAGAACCTCTAAGCACCGCGTTGCCTTCCGAGGAGCCAGCGTGGCCGCCGCTCACCACATACAAGAGAGACAGACCGGGGGCAGGGGGTGCGTGGGGGTGGCGGTTTCCAGCATATTCCTGAATATGCAGATTATTGATTTTGGGGGGATATTTTCCCGGCGAGGAGGCCCCGCGCGCTGCCCGGGCCCAGCGGGCGCCGCCGCGGCGCTGCGGGCCAGGTGGGCGCCCGCAGGTGGGTCGGCGGGGGCGGAGATGGCGGCGGGGGCGGCGGGAGCCCCGGCCCCGCGATAAAAGGGCCGCGGCCGGGAGGCGGCCCCGGCGGCGGGAGGAACGTGCCGGGGAGGCTGCGCCGAGCGCCGGGCCGCCTCCTTCCCGCCCAGCCCTCCCTCAGGAATCCCGGGCGGCACCGGCTCCCGCCGGCTGCGCGGCGGGCCGAGGAGGAGCCGCCGGCGCCGCCTCACGCTGCGGCAGCGCGGCCAGCCCGGCGAGCGCAGGTGGGTGCGCGGCGCCCGCCCGCCCGCAGCGGAACCGGCGGGGGCCGCGGGGGCTGCGCGTGGCGGGCGTTACGGGGGCGGTTGCGCGTGGCGAGGTGGCGGTTGCGCGTGGCGGTTGCCCCCGCGGAGGAGGCGGGGGCGGGTGTCGCGCACCTGAGCGGGCGCGTTTGCAGTGGGGCAGCGCAGTGGGCGCGCTGGGAAACGCGCCTCGAGGCACGGGCGGGCGCGCTCGGCGCTTGCCGCTTTTATTTTTAATTATTTATTTTTAAAACTCGTTCTTGGAAAACCGCTGGCGGGGGGGTGGCCTTGCCCGAAGCGCTGCGGGCACGCGGTGCCTCCCGAGGAAGGTGCCGCTTTTCCCCGTGCCTGGCGCGTTCCCCTCGCGGGCGGGCGACACGCGTGGGGCGCCGGCGCGATGCGTGCGGCGCTCGCCCTGACCCGAGGCAAACGGGTAATTCCGCAGGCTCTGTGGTGCGTGGCTCGGGCTGCAGCCCGCCTGGGATGGAGCTACTGCTCCTGCCGTACTTAAATAAAAAGTCGGGGATTGTTATTTGTTTATTTATTCCTGGGATGTCCTTTACAAATACAATCTGTGTGATATATGTAAGGCTGCTAAGCCAAGCATGCACTTTTTTTTTCTGTAAAGTTGTGTTCACTTTCCAGATGGAAGAACAAATTGAATTACGTTTTGGGGATTTTTTTTTTTTGCATTTATCAAATATTTGTGCTCCTCACATTCTCCCTTTGCCAAGGCTATAATGTGTCCACTGGGCTACAAAGATCATACAAAAGCCTGTAGAGCCATTATCAATCTCAGAGATTTAAGTATTTTCTTTGGTTAAATTAATTTAACTTTTTGGGTTTTTTCTTTCCTGAAACTTATTCGTGAAGAAAAATGCAGATAACTTAGTGTAAATATTTAAGTATTTTAATACTCACTTTAGAGGGGAACACTATAGGATGGTTGCATAGGAAAAACAAGTGAGCTGAAATTACTGTGGTAATAGAGTCTATAGCATAAACTATGGTTAATTCTCTTGCCTGACTACAGGTGGCAGTGTAGAAGCCAAGAACAAAAATTGACAGAAATTTTCTGTGCATGAGAAAATGAAGAGAGTGTACTCATGACTAAGCACAGGAACCTGAAAAACCACAGGTATGTGATGTGATTCATATAGCTGCCTATGGTGCTCCCAGTATTTACTGTATTCTTGCATTCCTGGCTCCCTAGGTATTTCTGGGCCAATTATTACTTAATGTATTCACACTGAGATCCTAATCAAAATGTCATGGAAAGTCTATATTTGATAACTAAAATCAAAACTCAAAGCAATATGGAATGGTCCCTGCTGTTCACCTTACATGCACATGCTTTTCAAGGTTTCTTTTAATTATAAAGAATTGAGGCACTGCAATGTAAAACAATTAGATTTTCTTTTAATAACTAAAAACTTTGTATTGATCAAACTAGCAGTATGTCCTATATTTGAATATAGCTAAAATGGAGAAAGTTGAGATACAGTAGAAAGTTCCTGTCTGGATGTTTTTGATGTCTTTTTCAGTACTTATTTTGAGTTCTGAAGAATCAGTGTGAAGAGAATCATGTAGGTGAAGTTAAGATGCCATTTCAAGTAACTTTTCAGTTGTGAAGCACATGTGATGTAAGGGAAAATGAAGTTATAGAATGGAAGTATTTTTAATGCACTGATTCAGATGTGAAATAAACATGTAAAAATAAGCAGTACATAGGAGCTCATGATTAGCTTTTTTTTCAAAGCAAAGGGAAATAGATTACTTAGTCTTTTTTCTCATTAATTAACAGCATTAGTTTAAGGTAAGACTTTCTTATGTTTACATTAGTGTGCAAAGCCTGTAGAATTTAGTCTATGGATCCACATTCCAGAATGCCAGGGAAGACAGGATAAGCTGAGAGCTAGAGCTTGAGAGTCTTTGGGGATTGTGTGAATGGGAGATTATCCTGGTGAGAAGTGTCAAAATGCATCTGCCACTGTATTTAATATATTTGCATTTGACTATTCCTATTCTAGTCCAAGAAGGGCTCTTATCTAAACCTTTAAATTGCTTCTGAGGAAATATAGCATAACAAGTGTTCACAAAGGACCAAGTTGCTTTGTGAAGGCTGCCTTGAGTAACCAAACTTGGGGATGTTTTGAGTTAGCCCCAAATGGGAAAGTAAAACACATCTGCAGATAGAATGATTGATTTTAGTTAGTGTGCCAAGAACATGCATCACATCAGGTATGACCAATCATCTGACTACCAATTTATTTACATATTTATAATGTTTAATGTTTGTTTAAATTAGTGATACAGAACCTCATGTACTTGTAATCCAAACAATTTATTTCCTTTCAATTTGAAAACATTTGGGGAATTGCATTTGAGTTATAGCTTCCTGGGGACCCAAACCCTGGAGCTATAAACTGTCTGGGTAGCGGCTGTCTCTCTTCATGAATTGGAAGACTGATCTGTGAGTGAGGCTTGTGTGCTGTCCAGTGCTTTCATGTTTGTGTAGAATATCCTGAAAAACTGCCAGAGTCCAGATCTTGGGAGCTGTTCTGCAAGGAAGAGTTCTTCTAACAATCCTTGCCTGGCCACCAGGCTCATCACCTGTTGTTTGTGAGTAGGGATCTGCTTAGGTATAGCTGGATGAGACAAAAGAAGGATAAATAAGCTGTATAAAGTCTATGTAGCTGTCAAATGATTTTTCTGGCTTTTTTAATTGCATACTGAGGAAAGCAGTTAAGTATACACTTAAATTTTATGTGAATAACCCTGTTCAAGTCAGTTGAACTGCTTACATAGTTCAGGTCAGCATATGCTTATGGCTTTTTTGGGCACTGAGTTCATTAGTTTGTGCTAACATATTTAGAATGGGATAATGAAAATGCCATGTGTCATTGGTGCAAAATTTTAATGGGGTCTTTCATTACATCAAGTATTCACCAAAATATTAAATAAAAGGAAACTGGTAACTAAGCAGTGTGATATTCAAGAGTTCAATCTACAGACATTTCTCTGTGCTAATTATGAAGTATTGACATAAATGAATGAAAGTACTTGTTAAAAGTGCCTTTTGCTGTATGTAACAGTTATGTGTTCACAAGATGATTCATAGCATTCAGCAATTTATGATGAGTTTCCCTGCCATTACTGAAGATTACTAAGTATCTTGTGTATTTGCACTCTACTGGGTTACTGCAAATTAGATTTGATAGAAAATTGTTCTCCCTTCCACTATCAGCTGAAAATCAAGCCTGTACCAGAAATTGACTATTCAGTATTGTTGTACTGTACAATAAAGTGAAATTTATCTTCTAAAACAAAATACAAATGCTTAATCATCTTATCTATGGAGACAGCAGCAGTGTTGGTGAGGAAAAACTACTTGGTTTTGAAAGTGATGTACATTCTAACTTAGAAAACAGAGCAGACCTCATATATTTGAAAGTTGAATTCATAGTGAGAAATCTAAAATGGAAATCTAATTACATAAGAACCCATTTTGAAACAGCAAGTCCTGTTTGCATAAAATACCACTTATTTGTTGCAGGATGTATTTGTAAGTATTTTTTCCTATGAAAGGTGCTACAGATGCTTTGTGTTGGCAGAAAATTCTGATTGCTTCTTGAACTGGAAGTTGTGGCTGGCTGTATGTTCTGTTGTAAGATAACTGTGTTTAAGCACTTGTACAACTGCTTATTTTATACTATCCTGAAGATGGGTGTGATGTGTTAATTATACCTGCCAGGTGGTCATGCTGTATCAGTGTGTATTATCTGTTAATGACACTGTTTACATAAGAAAAATAAACTTTTTTAATAGTTGTATAGGAGTCTTACAATTTTCAGGTTTTTAGTAAACTCTTATTGGGCCCATGGTTTAGTGTTTGTGTGTGTGTTGTTTTTTTTCTCCCTCCCTTTTAACCTTAACAGGTGCAAACTAGTGCAAGAACAAAAGGATGGTATGTTGTATGTGTGTGGTGTTGTGTGTGTTTAAGTGTGGCTGTGAGATCATTTAACTTACATTAACTGCTGAGGTGAATATCAGGTTTCCAGTCAAACAGTAGCACACCCTTAATATCAGATGATAAATATGCTTGCAAAGTGAGACTAGTTGCACCACTGCATGATACTTTGTAGACTCTGTAGTTAAAGTGAGCTCTTGGGAAGAAGCAGGAATACATCCTTTTAGCAACAACACTAAGCATATGTAAGGAAGGTGTTCTTCCCACAATGTATGTCCAGTAGAGCTCCAAGTGCATGATCCTACTGTTATCTCTAGGCTGGCTGTTGCAGGCTTGTAAGGACGTGATCCTGAAATTGCATACTGTAGATGAGATCTCAATCTTGAGTGATGGCCAAGTATGCTCTTGCTCTAAGAATACCCTTGCATGGTGTTAACTGCAGGTGACAGGAGCTGTGTCCAGTCAAAGTTAGAAAACTATGGTGGAGAATATGGAGAATAATCAGTAAAACAAGAATCTGTTATGCCAGTATAAACTATACCCTTGGGTGCAGTTCTGGTACCCTTACAGAAACAAGCAAAAAGCTAGCAGTAGAACTAGAAATCATAGAAAGGTGGCAATGATAATAAAGCATAATTAAATAAGTTAGGAATCTTCAGTGTAGCAAAGAAACAGCTGAAGGTGAGTATGATTTAAAAAAAAAATCTGCAGTCATGACTGTAATGGGATGAATTTACCAAGTGGCATATTCAGAACAAGTAACTGTGTGTGGTTTGTGATGGTGTGAGGTACTTTCTGTTTATTAATTTATTTTTAACATAGTACAGGGTTAATCTGTGAACCACTGTGGGTGCTAAAAGATTGTCTAGGTTCAAAAATCCAATAGAAGAATTCCTGGAAGAGTCTGTAAATGGTTTTCTGTGTAAAAGCACCATCTTTTGCTTAGAGGAACACAAGCCATAGACTGTTGTAAGCAGGGGAGGAAGCTTGAGTTGTAGCTCTGCAGGCTTTCTGATGTTCTTCCCCAGACCTCTGATCTTGGAGATTTGCTAGAGACAAAATATGGGAGCAGGATGTGTCTTTAGCCTGATTGAATAAAGCCAGTCTTCAGTAAAATGAGGATAAATTATAGTCCTCTGGAGAAAATGTTGGCCTTATGCCAATGCTGATGCAGAACAGAATTATTGGTGAGGAAAAAAGTAAGAAGGATGACTTTCTGCACCTAATAATTTTTTTGGGGAAAAAGGGATTTCTATTAAGACTCAACCAATCTTCATTATACACACCAATAAGTTTGATGCTTTCATGAGGGACTTCATATTCATTCTTTATGTTCTGATGTGTTCTGATGTTCAGGCTTCATTCTGTTCTTTCTCATGGCAGGCAGGCCACTTCATATTCCTTGCAGGCTGTCTTCAGAGGGACTGAATTAAAACTCTAATTGCGAAAATAAAATTTACTCTGTAAAAATCTTATATTTATAATAAAATGCAAAAGATTTTTTTTGAATTGTAAACATGGGAGATAAAATCTCTTTCTCTATAAACCTGGTGAGATTACACCTAGATTCTTTCATTATCCAAATGTACATGAGCTAAAGTTGCATTATTTAGAATTGGGCACAGCAAGGTCTTGAAGAAAATAGGCTATTAAGAATAAAGGATAACTTGACTGCTAGGCATGAAAATTGTGTTTAAATATTAAATAGATGTAAAAGTTATGGAGTGGGAATTATTTAGAGTAATCCAACCCAAATGAAATTAAGGAAAAATAATCAAATGCAATTAGGAAGAGAAATGTCTGAGTGGACAGGGCTATGAATATGTCTGTATTTACAGACAGAGGTCTGTTACAGAAACAGAACAGGCAGAATACTATGATCTGTAAAGAGTTAAAGACATGGAGATTGGTGGTATATCCAAAGGTTACCTCTCTCCAAGGAAAATTAGTTGTAGAAAAATAGCTCCCTGGTGACACAGAGTGCCCAGAGCTGCTTCCTGCTTTGAAACTCCCTCTGCAAGAGTCTCTCTGTTGCCTTTGGCTAAAGACTGATGGTGCAGACAAGGAATACCAGCCTGCTCATCGAGAGTGAAACTGACTTTTGTGGATATGCCCATTCCATATGTTAATGGCAGACCTGGCCTTCACTGTCTGCTGTTAGCAGCCACTTGATTCCTGTGGTACTAGGATAGACATCACATACATAGAGACAGTGCTAGCTAAAACATTTTTTTTTCATGGTTTTCATAAGGAAGTGGATATTTTCTATATAAGCAATTATAAAGGAAAAGATAAGTTGCAGTTATATAGCCCGTTTGAAACAAGAGATTCAGTCTGCATTCCACCACTCACCCCAATGCTCTGTTGCTTCCCAAGAATGGGAGAAGGATCAGTCCTCTTCCTAGGTTAGTTATTTTGACAATTTCTTTGAATACTTTCTAGAGTTTTGCTATATAATAGGAACAAAACTTACTGTCAGTCTTAAAATGTTCATTTTCTATAATGAGGTATGTCAAAAAAAAGAAATAAAAAAACGAAAAATGCAATATATTGTCATGATTTTTCAAACAGAAATGGGTGTCCACCATCCAAGCACTCTTAAGCATATTTATCCTAATGTTCTCAATAAAGAAAGTGACACTATGGTAGTGTTTTCATTGAATGAAGGTAATTCTTTGGAAACTGTTTTAGTTAGATTTTTCTAATGGAAATTTCTCTGAGAAGATTGAATGCCTGGTGCAGGGTTAAACTTCTGCATATGTACTAAACTTTTTTGCTTCTTTTCTGTTTGAAGAGGATTACTGAAGTTATCCTCTAGTGTTCTCACCTTACAAATAGTTGATTGCAGTTGTTAGTTTTTATCTGTATTATTCTTACTGTTCCCGATAACTTGACTGTGTACTCTGTAATAAAAACAATAATAATTCTGAAGTCAAAATGAAAGTCACATGCTGTCCTTGACTCAAATTTCAGTAATGTGAAGTCTGCTTTGCTCACAGATAGAATTGTAAACTCCTATGGAACCTTATATAAGGTGGAAGCCAGAGTTCAAAACAAAAAACAGTCTATCAGGTCTCTGCTGAGCTAGTGGCCAGGGATAAGCTGGCTTCTGACATCCCTTCCTACAGCCTTTCATTCTCCTGGCTGATGAGTGTGTAGAGAAACTACAATCCTTTCATTCAAGGGGCTGATGTTGCAAATTACTTTTTCTCTTTTTTAGATATACCTTCTCTTATGTTGCCTTTTCATTTCTCTGATTTTTCTTCTCTGCAATTTTACTTTTGTTAATCTCTCAGTTGTCCAAATCTAATATTATTCATTTTCTAAATTGTCCCACATGGATTTTTCCTGAAATTTGTAAATATTCCCCCTCTTTCCTTTTCTCCCCGCACAAATAACTTCTAATTGTAATGAATATTTGACAGTATAGTTACAGGTATAGTTAGAGTCTCAAAGACTACCAGTAATGCCCACCTCTAGTGCTGTGACCAGTTAAAACTTGAGGCCTGATAAATATTCTTCAAGTACTCTTGGGCAGATCGTTTTTGCAGCAGCGATCACTTCTCTTTTTTCAGGCTTCATCACAAGAGATGAACTTGTAGGTAGCGCTATTCAAGGGGAAAGGACTAGGAATAGAGCTATTTCCTTTCTATTTGAACCTTATGAAGGGAACAATACTGGTTAGATGTAATTCTGTGAATTGAAAACCTCTTTTGAAATACGGGGCAGTTCAGGGGAGGGGATCTCCATACCTTGATGTAAAATCAGACATGTTCCACATTTCTCGTCGAATGTCCATTCTTAGCTATGCATTTAGGCTTCAGTTGGCACAAGTTTGAATATCCAGCACAGAGCCTTTGAGTTTTCGCTTGAAGCTATGTGGGGCATCTTGACTAAGGTGAATTAAAACACTATGGAAATAAGTCTCATTGGACCCGGAAGGCTTGGTGGTTGCTTTGAAGAGTTCTGTGGCACTTGCTACATCTGCCTTCCCGCCACCCTCCATCCCTTGCTCCTAAAGCTGTTAAATCAGGACCAATTTCTTCTGGATTAAGTACGCATCTGTGTTACCAACACCACCTTGTATTTTAAATTGTAATTTTCAAGTTTCAGGTGCAGCATTATCTTAAATAGCCCCCCAAAATATAGCACAAATTTGTTGCAGAGCGGATCTGAAAAGTGATTCCTTTGGAGTGCTGGGAGACAGGGGTGAACTAGTGGTAGTGGTGTTTATAATGAGCTTTGAAACCTTAATTACGTAGCAGCTTCCTTGGAATGACTGCTAGGACCTTGATTCAGCAGAACTTCAAAAGCTCAGAACAGCTTGAAGCTAGATGGGCTACTCTATTTTTTAAATGCTTTGCTGAACTGTCAGTAAAACGTGAGTGGTTAAATAAGTGCTTTGAATGTTATTTTATTTTGATGGTTCAAGCTGGAAGAAAGCTTAGAAATTCTGTTTTGATTTAGTTCTCATTAATTAATTAATGCCTTGAAACATAGTAAGGGCTTATCAAACCTGTGGATAATATGAAACTGAGAAGCTGGAAAATTCTTAGGGAGTTGGAATTAAAATCAAAATTAGTTGAGAGTCTTTGAAGAAGTGGTCTGGTGTAAATAATGAAGGTTAAGAAAGAAAAACGTGTAGCAGTAATCAAATGCATGGATCCGAAATGCATTGATGAAGAGTTAGGTCTTGGTGCCTATGCTGATTGGATCTATCAAAGGAGGAGAAATAAGAGGAATTTTTGAGTATTATGACTTTATTGGGTTATAGGCCTGTGTTTTTTTTTTTGTGTTGGCTTAATTCATTTACGTGTGCTTGTGCAAGATACAAACTGAAAGCAGTTTCATGCATGAGTTATGTTTCAGTTTTTACTGACAGTTGGAAAGCAAAGGATCGAAACAATTAAGCAGAAAGGGATTTGCACCTGTCTTATAATTGAGCTGTTAATACTTGGTGGCTGGTGTCATTAATTTCTTATTATAATTAATTTTTCTTGTAGTGATGAAAATAGTATGCTGTCTTGATGTGCTGAAAACTGTATTTCTGTCTTAAATGAATTGAACAGTCTCTTGAAGTTGATACATAGCTAAAACATCATGTAGGGCTGTTACAAACTTGTCATTAATGAATTCATTTTAATTTAGTTCAGATTTTGCAGTGTTTCCATAATGTTGTTCTGATAAAAGCTTTAGTAAAAAAAAAAAAAAAAGACTGTGTGCAAGTAGGTCTTGGTCTTCTTTATCCCTTATTGTGTGTTTGCATAATAACGCCTGCTTACAGTCTAATATTAAATCAATAATTTTCTTATGCTGCTGGAGATTTATATGATGTTACACTATACAAATCTTATACTATTGGGATCATGTAGCTTCTAGATTAAGATACTTCCTGCTCTAAAATAGCTTATTGTAGAAAGATACTGAATGGCAGATGAAGTGTAAGGAGTATTGCTTAAGCTGTTACTGTGTGCTGCTTTGCTTTTCTCAAATCATTTTCTGTTTTCTATCATATCGTCTATTTTTTTCTTACATCATTCGGGAAGTTAATTCAAATGCAAATACTCATATATTTTGAAGTTAAATTCCACACTCATGTTTGTAATGTTTTTATTATTTGTACTTCATATAATGCCTACAGACACCCACTGTTTAGACCTAAGTAAGTTGGTTGTCTTCACAGCATTTCTCATTTTTTAAGGTGGGCCTTTTGACTTTCCTCCTTTTTTGCATACAATTTTCATATTGCATTTTTTATTTTCATTTTCTACATTAATCTTTCTACATATAGTGGGAGGGAATTGTTGGCGGCAGAAGTATGGAAGATAGGGTGAGAATAGTCACCATGTGGAGCATAGAGTTGTTTATTTAGTATTTAATAATGTATATAATGATATACCCAAAACTCTGTTTGGAGGGAGAGCTTGGGGAATTCCTCTAAAAAGAGATACAAAAATAGGAGAGTGTTAGCAGACAGTGATTAATTACTTTATTATAAATGAGGAACTCTCTGTATCTCTTCTTGGTTTGAAATGAGTTTCTGTGTATTGAGAAGGTACAGAGTGGCAGAAGACTTTCATGTCTTACTAAGTTATGAGAATAGGAAATAACTAAATTTACCATGGGGAGTTTACCTAACTAACCACAACCTTTTACTAATGTGTTCGTTTTGTCCTCACATACAGATTCTGAAATAAAATGCCAGTAATTGTGTGTCATTGATGGGAAGCAGAAGGCAATATTTTGGTCATAGTTGGTAGGAGGCAATGCTGACGTTCATATGAATTTTTCCCAATTACAGAATGAGTGCAAAATATTTCATAGAAATTAATTTTTTTGAAATCTCTATCACTATAACTTGGAATTTGGAAATGGTTGTGCTTTCTCACTCTTAATGCTTTTGTTTTAAAAGTGATGCTTTTAATAGGAAATGAGTTACTGAAAACGTCAAATAGTTTCTTCTAATCTCAGTCTTCAGTTAACAGTTGAATAAAGTCCTCAGAATCTTGTTTTTCTTCAAGGCTAGAAAGATCATTTGCCTATTTTCTGAAACCTTTTACATGCAACAGGACACAATCTGCCTGAGAGTCATTTTGATGTGCTCAGTATCTTGAATTCTGTGCTGTCCTCTTAAGTGTTTTCATCATTATACTTTGTCCACACAGTTAATTGTCCTTATTGAATATTTATGCAGATTAAACTCTTTAAGTCCTAACTGAGGACACTTTCATCCCTTTAGTTGCTTGGGACTTTTTCTGTCTTTTTAGTATTTTCTGCCTGCAGTTCAACTATATATATTTTATGTATTGGTCTCACTAGTGTCATACATGAAAGTTAATTTGCCTGTTTTGCTTTCCTATTAGCTGTTTAGGGATTGTCCATTCCTTTTCTTGCCATGATGTTGTCTGCAAGGCACATGTTAAGTGATTTTTTTTTTCTGTTTTTTTTTTCCTGCTGTGATCTAACAGCTTAAGGAAGGAAGCTGCCATTAAATTATCGTCCCCAGTTTCAGACATACAGCTGAATTTCTGTGTCCTTAGAGGAATATGGCCTTGCATTCGCATTGCCCTCTTGCCTCCACTGTGTACTATTATTGTATGCTGCCCAGGATTGGGAGAAATACCAGGCTTGATTGGAGATAAATGTGCTTATGTAGGGTTTTGCAGCACTGTCTGCGGAAAGGACCTTCAGACTGAGAAAACAGTAATCTTAAACTGTGTTCTCAAACTCCTTCTTGCATTCTGTATTTCAAGATGAGTAGTCTGTATGTATGCTTCATCATATCTAACAGTGAACATTGCAACAAATTCAATGAACTGGATTTTCATCTTACGTGAGGAGTCAAGGAGCTCTTATAAACTCCCCTGCTCCAAATTTCCCATTTTTTCTTATCTGTTTCTGTCTTTCAGCATGGGGAGGAGACAATGAAATGGCCTGTTCCTATTGGATGTTTCATGCTTTCTGAACAAACTATGTTTGGAGATACTGTCTTATAAGGCATCTTCATGGGTGCACTTCCATGCACTAAACTAAGGTTTAACAGGTTAACCCAGGTTTTACACTCCTTTCTTGAACCTTTCAAAAGCTACTTACAAGTCAAATAGCTCTCTTTTAATGCCATGCTTTATTGAAATGACTCTAAAATTGTAATACCAGCTTAAATCAACAACACCTTGTCTTCTGCAAGTCCTTCGTCACGCTGTTGGTCTTGGTAGATCTTTTTGAAACTGTAGTCTGTTAGGCTCTAAGCACAGGCAGACTACATGCAGGTGTTAAAGCTCATTCTGTAGTGACAGTTGTCTGGTATGTCCCTCTGTCCTTGTATCAGTAGATGATGGCAATGATAAGTAGGTACCAGAGACTCTTGTCTGGGAATGTCCCTGGAAGTCCTAGCAGAGCTACAAATGAGCTGCAGTTTGTGTTTCTTTTCTTACTGTGTTGCTCACTGAAGTGTTGCTCTTGAAGTGTTGCTCATTGCGTGAATAAAGTTGGAACTACGAATCTGTTTTGGATAACTGACAAATCAGGATTGACACAGAGCTGTTCAGAAAGTGCATGTGTGAAGGAAGTTGTCTGTGTAAAACTTTCCTGTTTGTTACACTTTTGAATGAGGATCGGCTTTGGCATCCACTAAATCTTGGTGTGTGGTGATTTGCCTTAGCAAGTTATGCTCTCAGAAATGGGACTGTTTCTATGAAAATATATCAAAATTTCTATCAGTTTCTATCAAAAATAAACTAGACTAGGGCTGCTCAGCTTCTGAGGGCTCTGTGGCTCGACAGGACTGCTCATGTAATCTGCTAAGACCTCCTGTATTGCAGCCCTTTAATGGATGTGGAGATAGCAGCCTCTTACTGCCACTGTTTTGCCTGCAGTCCCTCTGCTGTCACCTTCTGTATTGTTCCTCAGGAAACATCATGTCGATGCATGAGCTGTTGCCACTAATTTAGTTTGTGTGTGGGTCCCTTCCTTATCTACACTGGAGGTGCTGCTTGGTGTAACGGAGGCTGTGTGTAGATTTATCAAAGCAGTAACTGCCCATTCCTAATAATCTTCCTACTTTCCTGGAGGATAGATGGGAATTGAAACTCTGCCATACCTTCAGGAAGTGTGGGGAATCCAGGAAGCATCTAGGATTTGCATGTTCACCATTGTGCTCATATGAACATCACACTTCTAAGGAGAACAGAGTCATAACGTGTAGTATCACAGTACTCGGCATTGCCATGTTCTTGTTCCCCTTGAAGAGTGGAGTCTTGAGAGCCTCAGTTAGTTTTTCTGTGTGTCTGTGTATGTATGGCTGTGATCACCAGCTCTTGAGGAAGTGTTAGAAGCTGGAAAATCAAGATATAGCTGGAATACTGAGACTGCCTTATCTATCCTTCTGGGGTATCGTGTTGGTTTACTTAGCAAACCGATTTTTGGCCTGGCCAAGAAATTAAGTATGGCTTGGAATGGTAACAGTTTGACAGTATTGTTACAGCAGAGTGGGTCTGCTACTGATACGTGTGCAGAAGGTCTGGTCACATTGAAAGGAGGAGCTGCCATTGCCTTTTTTGACAACTAGAAAAGGCTGTGTAGCATGTTCATCTATAGATAAACTCTTTCTACAGGACGGGATAGTGGGAAAGCATGATAAGGAACTGTGGAATATGCATGATCGACTCCCAAAATATTATATCTCCTTCAAAATAAAAGATGCAAACTGGAATTGAGATATGCTACCTTAACTTTTTGAGGGTCAAGTGGGTAGCATACTAAAACTTGAAGTTAAACATGGTGGTAGCTCAGGCCTTGTTGTGACTGCGTTGTGTGTGGTGTATCTACAGACTATCTGAGCCTCTGGAAACGGAAAACTTAGATAATGCACTCCTTTGCTAGACTGTTTTCGTAATACAAGTAAAAGATGCTGAGAACCATTTGGAGAGAGTCAATATGTTGCTTCAGGTAAAATTCTGTAGACAGAGTTCTCATTTTAAAAACATTTTGATATTTCGATATTTTTCTGGGAAAAATTTAAGAGTTTGATTCCGAGTGAAGCTTTTAAGCTTCACTTGGAGAGGAATCAGACTGTTGTATACGTCATGAAAGATATGGGAACAATGCAGATCTAGACTGCTATTCCCACTAGGTTTTCTCTTTTTGTGTTCCCTGGTACATTCTAAAAATATTTTCAATATCATAACAACTGCATTGTTACGGAGAATGGCATGTCTTTGTTTTGTTTTCAACTGTGTTGTCCTTGCATTACATTTTGTTCCATACTCTCTCTTCAGTTGGGATGTGAAGTCATTTTCTTTTGTTAATTGTAGACCTAATTGCCCTGACCCCAAAACTGTATTGTGCACTACTTGGAAGAAGCTGAATCTTTTGTTCTGCCTTGAGTAACTCAACCTATATGTTGGCAATATGAAGTAATTTGATTGTGAAAGTGTCTTTGATTGGCAGAGAGGGGCAGTGGGTAGTGTGAAAATAAAGGGAGATGAGCTGCTGGAAAGCAGCTCTGCAGAGAGGGATTTTGGAGTCCTGGTTGGCAACAAGTTAACCATGAGGCAGCAATGTGCCCTTGTGGCCAAGAAGGCCAGTGGGATCCCGGCCTGCATCAGGAGGAGCGTTGCCAGCAGGTCGAGGGAGGGGATCCTGCCCCTCTGCACAGCTCTGCTGAGGCTGCACCTGGGGTATTGGGTGCAGGTCTGGGCTCCCCAGGACAAGAAGGATGTGGAGCTTCTAGAGCAGGTTCATTGTAGAGCCACAAAGATGTCTAATGGACTGGAGCATCTGTCGTATGAGGAAAGACTAAGCGAGCTGGGCCTGTTTAGTCTGGAGAAAAGAAGACTGAGAGGAGATTTGATCAACACGTTCAAGTACCTGAGGGGTGACTGTAGGGAGGATGGGACCAGGCTCTTCTCCGTGGTGGCCAGTGACAGGATGAGGGGTAATGGGTGTAAGTTGAAACATAGAAAGTTTAATCTCCATATGAGGAAGAACTTCTTTCCTGTGAGGGTGACAGAGCCCTGGAACAGGCTGCCCAGAGAGGCTTTGGAGTCTCCTGGAGATCTTCCAAACCTGCCTGGATGCCACCCTGTGCCACGTGCTCTAGGTGTCCCTGCTGGAGCAGGGGGGTTGGACTAGATGACCTCTAGAGGTCCCTTCCAACCTTAACCATTCTGTGAGCTGTTTTCAGTGTAAGAAAAATGGGTTTGGAGAAAGCCTAGTGTACTATGCAGGACACAGGATTTCTTGATTTCTTTCTCTGCTAGTCCTGGGCATCGGAAAAGGTGATACAACTACTATTGGTTACTCAGTTGTCTCAAGCACCAGAGCTAAAGTTTGAGTGTTTAAGTTCCAGCCCTGTCAGCTGTGCAGTTGTCAGTAGGATGCCACAAAAAGGCTTGGTTTCTTATTTTTTACCTCTAAAACTGAAGAAACTTTGTGTTTACAGAATGCTCCTTAAAAGAAATATAAAGAAGGGCAAAACTAGATAGCCAGAAGTAGGAAATCAAAGTTGCCTATGGAACTTCAATTCTGCTTCCTTGGGTGTATGTGTTGGTATAAAATCTTCAGTTAAATGGTAAGTACTGGTTCTTTCCAGGAGAAACATGCCAGTGACAAAATGATGATACCTAAGGGATGAATCAGAGATAGATAATGGATGATCACAAATATTCTCAAGGAGGTATGTTTGGGAACAAGACATTCTGATGCCGTAGGCAGCCTCATCCTTCAGGGGGTTTCTCTCAGCAGCACTCATGGCACCAGCAACCTCTGGGGTTTACCTAGGCTGGATACTTTCCTCTAGAAGATTGCTAGAGGTGGGTGTTCCCTTTTTTTTTGTACCCTTGCTGCAGACCAGCAATATGACAATTGTTCCTGGCTTTACAGAATCTCCCATGTGTTTCAGAGGAGGTGCTGGGCTGTGTGGGCCGCATTCGTGTATCATTTTGAAGTAGCTGGCATCCTACTAATGGTACATGCACAATAGTTTGGGAATATCTTGTATCTAGGATTGCTTCTTTTTACAAGAGTGGGTGAGTGTGAATGACGTAGGGCCCTAGACAAAGATGAAGGAGGGTCTTGTGGCCGAGACATCAGATGGTATGGGAGAGCTGAATTCTCTCACTGCTGGTTGTATCACACAGTTCCTGTATGAAGATGTCACTTTGTGGCCAACTGCTGAAATGCTGGTGTATGTGTTTTATTTTCTGGTTTCCCGAATCAACTCTTGAGGCCATATGGCATCATTCAATGCTGGTTTTGCATTCAATGCAAGTAAAGAATTCAACATAAGACACGATCTGTAATGAGGTTGAAAAGGAATAAGAGGTGCTGAAACTTATGTGTTGTATGAAACTGGAAAAACTGGGCGATCTGAGATCTAGAATTGTCTAGATTATGTTTCAATTTGCAATTACACACCTGAAACAGCTTGCTAGTATCTGCTGCTTCTCCTCCTATCCCCAAATTTGGATACTCCCAAGAAAACATTGTGCTTCAGCAGAAGTTACAGAAACCAAGAAGACAACAGCTGTGTCAGTTAAGCTATAGGTCTGGGGGGGAGGGGTGTCCTTTTTTTGTTTGTTTTTTAATTTAGTTTGAAGTGGCATTAAAGACCTCAGTTTAGGTAAGCTTGTAGTAAGGCATCTAACTGCATATTTGAGTTGAGGCCAGAATTGATAAACTTTGGATGCTGCCTGATAATACCTTGTAATGTGAGCAGTGAATCTTCAGGGGTTAATGTGTACGTCCTAAGCATGGTTTTGTCTTGCTTCTGATGCGATTTGTTTTTGAAATGTTGAAAACCTGTTTGTATTGTTTTGATAAGAGGTCGTTTCCCATTATTTTGTTTAGCAAATGCATTTTCAGTAAAACAGGATAAAAAGGATTTTTTTTTTTTTAGTGGTAACATTTATAAGAGAAGAATGTTCTCTAATTTCCCCAAATATTTAATAAAAGCCACTGATCTCACTCTCATTTCTACTTCTTTAGCATTTTATTTTTTCACTGGTTATTGGGTCATTTGCTGTCCCGGTACAAGATCCAACTGCAGCAGACTGGAGAGAGCGTTCTGAAATTTTACAAAACTGTAAAAGGAAAAAAGTCATTTTAGACTTCAGCTCTTTTAGCCTGTAGACCTTTAAAACAATGCTTACCATTATTTAACGGGGAAGCATTTTATCTATGTCTAAAGAATCTCTCTAATAGGGTATTTAATATAAATTATGACTATTTGCCAGTTTTTTAATGCAAAAAATATTAGAAGACATTCATGACTTCTAATAGATAAGCCTGCGGGCAGTTCTCCGGTAAAAAGAGTGGATAAACATTAACATTTACTAAAGCAAGAACATACGAATGGAGAAAAGGAAAGGAGAACTTAATGCATTATCAACAAGAAAGGAATAAACAGTGTAATTAAGAAACTATCTGTAATTACAGGATATGCATATATAGGATAAACAGGTACAAGATGTACATAAAATATTAATGAAATGATCAAAGTCTTCCTAAATTCTTCTCAATCTGAACTGCCTTAAAACAGAAAATAGTAAGGTTGGCTTTACCTGACTTCTTAGGGGAAAGAATTACCTACATTTTCTTTAACTCCTGTAAAAGTTTCCAAAGTTCACTCTGGCTTGGGAAGAGCACCTTAACCAAGGTTATTTTGAAAATTGTATAAAAACTTTCATAAATCTATATTTTTCCTTAGACTTGTGAACTGAGTTATAGTTTAAAACATTAAAATTAATCTCAACCGCTCTGTCCCCTTTCACTCTTTACTTCAATCAAATGAAGAATCAACAAAATATAGCACTTCCCTAAATGAGGGTGAGGACTTCAGTAAAACAGTGTTTTTAACATATGAGAAGTAGTAATTAAAATATGTTTATTTAAAATGACTTGTAAGCAAAAAAGCATATTAGATATTTTAGAATAAAATATAATTGCACTTGTTTATTGATAGGCTGATGAAACTGATACATTCAGAGAATCACTAATGACCCAGGATAAAGTTTAGATGCCAAAAGTTAAAGTGTATGTCCAAATCCTTGCAGAATCTGTGCCACACTTGAGGACCTGAAGTCCAGCTAGTCAAGCTGAGAAGGTAAAGCTGTAAATAACTTCAATTAAAAACATGGTAGATTTGAAGTGTAAACCTGATGTCTCATTTTAAGCTTAATGAACAGTAATGAGATGGTTTAAAGATGCTTATCTGTTTTATTTAAGGAGAGATCGATGCCCTGCCCTGTAGAAAATGATAAAACTAGAAAATAACATTATTTTAGATGTGGTATTTTGTATGTTAGACTGTCTATTAACATACAGTCATGTTACATTTTTTTTAAATACTCAGTCTATTCAGTACATATGCATCATTTATTATTCTTGCTCTGAATATTTGGTAGTTTACAGATGCATTAATTTTGTTAAAGTTGCCCAGAAGACATCCACAGTTTGGGACGAGGATTGCTGTGGTTGCTATGTGCAAAAACCTAGAACAAACCAGTGGGAAATAATATCAGGGTGGGAAAGTATTACTATGGTTACAGAGTATTTTCTTTAAAGGAGAGGTGGATAACACAGCAAGAATCATGGAAACTTAGGTAATATTGTATTGTACAAAAAGCGAAAGATCTGAATGTTAATAACTGTCTTGTGCTCTTAATGGCATTTTGTTACTTTCAACAAAGAGATTTAATTAAAGAATAACGATTATGGAATCTTTGTTACAAAAATATACTTTGCTTATAGTTTTAAAAAGTGAAATGCCAGCAAAATATCTTGCATATTTCGGCTCCATCTCCATGTCTTTTGAAGAGAAATCCATGTTTTTTTAAAGAAAAAGGTTTATATTTTTGTGAAGTAGATTGAAAATGTCTTTAAAAATCAGAAGGGTAATTATATCCAAAGAATTATACCAAAAGAATCTCTCAAAGTTTTTAATCAGCTTTTCATTGTATTAAAAGGTGCAAAATAAATGCAATTTGCAAAGCTATGTGTAATAAAATGTTCATGAAATACAATGAAAATTGTAATTTATATTAAGAATCTTTAAATTATGCTGTAAATCAGAACTGCAAAATTCACCTCTCAAACAGCATTTTAATTTATGGGCATATTCTAGGATATAATTGTAATCTCTTCTGTTAGTTTGAGCCTGACGATCAGGAAGTGGAAGATCACTCTACTGTTTGGTTTCCATGTTGATATTTAGGAAGGTCCTTTCATCCCTCTCATGTCAAGAAGAGTTAGAGTATCTGTAGCCTGGTCCAAGCCCAGCTCACCTTGTCTCTGTAAGCTGAATCCAGCCCGCTGTTCAGGAATGTTCTTCTGCTGGGAAAGTTGGGTTAAGAACTGAGCAATACAGTGTGAAGGGGAGAGCAGATAAGTGCACTAGAAAGAGGGAAACTGTAAAAAGTGGTTTTTTCTCTTTAGTATTTTTCTCTTTTTTATCACTGCAGTTCACTTGAAACTAGTTGATGAAACTGCGTATACCAGACAATAATTCAGAACTGCTCAACTTGCTCAACAGTGCTGAAAGTCTCACTTAGTCCTGGCTAGCTTGCCAATTTCATTTGCATGAAGAGAGCTCCAGGAAAAAGACCTGAGATGGGGGAGAAGTAAGAGAATTGAGATTAACTGAGAAGACAAAGGAGGAAAACTTGGGCAGCAAAAGAGAGAACTTGGGCAAGAAGTCCCAAGAAGATGACTTTAGAAACCTGAGAGACTAGAGATAGTGGAGAGCATGACAGTGGTGAGGGCCAGCGTTTGGAAATTTTTGGGAAAAATGATGAACAAATAAAAAGAAGGGTGCAAAAGCAGAAAACATTAAGATCAAAGAAATAGGTCAGAAGTCGTGTGCAATTCAAATATGTTGCTCTCTGCCTTAGAGAATGGAAGACTTCTGAGCATGGCCTACCATTTCTTGCTTGTCAGATGTATTATGTAGCTGACTCACTCAAAATATGTCTCACTTCTCTCTAGTGATGACTTTCATGGAAGAGAGCAGCTTACTGCTGTGGTTAGTCACTTGATCAGTACAAAGGACAGAGGTTTGCAGTATGGATCCAAAAGCTCCATGCTTTGGTCAGGTTGCTTTCATATGAAAGTATGATCTGTATTTTTTTTCTGGCAGTTTTAAAAATACACTGAACAAAAACATATTTGAATAAGAAGGTGGTGAAATTAGATGCTTAAAAAAATACTCAAAGAATTAATTTTGGCAATGTTGTCTTAGGTCATTGCAATTCTGATTGTACAGCCATGATAAACTATCTAATTACACATTCACAAATTCATTCTACCGGACTTCTTTATCCGGTCTGTACATCAGGTGGATTTGCACTGGGATAAATCCAGTTCCACAGCTGCAGACCCTGAGAGATATGCAGTGAATGAGGGAAGCTTGCAGAAAATGGCGGGCCTAGGGGAAGGGGAGCTGAGAGCTGCTCAGGAGAATTGGAGTCTGTTCCTGGTGCCACAAAGGTGTGAGATACATTCACAGGCAAGTCCCTTGCCACTAGAGAAAAGCCACTTCCCCGACTCATTTACACCCTGTTTTAATAATATCTGACTGCTTGGTTGTCAGAAGTATAGAGCTCTCATTTCTATGAGTGAGGTCAGTGTAGCTGCATGCTGAAGGTTTCTGACTCATGGCTGGAAACAGCTTCCCCAGGGGTGATTGCTTCCCAGCTCAGAGCCATTGGAGGGATGTGCACTAGCTGTGCAGATGGCTGAGGTGTTTTTGAAGTAGCTGCTGGACTAAACTGCAGTTTACAGCTTAGGCTGCTCAAGTCTCCTGGCACCGCTTATGGTTTTCTTTGCTATAGCTCGCATTGGATGGCCATATCCAGTGGTACATTAAGCCTCAATCTCTTTACACCTCAGTTCCTCAAGCATGGAGTCATCATTCCCCTTCCTCTTTTCACAGGGAGACGGTGTTTAATAAATACTACAGAACAGATTTTCATAGTTTGCATACGATGGAATGGAATAGGATATGCCAAGAAACTTTGTGGCTATGAGCTGAATAGCAGAGTAAATCAAGTATTGATCCATACTCAATGAGCACCTAATAATCTTTTGCGCTGGATGGTATGACATGTACAAGAAATCCTAGGTTGTAAATATTAACTGAAGACTATCATGGTGCATGCAGACATACAGGAAGATGAACTTAAGCAGGTGTTCTTCAGTCTGGCACCTTCTACCCTTGGAGTGATGATTAATTTCATGCTCTTTAAGATAGCTTTTGAGCACTGTACGGTTTTAGAAGTGCCTAGTATGTGCTAACAGCACAGTAGTACTAGTGTGTGCAGAAGGTCTGTGTATATCTTCTTACATTTCTATGGAATCATTTATAAGTTAAGTGACCTGCATTACTAATTCATAAAGATTAGCTGAAGTAAACTGTTTAAATGAGTTCTAAAAGGCTGATCACCTGGCGGGTCCACATATACATCCATCTTATTAAATAAGCCTGAAATTATTTATATAAATTATGAATAATACATAAATAATATGCACATATGAACTTATTAATAGTCTGAAAGCAAATTAGATTTTTTATAGTATCTCTGTGAAAATCATGGTCTCCAATTCTGTTGTTCAGATGCAATGAACAGATTCAATTTGAAGGCTATGATAAGCAAATTGGCACTCTGCAGGGCTGAAAACCCCTCTTCTTTCTGTCCTGTTCTTTCTCCACTCCTGTGCTTACAAGCTAGCTTTCCTTCAATTTGCCAGGGTTCCTCTCTTTTGCTTTCCCATGATTCTTAAATTAAATGCGGCTTGATTTGACTAGTGACATGCTATTGGAAAAGTTCGGCTTTTAGCCATGAAAACTGTGAGCAGGCTATTTGAATTTTAATTAATGCCACATACTTGCAGAGGAAAAGTTTTTAAAATAAGCTGTTGAAACTTTACAGAGACAAAATTACTGACAGTTTCTTGAAAGCAAGAGAACTTCAATTGTCACAATTTCTTAATTTTTTTTTGAATCGAGTAACATGCTTTCATTTTTTTTTTTTTTTTTGATACAGCATCAATAAATGCAACTGTAGCTCCTGTGTGGAGCTTCATTACTTGTAAACTACAACATTAAATAGCCATAAGGCAGCTTGGTCTGACAAGTCTAGAGACTGTGTTTGATAGTGGGTTATCAGTCTCTTTGTAGACTTTTAAGTTTATGAGGTCATGAATCATCCTGGTGAGCAACAACAGTAGATAGGAATCCCCTACTACTCACCTTCTTCCCTTTGACGACAGGGAGTCAGTGTAGGAGTTTTCATTTTGAGTATAATAATTGCTTGAGATTGTGACAAATAGCTATGCAGTAAAAATGTATCTTAAAAATACCAAACAGATATTCCTACAAATGAGTATGGGGCAAATGTTCTTCATTTCAAATACGTGAAACAATTCACTTGCACAGGGGCTGTTCAGATGTGACAAAGATATTTTTTGTCCTCTTCTGTCTGTGCTTACATACAACAGAATGGTATTATTTATAGGTATGTCACATAATAGCAATGAAATCCCCCAAAGAAGGCTTTTGTACCACAATCACAGAACTACCTTTGTATGTTACCTAGAAGACACCCAAACCCTGAGGCTGCAGCGTGCTGTGATAACACCACGATGGAAATCAGAGTAATCACTGATAGCATGTCCTTTGATTGGCCTGAGAAAGCGGGATGCATGCTGACATATTTTTGCTCCGTTAGTACACGTGTGGTTAGTTCAGAGCTCTAGGGTCTGGGCGTCTGAGCCACATGATCATGTCTGCCTTTTCCCCAGATGTGTTGGTCTGGAGCTACTTTTCAATGTTTACAAATTGTGTAGATGATAAAGTATGCCTTTAAAGAAGAAATTTTTGAAGATTTTTTTTTTCTTTTTAATTGTTAAGGTCATGGGTCAGCATACATTTCACATTACGCAAGAGGAATACAGAATTTGGAGGACACACACACACGCACACACAAAGAAAAATCCAAGCACTGCCAATGCAGTTATTTTTGTTGGACAGTTTTGATGAAATTACACTGGTTATATGAGACCCAAGTGTGGGACCCTGTTGTGTTTGGGCTGATTTGCTTGAGATGTCAGCATCTGAAGTTTTCTGTAGTGCAAATCCACTGAGAATATGTCAGTAGGTCTCCTAGTTTGTTTCCCTTTTTATGCAGCAGGATTCCTACACTTACCTCTATACCTTGTTGATTCATAAATGGTTTTGCGCTTATTGCTAAGCATGAACTACTCTTGCTTTGTGGCAGAAGATATATTTGTGTGAATAAAGAGA
Source organism: Tinamus guttatus (assembly GCF_059628265.1). Lineage (NCBI taxonomy): Eukaryota > Metazoa > Chordata > Aves > Tinamiformes > Tinamidae > Tinamus > Tinamus guttatus. The sequence continues at coordinate 2,475,294 of NW_028288918.1, forward strand.
TTTTGTTGCCTTTTGTGAAGGGATTACTGCAGTGAGAAGGGAAAGAGGAAGTGGTTTGGCAATTGTAGGACAGAGCTTGACTGCACTAAGCTGCTCTTCCTTGTCACTCTTGACTTCTGTCTGAACTGTTTGGTTGTTGATTAACAACCTCAATGCCTGTCTCTTACTTCACGCACATATATCATCTAACAATTAACTGAACGCACAAACAATTGTCATTTGGGGTGCTTAAGGTGGGATTCAGTTGCCTAAATAGAATTCCCTAGGGTTTTTTGAGATGCTGTTGGATATCCCAGGCCTCTGCGTGGGACATGCGAGTCTGATGCAGGTTTGGCACCTGTTGCAGGTTTGCCACCCTTTGGAATTTGGAGGAATGGTGGCAGGATGCCAGGTGGACACAAGATATGTCAAACAGCACCCAAAGCTTGTATTAAAGGAAATGAATCCCATCCATAAAGTCTGAAGAGAGTTTGCAGTTAGCATTTTTGTATCAATGAAGTTTATTTTGTAAGCAGCTAGCCAGCTTGGCACTAGATTGATTATAATGAGACCCCAAAGAAAACATGGATTTTAGCTTCCTATCAGTTTGACACTTAGAGGCTGAACTATGATGCTCCTCATTCATGAGTTGAACTCAGAGAGCTCTTGCTACTTCTGTTCTGTTTAATGGCACCATGGGAGCATCCTATAAACAAATACCTCAACAGCTTAATTATTTTTAAATACGTCTATGTCTTAGATAATTTTTGTTATTTTTTTCCCAAAGTTTGCCATTCTTAACTCTCCCTCCAAAGACTGCTGAAAAACTGGGGAAAAAGAACAGTGGAGTTAGGCAATGACAAGATAACAAAAATGAGCCATCACTGAAATCTTGCCTCTCCAGGAAATAACTGGTATTTGAGAGAAGGTAATGAACCTGAGAGATTCCTTGTCAAGGAGAGAAAATAAAACTCAATTTCCAAAATCCAGCCTGTAGGTTGAAAACATCTCAGGTAAAGTATGCAACTTTATACCTCTCTGAAAAAACTGCTTGTTTTGTAGTTGTGGTAAGACAGCTCCCCTGACAGATTTCATGCCATAAAGATGGTGGGAATTACCTTTCCAGTGCCTTTCACTATTACTGTGTCTCCCTGTGTTTATTTAGCCCCATGATTTCTTCTAAAATGTATTGTTAATTTATGATATTAATTCTTACTAACATTTGAAAATTACTGTTTTTTCTCCTAAAAGTTATAGTTTATTATTATTTTTTTACTCTGTAATAGTAAAAGGTATATGAATAATTCCTGTATTGGAGGACCTGCTGATTAAAATAAGCAATAGCTACTACGCCAAAAGAACATTAAGCAGAATTTAAGGCTACTCAATTTCTAGAAAACTGTTATGATTACAAGCAAAACAAATGTCAAAAACATATAAACATATCTAAACTCCTAAATATGAATTTGTACATGTCTGACTAAGCTTTCAGCTGTGTTGTGGTCAGATGCACTATTCTGGGATGGCTGGACAATTTTCCCTCCCATGCCTGTTATTTTTTAAAATCTTTTTCTCTTGATTAAGTCAAGATACTGACCTTACCATTACTTTGATGTATATTTACATATAATTCCATTCTTTCTTGCTTAGGGCTGTAATGTGTTTTGAGACATAGTCCTGCATACTAAAAAGTGTATCAGAACAGCATCTACTCCCTCTTCCCGTTCAGCTTTGCCTGCCTGCCTGTCTAAGAAGCAAAATGCTCCTCAAGTTCCTCGTGCTTGGAAATGTCGTCCTGTTTAGGGACTTTTTGCTTCCTTTATTTTACCTAATAATCTTTCTCTTCTGCCACTGTTTTTCCCTGAAATAGTTTATTTGATTCTATTTGTTTTCCAGAACACCTGTGTTTAGGTAGTGACTCATGAGCCTGGATTCCCTGACGCAGGTAGCTAGTTTTGTGGACGTGTTCATGCTGTTTTACATCAGCAGAGAATTTTTCCCACGTGTTGATTCAAGATGGCTGTTTTGAAGAGAGCGGCGCTTGTAATGTTTAAAGCACTTTTTCTTTTATTGAGTTTGTGCTGCAGTTTGAACAATGTCAACTCCCAACTCATGCCTTCTCTGGAAGAGTTTTAATAAGTGTTTTGTAATTTGCCTTTCTTTTTTCCTCCACTCTGTTTCCTCTTGTCACAAGTTATGATACCTTTAATGGTCATTAGTACTGAAATAGTGTATTAGTTACAGTAAACCTGCTTGATGAGAGCTGAGTTATACTAATTATATCTAACAGCCATATTTTTATATTTGTTTTGTAATTCATTTATTCTATTTTTACCTTGGGGATTAGAAACTAAAAATATGTTCAGCTGTACAGATTGTTCTAATTGCTCAGGAGCATTTCATTGTTCCTATAAGAACTTGCTGTGAGAGCAGCTCTAAACTGACAGAAGAACAAATTTTTGGCAGAACAGAAGTCTTCCCAGATCAGAAGAATCCAGATCAGAAGAGCATCTTTCCCAAATAGACTCTGTTGGGGGGAAAAAAAAAAAAAAAAAAGGGCCCTTTTGAGAATTAGAGGTTTGAAAGTTACAATCAGAAAAGTAGCTACCAAAGCTCTGAAGAAGCTGATTTATTTAAAAATAAAAATCCCAGGACATCAGTAAGCTGACCATTGAAAGGGTTTGTCTGATCTTGCTAAATACACCTATGATTTCCACCCATAATACTGTATTTCGGGGTTGTGATCTGTATCCCGGTGCTAACAGGCTTACCAGTAATGGTATCTGAGTGTTTGCTGGAGCAAGAGCTTTGAGTTCATCCCAATAGTTTAAGACAATAGGGACCTACAAGGAGAATGGGACCCAGGTATTTTAAAGTATTTAGGAAGGCTTTTGTTCAGCAGCAAAGAACCTAGTCATTTTGCCAAAATGACTTAGAGGTATAGGTTCTTGAATTTCAGTGGTTAAGAAATAGATGTTGTTGGTGCAAATGAAATCTGAGAAGTTTATTGATGTTAGAGCTTCTAATACAAGTCCTGTAAGGTTTGAAAATGTATATTATAAATAACTCTCTTTCCAGGCACAGTATATGTTTTTCCTACAGCAGTAAAATGTGAGCAGATGTACTTGGCTGTTATAGCCCAAACTTGTTAAAAAATGTTATCCAAAACCTAAATTTGTGAATTATTCTGGTGTGAATTTAGGCTAGTGGATCACATTGTTTTCCCTATCCTGCAGCAAATACCTTGTGTGCCACAGTTCATATTATTGGGTTAAAACTGGCTTCTATTTGCAGAGCAATTAAACATTGTGATACTTATTAACAGTATGGGAGTGTAAAGGAAGAAAGTTAGGCTTTTGGGTTGAATACAGGACTGGAAGGTTAAGTCCTGTTCTTGACTCTACCTCCAAGCCTTCCTGTATGACCTGGAGTAAATTATTTAGTCACTTGGAGGCTTTATTTTTTGCACCTATAAGCAGGAGAAAAGTAGGTTCTGCAGATACTCACTGATGAGGACTTGTTCGTGTCAAGGATGTTGTCATGGTGGTTTGGGATGCTGAAAAAGGTACGAGGTAAAACACATTGCTGTGTTCTCCCTTTTCCAGCTTCAAAAGCACAATTGAGAGGAGCATCTTAAAAGTCACTGTATCCTTGCACTGTATCTTTATCTTTTGATATCTTTGTCATCAGATGTAAACACAATCTTTTTTTCCCCCTTTGGCTCTTATTTCTTACTCCTTAGAAAAAAATCTCAGTATCATGAGAGTTGACCGGTCTACATGCTTCTGCTCATTGCTAATTTACTGCATTTTATAAAAGCGAAGAATAATTAAGTAGGTAGAGGAAATGGGCAGTAAAAGAGATGTCCAAAAGCTTTTGGACAATTCATGAAACAGTTGGTGCCTTTTAATGATAGGGTGCTCCCTCTGCTCATGAATGATTCATTTTCATGCTTTTGTTAGCATGGCGACAGTGTTCGGTCTGGGAGGCTGTTCCGTGGAAGCCTTCCTCTGCTGCAACGCTGCATGGCAGCAGCTATCATTTGTTTTAGGAACTGAGTCAATAACATACTGAGGGAATGTGTTTTCCTGATGAAGAAAATGAGAAAAGGCAAAGATTAAAAATATTACAGCTGAGAAGGTCTCCTTTACTGAATGTTTCTGTTCCAGTTTGTTTACGTTTTTGGGAACCCCTTAGGGCAATCATTTAAAATATTTTTATTGATTCTCGTGTTTAGCATTAAACACAAATCGCCTCTCTAAAAATGACACATCAGTGTCTTTGCTCTGTGTAGTGTCGTGTAATGAAAGGCAGTTTGAAAACAATCATTATACATAAATATACTAAGTTTTTCTAAAAACTAATGTTTAACGGTCTCTTTGAAACAGTTTTTAGGATGAGACATAACATAACCGCAGAACCCACACAGAAAATGTATCTGAGTCATGTGCATACAGAAATAAAAGTTTCTTTGTGGTATCTGGTATCAGTCTTTCATTAAAGCATGGACTTTCCTAAACAGAAATTCCAGTGCAAATGGTTAAGGGCTCTCTTCCCCTCCTCCTCCTCCCTTACGCTCTTCTTACGCTGGCTTAAGTCAGCGAGACTAGCAGGGTGCATTAGGGACGGTCCCTGCGCGGAGCGGGGAATTCAGGGCTGGGAACTACGTGGTACTGGTTTGAATGGACAGAAGCATGTGCTCAAGCACAGAGCTGTCTCTGTGTAATGCGCTTTTAAAAAGCGGTGTTTTCTCTTAAGCCATATACGCACTCCTAAAATGCCTTCAAGCCATAGATAAGTGTATGTGTATGAGTGTGTGTGGCGGGCGGGGGGCGGAAACAGTGAGCAGATAGATGAACGATTAGGTCATTTGGATTAGGAATGAGGGTTTTTTACACGGAAACACTGCTTGCTCCTTTCTGATCAGATTCTCTATGTACGCGCAAAGTGCGTAAAGTGAAGAAAAACTCCATAGATGGATATGGTTGCAGAGCCATAAGGAGTGTTGAACAAGAGAAAAGCTTGAATTGAAAGTATATGTGGTTTAGGAGAATGTGAATCATGCAGTATTACTTTCACTTTTTCTAGGCGTCTATTTCCTATGAGCAAACCATCAGGGAGATAGAAGTTCTGATTTAGATAATGTCTTGCAGTCTTTGGAATAGCACATTCTGTTGCAGGGGGAGTCCTTTCTATAAAGGTCATGCTCCATAAGCAGAGAAGTTTCCCGCTGCCTCCCGTCGCATTCTTTTCTGCTGCAAATGTCAACTTTGGGCCTTTTCCTGGGGATTTTTTGCATATTTAGGTGGATGCACCGCGTAAAATGGAAGCGCCGCTAGGCACCCCTCCTTTCCTTTTTCCTGCAGCTTTGCTCCGACCGCTCTCTGCGAGCATGGTAGTGGTACAAAGTGTGTGGTCTTTCAGCTCTGACTAATGCGTTTTGTGCTGTGTGACTGAAAATGCCTCACAGTCTGCCAGGGCTGACTGAGGGCTGTGGAATGCGGTGCCTTTTCTCTGCTTCCCCCCGACTTCCCCCTCCCCTGCTGGCCGCAGCAGAAGTGTGTAGGCAGCCTGTGGAGAAACCTCGGGATGCAGGGGAAGTGCTCGCATGCACTGGAATGCGCCTTCCCCTGGGAGAGCCCAGCCGGGCAGGCGGTGAATGAGCAAAGCCCAAGAATGAAGCACGGACGAGGCTGGAAGGAAACGGCGAGAGAGATAGGGAAGAGGGAGAGAGGAAGAAGGTGGGAACAGAGGGGCCCATTTCCCTTTTTTCTGAAGCAGTGACAGCTGGTTCTGTCCTGGCTCGCATGACGAAGTATTGCGGAGCGTAGTAGTGAAGCTTGGGGCCAGCTAGCAGGGATGGTCAGCTGATTTGTTCTCTTCTTCTTTCCAGGCTTTAGTCAGGTGGTCAGTGATGACTAATCAGCCCACCAAGAAGGTGCTTCAATGTCCAGGTAAGAGGGCAGCTATATATTATTGCATGCTTTTTTTTTTGGGGGGGGGGGAGGATTGTGAGGGAAGAACACTATTTGAATCATTAAAAAAAAAAAATTCTTTGGCGTTTAACACTGTGACGGTCTCTTTTAATGCTACTACTTTCGCTAGTCAGTCCTGCTTGGTTTTTTTTTTTTTTTTCCTCTCTAAATCTGTCTTTAATTATAATTTGTACAAAAGTTTTATTGGGGAAAAAAGACCTATTATGTGCTGCTAAATATAGTCCTGGATATTGTATGAATGTTGTATTCTGTTACTTCGAATAAAACAACTTTCCATATGCAAGTGTGTCAAACGCATATTTAGAGGGGAATTCCCAAATACTTAATCTGTGACTCATATTAAAAAAAAAAAAAGAAAAGAAAAGAAAAATTAAAGAACCAGTGCAACAGTTTAGGATTAAAAAACTCTACTCTCTTTTGGGTAGTGTATGCGTTGGTAGTTCCATAGACCTTTTTTAAAAAAACAGCAATGTGCACAAGCTGAAGCAATTAAAACTCTACTGACCAGAACCCCCTGTGCACTTAGTGGTGGCCAAACAGATGATGAGAGAGGGAAGCTTCTTAGAATGCGCTCAGTTTCACATCGGATTTCTTTCGTTGCTGGTGTCCTAGCACTTCGTGAAAGAGTCTTCTTGTGCTTTGAGGGTGCTTCAGAGGGCTCTGCCTCTAATTCTGTTTTATGGAGTCTTAGAAAAAAAATGGATCCATGTAAATAAATGAACAAATTTGAAATAAAAATACCTAGAGGATGTGACAGATGAAAGTGGTTGCCAGCTGGTTGTCTGCCTGGCTATTGTGCCATACTCTGCTCACTTTAAATATAGCGATGTAATATGTTCTTCATTACTACTACTTCTCTGCCTTATTAAAAGATCTCAGAGACTCCCTGAGATCTCGGATGACTTGTGTTCAAGGATGCATTCAGGAGGCTTTTAGATTAAAAAGTTGTGTCCCTGGCTGCCACCTGTAGCTCAGAAACTACAGAGCAAGGTCTACAAATAGAGAAGAGTTTATTTTGCTGATCTGTTGCAGAAACTTCAGTATTTTACTGATAACCTTATTCCTGTCTGCTATTCTGCAATATTCAAAAAAAACCCACACATTTGAGATAATTTTTCTCTTGTCAGCCTATGCAGTATCTCATAAGCTGCTGGTGCTGTATGCCGGGGGATAAAGATGGATGCTCTTTTGATTACTTTATATGTCATGGTGTTGCTCTTTTCTCATTGTTAAAAAACACTTCTACATTGTTAAAATTGTGTCTCCTCGGGCAAGCTGGCTGTGGGCTATTAGCGTCGTCTTGTAGCAACGGCTGGGTGTTTAGATGCTCAGAAAACTGCGGCTTTATCTGGAGGAAGGAAACCTTAGAATTGCAAAGTGGGATGGATGATAGTCTGTTGGCGCGGATCTCAGGGAACTGTATCTCCCGCAAGCTCGAGGAGATGCCCAGTCTCAAGCTGCAGAACAGAAGGATGACTGCAAGGGAACTAGGAAGATTCGGACAGGTTGACAGTGGTAGCGGTGTCGGCTGTGAAGCTAGGTCTCGGTGTGGGAAACACTCGTATGTTTCAAAGGGTCTTTGGCAAACCCAGCAGCAGCAGGTAATGCAGGCAAGGAAGGGAACGGTCTGTGGCAGAGCAACTGTGGTTTCTTGTAGGGTGCTCATGAGTGAAGTAGTGCTTCACTAGAACTGCAGGGCCGTGGGGTTCTGGAGCTGCCAGGTTCCAGGTTGGGAAGTGCCCCAAGTTTGTATAATAAGCAGCTGTGCATTGGCTGTATCTTAAGCAAGGAGATCTTTTTTGAACGTGTGCGGGTTTTTGTATGGGCTGTGCTGTCGTCTGTAGGGGAATTCCTGGCAGGAGGGCTTCTCCCTGGCTGCTTGCTGCAGAGATGCTCTCGGTGCCTGTGTGTCGTGTGCGGATCTGTGTGCGCTGGTGCAACAACAGGAGAGAGGAATGGGCATTGCAAAGCTGGAATAGGTAAATATTAAACTCTTTTGGAGAGTAACTATTTCTTTTCATCGTTTTGTTGCCTCATAAATTGGGTTTTTTGTTTGTTTGTTTTCTAATCTATGCGTTTTCTGCAATTTATTGATGCTCTGTGAACACTGACATCCTTAACTTCGTAGTTTAACATATCTTAAAGATGGGAAATAATTAAGTTCAAACTTTTGATTTGTGCTTTTAATAAGTTTAATATCTGAAGGGGGGGGGAGCTTGCTTGAAGCTCAGGTGCCGTCCCCACATTTCCCCTTATCACAGTAAATGGGATATCTCTTTTAAAATGAATTCTGGCTTGTGGTCACCTTAGGTCACATTTATTTAACCCTGGCACTGTCTAGCGCTCGTGATGCCATGAAGCGAAGCAGAATAAAATCCCTTCCGCAAGTAGAGAGCCGCGTGTATGCGTACGCATACAGAGCTAGGCGCAGGGCGTTATAGAGGACGGCACCTGCAGTGTTCGCTTTTCCTTGGAGCGGCGCAGGAAGACCCGGGGCTTCCCTAGCGGCGCCCGCGCGCCCCCGCCGTGCGCGCCCCCGCCGTGCGCGCCCCCGCCGGGCCGGCCGCAGCGCGGCACCGCGGCGCCCCCTGGCGCCGCCGCCGCAGGAGCCGCCGTCGCTGCGCGGCCCCGCGGCGTTTCCGCCCGCCGCTCCCGAGCCGCGCTGAGAAACGGGAGCGGCTTCCCGCAGCCGGGATGTGCTGCCTCCCAGCAGGCGAGGAGCGGGAAAAACCCACCGACGTGGTTACCTGGGACGGACAGAAATAATGAGCTGCTGAAATGGGGATGAGCCCTGGCGCTTCATCACTGTTTGTGACTGTTCAGAAGTGAAAGTCCTGCCGCAGCACGCTTGTATTTCAGTGGTAAGCAGCCATTGCAGCCACATTATCCAAAGCTCGCCTACACAGCCTGAACATCCAGCAAGGCCATCCTGGAATTCTATATTTGGTATTACAGTGGCGCCGTGCTTTTGGAGCATGCTAAGAGTAAAGTGGATAATGCGTAAAACGCAAGAGCTAAACGTATGGGGCTGCTTGCACAAGCCTTGTCTCTGGCAGCTTTCCACTCTTTCCACCTGCTACCGCGGGCGGCACGTTGGCCACCACGGCAGCACCGGCGCCTCCCGCGCGCTGCGGACGGTGACGAGGAGGCTTCCTCCGGGCTCGCGTGCGGGAGGTGCCTTCACCACCATCGGCACTGTCTTCTGTCTTTACTTGCTGTAAAGTTGTTAGAGACGATCAAGTGTGAAAAGAGCTCACAAATTATTCTAATGATGAGCAGAATTCCTCAGCAAAATTAGGGCTTGATCATGGAAAAGGGCCTTGGGAGCAAAATGGGAAATAAAAATATACATGTGTTGCAATTTAAATGGAGCAAGCAGTGGGTCTTGATATTGTGTTTCCTGTTCATCGAGACCATAGCTAGCTTTAGGGGGCTTTCCACACCTTTTCTGAGGAATTTGTTTGGGGTGTGCACACGTTTGTGCATGTTTATGTGGCAGTTAATGGTACTGGTTCAATTGGTCCTTTATAAAAAGTGAACATGGGTAGGTCCCAAAAGGGTGTCCTTGCCACTGAAGTGGATTATTTATGTCTTAACAGGAGTAATGGGGGAACCCACATTACGTGCATTTTCTTAAGTGCTGTGTTCCAAGTTTATTAGTATTACTAGATATTCCAAAGTTCTTATCTAGTTTGTTAACCAAATAAAATTCATACCCACAGAAGCAAAATATTATGATAAGTTAATACAAGTTGTACTATGCAGTGTCGCTGCTGAAGATGTTGTTTCCCTAAGAATTCCTTTCCTTAAAAAAATAAAGGCCTATTTATAATTGCAGACCTTCCATTTGTCCCAGTTATACAGTCTCAAGACCTTCTCCTCCAAATTTTCTCCTCCTTTATGTATTTACTAAATATCTGAGGGTACATTTGATGGTGGATGAGTTTTGATCCTCTAACCTGTATGTTGCCACTGGTGCTGCATGTTTATTAGTATTTCCAAGTATGACTGGGCTGCTGTCCACCACTTAGGAGCTTCTGGGGAGGAATTGTTGCCCCTCAGAATGAGGCCTCTGGTCTTGTTCTCGCTCTTTAAATTTACAGGACATTTTCTCACGATGAGAAGCCATATCTGAAGTGTTGCCCTAAATCTTGCCTATCCAAATAGGCAGTTAGAGCTTTAATTGTATTTTAATCTGTGCGTTCTCAAACTGTGCACTTGGTTCTGAACGACAGTTACATGAGCTCTATTGAATATTTTATATCTGAATTTTATAGGACTCTGTATTCTTTCAAAGAATATGAAAGAAATTCAAATTTAGTCAATCACTATATTTAAAAGATCTCCTAGAAGACAGATTTTTTAGTGAGTGACAGCTTCAAGTAAGAACTTACTTGTATTATGACTTCAGTAGCAATGGAACAGACTTCCCCATGACCCAGCCCCTTCCCCTGATTGCTGAAATTGGGCTCTTTCAAAGAAAAAAAAAAATGAGCCACAAAGCTGAAGCTTTGCAGCAAAAAGCTGCGTGTTGCAGGTAGCTGCTGTGCGCCTTGTTGTCCAATGCAGGACATGCACTGCAGACTCCCCTGATCACTCTCCTGAACTTCAGGACAAGCTTCTCCTTTTGGAGCTGTTCCGCACTCTTGTGCAAACTCCTCACGGCTGCTGATGGGGGGAACGCTGGGGGTCCCGTGGAGCGGGGCGGCCTGGGGCGCGTGGGCCTGGGGCGCGTGGGCAGCGGCGCTGGGTGGAGAGCGCCGCGGCTCGTGGCTTTTCCTCCGACACCCTTTAAAGACGCAGCCCGCGGCGCCAGCTGCTGCTCGCCTCATCTCGCTGCCATCGGAAAACTTGCAGCTCCCGCAGCACAAAAATAGAAGTAAATTCAGAGCAAATTCTCCGCATTAGCACCCCCGCCCGCCCCCAGCTCCCGTGCAGAAACGAAACATTTATCCAGGCAAAAGCTTTTGATTTCACACTAACTTTACATGAACTCATATACAAGCACTTTCGGGAAGCAGAGGCTTGTAAGCAACATCTTGGGGTAGGAATTGTCCCTTTTAGCCTCAGCCAAAATGGAAAAAGATGTGTTTTTTTTCCCCTTTCAATTTTCTTAGCCCTCACCCCGTGCTGCCACGGTTATGAATGTATTCTGTGTTCAGCCCCGTCGCGAGCACTTGGCTCCCAAGTGCACAGCTTGTTGTTACCGGTGCCTGTTTCCCCCTGAAGCACCAGCATTTTTTTATTTTAAAGGAATAACAAGCATTTGCCTCTTAACTAGTAGAAAACATTTTCCTATTTCAAGTTCTCCTTTCAGTTACAAAACTACAAAATAGCATTAATTACTGTCTATTCACTCCTTTTTTTCCTCTCTCTCTAAAATGCTTAGAAGCTGCTATAGTTAAAATACTCATCTTCTAATTTATTCACCATCCATACTGTTTGGGTTTGAGAAAATACAGAGGTATAGGGGGCCACAACCCTTTGGGCTTCCTCCTTCCCCCACCCCCTTTCGTAGGGTTGTTCTTCAAGTCGTCATGTCCAGTTAGTCAGCTACTGGGTGGACGGGCTGATAAGAGTCCAACTTTGTAAATGTTAATGCGTGTTTGACCAGTCTTGAGTAATAATGGATGGCAGTGTAACATTCAGTCAGAGAGGGTGTCTCAACAGTGCTATATTTGTTGTTTTTTAGGGGAGACATTTTTTTAAAATGAAGAAGTTTGTAAATGCAAAAAAAAAAAAAAAAAAAAAAAAAACCCAAAACCCTGCTGGGGGAATGTAGCTTTATTTTTCTGAGGAAAAAAATAGGCAAAAATCTTAGGCTGCTTCTCCTAATTAAATGCCTTGATCTGTATAACACCATATCTTCATTTTGAGATTTGTAGGCTTCCTTAGTACTTCTAAAAGATTTTATCCTTAGTCCTCAGCCATTTTGTAATGATTACCTTTTAAGAGTCACAATAGAGCTGAAGTTTTGAAAATTAGAAATAGAGAAGTGAAGCACTGGGGATTGACACTTCCAAAAAATGAATGAGGCAGTACCAACCCTGTAATATTGCCGATGCTGAATGACTGTGAATGGCACTTGTCATATATATGTCTTTATATGACTGGCTAAAACTTTTTTAATCCTTGCTAATTCAAGCACAAGCACCGTCTCTCAAAAATTATTTTAATCTTATTGGAAAAATATATGCGCTTCATAGACCAATGATGATAATGTTCCTCTGCTCTTTAATATATTTAACAAGTATATTTGGCATTCAGAAACTTTAACTGAAATTAGATTCCCCTAAATGTTCATACCACTACATTTTAAACGTACCCCAGTATATTTGTAGGTTTTATGTAGTGGAAGAGGAGGGGAAGTAACATTTGAAAAAGATCATGGCTTGCCTGCAAGTATCCAAATGCTACCATATGTCTGGAGGTTTTACGTCATTTATTAAGAAGGGAAAATAGCTTAAATGGTCCTTTGGATGAGACTGTAATTTACAAATGAAGTTCTATTTCTCTGGGAACAGTGTCATGCAGTCCACTCAGTATCTGAGAGCTAATCAGCATTTCACAGTATTGCAAAATAGCAATTCCCCAGATACTGTAACTTGAAGTATTTTTAAGGCACTGTATGAATAGTAATACTTCAGTGTATAAGGAGAGCCTGTCTTTCACATTTGAGTAGGCAGACATATTTCAAAAGAAGTTTTGTTATAGAAGATTTTAAGCTAGCATACTTCAGAAAAAGCATCTTATTTGCAGAGGTGCTTCTTTAAGTGGTTAGCTGTCCTGGATTTAAATGCAGTACTGTTAAAGGTGGTAGGAAATCAGAAGTTCCTAAGTGATTTCTACGTGTACATTTGGAGCCCATAGACATCAAGCTCCTTGTACCCGCACAGGTAAGAACTTAGTGCTGATCCTACATGTGCAGTGATGTCTGTGTGCCTTTGGAGTTAGCTTTAGGAGGGCATCTCAGGTTGTTTATCTAAAGGTTCTACCTTTTGAAAGAGAGTGATTTGACGCTGGAGGGGAAAAGAGGTGTTTAGGAGCTGGATGAGGATGTCCTTAAAGTGAAAGAGAGAAGGTACTTCAGTTGCTCTTAGTCCGCTTTGGAGAGCTTTGGTAACTGTTGTGCCTGTGTTTTCCCAAGGGAGGCTTGTGAATGAAACCTTAAGGAGCAAGCAGGATCCTAGAGTCTCGTGGAAGTCACTAAGGCGGCATTTCTGAGAGTACTGACCAGACAAATGTTTCAAAGCTCCTACATAGTTTCTGTTAGTTTAAATTATTCAAGTTTGTCCATTTAATTGCAATAGCATAATCTGGCAATACATTGCAGTCGTTAAGGAATCTTGTGTATTGTACCCTTTCTGGATATATTTTCTTTTGAGAAAACTTTTAAGAGTTTTTCCTGAATGTTTTTTTTTTTTTGTGATTCCTGGGTCACCAGAGCTAACTCTACCCTGAGGCACAGTGTGCACCCAGAAGAAGGGGGGAGATGACTTCCTTGTAGCTTTTGTGTGTGTGTGGGGAGCCAGGACAGCAGCTCTGGGGACTCTTTCTTGTTCCCAGATGGCTCTCTGGGCAGCAGCAGGCCCACGGAATTACCCGCTTGTGGCCTTACTCCCTCTACACAGGTGATGGGTACACAAGAGGAGACATGGGGGAATGGAAGCAGGGTGGTCATTCCCAAGAAACTGTTAGTTTCTTCTGGAATTTTCTTTTATGGCTTTAGTTGCTGATCTACCCTTCCTGCTGTCTCCAGGACATGTTTTGCAGGTCCGTCTTCTGAGGAACCGCTCACAAGAGTCCTGCCAGCCCAACCTCTGCCGTACTTTGGTGTTAAGGTGATAATGCGAGGCAGACAGCGTGGGCGTGAGGCAATCTATGCTCCTTCCCCAAGTCTTTCCTACCCAGCTCTCTAGAAGATACCAGCTGGGACAAGATAGATAGATTAGAGCAGAATATATTGCTAAAGTAATTTTTGATCAGAAATAAAGATTTCTGTTGGGCTTTGCTCTATGTGTGAGAGCAGAGAGTAGCCCTTCAAGATGTCATTTATGGCCATTTTTGCTAGTGAAGAGGATGTTCAAAAGCAGATGCTATCCGTGGTCATGTGTCACAGCAGTTGAGGCACAAAATAGTGAAATGGAACTATTTTGAACAGCTGGCTCTTCAAAAAGTAGGTGTTTCCCCTGGTTAAGCATCTGATCGCAGACTTGTGTTCTGGGTTACCTGGCTGCTCTGTTTTCAGTGCTTGATTGGCAGAGTCTTACTGGGGTTAAGGCTATTTGTGGAAGCTAAGGACTGTGGAGCAGGATAAGTCTCAGCTTTGTGCTGGAAGAGGCAGGCTTTGGGCTGGACTGAGGCTGTGCATACACCTCTATTCCAGGTCAAAACTTTGGGGGACTTTCTGAGCCAAGCTGCCCACCTTTTGTTGGGCAGCTTTGGGTCATGCACAGGAGTTGCAGAGAGTGGCAGGTAGTACAGACCAGGCTCTACCGCACTGCCTTATAGGATACATATTGGCAGTCTTGGGCAACCTTTTTCAGAGTTACTATACAGTGTGTTGGGACTGACTCTGATGTCCCCCATGGCAGAGATCCGCTTGGACCCATTCACTTCCATCTTCCACTTGGGAAACCTTCAGAAAGTCTCTGTGTACAGACAGGGAATTCAGCCTTGACGGTGTTGCTGGAAGGATGGTAACAGCACAGTGAAAATGCAGTCCTGCTTAGCAGGGACTGCTGTTAGTTAACTGCTCATACTGAGTAACACTTTGCACTGTTCGGTTTCTGTTTAATGCAATCCACTTGCAATCCAAAACATGCTGTTGGATGAGTGAATTGATGTATTGCTTTGAGAGAGCTATAATTTTTCCTCCTAGCCTTGCAAATTTTGCATGCAGGAAGGCAGTACAGGAAGGGGATTCCTTTCTAAATTCCCAGTCAGCTGAACCCTGTACATACAGTGAGACCACTGTTTCCTAAAACTTAAATATACCCACATCCTCAAAAGGGCTCCAGAATTACCTTCTGCAGTGAGTAGAAGGGACGACAAAGAGATAATGGGAAACCTGCTGTTATTTTTCATGCAATATGAATCTTTGATCAGGTTTTGGCAAAGGAGAACACCGTTTAGATCCAGAAATAAAACTTCTTTAACCTGAATAATAACAACATGCTTGACTATAACCAACAATATTTTTTCCTGGTGTCCAATATTAAGTCAAAGCTGAAGTTTGTCTTCTAGGAAGAAGTGTTACCACAGCAGCCCCCCGCTGCTAGTCTCAGGCTATTTGTCCCATCCTCTCCTTCCCATCAAGCTCTATAGCTTGATTTGTTTGAACTTTAATTGCTGGGGTAGAAAAAAAAACAACTGGTCACATAGCATTTTTCAGCTGAGAGAATTTACATGGAATTACCGCATGCAAACTGTAAATATGTTTCGATTGTTGTAGAACAAAGTGATTAAATTACACAATTTGAGTCCTCTGTAGTTATTCTAAAGACTCAAATATGGCTTGGTTTCAATGCTCTTGCTGTAGTGTGTAGGTTAGGGCTCTTCATAAACAAAATAAAAACATTATCTTTATTACTCACAGTGCTGCTGCATACTTGCGGTTTAGATTTTGCCAACTATTTTCAATGTATAGCCACAGACGCTGTCTGGGTGGCATAAACAAAAACAAAGTCTTTCTGTTTCTACCATGACTTGTTTTTCAAATTAGGAGTGTATCATTAGGTAGAGAGGTAAGAGTATGATTGTATGTATGTGACTCTTCCATAGTAGATGTGGCAAAAAACCACATCAGAATAGACTTATATGCACCTTATTAGCTGTAAGCACCCACAGCATGATTGATGCTCTACAAGAAAAACAGACAAGACTGTCTTAGCTCCAAGGAGCTTACAGTTGAATGTTGATAAGATTTGCCTTGCAATTTAGGAGATGCGAAATTAATTTTGTTTATTATTATAGTGACCTTTCTTTAGATGTAGTTCTAGGATAAAGGAGCCATTGCACACATGTCAATTAGCCTGTTGTGGCTTCACTAACCCATGCAAATCAAACATCTCCTCTATTCAGCTGTGTAAGGTGCAAAATCAGAATTTGCTGTCTTCTATTTTAAGTATTCCTCTGGAAGATGCCTTAAAACTATTTTCAAATAACAAGTCTCAGGAATCATGGGCTTATTTAAATACTCAAATGTGTATCCTTTCAGGACTCACCCAAAATCATAGTCCAGGAGTGCCTCGTAAAGTTAACAGGGCAGGAAAAAGTCTTACACTGAAGAGCAAGTGTGTACTTAAGTCTATACTGTGCTCACGAGTATTGAGGGGAAAAAAACAGCCCTCTGCATTTCATTATGAGTTCAGTAGTGTATTGTGTTCTCGAGTTCAGCTGCAATTTCCTCCCTTCCCCTCAGCAACCTCACCATCCTTTTTCTTCATATGATTGAAGAAATAAAACATATAATCATGGTGAAATGGAGAAATGTTTGCATTTATTTTTTTGGTCACGCTCCCATCTGTGCTTTAAATTGTATCGGCGAATGTTGGCGTTTTCGAATGGAATTTCCCATCAGTTTTTCTGAAAATATTTGGGCAATTCTGGAAATGTGCATTATGTGTGACTCTTGAAAACAAAATAGGATTTCAGTTTTCAAAAACTACCTTCAAAAACATTTTCATATTGCTGAAGTAAATAAGTATTGGTAGTGTATGTACTAATATACACACATTGCATTTACAGGAGATAGTCTACCAAAAAAAATCTATGATATTTTAAAAAATCCCAAATGATTTTGCAAAATGCCTTAGTATGTTTTTATGTACTTAAGTAGAAATTACTCTGTACCCTTGGTCTTATAGCCAAAAGGGCTAGGTAACAGACTGCATTTTGAATTTGAATCTGAGACAGTTAAGAGTGTCAGGTACCTTTTTCTAGCAACTAGTTCAAAGCCTGGTAGCTAAAATATACAATAGCCCTTGTATTACCTTTTTTTTTTTAAGGTTAGTTTCTGGGCTCCAAATGTGAAAGCTTTCTGCTTAGTGGCTGGGAATATTACTGCTCTGAGCCATATTGATAGAGAGCAACTTTTGCAGAAGAAAAGCATTCTTTTTATTTCTGGAGCTATTTGTCTAACACCTGCAAGAAATGGCAACTATGTGCTATGGGAAGCTGGGAACTAACTTTAGCAAGAAGCATGTACCTTCTGGAGGAAAATTAGCAGTGCTACTGGACTCTGCCATTATATGCCAAAATAAAGGAGGAGGGACATTTGGAGAGTTTGGTTTAAGAACAGTAATTATGAAATAAGTTAACCAGAGACGTAGAAGACTCTGTGGTAGTATATATCCTGCTGTGCTGTAAATAGAGATGACTGCTGGGGAAGTACAGGAATGGTAAAGGTGCTAACTTGGGGCAATTTGTATTTTGTTGCGGCTTGGAGCTTATGCTTCATTGCAAATAAGAACTGTAGCTAGGGAATGATCACAATTCTGTCTTGGGAAAAGCTCGCATGAATGGCTCTCCCTTGAGAGTGTGATTAGAAAGACAAATTTCTATATTACCACACCAGTAAATCAGATATTGGTGACTATGGAGTGGTACTGATCTTTTTGCAGACCCCTGATCCTGTACTGGAGCGTGTTTCTGTGTCTATTTTTTACAGAATGATTCCAGTGGAAGATGTTGTGTGATGGTTCCTTATTCCTGGCCATTTTATTGGAAAGAGTTCTTCTCTCCATATGCATGTTATGCATGTGAAGTGAGATTGTAAAACACTCTAGGGCTGTGATAATCTGAGTGAGTTTGAATGTATCTCTCACCAAACACAGATATGTTGACTTGTCTTTCCTGCTACCTGGCAGCAGACTAAGGCTTAGGTGAAACTGGTTACTAAGTGATAATGGGAAAAGGAAGGGAGAACTTTGACAAGGTATTACAGAAGTTGTTTGGCCAGTAAACTTGCTATTTGCCTATGTCAGAGAGGGCCTGCCAGCAGGAGAGTCAAGAGAATCACAGGATGGTTGAGGTTGGAAGGGACCTTTAGAGATCTAGTCCAACGCCCCCTGCTCAAGCAGGGACACCTGGAGCACATGGCACAGGGTCATATCCAGGTGGATGTTGGATCCTTGAGTGTTCTGGACCACAGAAATTCCTGAGCATCCCTGGGCAGGCATCCTCTCTCTCAAGTATCTAAAGCAGCCTTTTGGTTTCATATTTTGACATCAGCAGAAATGAAGGAAGGCGTCTCAAACATTGATATGAACCTACATAGGGTGGGACTGGGCAAGGATCTGTCCCCTCAGCTGCAACTCGTGCCACAAACACGAGTTTGTGCATTTGGGAGGACTGACTCCAGAGCAAGGTTGTCTTCCTGCACACAGTGATTTGTGAGCGCGGATTCTGACCTCAGGGAGCTTGGGTATGGGTACCCAACGGATTTGCTACTTTTTTTCCCCTTGTAAATACACCTTTGGAAAGTAAAATCAGCTGCAGACTTCTCATCAGAAGCTTTCTGTCTGTCTGGGATTTAAGTCTTTAGGGCTCGTGGTTCATCAGTCCGCTGACTTCCAGAACGCACTGTTTAAGAATCCCTTCTAACACACGTTTTTGCTGGGCCCATACAAGAGAATTACTATGGGAAAGATCTGGAGTTGTTTAGAGGAGGAATTGATTCCAAATGATGTACCACTTGATTTTGTTTTTAGACAATGTATTAAATGCATTCTTTTTTCTTCGTATTAGAAACTTAGAGGTAAAGATTCTCTCCTGTGGTAATAAATAGAACCTGTGGTTTCTTACCTAGTACCCCCCCCCCCAAAAAAAAAACAAAAAACAAAAACAAAACAAACAAACAAAAACCCACAAAAAAACACCCGTTATCTTTTTAGCTAATAATTAATAGTGTATGGTTTTGTTTCCACGTTTTTATGTTGGCCCCTTCAGGAAGAGGTTTTATATTGAGACCCTCCCACTTTTTTTTTTAATATCCCACATTTAACTGATTATTGCAAAGCACACAAAATCCACTCTAACACACTGTTTTCTGAGACTTAATTTCACTCTTGTAGGAAAAGGCAATCAAAGGGGTGCTGAGTATTTTTCTGTTTGCATATTTTATTGAGTAGATTCTCTATTGGAATGGCAGTAAGTCTGTGCTAAAGTGATAAAACATGTATTCCATGTTTCTTCATCCTCAAGCTAGCCCTAATTGACAAGATTATATCTGGTGTAGCATCCACTTTTTCATTATTAGCAGTAGTTCTCTTACAACTGGGGCAAAAGGGCATCTAACAGATTAAGATAGATTTTTGTTTTGAGATGCTAATCCGTAATAGGAAAAAATTAAAAGGAGAAGAGCAACGTAACTGAAAGGTTTTAACTCCTGAGGATTTTTGTTATGAATTATATTGATTAACAGAATGGTTGCCTCTTATGGCAGAAACTTTTTAAAAGAAGGCAGTAATTGTAATTAATTTTTAGTCTGTGCCACATATTTGATGATAGCTCTGATTCATGCTATTATATTCTCTCTCTTCCTTCACCCACAGCAAAACAAATTTAATTTGATTCATACCCTTAAGAAAAAAAATCTCGAAATTACTCACATGGTTATGATTCAGCTCTTGGCATAAAACCCTGTCCTCCTCCATCCTCCCCTTCTCCCACCCAAACCACCCCCACCCTCACCCACGGTATATTTATGTCACTGTAGTCTGAAAAAGTTGAGTAGCTCTTAAAAACTAAAGGAGCAAATGAAATCCTTCTCCAAAGTGCAGCGTTACTTATGTTGATATGAGTCGAATAAGACTTCCTTCTCACAAGTAGTATGGAGGCAGCAGCCCTCTGTTTTTCATGTTACTTGTAATGGACAACTGTACTGTACTAAAACAGTACATCTTGAGATGGGGTTGCTTTCAGCAGCAACAAAGCTAAAGCAAGCTGTGCTACTGCTGTGTAAAACTGCAGCACAAGTTCTTGCAAAACTTCCAAAAAACAGATATATATACACATACAGATTATAGTTGAATTGCCTTATTATTATAGTCTTGTTAATATTCTCATTTTTTAGGTGTTAATAAGCTTTCAATAAGAAGAGAGAAAGACTCCATAGCTTTCATTACACACATTTATAGCAGTATGTCCTGTTTCCTACAGCTTAAGCCTCTTTATCTGGGCAATTGGTAATCATCTATCTTAACCTATCACTGAAAATCCGAGTGTTAAGATCCTCTCCTGCACCTGCTTACTGCTCTATGTCCTGCACTCTGGTTCATCACAGGCTCAATAAGAGCGAAAGGCTGAATGCAACTCAAATTCTGTGAGTTAGATGTTAGAGCCATTCAAAAGAGGGATTTCATACATTCAAGGGAGACGTTTACAGAGATCTGGTGTTTGGAGGTGACGCAGTCCTGCAGTCCCCGTGGAAATTGGAAGCAGCTCGGTGCCTCTGAGGGCTGACACACGTGTCTATGTGTATAGCAGTGAGCCCAGAGGACTTTGTGCACACTGAAGCTATGAATCAGTCACGGTGCCTACCACAGCCTAAAAAAGTTGGTGGGAAAGGCTATTTTTAACCAAGCACACTAATACAACCTTCTACTCCGAAAGAGGCAGATAGGCAATATCTTGAAGGCAGAAATCAAATGGTAAAAGAGAATAGTAATAATAATAAAAAAAACCAGAGTCTAGATTACCTCTACAACCAGAAAAAAAAAAAAAAAGCTATTGAATGATACATGTTTTGTTTCCCCTCTCCTTGAACGCTTTATTTTTCAATGAAAGCTTGGTACATGACCCCCCCCCCCCCCCCCCCCCCGCAAAAAAAAAAAAAAAAAGTAAAGAAAGGGGGATCTACAGGATAGAAAAGACAAAATTTATTTCCTCCTCCTCTCCCAAACACTGCTCTGCTTTTCTGTATATGCAGTATACCAATTATATACTCCATATATATAGAAGTATACACACATGTCCAAGGACTCTGCTTCTGTGCCTAGTCACATGCCCGTGACACTGGCTGCTTCTCTGTGGGTTGTGCTGTGGGGAGGGGCTTTGGTGTAGAGGGGCTCCGCTTTCTATAAATTCACACCGTTCCGCAGGGAAGCAGGGAGGATGGAGCAACTGCTCTTTTTCCCAGCCCCAATGTAACTGCCATATTTTGGGTCCTGGGAACAGCAATCTGCTTCCATGGTCTGTCTTTGTGGCCTTTTCCTCTCCCTTTCCTGCACTGTTGCTTTATGCCGTATGAGATCTCTCTGGCTTGGACTACCTCCCTAGGAAATGGGAATTTCTGAGGTGGCCTTTGGAGAACTGCCAGCTGCTGAACCTTGACTGGATCAGGCCCTTTTTGTTCCCTTGTCCTGCGTGGTGAGCCAGCTGGCTCGTGCTGCAGATACCACTGCAAAGCGTGGCGGAGGGAACCAAAGGGTTCTCTGCCCTTCAGTTGTCGCATTCGGACCAAGACACAACAGTAGGAGTGTCGGAAGGTAAAAGCAGGGAAACTTGCCTTTCGGCAGAGGAGAATTGGTGTGTACAGGAGGAAACAGGTTCTGCTGCAACAATAAAGGTTTACTGTGGAAATGGTCAGAAAAAAAAAAAAAAAAAGGAAAAAAAGATTAGGTGTGGATTTTGTCTGAGAGATGCAGGAAGTGAGATGAAGAGAGGAGAACCCTCTCCCATTCCTCGTTCTCCCTCTTTCTGGTCTAGGGTTTCTGTGTTAAAAAGAAATATTCCTGTCCTAGAAAGAAAAACAGTCAGAGTCCAGTTGACCCTCCATCATGTCTGCGTAGTCAAGCTGCTGAAATCTGAACATTGCTACTAGCAGCCCAGTGGTTTGGAGTCCTCTTTCTGCAGTAGGACCGAAGTTTAGCCTGCTGACCCTCGTCCCCTTACCGAAGGCTAAAATGCTGTTACCATAACACATGCTGGGAGTTCAAACAAAATCCCTGTTTCTCAGCAGCGGGGTCAGTGACGCAAGCGTGGCTTTAGGCACCAGGCATCGGCTGCCATCGCATTTGCTTGTTACGTTTCGGGCACGCAGCGCGTGGCTGGCTGCAGGTCCTCCCGCTCGGTGCTATGGAGTGTGGGACCCGGAGCCAGGAACTTCTGGGGGGCAGCTCGGTTCCCGATGGAAAATTCTGTGGTGTCCTGGCTTCCTGTTTCCTTGTTTTCTAAAGGAGACTAAATTCTAGCATTTCACAGGGATATTCTAAGGATTTACCTTAAACCATACTTTTGAGGTATTTATAATCGTTAATCGACTTTTCCATTATGGACTGCTTATGTTATTTGGCTGGGTTCAGACCCACAAATGCTATACATAGAACACTACTGTGGAATATTTTGTGTTTGGCTCATCTATATCACAGTTTCCATTAAAAAAAAAAGGTAAAAGTATTCTTTTAAATCTAAAATATTTTAATGAAGAATCTCATAATAAATGATTTGGGAGAACTCAAAGCATGATGAATTCAGTAGCTTAGCTTATCAGAGTTGAAGACAGATATGACTGCTGTCTGCCAACAAGTTGTGGAATAGAGGGCTGAGGGCAGTTGTGGTGGAGCAGAGGAGAAGGAAGAGAACTGCTCAAAGAGAGGACAGGGATGATCATTTGATGTTGTGCCAACAGCTGGCCCTGAATAAGTTTAGGATGGAAATTTAGAAAAAAGTTCCAAACCATCAGAAGCAACTTCTGGAGAAACCTTTCAATCACAGTAGCTGACCAAAAGTTGCAGTTTGGGTTTTTGTCTGGGAATTCTTTTTTTTTTTTTTTTTTTTTTGATGGAGATGCAGTGTTCAAAAATGATTAGTGATGTTTGCTGGTTTTCTTTCCAGTCTTTACTTTCTTAATCTACACCAGTTGCCCTAGGTCTCCTAAATTCTTTTATCTGTATTTAAACATTCAGCAGAAACTGGGCATTACACCTCCCATGTAAATGTAATGTGAAATAGAAAACTTGTAGCCATTTTGAGACACATTTATTCACTGTCTCTAAAGAAGATGCAACATGTAATTCTGCATTAACTAATCTGGCTATCTCTTCCGTGCAATCACTTACCAAGTTAAAGTTCATGACAGGATAAAGATTAAAAACGTATTGTGATACCTTTATTTAAATCAAATTGTGATCATGTTAACTAAAAGAACTAAACGTACAAACCCTTTCTTTAAAAATGGCAATAGGTGAAAAAAATAAATTCAAAGTTTTTTATAAACAGAGCCATCATGAGTGTGAAATTTTATTTGGTCATCTGCCTTTAATTAAACATAACTTTTTTTGTTGTTATCCTCGTGCTATTCTAGGATAGGATGTTTTTGTCATTTTATGGTTTCACTGGGCTATGGAATATTCCAAACAATTTGAAAACATGGTTAGATTCGTTTGGGTTTGACCTCAGCAAACTTATCTTGTGGCAAAACCCGGTTGCTTTGTCTTTGTTGTGCTCTTTACCTCAAGACGGCTGTTGGGTGTTTAACGAGCGTACGTACAGAAAGCGTGGCGGTGGGGTGCGCGTGCCCTTGGGTTGGGTTGGGTTTCCCCCTCGCCCCGTGAGGAGCCTTGAGTCACGGCCCCGGGAGGTCGCGCGCGGGGCTGAAGGGGCCTCTTGTTCGGTGCGACGGAGGGTGGGGGAGAGGCACTTTGAGTCATCTCGCAGGGTTTGTCCTGGCACACGCTTCCTGCCCAGGGCTCGGCGTTGGCAAGACGTGGCAGCGGCAGCCGGCCGCGCGCTCCTTCCAGCCCAGCGGCGCTTCCTGCAGCCCTGCGGTGTGCGCGGCCACGCGCGTTTCCCCGGGGCACGGAAAGGGAGCTGGGTGCTGCATCGAGCCGGCGCTGCAGGGGGTTGGCCTGCCTTCCTCGAGGGCTTGCGGGCACGTGAGGTTTGCACTATGGCTTTCAAGTCAGCGTCTGTTGCTTCCGTGCTGTTCACCTCTCCTTGGAGCAACTCCTGCGAAGAAGAATGCAAATCACCAGTTAGCATCAGCACGCTCTGCTGTGCTTTGCAAGCTGCACAAGTCTGTTCTGGCAGCAGGAGCCAGTGACTGCTAATTGATCAACACCTTTAACGAACTCGCTTTTTTTTTTTTTTTTTTTTTTTTTTTTTTTTTTAATTGAAACGCGCAAACTGGCGAGGGGAAAAGTTCTGCTCCATCAGCCGGGCCGCGCTTTGAACGCCGTCTCGGGCGCGTAGGTTTAAAGAGGCGCTCGATAAACAGGGACCCTTCTCGCGGCGCAGCACGGCGGGGGGAAGGCGCGGGCCGCGCGGGCTGCACAGAGCGAGCCCTCAGCGCGGGGATTAGCGTCACGGGCGCCAGACATTCCTGCCGTTGGGATGCTGGCCGCTCCTCAATGCGCCCGTGTCTGCGTGAGGCGAGGGAGTTTCCTGCCTTAAATCACCAGCAGGCTCCGGCTGGGCGTTCCCGCCCCGCGCTCGCTGCCCTCGCTGCTTCCTCCTCCTCCTCCTCCTCCTCCTCCCGCTCCCGCTGCTCCCGCCTCAATGGGTGTCCTTTGTGTAACCCCGCTAATTCAGAAAAAACTCGCCGCCGTAATTGGGACGGCCCCGTCACGTGGCCGCGCGCCGCTCATTGGCCGCCCCGCGCTGGCGGGTCGCTATAAGAGCGGCGCGCGGCGGCGGCGGCCGCGCAGCCCCGGCACCGGCGCGCGGGCACGCGGCGGAGCGGAGCGGGGCCCGCGCGGCCGGGCGGGCGGGGAGGGCGGCGCTGTCAGCGGCGGCCGTGGCCGGGAGCGGCTCTGCGCGGTGAGTGAGGCCGGCCGGGAGGGAGGGAGGGAGCGGGGGAGGCGCGGCGGCTCCGCGCTGGGGCCGCTCCGCGGGCGGGCGGGCGGGCGGGCTGCGGCAGCGGCCCCTTCGCCGCTGCGGAGCGTCGCGTGGCCGCGCGCGAGGAGCCCGAGCCCACCTGGGGCTGCGGCAGCGACGGAGGGAGGGAGCTGCGGCGCAGGAAATGTCTTCGCTCTTTTTTTTTTCTTTCATTTTTTTCTCTTATTTTTCTCCTTTCTTTCCTTTCTTTTTTTTTTCTTTCTTTTTTTTTCTTTTTTTTTTCTTTTTTTTTTCTTTCCTCTGCGGCGGGGGAAGTTTCTCGGACGCTTCTAGGAACTCCCGTCGGGAGAAAAGCGAGCGCGGCACGTGCGGCCGCCACTTCCTCCTCAGCGCCAAGCCGCTCGCCTTTCCCTAGAAGGTCCGAGCGCGGCTACGGGCTCAAGGTGCGAGTTTTGCTTCGCTCCGCGCCCAGGTCGCGGCCGCCGGTCGGGGCGGAAAGGAGGTTTCTTAGAAGAGCAGCCCGGCCGGGGTTAGCTCAGCTCCTGCTTTCCGTGCGCCGAGAGGACGGCGGCTTTAAAGCACTCGCTGGGCGCATCGCTGACAACGTCGCTTGTTTTCTGCTTATTAAAACTCGCTGCAACTTCCGATGTTGCTGCCCCGTAGCGCACAGGAAAGCTGAGGTGCAGTTCAGAGTCTCCATCCTCTCCAGGGTAGGAATACAGTGGCATATAGAGAGTTATAGCAACATACAGACTGTTTTTTATTTATCCATTTTATTTTATTTTTATTGTTACCAAGGCGCTTGTCTTCAATATAGTATGTTCTCAGAAACGGAAAAGAAACCAGCTTTGTTTGTGGAAAAACGTTTCCTTGAGATACCTTTAAATGCGGTAGTCGTTACTGGGAGAGCTGCCTGCGAGTCTGAGGGGGAAGCAGCTCTGCCTGTGGGTCTTGCATGCTGCCCGATAAACTTAGTAATGGATGTCTGCGTGGAGTGGAAATTATAACTGGCTTTCGTACCTGCTTTTAATTTTGGGAGGAGAGAAAAAAAAAAGTACAACTGGAACACCAACTTTTTATGTTATGAAGCTTGTCTCTAATTTTTCAAAGGCCTTTCTCTCTTTCCTGCTACAATTTTCGGAAGCTCTTTGAACAATGCTTTATATAAAAACAGAGTTCAAGGTTGCTGTGTAGCTAAATTTATTATAAAACAGGAGTAGGAAGTATCTAATAAGAGAAGTAATAAAAGGAATAGATTTTAAGATAAGCATGCCTTCCAAAGGCACTATTCCTGAACAAATCAGGAAGAAAGTAACTTCTGCTATCAAAGTCGTCTTAGCTAAGGTGTGGCTGAACACCACCTGAGGAAAATACTCTGTTTTCAGTCTTGAGCAAACTCTGTTCCAAGGTTCTGCTATTATCTTGGGGCTGGGGAGCAGCCTTCTGCAGCTGGGTACGTTTTTACTTATAGATCTGCCAATTAAAATTCCAGAACAAGAATTCATAAGGTTAGTGTTCCTGCCACAGCCCTTTTGCTCCTTCCCCTGCTCCCTTCTCCTTCTTTGCCATGTTCCCCTCTTCCCCCCCCCCCCCAAAAAAAAAAAAAAATGTTTGCTAACAAAATGATCAGCCACCTCCCATTGGGTTTCACTCACCTGTTTTGAAATACTTGTATGAGGTGAAGACTGACTGATTTAAGCATAAACCAAAATGTCAGGGATTAAATAACCATGCTCCAGTCTAATTCTGTTTAGATCATGTCTGATGCTTGCATTTTGGGTTGTGTCATACTGTTAGCTGTTCCAGTTTATTCATTAAAAGCAACTTGCATTTTGTAAAATATTATCTCACACAAAACCATAGTTTATGCTACTTTTGTTAGCATGTGTTTACTGTCTTGATTTTTGTTGCTATATGTAATGAAAATACTTGTTCTGAATAGAAAATGCTTCAGGTTACAGAATACTGGGGCGGGGGGAGGGAAGTTCGGCAGTGAAACTCTTCTGTGACAAAAGCAGATTTTGCCGTCTGTCATAGGAGCCATTTCTGTGAATTATTGTAAGTGATGGTGCTCAACTGATGCAGGCAAGAGCAGACGTGGCAAATACACAGGACTAGATTGTGCGGAATATTTTGGTGGCGTGGAAGGCAGGGTGGTGCCTGCGTGTGGAGATGCAGCCTGGGTGACGCAGCACCACAGAGCCGCGTTGCGCGGGACGAGCAGAGAGGAGCAGCTTCTGGACGCCTTCTGCCTCCTCCCATTTTAGTGCTTTGGATGTACCTGGGCAACGTGCTGGTGCGCTGGCCGTTTCTCTCCTGTGCCCTCCTCCCTGGGTATGCAGATGGCTTTTCCTAGCAAACCAGTTTTTAGGTGAGGAAAATTGGAAGTTTCCGTAGGTGGTTGTAGCCCTTATAAAAAGGTTTCTAATGTGTGGTGTCCCTTGCATGCCTGTAACATCTTGAACTGAAATTGCATAAGTGACTTCAATATCTGAATAGATTCTGCCCCGTCTTCCCTCTCCAAAATGGGGTAGTGGGGGAATGCTTTTTGTAGTACTACATTTCACCACTTAGAACCCTATTTGTTCTCCCTGGGATTATTATTGAAATAAATATCACTTCTCTAGATAGCCCTAATTCAGGGAAAGGTTTTAGTAGGCAAGGATGCTCATTTCCAATCATCGAAGATCTGCGTTACATTTATTATTATTATTATTTATTAAAGGAGAGGAAGAAGTTACCCCTTAGCTTACTTGTCTTGGCAGCTGTTCTTTGAGCAGTAAGATATTTATTTTGCCTTTATAGCTTTTCTGTGCTGAAGTTTGAAAAGTCGGGATTCTTTAGGTGGAAAGGATCCTATATAAATACAGAAACATTTTGTTCACTGAACTGTAACTTTAGTAGTGTAGGTAGTTATTCTACCCCTATAACCATTAAAATGCAGTGTAAGATAAGTGAAGCAGTTCTCCCAAGGGAGTGATCAGGCTATTGTGTCTGATGCGATTTGTTATCACAAATTACTTACCCCAGCAAGAGCTCTAAAGTTGTGTTGATCTTGTTTGTTTGCTTGGGATTTGTGTGAAGGAGGGAACACCTCTCAAAATGCACGTGTGAGATGGCACGTGTAGAGAGTTCTTAATATTGATTTAAATATCTTATTCTCAACTCTTATTAAAAAGTTAAACTGAGGCCACTGGATGGGTAGATGAGGTAGATTGTGTCTCAGTGCGCCTTTCTCCTGCAGATATCATAAATATAATTAGACTTGCTCCTGTTTGTAGTGCTAAAACATCAGCACCGACTCATTACTGTGAATAACTTATATTGTTCCTAAGACTGATGAGCTGTATAGCAATAAATGACACATTTAAGTCTACAAATAGCAGAACTAGTCAGTCTCTTAGAAGTTCAGCAGTCACGAGACAGAAAATAAAGCTGTTTTTTTATGGCTCAGATGACGGAAGCAGAATTTAGGAATTAATGTACTCAAGAAACCTTACAGAGTTATTGCAAGCTTTTAAAGTTGAATATAGAACGATGACCTGGAAATTTAAGAATTGAAAAAGAAAGTAGTATGTAATCTCTGAGAGGTTCACAGATCGCCCTGTCCAAATGGCTAGGTTTAATGTTTTAAGCCATCTCTTGTGGCTGTTTGTCTGGCCTGTACTTAGAGATACCTAATAAAGGAGTCTCGTGTAATTCCATGCAATAAGGCTTGACCCTCAGTATTGCTACTGCCTAGCCCAAGTCTTCCTAGAAGTAAGTTTAATTTGTAACAGTTTGCCCTTGGGGAACAGTTTATACCCATTCTCTCATCAAGGTGATGTGCTTGTGCTCTATTCTCTCTCCTCTGTCTCAGGAAATCTAATCACCTCGTGCCTAAATAGAGTTCAGACTTTTCAGAATTAGCTAAGCTAGCTATTAGCATTTGGGAAGGATGTAACTAGTTAGGGCTTACAGGAGAGCCCCGTCTGAGCTCTCCTAGAGCTGTTTTTAGAGAGATAAATTCCTTTTTAAAGACCGAAGTCATTCACCTCTGGGTGACCACTACAAGAAAGCTGCATAGCAAGCATCTTAAGATTAGGGAAGAAACTTTAATTGTTCATTAGAGCAAGTATACTATCTTAAAGCAGTAGCCATCCATTATAATATGGGGTATTGAGTAAGGTAAATGGTTGATCTGATGGACATATTGCCTAGAGAACCCAGAATCAGTATTTTTCTGAAATGGGAATATTTGTTTATATAACCCTGTTCAGATTCCTACCTGTTTCAAAGATGTGCTTTATTTCTTTGTGTTATGGCACATTGTGCTTGCTCTGTTCTGATGTTTGCTCAATAAATAAAACAAGTTTTCTAGGTCAGAGTAGTTCAGCTGCAATTCTTGATTTCATCAGGCAAGGGGGGATTGATTCTTCACATGAAGAAGCCGTGCCCTTACCCTGGGATCTTGTGTCCTTAACATAAATATTTGGCCTTGTCCTTACATCCAGACATGACAAATTCTCATCGATATTTGCATCCACGTTGATAATTTTTTGGAGCTTCCAAACGTGTTTGGAGATGGGGCATAACGTTGTGTTGAAGACGTGGATGCTTTTTGTGTTGCCACTTGGTTTTATTGACAGGCAGTGATACAGTTATCCAAGTGAACCTGCAGATTTGAGTTACTCTGTACATAATGTTAAGTTGAAGTCAACAGCTTGAAAAGAATTATGCTGGTGTTCTCATGGTAACTCTGGACTTCATTTCTTAACCAACCATGTCTTGTGCATATCTGAGTAGCTTTCTGCAGGACTTTGGATCCCTCCTCGCAAGCTAGTGTGTGTTATTGAAAACTTATTCTCTGTAGTTGTTATGAGACGAGATTTATCCGTTTCATAATTATCTCACAGCACATGTTTCTTTTTTCTTCACCATCAGAAATATCTACTATAAATAGGTGTATACTGCTGTGTGGTTCTCTTGGTCATGGTGAAACTGTGTTTATAAATCAGTGCTCATTTTAAGAGCAGCATCTGGTCTAAATTTTGCGGCCAGCTGTTCGCACCTTAAGGAACACGTCGCAGGTCTTGGATGACTTGTGAATAATTAAATATTTCTATTTTACTAATCTCTTACTGCCCTTGCCTAACAAGTGTGTGCTTGGGCAATAAACATGAAATGGTTTCTATTGGCAAATATTGCCTGTATCTTCATTGAGAATAGTTGGAGTAGCTGTGGTTTTGAGGGGCCTATTTTTCTTTGCCTTTTTAAAAGAAGGAGAAGGAAAAAAATAAAACCCCCAAAACAGAAGCTAAAACCGAGCTCTGAATAACACCATTGAAATATCTAAGAGAGCAGGCTAATACTCGCATAATGTTTGTATACAGTCCCACTTGAAATTTCAGGCTTAGTTAAAAGCTATAGTACTGTGATGATAAGGAAGATTTGTCAACCAAAGATGTACTTTCCAGAATAGGATCTAAATGTTTTAATGGGAGATGGTCACATGAATGAGCACATGATGACATTCCTGCTCTTGTATGAAGTGGAGAATACTTGTTGGTACCCTTGTGCAAGCCCAAAGGGGAAGCCAATACCCTAGAGAAAGGGAGGGATGAAAAACACAAAAATATGATGAAAGGCAATATTTAACTGTCAAGATTACTTCAGTGGGCACCTAAAGAAATGAAAAATGGTGCAGGAACTTTTGAGCTACTTGCTTAAGTGAGTTAATATGTGCTAAGAAAGTTTTGAGCAAATCTTGACAGTTGGAAGAAATGCAGCAACTACTGCAACTAAAACCTTTCTGTAGGATTTATTCTCATACAGTATCAACTAACATCTAACTGTCCAAACTTACAGCCTTATTTTGTCTTCTGAGTGTAATCATATATAATGAAATAGATGCAATCTGTAAATACATGTCACCAAGGGTTGCCTTTGCAGTACCAGTAAGCACTCGCAGTGCGCAATTCTCTCTAAATCACTTTAATTCAAATATATTTCCAGCTTGAAGGTCCTTATTTAGGTACTTGATAAAATACTGACTTATCAGCAAGTAGATTATAATATCAATATGTTCTACTGGATACTGTTTGCATTTTGAGTGTGTATACTGGTATTAATCAATTTGCATCGCACTTACTAATGAGCCTCAAAAATGAGGCCGCATCCAATGTAATGCCTGCTGTATAAAATAGTGGATTCCAGTTTATTGACAGTAACTATAGTTTCCAACTTACCTCTTGCAATTAAGAGGGGGAAAAAAAAGCCAGCTTCCTTCACTTGAGTCAATATTTTTGGTCCAAAATGGCATTTGGACAAAGTGGTCATGACTGATCTGACCAGTGAGGTTTTCTAGAGAGCAGCTGAAGAGGACAAGGGGCTTCACACGCGGCTGCAGCTGAGCTGGAGTTGTTAGCACTAGGGGAACTCTGCCCCTTGGACGAAATTCCTCAGGGAAGGAAGGAGTGCCTGGGAGGCCTCGCTCTCCACAAGCAGCTGTGGAATGAGGGTGAAATCCAGTGTTTATTCTTTCTTCCGGAAACTATAGGAAATGTAGCACTCACGTAAGTTGCATAATAGCGTTTGCAGTTGAGATAGGGAGACCCATGCAGCAAGCAGAGCACGTTCTTAAGAGAGTCTCTCCAAGAGAACAAACTGCAGTGAGAGCTACAAAAGTATGGGTTGTTTTTTTTCAGGGCACTGCCCTGCTCCCTGCTTAAAGACTTCTCTCTCTCTTTTTTTTTTTTTTTTTTTTTTTTTTTTCCCCCTTCCCAGTTTATGAGCATCCCTGAAAGGTTTTTGACCTCCAGTCAGTAGCTGCTAAGTAAACCATCCTGGGATAGTGTCATTAACACTTTGGGATAACTGTTGTCGTAAGGAGACAAGAGGATGTGTGTTGTGACTATTAGTGGGTGAGGAACTTGGAAGTCAAGTGATCTGGGGGTGTTTCCACTCTGCTGCTGATCTTCTGCCTTGGGTATGCAAGCTGCTCCCTTCTCCTGCAAGCTTTGATTTCTCCTCCCCTCTCCCATTCTCTCCTAAGGGGGTGGTTCACTTCAACGCTACCGGTTGTCCTGTCTGATCAACTATTGTTAAGGCCAAGTATCTAACTCCGTTTTGTGATATTTGGATTTCTGAGAGACATTGAAGTGAAAAATGATATCCAAGCTCCTTTCTTGGCTTACAAATCTCTAAAAATAAAAATGCTACCTTTGGTTGCAAGTGCGATAGGAACATGGCTCTAAAATAGCTCTTCTGTTTTACCTAAATGATCCCCTTGCCTTCTGTTACTTCTTAGAAACTTAGTTGCAGAATTACAAATAGAGGATGCTAAGAACTTAGGTGATAATGTAACAGCTGGAGCTGGGGAAGGCAAAATCTCCCACTGCACTCAGAAAATGGAGTGCCTTCTGAAATGGTTTGTGTCCATGGGACAAATGAACCTGTGGGGCTCTCTGTGATCCATACACAGTTGTTAAGAAGGGATACAGATGTCAAGATGTGCTCGAAGATGCAACTTTCTTGTTTTGCAGTGCTGTTTTTGATGGGCAGAATGACGCGGAGAAATGGTTCCCTTCTGAACTTGAAAGGTCACCCTCTTGTCTTTTAGTAATTGCATCAGGAATAGTGGAAAAGTTACTGTAGGAGATATCTTTGTAATAAAAATTGGAATGCCCACCTGCTGCTTTTGCCATAAAAAGCTGCAACCGCTGTCCTGTCTAGATGTTTCTTTTTAGAAGTGGGATATTTTGTAGCACCTTTATACTAAAGATTCATCAGAACAAGATGTATACATTTCTGTAGAAAAATGAGTGCAGAAGATGACAATATATCTGAGTAAAACTCCCCCAGTTGCCTCTTAACTGCAGGACAGTGGCAACTTGTTCTCTTGCTAAGCTAGCAGAGAGACCTCCTTGCTGTATTTTCCCCAGAAATTTCTGCCCTATGAGTTGCACGTTATCACCAGAGTGCTACTTGATAACGAGTAACGTCAGGGATTGTGACCAATTTGATCTGGGTATTTTCAGGGTGCCTTTACTGCCTGATAAACTGGTCTAGCGGAACCTTCTGACTTACTGGCTCAGGCTAAAAGCGTGTAATTCTGTGGTAGAGGAACAGTCAGCCATTCAATACCACAGAAGTGCACATCAATTAAAAAGTGTCCAGATATGGGCAGGGAAGCTTAGTCAAATATTCCTTTAAAAAAAAAAAAAAAAAAAACTGCACACTGTAGATAAAACTGCTTCTTCATGACAGCCTAGAGAGCCAAAACCACTGGAAAACTATTTCTGGGGTGTCAGGTGAACTTTGTTTTTCTGTTTTAAATGGCTGTATTCAGAAAACCTACTGGATACATGCAGCAAAGGTGCAGTAGAGATTTCGAGTAGTTCTGCAGTCAAACCCAACTATTCTTCCTGGAATCCAGCATTTACTTCCCTCATTTGCTTGGTGCAGGGTGTAGCTTTTTTGGCACCTTGGGTTCGCGTGTGCAAAGCGACAGAACTTAGAGGACAGGTCCTGTGCTTTCAGCACATGCTGATAATAAAACTTGTTAAAATAAATTGCTTAGCAGACACCTTGATTAAAAACAACACACCCACTTCATTGTGATGCTATTCAGGGAAATGATTCAGTGCAGTTTCGGTGGGTTTAAACAATGCCTTAGTGGCACACCTATTTTGGAGAAAGCTGACTTAAATGGGATGCCTTTTTCTGCAAGTCTATACATAGCTCACAGCCCTAAGCTGATATTTGGCAGTATTCATGTTCTCGTGCACACAGCCTTCGTTGCATCCTATTTTCCCATGCAGTGATGACTGGAAAGTAAATTGTGTTTGCTGGAATATGATTTGTTGGTTACTTCAAGTTTCATTTTCAGAATTGTTTTTTCTTGCAGGGAAAGGAAACGTTCTTAGGAATGAATTGAATGTACAATCAAGCCTATTAGAAATAGTATCTTTTTCTGCATATTACACAGGTTGTAAAGATATCTTAGCTCACTTAAACCTGTCTCTTTGTGGCCAATTTAAGTTGCATTTAATAAAATACTTGTATGAACTTGTAGTCTTTCAGTTCTGTGCATAAATTGGTATTTGGAAAGAGCAGTAGAGCAGATGCTGACATGAGTTGCAGTCAGTAGCGATAACCGTGTGTTTGAGCACACCTTCATGCAGAATGCCAGGATGTTCACTGCTGGCTTTCAAATGCAATCTGCATTTTCACTGCTTTACTGCTGCCCACGTGCATCTCAGGCGCACATTTGGGGGTGGCTCTGCAGTGGATGGTACTGTACAAATGAGTCAGTTCCTGTTCCTTTGGCTGAAGCTTCGTTAGGAGTTCTCAAAAAAGCATCTCGGAATGTGGATGTGGTCAACATAGTCATTTTTCCAGGCATCTTAAAGGAAACCCACAGCAACTGTGAAAGTGAACTTTGAGCTCCCCTGTCCCTCCAGTAACAGACCTAGAGCAGTGCTGGATGGGGATACTTGTTTGCTTCAGCTTGAACCTTCTTACACTTAGAGCTTACGCTTCTGGACCTTGAAATTAAGTGCACGGTTGCTTATTCAGGAGCCGTTTCCAATAACGCTTATGCTTTTGACTGTTTCACGTCTGCAGTACATCAGCTAGGCATCTTGTTAGAAACAGTTTCTGATGAGTTTTAAAACACACCTATTTGTTCAGCAGATGTTTAAATAATACTGTATGTAGTTAAGCCCACCAACAGTTATTATGGCAAGATGTGATACAAACACTTCTATACCTTCTAGGATTTAGCATATAGCTTTAGCAGAAAAAGCTCTGCCAAAGGTATCAATATTAAAGAAGAGGTCTCTTGTTTTCTTTTGCAGTGTCAAATGGGTTACTTGCATTGAAGATGCTGCCTTGTTTGTACTCTGAATCTTGTTTTGAATCACATCTTTAAAGAAAAATAGCATTATCTTTCAGACTAACTGCAGTGGGATTTGTTTTGTACATACAGTACTTGTGATTATGTATACCTTACACATGCTATCCATATACCAGCATCTGGTCTCTAAATATGGTTATCTTGAAAGAGACAAGTTTTTAATAGTTCTAGTCACCGATATGTGTAACTCTGTCATCCGATTGTTACCTTGTGTTGACGTTTGTATTTCTGTAGCACATTGGATTCCCCAGTGGTTACCCAGTGATGCTGCATGAGGCATTCTGCAAACAAAACAAGGATATTTCCTCTTAGAGATGGAAAGTGGACTTCAGTGTTGAGATGGTGAAGCAAGTAGATGACTCCTCAAGTCTGTAAATGGAGACATATACTTCATTCAGAAGAAAATGCTGCCGCACAGATGGTAGGAAGATGTTTTGATGTGTGCTGGAAAACATTACCCCCAAGTCTCTTATCTGGAAACCTCTGCTTTAACTATACAGTGTTAACTGTACTGTAGGTAGAAACAAATTAGAGTGGAAAACCTGCACTGTCAGCCTCTCCGAAGGCAGCAAGAGAGGGTCAGGTCTCTTAATGTATTTAGCTTTGCTTATGTTTTTGAGGAGGCTTTCGTAAAGGAATACGGACTTTTGTGTTATTGTTTTGTCCCTTCACCAGTTCACAGCAACACAGCTGTGAATCTCTTACAGGCAGGGAAATAAGACTTGGTCTGAAGTTGGTCATGCTCTTAGTAGATGTAGGGCTCCTTGTTTGCCTAGGATGGTACTCGGTGTGTGTCAGAACTGTTCACATGCCTCTCTTGTTCTGGGTGCCCTCACCCTCTTTAGAAAGAGTAGGGATTAATGGGACTGACAGTTTGATAATTAGTGGTTTGTATGTTACTGCTTTGCATTACAAAATGTTGGGCATATCTAGGCTGCTCAGTGTTTTACTGGAGCAAACCAAGTGACCTGTTTTGGGGGATTTTTTGTTTGTTTTTTGTTTTACAATATGCCTTTATAAGAATTGTCTTTGTAGTATAAGAGCAGTTAAAAATTCTTTTCTCTTCACCTCATATTAAGAATGAAAAGATACAGTATGGGATCTGAATCTAATATGGCCAATTTTAAGTTGCCTTAATGTCATCTTGACCTGTAATATGAATCTAGTTCTAGAGTTTTTGCTTCAAAGCCAAATTTAATTACAGTAGTGGATCTGACACATTCTTCTAACCATTAAATAGCATTTTTCTACCGATACAATTTTTGACTCGGATAACCATGCTTTTATCTGAACTACTTTGTCGTGAATGGATGTAGACTTCTCCCTCATTTGTCTTCTCTGTTTACTACAAAGATTACTAATTTTTAAGCAAAGTGTGCATGTGCCTCTTAAGAGAGGGAGGCCACATTGCTTATCTCTCTTCAGTTGTGGTCTTCATTCATGATACTGATGTAAATGCCCATGCCAGATAATTGGTTGGTATCCTCTGTGTGTGTATGAACTCTTCAGTGTTGATACGTGTTGTACTCCTGGGCTCCATCAGCATTTTGAAAGCACAACTAACTGGTCTTCCTTGTGCAATATTTAGTTATCTTCAATGCTCTGCTTGGACATTATAGCTTTTAAAACTCTACCTTTAGAGTCCACTCTGTGCCATGTTTTTATGTTATTGCTCAGAAAGATAGAAGATGAAAACCTCCTTACTTTGGGATAAAAAGGTATCTGCTTGGAGCAGGCCTGATTCAAGAGACTTTCTTACTTGCTGTAGTATACTGTGGATACTGCAGCTATTCAAATACCTTAAACATAATAGGAATAAAACCCACAAACCATCCCATAGAACTCATCAGACTCCCCAGAGGAATACCTGGTATTTGTTCATGCTCTGTAGAGCTGTTATTATAAGAAAAAGAGATAATACTTGAATTTGTGATAAGATGCTCTGTTAAATTGCTGAATTTCCCAGGGACTTATGAATGTGCATTGCAATAAATCATATTGGCCAAAGTAGGTCAGGAGTGGCCTGTGTTTCTATAACATAGCCTACAGCTACACTGTGTTTTGAATTTCTTTTTCTAAGTGTGTTAGGATCTAGTAATAATGGCTTCCCACTTGTATTTGAATAGTTATTAATATCCCAGCAGAACTCTTCAGGGTTTTCAACCACAGACTGAAGTCCTTTCTGTGAATACCATGAGCATTTAATCCACTCTTAAAGTATGCTTATTTGGAACAGGTTGGGGTGTCCTCATGAGAAGCTCTTACTTTCTGAGAGTTAAGAACACTGCATTACACCTGCAGTTCTTGTTGGAGATTCTCATGTTGCAGAGTTAACTCCCTGTCTACCACTGCATGCTGGAGTGTTACTATAATCCCGTATGCTTCAGTAACGGACATTGTTTAACCCTCGTTCTGCAATTGGTGTAGTCTACTGCTCTGTTATAACCCAGAAACCTATTAGTAAGTAAATATTTAATCTTGTATGGATTCCTCGTATTTCACGTTGTTCAGGGTTTCCCTTCAAGAGTTCTTTTTCGAACACAGGATATGCCAGTCTTTTTCTCAGTATTGTGAATTCCTGTCACCACAGTCTCTGCCTGGCCTGAATAATTTGTGCTTTTTTTATTTGAAGATCACCTTAGCCAAGGACAATTGTGCTTCCCATTTGTCCATCTTATTTTCAGGTCTGCATATATTTTTGAATCTCTGAATATGTGTGAGATTCTCGAGTCTTTCAGCCCCAGGAATTGAGTGCTCAGGTGGCTGCTATTGGGCTCTTGTCAGTTAGATTTTATATAACAATAGACTCTGGTTAATATTTGTCTCGTTTCTGTTGGGGATGGTTTAAAAGCTATGGAAAAGTTAGAAGATAATCTTTGCAAGAATTAGAGTGGCTAAGACAGCCTGGATGTTAAAGCTGCTGTAGGAGAAGACACTTCTGCAGCCCATCTCTCCTTTACTCCATTTCATGGTAGTTACGACTTATACAAAGCATTATTTCTGTGAGTTCACTCTTCCAAGTCCCATATTGGGCTTTCTGAGAAAAGGATAAAGTAAAAGTTAAATATTTAGTGTGTCCCTCTCATATTACAGTGTGGTCATATATACTTTTTGACCTATTAAATTTGTGGCTTTTTGGTTTTTCTTTAACATCCCATTTACCTCCTCCTTCTAGTCTCTGGTTACAAAATTATACCAAGGTCTTTGTGTGTTGCACACACAACACACTACTAATTTATTAGTAGGAGCACTGTCAGCATCTCTTGTTTTCAGACTTCCGTGCCTTTTTACCTTAACTTTTGCAACTTCTTTTTGAGACTTCATGATTAGCAATCCGCATGTACAGCGTCCTCTTGCACTGATGGGAGCAGCCACTGGTGTGTTTACTTACCAACCATCTGTATGATGCTGAGCATAAGAGGTCAGTCTGATTCTGTCACTCAGACGTTAATATTGTCCTATTAAACAACTCTGCAGATGTCACAGAAAGCAGAGGCCCATATCCAAATAGATCTTTCTGCTTAAGTACTTAACTTGTACTGGCATCCACTGTTCTCTTGCCAATGTACTTGTTCATCTGTATGTCTATCTAATCTTATCATTCCGTTGCAAGAGTGTGCATATGTGTACGTATATATACACACATGTATGAGGGAGGGGCCAGATCTTCCTTTAAAGGGTTCTTTCAAGAAGACACTGTTTGCTTCTGTTTTTGTAGATTCTCCATTCTTTGTCCTTTGAAACTGCTCAACTGGTAAACTTGTAAAGCTGGAATGTGATTTCTGTGGAAAAATGCCTGGGAATACCCCTTTTAAGAAACCAAATTACTGTTATTAAAAGCATGTATTAACTTCACCTCTGTGACCCTTCTACATAATGCAGAGATGATAATCCCAAGTTAGATATGAAATACCGTGTATTTGCCTTTGTGCGACTTGCTGCTTTGTGTTTAATGCAAATTTAACACCAGTAAATACTAACACTGGTTCTGTAGAATATATGTCCATTCTGGGGGGAGGAAGGAGGGGTTCTTTGTGCATTGTACCTGTTGATCTCTTGCTAAGCATACTTTGCTGTTTATGGCCTAAAGGCAGCTCAATCATGTGAGTTGTGGGATAAACACCCGCATTTAGGTGTCTGTGGCACAGCAGCATGCTGCTGTCATGTGATGATCTTCAGGGAAGCTAAAATGTGTCCCTAGCCTTCTGGTTTCTTCGTAAGTGTTTTATAAAACTTAGTTGTGTGATTCTTATTTTTATTGTGATAGATTTGATCTTTTGGATACAATGGAGAACAATTTTAATCTGGAATAGCAATTGTGCCTATGGATTACTGATTTTGGGCGCTTTAAGTGGATGTAGCTATGTTGTAAGTTGGAAATTGTTGTGTTTGGGTTTCCAGGCTCTGGAGTGCTGTAATGATCTGTGGTGTTCTTTGTAGATGTCTGCCTGAATATCCTCTCCTTGAGGTGGAGAGTTTTTCTTGAGAAAGTTGTAGATTGTATTTTCTTAGCCTCTGTGGCTAACACTCAGACCTTCTTAACACATAGCATGCCTTGCTTGTTATGTTCCCAGGAAAATAAAAACCATCTTGCGTAAGGCACTAGGGAAGAGTTGAGGGGGATTGTTCTTGTTGAATCCAAAAGCGTGGTAGCATTTAGTGGGGATCAAGTAGGTGGTCGTTATTTTCTTACTGCGCGTCTCGGAGAAAGGAGGTCCCCCTGAGTCATGAGGCAAGGCAACACACTGTCAGTAATCCGCATTCCCTGTCTTGCAGGCTTGTAAATGTGTCGTTGGTGTGTCTTTCCCAAGCTTAGCCATGCCTGTTTGGCAGTGGTTTGGGCAGCAGGGTGGTTTTCCACATAGAAGGCAAGCAAGCAGCTTATGTTAGTTTACAGCATAAATGTAATAAACATCATCTTGCAGCTGGTTGAAAGAGCTCCCCCTGAGTTCCCTTCAGTGGGATAACTGAAGGGAGAGGGTGGGTGTCAGGATGGCAAACTGATCCCTGTTCACCACCCCTGGGTTGCATCTCAGGGTGTGATGCAGCGCCAGGTGGTTGCCTGGCATCATCTGCATAGCTGCATAGTCAAGTGCCTTGTATTGTAAAGTTCAAGTAACACATGAATAGTGTTGTTCTCCTCTGAAGTAAGTACTAACTGTGCTTGGAGGAATAATTGCCTCTAAAGTAGGCCCCTGAGGATGATATAGAAGGATCATACTGTCAGAGCTGGGAATTGAGCTTAGGAAGTGCTGCCACTCGGCTTGCGCTCTGACTTCTGGATCAAACCTGTCTCTTCTCTCGCGTGCTTTCACTTATTCATCAGGATGCCCTTTTAGAGTGACATTTCCTTCCCTAGTACTCTCTGCGTATAAGTATCACCATGAATAAAATACACTGTTACTGTAAAATTAGGGCTCCTATTTTCCATACCGACTACATACTGCACAGACTTGATTTCAGTTGAGTTTTAGAGCCCAGACGTCAAGCTTGATGTACTGTTAGGGACATCGAGAGAGGCTTTTTTAAACAACTTCATTTGGCATCAGCATTACAGTTTCTTTTTCCTTTAAACCTTGGCTCAGTTGTGGTCTGCGCTGAAGGCATGCTGTGCTTAACCTGCTTCGCTTCTACTCGTGGCTCAGGATTTGCTATACTGCGGGTCTGCTATGTGAGTGTGTGTGCGTGTTTGGGGAGGGGTGAGGGAAAGCTAGCTAAAGATCTGGTAAGATCTTTGATACTGCTGAATCTTGCTAAGTGTCTATGCTGCAGTGATAAGCTGTGAGCACCAAATATTCACCTTTCAAAGGCTGGGGGATGCTCATTCTCATGTGAGCACTTCAGCCTGCAGTAAGACCACAGTGTGTGTAATATGCACAGGTTTAGCATGGGGAAGGGAGTATGTTTTGTTCTAAGATTTTATTCTTCTTTGGCAATATTCTGCACTGCAACCCTGCCTTGAGCCTGTAACCAGTTTGTGTGTCCCGTAAGCAGATTTGGCTGCTCATGTTCCTGTAATACTCTGTCTAGCAGTACTGGGGGTGATCCATCTTCCATACTTGCAATAAAAAAAAAGATAAGATAGTCGTTCATATAACACCCTCTGACCAGAACAGAAACTTCATTGGCAATATTTTTGGCCTTTATATAACTACATTATTGCTCTTAAAATTCTAAATTAGTGAATGAGCCAATTCCGTTTTCTGCATTAATCACTATTAGTGGGCAGTTATACTGGGGTAGTAGTACTTACAAACAGTACCTGGGAGCTGACGGCTACTTGCTTGCAAAGCAGTGTGAGCCCAACTACAGAAAGTGAGAGAGGAACCTCTTAGTCTAGAGCTTAAGAACCTTAATTCATGCTAATGTAACACTTCCAGGAAGTCGTCATAACCTCTCCTCAAAGTTAAAGGCTCAGATGTCCTATTAATTTTAGTGGACAGTTTGCTTAACTCCATATTGATCCTACTTTGTTTATACCTATATATCTTACGATTTTTTTTTCTTTACACTCTAGAAAAGAGTAAAAGAACTAGTTTCATTATCTCTTTGTATCAAATCCTTAAAAGATCACATCCATGAAATTGATTCCAAAATAGGTCATGATAAAAGGTAACCATGATTTAATTGCTGATAAATGCAGTTTTAAAAACAAGCTAGTTAAGAGCCTGCTTCTGAGCGTGCAAGTGGCTTTGCCTTTCGGAAGCTGTTTTAGAAGACTCTGCCAACTCTCTACCTCCCTAGGCCTGCTCATACTAGTCTCCGGCAGAGCAATTTAAAAAATGTCTTGGGCAGGATTTTCAGAAATCCCTTCAGCCCAATCAGCAACGTCACTTGACAGAGCGGTGTATAAATAGTGTGAAGCGTCAAGTGACCATCAGCTGGTCGGGCTGGGTTTGACCAATGCAGTCACAGGGTCTGAGGTATGCAGGAACTGGGATTGCTGAAAACTCGCTTTGCTGCCGAGATATCCTGCCTGGGCTATAATTATGTAACTGCAGAGGAATTTATGTGCGTAAGAATGTGTTTTAATTAGACACCTGTATTTAATGTTGGTTTCACCTTCTGTATCATTACCGTGGACTTTTTTAAAAAGCCACATGTTGTGCAATATTTCTGTGCAATTGCTGCCTGGGCTAACTTTTCCCTTTTTGTTAAATAGCGCCTATTGCAGTCATAGCCGATCTCCCCAATTATGCATTTCCTTTGCACGGTGTTTGCCTACTCACTTGAAGCAATGCGACGATCTCTCTGCCTGCATTCAGAACTTAAAGGCATAATGGCTATTTGCCGAAGTTTATGTTAGGTAATTAGAAGTTCTTGGCTTGCTTCCTAAATGCCTAAATTCCATCGTCCTGCGCACTAAGTATGGAAAAATCTTTCTTGCGTTTCAGTGTACTGGCACCTCAGTCTAAGCGTTTGGCTGTCCCTGGTAATGATTTTATTAAAACACGCTGAAATTGTCGGCTCTGAGCTCGTGAAGATAAAGGCTTTTTGTGTAACAAGCTACCGAAGCTGGCATCCAGGTGATGGTTCTATGGAAAGCGTCCTTCTGCCACGTTTAGATGCATCGCTATTTGGACTCTAGGCAAGCTAGTAAAAGGACACCTTCTTCAT
Organism: Tinamus guttatus; assembly: GCF_059628265.1. NCBI lineage: Eukaryota > Metazoa > Chordata > Aves > Tinamiformes > Tinamidae > Tinamus > Tinamus guttatus. The sequence continues at coordinate 2,517,564 of NW_028288918.1, forward strand.
TCTCAGGCTGCCTAATCTCTTTAGCAGCAGATGTCCAAAAAGCACAAATTTTACCAATTGTAGTAACTTTATGGAAAGAATTGTTGCTCGCAAACAAATAATCAGTACTGCTCCTCTGAATCTCTTCACTACAAAACGGATTTAAACCCCTTTGTTCCGTCTTATGTCAGTTCAGCAGCTGCTGCAGTTAGGATTTTGATTTTTAAAAAGTTATTGGCCTTATTCAAATTGAAAGATGCTGATGCATGTGACAGTGTCTTTTTACCTTGATTGACCTACTTAACATTTAATCATATTAATCTGCTGTGTCTTTTTTTGGCAAGTAAAGGTAGGACTATGTTAGGATGTGGTTCACAAGTGTTTTAGTCAACTGCCTTTGTATTTGGTGCACAGCACATCCAGTAGAGTGGTTTATTTTATCTTATCTTAGTTGCCTCTTGCATCGTTTAGCAGGCACTTTAGCATTAGTAGAGCTAAACAGTGTTTATAAATGGTACTTCTCAGCAACTTTGCATTTCTTCCTTTCAAGTAGTAATAAGGATTCTGTTTGCACAGATACCAAGCCCAGGCACTGCTCAGTAGGGTTTGAGGATTCATAGCCCAGTTTTATGGTGGCAGAACATGAATTTCATATTGGGTAAACACCAGCCAGGTCCAGCATGTTGTTCCCATGTTCTTCAAGGTGTTCCTGAACCTCAGTTTCCCATGGGAGCCATGACTGTGAAGCTACTCAACTTTCCCTCATCTCTCGGGAGATTTGAAGGCCTGGTGCTCTGCTGGGTGTACATACACCTAGTGCTGCTTTGCTCAGCAGCCACCAGCCAGAAATGTGTGTGGTGGAAGAGCTCTGTCTCCACGTGGAGTGGGGCAGGGATTGCTCTCCCTTCTTCCCTGCTGCGGGGCTGAGGCTGATGAGGAGGGCAGCAGCAGTGGCCTCTCTGAGGACACAGGCGGCCGGCCCTGGGCTGGCGCGTGGTGGGTACCCGGTAGAGGGTTGTGTTGTGTTTTAGTGGGTGGCTGTGCATTTCTTCTTTTCCTTGGCGGGGTGTGTGTGAGGGGGGTGCTTGGTTTGGTTTAAGAAGGAATGAGGGCAGGGAGATGCAGTGGAAGGGTTGGTTATGAAAGGAGGGAGCTGCAGTAAATGACTCGTGCGAGTCGCTGAGATGAGGTGTGTGTGCAGCAGAGAAGTCTTAGCATTTCTTTCCTCCAGCTTCAGTGCTGCTGTTATGCTTCCAGTAACATTAAATACTTACTCTTGGAGAACTTCTGATAGTTTTGCAAACTCCAAAGGTTAGCATAGGGACCATATAGGGATCAAATGATGTTGATTCATGCTTAATAAGTGCAGTAAATGTTGGTTTTGTAAACATATTGTGGAGAAGTTGAGCAGGATGTGCATACATCTCTAGTGTTTCTCTTATGATGGGGGCATAGTGATAACCACTCTTTCAGAAATATTTATTAACAAGCTGGTTCAGTTATTTCCTTTATGATAGACTGGTCTTTAATCCTTGATATTATAGAAATATTTGACTATTATTTCTATAATATCAAGGATTAAAGACCAGTCTATCATAAAGTATCTTAAATATAGTAGTGAAAAATAACATTGTAACACTTGATTATAGTTCTGCATTTAAGTGTTTTGTTGGTGTTTTCTTGCCATATTGGAAATGCTAAAATGTTTTCCATTAAAGTTGAAAGCCTTTCTAGTTCCAAATAAATTATAACAAAAAAATATTTGAAACTTTTAACAAGGAGTTTTAGTTTGACTTTTGTGTTTTCATTACTGATATTGGCTTATTACTTTCAGTAGTAAAATCTTGGGTAAGTGTGACATGCTTACCTCAAGGACTGTGAACTAGCGTGTGTTTTAGTTGTCATGGGAAGGTCAAGCTAGACATGAATCTGCTTAGGTTGTTCTCAGATGTGCTACACTATGCTGAACAGTTTCCGAGCTAGCTGATAGGAGCTGGGATTCTTGCACAGATCCCAGAGATGAAAGTGTTGCAAATAGCACTGAACCATTTTAATGCAGAGACTCAAAAGCTGAACTGAATTCTAGTAAGAGTTAACTCAAAATAGGTGTTCTCTTTTTCTCTGCTAAGCTATGTAAGATCTGTACTTTTCTTTCTGTTGTGTGGGATCTGTTTTACTGTCTCAGGATCATCTATATGCCTTTAAACTTACTTTTATTTATGAATGCCTTCTCTGACAGGATAATGGTGACTTGTTTTGAGTGATTCACAGGTTCTAGTAATACATTGCTTTGAGGATTAAGGAGAAACTTAAGGTGACTTTGGTTGTAATATTGCTGTACTTCAAATCTCTGAAGATTTTTAATGATGTTGCATGTATGCTTTTGGGAGCAGATCCCTACCACTACATGGAGGTGGAGAAGTTATTTCAGATTAAATTTGAGAACAACCTGTGAGTGCCTGTTAATTATAAAAGCTTATAACTACATATCTAAAGTGAGGCTGTTCTGGCAAGATGCATTTTTTTTTTTCCTCCCTGCTTACAGTCTACAAGAAACTTGTGTAATCTCAACAACAGAGATCTTTCTTTAAGAAGGCTTATTATCTATAGAGCTCTGTGTGTGTTTTGGGGTTTTTTTGTTTGTTTGTTTTATACTGATTTCTTTTTCTACTTGTTTCTGCAGGTCCTGTTGGACTAATGCTGTGGATTGATCAACCCAGACCTTGTAGTTGCCCATCAATCGCTCAGTAGTCAGTGTAGATTCTGTCTTTACAATCAGCAGCTACATCTGGCTACTGGGTCTCTGATGACATCTCATACCTTCTTGTAGACTTTGGTTGGTTGGATTTTTATCTTCTCTACTAGGTGCAGAGCAAGTTCATAGTGCTAACAAGCTCATATCTGAGGTGTGGCCCCAAACAAAGGATTGAATATCTATTGGATCTACTTTGCAGTAGAAATCAGATGGAATAACTGGCTGTTGTGTGTTTGGAAGCAGTAGTTATTTCTACTGCCTAGTCTTGGGGCTTGTAGTAGTCAAACTGATGAGATTAATGTTTACAAATCTAGGCTAAGAAAATAGCTGATAGAATATTTTTCAATGAACAATTAATTATTCACTACCTATCCTTTGCAGGCTAATCCAGGTGCCTCGTCAGATTGCATGATTGCTACCGCTGGGGAGAGGATAAGTACTGTGAACTGCGGTGCGCACAGTCGCTGTTTCTCAGTTGTACGGGCCGACTGTCCAGGTTTGGGGCATGAACCTGGCATACAATGTAGATTTCTGTGTTTGTTAAGCAACAGCTACATTGTCTGCTGGGTTTCCAGCTGCCTGGAAATACAAAGTGGAGGGTTATCTGCTTTTTAATTTTTTTTCTTATTTTTTGGTCAAGTCAGTCTTTTAATAATCTCTTACCAATGTCTTTCAGTCTATGATGAAAACAATGCAGTTGAGGTTGAATTGCTGCCTTTCTCCCTCTGTTCATCCAGGGGATCCAGCTGGTGTCAATGAGAGCTCGGAGCCAGGGTGGGCCTGAAACTAATTTAAAAAAAAAAAAAAAGACGTATTCCAGACACTTCAACTTGAACGTAGCTCTTGGACAGAAGCTAATGTGTGTTATGTATGTAAACATTAGCTTGCCTTGGTAATGGTCCTTCACTCTTTTGCTGACTTAAGGTATAAAGAGCTGTGTCCATTGCTGTACGATCAGGGATATTTTTGAGAAGGAAGTAGTAGGAAGCTATTTATAGGTCTGAACTGATTTATTATTTTAGGCCAGTGCTACACATAGCATGCCTTATACACAGAAAGTGCCTAGAAATAACCGAGGAGGAATAAGCTAATGTCTTGACTGTTGATACCAGCTGAATCTCTGGCTTCTTGAGGTGCCTGAAGTTTGAGCACTGTATCCAGGCATGCAGTGACAAACCAGGCAGTTTCAGTTTGAGAAGATCAAGCCTGGAATAGCTGAGGACTGCAGTCCTTTCAAACTCGGCCTGCAGTCCCCACAGTAAATGGGGAAGCTTGTCCATGTGCTCGTGCAGCGTGTCTGGGCTGTTAACCCTGCACTGGCAAAGCTCAGTGGCATTTCCCCTCTGATCATGGAAATGCAGAGAGTTGCCGTGGCTGCTCCAACAGGGAAGGAACACAGGATTTGGTTAAAGCTGCTGTGTGCCTGTTGGTCCAAAATACACATAGAGTTAAATAGGCATTCTGAACTTTTCTGTTTGAATGGTAATACTGTAAGAGGCTGGGTTGCTAAGAAGGTTCCTAAGTTAGTGCTTTTATAAAAATTGTGCTTGTGTTAAAACAAATAAATTTTTTTTTGTGGAAAATACTGTGTGTCTTCCTGTTTACTGTATCAACCTGAGGTTTGCACTGAGCCTTATTGAACTGTAGAGCTGTTAATTGCCATGTCTAGTGTACACAGTCCCTCAATACTTGTGTCAGCCTGAATGTGCTCAAAAAGTACATAGGCACTTATGCATTTCTATTTCAAGTAAAAAGCTGTAGGAAATTACATACAGCTGATAAAATAAATAATCATTTCCCCTTAAAAATAGTGACTGTGAATTGTCTATATAGCTTTGAAAACTGCTTGTTTGCTTTGAACAATGTTTGTCCTTTGCTTTGTGGTGTTTACCTCTGTGCTATTTCATCTGTCGGCATTTAGGCCTCAAACTTCACAAAATCAAAAAGCCTTCTATGTCCCAAATGTTTTTCCTAAATTTACATTTTCCTCAATATTGTTAAGGAAAAGAAAAAGTCAATATATTCCCCTTGGAAGTATTTTGGTGGCTTATCTAGCTTCAGTAGGACTAAGATACTAGCAGTTTTTAGTGTCACCTTGTTCTGTGCATACAGCTGAACAACTGAGCTTTCAGGGATTCATGTCAAAATACGGTAAGTCTACCTGAATTGTTTATAGAGCAAGCACCATGTAGTGATTCAAAAGCAGATCAATGTACTGTTTAGCATCAAGCCCCCTCTCCTATTCAGTTTCACTTCCCCACTGTTTTTCAGTTAAACTCATGATGTTGAAATCCCCTTTGTGGGCAGGTACTTCTGGTTCCTCTATTTTTGTCATTTAAAAAAAAAAAAAGAAACAAAAAAATAAAAACACTCCTCCCTGTTACCTTATTCTGATCTCTAGCTTAGCTAATAAAGGTAGTAGAAAAAGTTCCTTATTACCTTTTTACTCTTTATATATATATATATATATATATACACAAGTTAATTTTTCCTTCTTTTCTTAGTCTCTATGGATTTCAGTGAAACTGGCATAAATGCCTAGCTCTTCCCCTTCTACACTGGGAGGACCATTACTACTGCTGATTAAACTGGTGCTGTAACAGCAGCTTGAAACTCTCCTCCAGCTTCAATGGAAGAAACTAGCCCCTGTGACATTTGATTTTTTTTCCAGGTATTCAAGCTTAGTGTTTGTGATTGTAGAATGGGGAATTGCTTCATTATAGCATCCCTGAAGCCTGCGTACATGTGATAAATGGTGAGAATGCAACAATAAATTCCCCAGCCCTGTTCCTTCTCAAAAAGGTAAAACATGGTGTTTAGAATTTGGATTTAATTTTTCTTCCTTGCAGAAGTTGCTTAAGAAAATAGCCAGAAGTAAGAAAACAGTGACAGCTGGTTTTGCTTGCTAGCCGAGGAGATCAGAGAAGATCACAGTACTTTCATCACTCTCTTTTCTTTTGACTGTGTTCATGTAATAGTTTTCCACACTGACACTTCTTCCTACCCTCTGATTCTCCTCTAGAGTTGACTTTTATTTCTTTATTCTTCCACATGTCAAGATTTTGCATTCTGGCTCCAGACAACTCATTGAAAAGCATCGCTGCTTGCTTTTCCTCTGTTCAGTGCAGAATATCTCTGAACTTTCAGCTTTATTTTTTGTGCATGTTAGTATTAGTAGGACCAAAAGGTTACATCTTGAGGACTTACTACTTACATCTACCTCTTATTCTGTTGCTTTTGATGTGTGTAGAGCACACTGCTATGTCAGTACACAGTAGTGATAAATGAATTCTGTCAGTTCCCTCGCAAAACATAGAGTGATTAAGGTTCTAAAATTGCAATAACAAAATGAAAACCTGGAAAACACAGTTTTAAATAGAGTAAGATGGCTGCTTTAGTGAATGGGTTGCTTTTATTGCTTAAAACCCCTGAACAGTCATTCCTACTCGCAGAGCTCCACCCAGGGAGTAGATAGCTTGTAATTAAACCATGTAAACCTGCTTCTGTAACTTGAACCTGCTTTGCTCTTCTGAATACCTGAATGGATACTCTGTCATGTGCAAAACTGCTTCCCTGGGCTGCGTGGTCAACTGATGCTGATGATGATGCTGTTGCCGTCTTCCAGGCTCCACCCAGCACAGAGGAATTTCTTCAGGAACTGCCTCTTGGAGGACTGAGCAGAAGGAAGGATTTTGGAGCACTGTCTTAGAAACACTCCTAACAGATGCCTTTTCCTTGGCATCAGCAAGTAGTTTTTCAAAAGCTTGTAATTCACCTGGGGCTCCTCACCTACTTACCCTTTAATGAACCACGATGGTGTCCACTCAGCTGATACTACTGCACTTGGCTTTCCTGAGCCTATAAATGCCCCACTGGGTTAACACTGAAAATTCCTCTTCTGAAGTGATGTTTCAAGTCCCAGGGCCTGTCCTGGAGCATCTGTGTTATCTCCCTGTGCCTTTCACACAAGGCCTCGGCACAAGCTCTGCAGGCTGCAAGTGCTCTTGCACAGTGCCGCAGCAGTCGTAGGGCCTGTCGGCCACGCAGGTAATTTGCACTGCAACCTGTTGGTTACTGCAGGAAGTTGGGAAAATGGCATCTCGGTTGTCTGCGTTTGCAGAACAAGGCTCCCCTGAAAGGTGTTGAGCTTAAGTAATGCTTGGAACCACAACTGTGTCTCTGGCAATGAGGATCAATGCAACTTCTGTACCTATCCACCAGTGGCTCACCTGGACTCATAAAATCACTTAAACAAGATTCCAGTCTTGAGATCCAATTTAAAAATAACAGTTCTCCCTTATCTGACCCTAGTTTCTTGTGCTATCTCAAAGAAGGTTCTAAATTATTTATTTATTTTGGTAAGCGATGAGAGAATTGCTGTTAGTTTTAAGAAAGTGACACAAAGTTCCATCATTAAAATGATAGAGCTCTCTGTGCGGTATAACAGTGAGTTTTATTTTGAAAGGCTTTGGAGAACGAGTGCTGCTTCTAAACACTAACGAACTTTTTTTTTATCCTTCTAAGTTAATTTTTCTAGCTTCTTTTAAAGGTTTTGTTCTGTGGGTTGCTAAGTAACACCTGCAGATATTAAATCTTCCATTTGCTTTGAATGCCAGTCTTCCATGCAAAGCACCTTTCCAAAATTAGTGTCTGTCAAGCCCCTGAAAGGTAGTGGTGCTGTAATTCAAGTCAATCATGTTGCCTGCAGTAGGTGTTAATTCTCTCATCCCGAGACATTTGCAGAATCACTAATATGGTGAAGCTCTGATTTTTTTTTTTTTTTTTCTTTTTAAGCAACAAGAAAACAGTACGTTCTGTAAAGAGAGGTAAAGTGCAGGTTAGACACCTATAACAGCAGTTTGTTCATTACAATGATAAAGAAAAATAAGGTTTAGAAAGAAATATTAAAGACAAGACTGCAGAAGAGAGAGTTGGTATGATTAGGTACTTAATTAGCTTTCCCATGCCTCAAGGCTGGCCAACCAATACCTGAAGGTGTAGATGCTGAGAATTTTAAAGAGTGACAAGTATCAGAAAGATATAAGGGAGAAGTTTAGATTTGAATGAACTTTCTCTAAAGACTGCTTATAGGAATCTTTAAATCTGTTTGTTTTTGTAGAAAGAAGTGTTTTCTTCCCCAAGCTCCTGCACAAATTCAGTATACGATGTCACTAGATCTATTTGCTTTACAGAATGGTTAAGGTTGGAAGGGACTTGTAGAGATCATCTAGTCCAACCCCCCTACTCTAGCAGGGACACTCAGAGCACGTGGCACAGGGTGGCATCTAGGTAGGTTGGGAAGATCTCCAGAGGAGACTCCACAGCCTCTCTGGGCAGCCTGTTCCAGGGCTCTGTCACCCTCACAGTAAAGAAGTTCTTCCTCATACGGAGATCAAACAGACATTAGGAGTATATTTTTTTTCCTCCATATACAGGTATTTTTTCCCCCTGTTGTTGATACAGTGCAGACAGGTCTGCTGTGACCGTTTCAAGGACAGTGTCAGCAACTGTGCCGAGAGTAGGAGTTGCAGTTACCTTCCTTAAATGCACTCACTCGAGGGAAGGAAGGCGCTCTTGAGAACCTTGCAGATAACTGAGTTTATTGACTATATTTAGAGAAGGTTGAAGGAGGAGGAGAGGATCTGGGTTTTTGAAGGCTTTCGATGCTGCTCAAAAGAGTTATTAGCTGTAATGACACAGCCTATGTAATTAGAATACAACCCAAGAGAGTAGGAAACCCAAATTCAGTTTCTTTCTGGCATTACCTATTAATTGCCCTGACCGCTAGGTTTTAGCCTTCTGTAGCAGCAGGATGTATTCCTTTATTAAAGTAGCATTACTCTGCAGCCAAGAAATAAAAGTTCACATTTGTAGGAACACAAGCATGTGAAAGAAGCAGCAGCCTGAGAAACAGTATTGCTGTAATGGTGTTTTGTGTGTCAAAACACCCCTTCCTTAAGGTGGGTGTATGTCGTTTTCACCTGCGTTGAAGGAGGAGCTGAGCTTGGCCCTGGTGTTTGTGATCTTGTAATGAAAGAGAGCTCGGCGCTGGAACCTTTCCTTTCCTCCCCCTCCTCGTGGTCCTTTAACTCAGCAGCCTGTGCCTAATAAATGGCAGTGGGAATGAACTTGCCCTCACTCTCCAAAAATGGGGACGTATAAGCGATCGCACCTAAAAATGAATCAGGTTTTGAGTCAATAAAAGGAACTAAATAAACATGAATATCTATGTTGTCAGTTCAACATGCAGCACAGAGTGTTTAAAAAAGTAGCATAAAGACCCTTTGGACCATCCTGTAGCAGATAATCCTTGACCGCTGTTGATGGCAGACGACAGCAGACAACTGGCACCCCCAGGAGCTCCGGTGCAAGGTTTAGGGGGCCTGTAGTACCAAGGCAAGGCGAGCACCTACCCAGGTACTCATGGCGCTGCTAGAACAAGGCTGAACTCCTTCAGAAAAGGGTTTAACCACAGTTACAGCCTTCCTTGACTGCTGTGTTGATATTCATTGTTTATCTGCTTAGTCTCGTCATATTTGGAAACATTGCTCTATTCTGACATATGACTTTTCCCAGGAGCAGCAAAACTCACAACTAAGATTTCACAATAAAAATTCTGTTCCTCTTTGTGGGAATGTTATAGTAAAGCCATGACAACTCATCTGGCACAGGATTGTTTAGTTTTCAGCAAGGACTTTTTTTCTCCCCATCATCCCTGCACGGTTTTTGATGTGTTTCCATGTGCTGGGGTTTTGTTTTGTTTGCCTTATTTTTTTCTCAGGAGGACGGAGGCGGATCATTTCGCTTTTAGCCTCCCGGCCATCCACTTGGAAACCAAGCAATAGGTATGAACAACCCGAGTCCGGGCTTGTGTGTTCCCCTGTCACCACCAGCAGTGGAATTGCTCCTAATTTATGACCACGTGAACGAGTTCAGCACCAGGCCCTTAGGATCCGTTCAGCTGGTACCGCACTGAAGTTACGCATCACCCTGCAGGCAAAGGGCGGGCATGGGCGCAGAATTACTGAGAGGTGACACAAACACACAGGCAATAGCTTAAATGCGAGGTAGCAATTCCAGACTTGCATGAGTAGAAGGTACCTGTGCTGATGTACCTGCAGCCACTAGTGAAGCCATTAAAGATCAGGCGTTAGTCTCATTCCCTGGCACGGTGCTGATGGCAGGTTAGTGCAGGCTGTTTCTGTAAGGCAGTGATACTCCTGGAGGTTGCTATTCATGTATCTAATCTTCTTTTTGGACTTGTTTGTGCTGCAGTGCATAGTGCTGAAGTAAAAATTGTTTTTACCCTACTCTACTAGTTCTTTTTCCAAGTGCCAAGTTAATTGACCGGATTACAATAAGTTACGCTAGGGGTGGCAGTGTAACAGCTGAAAAGTCATTAGATTTTCTTTTATTTTTCTTTCTTTTTGCAACCTTCCTTAGAGTTAAAGGGAATACTGTGAGCAGAAAAACATGTATGGTGAAATCCAGTCTCAGCTGAAGTGCTTGGAAATTCTTTTCATGATCACGATTTGCACCCACCTAAAATTTCTCAGTCACAAATGAGGTGTCATTTTCCTGCATTCACTGTTAACTGCGACATCCAAGGAGTGTCACTGCACATTTTGGACATGGAAGACATGCACGGTTTCCCTTTCAAAGAGGTAGAGAGAAAGGAGGTTTTCAAAGGTGCAGTGTTGCAAGGATAGAAAATAAGACCCCAGTGGCATTTCCAGCACCTCCAAAGAATTTCCCCCAAAATTGGTAGGCTTGCCTTGGTCTAAATATGCTTGCTGCATGTTGCTGAAACCATATAGTTCAGGTTATGTTGCTGTTACTATTATAATCCCTAGGAAGTGGGTGTTTATAAATGCAGTCAACATTCCCTCTGAGCAAAGACTGGCCTTAAAAGGGAGTAGTCCCAACAGCAAGGAGGATTATTTAAAGAAAAGAGAAAAGGCTAAATCTTTGCTGTTCAAAAAAAAATAAGAAGTAATATTAAAGCATTCCTGGCACACATGAAAAAAAAGGTACTCTGTTTTGGCTATTATTAAAAAAATATTTCAAGACAGACCCTAATAATTTTTGATGAAAATGAGTTCATTGCTTTTTTTTTTTTTTTGTATATGCAATTAACTGTTTTTTGTTTAATTAAGGAACTGTAACACTAGCACATCGGCAGAAATGCCCTGGCACCAGTAGCATTACAGTATCCAACTGCATGGAGTTACTGAAGTGAAGGATGGGCTTTTGGTCCATGTTTTCTTTTACCCTTCTTGATCCTGTTCAGGAGTACCCTAACACGTTGCTGTTGCCCGAGGGGGACGTGGGGCTAAGCACGCGCAGGGGACACCTACCCAGCTGCCGCTCCTGGCCAGGGGAATGGGAGCCCGTGGCCGGGGGCGGGAAGATTGAAAGGATGTGGGCATGCACAGAACTGGGGCAGGGGCCTCCAAAACTAGGTCAGCACTGAGTGAGGTTTGCTAAGTCACAGTTTTAACATAGGCACTTGTAGTCTGCCTAAATCCTGCGTGAGACCTGGCTTTCATCAGCATCATGAATAAAATCACAACTTTTTTGCAGACATCTTCACTATTTTCATGGCATTTGTTTTCTCTAGTTTCAAGTACGCCAATTTATGCCCCCTTCAGCATTTCCCTTACACCTTCTCTGAACAGGGATACACTTAGGGAAATTATACACTGCCATCAGAGGGCAAGTGAATCTGCTGGGGACTTCTTGTTCATGACTGGTGCATCCCTTTCCCTGCCTAGCTGATGTTCATAGCAAGTTTCTCCTGGGTTCCTTTACAAATTGGGTGCTTTCAGGAAAAAAAGGTGCAATTTTTTCCTCTTTGTGTGGAGTACACACACATCAGCCATATGTGCATCTGTCTGTCACGGATACACATGCACTGTGTTACAGGATGAAGCTGAGGAACATCTATCCAGGTTAGGTAGCAGTCAAGTACTCCCAACACCTGAAATCATCTGAACACAAGATCGTCCCTAAAAACGAACGACTTTGACTCCTGGAACCTTTTCTTCCCCCTCTGAAAGCGCCCTGAATCAAGAAAACAAAAACAATCACAAAGTTTAGCATCATACTTATGAACGCTATGGAGAGGCAAACAAATGAGACAAACGCAACATTTTTGCAAAGCCTGATGTACTGTTGAAGGGCTGCAGTCAGTCATTGGTGCTACACAGCCTGAAATCATCCCAGGTTGCTTGCAACTGCAGCTGCAAGTCCCTCTTCCTATTCCCCACCTCCTACCATTTCAGATAGTGTTTGCACACAACTTGCTTAGATTGCCTCGGTCAACAAAACTGTTTTTTATTGTTGTTTGTTTGTTTATTTTCCAAACAATCCGTGCTCACAAATGCAGGTAGAGCTATCTGCAGGGTCAGCTCTATTTGCAAGCCGTGCATGGCACCGTGCTGCGTGGCTCTAGCAACCAGAACAAAACGCGGGTGAAATGAACCCCTGGTTACATGGCTGATCTAGCTGAACTCTGGCACGGTTAAAGCTGGTGGATGCAACACTTGGCTGTGCTATCGTTGTATCGCAGTGCTGGCTACAAAGTGGTGCTGCTGCTGGAGAATTTGGGTCAGCCTGAAGGAGCAAGAGAGAGCCTATGTACGTGTGCAGTGCGGTTTCTGTCTAGATTTTTTATGTTTCATAAGCTTTTTCTTTTGGGGGATGTGCCAGTCTGTCCATCGGGAGAGCTGTCTGACATGCTTTTAGTGTTCCTCCCAAAGCTGTGCAAGTAAGTACTGTCAAGCAGAAGGATAGATCTGAACATTAAAAAAAAGCATCCATGGGCAAGAAATGTAGGGCCCCGTATTTTCTCCATTGCATATTCAAAGCAGGGTCAGTAAGGTGGAGAGTTTGGAGGAGGACTGTGAATTTCCTGTAGTAGCTCACAAGGGGCGAGGCTGGAACTACCACATGGGTTTTTTGCTCTTTTATGCTCAATTGTGATGTAAATGCTGATGGCTGCTCAACAGGCACAGCAAAGCAGGGAAATGATGAGTCATATGTACTCCTAGCTTGTCTGAACAAGCAATGTGCAAGTCAAGTTTCATTTAAACGCCGCAGAACTTTCCGCAAGGGATTGCTTTCACGAGGCAGGGCAGTGGGAAGCTGCTCGGGGTTCTGGAAGTGCCTGTGGACCCCTCGCACAGGGGGGTTTCATGGTACCAAGGCTGTCCAGATTCAGTGCTGACTGTCCTATCGATATTGGAAATAAACATGACGTGAGCCTTCGCTGGAGTACGTTGTGAGATATAGCATGGAAAATTTGTGTTGCTCTTTAAGGGGCGATCGTGTTTCTCCTGATGTGGGGGAAAATATCCTCCCGATGGAGAGAAAACACCTACAGCTCTCCAGCAGTTGGGAAGAACTGGCTGGCTGCCCTTCCAACCTGAGAGGTTCAAAGAAGATTTCAGCCTCTAATGCAGAGATACCTCAGTAGGTCTTTAGCTCCAGTTCCGTTTGCAAGAGTACTCTTAACATTTGCCTCTTAAAGTATGATTAAATTATTTCTCTGTTGATTATTTTAAATGCTATGGTGATATTTCTGTTTATTTCCTTTAGTAAAAGCATTTCCTTCATCAGCAGAATACTTTCATTTTCTGCAAAGGGAGGGATATCTGTATTGGCAATGAAAGGAAAAGGGCTTATGGTGACATTGGTAGCAGAATTCCCACTGACTTCAGTAAAAGCAGGAATAAAAACCAAAGTGCATGCAAATCACTGAAGATATCTCTAGTGCAGGAACCAAAAGTGTAATTTCCATAGCAAGCATTTCCATCTGTAGTTCAGAAATACTTTTCCTTTTCCCAGCAGCTGTTCTGAAGGCTGATTTGAAGCCTGGTCCAAACTGTCTGCTCTCAGTGCTGGAATGTTATTCAAATAGGTGCATGGAAAACAAGTCATGGTTGTGCAAAGCAGCCCAGGGAGCTACATTTTAGAAACCAAGGTGATGTGTGTATGGAGTAAAGGCACAATCCTTTGAATTGCAGAGTGAAAAGGACACGCTGCAAAGAGAACAAGAACGAGAACATAGCTCTGCAGGTTTGAAAACTACTGTTGGAAAAGTAATCCAGTTCCCAATTCGGAATTAGAACAGCCTTCCTGTTAGTGCAGTGCTGCAGTCTGTCACTGTTGGCAGCAAGAGTTTTCCTTTTGTACCAACTCTTCTTGGTTTTTAAGTATCTATAAGAACACGTGTGAGGAACAAGGTCTTTCTGCATGTTAGTGAATGAATAAAACTTTGATGACTGCCCCATCATTTGAAAGCTGTACAGTTGCATTTTTTTCTGCAAATGCCACTTCATATGAGGTGCCATTTGAAAAGCAAGTGTATTTTCTACCCCAGATTTGCCTTAAATCTTGGGCACCTGCTCTCATTCTGAGAAATTCGTCTTGTATTTAATCACCTGGCTAATAAAGATGAAAGGTCTGATTCAGATCTTGCAACCGGTGATATAAATCAGTAAGAGCATTACTGACTTCAGGTTTTTATTTACTTCTGCTAAAATTACTAATGAAAACTTTAATAGTACTTAATGAAAGCAGATGCCAGGCAAAGCAGTTGCAAGTGTCCTATTATTCAGTTAAGACGATTTCGGTGAGTCAGTCAAAGGCCGCCGCTCCCGGGACAATTTAGATGAAGTTGATTCAAGAACCTGGGGAGGTACCGGGTGCACCAAGTGTCGCTGAGCAAGCAAGTACGCGCGAGCTGCACCGGCCAGCACATGGCCGTGAGGAACCCTAAAGCTCAGCGTGAGATTTCTGCATACAAGCCTTTCCTGAGACACAATTTCGATGCCGACTGTGGTACACAACACTGATTTTTGAAAAGTGCAGCAATAATCAGAAGGGCATCTGATCCCAAGGTGAAGCAGGAGCTGTGCAACAAAGTGAGCACTCTGAGCTCACTTGTCTGAAATAGAAAAGTTCTCAGGAAGAATTGTGGAGATCATTGCCCAAACAATCCTGTGTGTGATGTATGAGTTACTTATGAAGGAAACCAATTCTTCTGCTGAATCCAGCTAGACGTGCAAAACAATCCATCATATTTGGAATGAACTGCTGGATTGACTAAACACAAACGTAATTAGCCCTTTCTCTTTTGCTTGATGCTTATCATTTAAAATAATAAGGAATCAGGAAAGAGTTCTACCGAAAAACTACTCTTATTACCATTGTGAAAAATGCATGGTTGTTCTTTCTATAGGCTGCTCTATAGCTGTAATCTTTATCAACCAGTAAGGAACTTGATCATCACCAAACCTAAATAAGAACAACCTAGTCATTGTGTCCTAACAGTTTGCTTATTGCTGTAAAAAAAAAGCAAAGTGCTTGTATTTATTTATAAAAGATCTAGAGTGCACCACAGGAGTGGCTCCTGTGACTAAAGGAGCTGTCCTCAAGTGTAATTTAAACTTTCTTGCTCATTCATAACCACAACCACAAGGTTAAACTGACCTCCTCTGTTCTTCTGAGTTTCATCCCTGAAAAATGCACTGACCTTCCACCCCTGCCAAAATTAGGGATGTTCTCTTCGCATCAATTTTCAGGCCAATACAAAATCCCATCCCAGGTATGTGACTAAGTCTTAGTCATATAAACACAAGTTTTTCATTTTGAATACATTAGTAATCGTCCTTCTTTCTCTCAACATTTTAGAGTTTTCTCTCTTGAAAACTATGTACTAGTGGTATGAAAATTAACATATCAACCTCAGTCCTTTTGGATGACACTGTAAACACTCAAGCTGAAAGAATGAAAAGCTTGAAGGAGACAAATTGTACTCAAACCACTACAATAAAGAAGCAAAACACTGCATGAGACGTCAGAGCAGGCCTTGTGAAAGGAACAATAAACTCCAAAAGGAAGGAGGCTCTGGTCTCTTCAGTCCTTCAGAGCATCCAGGATCTTCCAACATGTTCTCCTCTCTGAAACTAAATACCTATTCAAATGCATCTTATCCAGTGCACATTTTTTGACAGTGACAGATGGCAAAGGAAAGTGTTTAGAGAAGCTCTGAAAAAGAGATTTTGAATTTCGGATTTGGCAAGCATTGCTCTGATTTACTATTCTCAAAACTCTGTTCTGTGGGGTTAGTATTAGTGATTCACTAATAAATAAGTCCAGTGGCACTTCTGACATCTGGCCACCCTGGCAGCTGAGAGACCCTCAAATAACAGGACTGAGTAGCAGCTGAAAATTGACTGCTGTTGGAGACTAAGGCCTGCAAGTTATGCATGTACATTTACACATGCATATGTATCTTTAGAGAAGTGCTTACCTACACTCCATGTCTGATCTAATGGCTTTCATACTGAAAGCTAATGCTGAACAGGTACATATTAGTAATTTTCAAGCCCAGCGATGCGATGCTTTTTTTCAGGCACGCGAGTTGAGTTTCTGTTTTTTGAGTTTCTTTTTCCTTTAGAAGAAAAAGAAACTTAGCAAGTGTCACAAAGCCCAGCCCTTAAATGCCTGGCTTGGATCCAATTTATTTAAGTACATGAGTGCAGAGGACAGAAGCAGTCGATTATTAAAAAGTCTAGCATTATAGAAAATAAATGAAAAATGATCACAGATACTTTAGGTCTCATTCAAATTTCCTTACACTCTGTCCTTTAACCTGATGGGTAAAAGCATGTTAGGCTAACCGGGAAATGCATGTCAGCTCCATTACATTGCCAGTTTAGTGTCGAGAGGAAATTCGTCGCATTCCATTAGAGACCAAACCTTCATGTTTCAATTTCTTCTTAATAATCGGCAGCAAAGCATAATCCAAAATCATTCAGAATAGTGAGTAAATGTTTAGAAGGTAAAAAAAAAAATTAGGAAAGGAAATTACCTGTATGTTAGCCAGGACTGGCTAACATGAAAGCATCTACAAGTAGATGGTGATAAAATGGTCTTGAAATATCTCCAAGAACCTCTGTTTCCTTAGAAGATACTACATATATATCACCCTGCAGAAGAGAACAAAAGGTGTTCACCTCACCAACCTGACCCCATTCTGCCACGCTTGCTCTCTTGCTGTGAGCAATACACTTTTTTTTTCATTCCTCATATTTCTGATGCAAGTTTCGTAGTTAAAGCAATTAAGTCTGCATTGGGTGGGTCATCAGAGATGATAGCAAAAGCACAGTCTAGCTAAAGGTGATGCAATAGGTCCATTTATTGCCTTAAGCCATGGTATTAAATAAGATGGAGAAAAAATGACAAAACATGGTCCTACATCTTCACTACTCAGCTCATAGCTGAACAGTCATTTGCATTTAGAGAAGGCAGCTCCTCCAAGCAATTTCCCATTCTTGCTCCATCCAGCATCATGCCTGCCAAAGTGCTACTGCAGTGTGCACTAACATGTCCATGGTAGCTCCAGCTAGCTAGTAACAAGAACATCAAAATAAGACTGTGCTGGCTTCAGCACAAGTTGGCACTACAGCATAACGCTGAGAACTTGCATTTCTGTCGTAAGCACTACATTAAAAACCTTTGCTGGGGCATCTTCACTGCTGCTTTTACTAGGACTTGCTAGCATTATTGTGCTATCCTGTCATTTTACTGCATAACTTCTTTCAACAACTCTTTTCTACTGGCTCTTCTATAAGGCAGTAGGTTTTCATCATACTCTAATGCATTTTTCTCTTTATCTTTGCATTTTTCTTTAAAAGCTCCCATCATCGAGAGTAGCAGGGCTGGAGTTTAGTGTGGCACAATCCACGTCTAGCAATCCCAGCCTGGTTTCCAATAGCCTTCCTGAAATGCATGGTTACTCCGAGATACTCAATCTCCCCGAGTGCTGGCTGAGCGAGCTGACCTCAACAGCATCTCTGAGCACATCAGTAGAGAGAAAGTCTCGTTTCACTGCTGCCACTTGGAGAAGCTTTTGTCAACTTCTGCAGAGCCAAGATTTCACACTGGGTATCCCTGCTTCCCCACATGCATAAGCGGACATACAATCCCAAAGTGGATGCTGGGACTGGTTAGTGCAGGAGGACTCTATGGCCACACTGTCCTTCTCCAGACCGAATCCAGACTGAAGAAATGTAACAGTTTTGTACATTACATACTAAATCAAATAGTATGATTTAGCACAGCAACAGCAGAGCAAATTGGCAGTAACCCAAAGGTAGATGTAGCCATGTTGTTAATGGGATGCGGGATGGAGAATGAGGAATATGCAGCTTCTCCCACAACATGTCAACTAGGAAATGTGCAATATCTAGTGTCTAACCGAGAGCTAAGGCTCCTTGATAATGCACCCCCAGACTAAAATAATCCCTAGGGACATATAGTATAACCTTTGCTAGGAAAGGAAAGGAGAAGATCAATAATAACAAAATCCCCATATGCCAGCTATCTTCTACAGACTCCCCCGGAGTGTGGTAATGTGCCCTGCCAAGGTGACCCATCAACCACAGCCAAACAAATCTCCAAGCAATGAGCACCGATTCCCTGACAAAGGACTGCTCCTTGTTCAGGCCCAAATAATCCTCTTTTCACCTTAATGCACTGTTATTGGCTCCATCTTTTGCCACCATATACCATGAAAAGCAAGCATAAAAGAAAATCTCAAAGGAAGATTAATGGCATGTTTGCTAATTAGGAAGCATTGCTAAAAGCATCAGCCCCACATAATAACTACTGACCCATTTGAGCATATTTCCAAATGCTCTTTGCTTTTTGGTGTTGGCTTGTTCTACAGCTTTGGATTATACAGTTGCCTTAAAGCCTTCATTTTAAAGCACGCATTGCACTCATCCATCTGGCAACTTTATGTTGTATAATACAAGGGAGTGAACAGTATGTGGCATAAATTACAGACAAGAAGAATGCAAAGGCACAGCATGGAGGGTAAATTAAAGCAAGCATTCTTCATGGCCCATAGCAGAGAAGGACAGAGCAATTCTGCATTATAAATACAGGAAAAACATGTGTTTTAAAACAAAAACTTTAAATAAATAAAAAAATATGCCCTCAGAAGAAGGCAGCCTGTTCCAGTGGCAGCAGTGACTTAAGACCACACGAAGGAATAAATAAAGGGATAATGCCCGCTAACGAGAGGTAACAGATTACAGTAGGGGAAGAAAGAAAGAAACCAAATGCTAAGATGGAGCAAGCCCCAGTGGACTTTTAAAAAAATCAAGAGCATGAGCTGAAAATGAAAGGAGCAAATCATTTTGGTCATTTCTTTTGCGGTGTGAATAACATGCCACTTTTGTTAGAAACGTGACACTTAACATGAAAACACTCGCTATTGACTATGGCCCATGGAAACCAGTCCTCCCAAGTGCGGCATGGAGGGCCGGGCAGCCCACACGGCGCCACGTGGCCCACGCCGCGCTCCAGCCGCTGGGGCTCCGCGCGTGCGGGCATGTCCGTGTGCCCCTCATGGGGAGAGGTAGGACAAGATGGGTTCCTGAGCACACCCTGCTTGCTGGTGCATACCCCAGCACTCGGCCTGCGCTTGAGCTGGCCTCCTCGGTGTGTCCCATCTGCTCTGCTGGGCAAGGGCCTGATGGTGGCTGAAGGATCCTTTCTAGGGCATTTTAGCAGGCTGCTGGGGCAGGGGGGTTGGCTGCACACTAGAGGCATGGTGCAGCTGACAGCAGGGTTGCATGGAGCTGGGATAAGCTGCCTGCTGTGCTTCATGCTACGCTCAGCACCAAGCTCCCAGTGACGGCACAGGCGCAGCCCCTTACACCAGCCGAAATGAGGGCTGTTGCAATTCCCCTATCTTGCCATGCCCGTTTGCTCGTGCCAACGTTGACGTTTGTATTCTCGCGCTTCAGGGAGATAATCCTGCTAAACTAACCTTACCAAAAAAGGTGATTAATTTCAGATAGATCCTACTCTGGTCTTCATCTGGGTGTAGTTACTGTTTAAGACACCAAATGGTCTGGACTAGAGGTAAGAGACCATGGCGACCTCAATTTAGATGGGGTTTAGCTACCATGGAAGGGTACTCTGCCTCTGCGTTCCTTCCCACCCTGTGTTGTTTTTGTCAATTTGGAGTGTGTTTTTCTCAAGGCACGGAATGTTTCCCATTATGTCTGAGCATTGCCTAGCAAACTGGAACCCTGATCTGAGGTGGAAACTTGAGGCCCCACCATATAATAAATGTAACACAGTGAATAACAGATGCATTCACATATGGAATATTATAATTCAGACAAATAAAAATTCTTATGTTGTATGTTAAAATCATTCTATTTGTATGTTAAAATCATTCTACATGTGTCACAGTTAGTATAAAACCTGAAAACAAAAACAAAACCATGAAGAGTTAAGAATATACCCAACCTCTGCATCCACAAACATACTTTTGTCTCCATACCTCATTGCCAAGCAAATCATCATGCAGCAATATCCTGCAACTTTGGCTCTGCTCTAGCTGTGCTGTCATTTTTCTTTAATATTATTTTCAGAATTCTTTTCTAGCCTCTCTGCAGACAGCCTGGTCGTCAACTACACACACACACACACACACATCTCTGGGGCTGACACAAATTGTCACCAAATTCTTCATTCTACATCACTCCAGAAGAGCACACGCATTCTTGTCCTTTCAAAAATGTGTTCCTTAATGGCATCATCATCTAAGAGTAGTTAGGGTTTCATTCCCACTGGACTGGGAGATCATCCTGAATGAGGGTATTTTTTTAGTAAGCTGTGCTGGTAAGAATAGCAGCAGCAACGGCCATTTGGAAAGAAAGTCATTGGTGGAAAACTGTGAAACACAGTATTATTTGCTGGAGGAAGAATGTGCTGATAAAGGAAATAATTAATTTTTAGAGAGTCACAGCTACATGGGAATTCTGAGCTGAATTAAGATAAGTCAGGATCTCATCAGCTGGCAGAGGTAGAAAACGTGTTAAAGGACACCTTTAATAAGTTTTTGTAATTCAGATTAATTTATACTTTCCTATGTCGATTTTCAACGAACTCATTCTGTGCACGATCCTGTATTTTTTGGAGATTGCTTTGAATACGTAAAATAATGAAATGGTTTAATTCGTTTTTTAAGCAGCACATTCACATCAGGCTATAAGGTCATGGGCTTTGCCATTATGATAATTAACACAAAAATTGTCCTAGCAAGGCTGCTTTTCAAAAAGATGATGCACTTCAGGAATACAAATTCACATACACAAACTAGATACACCAAACCCCAAACTGTTGACTTCTTGCTGCAACAATTTACCAATTTGCATTCTTGCACTAATCAGTGGAACACCAGGAAAAAAAATAGCTTGGACAATTGCCAGAAATTTAATAGAAGAAAACATAAGGAAAGCACCAGTCCACTCCACTAGGCATTCCTTAGTAACTAATATTAAATTGAAGTGAACATTCTCACAAGCAAGAAAACCAGGTAATCCTGGAAATTGTTCTACTAGAAGTTCTATCCTGTTTTTCCCTTTTCTCACAACTAGAGGAAGCAAAGTCTGAGCCACACATTTGGAACTGAAGAGCTATGTAGTGTGCACTTAATTAATGGGTATGAAAAATGTACAGAAAGTAATATACATAGATTATTCATAGTACAAGGCAAAAGTCATCACTCCCTGTTAACTGTTGCCCAGAAGCAGGACATTTATTTAACAGAGATTTATGAGTGGCTTCTTTTGTATCAAAACAGACACTAAAATTAGCATTTATAAATCAGTCTCATCTATCTGCTTGTGATAACCATTCTAGCAGTTAGATATCAACTGCTGATCATATAGAGGACGACGAAGAGTGTTTGGACTTTGCTATTGGTACTAGCAATTTGACAGTAAGATAGAGCTGAAAAACATCTAGTATTTCTTCAACCAAATCAGACTGGATACTTGCCAAGACAGTGAAAGTTTGTGGGATTAAGCAGTTGAAGAATAGTGCCAGACTCTCTCTAGCCAGTGTACAAACTCAAAAGTTTATTTAGGTTGGTGGAGCAGTGCCAGTTTACAACAACTAAGGATCTGATCACCACAATCTTTTCCTTTTTAAAATAGTCAGAATTAACCAAGATAAACTCTTCACTTCTAAGCTACTAGTTGTCTGAGGAAATATTTTGAAGGGATTCTCGCCCAAAATGCAAGTGTCTTGAAAAACAACTTCTGGGGACACAGTTGGCCTATGACTAGAATTGCTGAGCATCCTATACAATATAAGCAAGTCCTTCATTCTCTTAAAAATAAATGCATGTAGCCTGCAGCTCTTTTGAAGTTTTGCTTACTCCTGCAATAACATAGTTAGCACACACTATTGGAAGTGCTACCATGCTATGTCTGGTTTATTTTTCTTGGATTCTAGCATGTAAAACCTGGCAAATTTACCTCAGAAAAGGACCACAGGTTCACCAAAGCTTGTGGTCTGTCTGGGCCTTAGAGCTCCTTAATGTTGGGAACATGCTGCTCAGCACTGTGGACCTCTGTGGTCCCAGCAGCACTTTATCAGTATGAATGGCAGTGAAACGCTTGGTCAGTTTAAGTCAACCTTCTGAGTTTAGAGGCATTCCCACCTCAAATAGTGAGATAGACTGACTCTAGGGTTGTGTGGAAGAAAATCAGATAATTCCCTGCAAATCCCTGGCCCAGCTACTGTTTGTACATCTGAGAACAAGGCAAGACAGTTTATTTGTGACCAAGGGGCACACCAAGGCAGTTGCACTTGTGAGACATAGCTCCTGACTTAGGTCCCTGCTTTCCTCTCCAGTGACACATATTCAGTAGCCTGGTGGGTTCTGGTGGTGCTCCAAACCCGTGCACTGGTTCTTACTGTATCTGTATTCACAGCTCCTTTCTTTTTTCTTCAGGTTCCTCTGCATTGCTGTTTTAACATACGTACTCTTTCACTGAAGACCATCAG
Source organism: Tinamus guttatus (assembly GCF_059628265.1). NCBI lineage: Eukaryota > Metazoa > Chordata > Aves > Tinamiformes > Tinamidae > Tinamus > Tinamus guttatus. The sequence continues at coordinate 2,540,185 of NW_028288918.1, forward strand.
CCACAGCCAGCCTTTGCTATTTTTCTTCTGTCATCCTTCTCTGACTACCTACTTACTTCCTCTATGACCTTCTCACAACATTCTTTCTATAGTAAGAGCATGGTAGATTCTGTGGCTGCAATTGCTCTTACAGCTGACTATTTATTTTTAATTCCACTTCTCGAACAATCTTAACTCCTTCTGTTTTGTCTTAGGCCCCTTTCTAGGGGGAACAAAAAAAAAGGAACAACAAAACTTTGTCCATCCAGCTTCTTCCATTTGCACACAGTTAGCAGAGTTGCTCAGAGCTTGTCAGCTGATTCCTCTGGTGAACTAGTGAGTCACCAAAATGCACGGTGCAACCCTCTCAAGGCATCTTATCTACATGCTGATCTGGTCCAGTCCTGTGTAGCTGGTGGGATCTTACGGGTCCAAGGAAATGAGTAGACGGTGATGGACTCAGCAGTGCAGTGGTAGTGAGGAGCCATGGCTTGGTGGGATTTTCTGCCCTGAGGCTCCTTGGGTGGCAGCTACTGAGCTGTTTCTCGCTGGCCCTGGGTTGCGCTCCACTTTACATCTATGTGTGTTAGGGCAGTCAGTCTGTGAACAGGAGTAAGGGCAGGAGGAGGAGTTGTTTGAGGGAGAAAATAAGTTATAATCATGGTTATATATTGGTAACTTGCATCTGTGCAAAAAGAGTCTGTGGCCATGAGGGAGAAACATGAAGATGCCAGTTTGTTCACTAGAACAGATAGAAAAATTTTGAGATTTTGGTTTTAAACTCAGTTTTTACTGAAGATAGATCTTGGTCTCTGCTTCTTAATCAGTTCACAGAGTAGCTAAATTATTTCTTTTTCAAGGCAGCGCTTTGAGAAAAGCCTTTCTGTGAAATTTTATGGTATTTTTCTACTAGCTGTGGTATTCACAGATGTTAAGGGAGGTGGGACTGAATAGGCCTTCTAAATCCATAATCACCGTATGCAGTTACATTAATGAATGTCACCATTGATAAGTACTGTATGTTATATAACCAACCAAACATTATCCAAACACAGAGCATTTTTATATGACCCATCAGAGCTATAAGGAGACATTTTGGTGCCGGGAGTATGTCCTCCCCTCCCCACTCCAGCCAGCACTTTCCTGACTCCAGAGCTCCTTCCAGCCACCACTCTTCCCTACAGCTTCTCTTCTTGGGTTGCAACAACAGTGACAACAGCCAGCACGGGCCTGTTGTATTTTTGCCTATTCAGAGTGCCTCTTTCACCCTGCTGTGCCTCTCCAGTCCATGCAAGCCTGGCATCCTTCTGTAAACGAAGTCTTCTCTCCCTTGGGAACCAGTCCTTGCTCTTGGGCTGCAGCAAGTTTTCTTTTAGCATGTGCTTATTGTGTGACTGAAGACATCTGAGTATCTTCCAAAAATGAACAATCAGCTTCTTCTACTAAAGTCAAGAGGAGATGTGCCAACAGCTGTGCAAAAATTGGGTTCAAACCCTCATCTGAAAGACAGATGAATGAAAAATGTAACAGGCATTGCTGCTGAAAATAGATAATTTCTAATTCCCACAGCTCTGTCTTTGTGGTTTAAAATAAGTCTTTCTGCATTAAGACAACAGTTTTCAAAACAACAAAATTAAAAAAAAAAAACAAATGTTCGTTCTGTGTGCTGTTTCAATTACATTTCCATGAGTGTACATGTACTTTTGATGTGTGAATTTTCCCATTAGATTCAGATTACTTTGGTTTGGACACCACTCATGATGCATACTCCGAACAGTGGCGGTGGGACTAGACCTCTAGTATTTACATCCAAGGAAAGAAAGGAAATGAGTCAGCATATTGGCAAGGTCCCGTCTGATTGCAAAACTGCTGAGCACTATCAATCCTTGGGATTCAATACCTATCCCTATGCCTTGCAACTCTAGATCAGTCTGCTAAACATTTGTGGATCCAGGGTCACAAACTGCCAGGCACTTTATATTATGTGTGGGATATAAAGGAAGTATGCTTTTTGTATGGCCCGCATATGGAAAAAAAATAAGCATTTTAGGGTCATTATTAAGACTGGTCATTATTAAGAATATTTATTACTCCAGTGGTTGAATCAGCTGCTGCCCAGAAGCATTAAATATATTGAATGACTGGATAGTACCAGCTTCTTTTGAATTAAAACGCACCAAGATTCTCCTGGCCACAAAGAAGCTTGCGCAGGAAATCAGAAAAGGGTGACCTAGGGTAGTGAGAGCTGGAGGAGTCTACCCGAGGAAGCAAACAGTCCTCCTTGTTTTGAAAGAACAACTTGACGCTTTTGTTGGGAGGGCTCTATGACTACATTACCTGTGGGTAGAGTAGATGACTCAGAAATTTTCTACCGTGTTTTATTCACCCACTTCCAACTTTTAGGTTGTGTTCCAACTTTAAATCTGTGTTGTGCCAACAGGAATCCCAAAACAAACTATGGTGGACTAGGCCCTCTCTTTGCTTCTTTCCCTCACGCTAACCTCCACAGTTCTTTGCATGGTATGGTCTAGTGGGAATCATATCGCAACAAATAAAATGCTACTGAGAAAATAATACCAGTTCTCAGGGCTGTTCAAAAAGAGCAGGAATATGAACTCAAGTCTCAAGAGTAATGAGTGAGTAATGAGAAATGAATGACGTGAGAAAGAGTAAATAATACTAAAATCAGTAACTTTTCATATATTTGATCTAGATGAAATGCATATTTTCATGATTTTTTTAACTCCTTCCCCAGTCAAGTCTTCTTTTGCTGAGTACAGAAGTGTGCTAGATAAGAAAGATAAGTTTGCTATAAGGAAGTCATGGTAATTGCCTCTAGATTTCCACTCAAGCACTCTCCAGTGTTTGACAGCCAACTTCTCCCATTATATTATGGCAAAATAAGGTTGAAAATTCCTGTGGAATTTTTCTGCTGATTCGGGTGGGAACAGGATTTCATCCCAAGAATACCTCAACCTAGCTAGGCAGTCTGTATACCTGGGGCTTTCACTAACCCTGAGGAAGTTAGAAAAATGTATACAAAGAAACAAAAGGAGCTATTTGAAATGTGAGTTCCAGTGCAAGTCATGGTTTACCATCTGGCAAGGAATTTATCCCAAATACGTGTTGTTCAGTAAATCACAGGGTTTTGTGGGGTAGGGGAGAGGAAGAGGGTTGTTGTTTTGGTTTTAAAGTTCTGTGCGGCAAACTGTCTCTGCAAACGGCTGTCATTGCAATGGCTGTGAACCAGCCTGCTGTGCAGGCATGACTGGAACAAGCCACCAGAAGCACTGCCCTCTCTCCTCCCCTTCCCCAAACCCTTGCCGTGCTGATGGCAAATGCGTGCGCCCTTCAAAGCCCAGCTGGATACTGCGACCCTTCTACTACAGCGCTGCCTTACCTGATTTGTGAGCAGACAAGACCTACAAGCCAGACACAGGAAAGAAGGGAAGACAGCTAATAGTAATAGCATTCTCAACTCTGTTACTAATTTCAGCCAAAAAGCAAGTTTGCGTTGCAGTAGTTCAGCAACTCCAGTTGCCAGAACGGCAGATATCCAATATACACCCACCGGCCACGTCTGTGAGGCTTTATGTTGTTGTTTGTCATATTATTTCTGTGGCTGGTAATAATTTTCAGTTTGTCATCCTTTGACTCATAGAAATTCTTCCTCTTCAAAAAGGATGTATCTCCCTGCCGACCACGGAAAAAATGTAGCACACCATTCAATCCTTTCCTGATAGCACCGGAGACGAGGCGAGGGCAAGTTAGAACAGCATGAGGTTCGGAAGTTCTGTCATTTCCAGAAGGAAGCATGATTCACTGGGCAGAGCATTTTTGGGAGCCTGAATCAGAGCTGTCGAGGAAGTCAGTTCTTGGACAGTTTAATGTTTCGTTTAACTATAACTTTACCAGCGAACTGTGTGCCTCTCCCCACAGCCGGTGGGTACAGCAAGATCAGATTACACGCCACTCAAGAGCAGGCAAGAAGGTTGGCAAGGAAGTGGCTTTCAGATGTTTCAGATAACATGAGAAGTGCCCCAGAAAAAAAAAAAATCTGTCCTTAAATGTCATTGCAGAGCGGAGTCCTCCAAACACGGGTTTAAGGAAGGAATATTTTCTCACACTTTCCCGGGGGACAGGAGGAGGGACCGGCGGGGTGGCTGTAAGGAGCTGTGAGGGGAGGGCCACGCAGCCAGCGGCCACCGGGCTCCTTCCCAAAAGGCTTGAAATTACCACCCTGGTGGCGAGGGGGCTCATTATTCATGGCACAGACCTGCTGAGTGAAGCTATCCACAGAGAGGAGGAATGAATTAGTTATTGGTTGCTAGTAGGCTGCAGGATAAATTTGTTGTTTTTAATTGCCTATTGTATCCTAAAAGGATCGCGATTTGATGATTAATGTCCTTACGCTGCCCTCCCCGCCTCCATGTTCATACTCACGTGCCATTTTGTGGCAAACAAGATGAGACTGGGGCATCATCCCCCGCTCCTTCCCTCTGCACCTTCCATACTCTTCTAATGACTTACTGGCAAAGCGCTGTGTGTCTGTGAAGAGTCCTCAGTCTGGGAACTCTTATTTCCTTGGTTTGCCGCAGCTCGGATGTGCACACAGCCGTTCCCCCACAGGCGTAGTTTAATAAAGTGAGAGAGGGTGAGGGGGGAGAAAAGAAGGAAATTATGTTATCATAGGCGATGATTAGCAGGCTGTTAGTCCATTTGTGTCTCCCAGGGCACATGTATATCCTTGGGGTTGAGCAGAGCAAAGAGGCTGTTATTTAGCGTACAGGAGTGTATAGCGGAGTACACGGCGCAGTAACAGGGGGGCGTTCCAAGTCTGTGCATTTGAATAAATGCAAACCATCCTTCGTGCCTCCTCTTTGCACTCAGTTGCACAGGGATTTACGTTTCTGGCATCACGGATAAGGAAAGACTGAGTGAGTATCAGGGAGAGGCAGAGTTCCTATAGGATGTGAGAGGAGAAGGGAATACGCAGAGCATGCCTATGCGTCCCTTGAAGACGTCACTTTCTCTGGGAGCCAAAAGGTAAGGGAGTGGGTTTGCTGACTGTGACACACAGCGGGAGGAGATCGGAGACACAAAGGAGTCATGGGTGTGAACCAGGAAACAAGCCCGTGCCCACCCAGCTTTTTTGTTTGCTTGAGGAGGATGTAAAATATGCTTACACCAGTTGCGCTCCAGCGCCAGCACTAATTGTTAACAATAAAAGGTCACTAGAAAACAATTGCTGGGAACGAGAATTACACAAGGGGCCTGGGTAATGCGATCGCTCCTTCGTATGAGAATGCCATCCTGTCAGGGAACAGGGCATGCCGCCGTCCCCGGGAGTGACTTGCTGGCTCAGATGAGGAAGGGAGGTGTACGGCTCTGTCAGTCACACCTACCCCCGGGAACTTCCCCCTCCCAGAGGAAAACGCTCATTCCAAACAGCCCTGTTCAAGCATTTTTAGCCCTTCTTTTTTTTTTTTTTTTTTCTTCTGGAGTTTATATATAAGGTAAAAGACTCTTCCTTTTACCCATGAGGAAAATGTTGGCTTTGGTTTCCTTTCATGCCAGGGAGGCTGGCGGTGGTTTGCACCAAATGAACCATCGCTGCTGTATGAGGGAGGAAGGAGGTGGAGTGGAAGGCTGCTAGCACAACTCAAGGGGAACAGAGGGAGGTACCTCCCAAAGAATCTCACTCTCTCCCTTTCTCCTAAAATTCATTTGTACTTCAGTCAAGGGTATGAGTACTGCTAAGGGAGAAATCTCTGACCTAGCATTAAATTCGTATTAAGACACCAGCAACAGTACCATGGGCCGAAAAATCTTGCCAGTATGTCGAGTACACTGGCACCCAAAATCTGTGCTGCTCTGGCTGCCTGGCCATCACTGCTAAGCCTCGCTTGTGTATGTCTACATGTCCTGTGAGCCCGCCAAAGGCTGCTCTCCGGGCATCTCACTCCTTTAACTCTGCAGGAGCAAGCAACATTAAAGAATGTCTGAACAACCTGGAGATGCTTTTAGCAGTGTCCACACCGAGGAACAGCCTGTCTGTTGGAAAGAGGCTGATCCCACACCACTCAGCACTCAGTAACAGGTTTAGCTCCAAAAATGCTAACCTCATGTGTAGGTGCAGGCACTGCTGAGCACTCTGTAGCTGCCTCAGACCATGCCTGTGTAGCTTTCGCTTCAGGGCTGCACAGGTACACAAGGTGGCTGAACAGGTACACAAATGTACCTATTTACAAGGAGGGCATTAAACAGTTATTCCCCTTTTCTTGCATCTTGCCCTTTGAGAAGCTTTATGTGTACGTAGCCAACTTTCAGTTAAAGAAGTCCTGCAGCCTGAGCTTTCTGTAGTTACACCTATCCAGGAGAGCACAACAGGTTTTGCTGCCCTCACAGATACTTCCCTCAGCCACCGCAACCTCCTCTTCAGCCCTTTATATCTAATTCCTGGAAACTGACTTTATAGCCAGAGAGAGAGAACTTGTATCACAGGGTAGATACGTATGAAAAATAGTTGTTGAGGAAAGTATGCAACTGTTTTCCCCTCTTTTAGCCACTGCATGAGTCTGAACCCCACTATGCCGTTTTGAAGCACTACTCTTGGTGGTGGGACCGAAAGTCTGTTAAAAAGCCACTGCCAAAAAGCAGTTTACCAAAATCCCCATCGACTTAGAGATAGTGGTGAGAATGTGCTGCTTTACAAAGAAGGGAACAGATGACCAAGTATCTGTTCTGGAGATGTTTAGTAGAGATAAGTTTCTCAAGAAAGCCACAGGATTATCATGTAGTGTAGCAAGACAGGAGTAATATGCTGTCAAGCAACACCAAACGAAAGGTTAAATGGTTCTATGAGAAAAAAAAAATTAATTTTCAATTCTTCCCACATGCAGTTCCATCATATAAAGGTTCTTGCTCTGTGTAGACAAGGAGAGTTCATTGAATGTCAAGGAGCATCTCGTCCTTTATAACTGTGAGAAATGGGAGAAAAAAAAAGGGAAGAGAAACAGTCTGGTTGAGAGAAAAGCAAGATTTGGTTCCAGGTTCTCACTCTCTTTGTAGTAAGTAAGTGGAGAAGAAAGACCTATCATTCCCTTTCGAGACCACTGTCAGAAATGATAGCTCCCTTGCTGCTGCTGTGATTAAGAGCGAATTACTGGGGCAGCATCTGTTGCAGGGTACCAGATATGTGCTTGTGTCAGAACTGAAGGTACTAGAACAGGTCCTCGAGTCATGCTCATGTTGCAGCTGTGATGTGGCCCATTCCAGTATGAGGAAAGAGATTAAAAAGCCAGCAGGCTGAAGTGGCATGGATAGTATGACACTCCATGAATCTGGGCACATCATGCCTGGTTTGGTCACAGCACCGAAGAAGGACACAGATAAGCTAATGAGAGTCCAGAGCATTACAGGAAAATCACAGGTAAAGCACACTATCTTGGGAAAAAGACTGAACAAATTGTGCTTGCTTAGTGTAAAAAAAAAGGATGGAGGGAATACTGAGAGTGTCTTTAAATATCTAACAAGTTGGTGGAAAAAGCAAGAGAATAAATCTGTGTTGAATCTGTGATGAGCTGTAGTGATAAGAGATTTGAGTTGAAAGAAGGAAGATTCTTGTTAGACACTGAAGGAAAATAAAAAAAACTTTCCAATGGTAACACTTTGAAGCCCTGTAATGGATTGTCTGGGGAAATTCTGGAGTCTCCAGCATGGGATACCTGTAAGAGTAGGAAAAGTAGTCAGAAAGGCCAAGGATATAGCTGATACTTTGGATACTTTGGACAATCTTTGGATATGTTGTAGATAGGTATTAAAATGAAGAAGAGGAAAAATCTATTTTCTGAATTGTCATTCACTCATCCCCATCACTGCATGCATTACTTTTCGTTCTACCTGTATTAAAATTCACAAAATCACTCCTATGTTAATGTATGACTATATAATAAAACCTAGGAGTTAGGAAAGAGAAGATCTTATGAAAATGGAAGACTTGAAAATTTTGTACTGTTATTGAAAAAGAAATCATTTTGCAGCACTTAGCTCTCAGCCTATAAAGTTCAGAAGCTGTAGGATGAGTTTTATATTTTTAAACACTTACTTTTTGGATAACTACAAAGATGAATCTTAATGTACAGATTTCTGAATCAATAAAAGTACCCAAATGTCTTTGTCAGCACTGTAATGAAAGTGAAGCCAGAACGACACTAAACAAAAGACAAAATATTGGATGAAATGCCCCCTGGCACCTTTTACTAGCACTTTTTTAGAGCACTGTCGCTGAATATAGAGATGAAGAAAAAAGTAGGAGATGGTCTTGTCCCCTTTGCTTATCAAAGGATATACTGAGTGAAAAGGTCCAAACACTTTTTTAGCACATACTTTTGTTGAGGAGAAGATCTTTATGACGGTAAATGTAGATGCTCATTGTTAAATTTAAGGCTGAATTTCAGCTTCTATCCTAAGCCTTACCTCCTTCTTTCTTGTACATTTTTAGCTGCTCAGAATTTTTTGAAATAGTTCCATTTGTGATTAAAATTGTCACATTTGCTCTTATCACAGAAGTGATTTGGCTTAGAAAGAATGCATGCTAGGCTGAAAAACCTTTTTATTTTTAATTATTAGGATATCCATTAACTGAAAAGTGAAATGAAGCACTGGCATAGCTCCGAAATAACAAACTAGGAACTCCAGCTATATTCTAAAAGAGAGCTCCAAAACAGAAGCAAACCTTAGACCATGACTGGATCTGTGAGGGTCCAGTGCCCACATTACCTTTTATGAGCTCAAGGCCCACACTCGTAATAGAGATCTCAGAAGGAAAAAACCCCCACAGTTCAGAATGTTAAAAGTGTTGATCTCCTAGAAAGTAGTAATGTGACTGTGGACTTGTGATCTCAGCCATCTCAACCCCCATCCCAGAGGGGTATGCACATGAGTGAACACTAGTAACCTACTTTGGCCCAAAGAAGTGACGCCCCATTCTGGTGGTATTCATAGATCCCGCCATCACAGATACTGCCATGTCAGGAGACTCAAGGGCAAATTATTTGAAATGTGATGATGAAACTCTACTTGAAGTCATGGTGGAGGGAAGGTATGGATATTCAGATCTGGCTTTTCAGTTGTTTTTTTTTTTTTCCTTAAGTGAGTAGATGGTAAGGTTTACACTCACCATCCATAGACCTGGGCTCCAAGTGTTATGACTGAAAAAAAAGCCCCTTCAGCACCTGCAGAACTGGGTTTTCTATAAAGGGTAGGAACCCTCCTCCTCTGAAAAGAGACATCAGTGAGATCGTCACAGCCAGGTCTATGCAGAACCAGGACCCATTTTGAATAATTGCTTTTAGAACCTGCAGTTTTCTGCTTTATATCACGCAGAGCCTGAAATATAGTCTTAACTTCCCAAGAGACAGGATTTCAGGAGTCTGAAGGAAAATAAATTAATAGATTGGTAGCAACCAAGGTCTATATCATAAGTAGTTATTGTAAGATTAGTGTGTTTTTAGGGGAGAGGAGATCTGCAATGTTTTATCTAACACAGAAATGTGTGTATGCATATATAACTCTGCTACCTGTAAGCAGAAGACAGCCTAACCAAATTCCCTTCCTCAGGACACAGCTTGCCAAGTGGCCCATCACGTGTGCAGATCTTCATCGTCAAACAAGAGCTTTCTCTGGCTGGAAAGGAGTGAGTTGTAGTGCAAAGCATGCCAGCATATGTCAGCAGTATTACTCCCTTGGCACTGCTCCTCCCTGTTAATTGTAGAGTAGAAAACTTTCTTCTTCAGGCTTTTCCTCTAACTACCCCTGTGAGGCAGCCAGAAACTGTGGACATTTGTGCGCAGGGAATTTGGCAGCTGAAACTCATGGCAGCCTGACTCTGGCATGAGTGCTTCTAGCAGCAGCATCTGGACCCCTGGGTAACTTCCTGACTGATCTCCTGCCTCAGACAAGAGGCCAGGCACAGAAAGTGCACAAAACATGATGGGGTGATGGCGGGGCAGACGCTTGGACATTTCTTACGATTTTAGGAACAGCAGAGCAAATCCAAAGCACATTGGCAGACTGCATGTAACTTCAAAACTCAATGGGAAAGTGCCTCCTCTTGATGTTTGCCTTGCAGCTTCCGTGCACTGATTTTCTGCCTGTGCCAGCAGCAAAGCCGCAGCTGCAACCTCACTTAGGGAAACACATGGATTCAGAGCTCAAACACGAGTGCGTTTCTGGTGCACACTGAACAGCTCATTGGCTCAATTTACAGGGGCATCTCCATCAAAATACTGTGATATTTGCAAAGTCAGCCTGCAGTTTTGTTGTATGGGGAGATATGGAAGTTGTGTGTCATTTTCCTTGTTTCTCCATTCAGAGGCTTTGTTTTGCTTTCCAAAACAAGAGCAAAAGAAAAGGAAAGGTGCTCCGGTTTAGTTGGCCTTCCATCTGTGCATATGTGTGCATACATGTGTGTGCATGTGTGTCTATATGTGTGTAGAAGTTTGCCTCCAACAGAAAATGGGAGTTTAGTCTGTGCTGACCTATATGCTGTAGATGATGGCATAGTTAATGGGTTCTTCTCTCATCCAAACAAGCCCAGCTTACTGAGGATTAGATTAACGGTTAGCATTTGGACTAAAAACCTAGTTGAACCTTGCTACCTACCCAATAACCTACCTAGGGATAACAATGTGTAGGAGAAGGCAGAGCGCTAATGTACACTAATGAGCCCTAATGTGGAGGGCCAGACCCAACTGGCAATATGCTCTTCCAGTGCCCCTATTCCTGTTGCAGGGAATGTGTGTGGACACCCTCTGTACCTCCATATATCTGTACAGCCACCATCACCACTAGGTCTGAACACTCTGGCATGAAGAAGTAATAAAGCATCTATAATATCGTGGTACCTGGTTGATCATCTCTCCTGCACATCTGTATAAATACACAGATAAAAAAATGCAAGGAAGCACTTGCAAACTGTGCAAACCACACATCCAGCACACTGGTTATACAAAAATCATTCACTTCTTTGATTCACCATTTCTCCTTTCATCACAGGAAGATTGGCATTTTCTGAATAATAAACACCAAGTGTTTTTATTTTGTAAGTGGAAAAAAAATGGCACCAGATAAAAACTCTTCATTAAGCAATTGATTTCTCTTGTCCTTCTGCTACTCCATCTTTCCATTACTATTTTTACCCTGTCGTTATTGTGTAAGAGTGAGGGGAAGAGCAGAAGCTTAAGAAATCCCAAAGGCTGATTTCCAAGATGTACTTTGCATTCAAAGACTCTGCAGCACAAGTACAGACTAAGTTGATTTTCTGCCATGACGATAGAGTAGGGAGGTGTGCTAGAGGAGACTAATCTTTTCAAGGTGAGAACTTGGTCAGACAGCTTCATTATGAGATGAAAACACAGGGAGTTCAAGAATATTTCTTTAAATGATGCAGTACAGGGTAGAAAGACCAAGACAGGACTTAAAAGCATTCCTCCAAAATGTGGCAAATAGATTTTGAATTCTGATCATGTCTGGAGTGTCAGCAGGTGATTAATTCATCTGCAGCCTGGAAGGAAAACTTCTTGACAATATCCACACATAGGACATACCATTGCTTACTAGAAACACCAATATACTTCAGCCACTCGGCAATTCTTGCTGGGCCATGAAGGTAAATTAGTCATGCACTTATTAACAATCTTTTTTGACAACTCTGCTTTACAATAAGCAATGAAGCTGCTATGTCTCAGAGAGGTTCTCCCCTCTGTAGATGTCATGCAAAGAGTAAGATTGTAGTATCTTAAATTTTATTCCAGGTTTGCCTGATAAGTGGGTGAGAATAGTTAAAGGCCAATTTGCACTTTTCCATTACACTGTCTAGACATATTTGCAAGCTTCTTGCAGAGGAAAGGGTATATCATATATTACAAAATAATGGGTTATTTTTACTTGAGATGCATTAAGAGGCTGTTTTCAATCAGAAACCATTTGATATGAGGGTATGTTCTGGACAATAAATGGAAAAAGTGGAGCATATCCTTTTTTTTCACACAGCAGACAATACCCATACTTTCCATATAGACAGGAAATGGCTTCGGTTTATATATAGAAATGCAGTATATTTTATATGCATACATAATGTATTGATTTATTTTTAAAAAAGACTCTGTATACCTGGTTGAAGGTGCAAAATCAATGTACACCTATGTAAAGATTCTAATACGGCCCAGAAAACACAAAACTGGAATCCTTAAGAGCGATTCCTTCCCGTCAGACCCCGGGGGCCCAACGCGACGTGTGCGGCGCGAGGGTCGTGCATCGTCCAGCAGCTCACAAGGGCTCTCAGAGGGCTCCTCCTTCCAGCCCTATAGGTGATATCCATGTTTTCTTCTCCCTGGCACTGAATGCAGCAGGCCTGGGGGCTGTTGGGCTGTTGTGGGATGGTGAGAGGTGCCGCAGGCTGCTCAGGAATAAGCACCTCTGCAGGAGCGTGGTCTGCTGCGACAGCACGGCCACATGTCGTGGCAGATATGGTGTTTGTGCCCACCCTTTTCCCGCTGGAGAAGCAAGTAAGATCAGATTCTGGAGGGGAGCTGGAGGGGCAGCAGTTCCCAGGCCACAGCTCAGTTTTGCTTTTTCTCTCTCCATTGCTCTGTGCACCTGCAGCTTCCTGAGGACATAGACGTTGGCACGGCGGTGAGAGTCTCCTTGCTTTCCCAAGTCCAAATGACACAAGAAGCTAAAGAAGCTGTGTTTTACCAGGGCTGTTCTTCAGTCTAACAGTGCTAAGCCACTTTTTGACTCTGTTTTTTTGCAGGAGATATTTTGATTGCTTTAGAAAGATTTTTAAGAGATTAGGAAGGCTAGGAGATGCGTGTTTAAACCTATGCTCGTTTCAGATTGCATGAGTTGCTGCTCACCAGACTATGATCCAGAGTCAGACATTATGGTCAGATTATTTAGTACATTAGCAAAAGTGAATTTGATGAGCACAATCGCCAGCTGGTTATGATCTGATAAAGCTGTCTCAGAGAAAACACAGTAATAGGCCAGAACAAGTGTATTCATTTTTTCAGGCAATGTAAACAGACCTGTGTTTGCTCTGTTAGAAAGGGCATTTTCCATATGGTACCAACATGTATTCTCTCATTTGACTTGATATGTGTTGGGTATTGTGTGTTTTCTTTTTTTTTTTTGTATGTTTCTACATATGCTAAAAAGCCTTAATTAGGTTCTTCAGTCCTGCCATTCATTTGATGCTGGTATCAAACATCTTCACTGTTTCTTTTTAGTTTTTTTTCAAGCTTCACATAACCTTCTCTTCCTTTTTAATATACTTTTTTATTCCTCACATATTTTTAAAGAGGGAAGGAAAAAGTACACTGAGAGCACTTGGCTACTTCCAGTTGCAACCCCTAATGACTTTGGTTTGCAAAGTTTCACAAATACTATTACAGAGAGAAAATAAATCACTCTCTACCACGAAGCCGTGGCGTAAGGAGTGAAATACTCTTTAAGCCATAAAAGTTGAACTTGGAGTGCGGAGAACTCCAGCCGTCACCTTGCATATTTCATTTGTTACAGGCCATCTGTGTGCATCATCAGGGATCGCAGGAAAATATTACTCAGCTGCCTTTTATCTCTGTCTAGTCTAGCTGGAGCGTGGGTAGCAGAACACCAAGTAACAGGTTCCTAGCTTTAGTCTGATGATAAAAGATGCCGGTAACCCCAGACATATTCTCATAGAAGAAAATGTTTGTATTGATTAATATTACATGGTCATAACCAACTGAATGTGCTGCACATGGAGCATATTTTAGGGGAAAAAAAAAAAAAAGAGTTCCTTCCTTCCTAATAAGCTCTTTGTTTATTACTTGTTGAAGTGGAATGTGAGAGTAGAAAGTAAAGCTCAGGTATCAAAAAGAACTGGTGATGACGGGTGGAGGGGGGTCACTTGTGAAAACAGTGGAAATCAAATCAATTAGGCCTGTCAGCTGGAAAACATCATGGGGAATTAACACTTGTTTGTCTGGATTCCTGCAGCCTGAATAAAAGTGCACAAAAATGTTTTCAAGTAACAAAGAAAGGACTGTGATACTTCTTTTTCTAAGGGTAACGCAAGACTTATATCCACTGACAAATTAAATGAGTAAATAAGCTAAAACATTTTTTTTAAGCAATACAGTTTAAACCTTCAGGAGCAAATGCATCTGCACAGCAACAATAGACAGAGGTGAAGGTACTGCCTCTGTTAACTTTAGGACTCATAAAGAGTAGAACCTGGCAGGGCTTTGCTGAAAGTGGTAAGATTTTGCCTGGTTACCATGAAACTAAAATTACAGCTGGTGGCATAAATTGAAAAGGCATGCAAAATATTCCGGGAATACTTGTGTCAAGGGGCTACAAAGAAGGGTAGTCTTGGGGGCAGAGGCATTCAGGAGCCCTTGGAGCTGAACCTCGTTTCTGGTTTATTTTGTTTTCTCTTGCTTCTAGGTTGAACTATACTGAAAGTCCCTTCCCTCTACTGCAAAAGGGTCTTTTTTTTTCTTTTTTTTTTTTTCATATCACACTCCAGGAGAGCAAAGATGGTGCCAGGGCAGCTACAACCACAGCTTCTACTGGATCAGTGCCTGACTGAGGAAAGGAGGAATTCAGGACTGCAGTCTCCAAGGCCTCTGACTAAACTCATTAAAACTTGGACACAAATACTAAGTGGTTAGATGCATTGGCCCCAATCCCCTCTCCTACCCTGACTCTGGCAAGTGCTCACGAGTGCCCCAGGGCCCTGCATCAGGAGCTGCCAGGGGGGTGACCGGATCCCCACGAGAGGAACCCCGAGCAGGCAGAGCCCAGCCTGGGGTTCCTAAATCAGGGCTCCAGGCTGCCTGCACGCAAAGCCAAGCCCCAGGCTGCCTGAGAGGCTGATTTCATGGGTGCCCTGCATCACTGGTTAGCTCTCTAGGTTCTGCTGAAAGACCCCAAAGACCTAACAGCCTTTGGAATAGCGTAGAACACAAACACTGGTAAAACTTTGACATTCAAATTGTTTAAATGAATTTCCCTTGTGCTAAAATAGAGGGAGCCTCCGAATAACTTCTTAAACTTTAAAATCTCTTTTTAACATTACTTATTTGTAAGTACTGTTTTGTTATTTATTTATTTATTTATTGACATGAAGTGGCTGAGTAGCATGAGAATTCAGGTGGGATTCCAAAATAACAAAGGCAGTTATTCTTTCTTGATAGGCATACCTGTATTCTCACACTTTGCATACTGACTACACTTACAAATTCCTGGCACATGCCACATTTTTTAAAGTGCATCATTTTTAATGCACCTTTATTTTATTATAAAAATATTGTTCAATTAGAAAAAGAAACAATTGCAATTAAAGGAATAAGTGAAATGAATGGTTTAAAGGTGCAATTATAAATTGCTTGCTCCTTTTCCTTCAAAAGGAAGCAGCTCATGAAAAACATTTCTCCTGATTGTCTAGGAGCTTTTGAAACTCTGTGCAGAATTACAGATATCATAGCTGTAGTTTGAATTATTACATTTTTAGAACAATGTATAAACTTTTTTGTGTTATACTTGGGTGAAATAATAGAAAAGAGCAGTGCTGTTTAATTTTTTTCTTTATTATTCCAGGTTTTGAAAAGCCCTGGCTGCTCCTGCTTTCACATATTTTATTTTACAGTGAATTTGGGATATCAAGTGAAGCAGTTTACAGATTTCAGTGCAAATAAAATATAACAAAGCGAGAACTAACGCATTGCCCTTTGTGAAGCAGTGGAAAGGAAGGTGTGGAAAGCTATTTGGAGCTCCCCTCCTCACCTCTGTTAACACATATATATTTCCTTAAGGAAAGGGTGATTACACCTTGTTGTTGGCAGTGCAAAGCTTAGTAAATCTTTACATTTTCACTATGGAAGAAGGGAATTTCCTCTTACTTCTATGGGCAGACAGCCAGTGAAAGGTGATAGGAAATCCATGACATCCTGTTCTGCCTACCTCTCATCTTTCCTGCTCACAGACACATTTTGAGCAGGACACACAGGTGTAATTAAAAACATGTTGATGCCATGCACAGCCCAGCGGATGCATGCAATATTAGTACCTGCTGTGAGCCCGAGCACATTGGCTTTTAGGAAACAGCAAGACATTCGCAAATTGTCTCCTGTAACACTGCAATAATATTGGCATAAAAGCAAGACGGATCACATGGCTTTCACTAACGTAGATCAGCTCAGTGGCTAACACTTTCTGAGTAGTAGTTTTCCAGATAACGCAATGCATATTATTCATGCTCAAGCTACTAGTATTGCACTGCTGCGTTTCACATTTTTTAAAAAATCGCCTCTTCCTTCATTTTCTGATCGTGTAAGCAGTAACGCAGCCCTGCACCCTCCAGCCCCGCTCTGCTGCAGCCCGGGGCTGGGAGCAGGGGTAGGCTGGTGCTCTGGTTGTCCTGCCTTGCCACAGTCTCTAAAAAAATGTTTCTGAGAAGGTGGAAGAGGAGGCACTACAACCTACTCACCAGAGGCACATAGCTGGCATACTTAATGCAGCTGTCATACCTTCTCTTCCCTAACAGAGCCAAAACGGGAGCGGGAGATGCAGGCAGGACGTGCTTGGTCTGCAACCTGCTCCACCTTGTCCCATCCTGCTGCAAGCTGTGTGGGAACCATTGCCCGGAGGTGGTATTGCAAGAGAAGAGATGCTAGAAGAGACAGAGGACAGCAGTTAAGACCCTAAAATACGATGTCAGCTGGGCTTTCAGCTACAGTAGTTGACACACATGCCACACGGACTCCTCTCTGGCAACTGTCACCAAGAAATACATAATTTAAAAAAGATCGATCTCTTGCTGTCTGCCTTGCTAGCCATTCAGGCAGCTTTTGTTGCTTTGAACAACAGTGGGGAGCTTCTGGCTTCTAAAATTGTCTCTGCTGCAGTTTAGTGATCCCAGACCATGAGTTGGAACAGCCGTTCACCTCAAACCACTGTAGCATCGTAAATCTGTTCAAATCCACATTTTAGCTCCATAGTGTCAGACAGGCATAATGAGAGCTCCAGAGTCCAAATGCCACCACACTAGTCTTACAGCAACGCAATTGCCCACACTTTACGTGAGTCATCTGGTGGGAGAGGAGGATTAGGCCCAACATGTCTGGGCTGAAGCAATGATTTAATCAAACTGCTCCTTCCAGCTCTGACAAGTGTCTTTTTATGCTTCATGGTGTTTAATTTGAAATTGCCAGTTGGAATGTTTCACACCTGTGGTTTATTTAAGCCCTTTTTCTGCTGTAGCTCTCAAATTTAAGACAATAAATGTGTCCTGTAGAGCTGTGATGTATTAGGTGATGGAGACATTTATGCGCAGGTGATTAGAATGAATGAATGATGCATGCAATGGCACATTTGCTATTACTTTCCAAATCCAAACAACTACTGACCTGCAAAAGGAATGGTGTTACGTCAAAAAAAAACTTATTTTCTTCTTGCAGTCCTGACCTCCCGACTCAAAAAACTGCTGTTAAATATAGCAAGGAGTACCTGGCTCAGCCCCCAAAATACTCTGTGTCTGTTGTTGGGTGTTTACACAAGTGAAGTTTTCATACCATGTATTAAATAGTCCCAGGAACGATCATACAGCCTAGATGAGACACCTACTTAAGGAACATGGTTTAGCAGACATGATGGTGATGGGTTTACGGTTGGGCTTGATGACCTTGAAGATCCTTTCCAAGCATAATGATTCTGTAATTCTATGATTGTATTCATCAGGAATATTTAATGGGAGAAAAAGAGTGTCTTCGGTTACCATCATACTTGAGACTACACTCTACTAAACAAAGAGGAAACTGGAAAATTTTTACAGAAATAAAATCCCTCAAAAGAACAGGAAGCCCTCCCTGGAAAAAAATATGCACAGCACAAGGGGGTCAGACTGTGGGAGGACATTGCCATACTTGAAAAGTGGAGTTACAAAGCGGAAAAGTATTTTTTCTTAGGCATTAGAAATTATTGGAACTTTGTCAATCATTTATTGCCAGAAGCCCCTGCTTCCTTTAGGATTTCTAAGTTAACCGAAGGATGTGCAATTGCATCTGAGTTACCTGGTTTGAGACATACTAGAGGCTCCCATTGTCACCTGCAGCATATGGGTAGCATTGCCAGCTTCCAGCGTTATATGTAACAATTCAAATTAATTGCTAAAAAACAGCAAAAACAATAAAAAAAATCTTAACATTAATGTAAGATCTTGTTATATTATCTCCTTTTGAGACATCTTAATCAGGACAGTCGTGGTGCCTACTGCTTTCCGTCAGTGTCCTGCTCATGTCACTTGCACTATCCAGATAAATGTTTTTCAGATGCACATGGTTGGACCCTGCATTTAAACAGGCTATAATTGTTATGGCCAGAAATACCATGAATAATTGAAATACCAGAGAATAAATAGTTTCACTAGCCATGTTCTGCCTTAAATAATCAGAACTTCTGGTAGAGCCGCATCCATTTAATTAACTTGCTGTTTGTTTGCTCCAATGCATAATTAACCACTTAATCCATTGCTCTCTAGTATTTGCTCACTAATTAATTATCCCTTGCCAATTCATTGATCGGATGTCTATGCCTCATCTTGCTTTCCTAGCCATGATGTTTATCCTCTGCTCTGATTCGCATCAGCCCTCTTTCTTTTCCCGTACTGTCCCTTTGTTTTTCCTCCTGCTTTCATTTCTCTACTGTTTGCCCCTCAACTACCCCCAGCAGTGGGCTAGCCCAGTTAAGGCAGAGCAGCCATCCCAGGATGCAGGAACCACAGCCAGGCACAGAGGTTGGGAGCCCGTGGGACCGTGTAAACAAGGCAAAACTTATCTGAGATGTAGCGAGTCCAGTGGACAGTACTATCTTGGTCACAAATGGTTCGTTTTCAGTTATGAAGACAAATGTAGCTGGACTGCAGAGAGATGGTTTTGAACAAATCTGCCTTGCAATTGTACGAAATCAGAAGGATTTTCGTGACTGCAAGTTTTGTTATACAGCAGTCTTGCAGCCCTTAAGACAGAAACTGCTAGCTGGCTGAAGTGCTAATGCTTTGTGGCATCTTGCAGTTTGCTGAAAACAGTGCTATACGTGCAATATAACAAGAGTGATCTAAAAAATGAAATCCTATGGGCATACATAAATCTTTACAATCTTAAATAAATAACTAATGCCTAGAATACATTTTTTCCTCTCCACTAAGAACTGATGTGCTCCCTGTCCAATCTGGGTTCACTTAATTCTCTCAGAAGTCTTCTCTTAGAAGCGTGCTTCTTATCCTATACATTTTGGATATGTTTTTCCCACAATCTGTTTTTGTGAACTTGTGCTCTGTGCTGCTGCCCATTCAGCCCGCAAGATTTGGGAGTGCGGTGGTGATTCCAGATTCAATCTTCTAATGTGAGACTCTCATTATCTAAGTATAGCTGAGATGTTTTATTTCTGTGAAAGCTTGTTTGGATTTCCGTCTGCTCGGCTCTCTTCTGGTTTAGATTTCTCTTCTGAAAGCTATCTAGAATCCAGTGCTTAAGCTACCATTCATCATATCACTTTTTGCTAATTGCTCCCATGTTTGGAGGAGTCACGTGTGCCAAATTGCTAAATTGTGACTGCACTTTAAGGAAGCTACTAGAACCTCCCAAAAGAGGCAATTAAAACTCTATAATGAGCAGAGGTAGAAAAATGGGCTGCAAAAGGCTTTAGGGGTCATCCAGCATTCTTTCTTTCTTCTCTTTTTTTTGATATGTTTGGTTTTTTTTTTTTTTTGAAGGGGGGAATATTTTTTGTTGTTAAATTTTCCTTTGTCCTTCAGAAGAGTAAAAGGCCATTTCAAATAATCATTGCTTGAGATGGTCAAGCAATACTCACTGTGTGTCTGAATTGATAGCTCTGATTGGATGTCATGAGAGGCTGTTCTGCTCTGACATTGATTCAGTGAGGTACTTAAGTAGACCCTTAATTTATTTTGGGCATGTGAGGAATTTCACTGACTCCAACAGGACTACATATGCATTTAGAGATAAATATACAATTATGTGTCTTGATGAATTAAAGCTCAGCGTTACTCAGAAGTAACTGAGTAATACTCAACTCAGCAAGGCCAAGCATTAAGTGTTTTTCCTGTAAGATTTCCCCTACAGGCTTGGATCACTTTTGGAAAAGAGGCTTAGATTACAGAAACTTTGCAACACCAAGCAAAGCAGGGCCCAGGTGCCGTGAACAAATCCAGTCCTAGCTCTAGATGCTGCTTTCACACAGCATTGACAGAATAATACTTTTTATTCCTGCTATCAAAGAAAGAACAAAGTCCCTTAATTCAGTATTCTAGGTAACAACAGAGGAATTTGGCAGGACTGAAGCTGATGACACTGCTTGAAACACCAGAGTTTGTGACCGAACAGACATCAGTGAAACAACCAGTGAGACTGGCATTCTCAAAATTAGTTCACACCATTGGATCGTATGGGAATTCTTTTGGCTTAGCTGTAGTAACACAGCAAATGGTGGGAGGGGAAAAAAAAAAAAAAAAAAAAACACCTTTTTTTCTCTCTGCGCCTCCATGTTCATCCTATGCGTCCTCCCACCTCCTCATTGGCATGAAGGAGAGCAGCTCTGAGCACCGCCTGAGTCAGTGCACTTGAGTGTGGCTGAATTTTAGTCCACCCTATGGAGGAGCATTCCTGGCTACAGAGGGGCTTGACCTCTTAATGTAGAGAGATGTTAATCTGCCTTCAAGTGTCCGCTGAAGGCATCTCCATCCAAAACTCCTCTCACACTACACATGAATACATGATTTTGGACATGTCTTGCATTTGAAAAATAGGTGAAAAAAATGCCTTCTGTGTCATTGGAGGAGGGTAGGGAAAGAAGGGGACTGAGGATGCAGGTTGTCCAGTCTTGGGATCCTTAAGCCAGCCTAGCAGAGGACTCGAGTACCTTTCCTGTGGCTTGTTTAGATTTACCAGGTAGCTCGCTGGACACGGGGCACTGCTCAGGCCTCATAGCAGCCGTACTGAAGACGAGCTGCTTGGTTAAGGAGTACAGCAAAATCCCACGAGCTCGTGGTACTCCAGCTTGCACCTTGGTGAAGCCACTGTATCCATTCACTGAGGGGGGAGGAACTGAAGAAGAAAGACTCTCCAAAAAGAAAACCTTCAGAAAAAATAAGGGGGAAAAGCCATTTTTAGGCAAAACACTTTTTTTTTTTTTCTGAAAGCTAAAGCAAGAGAAGACTGAGCACCTCATGGGGTGTGCGAGTGCTGAGAGGCTGACAGAAAAGGAGTTCGGAAGTCACATGTTCTTGGGGCCGTGCAGCTCCGTGTGTGCCAGCGCTAGTCCCAGGTGAAGGCAGATCCCATGCCAGCACCGCACCCAGGGCAGCTGTGTTCACTTGAACAGAAAAACAGACCAGAAACGCTGAGGTAAAACCAAGACACGCAGGTACGTAACAGCACCAGCAGGGCCGTGGGGGGCCAGCCTGCTGGATACGTGAGTGACGGAGATACGCGCCTGGGATGGGCATGCGCTTGGCTACACTCGAGCTCTGCGACCTGCTCTCGCAGAGCCACGCAGTAACATATTTTGCAGACTCGTCTCCAGATTGCCAAATATTTGAGATGTTTCTTTGCTTCTGGTGCTGATCCATCGGCGACATGATCAAGAGGAGCGGAGAACGGAGAGCGGTGCTCGCCCTGCCTGTGTGGGAGCACGGTGTGACGGGGCCAAGCAGCAGTCCCACTGAGGCAGGGACAGTGGGCCAGGGCTTGGCAAACCTGCAAACCCAGGCAGGGAAAAAGTGAGGTCCAGGAAGGGGTTGCCCCAGGAGGTTGCTGTGCTGCCCCATCCCCATCTCCTCCCACCTATGCTCCGCGGACAGCTGGAGAGGGGCATCAAGGACATGCCAAGGCGTGAGGAACGAGTGCTTTTCCAGCCTCTCCCTCCTCCAGCTAATGCAGTTTTCTTACTCCGCTGCTACTGTGTGCGAGCAAATCAAGGCAGGTGAATTTCTGACTTTTTCAGGAGAAAACAGCAGCTGGCAGCAAGCCAGGGACCTCTCTCACCTCTGGCTGCACTCAACTTCTGTTCAGTTGCTAGTGTGGGAGGAGTCGCAAAATGAAATGTTTCAAGCTGTGAGACATTTTCTGTTTACTTTGCAGGCCAAACTTACTGGATTTGGACCAGAATGGCCACTTTTTTGGAGGCATATATATGTGTGGGGAGGACAAGAGCAGTCAGTATCCTGGTTATGCTGTTTTCCCAAAGGAAACAGAGATGCTCCATGATTGTTTTCTGCAGGTCTTGTTTAACTGGAAAAATGGCTTGAAAAGCTGGCATGGAAATAAGAGGTGGCTTGTGCCTGCCAAAGGTCACTCTGTATGACCGCCACAGCACCTCAGACTTTCCTTTTGGGGAGCAGATTGCACCGAAGGAAGTAGCAAGGCAAGCCTGGTGTCATGTGGAATAGCTGAAATTCCTCAAGTTCCTTTTTGCCAGGATTTCGAGCTGTGAAAGACACATGATCCGCACTGCTTGTACCTATAACTGGGGATTTTCCTCAACAAAGATAAATAGGTAGCTGTACAATTTTATTTTCATATTTTCTTTACCTCTGCCAGAAGCCATAGTAGAACTTGAATGAAATCATTATTAAGGGCTACATTTGGAAGCAGTAACCTTAGATGGGGGTTAACAAAAATGACATATTACTCCTTGCCCTCAGGAGCTGACCTAGCCTGTGATCACTTCTAGAGAAAAATGTAAAGAATTAAAATTCTGAGTCTTTTTCTGCTATTCATGCCATTATGGCATCTTTAGAAACTAGTGGTTGGTGTCCAGTGACCTCAAATCTTTTATCACTGTTTGGTTTCATTTAGGAAGCAAAACCAAGCTGTGTCTATGACTCTGTGTTTTAGGTTTGTAGCAAGAGTTGCTGTGAATTTTCATGTTGATATGCAGTCAAATTTATGTATTGAACAGTTCCATATGAGTTTTTCTGGCTCATCAGAAGAAGTTGGTTTGGAAAAAGGAGAAACTTTACTCCTTGCTACATAAATGATTTGCTCATGTTCCAGCCAAGTACGTGAGAGAGCACCTGGTTAACTGAAAAGGTATCAGCATTTATGGAGAAAATAACCCATGGAAAGGGTTGCTGAACTGCTCCTTCAATAAAATCAGGGATCAACTGCCTTTGGGAAGGGGTAGCAAGTTTCGTATCTGAAAGAAAACTGTAGGCGGCACCAAAAGAACACAGTGTAAATAAAAGTTAGCATGTTTTGCCAAGGAGGCCCTTTGAGTTTGATCTCCCTAAAAGGAAATTAAGTGCAATCTGCTTTCATTAGTCTGTCACCAATGTCTTTGTAAACCTTTGAAATTCTTGTTATTTGTTTGGTACTTTTTTTCTAAATAATTTTTTATTGAATAAATTCAGAGTAATTGCATGATAATTAGCTAACAAAGGCATTTCACCTAGAAATTTAGAGTTCTGAACCAGGCATGCAAAACCCAACACCTCTGCATGTTTCTCTGCAATATCCAAGGTCTCCACTTTGTATGACTCTACTTCACAGGTGTGTTTGGGAGTTGACAATGCCAGAGCTGGAGAGGAAGAACTATTTCCTGATGACTCTGGGCTGTGGGCAGAAAGCCTGCAGGGCAGTAAGGAACATGACCGCATCTGTAGAAAGTTTGTCATAGATTTCACTTGGGGGCATGATTTTATCACGAACTTGGTGATTCTGGAGCATTTTTGCCCAACATGAGCAACCAAGTCAGCAGTACTCTGCCTGCAAGGTCAGCCATGCCAGTGTAAAAAGAGGACAAGTAGAAGCAAAAGGTGCTCCGATGCTAACAGTTTATTTCACATTTACTGTAGTTTTGAATGCACCCAATTACTGCAACCCAGCTAGTGAAAGGTAGCTGTCAGCTACATTCAACATTTTTTTCTTCTAACACAGATATCTACAGCTTTGTTATTGCCTTAATTCTGGAGATGAAAAAGCAGAACAGAGAGGGAACGTCACTTGTTCCTGATGATATTGCCATTGTCAGAGCCATGAGAGGAGCTCTGAAATTCATTGCTCTCAGTCCTGTTCCCATTTCTCTAGGTTATAAAGATGTGCCATTTAGTACATATTCTGTTTTTACACTTCTACATAGAAAAGTTAGACAATTAGGAAGGTTGTCTGAACGTGAAAACTGGGGACTAAATAATCTGGACTTTTTTTTTTTCTGTTGATTTCTTTATTTTTTTATGACAAAAGTGTTTATTTAAACTCCAAGATAAATCCTGTCTATCTTCCACCAAGTTAAATCTCATTTGATTTCCTCAGTTCTTCTCTTTAAAGTATTTTTTTTCATCTTGTATTACATTGAATAATGGTAGAATTACCATCACATAATGTTAGTCTAAAAATACATGTACCGTTATTATTATCAAATAGAGATAAGTGTGTGTTGCCAAGTAAAAAGAAAAGCTGTGAAATATAATGCCAGGTACAAGTATTTTTTTCATAATCTTCTAGTACATGAAGGATAGACACAGATTGCCAGATATTTAGTTCTGATGGATAAATGCAACTGTGGTTTCCATAGCTATGCAAGATTTTCTATAGCACCCATCACCATGGTATCTAAGAATCTGTTACGGCTGCTTCACACTTCAGTCAATCGCATCCTAAGGAGAACTAACTGGGATAAATGAAAGAGCTTTGAGCCTTGCCATCCAGCATTTGGAGTGACTTGAGCCAAGTTTACATTTCAAAAGAAATTCTTTGTTTGCTTGTCGAATCACAACTCTGATGTGCTAAGCTCCTTGTTTCTGGAAAGGGCATTTGTAATGCTGTGGTTCATTAGTGCTGCCAGTGGCTGCCCTTCAGATGCTGGAGCACAAATTTTCAGGACACATCCACTTGGTAGAATGGAGACCACTACTGAAAACCCTACCTACAGATCACACTGAGGCATTACATCCAATCTCTCTAGCTTCTTTGGGACCTGTGGAGTTGATGTATCCACCACAGTCTTTTACTTTATGTTAGAAAATTTATCTGGCAGAGGGTGGGCACTAGAAGATACCTCTTCCTCTGAGAGGAAGATCATAGTGCTGAAATCGAGGCAAACCTTATTATCTTTGGATATGGTCAAGCAATACAATATTGATGAAGCATTTATAAAGTGATAACTGAAAGCATCAAAGATCAGACAGGCCCACCACATTAGAAATCCACAGAGGCTTTTCCTTCCTACTCGTTCTAGCTGAGGACTCTTATGCAACCATTATGATGTCTGCACTAAAGGAAGTCTAGGTCTTGGATCTCCAATTTCCCAGTGAGTACAGATCCCTCTTTGGAGATTTGTTCGGAGTACATTTTCCCCCCAAAGAGTAAATTAATAACTCTGATGTATATATATATATATATACGTACATATATATATTTGATTCATGGTTGTGAGCCTATAAGTGAACTTAACCTGAGGATAGCCCGAAGAGTAACTGATCATTCTGGGGCAAAGTGAGATTTAAAGTGAAATGTCCTATAGACCTTTCTCTGAGAGAGATTTAATACACCTCTGCATGAGGATGACAGGTTCAAGTCTTGAAAGCTCTGCAGCCAAGTATGTGCGGTGCTGTGCTTGTGCAGCACTGACCCAGTAGTAGTAAGTCCTTCCTCGGATCATAGTTTCACAGACACTTTCAGCAAAGAGGCAATACCACCATTCTCCAGCAGCCCCTTTCTGTCCTTTTCTTGTGTCGACATGAACTTTTGCACCAAAACAGGTTGCAAGATTGACCAAGTCAAAACTAACTTGGCCCTACACTTTGTCACTGCACAAGCGCTGTTGCCAAAGGAAGGAGGTGACACTAGGCAGAGAACTAGCAGCGAGGCCTGGAGAGCATCATTTCTCTTGACAGCAATCCTGACTAGTTCCAGTTTATTGTGATCATGAGATTATAGCATCAGTAAGGGTTAATTAGCTCATGAGTGCTGAAACAGGTAGCTGTAGTGACCCTGCTGATTCCTGAGCCAGGTCAGGTGTTTCCTCCTTAAACTACATTGTTTGAATCTGTCTAGCTCTGGATTTATCACATAAACTCTCCTCAGTCCATAACCTGTGGTCTTTTTACACACTGTTCACAAATTAGCCATAAACTTAAGAAGAACATTCCTGAATTAGCCTTTTCAGGAGGAGATCCATTTAGAGGGGAAAATTTACAGCAGATGTCTATAGCACCGGGTTGTTCAGCTGACCTGATTCCTCTGGTTCTCTCAGTCCATTAACACTTGCTGAATAAAGCCTCATTTGGAGAGCTGACCAGTCCTTCTCACTGCAATATTTGGTCTTGTATCCATGTGTTCCTTTACTTACTGTCTTCTGGAGTTTCCTAGCAAAATCTGAGTTTGACTCGGGGAAGGGAATTTTGACCTGCCCCGTGTTAGTCAGCACTAGCAAAAAGCAGCACTAGCAAATATTGTAAAAATCAGCTGCTAAAAGCTGCTAATTTGAGGAAAGTCGGGAGCTTCTGCTCACGGTCGAGTGCGTGTCCTGAAAGAGCAGCAATTGTGGTACACTAAACCAGCATGTCTTAGGTAATTAACATGAGTCTTTATTATAGGAATATCTATTCTGCAGACAGATCTGACTAAGAAAACTGCTCTTCTCCATACACATGTACACATGAATGCAAACAAAGGCTGAGAGGAAGCTCCAAAATATCACCCTTTCGCTTCAGCTGGAAGCAAACTCTCTTTTCCTCCACTTGGCAACCATGGCAGGGCCTGGGACCACTTGTTTTGTGAAAGAAACAGAGCGGGGACTGTGGAAACAGATTCATTCCCCACCTTCTCTCTGTTCAAGCCAGAGCTGAACACCTGAGCTGGACCATGGGCTGCAAGAAGGAAGGCTACAGCCCATGTCAGAGCTCACCACGCACCACTTCAGTACTAGCATGAACAGTTGTCAGCAGCAGTGACATTGTCCCCACATGCATACTTAGTATTCCCATTCGCTGGGGGAAGTGGGAATAGAGTGGGGAGGCAGAATCCTTGTTTCACCTCTTGAAACGTGAAAAGAAAATGAGTGGGAGAGGGAGAGACAGTATAACAAACTGGCTTTTAAAATTGTCAATTAAATGTGCACAGATTCATTACTTCAGATTCTGCTGTATCACTTGCTAGCTGCATTCCTTCAGCGCTCCACTCTGCGGGGTCTGCACCGCCTATACGTATGTTGCCTTGCAAAGCACAGAGATAATTTTCTGATTTTTATTAGATTTCTGAAAACACATGGAACTGGACTCCTTAACTTCAGCCCCCTTAAAGTTTAATAGGGTGTCTATTGTAAGGCTAGCTTTTTCATTCATTTGCTCATACAGTGAGTATTTCCTTTGAACAGCAGGCATGTTTTGCTAGAAAAATCCCTTTGGGAAAATATGAAGCTTTGAGAAATGTTCTGTCCTCCCTCAAAGAGGTCCCTTCTGAACACAGACAACTTCTACTGCTATTTAACTATCAATAAAATCCCCCTGCTGTAGCAGTATCTGCTGAAGTACTAAGCTCTGCAGCAATCCATAACTTCCAGTGAAATGTAAGCAATTAACCTGATTTTAATGTTATGCAGGTACGTTACCAGCAGTCATCTGTAATTCTTTAACATTCTTCTCAGTGTAAATCACCTCGAAGGCAGAGCAGCCCATTTTCTAAGGAATTTCAAAAAATGCAATGTTAAAGGCTGTGCAGTAGAGAAATAACTTTTAAGAAGAAAATGTGCCTCAAGATTTACACTAAAACCAACAAATAGACAAAAAGTTAAAATGTGGAAAGCATTCACTTTAATTTCACTCAAAGTATAAGAAGCCCTAGTAATAAGACTGCCCAAGCGAAAGACTCTCTGAAGATAAAATTTTTGTGTGATATATTTAAACTAACTAAATTGCTTAAGACTCCATGTGATTAACAAAATGTTTCTGCAGATATAGAGCTTGAAATCCACTTTTACTTTGGAACCACAAAGTTTCGTTTGCTCAGACATGGCATAGGCATGCAGGGTGCAGAAGGGTGAAAGCAGAGGACAAAAGCTTCTCCTTCATTTATTTGCCAAATCCAAAACTCAGGATTCTGTATTGAGGATCAAAACACCAAAAGTGTTCTCCTTCACTTTGGGGCTCTCCCACATACACCACCGCTAGCGCGTATGTCTGCAGCAAGAGCACATTAATTTGCACTTTTGAGAGCGCTTCTCTCTTACTGAAGCAATCCACGAGAACCTCTCTTGCGGTGGAAATAGAGTAGGCCAAGCTCTATTTTCAGTGTCACCCTGGCAACTGCTTTCCCCTCCGTCTAGATGTCACATCACAGAAACGTTCCTACCACCTCTCAGGTTTAGCAAAGCCTCGCAACTGCTGGGGAGGTCTCACAGCCCTGGCCCTGCAGCTCTGAGTATCTCTTTTCCCCTGCGTTCCTTTTAAAGCACTTCAGTATTTAGATTTCACACACACACACACACACACAAACCCAAGAAAATAAGGCCCATTTCTTCTTTAGAAGACCAAAAATCAGTGATTATTTTCCTGAAACTGAGTTAACCTCATGACATTGGAAAGCCTGGGGTTAGTGCTTGGTTAGCCCAGTAAGCCCAGAAGTGAGCCCAAGTTAGCCCAGAAATTTGATTTTGTGTTTGTACAGCTGAAAAAATTTTCATTAGAAACTCTGTAAGGAAACCGTTTTTTTAGCCAGCTCAGATATCCAAAGAAATGGGTGAGATTCAAGCTTTCTCCCCTTCCCCACACAAGCCCAAGCCAGCTACTCGGCATGGCAGAAAGATGTGCTGGGGGCACCGTGTTTCCAGGCTTGCCCCTCGCCCCCAGCAAGTCACTCTGCCTTCTGCTGCTCTAACTTTAAATAACGCATGAGCACCAGCCTGCCCACACCGTGCCCCAGTGTGGGCACCCACGTGGCAGGGGGAATAAGTGCATCTCTGCACAGATACAAAAACTCTCATGGGACACAGAAATCGTAGAAATTTCTAGTGGAATTTTGTTTTATTTTCCTTTTTGTTTACTCTTGTGTGAGCAACACTTTAAAGGTCTCAACCTGAGAGTGCCCTTTGCTGGTGAATTCTCTTGAAATAAATAGAACTTCACATCAGGTCCTTCAAAATACCGGGGCAAATCCTGGGTCAATCAAAATCAGAAACAAGGTCTTCTCCTGTTTTTTTTTTTCTGAGACTGGAGCTGCATAGTGCTGAGACAGAAGATAGCATATGGACACTTACTAAGGCAAATATAAAAGCTGTCTAATGCACATGTCTTAAAGCACTTTCTACGTACAGTGCTTTGCCCTGGTTAAGTACAATAATACTCATTTTAAAAACAGGGAACCTGTGGACAGTGGGACTTCCTGGAGTCACACAAATTGTTTAAGACATGCTCAGAACTGTAACAAAATACCATATGCCTCCAGTTTTGGCTTTGAGAAGTTCTTTCCTTTTACTTGGCTGTCCTTTATTGTATGAAGGAAAAGAAAAAGTTATTAAAAAAAAAGGAAAGAAAGAAAGAAAGAAGGGGCTCCAACGTAAGGAAAACTGTTATTTTCCCCAAAGCTCAATGGCACATTCTCTCAGTTCATCACTTAGTCCACAGCTTCCCTAACTCCACTATCAGAAACTTGAAAAAACTAAGCAACACCAGAGGTGAGAAATCAGCATTCATGTTTATTGCTACTTACTTAGGATGTTCACATAAAGGAAAAACTCTTCTGCTTTGATCTGCTGTAAACCCTGTCCAAGTTGCCAGGGTATGGGAAAGGAAGAGTGATACCTGACTTGCTCATGTCAACTACAGTTACTCCAGATATCTGAAGCTGCTTTTTGCACCATATAGACACACACTCAGAAAAGTGCAGGAATGAGGTGGGAGGGTGGAGGATGACTCAGGTGCTTCTGTGTTTCATGTCAGAATGACATTTTAGACTGCCAGAAGAAATAAGCTTATTCATAGGTGGATCTAAAGCCTTGATTTACAACCAAGCTTTCCCTGGCTGTGGAGGAGTCAGCTGTGGAGATTGCAGTTTGGTGCAGCGTGGCCATGGGATTAGCTGTCAGTGCAGTCCTAGGTCAAGGTCAACAGCTAGGATTGGCTGGGGATCGAGGAGCAGCTGAGGGAGTTGGGGTTGTTTAGCCTAGAGAGGAGGATGCTCAGGGAAGACTTTATCGTTCTCTACAACTACCTGAAAGGAGGTTGCAGCGAGGTGGGGGTCTATCTCTTCTCCAGGATAACTACCCTTAGGAAAGGGCCTCAAGTTGCGCCAGGGTGGGTTCAGGTTAGACATTAGGAAGAATTTATACACAGAAAGAGTGGGAAGCGTTGGAACAGGCTGCCCAGGGAAGTGGTGGAGTCACTGTCCCTGGCAGTGCTCAAGAAACATGTAGACGAGGCACTTAGGGACATGATTTGGCAGACCTGATGGGGATGGGTTTACAGTTGGACTCAATGATCTTAAAGGTGTTTTCCAATCATAATGATCCTATGAATCTATGATTCTATAAAACTTCACAGGTCTTACATTTTGCAAAAAAAAAAAAAAAGACAGAATATCTTTTTTTATTTTGGAAGAATTAATTCACAAGCTATAACAAGCTGTTAATGAAGTCACTAAAATTCAAGTGCAAGAGGAGAAAAAAGCAGGAGACATTTGTTCTGACCAGTAACTCCAGATGATCATTTGGAAATCATCGTTCCATTAATCATCATGATGATTAGTGGAAATTTTGTAAAAATGAATTAGTTAGTATGGCAAGATCACATGGCGACAATCTTCAGGTCACAAAATCCAGGCATTCAAGACCTTTGAAAAATATCACCTTTTGAAATTATCCTTCATCTAATAAATAATAAAAAGGCATAGTAAAATTGGTAATCGGAAATACAATCATATTTAACTCAGGGGAAAGGAGAACTTAGAGTCCCTCTCATATTGGGGACAGCTGTGTCCCTCCTCAGTGGAACTTTATAACCTTCTGACATTTTGAGCATCTTTGTTATCCTCCTAGGTTCAGCATGGTCAAACATGTGCCAGCACCAAGCCTGGCAACACAACACATGGGAGCAAGAGGGTGCTGCACCTGCTTGGCACCCCAATGTCCTGGAGGGAAGAATGCCTCCCAGATGGAAAAGCATTGGAGTTGCCTTTAGGTGAACTCATCCAACCATACTTCACACCCCCAAACTCTCCTGTGTTACAAGCTCACCTGAAACCTGTAGCAAATGTTAAAAAAAAAAAAAAAAAAAAAAAGAGGCCAGTTTGAAGCTCAACTTCAGGACTCCATTGCAGTAACTTACTATGGGATATTTGGCATTGTCTTAAACTTATCGAAAAAGCCATAAATTCACAAATAAACTGCCCTTAAAATGACACTTAAGATGGACGGCAGAAAAAAACATAATTAACCTTTGCTATAAACTCAATCAGTGCAGCTTCTCCAGATTAACGCTGATATAGCTGAAATCTGCATCCCGCCCACATAAGAAATCTGTAATTAGCAGGTGGGAGATCATGCACGGTTCTGTGGAAATTTTAAATATATACTTAAAAAAAAATCAGCAGTGGAACAGTAAGTTGATTTCCTGTTCTGGGTTTGTTCCCAATGATACTTTTGCAAATATTTTTTTTTCTCCTCCAGACAGATTTTAGTTGTCTGAAGCAATGCAACTTGCTCTGTAGTACACCACAAACAGCAGTGGACTCATACCGCAAGCTGCAGGTCTCCAAGTGCTCCGAGATCTCCAAGGTGTTCAGGGTGCTTCTTCTCGGAGCACATTGGCAGTGTAGGCAAGAGCAAGCAGTGCCGACAAAAAGGGGAACGACTCCTTTACATAGCTTTAGTACTGGAGATGCAAAGGCCATGGAGAAATGGAAGAAGCCAATTTTCTTTGGAGTAGAGGCACTGGAAGTAGGCACTGAATGAGGAGGATATTTCTTAAGTGCTATGGCCTCACAAAAGCCACCTCGCGCTATCAGGAATAAACAAAATTTAAAGAAAAGGAAAAGGAAAAAAAAGTGGAAAACAGAGTGACTAAAAGCTCTATGAGATCTGACACTCTACAAATATGAGAGACAACAGGAAGAAACGTAAACCATGTTTTACTCTGTTCTGTAAGCAGTGAGTATTTGTGAAAAAGGACACAGATCTTGTTCCTGACAGTAATTGGGTCTGATACCTTTGATGTGTTTAACAGTTTCCAGTTTCCAAGGCAGAGGAAGACAGCTTTACGGTGTATCACAGGAATTTAGCAACCCCAAAGTTCCATCACAGTGAACCGTGTAAGACATTTGCAACATGAAGGTACAAAAATGAAAGAGAGGTTAGTGATCTAATGACTAATCTTATAACGTGGGTGTTAGCGGGGGAATTGCAACCTGAGCATGGACCAAAACATGTCAGAGATGGCCAGGAGAGCCAATGTCACCTTCACAAAAGGGTTCCCAGCAGTGGAGCGACCAGGTTTAGGGCAGGTGAAGCAGGAGGGTGCCCTGCTTGCAGGTACATGCAAGGCTCAAAAAGACTTGGTGTTCAGCATCCACACGGCAGTCCCCAGCACAGGCAGTTAACAGGAGTAGCGGCTGTGCTGATCATGAGGGTCTTTGTGTGCCTATCAGAGCAGCAGGAATGGTTTATAATGTGTTCTTAACGTGTTGGCTAGGGAATAAAGATGAACTGTTGGGAATTTTCCTGTAAGGGACTTGGTTTCAGGGAGAGGGAGCCTGAATGAGGTTGCAGCAGCTCCTATGGCATCGAGCTGAGATCTTCACCAGATTAAGAGTACTCCCTTCCCTCTTGGGCTCAGAGGGGGTAAGGGATGTGAACACTTTCCTCAGCCTGTTCCCACATCCCTATTCCCAGTGCTCCCATTCCAGCACTCACATGCTTCAGGTCTCTCTTGTTGCCTCTGTGGGCTTTGCTATCCCTCCCTCCTTGAGAGGTGGGCACCTCACAGCTTGGGAGATACTGCTGTACGGGAGCTGGAAGGCATGCAAGGAGTTGGAGGCTGTAGCAGGGAGTGTTTTAGTTTGATAGGGTATGAAAAAAATGTAGCAATCTGCATCAATAGCAAGGGAAAGGCTTGTTTTGTTTTGTTTTTACTTTGTGTAACTCTTTTGCTGTTTCATTCATTTCCCAACCTCTCCCTCTCTGGTATTGCTCCATTCCTCCTCAGCCATCCCCCTATGCCTCCCACTCACACGTTTGTTAAGGATTAATTATTTCCTTTACACTCGTCCTTGCCAGGCCTGGCCTTCCCCTCGGCTCGCAGAACTTTCCCAAGCTCTTTCACCTCTGCACAACCCAGCTTCTTCTCTGCTAGAAAATCCCCTGAGCAAACCTTACTCCGGACAGTCTGGACCATTTCTCCTTTCCTTTCTGTCAGCTAATTCACCAACCCAACTGTGGAGCTGGACTTTCCTCCCTTCCTTGGCATTGATGTTGGCACTGAGAGCACCTCACCACATCACCCAGAAAGCCTCACCTTCCCACCTGAAACCCTGAGCTCAGAACTCCCCTTTTCCCTTATGCTGCCCGTGGACACAGCAGGAAAACCCATGACAGGCCTTCATCAGGTCAAGCTGATGTAACCAGCAGCTGAGGCACTCTGTGTTTGGGCAGGCAGGGCCTGGTGGGGACCCCAATGGGGACAAGGCTGAGCTGTGCTGCTGCTCCCCATCAAAATAGTCCCCCACACGAGCCCATCTCAGCCCTCTGGCTTAGTTACTGGAGCTGAGTCCATCACCTGTAGTGAGCAAACTGCAGTGAGGCTATGTAAAATATATCTTGTATGGAGGGGAAGGTAGGGGAGGGAAAGGCACAAATCATCCACACACACAGAAGAAAAGGTAATGAGGGAAGTACATATTTATACATATTTTTTGCCCCCCCCCGCAAGAACACCTACACCTTAGCCACAACGGGAGAGACGTCAAGCACTCATAGCAGCTAGAACTTGGGTTTTCAGAAGATGAGATTTTTTGTCTGTTTTTAAAGGAAGCATTACTCCATCTCAATAGCTGAAACCTCCGGAGCCTCCTGAGAAAGGGGGAGCCCCACCATTGCCGCTCAGCACAAATACATTCACTTAAAGAGGAAACAAATGTGTTTGCCTTTAAAACAACTGTGACGCTGACAGCTGGGAGAGCTGTTTGCATTTAAAACGGCATGACTGCTGAACATGAGAAAGATGCATATATGACACAAACTAGCAACGCAGATTCCTTAGCCCTTATTTGGAGGATGGCGTTTTTGCTGTTCAGAGCCACACGTCACCGGGAACACGGGTACTGATAGCGTCCTTCCTCTGCGACCCAAAACGCAGAAGGGTGTTTGCCTAAACATGCAAGCACAGAAGCAAGACTTGTGTATTTGTATAGGAAGCTGCTTTTGTTTGCTGCCAGTAGGCTACACAATGTGCTCTCTACAGGGGATCAAGATTTAGGGCTGAATAAACACTGAATGGCAATATGTTACATAACTGGCCCTTGGAGAGAGTTACGTGTTAGGAAGAGAAGTGGTTTTTGCCAGGAAAGGTAAAACACAAGACGTAACGTAGAATTCATGGAATAAAGCAAGAGGTGAGTGAAAAAGAAACAGCAAACTATCTGTACAGGTTATCACCGGGCAGGCAGCTCAGAGTAAACATCCGTGGAGCCTGGGCTGCAGATTTATAGTCAATTCACTGCTTATCCGTATGAACAGATTCATAACCATTTCCTTCATGGTGAATTTGGCCCATGTATAGGGCCAATCTGTACTGGGTGGATGGGCAGTCTCACCTTGTCCTTGCAACGCCGCTGTATGCTCTGCAGTGCTCCTGCCCTGGTGGCCCTGCCAGAAGATGGTCGCATGCGGGTGCTAGAGCAGAACTGTGCTGAGGGTATTGGAGGCAGGGGCTGCAAGACCCTGGCTCCAGGGTGAGCTCTGAGGAGGGGGAGAAGGGCCGAGGGTAGGGGAATTTAGCCAACTTCCTCAGTTTGGAATTGGAAATTTGGAAATTTTAAAGCAGCAACTTTTCTAAACGAACAGAGGAGAATGGTGACAATTTCACAGACAATCCTAGTGTGTGCTCTGAAAGTGTCGCTGCTTTGGTCTTGCCTGATGTACCAACAGGATCTTTTTCTTTTTTTAAGTCCTTTTAAATCCTTATTTCTACCTGGGAAAGTCGTGGATTTTCAGCAACCTCTCAGAAGCTTTGCAAACAGCATGGAGAGCAGATAAGTGAACCAACACTATCCATCCAAAAGGCAGAAATTAAGTCCTCATAGAAAATTAAAAATAACTCTGCACCTCTTCAGCCTCCCATTGGCATTGCCTTCAAGGACGATGCCCTTCTTCGTGGATGGCTTGGCGATGCAGCACATTGTTAAGAGCTGAAGGTCTTACTGGAGAAATCAGTAAACATCGAAGCCAAACAAACTTAACGCGCTCCTTGACGCAGTACATTGTTCCCACCACTTCAGCGAGGGTCCTTCACCTTCGCTGCTAGCAAATGTTCTCCGACAATCACCACGGACGCAGCTCCAACAAAAAGACGGAAAACATAATGTGAACTGCGGGCTTCAATAAGCTACAATATTGTGTCTGATTTTAAGCAGGGAAATGGGTTTGATTTATATACATGTCTTTTGCACTTCAGAAAAGTACGGTAATTGCAGATAGCAGACGGTGTAAGAAATAGCAGTTCTGCTGCCAGGTCAGACAAAATACTCCTGCAAGCCTGTTATTAATAGAATGGCAATGGCATTGCTGGGGAGATTTAAAAAAAAAAGTCAGGGAAGACTTTTAGTTGTTTTCTAATTAAAAAGAAAGAAGGAAAAGAAAAAATCCTTCCAGTCATATTCCAAAGTTAAGCAGACATGCATATTAGACTCAGACAGGCTGAATTTGCACCATGTGGAGATTGCACAACTGCTAAATATCTACAGAGCAATGACGTTTAAGCAAGCAGGAGAGCTGGGCTCCGTTGTGGCCTCTGCAGCACCCTGAGTGGGCCCTTGGTCAAGCTGTTTCACCTTGGGTCCTTCAGCTGTAAAATGGGAAAATGACACTGGCCTGTCTTATAAGAGGTTTGAGACCTGGGCAAAATGGATTAAAAGCACTATAAAAAGCAGGCTATCATCATTGTTGTTGTTGCAAGCAGCATAGCTTCATGGAGAGCTCCAGAGCAGGTTAGAAAATACACCAGATCAGCTCATTCGCTGACTGTGGAAAGTGTCCCTAAGGCCAAAATTTCAGGAATTGCAAAAACTTAAAAATTAAAAAACAAACAAAACACACAAAAAAGAAGGTAATCTGAGGAAGCTGACTGAGGAACAAATGAACCTCCCTCCTTAAAATAATTATAATAAAATTGTAAAACAAATCAAAAAAGGGAGAAAAAGTTCACAAAACAACACCCATGGAGAATAGATGTCTAAGATTGGCTGAATGTGGGAAAAGTGCTTTTTTAAAGAATATACTATCAGTCTTTGGATATGCTTGCCCCATCTGATCTTTTTTTCATCATTTAGGTGTTTGTTACTCTGTTAGTGCTCTTTGGATGAGCTCCTTCTTCTAAAGCAGTTATTTTTAACAATTCTGTCTACAATTGTATTTAATGAAATTCTGTACACGTATGACACCAAAATATATTCCTTGCTTATAGAGGAGGGATTTCTAGAAGAATTTCCATTACAGGATGCATTTGTAAGAAGTAATTTTGCATACTGCTTTGCATTTTTTTTCCTTAAATACTGCCATGCTCAAAAAAGGAAACATAAAATTCTGTCCTAAAACTGTTTTTTTTCATAGCACTGATTGAACTAA
The DNA here is from genome assembly GCF_059628265.1 of Tinamus guttatus. NCBI lineage: Eukaryota > Metazoa > Chordata > Aves > Tinamiformes > Tinamidae > Tinamus > Tinamus guttatus. The sequence goes on from NW_028288918.1 coordinate 2,577,058, forward strand.
AACAACTCAATCTGAAACCCTAGTTTTTATTCAAACTCATAGAATCTGAATTCAATTTATAATCATGAAACAATAAAATATTTGATACAGTATTTTGCACCCACTCATTTATGCTTACAGGTTAGATTCCATCAGTATTTTTTTCAGAGAAGAATTTAAAGCCCTAGCCCTGAAATTATTGACAGTACAGGTTTAAGTGTTTGCAGAATTGGAGTTTAATATATTTCTTTTGTAAAGAGATGAATTTGTAACCTGGAGCAAAAATGTATTTGAACTACAAATCTGGAATAATTGTGGAGTGCTGCACTTGTAGTGCATAGAATCTTATCTGTCAGTGAGAACTGAGCTTTTTAGAATTTTGCCTGAAAATTATGACAATGTGGTAATGTATTTTTGTTAGAGCTTTGTTAAAACAATTCAGTGCTCCTTAGCATGCAGTTTTAAATATTTTAGGATGTCATCTAAAGAAAGTATCATCATATGTGCTCTTTACTTAATAGCTTATAAAAATTCTGCAAATGTGACAACGAAATAGTGACTGGGAAAATTGAGAAGTGTAATATAATAACCTAGCAATAAAAACAAATAATTATTCCTCCAGATTTTGAAAACACTACTAGTACATTGACAATATATTGAAATTATGGCTTTTATTATTATTATTTCTTCAAGGCTGAAAGGAAGAAATAAGTCTTTCCTACACTAGTAGGTAAGCATCATCACATGAAAAAAGGAAATGATGAATTAACCTCACTGCATAGTTTTGTTAAATCATTTTCTCTTTTTCAGTATGCAGATAACATATTTAGAAGTTTTATTGCAATCTAACCAATTTTTGTTACAATTCAACAAATGACATAAGACGATGACACTTACCTAAAGGTCAGTTTTTCTACTGATATAAACCACCATAACTCTATCATGTAGACTAGTCGATATGAAAAGTCAAGAAAATGTGTGTTTGTCCTTGAAAAAATAATGTTTAATTAGCATGCTTTTTTCTCTAATTGGGCAAATGAGGCAGTACAAACACAATTATTATAGAAAGAAGTGAATTCTTAAATGCACAGTAAACGAACCATAATTTATCCAGGCATTCTATGCTATCATATAGTAGCCCTTTATTATTCAATAATTTTCCCCAAATGAATTCATATTTGTAAAATAATTCACATTAAAAATTCTAAACTTGCTATTATGAAAAAATCAAATCAGTTTTTTTCATATTTTTCCTCCAGAGATTAAAACTAAATTCAGTTATTTTTCTTACTCTTCCATTCGTACTCAGTATCACCTCCCTCCTTTTTTTGTTCAGACATTTTGTCCCTAGATAAAAACAAGCATTAAAGTATGCAAACTTCTTAGAATCTTGTGCAATTTTCAGAGTTAAAAATCCTATTTCATGAACATTCTTCAAAACCAGAAATTTCTGGGTCATGAAGTATTCCACACACGTTGAAAATAAGAAGCATATGAAATATGAACGGCTTTTTTTTTCTACAATGAAGGTATGTCCATTTTTGGATCTGTGTCTCATGTCTTCTTTGATCGGCTATTTCCTTTATTCTTCAAATAGGAGGAAAAAAAGTCAGAATGTTATCTTACATTCTTACATGGGTTAGAATCAAAACAGGTCATCTATGCAAAGTTGCTTGTACTTTTATGAGGTCCTTCCCCCATATCAGCTATCTGGGAGCAGTTCCCGGACTCTCAAGCAAGTTGGGGCAGTTCTGTTCTCAGTCAGCCAAACAAATATTGCATGAGGCAGAGCATGGGCTATTTCAAAAAACTTCATCAAATCATAGACTTTTAGTAAATTAGAGTTAGCCAAAATGTTGCCTATTTACATACTCAGTATTAGTGCATGGTAGCAGAGGATATGATGCTACACTGGTCTTGAGTTGCAAGACTCCTACAGTGCAAAAAAGGAAAAATTAATGAAAAGGATTTCCTTTACACATATTGGATGCCTGAAAAAAAATTGCAGCCAGTCATCTGATTTTGGAATTTAATCAGAGAAAAAAGTTACACGAGGGATGGGGAATTAAGAGGTTTTGTGTCGTGCTAAATCTATGCTATAACAGGATGAAATGTGCAGTTCAGGTATCCAAACCTCTTTATCTGCTGCAGGAAGTTCTGTTCCTATTAGATGAGGAATAAAAAAAGTTCCTTGTAGCAAATATACTCCCTGAGGCAATATTAATCCACATCACTAATTGCTACCGTGGAATGACTATAATGAAAAAAAAATATGAATAATAATTAATTAATCGTTATTTTATGGTGCACAAATGCCAACCTTGTGTTAGGTATTGAACACCATAAAGCAGCCAGAGCCCTCCTCTAGTCCACTTGGCACCGTATGGGCCTTTGTCATACTCAAGGAAATGGCCAATCTGAACATTTTCTACAGCTGCTAACAGCATGAGCTATTCCTTTGCTTCAAGTGGAAGGTGCTCATCTTTTAGCACTGAGGCTATTGATTTTAAATCCTACTGCTCCTGGGTAAGAAATAGTGGTATCATGCACCATAGGTTTTGTTAGAACATCCCGATAAAATATATGAATGCCCATTTTCCCCCAAATATTATGGAAAACATATCTTCAAATATTTTTGTGTCATTTTAAGCAATCTATTTTAAAATAAGTGTCCTCAAGCACACCCTTTCTGATTTTAAATTACAGCTAATCGTCAGTGATGATAAGGATGAAGAGAGGTGCAAAAATATTTCCTTTTGTATCACAAATTGAATAACTCTTTACTGTGTAAAATCTCCAAGGATAAAATGCCTTTTTAAGTAGCACTGCCAGAATATTACCAGGCTTCCAGTCACCTCCTAGCCTGACTACTGCTTTCTGCATTCAGTGCTTGCAAGCTGGTGGTGCCCATATTCAGAGGGTAGGAAATAAGGGAATTGTCTTGATTTCCTTTCCCTTCACTGTTCTCAGCTCATCTTCTTCCTCCATGTCAGACATATTTTCCATACTTTCACAAGGTTTTGATTTTCAGCTCTGACCCAGCCATCTAACCTAGAAGTTCATCAGAAGGGCCAGTGTCTCCCTCCATTGCCCAGACCAAATACTTGTGCTTTTTCCCCCATCCTTACACATACGGAAAGCAAAGCTGCAAAAGTCAGTAAACCTTTTAGTTTTTCCTCCCCAGGACTCAGACAGCCCCAGTATACACGGGGGGATTTTCAGCTGAAAGAAGACTGTGCCATGATGTGCCTTAGCCTGTTCATACCCTACTTGGTTTCACCCACCTGCTTTTGAATCCGAGTATTACTCTTTGTGGTTTTCAACACATTGTGCCAAAGCACCCTGACAGAAATACTGTCAATAAAATTAATGGCCAAATTAGGAAACTAATAACTCAAAAATGGCCATTCAGAATAACATCAACAGTAGCAATTAAAAATATATCAGCTAGAGACCTCCGACATTCTTCCTTCAGTTTGTATTATTTCCAGCATCCCTCGTAGAAGAGGGAAATGAAAATTGAGAAATGGGTGTTTTTACTGTTGCTATTAGCCAAGGAGGTTCAGAATACCTTTTTTTCTTTTTTCTTCCATATGAATATAGGAGGGCTGTCACACTTTCTGTGAAGGTTTATATGGTGTTACAGAAAATGAAGGTGTCATGCAGAGATTTATGCAGACTTTGCTTAGTTCAGCCAGCTCTAGCTACTGTCCTCGAGACTAAAGCTGCCCCTAAAGCTGCATATGAGACATGCTCTCTTTCCTCATTGTGGTGCTGCAGGTTTGGGTTCACACTTTCTTCTCACTTCCTTCTGGCATCTGGTGCTACTGCACAGAAAGCCAAGGCAGCACAGAAACAAGGCAGTTGCTCATAAATTCACATTTCTCGTGAAGTGTTATTGAAACAAAATATCTAGGCAGAAGGATGCTCTGGTAGTTAGGATGTTAGTCTTAGGCCTTTGAAGAGTGAACTATCACCATGCTGTAGCCCTACAAACATAAAGGGAATGTAAAAACAGTTCCCCACTTCACTGTGGTTTTGGGCAGACAAAATATCCCAACAGACTGGCACATGCTCTGCTGTCACACCCAGCCCTGTACAGAGATATACTGACGAGCTTGTCACTGGGAATGACTGGAAAATTCCTCATGATACAACATTTCTGCTGGATTCAAGTATGGTTACGGTTTTCCAAACACTGCATGTGAGCATCTGGGTTTGACAAACCTTCAGCAAACTGGAGGGCAGAGTTCTCACTAAAATTTGCCTGTTGAATACTTCTGTATTATGTGCATGTATATATACATATATATGCTTATACATTTATCAAATTATCAGTGAAAACATATTATATCTTTCTGTATACCTTCCCCTGCTTATATCCAGAAGCCATCATGGTCATTATATTACTGCAGAGAGCTAAAGTCAGTCAGCAGGTGCTTTGGTACAAAAATCTTTTTAAAAAAGTTTCGAAAGGAGAAAACTAATCATTTTTGTTTATGGGAAATGTTCATAATTTTGATTCCAAAACTCAACAGAGCAAAAAATGGTGACAAAACAGAAATACTGAGCATCTCAAATGCCAATTATGACTCCAAATCCAAGTGAGTCTTTCAAAAAATTACTGAATGAAAGATTAAATATTGCTTTATCTCCCAGTCCCCTGTTTTCTACCTCCTTCATATAACACTGACCTTCCTATATAGGGTTCAATGCAGGAAGATGGTCTTTCAACATGACCAGTCTGTGTGCTGAATCCAAACCTCATATTTAGTGACCTGGAAACAAAAAAAACCCCATTACATTCTGAATCAGCAGTTGTTTCAACACTGCCCAGAGCTCACAGAGGTAGATACGAAATATTTATCAACAGTGCCAAACACACAAGTAGTTATCAGAGCGGTGAAGGGCTGGAACGAATAGCCCAGTGAACCTGAAAGCTTCGCTGAAGACGACTAGCGGTCCACTTGTAAGAGAGGGGAGTACCTGAAATTCAGAGATGATATTTTGGGAGGTTTGTGTGGAGGCCTCTGCTTGTTTTATATTTCCCTGCAGAAAAATAACATATGTTAATTTATATATTTCATGGTGTCTTGTGCAAGAATGCTAAATGTAAAACAATACAGAAAAAGAATATAGCAGTTAAATGTAGGTCACCGTAAGAATGATAATGCTTTGAGGGAGGAATATATGAAGACAGCTCACAGAGTTTAAACATCTGACTTTAGCATCAAGGGACCACGCAGTACCCAGCAAGTGATATGAAGTACCTATATTAATCAGTGGAGAAAGAAGCATATTCATACACATGGTCAAAACCAGATGAGTGTAGCAAGATATGTCTGTGTGTTTATAGACGCCATCAAAACAAGATCTGGACCTATTGTTTGGGCTCCTGGACTCCGCAGGGTTATAAATAAATAAAATGAAAAGTAAACGTGAACATATTAATGTATAGTTTTGTGGATCTTTTAGATGCTGATTGAATCTTTCAGTTTCTGAAGTTTTGCTGAAATGGTGTTCAAGTAAGAACAGAAAATGTGCCCTGAATTTCCAGCTACTTTGTGTACATCCTCAAGAAAAACAGGTGAACATTCGAGGACTGTAGACTCTGTAAGGTGTTGTATTAAAAACAAGCAAGGCAGAAAGATGCAATTTTATACTAGGCTGCTGTAGTATCTAATCAACCTTGAAATGTCTGATTTCTGTCATGAACAAGTCTACTATATGAGTGAGTAAAAGGAGTGGGAAGGAACAAATCATCCTAAAAACTCAATCTGGTTGATGAGGTACCATAAAAAATACCTTGTGTTCAGTACAATCAAACAGACACAGCATTATGCCAATAGGAGGGTGAGGAAATGCTCCATCAGTAGAAAAGTACATAAAAAGTCCACCTGAGAAGAACACACACACACACAAAAAAAAAAGGGATTACCAATTAATGGGTAAGGGAGAGATATGGACCTCAAAATCCCATCAGTGGACTGGCACCAGGGCAGAATTGATATGATTTGATTGCAGCAATCCTGTAAACCAGATAAAATTTACAAGTCCTGACTGAATTAAAAGAGGGAGGGAAAAAATCCAGCTTTGCATCCAGGGTAAATGGGAAACCTGATTTACTGATGAAATTTAGGCAAAATTGCAGACAGAGCAAAGCAGTGGGAACCAAGCCTACAGTGGCAACCTCTGCTTTTGTCTTAATCTCAAATCCTCCTCTTTGCTTTTTTAAATTAAAAGGTTACTCCTTAAAATACACTTGAGTTATCCCAGAGATTCTCTGGAATACTTGCCATGGTTGAATTTAAGTAAGGAGAGAAAACCCATGCTCATGAAATAGCAGTCCAGGCCTTCCACAAATGTTGACTTTTCAAACAAGAGGCCGGGCCATGGCGGGGGCAATGGGTGGTCCCGGGGATGGTGGAATGGAGGTCCTTCATCTCAGTTCTTCCTCCTCATCACTGGATATCATTGCAGTTTCCTCCCCAAGTCATTTTTGCAGTTTTCTGCCTCCTTCGATGCTGCTGTTAGTGCTCACACCGGGCTATCGTTATTGGACTCGCCGGTGAGTCAGCTCACATGGCTGTGGGAGCTTCGTCTCTTGCCTGCCATGCTGCCCCTATCAGCTGCACATGCACGCACACCCGAAAGTGAGTTATCTCCAGCCTCTGCTTTTCAGGATTCATTTCTCAGTTTCTGTGGAAAAATGGCCTCCATACTTTTATTCTCCTACCATCAGAAGGATCTGTCCTTTGCTAAACCCCCTACGCTGAGAGTTCTGAGACGTAAACCCATTTTGGAAAAGGAATTTATTCCTCTCTCTGCCCCCCACTCCTGGTTTCTCCCTTTAGCCAGACTCCGTGAGACCCCCAACCCAAACACAAGATTCACACTTCTCATGTCTGAACCACTATAACTCAGCTATAAAAAGGATCTAAAAAAATAAAGAAAGAAATGGTTTCCATGGCAAATTTGCAGGGTTTAATCTCAGCAGAAAAAGAAGACTTTTTACATTCCCAGTTTTAGAACATGCTAGAGAGCAAATGAAGTTGTGTGTTGGCTTCTAGAATATTGCACTGCTTTATGACCACAGAGAGTTTGTCCCATTATTTTCCTGTTTTGTTCTAGTAATCATAAAGTTTACTCTAAACATAAACAGCGTCACTCTGATGTCAGCTTCCAACATTTTTCCCCTCCTATGAGTTTAACCAAACTGATCCTTGAGGAAAGAGGATTTCTGCCTCGTACCAACTCGGTACACTCTCCAGGTTTTTAAGTATAAATACTTGCATATTTAAACAAAGCCTGCAAATGATCAAATGGATCAAAGGGGTATAAATAGATGGGTAAATACCCATCTGTCTTCTGTTCCTTTCAGCAAGGTAGCTTTTTTTCAAATATTCTTGATAAATAGCTCCTGTCCCACCCCTCAGCTTCACCTTCTTCTGCAACTCATACAACTTCAGGAGAGATATCAGGCTGTAAATCTTCTAGACATATTTCCAAAAAAGCAACATCAGATTGTTAATAAAATCACCTCTATATCTTCCTGACACTTATGTTACCTAGCAGCGCGCCCCTTTCCTTGAGAAACGATTTTAAAAAAATCAGAAAATTCTAAAAAGGTATCTGACTTCTGGTTTTCAACTGTATTGCTCCTGATACCTGGAGAGATTTTTGTACAAAAGCAAAACCAATATCTGTTTATTTGTAGATAACATACTTAAAAAAATACAGTCTATATACCAAACAAGGTTACCATGTACCTGTTAAAAATGAATAATATGAAGCCTGCTGTGTTGCTTCAGTTGTAAGTACCTCTTCCTTGGACACACGAGAATATACATGCGTCTATATTATGATAACTAAAATTTCCCTGTGACTTTTCTCATAGTTGGTAATTGGTCTCTGCACATCAAACGTGGGTGTACAACTAAAATATCAGTAACCAACATTAGAGTCATTTAAGGATCCTTACTTCAATTCTGCACTCAAAACAACTGCTAATGTACACAGGAGATTAAATATGCTAAAATATTGATAAAAATGAATATATATATGTACATACACACACACAACATACATATATATACATACACATACATATATACATATGTGTACAGATTTTTTTCACAGAATCACAGAATGGTTGGGGTTGGAAGGGACCTCTAGAGATCCTCTAGACCCTGTTCAAGCAGGGACACCCAGAGCACATGGCACAGGGTGGCATCCAGGTGGGTCTGAAAGATCTCTAGAGAAGGAGATTCCACAACCCCTCAGGGCAGCCTGTTCCAGGGCTCTGTCACCCTCACAGTAAAGTTCTTCCTCACATGGAGATGAAACTTCCTGTGTTTTAATTTATACCCATTACCTGTTGTTGGTCACCACCAAGAAGAGTTTGGCCTCATCTTCTTTGCATTCTCCTCTCAGGTATTTGTACATATCAATAAGATCCTCTCTCAATCTTCTCTTCTGCAGGCTAAACAGGCCTAGCTCACTTACTTAGTCTTTCCTCATACAATAGATGCTCCAGTCCCTTAATCATCTTTGTCGCTCTACACTGGACCCTCTCTAGAATTTCCACATTCCTCTTGTACTAGGGAGCCCAGAACTGCACTCAATATTCAAGGTGTGGCCTCACCAGAGCTGAATAGAGGAGGAGGATCCACCAGCAAGGCACCCACCCCATTGAGCAGCAGGTCCACACTTTTCCCTATTCTTGCTCTTGCTGCTGATGTCTTTGTAAAAGCCCTTCCTGTTGTCTCTGACAACTCAAATTCCAAATGGGCCTTGGCCTTCATCACCCCATCCCTGCGTTATCTGACAATGTTCCTATATTGTCCCCATGTGGTCTGATCCTTCTTCCACATTATGTATATGCTCTTTTTCTGTCTAAGTTTTCCCAAGAGCAACTTGACCATCCATGCAGGTCTTCTGCTCTCCTTTCCTTGACTTCTTTTTTGTAGGAATGCACTGATCCTGAGCTTGGAGAAAGTGGTGCTTGAATAGGAGGTCCAACTCTCCTGGGCCTCCTTCTCTTCTAGGATCCTCACCCAGGGGATTCCTTCAAGAAGGTCCCTGAAGAGGTCAAAGTTAGCCCTCTAATCTTTTCTTTTTAGCTCTCTGATCTTTTCTTCCCCATGACAATTTCCACAGAATATTCCAACTAGAAATGGACCCAGATCAAGGTTATCTGAACCACTTTGCATTTTTGAAAAGGCACAAAGGGTTTATCTGGAGTCTCTTGTTCATCTTAAAATACATCCATGCATGAAGTAAAAGAACCTGTCAAACTTTACATCCAGATCAATGTCTGCACTCTAGGACCATTTGTGCTGTGGCAGGTCCTAGAAGTTTTGATGGAGGTCTGGGTGTTTTTCATCTGTGGGACTAGTTCTATTTTCTTATAAGATTATGAAGAGCTAAACATACGCATGCTTTGGGCACTACCAGAAAATATTTAGCAAGTAAAAGTAAGGGCAGTCCCTGCTCTTAACTGACTATAGCTTAATTATGCACTTTTTCCATGTAGCAATACAATATGCTTTGATGAATTGGGTATTAGCCCTTTTACAGGCAAGAGAAGGATTAGCTGCTTGTTATAACTCTTGAATACAAGTGAGTATGGCATAAGGGCATACTTGTTATACAATAAAAACTCTAAAATGCTTGTGTAAGTAGGCATATATATATCCATAATTGCTCTATTGTATTTTTTCAATAATTGTAAAAAATAAAAGTGTGATCAGTGGTACTCAATCTTAAAAACTGCATCTTAAAATATTAGAGGAATCCAGAAAGTTTTTGTCTTGAGATAAAATTTTCACAAGAATATTCCTGATGGGCACTTTTGTACCATTGAGTTTGCTCAAAAGCCTTGTGGGTCTTCCAAATATCTTATTCTAAGCATAACAAGTTAATCCTAAATAGAAGAGATTCTGAGAAGGACTTCAGAATAAGAAATTTCAATATGGATACAGTGAAACTGCAACCAGTTAGATAATCATTTGTTGTAAAACTTTTATCTCTTAATACTTTTCCTTGCAGTTGGCTGGTGAAAGACAAAAGATAAAATTATCTATCATCAACAAAACAGTTTTGTCACAACCGGTACTTTTTACTACAGATTCCCAGTAAATACAATATACTTTCTTTGAGTATATTGCTTAAAAGTCACAGACAATGAAGTGGAAGAGGTAAAACTTCAACTCTGTAACATTGCCTCTGGAAGGATCCCTTCACATGCACTGTAGAAGCAATGTTAGTCAGCACATCAACAAACTAGTTTTGCAGATTAATCAAATCTGCATTAGTTCTGAGCACAGTGCTAAGCCAAATCCCTGCTTACAGAGATCCTGATGGTTTCATTTATTTCAGCAGGCACAGATTCACACGGTTGCTCTAGAAGGCATTTTTAATTGATGGTAATTACGTGTCAGCCTCCTAATGAGTCAGATGAGCTCTTGCTTTCCTTCTGCATTCCAATGAATTCATCTGGGTGTGGGAGCCAGGGAAAGCTTGTTAAATATAGAGCCCTGGCACTGTGATACGAATGCAGTTCTGCAGGACTGCTGCTATTTCTTAAGAGATTGGGCTGGGCGAGGGGTGTGCTTGTTAGTATTTCTTTCTTCTTTTTTTGTAGTTTTTTTTCTAAATCAGATAACAGAAAAGGAGTGTTAAAAATACACTAATGTGCTTTACCAGCTGTCTTCATTTTTACCTTTAGAAATGTGAACATTCTGTATTTGTGTGTCTTTCTCAGAGATGGATAGCATTACCTGCTTTACAACCACTCACATTAAAGAGGTTATTTTAATTATGAAGTCTATAAAACACAAAATTTACAGGACAAGAATGGAAAATGTTTACTCGTTAATTGCTGAATTGGCTTTACTGAAGTTTTTGCAGCAGGGTACTTCAGTACAATCGCAACTATTTCCCTTGGTCCATTTAATGCAGCTAATATTAATTGAATAAACAAAGCCCACATCCTGAAAATATCCTCATGAAATATCACCATCTGTCATCATTGCCAAAAGTACAAATATACAGTATGTAAGTATTTTTACTTTATGCATACTACTCATCTACAAATACTGTGCAGTGCCCATGTTTCTAGAGGCAATATACATTCTTCTGAATCATGGTTCTACAGATCTTCTGGCAATCTCCCCCACACCCAGAGAGTCCACTGCATATCTCAGCGTAGCTTTGCTTAATTCATCATAAAAAATGCAAGTAGGGCTGATCCCAAACGCAGGATATTCTCATCCCTAAATGGAAGCTCTGTGGGAATGTGGCTAAGGCTGTCCCTCTGCCCTCGCCCCCATTTGAAAGCAAAGCAAAAAAAAAAAAAAAAAAAAAAAAAAAAAAAAGAAATAGATAGAAATGGAGTGAATAAGCTCATTTCAGCCTGACTGAATATCAGAGTATAATTAAGGTGGGAAAGGGCCACTAGAGATCTCTAGCCCCAGCTCCTACTCAAAGCTGGGCTGACTTCCCCATTAGATAGGGTATTTTGGATCTTGTGCAGGAAAATCTGGGAGGAAAACCTCCAAGGACTGAGATGGCATCATCTCGCTGGGTCACCCAAGGGCACTGTTGAAGTCTTCGTACTTCCAAGCCAATGTTCACTGAGCTGGAAGGCCGCTTTTGCAAGTGACATTTGGTGACACTGTAGTCTATTAGGTAGTGGGGAGTTTAGTTCAGAAATCAGTTTTCATAAGAAGGTTTCAGAAAGCACAGAACATTAAACATCTAGTTAGGAGTGAGATCCTTCTTTTGTCGATCAGAAGTGTCTTACTGATAGGAAACCAATAAATCTGAGGTGAAAAATATGTCAAAACGATGAACTAAACAGAAGTAATTTTTGATCTTCAGCAATGAAGCCTGGCTACAGTTTGTTCACAAGCCTGGTAAACATGCTGAAGAATATTTCAAGTTCATTTCAAACAACATGCTCAGGATAAATTGTCAGGATACAAATAAGGTTTTCCTAATGTTTAATATGTGCTATCCCAGCCTAACACAGCTTGCCAGGTGTAACATTTCAACTAGAACTGTTCTTAAAGAATTCCTTGCAACTATTAAAAAGGGGTTGCAGCAAGAAATTTAATCATGACCAACTTCAGATTATTACTCATTAAACAGATGAGATTTCTTGGTTTTATTTCATTACACACCTTCAGTGGTGATTTCTTGCATAAACAGTAACAAGTAAGGAATGCAAATGAAGAATATGGGTATGTCTTGGAAAGGTAGCAGAGCTCATGGGCTTTTTTTTCCTGGGTTTTAATTGCAATGCCTTCTTTCTTTCCATGGAGCAGCTGTAGAGACAGATGAACTAAAGGCTTGCCAATGTCTTTATCAATATTTCTCGACAGCAGAGGAAAAGGAAGACGTGAGTGTCCTGGGATGCAGTTCCGCTGTGTCAGGGATGACAGTCTTTCCACTTCCCTCAGGCTTCAGCTTTTCTTCACTGACTTGTCCCCATCTCTTCTCCTCCTTCCTGGCACTTTCTTCCTACACCACTTGTCTTTTCCCCTTTGTTCAGTTCCATCCTACAATCAAGGATTTGCTTTCCAGCTCTGATCTCCTTACCCAGCTGAATCTTTCTTCTCTTCCTCTATTCCCCCTGCAATGCCTCCTTTCCCTCATACACATACCTTGCCCTTGCACACAACCAGAATTCCCTCTCTGGTTTCTCTTCTGACTTGCCCTTTTCCTTTTCCCACCATATCCTGACTTGTCTCTTCACCTGGTCACACAAGGTGTGTGATTTGTTAGTCTCCACTGGGCGTTTTTTCCTGTGCTCTAACAGAAAACAGAATTTGGGGTTCATGGCCAATAAAACAGTTGTACAAGCTATTGCACCTGAGATCTGTCGGCAGCAAAATGGGAGATGTTGCTGCCATTTACTACCTCGCATGAGAATATGTCTTAAAAAAGAAAACTCAGTGACTTTTCCCAAAGACAAATAGTGCTTGTCCACAAGTTGGGTCATCGTTCCTTCTATGTGTAAGTAAGTGGCATCATTGTGTTTGCTGCAGCTTCTTTTTATCATTTCTCCCACTCTGTAGTCAATTCATGGCCAGCCACTTGCTGCTATCTCAAACAGCCCATCAATCTGCTTTGTCTGAGGGGTGCTGGGCACCTGGCTGAAGGTCCCACTCGTACAAACAGGAGCCAGTGAACAAAGGTGAACATACACTGAAGTAAACAGCATTTCTTGGATTAAGTCTCACAACAGTGAATGCCCTTAAATTCTACTCTTTTCTCCCTGCATCACTTGAAATAATGTGCCTCTGATATCCACATAGCTTTTGCATTCTCCTGCATGCTTATTATTCGGTTGTATTTTAAGTGCTCTTCCAGTTTTCCCTCTGCATGTGACCACCCACTTCCCCACCTACAGTCTCTATAATGTGATTTCTATCTGCTGTAGCTTATAATGGTTTAAATTATGCTAATTGTATTCAGAGATTAAAGTAAAAATCAGTATGACTATTATTCTGCCTGTATACTGTACCAATGCTGGTAGTTATTCACTTCAGAAATGAACATGGCTAATAAGATAAGAAAATTACGCTTGCATACAGTTAGTCAGTTTCATATTTAATTAGTGGGAAAAAATATTTCCATGTTTTCTTATTGAAGCAAGATTAACTCTTTTGCCTCTGTCTGTGCTTGCTGTTAAAACCCCACTTTGTGCCATGGAAAGTATTCTCCTTAACAACTCAAGACTTGGTGTCCTAAATCACTGAAGCACTCTTGAAATCTTGCCAAATACTTCTTTTTTCTTGAGATATTATGGTCGAAGGTGTGTTGCATCACTGTGGACCCATCTGGGCCATGCTTTAGCTAGCATACGAGGGTAATGCACTTTCAGCAACCCGACTCATTACAACAGCACAGGAGTTCATGCCATACATATTTCCTGGTCTAGTTTTGTTAATGTGTCATGAATAGACTTGTTTCAAAAGCACTTTCAAATTTAAGATTAAACTTCTAAAACATTTAGTGTAGCAACTAAAAAAGTGCCTTCAGAATTTAAGATGGCCATGATATGCTGTCAGAAGAGGCCAACACACTCCCACACTTGCTATAAATAACAAACCAGAACACAAGTACAGGCTAGATTTAACTGATTTTTTTCAATCATTGCAAAGTACACTTTGCTACATGCTAAAGAGATAATGTGTCACAACACATTTTGCATAAAGTGAAGAATCTATCCATGAGAAACCCTTCTGTTTTGGATTTCTCCCCCGCCCCCCGGCTAGCATCATGGTAGGGACCCTTTAACTAAAAGAGAGTTAAATCTAGATCTAAAGTAAGTGGACATCACATCAGTGAGGCTGATAATGTGTCGGCTCTTCACGTAAGGGCCAGATTAGTCACGTGGAACTTGGCATGACTGCAAGATGGAACCGTCTGAGAGTTCCCTACTGATCTGGTTTCTCTTATGATAGTTCACAATTTTTTAAAAAACCTTCTGGTTAGGCTTGCATAAAGCCACAGGTGAAGGTCGGAACACAAATCTGCCAGAAGGAGTTTGGTTTCACTCGCACCTTTCAGAGTGCTGAAGGCTAATGTTTCAAAAGTATTTGTCAGAGATGATAAAATAATGCTGCAAATCCAATATTGTACCATACGAAAGACAATTCAGACCATTAACTGTCAGAACAACCCTGGACTTCATATGTAAAGGAGGTAGGAAGCTTTTGGAACACCGACTTAAAAGAGTCGATTTACTTGACTTGATTTGCAAAAATGCAAATACTTTAGTTACACATTATGGCTTTATTAATTAGAATTGTTTGTGAGGATTGTAACTCTAGAACTTAATCGACCATGAGCCACTCAAACCAAAAGCAGGTTCAACCACATGGGTGAAAAGTGGCTATTCTATTTAGCCTTTGCTTTTTAAAAAATACTTTTTATGACTTTATATGAACTCTGATAAAATTGCTATCAAAGATCTAGGGCAATGGAGAATAAGCCATAAATATTACAGATGTTCCACTTTTCCTGTTACCAGACTTTTTAATTTTTATTTGTACTGCACCTCTATTTTTGCTACTGCAAAATTTCTTTAACTAATACTGAGTATGTGGGTACGTTTGGTGTTCCATGAAGAGCTACAGGCTGCAAGCCAATGGCATATATAGAACACTGCAATTTTACTGCATTAGAATGAACTTTTAGTGAAATTTGTTATATTTATCTCAAAAGAAACCTGTAGAAGTCATATTGCTCTACAATACCTTCCCTAGCAATTTCAAAACAATATTTTTAAACACACGCACACGCACACACACACACTCGTATATGTTGTTATCCTTTATGTCAACAGGAAGACTTATGGGCGGAATTTGCATTTTATCACCATTGTAAAACCTACAATGCTCTTGCCTAGAACATCAGGAACATCTATTTCGTTAGCACATGCAGAGGAATCTTTTTTTCTCATGATAAAATCTGGCTATCTGCCTGGGATGTAGAATTTCTTTCAAGCTAGTATGGTTGGGGGGATTTAACCACCTGATTTATAGCTTCTATCGTTCTCCTTAGTGCATTGAAAGCATTTCTAAGCATGTGACTGATGAAACCAGCAAGAATTTGGAATGGCCTAAATTTAAGAGATACAGATGTATTACAAGCTCTTATTATTTTTATAATGGCTGCAATTAGTTATCTTGGATCATTTCAACCATTGCAAAGTACGGTGCTTCTGGGAAGCGTGTAGTTTTGTTTATGTAGCTTGGGTAGTACCTTGGCACAAAACTACTAATGTGAAGGGCAGTCTGGATCAGCACATTCGTTTGTTTGCACTGAATATTTGTCTCTGCCCTCGTCCACCTGAGCCTCCCCAAGTCCGTAGCTTTCTGATTCCTTCCTACCACCTCACCGTCCGGCTTGGCCGCTTCTATTTTCCCGCCAGGCTCCTTTCCTCTACATTTCACTCCCAAGGATATACCAGGTCTTTGCAAACACTCAGGGCAAGACTCTCCATATTCCCTGGGTGGTTCCTCCACATGCCCTGTCCCAAACCCAACATTAGTCACTGCTATTTGCATATGGGAATGGTAGGCTCACCTTGCCAAAAGCCATGCAAAAGATGGCAGGGAAACATCATCTCAAGTAAGAGCCAAGGCCACAAAACCTTCAGCTCTACCTGGTCAGGTAGAATTTATCAATATAGTCAACAAAACGCAGAGCATTTAGCAGAGCAGGACAAGATATGCTAGTCACAGAGCACATTCTGTCCTGACCATGAGTTAGTATATACAAGTATGTGCAAACGCTCATCTAATTAGCAATCCAGTGAAAATCCTGTCCCATGCCAGCTGGCAGCAAAACTCTCCAAAATGCAGGGGAATTAGAATTTAATGGAATTACATTAGTCCGAGTTACCTTCTCCATGAATGACAATAAAGCAACCAATCTTAAAAATAGCTGTCTCACAACAGTGACGTAATTTCTTCTTTCTGACAGGAGCTGTCTGAAGTTGCTGTTCAGGAAAGAAGCTCTGTGCTTTGCTAGTTTATCAGGAATAAATAGTTTTGCATAAACTATTCTCATTAATGATTACAAACTTGTGATTTGCAAACCTTAATACAAAGTGTGTGTCAATTGTTCTATTAACAAGGCAAAAGGTTCTGTAGCAGTAGCATTAACTATACCCCTATATGAATGTCAGCCCAGTTTTTAGTGGGTAAAAAGGTGAGTGGGAGTAGCTGAAAGTTGTAGGATCCCAACCAAGTTGAGTCCCACTCTCATAGTAATAGTGCTCATACTCTAACTTGGCTTTATTTGCTAGGAGTCAGCCAGCCTGATCCTCCTTAAGTCTTGCAGCTTATCTGTAATTTCATCCATTTCATTTTCCTTGGATGGGATCACTGACACAAGGTCACTCAATAAGGCATCTGGGTTGCCTTTAAGGAAAAGTGTTGAGTTTTAACCACTCTGAAAGGGGAGTCAAATTCTGTATTGGAATTAGCAGTGGTAGGCTGGGATCCAGATCTGAACAATACTCAGATTTGCAAGAGATAAGTCTGAGTCCCTGAAAACAAACAAACAAACAAACAGACTCCTTGCTCTAAAAATCTACACCAGTAGATACAACAAAATAGATCATTCTGGTCACCTCTTCATCCCAATAACCTCCGATGGGCATTAGGGATCTCTTAGGTCTCCTTCCAATTTAATTCTGGTCTCTCATACCATACCACCATGGACCTTTTGTCCCCAGGGGTCCCTCCATATGCAGGAGAAGGATCTGGCTTGGCAGAAAACAGAGCTGAGCATTTTTTTTTCTGCTGATGAAGCAATAAAACATCACACAGAGATTTGTTTTTGTCTGAAGTAATGATTGCAATGTTGCAGGACAGCAGCTAGTGCCAGAAAATTAATCATCAAAGACTTTTTACACTTGTTTCTCACACTATCAAACTCTAGTTCTATGGTATTAGCGCGAGTTCTTCGTATTGTCATTAAAACCATGAACCTAATTACTCAGAAGCAACCACTCTGCTCCTGATGGATTTTACCATCAGTTTCCTTTGAGTTGTCTTAACTTTAGTCAAACTATTGCTAGGTCGAATTGCTCGAAGAGAAATATGCTTCATTTTTAATTTTTTTTATTACATTAAAATATTAATTACTAAGATTTTCTAGAGATGGTCAAATAGAAAGTAACATGCTCAGATATGAGATAATGATACAGAGATCACTTGCAAGAATTGCACAGTTTAATGCTATTCAAATCCATACTACCACTTAGGAAAGATCTTATTGGAAAGGAGTGGAAACACAAAAAAGCATATAAAACTTGTGCGTTAGGGGCTCAGATCCTAATTATTCTTACTTAATGATATCTCATAGCATGACTCCACGCAGCTGAGGAAATAAATCCCTTACCTCCTTATGAGTCCAAGAATAGCTCTTTCTGCACATAGCAATTGCTGAGAGCCTTGCCCAGATTAACATGAGGGCTTTCTAGAGCACTCTGCTTGGAAGAGCTCATCATTCCAGTATTTGTTATGCTTATCTGAACTTTTAACTCCTTCTTTCTCCTGCATTACTCCCTGAAATACTGATTTCAATCACAGGCCAGAAAAAGGGTGGAGTTTACCAAGAAACCACTATAACTGAGACTGCAAGCATTAAAGACATCGAGCAAGAGGGCCGGCCCCTTCTCCAGAATCAGCACTTCATTGTCACTGCTGGGAGATTTCGTAAATGTTCACAGCCATTAGCTAATCACAGACGCTTGAATCACCTTCCATTTAGCTTCTCTTTCGCAAGGCCTTTCTTGGCAGGTTTGTTTTGTCACACATGGTTTGGATTTCTTGTTAGAAAACATTAGTAGTGATAAAGTCAGGAAAAGAATTAAACACCCCACAGACAAACATCACTGAGCTAGCTCTATAGTCCTCCTCTGTGATGAAATTTGGGAACTCGGGTGTATTTGCTGGGCTACGCAGTCAGAACCCAGGCAACTAGGGCTCACATTCTTAGATCGCAAGAAGTGAAGAATTACACACAAGCCCCCAGCCTCTTCAAGGTTTCAGAACTCTACCCAAAGTAGTACAAATTTGGAAAGAGTCTCCAGCTACGTTGCTCCTAGGCAGCTTTAGAAGAGATACACTGTGAGGCAAAAAATAAAGGTGCATCTTACATCCTCTGAGACCAGAGGCTCAGTTTTGTTCAGCAATAATCCAGTTCCCTCTTTCAGGAACCGAGAAGAGGCAGGCTCAGCTGCTGGTCGTGGCTCCTCACTCAGAACACAGCAGCCATTCCAGAATTCATCCCGAGTTCTAGTCCCTGCAAACTCCTGTTCCTTTCTCCCAAGGGACTTTCAAGCAGCAGGGCTGTATTGCAGTGGGATCAATGACTCTCCCTTACATGCCTTGGATGATGACCATGTGCTCATTATACTTTCTTCCCAGAGAAAGGCAGGTGCTTGGTTTACTTTTTGGAAGAGGCTCTCTGTCTTTTTAGAGCCTTATCCAGGCATTTAAATGCCACTAGAAAGAGGAGAATGATGTGCTGTACTCAGATCTGTGCTGGGTTGGAGCCAGAACACAAATTCACTTTGAGCAGGTGTGAGAGAAGTACGACTTGCGTGTCTGAGACATCTTAGGACATCTGAGTAGTAGCTGTATGTACCTACCTTTGTGAGTAAAAGTAGGTCAATGAATTTAGCTGGAAAAATATATATCCATTTAGGCATAGGAATCCTTTTCATGTGTATGGTGTCACTTTCAGCAGGATGACTGGGCAAAATTTGGGAATTCAGCAGTTCTTCCAGTCTAGCAAACATATGGCTTCAGTCATGGTCAGTCGCATTCACTGCCTTGCAAGATTCTCATTTGCTTGAGGCTTTCTAAGAAAGGTCTGGGAATCAAGAACTATAATAACACTATGCCTGATAAGGTTTACACTTCTATTGTGCCCTCTTCACCTCAGAAATACAAAGCACTTATTAAACACAAATAGTTGATCTTGGCAAGGCCTTTATGAAATAGATGTGTGCCACTCATTTTCATGCTAGAAGTAGGGGCAAGGAGATGTTAGAGGAAGAAGTTAAAGGAGAAGCTAGAAGAACTGGCCATTGCCATACAATAGTCCTATAGCAGGACCAGCAAATCTTTATGTTTCATTACAGTTTTTCAGTAGTAAGTTGTTATTTTATATTCCATCTATAGGCTTGTCTGTTTTTCAGAGAGCAGCATGTGTGGTTATCACTAGCATAGCTTTCAAACTAGATAGTTTATCAGCAAGGTAGTTTTGTCAGCTCTTCTTCTGGGTTTCTCTGCTTTCCCAAACACCCAACTCTGGGATGGTGGGTTTTGTACTCCTTGCCGATCTTGCAGTTTCCCAGGTTGCTTGTTTAAAGTCTTATTGTGAATTTCAGACTGCATAACTCAGAATTCCCTTTTACCTATAGCTTCTTCAAGAAAGAAATATGTTCTTTTTCAGAAATTAACCACATTTGATTATTCTGTTTTCATCCCACTGGACTAAAGGGGGAAGCAACTGGAAACTTTCTCACTGCAGCAAGAAATACAGCTTGGTGTCAAGGTCCCACTACCGGCTAGCTAATATTCGTTTACTGCATCTAAATTTTATAGTTGTAATTCTGTATTTCCAACAGCAAAATTATGACACAGACAAAACTGAAATGCCTTTACCACTTCATCCTATCCAGGTGACCTCCATGTTATGGTTTTACTTCAGGATCTTGAGACTTGGACCTCAAGTAGTGTGGACATTGAAAAAATGCCAAGACTTTGTAAGCTCTCTTTGCCCCTTTTTTATTTTTAACTTCTGTTGAATTAGTTTTCTCCCAGCAGAATTTAGATCATTTTTTCCTGGACATCCCACAGACCTTTTCAGGTGTCCCTGTCTTGCCTCCTTCCTCTCCTGGAGACTGGTGTCACCAAGGATGTTGAAGCAATGGTGAAATATCACCATCAGTCTCACACCAAGATCAGCCCACAGGTGGGCTTCATCCCTATGGTTTACAGAACCATATTCTGCTTACTGTCTGAACAATCAGAAATCCATGCCCTTTCACTAATACTGAATGTTTGTACTGTGGTTTCTCCAAGTCCTTTACTTTTCAGTGTAATCTGTGAAGCAGAGCTTGCATAGAAGTTGCATGGCTCCTGATACTTGTAGGAAGAGTACAAGTCGCAAAAGCAGTGGAGCCAGTGAACGGGTACAGAAGGAAAGGAGTGTGTTTGTTCTCAGCTCACGCCCATGCCAGCAAGCAGAGTCCCAGGTGGCACGTGCCCCTGTTTTGTCTCAGCCCCGTAGGGCTTTCCCCCAGCCTCCTGGGTTTTGTGAGCAGCTGAGCTGGAGGGTGCTGCGGGGGTAGGAGTGCAATCACAGGCACAGGGTGACTTGTGCTGTCTCATCATGCATGGTGTGCATGTTGTGCATCTCATTCCTCTTGGTCTCATAGGTAGTGGCAGTTTATAGTAGCAAATGGGACTCTGTGATGAAAGCTTGGGCCAGAGCTGAGCAGGACGATCTATACAATACGTTACGGAGGCTATAAGTGAGACAGGAGACCTTCATAAGCAAGGGTATTAGGGGTTTGACAGAGCAAAAGAAGCACTGCACTGACCCATGACAAAATGGACTGGTTGTAGAGCAAAAGCCAAGCTCAGGAAGTATAATGCATGTGTGTACCTTGCAGAGCAACTGGACTTAGGGCAGGGCAATGTCTCTGAGTATCTGCACTGGCATGGAGCATAGGGGCCTGCCTATCCATCCAGTTAACATGCTTTCCTGAGGGGATAATGCATCCCCATGCACGTGGCAGTGCGGTGCCATCATCTATAGGGCATCTCAAGCCTAAAAGCCCCACAGCATTTAATGTTCCTACTCATAACAATACAGAATTTGGCAAGTGGTCTCTGTAGCATTTCAGAGTGTGTAGGTGGCTGTCAACTTCCTAACTCTAGATTTATTGGCAGCAGTGAGAGGAGAGGCTCTTATCAGGGATGATGATGAGGATGAACCTTTTCTCAGCATACCAGAGACCTCTCCTGTCAGTTGCTTGATGCATTTGGGCCACCCTAGGATACCCTGAAAATCACCCTCCCCTGAATACCTGACTTCTATCTCTGCAAGCGACCTCTCATGCCTCCAGTGCAACACTCTGACCTCAGTTTTCCTTCCTTTCTCATGCCCGCATCCTGAGCAGTAATTTAGCAGCTGCAGACTTCTGGCCATTGATGAGCAGCTTGAGCAGAGCTATCCCCCAAGCCCAGCTCCATCAGCTGTTTCCCAGAAGTATTGTTTGGCCTCTGAGGCAGAAAGCCAGAAAAGGAAAAAAATAAAGGGAAAACGGCAGTGCAGCTGTGACACTTCCCAAAGCCAGTGAAGGTGTCAGGGCACATGTTCCCAGGGGCCTTACCATATCACATAGGGAAAGGAGACACCAGCGGCCCATACAGCAAGTCCCATCCTTCAGCTACCAGAGGTGAGGAGATCAATAAGAGCTTGCAAAATACTGAAGCCAAACAAGCAAGGGTTCATTTCTAGGGCTCCTCAGGCCCTCCAAAAATTGGATATTACCTGCTTGATGGAGCACTCTGCTGTGTTGACCCAGCTTCCTCTGTACCGGTGCCACCACATATGCAGCAGTGCAGCCTCAGGCTGCGGGACAGCGCTCAGCTGCTATGGGAAAGCACAGAAGGGATGTGAAGGAAGTAATTCCCATCCCCACCAGAAGTGCAGCTGAACCTGATAAGGCTTAATTTCCCAGTACAGATTGCCTTTGGAGAAGTGCTGCACAAAACTGTGGGGCTGCCATCATTTTTCTCTGCCATGTGAAAGGCGCCAGAGGATGCCTTAGGGGCTGGACAAGTGCTAGGCACTCGCAGTAAATTGGTGGCTCTGTTGAGTTCAGAAACATCCCTCCTCACCTTCAGGCTCATCCCTACCAGGTAACAGGTCTTAGCAACTGTCCATAGCACCTTCTTTCTGCTGTGACAAGAGCCAGAAACAGCAGCTACAGAAGACTCTTGCAGACTGGTTCCAGCTCCTGGCTCTCCAAATCACAGCTACTGATGCCAAGGTATGGTTTATTATTAAATAAATGAGTGTTTCCCCACTGTCCTCAGTCAATTTTATCATTCATTTCAGAATCAAAAGCATTGTCGGTGTTTTCTTACATATGAAAATAAAAAGTGCCTTCATCTGGAGTGCTCTTGTTTGAAAGCCAGCAAGACTACATTTCAAAAGAAAAAGAAAACCAAGAAGAAATGGAACTTGTCTTGTTGCATTATTCACATGCACTCTGCTGCGTAAAGATAGTCAAGCTCAATTCAAGTCTTGCAAGTGTGTGAGCATCTGGCAAAATGGCATAACTTACATATAGCTGTTGTAAGTGAGTGGAACTCTTGCATCCAGCAACGATCAACAAGTATTGTGCCATATAAATAAGTGACAGTTTTGGAAATGAATTTGTTTTAAAAGAGACTGCCAATCTGAAACATAGTCACTTTTCAGAGAAGGATTTTCAAACATTTGCAGGTTGATTTCTTTCCCTATTGCTTTTAGCGTCACATTTTTGTATTCTTTAAACTTGCTACCTCTTCTGCTGTGAAGAATCTATAGAATCTATGGAAAGCAAATCATCTGTGCACACACGCTAAAACTAAAGAAATGTACCACCAGAAAAAAGCAAAACAAAACAAAACAAAAAAAAAAGGATAGAAATCAACAGGAATATAGCTGGTCAAATAGTTACTTTGAGAACAGGAGAGGGAACACAGGAGAAGATGTTAGAAGACTTTATTCCTGTCAAGCAACTCTCTAACATACCTACAGTAAAATCAAGCCTCATCTTTTTGCCAGGCTAAGCAGATCTGCATCAAACTATGCACAGACTCCTGAGCTATTTTCTTTGTGTGTGTGTGAGAGTGTTTGTGCTATTACTAACAGCATAGATTAGAGAAGAAAAGTCTGCAATGATGCAGGAAGCTAAGCACTGGATCCAGGCAAAGAGATCTCAGAAGGCTCTTTTGCATTTCTCACTTTGGCTACAGCAAGCGCTAAAAACATGGGTCTGTTTAAGCACAGCTCTTAGCTGTCTCTTGCAAATCTTCTGCAAAATGTTAATATAATGTGTTCCCATTTAAAGATCTCTTTGCATTGCAAAAGCCACGTGAAGCAGACTCTGTAGACAGGAGTATCGCCCAAATCCACCTACCATGGAAGAAGGAGAATAACACACCTTTGAAAAAAGCACGGTGAATTCCTCCCTGTGCAAGAGCACCCGTTCACTATGTAGGCAGGCAGCATGATTAGCGATGGGCCACACTGTCCACCTTGGTGCCAGAGTTTCTCAGTTCCACTCCATGAACCAGGCAAGATGTGACTCACGCAGTTTGCTTGCAAAGAAGGAGGACCATCTGCTAGTCATGAGCAGATGACAAATTCACTGCATTGCGTCTTGTCGCTACTTCCAAATTTGTAAGTAAACACATTTTGTAACCTCTCTTGGAATATATGAGAGCTTTGATAATGGAAAAGTTTAAATTTATGTAATGTGCAAAAAAAAAAAAAAAGAAATATTCTGAGTGGAGTTTGAAAGCACCCACTCAAATTTCATGCCAGCTCCTGTAAACTTCTGTCTGCTAAGCGATATGTTTCTGACAGGGCACCAGTGAGAAGCAATGTGCATTTCTGGGGGTGCATCCAACGCCTGTGGCGCCTGCAGTGCCCCGCGCAGGGACGCGTGCGGATGATGCTTTCCCGGAGCTTACGCAGTGCAGCCCTGACCTCTGCTGGCTCCTCGCTGGCCCTCGCTCCTGCCCCGCTCCGGGGAGCACCTGGGCGCTTTGCCCCCAGAGCACTCGCCCACCCGCCGGAGCTGGTCCTGGGCTTTCCCAAAGCCACAGCCCTGGGTGTGCTGGTGGTGCTGCACCCTTGCGAGCTTCTGTTCTCAAGGGGAAATCTTAGATTTTTCCCCTCATAGGTCTGACCTGAAGCCAACGGCCACGACCACCATGGGGGAAGAAAGCAATCACCTAGAGTCGGTGGTTCACTGGCCAATGTGCCTGAGTTGCCTCTTTTTCCGCAGTCAAACTGCTCATCAGTAGATGCGAAAGCAGGTTATGTAGCGGGATATTGCTGCCCTCCCTGTCAGCGATTGGGAAGCAAAGTAGCAGAGAGGCGGGATTTCAGCACCGGCATCTGAACCTGCAAGCACGACAGCTAAAATAGGTCAGGCTGCAACTTCAGTTGCTGCCTGTGCATCAAATTTAAGCGAGGATTTCCAAAGGAGTCAAAGGAATTTAAGCACCTTCATCCTGCTGTCTGCTAGCCTGAAAACTGAAAGAAATATCAGAAAGAGTGACCAGGAAACGTGATCTCCATTCATAGTTTTATTCAACTTGGCAAGGGAGGGCAGCATCCATGCAAAATATTCTCTTACCTTTTGAGCAATAAGAGTCTGTGGTAAAGAAAAATTTGCATTAATTTCACCTACAACACTACACTAAATGCAGACATAAGAAGGCCCCAAATCATAGGAACATCCTAATCGATTACTACATGACTCCAGCCCACACTGCTCTTAGACACTGAGTGCAACTTTGCAGTTTTCAGGAAGGGACTGTCCTTTTTGAATCGATCTCATGGGGAGTGACTGCTTTGCTCTGGGTCATTGCCAGCTGAATCAGAACGATAAATAAAGGACTAACCAAGCTGTCCTTGGAAATTAAAATCAGGGGAAAAATGGGTGATGGTGAGCCCTGTGGCTGTGCAGCTCTCATGTTAGCCAGCCCAGTGCAGTCCTCTCTGACTGTTCTGGTGTTGGCAGCCATTGCCACCCCTGCTTCTTCAGGGTTGCAGGAATGCTGATCTTCCAAATGCTGAAGGTCAGGGCAGACCTCCCAGCCCACCCTCATCCCTGAGCCAGGAGAGCAGAGAGAGGAAGGAAGGACAGGAAACCTCTGTGCATCAGCCTGGGAAATAGCAAGAGGCAGTGCCCAGCCCAGAGGAAAGGATGGGCTCCCTGGCTGGCCAGGCACCTGCAAGGCCGTTGTCCTTCCTCTGCTGTCAGCCCTGTTGGCTTGAGTTCTCCTTCTGTGGGTGCTACTGGTCTCCCACCCAATGTCCCTGGGACTCCAGCACTCCTCTCCAGGAGGAGAGACAAGCTTGTCAAGGTCAGACAAGCTTGTCTCTCCTCCTCCACTTCTTTATTTTATCTCTGAAAAACTTTACCTGGAAGCACAGACTCAGATTTCTCTGGCTCTGGTGATTCTCCCTACCCCATCTATCCTCATGGAGGCCTGTCGTTCTGATGCCATCCTGCTTAAACTCCATGTGGCAGGAAGGAAGGCTGCTCAGTCCAGTGACCCGGGACATGCCAGCCAGACTCTGGTGCACTGCCTGCCCCATAGGCATCCCTGGGAGTCATCTTTGCTCAGACTTCTCATACCTTTGATTTTTTTTTTTATCTCTCTCTCTGAATACCATCTTTCTACTGTGGCCTTTTATCTCCTTACAGCTGAAATTCCTGTGTAGACTTTTGGCATTTCGAATCCCAGCTACTCCCACCTTCTTTTCTTTCTGGCCTAGACAAACACAGTCTCATCCAAGTTGTACCCAGCTCAAATACTGCTACCGATGTCCTTTTCTTATGGATGGCTTTGGCACTGCGGTCCCTGCACTCCTGCACCAGCTTGTCTGTGTCTGCTGCATGAGATAGAGGCAACTTCCCTCTGCTCCCCAGACCCTTCAGCGCCCATGCACCATTTACCAACCAGACAAATTCCTTATCGCCAGCTGGGTCTTAATAGGAGCCTCATCTTGCTCACTTGATGAATTTTCAGGGAAGCATTTTTGCCCGTTCACCACCACGGCTGCTCCGGCATGGGATGGGTGCACCACAAATACTCACAAGGCTGCTCTGCTCTCTCCTGCCAAAATTCTCATTAAAAGCTTCATGGATGCCCTTGCAACATTTTTAACATGGGCTGTCCATGGCCTGAGCTTGTGTCTGATCTACCAACCGCTATTGCCTCATCCTTTCGTTGTACTTCCCCCTTTTTTTTGCCTACTCTATCATCTTCCTTTGGATCTACTTAGATGTTAAACACTCTGGGGCAGGGATTTGATTTTTCCTTATCCATTCAGTGCTTAACCTAGTGCTGTCCTGGTGCTTGATTAAGATTCCTACAGACTATGGTGATATGAATAGTAAATCCTTAGGTACTATACTATGATTGTGGATGTTCTCTACAGCTTAGCAGTAATTTGTATTTAACTTTGCGTCAGCACCTCAGTTCTGCAGTGCAAGGTAGAAAATGTGTGGTGTCAGTTAGAGGTAGTCATTCCTGGCATTAAAAATAATGATGGATAACCGGAAAAAAAAATGCCATAATTCCCTATCTCAGAATGAAGATATCGTTTTCCCTAGTGCTACATTTTTAACTCGTTTTACTCAAATTTAATATAGCCATTTAACTTTCATTTTCTTCCAGCTGCTAACCCCTCACCTAGTTCAAATGATTCATCCCTACTGCATTCACTGCCCAGGAATGTTGGCTTTCAACAAACTACAGCAAATAATGTAAAATAAACACAAGTGTGCTTTCATCTCACAACAATCTGGGTTAAGTACATATTTCACACACTGCACCACAGGATATGTTAAATTAAAATCAGAACCACCAGATTTAAAAATCCAATGCCAATTCAAACCATTGCTGAGTTATTTCTGTATTCACTTGTATGTAACAGTGGGCATGAGTAACACCCTTTGCTATTTTAACCCTAAAATGTGCTATTTGACAACATTTTTCTCCATTAGTTGAGGAAAACAAGAATTTTGATTTAATACTACTCTGAGTAAACATCCTTGTTATTTTTGTCAAATATCCAAATCTTCCTAAACAAAATGGAGAGCCTGCAGATAGTTATGTCTCAATATTTCTTTTATTTTAGTGTTCTACATTTTCAAAATGACTTTCAATCATACTTTGAGAAAGCAGCCTGGAACGACTTGTTCAAAATGATAAATACAGCTGTAAATGTCTGCTGCTTCATGCTTCCAGCAGTTTGGATGTATTCATTTTCTAGTCAAAAGACTTAGGGGAGTTATATTTGGGCAAAACAGTGCAAAACAGGTTGTCCTGGAGGCAGGTTTCTGACAGCAAAATATCCATGTAGGGGGCAAAACCCAGATTTCATGCATTCTTACTCCAGATTTCCACAGTGTAATGCTGATAGGTACCCAGCTTCCCATTCCAGCAGCACTATAACAGGACTCACTCTTCATTGTTGTTTTGTTTAATCTGAAGATACACAAAGTTGACATTACACTTCCTTGAGTCTTTAAATACAGAACTAGATGCCAAAAATTTAAAAAGGTTCTTCTGCAATGGCATGTCACTGGATTTGGACTACAGCAGAGAGCAAAAGTCATAAATGAAATTCTGGGGCTGGTAAGAGGAAATCAGAGTTATTGTCCATTACCACTTTTCCTTCTGTTTTATTAGATTCTTGCTTTCCCTCTGCAACATCTGCTAGAAAAGAGATAAACAGACAGGTTTGGGGAAGCTCTACTAATACCCTCCTTTGACAGCAAGACTCAGCTTTCTATGTGTTCCTTGGAAAGATCTATACCAAAGTGAATGATTGAAGTATCTTGAGGGCAGAAAAAGCAACATTTTCATTTTATAGGTTAAAGGTTCTTGGAACCTGAAGGATCTACAACTTGCCAAGACTTCTGTTTGCTTTCCTCCTTTCAGCTTTTGTGCTGCTAGAAAGCTAGATTACTTTTTTTTCCCTTCACAAAGGAAAAACACTGACCTTTATTAGTGTTGACAAATATAGCAGAGGAGAAATCCAGATGCAAGTATTTGCAACCAACACGAGGAGTTCATGTTGCAGAAGCTCTGTGAGACCCATGTGCTGCTACTGGGTCAGCTAGAAAGTAAGTGCAGTCTCCTGATTGAGCATATCTGGAAGACCTTTCCCTCAGCAGGACCATGCACTCTTCCACAAAGCACAGCTGAAGAAGTATCTCTATTCTCACCACCCTGCTTTGTTCCCCTTTTAGGTCAGACTTTTTGCAATGAAGAAAGAGATGAAGCTTACTCTTAGGACTAACTTTGGAGAAGGTGGTGAAAAGAGGAAGAGAAGTGGTTTGAAAAGGTGTGCAAGTCAAGCATCTTATTTAACTGATATTTTGAGAGAGAACAGAGTATTTGTATCTCCAGAATCAGGGCAATTTCCTTATAGCTCTGTAGCTGTGACTTAAGGTTATAACTCAGTTTAAAACCAGTAGTAATACAAATGTCATTGGTAAGGAGGAAAAAGATAAGCTAATATAATAATAAGCTAAGATAAAAAGCTAAGAGCTTTTTCTCCTTTTAAATTAAAAAATCATAAACGCTAGGATTTCTAAAATTCCAGCTATCGCAGCCTAAGGGATTTTTCCTGTCAGCTTCAGTGGTCTTTGGATCCAGTTCTCAGAGAGAATGCTACTTTTAGAGCAAAAAGTAATAACAAATGAGAAGAGCTACCGCAATGCACTTTTAATCTTTAGCCACTGTACAGCTGAGTTAGGTCTTGCTGCATTCCAGTGGATATCTATGTACTCAATTAGAATAATATTTGAGCCTCTTTCAGACGCTAAAGGCTTTATCCTCTGATCTGCATTTGTGCCTGGTCGTTTGCACAAAGATCAGCCTGCAACTCTTTTCTTCCTTCATTCCAGCTGGGCCACAGGTTAAATATGGGGCATATTTTGGTCTACAAAGTATGCGATTTGGGAGCTGGATGCTGGAGTGGGGTTTGAATGGTGTTAGAGGCTTGTGAAGGGAGGGGAAGGAAAGGGACTACCTCTACATGGACTGCAGTCCTGTGGTATAGGTAAGGGGAGTGCTAGGGCAGGCTCGATTAGGAGATGGGAAGCGATGATCGATACATCATGTAGAAGGCAAAGGGGCATGGAAGATCCTAGTTTGAAGTTTTGAGTCCAAATCTTCCTTTTTCCTCCATTTATTAATAAATGGTTCTGTACTGCTCTTTCGGGCCTACCCATTGCAGAGCTATGTGGAAATTTTCCATATTAATGCATTTCTCATCAGAAAAATAGCTCATCAAAAACAAAGGGTTTCATCCAAGTGGAGTGGACTTTTTCCTATGATTTGGCTTTTATTTTGCAATAGAAGAAAAACTATGGGTTTTATTTTTTTTATTTTTATTTTTATTTTTTTTTCGAGGTGGAGTATGCTCTTACCACCCGACTCTTAGAAGCTTGTATTTTTTGCAGTGGCAGGACTGGAACCGTGCTTCGGTATTCAGTGGGAGAATAGCCAGAGAAAAGCACTGTGCTGTCAGAGGAATAGAAGCTTCAGCTAGGACTGGGTGAGCCTGAGAATTACCCATGCTTGTCTGAAAATTGGCAGCCTGGCTGGAAAGCGTCCAGGATCTCCCAGTGCCCAGAGCTTAGAGGCCAGCCCAGGAAACAGCCTGCTTTAACAGCCCTGGGACACCCGGGAGGCCTTTTTTGGTTAAGTGCGAACATTTACTCACGCACACATGCCCCACCTTTAGCAGCAATCCAGTCATTCGCAAAGAATGTTTTAAAAATAATTAAGTGATTTTACATCATGTTACAGGACATGATTTTTTTCTGCCTTGCATTTCTTAAAGCATATATGATAGCGTGTCAAAGTAGCAAAAGGTCATGCATAGCAATAATTTCTGGCTCCAACGAGGAGAAGTGACCTGGTACCTTATCACCCCCTGTCTTTGCTAAAGAAAACTGAAGTAGTCTTGACTTAGCCTAGTTAGGGTGCCCGAGTCATTTTTTACTGTGATTATCTGATAATGCATTTGGGATCACTTCAGCTCCTATTAAATCATGGATGCCTATCAAACACATGTTGAATGTCCAAAATATGTTCTCCTCAAATGGAACTTGAAAATTCCCTTCATTTCTGGAGGATTTGTAAAACAAACTAAATAGGACTAAAATTAAGAATGGCTCTAGATAATGCCAGTGGGGTATCACCTGCTGTTATTGGCAGGGGTGTTTTTTCTAGCTTGTTCTCTCATAGAATAGTTAAATATCAGTATTTTAGGACTCTCTGTGCTGTAGAAAAAAAAAGTGTCATCAGCAACAGACAGAAACAGTTGCTAGATACAGTTCTGGGAATAATGCATTGTGAATAAATGCAACAAACTCCTCACAACAAAATAGACTGCAGAGTAAAACGGGGACAGGTCAGCTGGTACTGAGCTCCCTGAAGACACGCTGAGGAGCTTTCTAGGCCAGGACTGGCTCACAACAAGGCTTAACCATCTCTTCCCAGCTCTTCTTGTCCTTGAGCTCATGCTGGGAGAGGTGGCTGCGGGACATTCGCAGTGTGCGGGGCCAGCGTCAGAGCCTGGCTCCTCGGATGGGCAGCATGTGGGGCGGACTCAGCACTTCTGCTGGTGGCCTCCAGATGCTCTGTTTCTCCAAGGCTGCTGGTGGAGCCAGGTGAGCATCTCCACTGTGCTTCCTCCCCTGAGGGCAAGGAGGTATCCTCTTCTGTAGGCTTCCCTGCTCGCACACTGAACAAGCCACAAGAAGAGGTGAAGTCAGTGAGCAGGAAAGCAGGCAGTGATGCTGCTAAGGAGTGGGCAGCACCATCTGCCCAGCCTCGCTGTTGGTGCAAGATGAACGGTAGGAGAATTCAGCTGTAACAAGAACGTTTGCCTTTCTCTTCTCCAACCCTCCATAGCATCATACGCAGTCCACTTTTCCCCTGTGTTACAATTGGCAAGTTTATTTCTGTAATGCCTTTCAAATCGGCATAATTGTTATACTTAGAGAAATCTTAGCATTTTTATACTAGTATAATGAAAAATTCAGATGCTTTTGCCTGCCGCTACTCTACATTACACTTAGTGTCTGTTGCAGTCCCTGAAAACTGAACTCATGCTATCCTTGGGGCTCTAACCACCTCCCTCAGGAAAAACGCAAGTCTCCTAGAGTGGAAAAAGGAGACACAGGAGAACAGACATCTCAGAGTAAAAGAAAAAAGCTTTTCAAAAATTGCATCTCCTTTCTCAAGTGTTTCATGAAAAATTTCCAAGGAGGAAAAGGGGACTGAAAGAGAAAATGACAATGCACAGACAGTGTGTCAGACCCTGAATATGAAAGAAGAGAAAGAAAGAGACAAAAGAAAGAAGTAATAACAAAATTAATGAAAAATAGGAAATGTCCAAGATATGAAAAGACATTGAGAAACAAAGTGGCCGAGAAAAGGGGGAGCAGAAGTTTTGAAGGAAACATGAGGCTGCAAAACAGTAGTTGCGCATGTCTCTAGTGGAACATGCTCATTATTGGGCACATATAAGCAAATATGATATTAAAAATTACACAACAGCAGATAAGTAGAGGCTGTGGTTAGGTCTGGAGAGTTCTCCTCCAAATAAGGCAGCTGAAAGTCAGCGTTCTCTCATTGCAGCTATTGTGAAGGTAAAGTTCACTTTAATTGAAATGTTTCCTTACTTTGTATCATAGTCTGATAAGTGATTTGTTCCACTGGGAGAAAACCTTTTATCACCACAGCCCATGTGTGTTTTGTTGGCACAGTATCTGAAGTACAATTATTCAATATACTTTTTCAGCTGGTGGGTATTTGTTTGAATTTCTAACAAAGGCAGGGTAAAAGAGTGTTTTTGAAAAATTCTACTTTGCATTTTCTCCCTAAGTCTCAGCTCTTATTTTGCTATTTTCTCTCCTTGTCTACAGCCTGATCCATTCTCTTGGACGAGAGAGTCTTGAGTCATGACTGCCCTTAAATCAAGACTCCTTTGAAAGTTGGTAGCAGCCACTTATCCACACACATAACACTTCTTCTAGGAGTAGTTCCCACTGCCGCTATGCAGAAGTGCTCTAGCCAGGCCACACATATACAGTCACATCTGACACATGCTGTCAGCTTGGCACTGCTGCAGGGCTACTCAGCAGTGAAAATAAGCACTTCAGCTGCAACAGGGCAGCTGATTCTTCCAATACTAGTGCAACCACTGCTTGTTGCTTGGTGATAGTTTGACAGCACTCTCTCACTTGCTAGACTCCTCCACTCCTCATATTCATACAATGAAAAGTAGCTGAAGTCATAATCTGAGAACTTTCTATCCTGCAAAAATCATTTAGCAACACTGCTTACTGCAGTAAGTAAGTTCTGCACTAAGTACTGCTTACTGCAACTGTCCTCTTAAAACCAGAATAACTTGGAGATGGCACAGAACTTTAACAGAATATGCCATAAAAATATCATGCTTTTTCCAGTGTCAGGTCAGGATGATTTTTTTTTCTCTCACCATTATTTACATTGCAAATTTTATTTTACTATTCTTTATTTTTCCTTTGGTAATTGAATATTATAGGGCTTATATTTTAAAAAAAAAAGTCAGCCTTTTCCTTGGCCTATGTGCATAGATGCCTCTATCTAAAACTGTCTAGTATAGCTAGTCAGACAGATACGTACTAGCTCAGACAGATCTAGTATATCTATCTGAAACTGTCTAATATAAAATAAAATTATAATGCTCTATGGTTATAGGACATTCTTCCCAACATTTTGACCAATGGTCTTTGTACCTGAAAAGTACATAGAAGTTAGGCAATGTGTAAGCATTATGTGCTTATAAGACAGGCTGGTAGTAACTGCTTACCTCAAAGAGCTGGTAAAAGAGACAGACTAAGCACCTCCAAGGTAAGAAAGAAAACAATTTTCCTTGTTTTCTTTGTGCACCACACCTCTCCCTTGATAGCTGAAACAACGGAAACCAAAATCCAAGCCACTCGCCACAAATTTTGAGACGTGGCCATAGGGATTCCCTTAGAGAGGAGTTGCAAGACAAGGCATTGGGGCACTTTTTAGCTACAGCTCTATTAAAAATCAGTCAATGAGAAGAAAGTAGGAGCAAGCATACAAAAAAAAAAAAAGAGAGAGAGAGAGAAAGAAAAGTGTATGTCCGGGAGGAAACCAGGAACCAAAATTCTTTTGGGCAGAGAATTTAACTGAAAAGTCCAAACAACATTGTGAACAAGGAAATGAACTTGTTGTTTGTTCCCACTGTGTCCTGAAAGAAAAACAATGCAGGATAGATAAACAGGATCACCCCAAATAAACATTTGTCCCTGAATATCTGCATCAAGCCAACATCCTCCTGGAAACAAACTGGCAAGATCCTGAATGCTGACTCTTCTGCTGAGATGAGGGAGCAATAATATAATGTGCAGCCACCAGCGAGCATGTGGATTAATGAATACAGAGCAACAGGGGTGGCAGAGTGGGTTGGGAAATTGCAGTGGAGACCTGCCTGTCCTTCATTTTCAAAAATCCCTGGATCTAAAAGAGAATGTAAGTGAGAGAGAAAGAGAGAAGCATAAGGTCAGGCTCCTTTCTCAGGGGTAACATCTCTTCTTTCCCCTTGTGACCCAGTGTTGTTGCTCTGTACAGCTGACTGAAGTTGAGGGTAATTTTGCTGTTTGAAACTGTTTTCCAATAAAATATTTTCAGGTTTTCAAGCTTTCAGGTATCTTCAGGTTGCAAAGTGGAAACCTCTTAACTACAACAGTTATGGAAAATACTTTGTAAGGTATTCTGAGACTTCATTTTAAATTATTATTATATTTTAGCACCTATGTTTTCATTTTCCATTAATTAAAGGCCTGGAAGCAGCAGTAGTCAGTAACATAGGCCACTGGCAATGCAGCTGAAGCATCCCGTTTAAAGATAGGCATTTTGGTGCAGGCATATAGTGGTGATGTAGCGATAACAAGCAGCATCCATACAACATGCAGCAAGTGGCTCGCAGGTAGCACAGGGGTGAGGGAAGTGTCCTGCTGACAGGTCTGTCCTTCTGAGTTCCTTCCACCTAGGGGGCACTATGAAATCAGTGTTTCTCAGCATGTGAATTATAGCTGAAAATTGCATGGAGAGCAGAGTTACAACTTCTGTAAAAGTCTTGATTTTGGTGTATTTTTATATTTATTGGCAACTCTCTGCCTAACAACCCCCCTTTTTTTTTTCAGCTTGATTGTTATATTTTGGAAACATTAGTCAGGGAAAGATCTTTTGAATCACCATTCCTATCCCCCTCCTACCACAAGTGACTACATTCTATCCAAATCTTCAAAAAAATCCTCAATCTCCACCTCAAAAATAGTTTTAGAACAACATGGCTTGACCCTCAAATTCTTGATATCATTCTGACTGCAAGTTTTGAGAATAACCTTTGAAAGCAGTACAAGAGGGCTATTTTCTGCCATTAGATGACATATTATTTTGCAGTGATATTTGCCTTCTCTCTGAGTGTGGCACACTGTGATTGTGTGGTTTATCTTTGGTTCACAAACACTTGCAAAGATATTAAATATCTGTGACATATCAGCAGCCATCCCTCCTATAGTCTGCTACATTATCATTTGCCTTCATGCTCAGTTTAACATTTTTTTAGACAAATTTGAATTAATGGGGCAGCCTGGCACTTGTTCCAGACACTCTCAGTGAATGCTGAGGTACAAGTTTATAACCATCTCTGAAATCCCATCGTAACAGTCAAGTTTCAAGGCTAGGAGCTGCCATCAAGATCACCTGCTGTAACCTCTGCATAACATGATCTGCAGGATTTCATCCACTCATTCCCTTAATACCCCTAAGGGAATTACTGTTCCCTCTTGTGTAAATGAACTCTCCTGAGCCAAATAGCTTCTCGTGAAAGTAAAAATGTTCCTTGAGGAAAAAATACAGTCTTACTTACAAAACCTTTTAATACCAAATACCTTTCCTTTTCAAAAGAGCCAATAAACTATGGCTGAGCCATCTGCTGATCTCATCAAGAAGCAGAACAAATGAAGCTTCAAAATCTGTCTTTGTGAAGCTATTTTCCACATGTCCAAGTGCTTTTGTGCATCCTCTCTGAACGCTCTCCAGGTTGTCACATTCATTTTGAAGAGAACACCTGACCTAGACACAGCTGAAGACCTGAAAAGGTCTTCAAGCACGATACCCAAAACAGCGGTATCTATTGCTGATGTGCTCCCAAGGGCTAAACCTCTTTTCTGGAAATCCATAGCTGAACTTCCCCTGCTGCCCACAAGGAGCTGCTTCAGGCCTTGGGAAATGTGAACTGCTTATCTGAACCTCTACAAGGAATCCAGGTCAAAGGAAGAGCAAAGCTCTGGGGACAGGAACAAGGGAGAGAGCCCACCCTTGAGGACATCTCTTTCTCAATGGTTCTGACACAGTTATCTGTTTAGAGGACAGTTTTTTGTATGTACCTTCTGTGAGAGCATGAAGGAGCTGCAGTTTAGTTAGCCCCACTTTAATGAACACTACAAATACAAAATCCAAAGCTGCTCCTTGCCGTTAGTATTATGGTGAAGGAGAATTTCTATGATGTTTTGCTACAGACTATGACTGTTCATAAGGTTATTCTTTACTGTTCACTTCACTGTGATTCAAAACAAAAACTACAGTGATGATTAACCTACTTTTTTTGTATTTTTTTGTTGTTGTTTTTCATCAGTGCCTCATTAGCTTTCTTCTGACCTTCCCAGGATTATTTTCAGTGATTCAGGAGACTCTTAAGCTAAGAAATAAAAAAGCAGGTTGTCAAGTCTGGCTGGTTGGAATATAGTATAAGATAACAATGAAGATTTCTTTTTTTTTTCCCTGAATATTTTCATTCTTGACCTATTCTAAAAAGATAAATAAAAAAATAATATTGAAAGAAAAACAGAAGATCTGGGGCTTTCTACAGGGATTAAACATAATAATTTAGCAATTATTAGAATTTATTTTCCTGAGTGATTCACAATCACAGCTCTGCTGGCCATGCCAGATTAGTAGAGTAAAGGAATTGGGACTGAATTTTCACTGTTTCTTGCACAGCTGCTAACTCTCACACTATTACTAGGAAACAGGTCTGGAATACTTTTACAGTGGAACAACTTTCTAAAAGCAAAGATTGTATTTATTGTTTTTATTGTGGAAAACCTTCACTGTGGATGAGGGAAAAATGATAAATGCTGTTACTTTTCACTTTATTCTCTGAATAATGATTAAGATAAATTCAAGCCATGTCACTCAACTCCAAACTTGTTTGATAAGAACTCACAGTGTTAAGGAGTTGACATCCCAACCAGAGTTCCAGCTTACATCTCAAAATCTTTTCCATTAAGGAGTTTGGGAAGACACAACTGAAATTAATTCCTAAAAGACATAGCGGGCTTTGTTTCAGTTCTTCTCTCCCTTCTCTAAAATTGTGGTCATATCCTTATTTTAAAAAGAAAAAACAAAATGATGAAGCAAGAGGTAGAGGCCACACTGGGGATATTCTAGATCCTGATAGTCTCTCCTCTCTAACTGTACTCATAATACATATTTTCATACCATGGCGACTCAGTTAGCCTTAGATGTGGCTGCTGCTTCTTGTGAATTAGGTTCAAGGATGGTGCCATGGCTAAAGCATCAGCCAAGCGTTCAAGAGGAATTATTTCAGTTTCAGGCTTCGACACAAACTTTCTCTATAACAAACAAATCATCTATACAAAGCTAATGCAAAAAGGTGGTAAGATAAATTCATTCAGGTCAGTGCTTACATTTTGATGTATATAGTATTTCTACTTTATAAACTATGTTTTTTTAAAAAAAAATCTTTATGCCTTTTAAATGAAACATAATACAAATTTTTCCCCTCTTATCTTGTACTGAGAACTTTCCCCAAATAACATAGTTCTGATGATTTTGTTCTTAGTCAAAACAAAATTAAATCCTTTAATAACAAAAATAGCAATTTAGGAAATAAAAATGTGCATGTCATTAAAGCACTTCAAAAATTAAGCACCACCATCTGCAGTCTGTTCTCTGAATCTTACTCCACAAAGCTAATGTGGGCACTCAGACCCTTAGTGAAGGGAGAAGAGGTGTCAGAGGAGAAATGAATGGAAAGCTCAGCAGATAAAGCCCAAGAGCAATAAAACATCAATAAAACGTGGAAAACAGTAAGCGGAAATGTCAAGCACGAGTTAAGGAAAGTCACCTAGTTTAACTCAGTTTGAAGTGGTTACCTATCCAATGTAAAGTGTGAGTCCCCAGAAAGTGTGATATCATCAGAAAGTGCATCAAACGCACCATTAAGTGGAAAGCTACCTCTGCCAATCCCAATCTTATGTCTATTTACTCCTATTTCAAAGATACACATAAGTATCTGCTACCCTCTCAAGCACTACCTGGACCAGAGCTTGTGGGTCCTTTCACATAACTTAGAAACAATGTTGTCATTTTTCCCCTTGTTTGGAAGAAAAACACTATAACATTGTAAGATACCAAGCGAGAAAGTGATTTAATAAAAAGAAAAGGAAGAGGCTCTAAGTGTTGAATTGTTGAAGAGTGGAAGGAAAAGCAAACTAACTTCCAAAACAGTAATGTACTGTGCCAAATTCTGATAAGACCTTGAGAAAAGAGCTGCCTAGATGGTAAAACCACATGTTAAAAGGCAATTATGACCTCTGTGATATGTTGTATACATTTTCCACTTGTTCATGTGTATGTACATATATACAGAGAGAATGAGCAAGAAGAGCTTTGGAACTGCAAAAGGCAAGTAAGATTGTCCTTGTAATCACATAATTTTGTTATAGGATATTACAGGATATTCCTATTTTTGCAATGAATTAAAAAAGCCAGATCAGATGCAGCACATACATCTTTCTCCCAGAAGACAATGCTGGAACCTCAAAGGACACAGTGGCCATGGAGAATTTGCTTGCATTGTCATTTAAGCAAATCTGCAGAATGCCATCATCATGCTTGGTGTCCTGGAGAACACAGTCATATGTAGGTCTTGATCACAAGAGCTTTCATGTAATGGCCCAACCTAGAGGTCCAGAGAACTGTGGGGAAGTCTTTGAGGAGAACTACAAAAATCCTGAAGTTTTCCAAAAATACCTCCATAGCATAGACATATCAGTCCCTATTCAAAAATGACCTGGACCTTCGGGATTCTAAACTTCGCTGCAACTGACCTCTGAAAAATCCTCTCTGTGTTTCTTTTTTGAAAACGCTGTGCACAGACAACAACTAAAGGTTGTTGCTAACTCTGTGGAAAACGTACTAAGGGAACTGCAGATTCCTCAAATGCCACTGAATTTGGAAAGCAGAACTTCTAGCCACAGTGTCCCCAGCTTCCTGCTTACAAACTGGTTCAGTATTGACTCAGTAGGAATAACACCATCCACTGAATCACCCACCCATCTATAACACCTGCTTCTTCCTTAGCTATTACGCCTTCCCTATGATGACTCAGTTTAATTGCTCTTAGTTTAGATGAGAAGACCATACCTTAAGATATATTGGCTGAGGGGCATGCTAAATCCCCTACTAATTAGATGCTTTCTGCAATCTGGGTTGTAATACTCCCTTGTCCACTCCCTGTGACTCCACACAGTTGGGGGTTGTTTTGTAACTTTTCCAACCCTGCCTATCTGGAACACTTTCCTGCCGAGACACTGACTCACTTCCTCTTTGGGAAGCTCACCCAAAATCCTTTTCACTTTAGCTTATAAACTATTATTAACTCCATCTGTAAAGCAAAACTTTACTCATCAGTACAGCTAGCTGGGAATTTTCCAGTGATCCTTTTTTTTTATTTTATTGGAAGATGTTGATTTGTCAAAACATACATGTCTTTTAGAAACACATCAGTTTTGCTTAGACTTTCATTAGAAAGATTGCTTACATACAGAGTGGAATTTCTGGTTAAAAGCAAAATAAGAGAATAGCTCATGTTAGTCAAAACATTAGTTGTTACATCACAGAAGAATTAGATTTTTTTTTGCAAAACAGGGATCTGAATCTGGTTCCTACACAGTGCAATAAGAACTGTGATATTTTAGGATGGAGCAAGTTCGTGACCTCTCATGGATGTTGCTTTTAGATAAACTGGTTGGTCAGTGATGCAAACACCTGATCCTGATAGTTTCTTCAGCTGACCTTGGTGCCTAACCCCTAGGTTCAGGAAACATGGTCTTTTTTTCCCTTGTTTTCATAGAATCATAGAATCATAGAATCATAGAATGCTTAGGGTTGGAAGGGACCTCTAGAGATCATCTAGTCCAACCCCCCTGCATACGCAGGGACACCTAAAGCACGTGGCGCAGGACTGCATCCAAGCGGGTTTTGAAGATCTCCAGAGAAGGAGACTCCACAACCTCTCTGGGCAGCCTGTTCCAGTGCTCTGTCACCCTCACTGTTAAGAAATTTTTCCTTAAGTTCCTATGGAATTTTTGATGTTTCAGTTTCCGGCCATTTCCTCTAGTCCTATCAGTGGCCACCACTGAAAAGAGACCATGACCGTCCTCTGCACTCCCTCCCTTGAGGTATTTATATACACTGATTAGATCCCCTCTCAGCCTTCTCTTCTCCAGGCTGAACAGGCCCAGCTCCCTCAGCCTCTCCTCATAGGGCAGATGTTCCAGGCCCCTGATCATCCTTGTGGCCCTGCGCTGGACTCTCTCCAGCAGCTCCACATCCCTCTTGTACTGTGGAGCCCAGAACTGGACACAGTACTCCAGATGCGGCCTCACCAGGGCTGAGTAGAGGGGCAGGATCACCTCCCTCGACCTGCTGGAGACGCTCTTCTTAATGCAGCCCAGGATCCCATTGGCCTTTTTGGCCACGAGGGCACACTGCTGCCTCATGGTCAACTTGTCGTCCACCATGACACCCAGGTCCCTCTCTGCAGAGCTGCTCTCCAGAAG
The DNA here is from genome assembly GCF_059628265.1 of Tinamus guttatus. Taxonomy (NCBI): domain Eukaryota; kingdom Metazoa; phylum Chordata; class Aves; order Tinamiformes; family Tinamidae; genus Tinamus; species Tinamus guttatus. The sequence continues at coordinate 2,617,352 of NW_028288918.1, forward strand.
GTCGGTCCCCAGCCTGTACTGGTGTCTGGGGTTATTCCTCCCCAGGTGCAGGACCTTGCACTTGGCCTTGTTGAATTGCATGAGGTTTTTCACCGCCCAGTTGTCCAGTCTGTCCAGGTCCCTCTGGATGGCAGCGCAGCCCTCTGGGGTATCGGCTACTCCTCCCAGTTTGGTATCATCAGCAAACTTGCTGAGGGAGCACTCTGTGCCTTCATCCAGGTCATTGATGAATAAATTGAACAGGACTGGACCAAGGACTGACCCCTGGGGGACCCCACTAGCCACAGGCCTCCAACTAGACTCTGCACCGCTGATCACCACTCTTTGGGCCCTGCCATCCAGCCAGTTCCTAATCCACCTCACTGTGCACTCATCTATCCCACACTTCCGGAGCTTGCCCAGGAGGATGTTGTGAGGGACGGTGTTGTTTTCCTGACAAACTTTGAAAGGTACCAGGTTCTTCCCACATAGCAGCAGGATACTTTTTAAATCCTGAAAGTTTTCACAAAATAGGAGAATTCGAAAGATTTGAGACCAACTATAGTTACTGTGTTTGCCAATGCTACTGTGCAAAGCAGTAGGCCATACTTTTTGCCTTACTGCCTGAAGCAGGCAGTAGCCGGTGTACAGTGTTTTTCTTAGAGTTGGTGGGAAATTTCTTGGTGATGCACCTTCGTCAGAATTGATGCCACTTCAATCACAAAGTTTCCTCTGAAATGTCATATATTTGATAAATTTCTTAGGAATTAGTCAATAGGTTTCCATGGCTGTTGGTCATTCCATGGTTGTTAGAGAAAGGGCACACTTGCCCATTTTCATTTTCTACAGAGAGAAATTGGTTCATTACCCATCTGTCTATGTTTTTTTCATTGCCTGAAGAGGAGAGTCAGTTGGCAAGAATGACGCTTTTTTTTTTTCCTGATCCAATGGCTTAGCATGAATGTTTTTCAGATGTCCCTTGAGACATTTACTTAAAATCAAATTCCAATATCTTAAAATGTATAATTTACACTGCATCCATATTTCTGCCCCTTTGAAGATGTGCTTTAGGGCAGTAAGTAGAATATCATCTGTCAGCTGAAAGATATCCTTGTTTTGTGTTTCTACATTATAGCTCAATAGGAATCATGGGACTAATGCAAATATTCCCACCCATTTTGATTTTGCAATTTATTACTCAACAGCTGCTGAGTCTCATTCCTTAGCTTTTGCTGGGCATCTAGCGAGTTGCAGGTTGCCTCCCAGCTACCAGTCAGAAAGCCCTGGAACTGCCTACTAACATGGTCCTACAAGAGCAAGGGTATACTCTGCAACATATCTGTAGACACACATTAGGTCAAAGCAACCAAGCTTGTTTTACTTCTATCTGGAGGGCAATATCTGTTATTTAGACTGGAAATATTCTGCTGTATGAGGACACACTTTTTCCTAACACTGCTTACTCAGCAGTGAGATTCCATAATGAGAAAGGATATCTTTCTTCTAAGAGAGCTTTATCATTGAAGGAATCCTGTTTCTAGGGGAAATTCTTGTTATCTCTTTCTGGAAGAGATATTCTTTCGGGGAATTTTAAATTTGGCTATGCCTGCTATCCAAATGCATGCTGTGGACTCATGTCAACTGCTAGAACAAAAGGACAGAGAAGGGGAATGTCTGTGCAAATGTAATTTTCAACCCAAGAGTGAAAAGTCTCAAAGGGTTTTGACTGCAGAGGAACAAGAAAGAAAAAATCCAAGCCAATCTGCCTTTTTCCACCCCCTCTATTTGTCAGTTGCTCTCCTTCCTTTAGACTGTCAGATTTCACTCCCATTCTACTGCATGGGCACATAAATCTTGCCAGAAATGTTTCACTCACTTAACACCTACCTGCTGGAGCTTAGATTCAGAGAGGAAAAAAAAATCAAACCCTGACAATTCTCATAAATCATAGTGTTGCTAATCTCTTTTCAAGAGAGTCAAATGTAAAGTCATGTTCCTTCTTGTGAAAACATTACTAGCCTGTGGGTGTCAACACAGCCTTCTTTTCCAAGAAATCTGTTGCATCCCACAGCAACTCTAGAGAAATTGCACTCTGATGACAGTTGAGAGAGGCTGATAGAAAAACACCACACGCCAGTTCCGTACAACAGCAACCTCAACAAGCACTTGTTTTTGTATGATCAGTTCTCTCCAGTTTTACAAAAAGCAAAACGGAACTTCATCGGGATTCATCTTAGAGGTTTTGTTATTGCATTGTCATTGTTGTGAGCTCTCCCCACCGAAAAATAACATTTTTCAGTTTCCTTATTCATTCCATGCCAAGAGATACCACCCCTTTTTCTTGCAACCTTCCTGAAAACTAACCAGCAACTTCAGCTATCTGACAGTTACCTTTACACCTCTTCTTACACCTTGCAAACTAAGAACTGGAGTTTCACTGAGGTCTCTTCAGCACCAAATATAAGCACTGTTGGTGGCAGCTGCCCTGTTTTGATAAAGCTCTTGTGCCCACCCAATACAGATGCCATCATGACTCCCTCACATCCTTCAGAAATCCTATTTCTCATGAGATCTCAGGGAGATGGTAGGCATCCCATGAAGGGCAACTTAAGAGACTAGTATTTGAAAGGTGAGGTGTATGCATAGACCATTTGGAGGGAAGAAAAGCATTTTGCAGGAAGCGTTTTTAGAGCTAGCGGATGCTTGATGAAGACAGGGCAGAGCATCCAGCATAGGACCAAGAAACAGTACCCATTTAAAGTCACATAGGACATGGGACTCTTCTATGTTAAAAGTGAATTCCTTCTTATTGGAACAGGAGGATCCTTTGAATTCACGAGCAAAATGAGTAGCACCATAAATTGACATGAGATCCTTGCAGTTGCTGCATTAGTCAGTCTGAATCCGTGGGGTTTACATTTTTATGCATGTGTTCTATATTTTATGTGTTCATTTATTGTGGTAGAGACCTAAATTCACTTTTGTGTGTTGGAGGAGAGTCTAGAGCTTACACCACAATGTCACTTTTGCTGTATTCCATCCCAAAATAATGACTCGTAGCGTGACCTGTTCATATGAAGTCATGAGTTGTCTCAGAGAGCTTCACTCTAGCCTGCACTTTTACTTTCCCATCCTCCTGATTCCCTCTCAGGGGTTTCACCACTATCGTAAGAAAATCAAATTGCCCTGAATAAGCAATAGCACACACCGCAGTCTGTGTCAGTCTATAAATGCACACCTAAGGCATGAACAGGCAAAGCTTCATGCCTCACAGCCCTTAATGGGTAAATTTACTGGTTGACAGATAGACGTTGCACTGTGTAATTCTCCATTATCATAGAGTTTGTTAAAAACATAAACTTTGAGCTACCAAAAAATATATATTTCAAATGCAATTATTCCCTAGGAAATAAGTATGTATTCAAGTAGACAAAAAGAAGCAATGAACTGGTTCCACTTAACAAGATGTGCTCAGCTCTCACCTCTAAAGCAGCAGGAGGGAAAGGCCACTTCCTCCTTTAAAAATTCACTCTCACTTCATTATGAAGTAGAGAGGTCTGGGGAATCACTGCTGTAGTGTTTGCTTTGGTAAAATCTTCATCATTTGCTCTCTCCTTGTTTTTAATTCCCTCTCTCCCTCCCACATTGTTGCTTGCATTCCCAAAACTCAGCTGAAATCAGCACAAGAACTTTGTTCTCTCCAAAATTATGTAGCAAATTCAGCTCCCAGGCATCTCCCAGTGCTCCTTCACCTTTGATCAATCGGAAGTCCAAGAACACATGAAAATCGTTTCAAAATCTATCAACAATAAAGAAAAATGGAAAGAGTCACCAGAGAACAAAAAGGAAAAACAAGCACATACTTGGTTTAGATTTTGATTTCTCTATGAATTGTTTCCTTTTTAAAATTTTGTAGCAATTGCTGATCCTGTTAAGAGCACTGATAAGTGGACCGTTTGATTTTCTCTGGTTTGTGAATCCAATCTAAGAGGTGACAGCCCATATAATGACTTCTTGGCAAGACAACAGCCAAAGGGCAGTTCTTTGGGTAAATCATAGCTCCGCTGACATTACATGGTACCATGATAATTCATGACACACAAAGGCCTTTTCCACTATCTGAAATACTCTACCCATCACAATACCATTTGTATCCAGGCCAGTTTTAATTATATTGTTAGCACCATCTTCATTTAATATTTGCACTGCAGCAGAAATTTGAAGTCACAATCAGGATGTAGCTCACAAAGTGTTAAAGGTTTTATCAGCATATGCAATATTATTCCAAATAGCTTTTGTCTTACTATATTGCTATCTGACATACTCCTACACTAAGTCCATCCAAATAGATTTTCACCGAGAGCATAAATGGCTGAGCTTTGGCCAGGAAGGCACCATGGAATTACTTGAAATGGCAGGCTAGATGAAATGTAAGCATCCCCATTTCATCCAATTATTTTTCAATAGATGCTGGGGCCAGAAGGGACTATGTACATCATTACTCTTGATATTTCAGACAGTCTTGTTTTGAGTTTGGTTCTGTAGAAAGAAATAATAGTTTGTTTCATTGACAGCAGAGGACAAGTAAAAATTAGCACATTTTATGGGACATAAAAAAGTCCATTAGAAAATGGTGTTTAGAGAGAGAGATTTTTCATGCTGCAACACAATTCTTCATCATGTTTCACAATAAAATATTGATAGGAAGCATATGACTATGCTTACCAAACATTATTTTTTCAAGTCTTCTGTAAGTTTAGAGAGATTAGAAAAGAGTAATATTGGAATGGGAAGGAGAAAAACAGGGGGAAAGTAGTGGTAGTTTAAATTATATCCTTTTTTTGGCTCTATTTACTAAAGAAGTTAATAATGGCCTATCATAAATTGATTTTGGTAGTACTCTGTTCGCTTATTTCTCCTGTAAAATTGAACTTCAGCCCAAATCCAAACCATAAATATGGGCACCAGGAATTTTGTATTGCTTGAAATCTGAATCCAGATACCAATTCTGTATATGAGCCAGAAAAAAAATCTAGACCTGAATTCCCTCAAATAGCAGTGCTCTGTTTCATGGGCCATATACCCTCAGATGGAGCTTCTCTCCATTGAAAATTATTGCTCAAGGAACAAGGGAAGGACAACCTTTTTAAAAATGTTTATGAAAATAATGGTTGAACAGCTTAAACCCATATGTAATCTGCCTGGAAAAGATTATATAAACAGAAATACCCATGAATCCAACATCTCTTTAAATTTTTGTTATAACTTGTGTTAAAGTTCTGAGATATTCAGATTTATGTGAAATTGAGATTAACTTCCAAGATTCAATCACTTTTAATAGCATGGGATACAGACTTCTCAAACCTGCTGTGAAAGCTGAAACCTGGGCCAGCTTTTCATCCACAAGCTAAACTTAACATTAGCAGAAAAGACTTCATTCTCTTCTCTCACTTTCTGTACCGTTAAAAAGAAAACCAGGAATTCCAGGACAGCTAAAAAAATGTTTCTGCCAAACATAGTCCTTACCCATGCTAGCACTTCTGCCTCAATCAGATGCTTTGTTTTGTACGTTTCTCAGCCTTCACAGATACGCCAAATCTGCATAGCGGATATACCAGCTCTTTGTAAACTGGGCTAAATTCAGAGGTTACCCAGGATTCTGCCTAGCACAGCGCTCACCTAGCACCAATCAGAAGCTGAGCACTCCTGAACTGGTGCTTTAACCAAGCCATAAAAAGCCACTGCTGCCAACTCTGAACAGAATTTTTCAAACTCTCTGTTCAAAAAAAAAAAAAAAAAAAAAAAAGGAAATCAGAAATCTCTCCAGCCAAAATCCCCTCATGGTCTGCAAATATGTTCAGGCATACACCTCTGTGCTGTAAATGAAGTATCTGGTGTATTGCAAAACCATCCTGAAGGAGCCAACTGGAACAGAGCAGAGCTAGCTTTGGGAGAAAGTGTTTGAGCTGTTGAGTTGAGTGACTACACATATGTCATATCCAAAGGAGCGTTACACACTTCACTTTAATAGTCATGTTCATGGGAATGTGTCTGTCATCTGGTCTTTTTGCACCCAATACTGATAACTGGTATTCTGAGAAGGACTTCTCTAATTACCTTATGTGGAAGACAACTGTCTGTAATCTCGATAACAAAGGAAAACAATGCCATTGTGTCAATTGTGTCACTGTGTCATTGTGTCAACAATGCCATATGTGCCATACTAGCTTCAACAATAGGAGATGTAAAGGACTCATGATGTCTTGTTTAGTTTCAGTAACATAGTTAATGCAGGAAATTTGTGCCCAGACCACATCTCTTTAAGTCCAGTCCAAAGGAAGCAGGGCCAGTCTTTGAAATGAAAATGAACACAAGCCAGTAGATTGCAAATTATGGGTGCCTTTAAATACACAAAATATTTCTAAAGAGATTGATATGAACATTTTAAAATTTGTTATTACAGTTTTTCTGCTTTTCAGATTTCAGCCTTTCTTAAGGGGCCACACTAGTAAGGAGAGAGAAAAAAAAGCAGAGGGATTTTGCATGTTTCCTAATGAACAGAGAGATGGACTGAACTCCACATCATTTGGGGCAATGAACAGACCAAAGTGTCGAAACGGGGTGTTCATCATGAGAGTCAATGGATACAGAAACCTGCTTAAGTGTATGTGAATGCCAATAGTTCGGTTTCTCCCCTTTTGTATACATGCATTTGGTTTTATTTAAACAGAATGCACGAGGCATTACATAAAAGTATCCTGAAATAATAAATTGTTCCTAAATTTACTGAGCAGCTAGCAGTCATGAAATGTTGTGAAATGTTTGTAAAGCAGTATATCAAGCCTTGCTGGACATAATTTAGTGTTAATCTCATTTTACTCTAGGTTTTGTTCTCTGAAGAGGTGAGCAAAGAAGAATAGAAAAAAATAGGCTAGGGGATTTTCAAGAATCCTTGCTCTATTATTTTCCTGTGGGCATAATTCTGTATACCTGGTAGATGACTGTCTAATCTGGTATCAAAAGTCCCAGGCAATAAGGAATCTACTAAACTCTTGTTCAACTCTGCATCTGTAGTGCAAAATAATTTGAAAATATGAAGGGTGTCTGTAAGGTCCCACATGCCTATCACTACATGTGTCCCATAGCCCACATGTACAACAAAAGGCCAGATGGCATCTGTCCCTCTTAAAAAAACCCTCGTAGTTTTGCTGAATCTTGGAGTAGGAAAACACTCCTCCTAGTGTGTCAAGAATAGGCTGCGCTTGCCCATTTGCATGTGTGAACATGAAACAAGTTAAATTTTAAAAGGGGAGGGAAAGGGAACACAGCTTAGAGTTGGAAATGCACAATCATTATCTGCACAAACAAGTAAAATGTTACCTACTTCCCTGTCTTTCACAGCTGTCTGTTAACTTCATTCCCCACTGTGCACATGCAAGTGCCCAGCAGGTGAATGCATCTTCCGTACATTGTTCATATGCATCTTCCCATCTCCCACACACGAATGCCCAGCAGGCCTTTTGCTGGCCATGTTTAGCTTTCTAGAGCTTCAGGTGCTCTGCTTTCAGCATCAGATGCTGAAACACTGTTGATGCCTGCCCAAATTTCCTCTATGGCCTAGGTCAGTGGTAGCTAGTAGAGTCCCCTTCATGCTACTGCTCCTCTCTGTAGGTTGAAGATTTGTATGCTCCCTAGGGTCCCCTTGAGACAGGCTGAGACCAGAGGTGCCCTGAGACCATGTAGGAAGCCTGCATGGAGTTCCTGTTGTTTAGAAACAAACCCTTCCTTTCTGGAAGATTTTGGGAACCTCATTTCTATCTGTGGTGATTTTCCCGGTCATCTGGTAACTTCCTGCAGTTTGTCTCTGTGAAACCTCCTTGTTCAGATTTGTCCTTTTTTTTCACAAGTAAGAGGATTAAAGGGCTTCCTTCTCCTTGGAGCTTAAGATCTACAAGTGCCTGTACAAAACCTCTTCCTCATTTGGCAGCCAAGTCCTTTTAACACCTAAAGTACTCTGAACCATCTTACCCAAACACATGTACTTCCTCCGAGCCACCTTACCATGTTACAATACACTTAATACCTGATGTGAACAGCTCTCAACGGAGTTACCAAGTTCTCTCATGCTCTCCCATTCTGCATCAGCTCCTATTTAGGGATCCTTCCCAGGAGAGAAGACATGTTTTTTTCTCGAAGTCTTAGAATAACTTTTGCCATATGCTATGGAATTAATGCTCTTCCTTAACTGGTATTTTTGTGTTATTCAGTGGGCTCAAGGGACAGGAGCAGGGGCTGCTCCCTATGGGAAGGGGCCCAGGAGTGCGGCATGATAACAGGGTAAGCATCAGCTCTGGTGTTCACTAGACTCCCTATGCTGTTCATTGGCCAGGCTGAAAAATTATCCATCAAAGAGAAAGAAAAGTGTAGTTGTTTTCTAGGTGAAGGAGCTGAATTAACTTTGGCAGTGGCTGAAGAGCAGAAACAAGGAGCAGGGCCCTGCCAATGGGAGTGGGGATGAAGTGAAGCAAGAGCAGAGGAGAAAGGAGAGGATGTGAAATGGTTTTCTCTGAGGTGGTAAGTTGTAATTCTTGTTCACCTGTTTCTGGGATTGCCCCTTCACCATGAGTTGTGCTAGTACAGCAGTAGAAACTTGATTAGCAGAAATGGGAGCTACTCATGCTTTGCTCTTCACCACTACATAATAGCGAGAGATCTTTACTCTCTAAAGCATCTGTTTGCAGTTTACACAGATGAAAAACAGTCATACACTTGTTCTTATCCTTTTTGTCTGTGGACGGGGGTAAAGATCTCTACCTCTCAAGCTTGAAATCACTGAGCTTATAGTAATAACTGTCAAACCCTAGTTTAAGAAAATGCAAGACATAGGAAGTGTTCACAATAGTCAAGAGGGATCTATTATCACATCAAACAGTCTTGGCAATATTTTGAATTTTCCATGCATTTATACATTTCATGTGGTGCAGCTGACTTGCTATACAACCCAGAAAAAACAAGCTGGCCCAGCTTGGAAAAATCTCATGCACTTCAAGGTATTTGTCTAGGCTCACCAAGCTCGTTTCTGGTTTTGCTTTAAAATTCTACAAGGACACAGAACTAACCACACATCAGCTATTTCAGATGAGGCAATGTGTTATTTAAAAGTTTAATACTGTAATTTTAAACTGTAACTTGGTCCTGTTCACCCTAATACACTATTATTGGAGCCATCTTTTACAATCCTATCTTTAGGAACTGTATATATGCTATGCATGAGCCTTGCATCACAATGTCCTTGTGATTTCTATAAAATTTTTAAAGAGCCAAAAATAAAGAATATTTTCCTCCTGCTATGTATAAATATATATTAAAAAAAAAACCCACAGCAAAATACCCAAGCAGATCAAATATGCCAAGATAGATAGAAGTGAGATAATGCCCTTTAGTACTATTTTTAATAAAACTGTATTGGTATAAGACGGTATGTAAAGTTTTAATACTATTCCAGGTACTTTTATACTTTCTGATACATACTTCTTCCCAGAGAATGATTACTTTTTACTTGATTATTTAACATTTCTTGTGAGCATAGTCTCTTTTTTTTCAGTTAAAGAAGATATGATGCTAAGGAAATGGCTGTGTCTGATAATAGGACAGGCCTATGCAGGGAACTGGAGTGTGTTCTTGTCAGGTGAGCTTCTTGACCTGCTCGGATCAAGCCTCCAGCAGAGGAAGAAAGTTAGAAATCAATTGTGTTCTAGGTAACCTCTGCCCTGTACTCTTCTTCCATAATGGAATATAAACAACTATAGAACTATAGGAAATGTGTGGTCCTAATTTCATTTCCCAGAATTTCTGTTTGTAACTTGCATAAGGAACTATCTCCTGTCCTGCCTATCTGCTTCCCATGCCCTCTCCTCTTCTTTTCTTTCCTCCAAAATGAAGCAAAATGAATGAAAATGGCAAAGCACTTTCCCATTCTTTGCCCTTTAGCACACTGAGCATAATATAATTAGCCTCCATGATTCAGTTCAGGAAGAGCATCAAGTGAGAGACTTGAAGAGCTCCGTATGCTTAGCCTGTCAAAGACAAGATTGAACAGCATTCTATTATAAGTGCCTTATGTACTTTAATCCAGCAGAATCTAAATATGGATCAATATCTAGAAGTCAAATTTGGACAAATTCAAATGAGATATAAGGCACAGTGCTTTAAGATAATGATTTATTGTTTGTGCAGACTACCACATGAAGAGGTAAATCCTTTCTCTCAAACCCAGTGCCTTTCTGGAAGACATGCTTTAAGGAAATACAAGATGCTGAACCCAGGATTAGGTTAGCTGGGTCAAATTCTCTGTAAATCTACAGAATTCTGTAGATCTACAGTAAGTCTACTACACAGCACAGTTCATTCATCCTCAAACTACAGGTGTCTATTAATCTTTTGGTTTCAAAATATATTTCTTCTGAAAAGGAAGAATTCAAAGCAGAAAAATAGGCAAAAAAAGAAAAGGAAATCTGTAATTCTTACTGCTCAAAGTGGGTAAGCCACAAGAAAAAATTATAAAATTTTCTTCGCCATGGAAACACAAATATACTGAAGAGGTCAAAGTGTTGGTTGTTGTGAGACAAAAAACAAAATGGGGGCATGAAGTCTCTGAAGTGAATTGTTAAAATGTAGAGAAAAAAGGATGAGAAAATGTAGGTGATTCTTTTGCAGACACAGTGTATAAAGACCCAAGAATTTACTCATAGAATGCATCCTGTTATTGCCACAGGATGGAGGCTGTAAAAACAGACCAAAAGGCACTTTTCTTGGGAAAGACCACAAAGTCTCAGGCATGCAAGTACAACTTAAAGGGTAAGGTTGTAAGAAAGAAAAATGCAAGATGATGAAAAATCAAAATTGAAATATCCCAAAAGTTGACTCAGCAGTTAATATACTTATGCCATTTCAGAAATCTGAACTGATTTTAAAACCATTCTATTCTCCTGTGATAGTGGAAGGACAACAGCGTGAAGCTGTTGGTGGCCATTTTCCAATTTGGGAACATTTTCTGTTGCTAAGACACTAAAGTGTTTTAATGATTGCCTGAAATTTGTTATCAGCAAATATACTGTTATAAAAAAAAATGCATGAACTGACTGACTCATTGGGGATATAGAAAACAATGTCACAACCTTGAGAACCTACATATGGGGAGAGCTGTCTTGGGAAAGGATAGCTGTAAAGTCAGAGCCACTTTTCGGGTTGCTGGGAGACTTAAGCAGATGATTTGGGTATTTGAATTCAGCTCTCTACAATGCAAAAATCCACATATGAGAGAACAATTTAGATTCACCATTAACTGGGAGATAGGCACTGTGATGAATCCCTGCTTACATAAATTCCTGGAAAAGGTAAGACGAGTTGTGTCCAAGAACTGCCTCTGTCTTTTTGCTGACTCCAAGGTCCTTTATGCGACATGAGGAATTATGTAAGATGCTTTTAGCCTCCGTGTGTTGGTTCCTCATACAGATAATAGTACTTCTTTATCTCACAGAAATATCACTAGGATGCATTCACTAACAACTATGGGAATGTTACTGAGCTGTGACATGGTAACACAAGGTGATGTCACTGTGAAGAGGAAGAAAATCAGAACTTGTAGTTCTTAGAATGGATGCATCACTTTCAGGTCATTGTGCTGTATACCTGACGCCTTCTGACCTAAAAACTATGGGATAGTATGGTCTCACCTATCTCCAGTGACTCTTTTAAGAAAGCTGAAGAGAACTGGTCTCTGTCCTCAAATTCTGGTACATTTTTGCTCTCCCTTCAATAAATGTAAAGAAGATGGGACCAAACTTTTCTCAGTAGTGGCTAGTGACAGAACAAGCACAGGAAGTTCCATCTCCATGTGAGGAAGAACTTCTTTCCTGTGAGAGTGACAGAGCCCTGGAACAGGCTGCCCAGAGAGGTTGTGGAGTCTCCTTCCCTGGAGATCTTCCAAAGTCACCTGGATGCCGCTCTGTGCTATGTGCCCTGGGTGGCCCTGCTTGAGCAGTGGGTTGGACTAGGTGATCTCTAGAGGTCCCTTCCAACCTCAACCATTCTGTGGTTCTGTGAACATTTTTCCTCTTAGGGTAGAGTATCTCAGTCCTCTTGGATATTATTTATTCGCTCCCTGAAGTAAATTAGGTCTGATTTATCAAGGCTGAGGCCCCTTTCACTATTAGCAGCTTCAAGAGGACTTCCCAAAGTCCTGGGACACCACAATCTGCTACTGAATGATAATAGGGATTAGAAAAGTACACTTACCTTCTTTTGGCCTCTTTTTTTTTTTTCTTTTTTTCTAAGAAAAAAGCCACAGTGGTTAGCCAATAATGGAGATCTTGAGGATTGTTTCCACTGAAAAAGGAAACATGCTAGAGTTGGGTAGTTTGTTGAAATGCTGGTTATTTACAAAGGATGTAAGGAGCCCTGCTTTCCTGAACTCAGCATGAACAGACAACAGGAGGCAGTTTCCTTTCTCATTTCAAGGCTCTTTTCAGTCAACACAGTCCACAACATATGTACTTTTTTCCTTGGTCTCTATCTCTCTCTCTCTCCCTAACTTCATCTTAGCAGCAGGTGACAAGTAATTTTCAGTGTGTCCTCATTTTTGGTTTCTCTCAGAGAGGACACACATAATACGCAATTGGTTTTAGTTCAATCCCCCCGTCCTTTTGTTCTTTTCAATTGCATTCAGGTTGGGTGTATATGATAGCTATAATTATTTCTCCTATTAGGAAAAAGAAAGGAAAAAAAAAAGAGCGTTATTTTTTCACCGTTTCACTGAATAGGAGGTGCTATGCTCACCAGATTTAAAGCAGAGATGTGACTGCATATAGATCAAAGACAAGCCATGCCAAGAACATCTTATATGGAGCTTCTTCTGATTTTTCCCTTGATTTGCTGACATGTGTGATGGCAAACAGCTAAGAAGTTTTTCTCCTACTGTTGATGTATTCCAAGTCAAGAATTTGGTTTTCTGAAAGCCATGTCATACCAGTTTGTGTCCACTTGGAGATGTATCTCTCTGAGAGTGCAAAAACAAAATTATCCCAAATATGAAAGTGTGTGTTTATGAAAATGATGAGCTATTGCTAAAGAATTCATGCAGTTTCTTTCTCTACCAAAGACACCAGTTTAATTCATCGTGGTAGATATGGTGTTTTCTTAGAAAAGTAAATCCAGTGGAACAATCTAAGGTGAGAATTCATTTAGCTGATCAGAGCAGTGAGTATTATTCTGTGCAGCAAGTAGAAGCAAACACTTGCTCTGAAACTAAGACCATTCATTCTCAGGTGACATAGGAATTGAGAAGGCTTTGTGGGACTGGTATGGCTTATACTTGATTTCAATCTAAGCCACATCTAGGTCATCGTTTTGGAAGGTTAAGTATAATGTACAGCTAGTCAGTGGGCTCATAAACCATATGCTAATATAAGGCAATACAAAAGAACACATACACAAAAGCTTAAGTTCAGTTCTTGTCTGAGCAAAAATCATAGCTTTTTTATGACTTATTTTCCAGGTTAGCTTTGAAGTAAGTTGTTTCCTGTCAAACTGAGAAACCACTTTTTGAAAGGACCTCTTAAATTAGACCAGAGACAGAGTAGAATAATGCTGAAGTGTCCAAATACCATTTTTAGAAATCAGGTCAGAGAAATCCTGAAGATGGGTCAAACAATAGAAAGAGCAGATGAGAACAGAAAAAAAAAGAAGGATGGATGTCTTTCCTCTTCTCATTTAGCTTGAATAAGATATGGGGATGAGGAGAGAAGGAGAGAGGAAGACAGAACTAGAACAAAACTATTTCAGGCTCCTTTATGACTGACAATCTTTATTATTTACATATAAAACCAGACTGGACAAAGCACTAAAAATACTCTGTATCTCATTGGGAACAATCCTACAGCAGCAGGGAAATGCAGCAGTTGACATAAGTGGCCTTTTTCTATCATTAGCCTCTATGATTCCATAACCATTTCATCCACAGCATGTATGCTTCTCACAAGTCTCTCTGTAATAATAGTACCAGAAATACAATCCGCTACAGTGTTCGTTTTCTACGCTACTGAGGAATGGGCTCTTTTAAATGCCTGTCATATTGGTCAGACACCCTGACGCTCCTCTCAATTCCACTGGTTTTATACTAGCATAATTGAAGTGGAACAGAAGTACAAACAGAAGATCTCCTGCAGGTTTTGGGGTGATTTTTACAGACAAGAACAGTTGATATATCATGTTATAAAACTCCTGAAGATGATGATCACCGTTATCTGCCATTGATATACACATTAATCAGCTTGTAAACAATTGTTCTGACTTTTCTCCCAGATCTCCAGGTCTGGAAGTTGCCTAACTCAATTATGCTCAAGACATTTTGTCAGCATTGCAGCAGAAATTGTATTTTTATGGGACAAACTCCCTGGCCTGATGATATTAGGGCTCTTTAGTAAGAAAACTACACTTACAAGTACTGTGAACAGTTTAAGAGAACATCAGTTTATTCCTTAAAACGTTATCTGGGAAGATGAAGATTATAAAGAGCAACTACTGATTTTAAACTCTACCCAATATAGCATATGCTGTGCTTATCTTTTGGGGAAGCAACTTAACAAACAACTTCAATTCATTTTAAATATTTGGGTACTGTAACTGAGGTCAAAGTACTTAGGGACTTTGTTCCATTATTTTTTTTCTTTCAGGACCTTTCCACAGAGGTTATCTGAAGATCACCTATGATCTTTCTTTCTGGTTTTCTGTATCGTTAAAGAATAAAGGCAAATATTTTCTAGGTAGACACTCTTCTCCATTCATTCAACTTCTCATTGCAGACCTGCAGCATTGTTTCTTTCCCTCTGAGACTGGTGTGGGCAGAGTCCCTGGGGAGAAGGGGTCCTCTGGCTTGGGCTTGCCTGCATTTCTTACTGCAGTTTCCCTTGCAGCACATCAAGTCCAAAGGGCAGTCCAAATAAAAATGGCTGTCTTAAAGTTTTAGATTATAATTCAACATCCCTGCAATTCAAATTAGAAAAATCTTCAATTCACAGAATAGCCAAGAGTTCCTCTAGCCCTTTTTTCTGCTGAAAAGGAGGGACTTTTTCATTCAAGTTACAGTAGGTTGCCCTGAACATATTAATCATGAACTCACTGTGGTGTTTCCTGACCCGATTGTATCAGAATCTTGAGAGCTCCTCATGAAAGCGTACACTTCGTCTAGACTGTGAAGTTTAGCATTCAACTTGACAGATGATTATTGCATCTTTACTTGCACAGACTGGTATATCAAATGCCTGCCACTTCCTTCACTGACTTCTCAGATTCCTTGCACTCATTGTGCCATAACTTCAGAGCAGGAACATCGGCTTGGGCAAAAATCTAAAAATATTGTTTTATAAACTGGAATATAAGATGATAACTTCATGAGGTGAGTTTATATTTTGGATAAGTGAATGAGAGAGGAATCAAGTGTGTGAGTATGGAACAAAATTATTTAAGCCGACAGCCCAGAAACAAAGCAGGGTTGTCAAGTCTCTGGAAGAAGCTAAACTGAATTGTGCTGCTTCATCTTGAACAACCCACAGCAATGTGGGGGTTTCTGAATATTACAGAGTAACAGATTTTGACATGAGATTTTAGGCCATCACAAGAAAAAAAATCTGTACAAATTCATCTTCACTTCTGCTATGTAGCAACTTGCCAATTACATAATGAAATTGGGCGTTCAGTTTTTGTTTGGCACTTTGGTTTATTTACATTTTGCATAGGTGCCCAGCATTGGACAGTGATGATATAAATCCACATTATTCTTATTACAGGATGTTAGATAATTAGGGGATCTTGGTGATATTGCCATATGAAAGCCAGAGTTTTTTTTTGTTTTGTTTAGTTTTGTTTTTTTAAAATGGCTTTCTAAACTAATGAGGCTTGTGCATTCTCACTGTATGTGTATTTGTAATTATGTGCAAATATGAGTTCCTGGCATTACTTTTTGATCTTATCCTCCAGTTAAAAAAGTCTAACAGGAAGAGGAGAAGAGATGTCAAAGATATGAATTTCAGTCAAAATTTCATTAAAACGGGCAGGGAAGAAAAAACTAATTAAAATCCACATAGAAGAAATGGGAAAACAAAAGAAGGAGAGAGAGAGAGAGAGATTGAAAGAGACAGATTTATGGATGTCTAGCTACGGAAAAAAAAAATCAGCTGCAATTCATATCTTTGTAGAAATCAAGCTGACCAAACTCAAAACCCATGATATACTAGGCTTCCTCTGTTCCAATGCTTGGGTAGCAATTTAGTTTTTTTTTTTTTTTTCTGGTTTCTTTATGAAATGATATTTTCCTGCACAATATTCCTTACACACATTCCTCAGCTGCATATAAAGGGGCTTTAAACAAGGAGAGCCTGGAATATTCAGAGGGAATATCTAGAAGTGAGAGAAGGATTTTGCTTCACCGTATAACTCTCCTTGCCATCTAGAGAAAACATCATTAGAAAAGCAAGAAAGCATGACACAGTAAACGACAGTATTTTTTCTTTTGAGTGCTTCAGACGTACAGATGATTTCTTGCCAGATAGCAAGTGAGATTATATCAGTTCCAAACAACTGACTTGGAAGAAAAAAAATCAGGTGCCTTTAGACTCCTCCTAGAATGAAAACTGCAGAGATTATTTTGCAGAAGTAAGCTTTGCTCTAGGATGACAAATGTTTATGCCAAATTTCAGTTTCAAATGCTTGTGTCTATGTGTGAGTGAGTATGTGTGACATCATTAATCCTTGGAAACAAGGATCCATAATAATGGAGTTATCGACATTTCCTTGGCTATAGCATTGCAGATGTGATGCTAAGGACAGGAAACATTTCACTGTTTGATGAAAGGGGGTCTTGCTACAAATAATAATCATTCTCCATGAAGGAGATGCTTTCCATCATCTGTTTCTTGTTGACTACAATAAATGACTCTACCTGATATTTATATACTAGCTCTATACTCAAAGAGATGAAAAGATATACTGAATAGTTTGCAATGTAATGCATATCCACAATAATTAAATTACAAAGCATGTATGCACCATAAAGGAACATGTTTTAAGCAGCGTTGTAAAGCAGAAGTTCGCAAATGCACTTGTTGCTTTGTTTAATGCAAAAAGCTCCATTTCTTGTGCTGTACCTGAATTGCTTTAGAAACATATATCCATATGTGGGCAGAGGATGAAATCAGTATTTGTTTGTTATCATAAAATAACTGTATAAGCAGAGCAGTCTTGGTGCCATCTAAGTATCCTGGGTTTTCCTAAGCAGTGTCAGAGGGAACAACAAGCCTGGGAATGTCCTTATTTCTCGAAGGGTCGTGATTCGATGGACCCTGACCTAGTATAGGTGCCAATCAGTCAGCTCAGCACCATTCTCCCTGAGGGTAATAGCTCGAACCCAAGACGCAAGTGATCCAGTCAAAGTAAGTCCAAGATGCTAAATCTTCACCAGCAGGAGTGCACTGATGCAGCTGCACAGCTTCCCATCCAGAGGCAGCAGGACTGCTGGCATCTCTACAGCGCACTCCAGGCAGTGAGTTCCTCTGGCATGCTCGTGATCATGAGTGGTGAGAGCACTGAGCCCTGCAAGCACCCTGGGAGCAGCGGGCAGCAGCATGCGCTGACATGGGGAGCGCTGGCAAGGAGGTGGCAGCAAGCAGATTGACTTTGCAATCATCCCATCCATGCATGCAACCCGTGGATGAAGAATAACTCATGGGTGAAGAATAATTCATGCAAGAGCTGAAAATTAACTGAAGTTGTACCACCTGCTACTTTGGGTCTTTGCAGCAGATAATCCTGAGCTTTTTTGGATATTCAGAACTAGGAAGTATCAACTTTTTTACCCATATGCTAGGAGCACACTTTCCTTACCCATATGCTAGGAACACTTTTCTTTTGCTCTATGTATCTATTCTACTCTTCTGAGACAATCTAATCCCTTTTTCTTGAACTGGGTCTACTGCAATTATCATGCCTCTGCCACAGTCTGATGGCAGAGGTCAGGACTGATCAGGAGGAGTGACACATTTCCTTCCCCTTCCCCTTCTCCTTCCACTTCTCCTTCCCCTTCTCCTTCCCTTTCTTCTCTTCTCCTTCCCCTTTCACTTCCCTTTCCCCTTCCCCTTCCCCTTCCCCTTCCTTGTCATTGCAATCCACAATTTAAGCAGATCTTACTCTTCTTTTCTTTTTCCAAAAAAATTCTTCAATGGCATAGTCAGAGGCATCTAAACTGTTAGTAAACATGCTAACTCATGAAGAATAGCCACAACTGTTCAGAAAGAGTGGCTATGCAACCCTTCAGTCTGCAAGATGAATCCAGGACCCACTTAGCAATAATATGTGTAAATAATTGAATGGTTGGTGTACGGAGTCAGAGGAGTAAAAGGATTAGCAGCAGGAGAATTGAAGAATTTGAAGAGTTTGCCATGATACTTAAAGCACTTGAAGTTTTCTGTTTCATTTTTAAATAGCCATGATAAGAAAACACAAAGGAAAGTCTGGCCAATTCATAACATCTAAGCAGGGAAATGGTTAATTTAAGCCATGCAAATACCTCTTTTAGTCATAGTTACAAGCAGACAGACTGCTTTTGAAAATTTCCTTTTCAAAGTGGTCTGAATAAGAATAGTCTCCTCTGTTATGAACTCTGAATATCTAGGAAAATGCTTCCCCCATTTCTTGTTCCCTCTCACTGCAGAATTGTGATCATTCTGCCACATGGAAGCCATTGTCTGCTCAGGTGCAACATGAGATAGTGCAACGCCAGACAAAGAGCAAGACATAAAAGCTGAGAAGGTTAATATCTGCCAGGGACTCTGTTACCAATTCTCCCTAACCATGACCCAGCCTTGGAAGATTATCATTAGTACTTGCCTGGAAAGCACATTTGACTCTCTGACCACTCTTCTCTGGCGATCTACACTGAAGATTTGCAGGAAGTTTTATCTGAGCAGAGACCCTTCACTGCACAATAGCAGTCTCCATTTGCAGCCAAATGACCATACCAGGAAATGTGATTTAGCAAGCTATCTAATGACAGCATCAGCAAGGATGTGTCATTGCTACTTTCACAAGGTATCACAGAGCCTTGCACAAAATCATGTGAGAGTGAGTGAGAAATCAGCTGAATCTAATAAGAAACAATGGAATAATTAACATGAACTCTATGAGGAACTGCTTGTCTCTAAAGACACGTGCTGGGTTTTCAGTTTAGCAGCTTGTAATTCAACCAAGCCCTACTAAAGCTTCATAGTCTTCACAGAACGCACTGCAAACAAACAAAAAAGCTTCATCTTCATCATGCTATCATTATAATCCATAATTTAAGAAGATTTTGCTTTTTTTTTTTTTTTCAAAAACTTCTTCCACAGCCTAGCTAGGGGCATCTAAACCGTTATTAAACATGCTAGCACAGGGAGAGGAGCCACAACTTCTCAGAGAGAGCAGCTGCACAGCCCTTCAGTTTGCAGGCAAGATGATTCAGAGTCCGTTTAAAGGGCGAGAAAGCATGCAGATAATAACAGATTTCTGGTGAGAGATGGAAAACTTCAGTGAAGCAAGTTCTGCAAAGAATGCCAGACTCACTTTGGGAGGTTTTCTTGGAAAGTTGCTTTGTCTTTCAGAGATATACAGATAAAACCAGCATTGGCAGGCTGTATGGAATCTCACCCACACCCTGACGTTGCATTGTATGCAAAGGGAAGTCCCAGACAGCAGAGGGAAGGGAGGAAAAGAAGCATCAAGCTGCTGAGGAAGTTGGTCCAACATGACATGACACACTGCTGCTACCACAAGTCAGCCTGTATTACTTCTGCCCCAGTCATCCTCCCTTGAGTGTGGTAAATATTCTTCTCTACTTCCAAGGAATTGTTTGCTAATGGACTGCTGACAAATCAGTGAGAATATTTGTTTTTTTCTCTTCTTCTTCTTCTCTTTATTAAAAAAAAAATCCCTTTGCGAAGAAGCAAACGTCATTCTTTCATCCATTTCTCTGTAGTCTAAGGAAGTGTGGGCATCTGCTTGTCAATTTAAACAGCCTTTTTCCAACTAGAAAAACAGTATGCTGTTATGCGTTTACTCTATGCTGTTCTGTGATAGGCAGTAATGTTGCATTAGGCTTGCT
This sequence comes from Tinamus guttatus, assembly GCF_059628265.1. Lineage (NCBI taxonomy): Eukaryota > Metazoa > Chordata > Aves > Tinamiformes > Tinamidae > Tinamus > Tinamus guttatus. The sequence goes on from NW_028288918.1 coordinate 2,637,519, forward strand.
TGCACTCCTTGCCAAAAAATGCAGTCAAGCAACGGTCTTGGGCACATGGAAGCTGCACACCAGGTCTGTGCTGCACAACCAATTGCAAATAAAAGAGCAGCACAGTCATAGGGCAAGGACATGTAATCACCATAGCCCTGTTTTGACTGCAAATATATGTAGGAAAAGAAGGCCAGTTCATAAGCAAAGGGATAAACTAACTGGAGAGCTGCACAGCAAATACACTTCAATTTTTATTTCTGCCTTTTTAGTGTCTACAGTCACACTCTTTTTTTTTTCTAGGACTGCCATAGTTGGGGTTGAAAGAGACCTTTGGAGATTATCAGGCTCAGGATTATAACCAGGATTGTCAGGTCCCCCTCCTCAAGCAGTGTCAGCTACAACCTACAACCTCTCTGTGCAATGTACGCCAATGCTCAGTCACCTTTGCAGTAAAACGCCTTTTCTTATGTTCAAGTGGATCTTCCTATGTTTCGGTTGTACCCACTCTGTCACTGGGCACCACTGAGAAGAGTCTTCCATCCTCTTAGCACCATCCCATCAGCCCTTCCTCATAGGAGAGAGGCTCCAGACCCTTTATCATCTTGGTGCCCTTCACTGGATGAGTTCCACTAAATCCAAGTCTTCCTTCCACTGGGGAACCCAGAACTGGACACGGCACTCCAGCTGTGGCTTCACTAATGCTGAGTAGAGGGGAAGGGTCACCTCCTTCAACCTGCTGGCAACACTCTGCCTAAGACAGCACAGCATGCTGGTGGCCACCTTGGCCATGAGGGTGGATTGAGGGCTCATGTTCATCTTCTCCACCAGGATCCCTAGTTCCTTCTCTGCAAAACAGCCTTGTGCATGGGATTATTTCTTCCCAGGTGCAGGGCTTGGCATTTTCTTTTTTTGAACATGAGGTTCCTCTCTGTCCGTCTCATCAGTCTGTCAAAGACCCTCTCAATGGCAGCACAAGCATCTGATGTATCAGCCACTCTCTTAGTTTCATCCGCAAACCTGCTGAGGGTGCACTCCGTTCCATTATCCAGGTTATTAATGAAGATGGCCCAGCTGAGCCGTGAGGGACACCGTTAGTGACTGGCCTCCAGGTAGGCTTCCTATCATTGATCACAACACTCTTAGCCCAGCAGCTCAGCCTATCTACTTCACTGTCTACTTTTCTGTCTACTTCATCAACAATTTATCTAGCCTGCACTTTATCAGCTTTTCTGTGAGGCTGTTACGTACACCATATCGAAAGAGACCTTTTCGTGGCTGCAGAGGCCTGTTCCCATCTTCAGTGTTGAACTTAGTGAGGATGGGCACAACATCTGCTTAGCATCCGTATTTCCCAGCTATGATTTCTTTCTCTGCTCAGAAACTTTGTCCAGAGGAACGTCCACTTGACCTGAACTTCTAGATGTCCATATGAGCCCATATGCGTATTTCCTAACAGAAAATGAGACAAGAATAACAAAACCCAAATACGTCAGCTGTATCTCTTCCAAACACAGATGGACTAGATGCATATTCCCTTGAAAAAGATATTCATCCTTATATCTCAGTTCAAAGGACTTCTATTACAAATTTGAGCTGTTTTACAAATTCATACTTGGTCAGAAATGGGGTACATTTTGTTTGTAGGCTTCTCTTTGTGAGCCCTGATTGGCAGATTAGGCAATTAATGTTTTTTGTTTATTTGTTTGTTTTTCTTTTCTGACATCAGGGTCCTATAGAACTAAAAGTAACCCAGAAACATAGGCAGTGGTTAGTATGCAAAAGTGAGGCTTGTGATACATGTAAGGGGTGTCTCAGTGGAAAGAGAAGAGCAGACCAACTTTAAATTCAGTGCTGACAGTGACTCAGAAATGAAGGAGCGGGAACACAGATCAAGGAGATGTGGGTTTGCAAAACATTCTCTGGAAGAGCAAAACACACCACCTGAGAGACCCAGTTTCCAAATAATCTGCAGTTTAAATAAGCTGTCCTAAGAGTGGATGATATGTTTGCAGTAGAACAGATGCTTTCTGGGAGAATGTAACTATCACTGTACTGAAGCAGAAAAGCAGTCATACTGATAAGGCAACAAAAAACTTCTCCTAGAATAATAATGCAAACCCAAACCAGAGGAGATTAATTTATTTCTCCCAATTTCTCTTTTCTCTCTCTCTCTTTTTTTTTTTCTCTCATTAACCCTATATGTTAGACAGATTTTGTTTTTATCATTCATGTTTTAATGACATGCAAAATGTGCAAATTAAGGGCATAATTGACATACAAATGGCAGATACCAAAGCCAGGATGAAAAAAGTTCCTAAACACTGCTGATTTCATAGATCGTTGCTGTTGCACTTCGTTTGTTTGCTTGTTTTTGAATACGACATAGTGGATTCTGGCAAGAATCCTCCCAAACTGAATTTTTTATGATTTGAAACTCTCTGTATGTTATTTATGTCAGAATCAATAGACCGGATTATATGAAAAAGTGTGTTACAGCAATCAATTCAGATAGAACAATTTGTATGCAAGTAAAACGGATCAGTCCTGTAAAAATGGTTGCCTAGTCTCCTACGCTTTATAGAAATATTTTCAATAAAGACATCTTTAATAAAAAGGAAACGAAATATATAACAGCTTTGGATTCAAATGGAAGGCAAACTTATTGAGAAAGAAGTGAGGAAAATAATTTGCACTTCAGTTAAATCCTGGCTGCTTTTATACAATTGTTGATACAACAGGGATGTTTCAGAAAGGAATATGATTTATTTTTAAAACCAGGATTGTTTGCTCACATCCTGTTTGTCCATGCAATTATATCAAGGAAAAATGCCTAATTCTAGGACAGCTTCTCTTCTCAGACATAAAGAAATAATGTATATCTTTAAATTTGTATTGTTTTACATCCAGAATAATATTTTATCTTCTTGCCCGTTGATTCTAAATCCCAATGCCTTGCTAGTGTAGTATTTCCAAAAACTACCAGTCTTTCCAACTGGAAACTCCTGCCCTCCATTTCTGTCATTTTAGAAATATCTGATCAGAAAAGGGAGATGAGAATAAAGCTGGGAAAAGTTTTTACTTGTACTCGGTAATTCTTTGATTCATGAGTGTTCAGAGCCAGGCACAGGCCTTACCCAGCTTGACACAGATGTGACTGCACTAAATTTTACTTCTTATGTGTAAGAAAGGGTCTGTGATGGCCATTTCTTTTAAAAAAGAATCCGAAACGCTGATGGTTGCTGGTGTGGGAGGTAGAATAGCTGGGTTACAGAACTGTCTGCTGTGAAATCCCCTTCTCCTCTCTATTGCAGATACCCACAACCGGGGACCCTGCCTAAGGGCAATCATAAATATTAGCTGTGGAATACTTACACCAGCAGGAACAAAACCACAAAACTGAGACATTCCCACCACAATCAGAAACCCAGATGATGGAAGCAAAAGAAGTGTTGTCGTCAGTCACCATCAGCTGGATCTAGGCTTGTGTATTTGCGATATCCAGGAAATGGATGACCTTTGGTGTGACATACGCTTAGTCACTAATGCACTAAAAAGTCATCCAGTCTGTTTCTGTAACACTCCCAAACTATTGCAATTCCAAAATATATGTATACTCTTGTGTAACAATCTCCCGCAGGCTTCTTTTTTTTTTTTCCCAGGTTTCGTCCTTTTCAACCTGGAACTAAAAACCCCAGACAATAACATGAGAAAAGCAATCATTAGGGATGCATTTAATTAACCTCTAACATTTAGACTTACAGGTAGAAGCGTAATTATTTCTGACGTCAAAGTTGCCAGTGACATATGGCAACATAATATAGGTCTGCATGGAACAAGAAGAAATGAAAGTCTAAAATGAGTAATCAAGCTCTCAGGGAGAAATGGGTGAGGTAGTTTGGAAGACGAGATCAACGAGTTGTCTTTTGAGATTGCAGGATTGTTTTAGTGAGCTATTTCTTAATTAAGGGAGAACCAGAAAAATTCAAATCTTGACAGTGACCATCAGCAAAGAAGAACATGCCTTTCCTAAAAGTATTTATTATCCTGTTCTGATTCTTAGCTATGTGCTTCTTCAGATTCAAGTCCACAAGAAGGTCAAGAGGGCCAAATCTGATGTCAGCTTCACAAAAACTAGTCTGGAGAAACACCCTCTGATTTCATCTTACAAAAGAGTTTTTACTACAAACCCTCAAACTCCTGTTTTGGTCATCTGTGCAGTAACTTATGTCAAAATATTGCCAATACACACTTGCTTGTTCTTTTACTCTAATAGACCTTGAGAACATCAGATTTTTACTGATGATTAAAGTTAGTCACACATTTTTGCCATAGAATGTGTCCATCAGAAAATTATGCCTCTAAAAACACGAACATCTAATTTTGGTATTTCAAAAGGGAAAAAAAAATAAAAGGTTCATTTTACCAAGGTTAATTTCTTCATTTTGACCTGCAGGTATATTGCAGTTTACTGTTTTTATGATAGCAATAAATTTAAAGATCAAAATAAAAAGCTTCAGCATTATCAAAACTGATGCCTGATATTTCTCACATAACCTGAAGAAGTATTGTGCCAATGATTTAAAACTATAAAGTTTTATTGTGATTTGGAACAAGAACCATCGGTACAGTATTGCAATATTCTCTCAGGGAATGATCCACATTAATCGCAACGGCAGATAAATATTTTTCAGGAACAATCTCTAGTGTGATCATAGAAGACACAAAGATTAAATGCCATGCCTAAGCCCTTTTAATAAGTAATTTCAAATTATTACAAATACTGAAATTAAAAAATCAGATTCAAAATTCTGGGTTTGAGAGGGAGCTTCACAAGAACTGTTGAGATGCAGAAACAAATATGTTATGTTCCTCAGATAGAGCTGATATTACGTTGCAATCATTTGATGTGACAGGGATCACATGCATTCCCAAAAGTAGCTTGTCAGGCTTGCAGTCCTTGAGCAGTCATAAAAATAAGATGTCTCAAGAGAGACCTTTCAAAGATAAGGATAGAGAGAGAAGGGCCATGTGGTTTACAACACTCCTAGATAAATCCAAAGTAACCCTCACTCCTCCCATGATGCACTAAGGTCATTCATAAAGTATCTGGTTGTCTTCATAAGAAAGAACAAAAGTGTTGTGCTATGGGAACAAAATAAGTAGAAAATATTTGGAGTTTCGCCACTTTTCCAGAAAATTGATGTTCCCTATTGAAATACCTTCTCAAGAACATCTTTTAAATTAATTTGGTCTCGGTGCTGGGTTATTTTGACACTCTTCTCCAACAACCACCACTCCCCAGCCCTCCTCATCCTCTCCCACCAGCTTCTGATCAGCATTGGCAGTGAAATAATGTCTCCAGGACACACATCATATACTTGGAAGACCCTGGCTTCCTGGGGGCTCTGTGGCCTGCTTTCGGTTTGCTCACACAAAACACGAACCCCACAGGAGGATGGATTTTGGCCGGGGGGTTGCCCTTCCACATCCAGCCTCTGTCAGAAGGACCACAAACACTTTATTGAAGATTTACACAGCCTTGTTAGTTTGTGCCTTTAAGGTATCTGGTATTTAGTCACAAAATTGCATGAAGGAGGCCTCTTAGGCGTAATTTCTGCCAAGGTTGCTGCAATTAGTGGAGGTGCTCCTGGTTCTCAACACCTGTGCAAAGCAAATTCTGGTATTGAATTTTCGGTTTTTCTTCCCTCCCTCGCCCAGCTTCTCCCTAGCTTCTCTCTACCTTCCCACAGCACAGAGACCCTGTCATGGCAAGTGCTGCTGCTGAGAGCTTCCAGTGCTGCGCTGCTGCCGGAGCACTGGAGGTGGTGGTGGTGGTGGTACCAACGGGGAGCCCCAGGCACTGCTTTCCTTGCCCTGCTCATTGCAGGAGCAGGGTGCGGCAGAGAGGCCTGAAACTTTTGATCTGAGATCAGAGGTGAGGGAGGAAGAAGACTTCACTTCAGTTCCCCTGCCAGCCAAGGTGGTTAATCTCTACTTTCATCTGCAGCAATAAAAATCAGTATTTACATAACATTGTTCACTTTGGAAGATCTCTGCAGGCATGAGCTAACTCTGTCCTGACTGGAGGTGGGGAAGACCCCGGACCCTTGCCCTGAGCCAAGACTCCTATAGCCACATAAGACTCTCATATTTGATATACCAGTGGCCCCAAAGCAAGCCTCAAGCATTTGTTGCAAAAAAAGACAAACCTTAAAGTACTGTTGCTTCTGCTCTTTTAAAAAGTGAGAGATATTAAGTTCTGGCTTCCTTATTTCTGTTCCAGGGTTCCTCAGAGGGCTGGGAAACTTGGGGAGTCACAACGTCACAAGCATCAAGAAGCAGAATCCGGAGCAAGGGGAATATATTTCATGTGAAATGCTGCTCTTCTTAACATCTCTTCAGCACAAATGCATGTAAAAACACTCAAGGGACAAACTCTCTTCTTGGAAATTTCAATTTTGCTGCCTTTCTCTGAAGGAAAGAAAGGATTTCTTTCCAAAATGGGAAGAAAAAATATGTGATAATCTGGATCTTTCTAAAGGAGAAAAATAAACAAAAAATGATCCTATTTCAAAAGACACGTTTAAAAGATCAACATTGTCTAGTATGTCGTATGTATGATAAATTGGTAAATGCATACAGAATTACCAATTTGAATAAACCTATCTGCTTGCATAAAATATATAACTGTATTGGTATAGATAGAGATATGCAGAAATATAAAAAGACATACATTCCAGAAGTGTTAGGGAGCAGTGTGATGCATCACAGAACTTGACTGAAAATGCTAAAACCTGGGATTCAAGTCTGGCTCTTCCACTGATTTTTGGTATCACCTAGCATAAACTGCTTCATTTCTCCTCTCTTCTTTGTGTGCTTAAACTGTATCTCTAGGGACTTTTTATCACCATATATTTGTACAAAGCTATACACTATAGAGATATTAAGGTGCTGCCATCATAATCCACAGTGGTTCAACCCAGTTCAGTTTTTGGGGACTGTCTGCAAATCGAAAGAGATAAGTACATTCCCTATAGACCTAACTGCTTCCAGATTGTAAGTCTAACAGTTTCAGTGTTCTCTACTTTACAAATGACTGTGCTTTCAAATGTCAAATTTCAGATATATTTAAGTAAGAAAATTATGCCTAGGTAAGTTCTAGGAATGAACAGCAAATGTTCATAGCCTTATTGCTTGCAAAACTTCCCATTCTGCACCTCAGATCTGATAGGTAAGTTTTACTGGTAAGTAAAAACTTTTTTTAGAAGACCAACATGAAAAAGTTCACATGTCTGAAGGGACCTATAAAGATGAATGGTTTTGCAGAAAAAGAAATACATGGTCCTGGCCAGAAGAAATCAAGACTGGTTTAAAGAACTGCTAGTGAGAAAGGTGTTTCACCCTGACAGAAGACTTTTGCTTGTAAATCTTAGGAACATGATTCAGTAGAATTCCTCACCAGTTATTAGCTAATTAGTACACTAATTTAATGTCATATGGAGAGAAGGTTGGAAGGAGTGTACATGTGTGGCACACTCTCATTGAGAGGGCAGAAGAAACACGCTGCGGTGTCCCCTCTCCCCACTCGTTCTAGTGGGCAAAATGGACTCCAGACTCACCTTTTGGAGGAAAAGATTTGGTGACAGTGCTCACCTCACTGCTACCAACCCTTCTTCATAAGGAAGAGCATTAGAGAAGCAGTCCTCCACCAGCCGGACCAGACTTCTTACCTAAATACGAGCAAGAAAGTAGTAAGGGAAGTAGCAAAAAGACTGTATATGACAGTAATGAGGTACTCATTGAAAGAATTTGCAAGTGTGCAGATACAAGGGGCATTTCTCCAGGAATTCTTTCTAAATGCAAGGAAAGCAAAGATAATGGAGCATCTACACAAATGTAGACTGCCTGGCTATTTTCAGTCTCTTAATGGCTTAGATATTTGAATTCTTATTGGTTTGGATATGGATTTTATATAACTACTTCATAAATTCCTCCATTTATTTAAACTTTGTGCTAACAAAGACAGGGAAAGCAGAGTGAAATGTGTGTGCGTATTTTTATGTGTTTTTGATGGAGGAATGAAATGTTTATTATGATTCAGACACGATGCTTGTGAGAGCACAATAGAGCACAAAATATATTATCTACAGATATGCCATTCAGATCTAACAAAAGAAAATTTATTTTGTGTATTGATAGCTCCACTGAAAATATGAGAAGAATGCCTCTTCTCTATAAAGTAAAGAAAAACCCTAACAATGTGTTACTTCAAAACAGTGATAATACCTCACTAACTGAAGAACAGCATAGATCAATTTTTCCAAGATATATACAGGGAGGCAAAGTGTGGCTAGTACTGGACAACTCTGCTCTACTCAAAATGTCATTTGCATTTGCTTTTTGGTTTGATTGAAACATCTTCTTTCCCCTTGGAACATCTCCTAATGATTTTCTTGCAGAGTAACTATAACATAGCCAAATGGCAAAAGCAAAACCAAACAAACACAAACAACATATGTAAGTATCCATGGACACTTTTATATGTACATGTATACTTTGAAACAGCTAAGTGAAATCCCTCAATGTAACAGGTAATTAGAGGCTAAGATAACAAGAGAAATGTGACATAACACTGAAAGGAAGAATGCAACCTAATTTACTTTTTAAAAATTTATTATAAAAATGTTTTGTTTTGTAAAATAAATTTACTCCACAAAGCCTATATAGTGCTTTATAAAGAGAGTGCGTACGCTGTAACTTCTCAATACATTATGGTGGGTATAAAGAAAAATACTCATCCAAAACTACATCCATATCTCAAGCTAATTCAAAACGCCTACAACTACTTCTTAGATTATATACATTTAAATCATTTTAAGTAGTTCCTTTCTCTTTGTAGATCTCAAACTGGCTACCAAATTTGTCAGACTCTGATCTCCTATTCTTGAACAGCTCTTTTAGTCTCTGCTGTCCTGAGTTCATCTCTGTTTGCAAACTACCCTCAAGTCTCCCAAGCAGTTCCTGCATCTCCTCTGTTTTTGCTGAGAGCAGCTCAGCAATCTTTCCCTGCATAGGATTTAATAGTTCACTATATGACATGGATTTAAATACTCAGAAACTGCACTCATGGAAGTATTTATATTACCATTTTACAAATGGGGTAGGGAGCAGAGGCACATGGCAGGTTAAGGAAGGTGCAAGGGCTGCTGCAGAGCCCGCAAGCCTGCAACAGAAGGGGTGTCAAATCCAGATCTTCAGCCTATGGGATTGGCATCCTGGACACCTGAGCAGCTTTCTTTCCAGCTCAAGAGGGTGCCAAGTCTGAGGCCAGGATATGCTCGCTTCTGCCAAAGGCAGGGGGAGCTTCTCAACAGCTGAGGAAAGAAGGAAAGAGCCAAAAATCAGCATGAGAGAAAGAGCAAATCGGTGCTTTGGAAGGTGGTGACAAGCTTTGGCTAAGAATTCAAACCTTTTGCCAGAAAGAGAGCCTCCCCCATTCGCTGCTGGAGTGTTGTTTCCAGTCTAGTTCTCTCATCTCCACGCAAACAGCCACATATGGTCATCCTCTCCCCTGCAGGAGCTCTTCTCAAAGGCAGCTATCAGGGTCAGACCTTTGCAGGGATTTCTCACATGCCAGCATATTGTGACCAGCCTATAATGCACAGAAGGTTGGGCAGTAGGGGTTGGTCACTTGGCCACTAAAGCAAGATAAGTTATTTTTTGCTATAATCCTCCAAATCAAATATTGGACTCTTTTTGTTCAGATGAACTCTCTCCTACTCCCTCTCTTGATTAGCAGCACAGCAGAACTTGCACTAAGGGAAACAAGAGACAACATGAGGGAGAGGAGAAAGTCATCTTTTTACTTTTAATTTGCCGTTTCAATAACATTTGCCTTTCCAATATTGTTGGCAGCATGCATGACTTCAATGCAGATTTCCCACTCTGCTCCCCACTGCAAAATCGTGGTGTGCTATGATCTGGGGGGCAGGATGGAGGTTCCCACATTCTTCTGCAACAGAAGGAATTTGCCAGTGCCAGAACCCACTATCAGTCTTGAGAGATGGGTGATCAGATACAGCAAGAAAATAAAGCAGTATATTTAGGAAATAACCTACTTACGAATTGTGGGGTATAGCAAATGACATACAGTCCTTCAAAACAGGTTCATTAGCTTTAGGGCTTTTTGTTACAAGGATCCTAACAAACATATCTTAAATGGAAAGGTTTAATGGAAAGGAGACCTGGTAAACACATCTGTGATAAATGTTCTGTCTGAAGGGCAGAAAGAGAACAATCTGCCATCTACTATAGCTAGAAAAGATCTGCTGGGAAGAAAATGTGATGAAAAAGCTGAGGATAATTGGATGTGGGGAGGTAAGAGGGTTGAAAGAACAAGTTTCTCTTCCACCTCTTCCACCTTCTCTTTCACCTTCCACCTTCTCTTTCACATTCTCTTCCACCTATTTGAATGTGAATGTTTGCAGACAGCTCTTGCTTTATTGGACTTTTCAGTTGCTGCTCTTACAAGTCAAGCTCACCTTTCAGAATCCAGTCAGAACAAGGTTAGGGATGTCCCAGCTGTGGTACCCAATTCTCCAAGCTGAAGCTGACCTGAGAGCATTGCACTCCTTAGATAGATCTGTGATGGTGAGTGGAGTATAGAGACCTTTTGATATTAAATTTTTTTCAGTGATCTGCCACAGGGAAGTTTCTCTTCTCATATTTGCTATTCCCACAGTAAAGAACTTTGTGCCTTCACAGAACCCTAGTAAAAGAAAAAAAAAAAAAAAAGCTCCTTTGACCGTGTTTTTTCTCATCTTTTCCCACCTCCGATTTGTGACATCTTCTGTTTCTGTGTTTCTGTGGGAACCTCTTCAGGAGTGAATTTAAAAAACAACAACAACAACAACAAACCTTGGAACTCTCAAGCTCTGTCCGGCTTTTTCAGTTTGGGCAGTGGAGTTAGAAAAGAGTTGTGTGGCATAGTGCAGTGCCTGCCACAGCTCAAGCACAGCTTGAGTATTGGTGTCCCACAGCTGAACAGATGGTTTTGGAGCTCAGGTACCACACAGGGCAGATGTCAACTGTTGAAGTCCTTGCTCAGTGACAAAACAGCTGCAGTTTTCAGTGAAGCCAGCATGATTTCAGTTCCACCTGCACCTTTGCCACTGATTATTTCACATGACCTTGGGTAAGTCACAGGAACACATCCATTTGTGCCTTTTAGTGCTGAAGAAATGCTAGAGAGACCACGCAGAACTGTTCTGATGAAGATGACCTAGTCTAATTTCTGTTTTTAGTGAACACAATTTAAAACGCTCATATATTTTATACTTATATAAACTTCAAAAAAAAAAATCTCTGAAGCTGAGTGTCTACAAAACCAAGCAGTAATTGTTTGTGCAGATTTGAACTGCTGTCTAGGGGCTTCTCAAGTCTCCATCTCAGTATTTCAAAGTCTTCAGTACTTGTCGTACAGAGTTTGTTATGATCAAACCCTGCACATCATTCTCACCATCCAGCTTCACTCTGCTGGTGTAAACATGACACATCGTTTACAGCAGATAGCTCAGCTAATCAAAATACTATCATGTCATGTTTTTACCTGCTCGGATCTCCCCTTTGTGATTTGAAATTATAGCTAAGCTGATCTAATAACTAGCCGATGCTGGGAAGGGCAGCTCTGCTTAGAGTGATACAAGAAAGACGGAACATGGGAGTCAACAACTTTTAGCCATAACATCCTATGAATGACCCTACTCTGACAGAGAGTCTTAGTTCAAATGCTGAGACAAACCTAAGGCTTCAGCTGACTTGAGTCTCTGTCCCCTTCCGAAGGTGGAAAGGGCATCGTGGCTCTTCTTAGATGCTGCTGGCTCATGAGAACAAATAAAGATGTGTCTGATATTAGGATGGGGAGATGTGTCATCATTTGATTTTCCTGTAAGAAAGGAGAATAGCGAAGTGGTTAATGTTAACTTTGTAATATCAGCCCCACAAACATCCTGAGTAAATACTTCATTGAGGCCAATGGGCCAGTTCAGACATTTTAGAGCTATAGGCTCTCTGCAGACTAATACCTGTCTTGCTTACCATCATTCTCTGGTTTTGAGATATTCTTTCCCCATCACAGCATCTAGAACCCTGTCTCTGTGGCTAAATGAAAAGTGAAATTTCAGAGAGTAAGACAGTAGATCAGGCACAGCTGCAACAAATTGACGCTTATTGGCTATTTCCAAAGTAGCTTCCAGTAATTTGCAGCCATTAACACAGCACCTTAGTTCAGTCCAGGAAAAGCCATTACTAATGGCAGTCCTTGAAAAAAAAAAGTAACAAAAGACCGGAGTTATTTGCCAGCTCGTATTTTCCTCACTGTAAATCCACCTGCCTAAATGCGTCAGAGCTCTAGCAAGCAGCTTTGTACCTCAAGCTTTTTTACTAAAGTTCAGAAGAAATTGATATAGGACTTAAAATACTGAACTTTCAATTTTGAATGACGTTTTCCATACGCATCACCTATTGAGGAACATAGCACTGACCTTTGTTAACTTCTGCATTTTGCATATGCAGAAAGTGATTAAAATGCATTTTAGTGGAAGACATTACAATGCTGTGTATGAGGAATTTACCCTGAGATTCTGAACACCTTCCATTCAGAGTGCCTGGTGCTGGAAGACGTCAGTGTTCCTAACCCACTTACCAGCTGCTTGTCACCACTTCTAGCCAAAGGCTTCAACCCTTTCAACCTGCCAGCAGAGCCGCTTGTGAATGCTGCCTAACCCTCATCACTCATAACAAGCTGGGTGTGCTTAAACTGTTGGGCGCTATTACTCAGGCACGTTTTGATTGAAGCAGGCTAGAGAAACAGCTCTCCTGGCAGAGGCAATAGTGAAAAGCAGCTGGAGAAGACTGTGAAGAGTCACTTTGGGCTGCAAACAGAGCTGTTTTTGTTCACTTTGTGTCAGGTTTGATCCTGTCATCACTCAGGGAACATGTTGCTTTAAGGTGCGTCTAAACAGTGTTGGACAAAATTGAAAGAGTGGTTCATCACAATCCCAGCAGGTCAAGGCTCACATCTCAGCTTAGTTTCCAAAATGACTCCTATGGTCCTTAACCCCAGCACACTAAAAGCATGATCCAAATCCAAATAACAAGTGATATCTGGATTGGTGTCTGGGAAGGAAAACCAAAATTCATTCTGCTACCAAGAATGATAAAGAATTGCAACCTACTAATAAACTAAAGGGGAACACACATAGCACAGTGAAAAATGCAGATATTTGATGCAACAGAAAACATGAAAGGATCACTGCACATTTCATGAGACCATTCTCTTCTTCTGTCACAGAATCACAGAATCACAAAATAGTTGGTATTAGAAGAGAACTCTAGAGACTATCAGGTTCAGTTATAATCAGGATTATCAGTTCCCCCTCCTCAAGCAGGGTCAGATAGAGCCGGCTGCCCCCAACTGTGTCTGGGCAAGTTTTGAATATCTCCAAGGATGGAGACTCTACAACCTCACCGGGCAACCTGTGCCAGTGGTCAGTCACCTTTGCAATAAAAGGTCTTCTCTTATGCTCAAGTGGAGCTTCCAGTGTTACAGTCTGCACTCATTGCCTTTCCTCCTGTCACGGGACACCACTGAGAGGACTCTCTACACTCTCCTATCAAGCATTTATCCACATTGGTAAGATTTATCCATGCTGATAAGATGCTTCTCCACATTGATAAGATCCTCCCAAGCCTTCTCTTCCCTAAGATGAGCAGGACCAAGTCTCTCTGCATTTCCTCATATGAGAGAGTCTCCAACCCTTTCATCATGTTTGCGGCCCTTCTCTGGATGATCTCCACTAAATCCATGTTGTTCTTGTATTAGGAACCTCAGAACTGGAGCCATCACCGATGTTGAGTAGAGGGGAAGATTCACCTCCCTCGACCTGTTGGCAACACTGTGCCCAAGGCAGTGCAGAATGTTGGTGGCCACCTTGGCCACAAGGGTGCACTGTTGGCTCATGGTCAACGACAGCTTTTTAGGCCCACCAGGTTTTTAGGTCCTTCTCTGCAAACATGCTTTCCAGCTGGTCAGCACCCAGGCCATATTTGGTCTATGAACTAGTAATTTTCCTTTGTTGCACCACATGAGGTTCCTGTCTGTCCATTTTTTTCAATATGTTCAGGTCCCTTTAAATGGCAGTGAAATCATTTGTTGTATCAGCAGCTCTTTCTAGTCTTGTATCATCTCCAATTTTTTTCTGAATGTACCCTGTCCAAACATCCACGTCGTTAATGAACATATTAAACAGTATTGAACTTTGGGGGACACCACTAGTGACTGGCCTCCAGCTGGACTTCCTATCACTGATCACAACACTTTGGGCCCAGCAGCTCAGCGAATTTTCTGTCTATCTCATTGACCACTTATCTAGTCTGCACTTCATCAGTTTGTCGATATGGATGTTATGGGATACAGTCAAAAGCCTTTATAAAGTCAAGTAAAACTAGATCTGTGGCTTTCCTCTTGCCCATCAAGACAATCACCTTATCCTAGAAGCGTATCAGCCTGGTGAAGCATGACTTCCCCTTTGTAAATCCATGCTTACTACTCCCAATTACCTTCCTGTTCCTCATATGTTTGGAAATTATTTCCAGGAGAATTTGTTCCAATACCTTCTTAGGGATTACAGTGAGACTGGCCAGCCTGTATTTTGTCCCTCCTTCTGGTCCTTCTCAAAGTTAGGAGCAATGTTTGCTTTCTTCCAGCCCTCAGGAACCTTCAATTACCACAACCTTTCAAAGACTATCAAAAATGCTCCCTCTTGACAATCAGCCATATCCTACAGCAGTCATTGGTGTATCCCATCAGGTCATATGGATTAGCATGTGTCCAGATTGTTTAAATGTTTCCTAACCTAAGATGTTCCCCAATTCTCCCCCTGTTTAAATGTTCCCTAATCCTCTTCAATCAAGGGTAAGTCTTCCTTGCTCCAGACTTTCTCACTGATTTCAGGAACCTGGGATTCCTGAAGGCAAGGCTTACTAGTAAAGACGGGGAAATTAAGGCATTGAGTACCTTGGCCTTTTCCAGTTTGTCCTTCTCCTGCTCTTCTCTGCATCCTCTCTATATAGAACTGAAAGGACAGAAACATGAAAATGGGTTCGAAAATTTACAGAATACTTTTACAAAAGACAGATCACCAAGAGCTAGCAAATAGAATGATGTTCATCTCTTCCAACTCATTTCTGAAAAGAAAAAAACTCAAATTGTCAAAGGCTTATTTTAGGAGACAGGGCTCTGTGTTTGCCCTGTCCCTGCATGCTTCTCAAAGCTGCTTTTTGCCCCATCAGTGATAGAATACAGGGCTAGATGAGCCTGTACTGATAGTTTTTTGTCCTGGTTGCTAGCTTCAGCATTACTTCAGAAAGCGTAAGCTTTGACCTTGGAGCTTTTATGAAGATAACACCTAAACAATCATGCTGGAGCGGAAAACAAGATTGGACATGGCTATGTGCTCTATAGTGCTCTGTTGGCTACAGGAACTGCTGTGCCCTAAACAAGATAGTTCAAGGAGCTTTGTAGACTTGGATAAATCTGAGTTTAATGCTAGGCAGTTTTCGCTTCTCTTTATCTCTTTATCAACAGTTGCCTTCTTCCTACTAATTACCCTGATGAAGAGAAGACCCATACTCTTGATCTCCAGTGCTTACAGGTATCTGCTATCACAGTCAGAAAATAGGATTGCAGCTGTTATTCTTATCCTCTAACTAGCGCTACCTAGCTAAGTCTGGTACAGACAAAATTGAGGCCATCACAGGACAAGGTTCGGTGACCAGACAAACTTACTAGAGTAACTCTAAATAATTTATTAGGTGCAGAGCTGCATTATCATTATGTACATATTTTTATTATTTATAATGAATCTTTCAGAAGCAGGAGCCTATTGAGAAAGGCATTGTAGAAAAAGACTCGACAGTCTTAGCATGTAAATATTAACGATGAAGGGTAAGGAAAATGAAGTAGTATTACCTTTGTTTTTTTGCTCTTTCTGTAAGCTGACTTGATTAAGACCACATCACAGGTTGGTGGCCGAGCTAGGAATTGAATCCAAATTTCCTATGCCCCATTCAAGTGCTATAGTCAAGCGACAAACTGGCCTCAAAGTTATTAATGATTTCCAACACTGGAGCCCTGAGAATCCAACAGGAGACATGTTATTGAAATTAGTTTTCATAAACTGGTGGCTGGTAGTTATTAATTTGGACATAGGAAAATGTAGCCTTAGAAAATAAATAGTTGCGTTTTAAAATCTTGGGGAAGGGTGGAGTTTTCCTGTTTACCTTCTGGGGCCATCTGAAGAAAAATAGAGAAAGGCTTGTTGGTTTCACCTGTTTAGAATTCTTTTGCCCTTAGTCTATTATCCAGATTTGAATACTAAAAAAAAAAAAAAGAAAAAAGACCATATTTACCACCAAGTAGAACCTGAAGGCCACAATAACAACATGGAACACAGCATTTTTGATTGCAATTCTCCGTTGCCATGGTGATATGTTTGGACTGTGAATGTACTTGTTGGTCTGTCTTTCCTGCAACGTGGCACACAGGGAGAACCACAAGGTCCTTATGCAGGGGAACCATCCTCTGAGAAAGAACAGAGTTGGACTGCACACGCTTCTTTAAAAAAGTATTTATAAAATGGCTTCCTCAGCTTGTAGGCAAGGAACTGACACTGATTGAGTTACAGAGCCTTCCTATGCCCCCATCTTATGCAGCCTTCTCCGGGCAAGTTACATGTCTGTATTGCTGTTTGTAAGATAGAGATCATGGCACTGCTCCCCTCCCACCACTGGTGCCTGTTCGTTGAAGAGGGCACTCTCGTCTACTGTTTAAGTACATGTGTCATTGACCTGTGGTTTCTGAGAGTGCAGACGTATTCTACTAGTTTCTTATGTTTACGCTCAGAGGAGGCAGAACCAAATTGACAATGTTATTGCAGGTATAGCTAAGGACAGGCAAGTTTTCAGCTATTATTTTCTAATGGTTATTCTGCCATTTAAATGAAAGTTAGGACTGTAACAGGAGTCCTTGGTCAGCTGTCAGTGGGGCAGATTTTCCATTCTTTGCAGGCATCACACAAGAAAACAAAAAAGGAAGGTAGAAAAGCTCTGAGAAAATCGTAAATCAGTTCTAGGTCCTTAAGCAACATAGTTCTTGATCTGAGATGTAAAGCTATAGTTCTCTGCACAGATGTCTTCTATAGGGCTGCACAGGTAGCCACCCACTTAATCTCTGGACAAGCATCCACCTCAGGATTGGTGTCACTGACAAAGTTTCAACTTGTCATCTCTCTATTACAGCCACGTTCTCTCCCTAGTGCAACGGGTCACACATGTCTCCTTACTGGCTGCTGTGGGAGCCAGCTGTGTCTGAGGGCAGGTGTTCACATGGTGAGCCAGCAGAGATAGGGGACACGTTCGCAGTGGCAGCCACTGCTCCATGGCCAGGGGCACCTCTCCTTCAGGCCTGCTGGCTGAGCTGCCCATGGAAACCTCCTTTGGTCCAACTGGATCTGCTTAAATGGTGCTCCAGATGGAGGTAGCAGCACTACTGGCAGATCCTGGGGGAAAGGGGAGTGTGGGGCAGCAATAGCAGGATGCTCATTGCAACTTCTCCAGTTGGTACAACTGTCTGCAGAGCAGGTCTCTCTGCATCCGAAAACATCTGATGAAGGTGTTCAGCACTGTCTTCTACCAGCGCAGTCATTTGTTCATTGAACATCTCCAACTGCTGCCTTATGTTCCTCAGATAGCCCAATTAAAATCAGTGGGCCTGTCTGCAGTCTAGCACTATTCACTTTGAGTAAAATCAGGCAGTGATTTAATGATACTTGGTGCAGGCTGGGGCAGATTCTCTTGTCCTTATTCGCAGAAAATTGTGCTGTAGGCGGTTATAGTCCCAGGGAAATCAATGGGATAATGAATACTAATTAGTGGCAAGACACAGTAGGAGAATCTGGGAGAACATCTGTCCTTGCCCCAGGAGTGGGAGTTCCTCAGGCTTCTGCTATTGTCATGCAGTTTGGGGGCCTTCACAATTCTGGGGAAAGCTAGATTTTGAATATTTACAAGCAGCATAAAAATTGGCCCCAAAAATCACTTTCTCATCATTTTCCCTAAGCCTTAATTATAATGTAAATTGCAAAATTGGAAGGAATTCAGAGACAAGAAACAAATACGATTAAGGGGATTGGAGGACTGATTTATGAGAAAAGATTAAAAGACCTAAGAATTATGCAGTTTGACTAAATGATGACCGTAGGCCTGATCTTGCAAGCTTTTCCCAGACATGGCTTTCCACATTAAAGAGGAAGGCATGATTTAAAAATACCTACCATGTTCTCCAGCAAGAAATTCTGCAAAACAGTATTCCAAGCTAAGGCGAAGGGAAGTATCAGTTTCCATCTTGCAGCTAATGAAAGCAAAGAATTCTAATGTCAAAGCTCAAAGGGTGTTTGCAATGTTTTTCATGGTTGTAAATGAAAAAAAAAATATTCAATTAGAAATGTAGGTACCTGAAGATGTGAGATCTGGGGAAAAAAAAAAAAAACAGTGAAACAGGAGTGATAGAAAAATGATGCTTTTCACTTGAAAGGCTGTAAAATATTTTCATTTGTAGCTTTCTAAAATTAAAACGGAAATCTTCAGCCTCATCCTCCAAAAAGTTGACAGTCTGAAACTGGTTGATTCCCTCTTTGCATGGATAACAAAGATTTTTGGTGTTTTTGAGGATGCATTTAAGCTCGGTAAAATATTATAGAGATAGAAGGGTATCTCAGGAGTAAGCATATGAAACAATTCAAATTACAGGAGAAATGAAAGGGAAAAACAGTGGAGACCGCAGCGAAGTGTGAAACCAGCCTCTCACTCAACAGCTTGGCTCCTCCTTAGAGCTGCAGTACTCTGGTATGGTCAAGTCGGCCTCTCAGCTACATGCTTCTCATGGGGCTGGTCCTGCTCTTGGTCTTTTTACACTATTGACAGAGGTACCAGGCCAGTGTCCCATGATAAATAGATTCAGGGGGATAAACCAGCAGCAGGCTGCCTTTTTTTTTTTTTTTTTCTGGTAAAATTATTTTTTTTGCTAGTATCTCTCTCCAAACCAGCTCATTACAGACTTGGTCAAGGGTTGGTACTGGCACAGGGGGGATGATGGTGGGAATCCATGGTGATGTGGGACTGGCATTGGCTGGCAGCATGGGTCTTTCTTGTAGCAACTAGCTGTTAGATGGTCTTATTATATAGCAAGTCCTGTTAAGGTAGAATACAGACTTCTGGGACTGAAAATATCCTTTACCTGTTGTACTTAAAAGATTTTATCAGTGTCCCTGAGAAGATCACTGTAAACAGCTGAAAGTATCCATGTTTCTGCTCTGTTCAGCTCTATTGCATGGAAACAGTGAGGTGTAACTTACTTACCAAAGCGTGCTTTCATTACTGTTTCAATCATCATCATAAAATGAGAGAAACAGCATTCCAGATCAGATGATGTGCTGAGCTATCTGCGTGGAGAGTGTCTGTTCATTTTCACTGCTTGCTCAGAGATCTTGTGAACTAAACATTGCAGGGATGCTTTTTTTCAACCTTGTTTCCAGGGAAGAGAGGGACAACTCAGCACATTTGGGCGTTGCAAACTATTATCTCTTTCACAATCTCAACACCAATGGAAGCCAATGTGAATGAGATCTGATCTCCCGTGTGTAGGCTTTAATGAACTGCTGTAGCGCATGTGTGTGGAGGGGTGTTGGGTGGACACAGAAGCAATAGAGAACTACGCAAACAGTGAAAAGAAATAGCAGTTCTAGGGGTTTTGAGGTACTATGTCCACCGAATAAAGACCAAATCAGTGTTATTTTGTTTCTGTTGCTTTCCATTCCAGCTGTGCCTCTTTAGCTTGCACTAAAATTTGCCATGCCAGTCTGTGGTCTCTGTCTACCGCAGTGCCATCCTGCATGAGGATAACTGAAGGAAAAATGTGTTGAAGGAAATAGTCAAGTATCAAATAAAATCCAGGATCAGATGATACTGACTTAAAATATTGTTCTTTTTTGTCCCAAATATACTGTGTCAGCCAATCAATGAAATGAAATCTATTCCCTACAAATCTTGCTTCTTATAGCCATCATTAGATCAACAATACTCTAGCAGAAAATAAAAGCTCCCTTGCCTCCATCCCACTAAGGTAGAGCTGAACAACACTACAATGAAACAATTCATTAATTTCATGAAAAAATGGAGTTTGGGAAAGATTAAATTCTTTTGGAACTTGTCATATTTGGCAAACAGTTTTTCCTGGAAAAAAAGATTCAGAAAGGGTTTTCTGAAATGTCAGATTGAAATGCTTTGCTTCTAAAAAGGCAAACTTTTTGCTATGTTTTGAAACAGCAAAACTTTTGTCTTACCAATTAAAATATTTACCAATTAAAAATAATTCTGCTATTGTTTAAAGCAAAAGAAAAGTTCAAAAAGCACTGCAGGAGTATTAAAATGGAGTATTTAATGAGACAGAAACCAAATCTGAACATTTGATTCAAAATGAAAGGAAATATTGTGGACTGGTGAAAATGTAGCATAATAACTTATCGATTAGTCCAAACCTGTGAGTTCAAGCTTAATTCCACCATTTTTTTTTTTTGTCTGTTTGTCTATATCTAAAATTCATCCCTTATCACACAGTTTTTTTGGGTTGCTGCTAATCCCAGCCTGGACAAAGATTCAATGCACAGCAGAGTGCCTCTGCAAAACAGAAAGCAAGCAAATAAGGCCTCTGATTTAGTCACAATCACTAAAAACTTTCGTAGTACCAAAACCCGTCTTGATCCATAAAATTTGCCTGTGTGATCCCAAGTTGCAATGGGAGGTCCCAATAGGAGGGGATACTAAGGTGAACGCTGCATCCACAGAGGTATTGCAGAGCCCCATCGCTACACTGGCACAAAATAACGGTGTAAAACAACGTGGGAGACACACGCACAGCAGCAAAATAACGCAGGTGCCTGCCTTGAGGTGCCAGCTCTTCAGAAGGCGGTTTCCAGCATCCTCAAGAATTGCCTTGCTGGTTCAGCAGGATAAGCTTCGGATCAGCAAGGAGGGCAGAAACAAGTGCTCTGCCTTTTTTTAATGGTGCCTGGAGGAAAGCAACACTATCATTTCCAGAAGCCTCATAGCTGCTTGTGTTAAACAGTTTACGACAGTGAAAGACCTGGACAAATATGTCATGCTATGCTGCAATGTGATTTCTTTTTTTTTTTCTTTTCCAGGCAGGCGTGATTTCACTTAGGCAAGCAAGGGGAGGATGAGTCAGCAAACCATTTCATAACAGCCCTCGGCAGCTTGCTGCGACGCGGTGGCTGCGAAGGAGGCGAGCGAGGGACGTGCTTCAGCACAGCAGGCTCCGTGTGGGGTATGGGGCTGGAGGAGAGCCCGCCATCAGAGGGGCTCCCCGGCAGGCCTGGCCTCGTGCACGGCATGTCCAGCGCTGGTACAGGGGGAAGCGACAGCTTCTCCTGAGGAAAACTGCTGGGAGAGAGGAGGCTGCTGTGGAGGCAGTAAACACCAAGTGAAAAACACCCAAAAGGTCTTTGCAAGACAGGTTGCATCCTAGGCGGTCTCCTTCCTGCTTACCATGGCTGCTCTCTCCTGTTTTGGCGTTGAATTCCCAGCAGGAGCAGTACTCTAACAGAGTGCTTGAGGGAGATACTAAGTGCCCGTTTCTTTGAAACTGGGAAATCCCAAACCAGAGTGCTGCCATAAGGGCCACATTGAAGCCCTCCATGCAGAAGTCTCCTCATGGAGGAAGAGGAAGACTCTGGGAGGCCTGGAGGTTGCTACCTCTTTCGCAGCCCCCATTTCCCAGATATTAATGTGAAGGGGGCTGCTCCAAACCCCATAAACAGGCAATGACTGCCCACAGGCCGCTCTCTGCACTACTATCTCACCTACACCTCCCTGAGAGGGCATCAGCGAGAGTGTGGTGGGAATGCAGGAAAGGGCCATAAGAGGTGAAGACAAGAAAGAAGGAAAGAGAGGGAGGGAGAGAGGGAGGGAGGGAGGGAGGGAGGGAGGGAGGAAGGAAGGAAGGAAGGAAGGAAGGAAGGAAGGAAGGAAGGAAGGAAGGAAGGAAGGAAGGAAGGAAGGAAGGAAGGAAGGAAGGAAGGAAGGAAGGAAGGAAGGAAGGAAGGAAGGAAGGAAGGAAGGAAGGAAGGAAGGAAGGAAGGAAGGAAGGAAGGAAGGAAATGAAAGGGAAGGAAAGGAAAGGAAAGGGAAGGGAAGGAAGGAAAGGAAAGGGAAGGAAAGGAAAAAGGAAAGGGAAGGGAAGGGAAAGGAAGGAAAAAGGAAAGGAAAGGAAAGGAAAGGAAAGGAAAGGAAAGGAAAGGAAAGGAAAGGAAAGGAAAGGAAAGGAAAGGAAAGGAAAGGAAAGGAAAGGAAAGGAAAGGAAAGGAAAGGAAAGGAAAGGAAAGGAAAGGAAAGGAAAGGAAAGGAAAGGAAAGGAAAGGAAAGGAAAGGAAAGGAAAGGAAAGGAAAGGAAAGGAAAGGAAAAAGTGTCATGCTTGAGCACCACAAGGAGCAGGTTGGCTCCACAGTGCACAAATGAGATGTGGGTAAATCCCGTTCCTCCTCGTCTGTGTTTGGCGTCATCACGGCTTCTTCCCACTGCCCCCACGCTGCACATTGCTGGTACGGAGCAATCAGGAAAAGTGAGGGAGAACCCGAGAGGGAACTTGTTATAGGGACTGCGTAGATCCCTTGATTGCAGGCAGGGAGGCAATGAGTCACCTATGGAAGCAGGGATAGAGGAACAGGAACAGAGAGCAACAGCCTTTATATCCTATACCACTGACAGAAATAGAGAACCAAAACACTAATAGCATAAAGGCAGACGTACAGGTCTATCTCCCAATGAAACTGAACCCTGAAGATATTTAAAGACACTTAGAGGAAGCTTGAAAAAATCCTTAGCGTCAGAAAAAGAGCTACATAATGAAACAGCAGGCGCAGTGTAGCAAGGAAAAAAAAAATGGAAGAGGCTTCAAGAAACCACAGATTTTTTCATCAAATTTGGTTTTTTTTATCAATAATCATTTTTATTGCAATGAATGCTTTCAAGTGAATTTTACCCTGTGAACTCCAGCAGGCTCTGATGTCCTAGCCCGATATTGCTCTACAGCTTGATCTTTGCTTTGGATATTCCTACACAGGTTCACACTCACCATTAAATTCCCTTTTTTGAAAATTCCTTTGTAAGACATACATAATCAGCTTCCTTGAAAAAACTCGGTAGTTCAAGAGTGCCATCTTGAGGTTAACTATATTTAAGGACTACCATGTTGATAGAACTACTAGTATTTGTGGAATTATTAGTCATCTAACATATGAAGTATCCTTTAAAAAAGGCATGAACAGGAATATGTACAGAGGGCCTATTTGCCTATGCTGTGTATTATGTGGAGTTAAGGGATCTAGCTAACAGGAATGTCATTCCTAGCCAAAATTTTCAAAAGGAAAAAATAATAGAGTGCTATTCTTTAGAATATTCTATTTGAAATGCCCTAGGAGATACTGCGTGTTCAGATTGTGCTGAATTCCAACCATCCTGAAAATCAGATGTGAAATTTCAAAATATTTTAAGCCAGGCACCCAAAATGAATAGATGAATAGTTATGACTTTTAAAAGTACTTTTTTTTTTTTCTATAGGATGTATTGCCTCTATTTTTTAATTTGACTTAAAGGTAATGTTGGAGACAGAATAAAACTATAGCTTTCAAAAGCATTTAAAATCTTTGTGGGGAATTCATTGCTTTAGGTCTTCCCATGAGTTACAATAAAGAAAAGACTTTGATGATCTGGAGTATAAATTAAGGAAATATTATGGGGTCATTTTGCTTTTGTAACATTGTCAAGACCTTATTTTTTTTACCACTGCAGGACAGTGAATGAGTAGATTGTAATCTTATGTCATACATATCTTGAGAGTTTACCACTGAAAGTGGGATGTTGATCTTCCTGTTGCAACTGACAGTTAGCTTTTCGTTTGAGAAAAGCACTTATGCCAACATCTCACTAATGTGCATTAAAGAAAATCATATGAAAACAGAAACCCTCAAAAATACATATTATTGGCACTATTCTTATTTCTTTGTGATGCTTACTATTTTAGAGCACAGCAGAAAAGTCTTCTGAAACCTTTGCTTGTGACATACATTTCCCACTTATCACCACAACCCAAATTGTACATTTTATTCTTTAAAAAAGAAAAAAAAAAGTTCTATTAGATGGGAAATTGTAACACCATGAATTTGATGGAAGTCTAAGTGAAAAGTATTCTACCTGCAACTCCATAGCAGAGAATCTAAAGAAAAAGGTCTGTTTGTTTTCAAGTACGGCAGCAGATTGCAGCAGAAGGAGTTTCTACGCTAAGCAATTCTAGTAAAGCAACAATGACAGAGCTCACAAAAGGTAACTAGTATCATCCATGTCACTATGTCAGTGGCTGAATCAAATTCAGGTCTGGAGGAAGGGCTGGGTAGGAAATGAGTTTCCCTTTTACAGAAACGAAAAACATCAATTTGAATTGTTTGTGAATGAGTCAGACTTTTATTTTGGATCACTCCATAGGCAAGGGTTGCCTGGAGTCAAGCAGGACTTTGCTCTTGGACAGGCCAAATGTTGTCTGGTCTTTTGGAAGGAAAAAAGGGCAAAAATAGTACGATAGCTAAAAAGAACTTAAAATTTTGTCATCTTTTAATTCTAGAGATGGTCAAATAATTTAAAGTTTGCTACTTCAGTTTTTATTTCAATTGTCATTTCTAATGACAATATGGAAAACAATCAAAAGGTTCAAGAAGTTTTATGCAAAAATTCTTTCCACAGTCTGATCAACTAGAAGAGGATTTTGAATGCAGAAATTAAGAATGACTCAGCTGAACATGACATTTGCACTCGCCAAAAGGGATGAAAATTATGTATCATTCTGGAAAAAAACACATTCTGTATTTTGACCTCATGTACTAAAGAGCTTTTTGAATGTTTCATAAAATTAATATTAACCATTGTACCACTAAGTTGTCTTCCAAGTATTTGATTTAGAGATTCTGCTGTGTATTTTAACATATCTTACATGGACTGTTAACTAATGACATTGGGTTTTTTTCAGCCTTATAATTGCTATTGATATTTTTCATACCAGGCCTGTTGTTCCATCGTCTTCTTCTGTGTTTTTATCAGATATCTCAAGTATCTGATATTTACATTTATGTCTTTCTGCAAATTTAATTTATTATTATACCTCAAAGGTAATTGTTGCTAGTCTGGAAATTGTACATTTAAAAATTAAAACCTCTTTTTGCCAATGTTCCTAAACTTCAGTAAGTGAAGAAACAAATGATAAAAAAGAATCAGGAAATAATTTGCATTACAATTGTCTCAAAAACAATGAAAACTGAGGAATACAGTTTTACACTAAGTAGAAAATTACCGGCAAGGAGAAAAATGACTAAAAAAGAAGAAAAAAAAAAGGGTGGCGGGGGGGGAAGCACTGCAAGGAGTTCCAATGGGAGTTTTAACAGTTGTTAGCTGGTATGAAATCCAAAGCCAGCCAGCACACTGTTGATCAGCATTTAAAAAAAAAAAAAATAGAGGTATATTGCAGCTGTGGAGAAAAATAGTTCTGTGATGCCACAAGGAGTGAAAGTTTCCCTTGCTGATGAACCTGTGAGTCCTGCACGCGTGGCAGCTTTGCAGTGGCATCCCACTCCTTATGCAAAGATCTTCTCCAGGTTGATGCTCCCCAGCTGCGAGGAGAGCTCTCCTCAGCCACGGGTCGGCGGCAGCATTTCATCACTTGGGTTGTTTGTGGCACCTACTGCGCACACGGCCCAGGGTACTCGAGGAGCAAATGCTCGCCAAGATTTAACTTGGGACATTGAGCAGGATGGCTTTCCCAGCTTACTTCAATAACAAAACCAAATGCATCAGGAGAAAATCATCTTGTTGGAAGGGAAAGAGACGTTCGTCCGCCTTCATAGAAGCCACTACTGTAAAAAATTGGAATGACAAATACAGGAATGTTCCCTGGATACAGTTACGTGCTAAGAAAAGTATTACCATTTCCATAAGTTATTTCTTCAAGGAACACACAATTTGTTTTTTAATTTCATCGTGTATAAGAACTATTTCAGGAATATTTATATAACACCACTTGCTTGAGAGGAAAGTTTGAAGCTCACACAGTGAAAGCAAGGTTTAGAAATTAGCAAGAAATAAGAAAAGAAGCTACTGCCTAAAAACACTATACATGTACTGAGAAATACATGCTCAAGGTACAACTGACCTAGCTGCAGATTCTGACTTGTGTACAGCTTGGTAGCATGGTCATTCACGCATTTATTTGCATTAGGCAAAGAAATCTTTAAGTAGTACCTGAAATAAGCTAATAAATAAAAAGAGGGATAGATTTTGAATGAGTCATTAAAATAATAAAGCCATATAAACTTCTGTACGGGCTTCGTACATTTGTCTGCATTTTAATCCAATTGTAAAGCAAGATGTGAAGGTTGTCTGCCAACAAGCTGAAGCTCAGAGCTAAATAAAGAGATGACTGTAAGAAAGGGGATCTAATAAACCTCATAAACAAGTGAGTGTGAATATGATTAAAAAGAGTGTGCATGTGTGTCTGTGTATGTGCACATGTTGGTGTGCAAACTTTAGCCATGGTACATATAAATTTGTAAACTACATTGCAACTGGAAGGGTGATTCCTCTAGAATCATATACATCATATATGTAAATATACAAAAGTGACTTTGCGAGTGTGTGCAGGATGTGAATTCTTCATGATGTGAGATACATATGAGAGTTATCTTCACTTATATCAATCATCAGCCAAGCCAGCACTTCCCACAAGATAAAACCAGTGATATCAATTTAACCCAAACTAAACTAAAAACTCTATTTGTAAAGCTGTCAATATAAACAAAACAATTTAATATTAAATGCTTGGTTCTGAGTGCAACATCAGCTGCATTGAAGAAGGGAACCAGGATTTCTGTGTAAAAACAATAGTGCTAAAATTATCTAACCACATCTTTCATGGCAAGGCTGATGCCTTCAAAAGTGAGCTCTAGGCACACAAAAAAAAATTGCAACTGCTTTGACATGCCATGGACTAGGGAATAGCAGTAGAAAAAAATGAGAAGGATATGAAATCCCATAGGAAGTCCTATTGGAATTGGAATAATGCTATGGGAAATAGGAAATTCCTTTCCTTATTTTTGGTATTATTCTAAGACAGACCCACTGCTATTCCTAAAATAGAGCCATTTAGACTCACTCGGAAATGTCTTCAGAAGTTTGCTGAATTCTTTCTCCATCTTTGCTACCATTAGTGGTGTAAGATTAACTGTAGGGAATTAATGCAAAGAAGCAGCTGCAAACATAGGCACAGCATCAAACTATCAAATTACTTGTGAGCATTATCTTTCTCGGGAGAGGTATGCCCTATCTCCCAGGAAACTGAGCCTGGATACATCCCG
Organism: Tinamus guttatus; assembly: GCF_059628265.1. Lineage (NCBI taxonomy): Eukaryota > Metazoa > Chordata > Aves > Tinamiformes > Tinamidae > Tinamus > Tinamus guttatus. The sequence goes on from NW_028288918.1 coordinate 2,665,089, forward strand.
CTCTTCCCTTTCACGCAACGTGTCAATACTTATTTATCATTGTATTTTCCTATTGTATGGTCAGAATGCACATCAGCTCCTGATCATAGCTTTTTTTTTTCTTTTTTTTTCAGTGAAAACGCAAGTTTCAATTTTTGCTCTGCTTTTGATTTATGATTAAGATACATCTTCTCTGATATGGCTCATATGCTGTCACTTTCGAACAGAAGAACATAAGGGAACTTCCAAGTTTGAAATTAATTACAGGAATAAAGCCTTCTTTGCATATTTTCTAATTATCCCTTTCTTTGTTAATGCCAAATAATGCCTTTAGCATCTTCCTGGAAAAAGTCTCATTGACCCTACTCTGTGATTATGATGCTTTTATCTCCCATCTGTGCTGTGAAAACCACAAGCTTTCCATTTCTAATGCAAAAATCTCCAGAACTAAAACCATTGGTACAAACAATAAAAAGATTAAAAGTACGGACAGGTACATGAAATAAACTGTACACAAGGCAGCCTTACCCAGTCTGGAATGGAGGAGAAAGAGAAAAAAAAAAAAAAAAGGTGACCTGCTTTTTATACTGTGACCCCTATGGGCAATGTTCATGAGCCCCTAAGATCTGCAGTCACAGATTGCTACAGGCACTGGTGGAGAGGAGGGTCTCATTGAGCTAGGTCTGGAGAGAGAAAACTTGCCCCAAGAAGCAGATCAAAGAGGATAAAGCCTGAGGTGCAGAACTTGAGGTCCATCAATGAGTGATTTCCTTCTGCAGGAGATTGATCTACAGGAAAAGCCACATCTGGTCCATACTTGCTCTAGACATTTCCATCACTCTGTGTCCAGCTCCAGGGATGACAGAGATGGTGCAGGGATGGAGGGACAGCTGAGGTTGAGCAAAGTGTGATCCCGTGGAGCAAGAGCCACTAGGTTGCTTTGCTCATGTTATGAAACTCGCAGAAAAGTGCAGGTATGTAATTTTTGCCGCAAGGACCACATGTCAGACCTTGCTCTTTCTCTCTGTTTTTTTTCTTTTTCCTTTTTTTTTTTTTTCCTTTTTTTCAGCTTTGGCTCCACATCTTGCTGTTCTTGTAGTTTGTTCTCATGTTCCCTTGAGTCATGCTATGGTGCTACGAGCTGCTTGCAGGGAAGTTGGCAAAACACTCCTTTGTGACTCCTGGTGGGATTTAACCATTGCAAATCAAAATGCACGTAAGGACTGTTGAGAGGGCATGACATTTACATGGGTGACTGACCTTGACACCTGCAAATGCAGTTGCAAGCCTGAAGGATGTGGATTGGTTGTATAAGGGAAAGACGAAAAGGTGCACGGAGAGTTTAATACACTTGGGGGAGCAGTAGCTCCCTCAGCCCCCCTTAAAAAGTATGCAGTATCTTTTGCTTCTCTGACTTTTTTTCTTCACTCCAGTAGACACTAAGGCTTTTCCATGGAAAATACTTGCAAGGGGTCATTAAGGATCCATGGCTAACACTGCACTGGGGTTCCCACTTGATGCGCAAACCTATCAGCTCAAAACCAGCTTCAAAACAACCACAGCACAGCAGCAACAGCAAGCGTCTGATAAAACAATCAGAGCAAGTTCCTTGAATCGAAAGATACAGCATGAAGAAGAAAAAGAAAAAAAAAAAGAAAAAAAAACCAAAAGATCTCCCATGTTTTACAAGGTTATTTAAGGAAAAGCTCCCTTTTGGGGCAATTTCTTGTAGGTCTTCATGTTTCTTGGGATGTCTTCAAAGAAGGTCAAAAGAAAACAACCAGAAAATAAATACATTCCTTATAATACTTAAACTGAACAAGAGTGAGGCCCCAGTCCAGGCCTGACTCACTTTAAAATTAGATTGGCTTGCACTCTTCGTTTTGTTTACTCCCTCAGCTGCCTAAGGGAATACACTCAGTGTGTGAAGTGAAGCACGTGCCCTTGCAAGATCGGGTTTTATGTCATTAAAAGGGGAAAAAAAGCAACACTGCAAACGAAGAAATTTCTCATTAGAAGTACATTTATCACCTCACAAATGCCAGTCAAGATGTTTTTAAAATATGAATACCTGTTCTTTGAGTTTTCAAAACCAAGGTTTTATCCAAAAAAAGGCCTACGAGTGGCCTGTCATATAATTTATCACCATTGGGTGTGTTTGAAGCCTGTAAAGGGGCTGGGAGAAAGAAAGAGATGGAGGTTATCTGGAAACAGTCCCAATGTACGGCAGCTCAGCTCAGAGAACAATGGATTTTCATCTCTATCCTGACACAGTTCCCCAGTCAATGATGTTCTATTTACAAGACAGCTCCACTGCTCTAATAGCTCATGATCAAAAGCCACCCTCCACCCTTAAAAAACATTCTTAACAACATTCTTCTTCTCAGTTGTCTTAATAAAAAGAGCTCTAGAAGCATTTTCAGTTCTTGAAATTACAGGAGATTTTTGTTGGTTGCATTCTCTTCATATTTCCATGTTTCCCCATCCACATTTTGCTATAAGCAATAGGTTATAGTCAGCTTCTTTTATCTGAATGAAATTTTGCCTTTTCAGATTAAGAAAGAAGAAAATGGAATGCTTGTTGAAAACCCCTGTCGGGAATTCCCTGGGCTCATGCTCCTTTGCTGCTCCGCTTGAAACTTGGGGGCACAAACTCCTGCTTTTGAAATGAGCGTAGTTTGTATATTGTAGCTTGAGAAAGGAAAAGCTCTTTCCTAATTGCTGGAGGCAAAGACGGCCAAAGTAGGCAGCAAAAATGACATACTTTCTTTGCTCAGGAGTTGTTAGCTGGCTTGGCCTCCAAAAAGCCATCAGGACTATCGAAGCCAATCGAAAAAAGTATTTTAGTTACCACAAAGGGGAAAATTACAGAATATTTCTGAAGATCAGTAGCTGTCTTGTGAATTTACTCTCTGCAGTGTTCAATAAGCAGCCAGCAGCTGAAATAGCCTCTGAAAGTTTTCACTTAGTTTCTGGCTGCCTCCCCTCACCAGCAATCTTCCTGACAGAGGTTAAATAAGGACAAGCCTTTAAAACTGTAGCATTTTAAAACAAGTTACCTTATTTTTTGCTGATTTGGCATCTATTTCCATGGAAACAGAAGCAAGAACTTGAAGCCAGCAGCTGAAGTTGGCTACACCACCGCTCTTGGCTTGTTCTACTTCCATTTCCATGGAAACTGATGTAAGATCAGTGCAAACAAGGCAAAGTGGTGTTTTTTTTTTCTTTCTTTTTCTTTTTTTTTTTAATTAACCCTTCCTTGGTTTTCCACTTGTGCTTTCCTTTGGTGCCACAGCCTCAGATACAAAGTCACTGGACGTGAATGTGAGAAAAGCCCACATATGTTCATGAAACTGTGCATACGTGCACATGCGTGTGTGAGTGTCTTCATTTTCTGAGATAGATCTGCCAAATATTTATTGGTTTACCTGGTCTCCTTCATACTGGGAGCTGAGATCTATAAAGTGCTGAGCTCCTTGGCCGTGCCTGTCACCCAGCAGCCAAGGGCTCAGCAAGGCTCAGCTCTGCTACCTGTGCTGACTCCCAAGGTAAGCATGAAGGCTCAAGCATCCTGTTCGTGTTTAACAGGCAAAATGGCAAGAGGGAAAGCAGAGGTAGCAGTTGCAAAAGCAGCAATGGGAGGAAGATAACATAATGAAAGGGAGGTTGAGATACAGGATTTCCCCCTGAGGAGGGTGAAGACAAAGGTTATAAACAAGCTGACCACAAAGCAAAGCAGCTTGAGAAGATGAGAAGAAATGGCACCTCATTCTTGCTGTTTGCTCTCTAGGAGTTTTCTAGAATATTTTCAACTAGAAATCAGGCATGGGCCCCATTTTGGCTATAAAACCAAGCAAGCTTAGATTTTAAGACACTATTTTTATTCTTTTTCCTAACATACAAAGGTTTAGGAGGTGCCAGGTAACATACACAATTTAACATGCAGCCCCAGCATCCCGGAGTGCACTACAGGGTTTTTGCGGGCCATAGACCATTACTTGTGGCACCATAGGAAAAGAAGTGAGTTATATCAGGCCACGCAAAACAGCAGTCTGCTGAAAAAGACCACTCTTGTATATGGCAACATATTTTGCTTGTGCCACAGTCTATACGAAATCTACACTGGGGAAAGAAAAACTGTTATTTGTACTTGTACCATTATTGCCTCTCTCTCTACATGACAAAAGTGAGTCTAGTGTGCTTATCATGACATATGAGGACAACTGGATACTGTGACATTACAGCTGGCAGCAGAAACAATAAAGCAACCTAAGAGGAAGAAATAAATTCCCAGTAATAAAACTTGTCATAACTTGCCTTTAAAATCAAAATGAAATCATTTGGTCAGGATGGATTCCCCTTGAAGCCCAGGCTGAGAGCTCACCAGCAGATCCCACACCACCACATAAGCCAGTTACCTTCTACACCGACAGCAAATCCTTGAAACTCCCACCATGTTGTTGACAAACCTTCCCTTGCATTTTCTGTGGAGGATAAGTGAAAATGTCTTCCCTTTCTGGGGGGATATAGCATCAGAGAGAGGGGGCCAGCCTCGAGAGGAGAGTGACACCCACCCTGCATGCTCCCTGCAGCAGCGTGGGCACTGTGCAGCTCAAAGGTCCTGGGAGAGAAGTCAACTCCCAATCCTTTGGTGGTCAGCAAGAGTTTTGGTCTCTGTGACGATGGGATTTCATCCTCCCTGAAATGCTCTTCCCTATGGCAGCTCCAGAAGACTGCAGAGCCTAGGGTACCTGCGATGCAAGGGTTGTTTCCCATCAAAGGATCAGATATGAGCAGTGCAGGTGAGATCCCACCAGGTAAGAAAACTCCCTGAGCTATCCACTTTTACTCTGTGTTCATGACTGAACCTCCTCTAAGATTAAGGCAAATTAAGGGAATTGATTCAATTGCCCTGCTTCATTAACAGGGGGTTTTGTGCTTCTGGTAGAAAATCGGAATCTAAATATGCAAGTCCCAATATAGTAAAGCACACAGCCACAAACTCAAGTCCTTCATAAGACCAAATTAATATGATTTATTTACTCTGCCCTGTAGGGTCCTTAGCATCAAGACTCACAAGCAGGAAAGGCTACCAGGCTGTATGGGGGCTTGAGCCTGGGAGACTTTGCAGGGTGTGGGGTCTCCTTGATGTGATTGCTCTTATAAAATGCAGAGAGGAAGTTGGTGGGAGAAAATGGCAACAGAGAAGGGAGCTGGCCTAGGTCACCTCTGGTTACTAACACATTAAAATAGCTGAAGCATAGACAGAAGAGATTGGAAGCCAGAGTTTTAAGAGGCAGATGAAAAACAGAGGGAAAAAAAAAAAAGGAATGCACTTCATGTCCCAATTTATATCTCTATCCAATTAATACGATTCTTGATTGGGGCAGATTTTAAGCACCTATTGATGTTTGCACCAGATACACCAGCACCAGATCTGTATCAATTCTAATCCAACATGAATAGGCAATGATGTTTAAGGCACCTGGAAAAAAGGTAGGGCACTATAGATACTTGCAAATGTCATTTGCATGATAATAAGAGAATAAGACTCTATCCTCTGGCGCTCTTAAACAGCATTGGACACTTGCCTAGAGTTCACCTGTAGTGTTAAAATTTGCATTTGAATTCCCTAGTCCTAGCACTGAGTGTTGGTCAAAACCATTCCCAAGGGCAGTCAATGCATCCTCACATCTCTCTCACAAACTACCTCACCTCTCCTTTCATCCAGACAGGTGTGATGAAAATTATGGATTAACGTGCTTACACGTGAAAAAAAAAATAGAGATTACAAGGATTCAGAAGTAAATATGTGGTTTTAAAAAGCTCAGTGCTTTGTGCCAGGATGAAGCTAAATATATTTTTTAATGTTTTAAAGTTTTTTTTTACCATTATCATGTAAGCAATTGAGAAGGAATCCTTTCATATTCATTCTTCAAATCTTGTTTCAGTCTCAGAAACCAAGCTGCTCTTTCGGCAGTTGCAGTTCGCTAGATAGCCCACTTCCAGAGTGTCTCTCTGCCATTCCAATTTTATCTTAGATGAGCTGGTTCTGTCCTGCTACTGCTTTACCAATTAATTTGATACAAAAAAATCTGAAGCTGAAATGCCCAGAAAAGAAAAGAAAACATTATTTTAAATCCATTGAACTGTTGGAACACAGAATTTATGCTATGTACCGAAGAAAAATATTGTGGGTATAGATCTTTCTCTTTGAGCATTGAACGACATGGAAATGTTTCTTGCATTCTCTTGAGGAAGGTTCTTCTTTATTTATTTATTTTGCCTGGGAGGGAGCCCCTGTTTCCTTGCTGCGCTGTTGCTGAAGGAAGTTGCCACGCAGACACTGCCGCTCCCATTGCTGCCGCATCAGCCTGAGGTTGTGATCCCAGATAAGTCACTGGCTGCTTGCACGCACAGTCCCGGAGTGTCCCCGTGGCGGAGCAGCTCCCAGGCGCTCACTGGAGCAGCTGCCTGATGTCCTGCCAATTTTCTTTTCACTATCATTTTCCCTTCGGCTCAAGATCCCTGTATCTTGTTTTCCTCCTGTAAGGACACCGAGGTACCGAAATCCGGGATCCTGTTCCAACCTTTTAGCTGCTTGGCAGGACCTCCTCTAAATGCCGTAAGTAGCTGATAGCACTTGGTGGCCTTCTGTACTGACATTTCAGCCTCTCACAAAATAAAACTGGCCTTATCGGTTGGCCACAGCACCCGAGGCTTTTTTAGCCGCCCATTTCTTCTAGCTGCCTCCTGGCACTCAGTGGCAGAGGTTTCCAAACAGCAGGTTTCCCCTTCTCTAGTGGAAGAATGGAGTCAGGAAGAACCAGGAAAGAAAAAAAACCACTGCAGATACAGAACTGCAACTATATTCTTAGGTTATTAATAGATTAGCATGTTAATACCTTTGGGAATTACATCTGGGCTTGACAAACCATAGGAAATATTTCTTGGTAAGGAAAAATGACATTTTGCTTGTGCTTTAACAATTTTGCTGATTCAAAACGTAGAAAAGTCCGCACACACACAACTTCAAGCATTCTCATAATGAACTGAGGTGAAAACACGCTCTACCAGTTTGACTGTGGTGTTTGACACCACCCACACTTCAGTGGGCTCTTTTTTTTTCTTTTTTTGCTCTTCTTTGTTTGTTTGTTTGTTTGTTTGTTTGTTTGTTTTTTGTTTCGTCTTTGTTTGTAGTCTGGGCAGAGTTTCTTGTTTCTTCTCCGCTCCCTTTCTCTTTCATCTTTTAGCAGAAGAAAAGAGGAAAGAAAATGAGTGGAGATAGTAAGAATATGTGACAGAAGTTGTCCGTTTCAGCTCCAGTGGGAAGAAAAATCTTCTGTTTCAGATCTCTTCAAAACAGATGTTTCTTTCATAATCATGCAATCAGGAGGAAAAAGCAGAAAAAAAAAAAAGGAAGTGTTCACATCCTTCCAAATTCTTCCAAATATTATGAGTTTTGTAGCATTCAAAAGCCATTTTCTTTCTCACTTTATAAGAATGCAAAATGTGCCAAGCTGCCTCAGCTATTAATCCACACATCCAGCCTGCACAGGGATTGAACTGACAAGCAGCTCCGTATCAGGTCTCTACACGTGACTTGGCAATCGCTTAATGGCTATCTTGGAGGTGACTAATGAGAAAAACAACTGGGAACAACCACGCCGTCCCACACCCTGCACTGACTTCCCCACTGTCCCGAGAAGGAAAAGTTTTGCTTTGCTTGCCCCCATGCGCGGGGGCAGCAATCCCACAGCAATCCCGCGATCCGCTGGGCAATACTCTGCAGCTCAGCAACCCTGCACTTGCTGATAGGGCTCTTTGGCGCCGTAGCCCCTAGCCTTGCTTTAAAAAAACCCATAAGGTGATATGACATCAGAAACCTGCTGCTTAGGTAGCCCCGGCAGCAAGGTCCTGCTAAAGATAGGCAGGTTATTAATAGTGAGGACCCCATTGGGACCATCATCAGCTGCACTGGGTCTGCTCAGCCTGCTGCAAATGATGAAGTATTTACTGGCAGTTCCCCTGCATAGATAGGCAAATTAAAATGTTTTCCGGCTCTGGAAAGCTCTCACCAGCTTCCCAGCAAGGCCAGGATCACTCAAGGGGAGCAACAAAGCACCCTGCGAACCAGCCAGCAAGACCCACAAGGTGCCCAGAGGCTCATGGAGCCTGAAACACCCCCTGGAGCAGCCCGAGTCTCATGGGTAAAGGTGGGCAAGGGACGGAGGCAGAGAGAAGTGGTGGTTAACATTATTGCTGGACATAATACACCCATAAATACTCATAATAACCGTCTGAGGGAGGTTAAATCAAAGGTGAATTTGACCCTACGTATGCTTGGGAAGATCAGACCACTCTTAGATACATCTCTGACTATAAACCATTGCAAGCCACAGGAAGGCATAGGTCCTGCTGCTTTGTATGATCTGGGGGAGAATATTTCCCTCGGGTGGCACCATGACCCCGCAGCACAGCAAAGCTGCCAGGTAAGGGTGCTACATTTTGCCCAGCATCTCCAAGCAACAATTACTGCTCCTGGGGCCACACATTTAGGTCGTGCTTTGCTGCTGGTTGTAGGATACCTCACCAGGTGTCTCATCACTTTGAAACTGGAGGCTGGGCCTACTACGTGATCCTTCTGCCCATTGCTTGCCCTTGAAGAGGCAGCTCATGGTTGCACGTGCCTCTGTGATCAGGATCACCCCGATGCACCAGTTGTCACAGAGCGGTGGCTACACCATAACTGGCACTGTTGCATGAACCGCATATCAGATAGGAGAAAGGGTGAAATGTGCTAGTGGGAGTCCGGGAGTCCCCAACGCCACCTCTTTGCTGCTGGCTCACACAGGGGTGGGACTGTGAACCCTTCCCAAACCAGGCTGCAGCCATCGACGCTCAAAGCTGCCTAAGAGCAGCGCTCTCAGCATGGAGGCTGGGCATGTTTCTGCACTCCTTATCGCCACTGAGCATGAAGGGAGGACAGGGTCAGGACACCGGGTCTAAATCCTTTCACTCTTGTCTGTAGAGACCATCCCGAAAGCGTTTCTGAGCTTTCCTCCTTGGTCTGACTTTGATATTACAGCACATGCATTTAGGCCTGTAGACCAGACTGATTCTGTGTTTTTAGAAGTTATCACTTCTTATAAACGACTTTAACTTTTCCATCAGGGTGGCTGACATCAAGTTTTCTGGGAAGTGAGCAAAAGGAAAGGAAAAAAAAGCACATGTGACTACCTGCTGAACCACCTCTTTAAAAGAGAGGCTGCTTTCAAACTACACAGTAAGCTGCAGTTTCGCAACTGCCATTCTACGCTAGCTTAGAGGTATGTGCACTAATTTTTAATCATTTTAATCATTTCAGTGCCATGAGCAAATCTGAGTTTTTGCTATGCACATCATAGCAGAGACTGAGGGAATAAGAGGACTCAGATCCTAGAGCAAAGTGCAAAGGCCCGTGGCAAGCTCCTGGAGTGGATATGATAGACCTGTTCCCATTCTTTAATAAAAAGTTGCTTTTATAACACTTCAAGGTGACACAACTGTGATCCTCTGTAGGAAAACACAATTATGCATGCTGTTGCTTAAGAGAGAAAAACATTGCTTTACATATTCCTAAATTAAGCAAAAGTGCAAGAACAACACAGCCATCAAGGTATCATTAACAGAACAGAAATCTTGCTCTCCATGCACCATTTTTTAATGCAAAGGCATTAAAGTCACTTGCATTAACTACGGAAAAGGTCCAGTTAATTGCCTGAGAGCATTAAGCCCTCTCCTTTTCCACAGCTCCCTGTGGGGCAGTACAGTCTGAGGTGAAAGAGCAGAGCTGGGAGTCAGGAGTCAGGACCTCTGATATTAAAATTACAACAGAAAATTGAAGACTGAAGGCAGGCAATTAAAATATTAAAGTAAACCAAGGATATGCATTTTCTGTATTACATAATGAAGATAAAGACAGATTGCTGGTATTAATTTTAGTAACATTAGGGAAAAAGCTGATTAGGGTGCAAAGTTGCCACTACCAATGATGAAGGGCTACCAGTGATGAAGAGAGACAGGAAACAGTGGAAAGGGCTGATCTCTATAGAGGGAAAAGGAAGAAAGGCCCTAACAATAGGAAAGCCCAGAGAACGGAATAAACTGCTGAATGTGGCAGGCAGTGAATGCCCGTGTGCAGCTTTTGTGTGGTTCCTTTCATCAGCAGATTTCAAAGAGCTTTACACAGGTGCATACGGCCAAACGTGACCGTGACTCAAGGCAGAGCTGCACACTGAAGGTGCTTGCTTGGGTCCACTTCAGCACATAGCACTCTTGGGGCTTGTGCATCCCTCTGGTCTCTCAGCAGGGCTAATTTGCCATTACCTCCATTTTACACTTTGGGACACTCAGGGAGGTGGAACAACTTCTGATGGTGGTGGAGCCAAAGAGAGACTCCCAGGTCTCCCGAATGCCACCCCCGACGAATGCACATCTGTGTCACCTTGCGCCCTTAGGATCCTCAGCAGCCTCCCTGAAAAGTGTGGAGCAACCACAGAGCCTGCTTGTCCAGGCCCAGAAGAAACCTTCTCTTCATGGCTTATCCACGGCACCAAGATGGCATGTGCTCCAGCTGCTCACTCGTGCCATTAGGCCTGCAGCCTCAGCAGTCTGGGCTGAGGGTCACACAACGAGGGAGATGATAGTAAAGGATTGGAATGTGCAGGGGGGTTTTATTCTAAAATGTATTAGAAAATGGATTGTCTGCATGGGGATTAAGCGGCTGAACGGGGAGAGACACGAAGTCTCTGGACCCTCAGCTCCTATGCGAGCTGTTGACCAGGATCCCCCTGTTCCACTCAAAATACGAGCTCTGGGGATGGGAGGAGAGCTAAACAGGGTGCAGCTGCAGCTACGTGCCGCACTGCTGCTATCTGGGGCCAGGTACAACCAGGAGCGTCCGTTCAAGGTCTTCTCTCACGGGCTGGGAGCAGCTGTCTGCAGCAGCCTGTCCCAGCGCACTACCCCGGCCCCTCTGTGCGCCAGGAGAGCCATGGTCCTGGCTCCAGAGCCGGGCCATAACGGATATCCAGCAATTTCCGTAGCTTTCAAGTGTTTGGTTTAATGTGCACAGCTTTTGAGTGTGATCAAAATAGTTTATAAGCGTATTCGAAACTGCTGTCAAGCTTCCACATTAGCCCCCTATCCCTTGTCCTTGTCCCCTTCTAGCACCAGGATCACAGGGAAAAGTTATTCAAAAGCCCATGAGCCCTGCTGAATAGTCTTATTTTTCAAGAGCAACTTGGAAGCTGGGAGGTTACGTCAGCTTGGTGCTTTGGAGAGCTTCAGGCTATCCTACTTTCCACAGCATGAGACACTGTGGCCCCATCACTATTAAATAAGACTATTTTCAAGAAATAAAGGAATGTTGCGATGATCAGCGATGATTCCACCTGACAGTCTTTCCAGCGCTTGTGCAAGAAGGAGAAACTGAGCCAAGAGAGCATCCCAGAAGTGAAGCAATGCGCCTTTGCAGACCTCCAGGAATAGGGCAATTCTGCTCGGCTTCTGGTAAAACGCGCGCTTCGGCCGCGCTGTTGCTCCACCCGGATCGCCTCGGTGTCCTGCCCGTGCCCTTTGCGGCGGCGGCAGGATATCCTTCATTTGTCTGCCCGAAGCGCAGACGAGCACTTCTGCTTGTTGTTTCCCAAGTCGGCCGACGGGAGGGTCAGCAGGGGCCGAAGCAGCTGCGCCAAGGAAAGGAAAGGTAACCACGGCAACCCGAGTTATCTGCATCCTCCATGTATTTCCTTCTCCCCACCCCACATCATATCTTTCCCACCCAAACCCCAAGCCGATAGAACCAGCGACCAACCGGCAGGATGGGGACTGCGGCTGGGTCTCCTGGACCAGGTGCTTCTCGCTGCATTTCGGGGCTCACGGCTGCAGGCTGAGACCATCAGACGGTACCAAAAGCGCAGAGAGAGGCGACTTCCAAAGGGAAGGGCTCCCAGGGACTGTAGATGGGGCGCTGGACATGCTGCCCTTGCTACAGAGCTGCAGACTCATTGACGCTGCTTCTGGTTTTGGCTGTGAGCTGTAGTCCTTCCTTGGAAGCAACAGCTTCTCCGCCTGTGCCCCACGTCAAACCCAGCTACACTTTTGGCCGGACTTTCCTGGGACTTGATAAATGCAACGCCTGCATTGGGACGTCCATTTGCAAGAAGTTCTTTAAAGAAGAAATAAGGTCAGAAACTCAGCACAGTAATTTTTAAAAGCATTCTGCATAGTAGCTCAAAAGTTGCCTGTTAATATTTCCACGTACTTTAATGAAAAGCAACGCAAAGAGTAACTTATCACGAGGCTTTCCTTACAGGTCCTAGTATTTTAATTAATGCCTACAAGCTGCTGCTTTGTTTTCATTCCCTTTTAAAGCTACACAAACATGATCAGACTTCAGCCCTGAATTATAATTCTGAAAGCAAACGGCAGGACTTTCTGCATGCAGAATGCCCTTGTAACCGTGGGGAAGGGGAGAGGGAAGGAGGAGATCCGCTTGTTTGGATGTCACTGGCGGTATTTGATTAGGAGCAACTAGCTACAGGTAAAGAGAATTTACCTTTGCACACTTCCAGTGGACTATATGAAGTCCTATATGATTTTGTGTCAGGTGCAACAACGCGAATGTGCAGAAGGTTGTCTGTGTGTTAGCTAAAATGAGAGGAGATGCCAACTTGCCTGAGGCAAAAGAACTTCTGCACTTCAGACACCTGAGTGCCAGAACATGGACGTGGCCAAAGTATTATTACGCTTTGGGGAGTTTTCAGTGAGAACCTGAAGGCAGAAATTGCCTCTAAGTCAATTAGACATACACTGCGCAAGCAGCCATTGGACTGATCCAATCAGTCGTGGGCTCCAAAGCAGAGCATATCTGACAACAGCAGGGAAAAGGTTGCTGGAGTACATTAATGTTAAAGTTAAAGGCGATGCTTGGCAGAGGAAAGGTTTATTGGGTCTGGTATGATTTACAGAGCCATATGCGCTTTCTTTTATAGCTATATAAGCCCAGGGAGAAGAAACGATTATAGTAAAATTGTATTTTTAATACTATAATGTAAGTAGCATAATATTGGACATATCACCATTTTTATCTTAAACTGTCCTATAAAACCTCACACAGTAAAAACCGTAACGGTTTGCCGGAGATGGACTTAGTGTATGACCATCCATTCTCTCCTTACTGCTCGCTGAAAAAAGTCAGATACAAAGTCAGATACAAACACGGTGGCAGGGAGGGGGCCAGGCCGGCCCCGTCACAGATGCTCCCTTTCCCTTACTCCCATTTATTCTGCGGAGGGCTGGGGCTGCACAGCATCCTTCCGAAAATATCTGGAGCCTGCTGCAGCACTTAACTGCACGTGGCAGGGGAAGGTGAAATGGGGAGAATTTCACAGTCGCTTACGCTCTGACATCCTCCCCCCGCGGCCCTCCACCTTTTCGCATGCTCTTTGGCACGCACTTTGCGCTGCTCTGTGCTAATCCTCATCAGAAAATGCTTCGTTAATTTTCCATGGTTTCCGGGAGCTGCCGCACGCGTTCGCACGTGGACGGTGAGTGTGAAGATGTGGGTTTTGCTCTCAGTGCTGCTGGTGACTCATCACGAGCTCTGATGTTCGCTGCTTCCCCTATCGCTGCCCAACTTCGCCCATCTGTAAATGAGCACAACCAAAGCCCGCCTCGCAACTGGCCTGCGAGCAGAGCTCAGCAAAAGTTTTCATAAGATACTGCAAAACTGGGCTGATCGAAACTGTCTGCAGCCTCGTGCCAATGTGGTGACCAGCTTTGGCCAAAAGTAGTGGGAAGGAAGTTTGAAAAAGCAGGAATTGTCATTTTGATTTATGCAACTTTTTTATTTCTCATGGTCTCAGCTGTTTTAAGACTTACCTGATTTTTGTCTTTAAAGAGATGTAAACTTCAAATACAAGTGAAAATATTTTGGCTGAAACAAAATACTTTGCACCATTCAGAAGGGAGAAAATCAAATTTGACTTTCTTCAACATTTAGTTTTAGGCTGGTCTAAAATCTTTAATCAGTGAATCGGTTATTCATACATCTCTTGCTGCAAGTCTTAATTAAAGGATATTCAAGCCCTTAGCTAAAGCTTCCTACAAGAACAGCCAATTACTGTTATGGCTCAACTTGATGATGAATCGTGAAAGTATCCAGAAAGTGTGCCAGGCCAGTGCTGTGCTGCCCAGAAATGATGCCAAATACAGACTTGCTGCAGCCCTTGCCGCATTCCCAGGCCCGCGCGGCTCCCTCCAGGGACTTCCACAGAGGAAATTATTCCATTTGTGCTCGCACTAATGCTCAGCGCTGGATTTCACACGTCCATGCATTGCTTGGTGCGGGAGGCAGCCCCTTGCTCGAGTCTGCCTGGCGTGAACTCCCATGAATACACACACACGCTCAGGCCAGCTCACAAGGCACATTTATGCTCAACTTAAAGAAAGAAAAAAAAAAAAAAAAAAGAAAGAAAAGAAAAACCCACCGGAGCCCATTGCTGCCTCCTCCCTGTACGAGCCTGGCACGCTGTGCCTGTTGCAGATTAGGTACTGGGAGCCGCATGCTGCAAAACAAATCATTGTAAGGCACCGTGGTTATCACCTTCTCTAGAAAGTCCTACCCCAAAACCAGCCAAATGAGGGAGGAAGAGGGAAGTGGGCCAAATGTCGCTAATGCCCCCCAAAATTTCTCTGTGCAGACTGCCTGACTGGAGATGTAAAAAAAAAATCAGCTTCAACTTTCAACTTCGTTAATGTCTTTTCATCCAGTTCCATCCAGCTAATCCTGAACGCAGCTGCTTGCCCATCCTATCTCACTTGTGAGCTACCTGCTTTAATTTATGATGAGATTAAATTAAGAAATGCTTTCTCAGGCACTCAAGCAAGAGTTTTAATTAGGGGATTTTCAGAGGCAACGCATGTTTGACGCTGGCCTCGCTGAAGGTTAGAGTTCAAGCACTTTATCTGAGTGGGTTACAGATTTACTTAGCAAGATGCCCGCGGTGTCCCTTACCCGCTCCATGCGACACGCATGCGTGGGCAGGGCTGAGGGGGCCGATAAAACAACAGCAGCCAAAAAAACCAAACCCCATCGCAGCCTAATTGCACGGCCCATATGCTCCCCTGCTGTGCACGCCACGGATGTGGCGGGGGAGCAGATCCGTGCAAAGTCTCCATGGCTACAGCCCAGCCGCACACCCAGCACTAGCGTCCCCAGGCTCCCTCCCGCAGCAGCCCCAAAGCCCTGTCCCTGCAGGGAGGTCACTCGTCCCAGTGCATCCCCAAATCCCAGGCAGTGATGTCGGGGGGTACCTGCCGACAACAGGAGGAGATCCAACAGGACCACCCTGTCCCCAGCATCACCCTGTCCCCACCACCACCTTGCACATGGCCAGCACAGGGACCAGCTCCAGGAACCAGCACCACTCTCTGTCTGGACACTTTTCTCTCTTTTTTTTTTTTTTCTTTCTTTCTTTTTTTTTTTTTCTTTCTTTCTTTCTTTCTTTCTTTTTTTGTTCCCCAAAGGACAGAACGGTGGCTATCTGGGGCAAACACCAGCTTGAACATGAAAGCTGGTTGGCATTTTTTACTACAAAAGCATGTGTGGTGGCAGAGAGCACTGGGTCACGGTGTTAAATTTTTCCTAGCAATGTACCCCTGGCATCAAAAACTTCAAATAAGATATTTTCCGTGCTCTTTGTTTTGGTGTTAGCATTTTGATTAAAACACATGAAAAACACCTTCTCTTCTGCGTCAATACAAAGTAAAGCCACCGCCTCAAAACAAAAGGTCATTATGATATTTCCAAATGCCTTTTTCCCCCTCCATCAATTTTTGTTCTGTGGGACATTTTTCAAATGCTGATTATTTTGAATTCCTCTCCCTTCACAATTTGCATTTACATGGCCCAAATCACCATATTCTTTGGGGTTTTCCCCTCCAGTTCTCACACAACCCTGTCCAGAACAACAGAAACTTTAAGCAGGGAGTGAAAATCTACTCTGTTTCCAAAGAACATTTCGTTGGCTCAACGCTTACTCCTGCCCTGCTTAGGAAGGTACTTGGGGATACCAACCTGCTGCTGCTTAGTTTGTGCCATCAAATAACCAAAGCTGCACCCAGGAGCACATGCTTGACTGTGCACATGCACGCTCAGTTGTGCACATGCACGCTCGGTCATGCACAGGCACGCTTGATCATGTGTCTGAATACTTATAATCTCATTTACTGCTCTCTACAACTACCTGAAAGGAAGCTGTAGTGAGGCAGAGGTCAGTCTCTTCTCCAGTATAACTACCCATAGGACAAGAGGAAATGGCCTCAAGTTGCACCAGGGGAGATTCAGGTTAGACATTAGGAAAAATTTTTAAAAGAGCAGCCAAGCATTGTAACAGGCTGCCCAAAAAAGTGGTAGATTCACCTTCTTTGGCAGTGTTCAAAAAACATGTCGATAAGGCACTTGGGGACATGGTTTAGCAAGCACGGGGGTGATGGGTTTATGGTTGGACATGATAATCTTGAAGGTCTCCTCCAACCACCATGATTCTACGACTCCAGGCTCGCTCGATCGCGCACACGCACACTTGGCCGTGTGCAGGCAGAGGTGAGCACACGAGGCCTGGTGCAGGGCCAGCAGAAGCCTCCTGAGGTGACTGGCACCCTCTCCCCACCTGCCCAGGAAGCTTTTGGGGGTCGATTCAGTGCTTTGCTTGGCCCGTAGAGTTAGAAGCAGAGATTGCAGTTTTGCTTGTGCTGTGCCTTTTCCTGCGGCTCGTTAACCCACTCTCTGGGGGGGTCTTGTTTTGGTCCGGCAGGTTTGACAACTGGCTTTCTTCTCATTTAAAGCTGCCCCCCAGCTACCTCCTCAGCTACTCAGGGAACTACACGGACGATGCCAAGAGCTGGCGGCTGGTGGACATCACCAGGCTCACCACCAAGTACCAGCACGACCAGGCCGACAAGCGCATCTGCACGGCGCTCCTCAAGACCAGGACGTGCAGCCTGGAGCGTGCCCTGCGCCGCACCACCCGCGTCCAGAAGTGGCTGCGGGCCAAGCGGCTCACACCGGACCTCGTGCAGGTCAGTGCGTCCCACGCCATCCCCCCTATCTTTTTGTTTTTCAGCAAAAAGGATGCCAAAATACTAACAAGCCCGGTGAGGATATTTCTGCCTTCCCTCCCCGCAACTCCAACACTTCTCTGCTTTCTGTAGCCTAAAGCTGTCTTCCTTATAACTAATAGCACAGTTTTTTTTTTTTTTTTCAGGAGCAAAGCTCTCACTTGACTTTGGGAGCCAGTGCTTAAAAATAGCCCCTGAAACATTGCCTGGCTTGTGACCCAGGAGGAGGGGCGGCCAGCAAGCCGCTCTGCGACACGCGGTACTTGTCTCATCCTCTTGGGCTGCATAAGTTACTCTGCACTGAAAAAGAAGGGGAAAAAAGGGGGGGGGGAGAAGAAGGGGGGAAAAAAAGGAAAAAAAAGCTGGAAAAAAGAAAAGAAAAAAAGGCAAACAGTAAGGGTTGCTCCCAGGCTCACACAGACGCAGGTGCATTGGGTCTTGGCGCCCATGTGGAGGGACTCCCCGTCCTACACACACGGCTCCGTCCCAGAGTCCTTGTCCCTGGACATGTCCCAGAAGGCCCTAAGAGCTGCACCCAAGTGGGAGTCTCATTTCGTAACCTGCCCACCGCCTATAGCGGATTATGTCACGGATGAAGAAGTCGGTTGCCCTTTCCATCGCAGTCCTCAAGTGTCACAGGCCAAGCGAGGACAGAGGCGGTGCTGCCTCCTCCGCGCAGCATCGCTGCTGTCTGCAGTGGAGGAGAGAGCCCAAAAGGCAGAGCTGGGGGCAAGAAATGCGGGAGCTGTGGAGGGGAGCTGCTCCCGGGCGCTGGGCATGGCCACGGGCAAGGCCAGGGCCTTTGGCTGCGAGTGGCTTTCGTCCAAAAGCAGAAGCCCCTGTGCCCTCCCCAGCTGTACGCGCAGCTTGGAGCAGCCGCATGGCTCTGCAGGAACCCCTGCCAAGGCGGAGGGGGAACACGCTCTAAAACGAGACCCTGACACGTGAAGCAGGATTGCTCCAATGCTTTTGTGTTTTGTCCCTTTTTTTTTCCCCCTCTCTTTTCTTTCATTCTGAAAGCATCACTCTCCCTTTAAAGGCAGAAGTGGTTATGAAAAAAAAAGGACCTTTTTTTTTTTTTTTTTTGCCTTTTTTTGCCTTTTTAAAAAGGCAAGTGCTTCCTGCAGCCTGCACACTGCTGCACCCACTGTGCTGAGCCCTGGAGATAGGCTGCTGTAGGGTTTTTTAAAATTTTTAACTTCTACTTTGTGGAGCCTGAGGAGGGGACACCCCCCGGCAAGCACAGGCGGCAGTGGCAGAGCGGTGCCCGGAGGGACATGCCCACTGTGGCAGTCCCAGACGCAGATCCCGCTGCAGCGGGCGCCCTTCCGAGGACGAGGCGCGCGGTGGCTTTGAGCACGCTGCCGGCAGGGGTGGCGAGCAGCTCTGCAGAAAGCCTGTGCTCCTTGTCCTCTGTTGATGTGGTGTCTAGTAACCCTGGGAGAGGGGCTGACGGGAAGGCTGTGCCCCTGCTCCTCTCCTGCACCCCCAGCTGAGCTGGCTGGGTGCACACACACACACACACACACACACAGATACACATGAAAAACACCGCACGAAGCCTCTCCAGTTTCTCCCGAGCACTTGAATTTCGCCTTGCGCAGCGGTGGGAAGCCGAGCTGACATCAGCCCTTGGATGCCTCTGACGTGAGTGCCTGGTGCCAGAGTTGGGGGACAGGGACAAACCCCCTGGGCACGTTTCAGCACTCTTGGCTTTTTTTTTTTTTAAGTCGAGGGAGGGCACAGCACACTGGAGTTAGCTGAGACCTTTGCACAGTGGCGGCGTTCATGTTTTCACGGTTCTTTAGTTCTGTAAATCAAGCAGAGAAACGTAAACTGGGATATAAATGAACTTTAGCAGGATATAGACATGAATGCACACAAGGGCACAGCAACTCAGAGGCCCTGGATCCCCAATCCCCCAGTTTTGGCAGCAGTAACCAGCTAAAAACGGCTACGTGTTTGGCAAAATGCCCCCCGGTCTTACAGTGATCTGACTCAAAAAAAAAGAAATCCAAAAACAGTCACAGGCAGTAGATTTTGGTAGTGCACAGCATGCACAATTTGTACGTGACTCTCCAAGCCCAGGGCCCTGCCGCACGGGCCACCACAGGTTGCCGGTTTGATCCGCTGGGCTTCAGCAAGCCGAGGGTTTCCGCTCCCGTCTCTGCCCGGGCCGCTCGCACCTCCCATGCGCCGAAACCACAGGGGCGCCTCCGCCTCCCCCCGGCCCCGCCACCGGCCTGTGCTCGGCTCTGCGCTATCTGCCGGGCAAAGAGACGCTGGGAACTCGGCACGAGCTGCCAGAGGGTTTTTTCCTCACTGCTGCGATAAGGCCCTGCAAGTGCTTATCTTGCTTATCTGCAGAGCTGCTTTTCTGGGCTATTTTCTTTTTTATTATTTTCCCCTCTCTTTGAACATGGTAGCAGGACGCTGTTGATGCCCAGCGTGATCCCTACCCCATTTCGCCAAGCTGTGGTCCCTCGGTGGTTCCTGCACTCCCTTCCACCCGGTATAGGAGAGCTGACAATAGCCCCGGTAGTTCTATCATAGAGAACAGTGAGTTACAACAAACCTTAACATACCTGAATCAGAATGACAGACCATGAAATAATGTTTTTCTTCACTTTTCATTGCCCTCCCTGCCTGACTCAACTATCAGCTGGGCTCCTGCCATGGGGATTATTTCACCGGCCGCTTCAAAAATCTTTATTGGACACAGCAAAGTCTTCATTGCTGAAACCTAGCTTGTGTCAGAGGCAAGTTGGATTTTACTCTGCGTCTGTGTGTGGCTACCTGGGCTGGAAGTTTTAACCTGTACGGTGGTAGCAGGCACGTGCTGCTTTGCCTGGGTCTCAGTTCTGGAGTTCGTCACTTTGAACGAGGCCAATGATTGCCTCTCCTGTTGGAGGTGAAGAACAGCAGAAAAATGTTTTTTTTTCTTCTTCTGTTTTTTCAGCACATATCTCCTGCAGGGTAAATTTCTAATCCTGACTCCAAAGAACAGCCAGCAAAACGACAGGGCAGACAAACAAAACCTGTATCAAGGAGAAAAAAGAAGAAATTTTCAAACCCTTCCTCTAGTACATATTGTGCAAAACTGCTGATCAGGACCACAGTCTGCCCTCAGTAGATGTGCAAACACCATGGTTATTTGGCCTCTGAGCCAAGCACCTATCACTTCATTTGTGGTGCATAGGCAGCAGCTTTTCGACCTAATAACTGGTCCTTACCAGGGAAGGACTGAGCTGAGTGTGCCTCTGTCTACTCCTTTTTGGACCACTGTCTCAATATTTGAGATGTACTTAGACAAGCCTCCTCGGACCAAATACACCTGAACCTGTGGGCGGGAGAGGAAGACTAGCAGTGGAGCCTGCAATGGGGACAAGCCCCATAGTCTTGCAGGATATTCTCAGTTTCTCTCTTGGGGATGAATAAAACCTTTGGATTAAAACAGCCAGGATTTGTAGGTGCTTTGACAACTGCATCCAAATTTTTCCTCCTGGATGCCATCCCAAATTTTCTCACTTTGAAAGTGGATGCATCTCAGCAGCGGTGCAGGGAGCAGCAGATGGCAGTGTCCCTGGTCTGCGCTCATCCCTCCTCAAACTGGGTGAAAACAAATTAAAACAATGAGAAGTTGTCTTCCAAGAGTCTTCTTCACATCAGAGTGAATTTGCACGGTATATGCAAAGTATATGTGTACACAGGAGTTTAAACCAGGTTGCCTGTTGTACACTAGGAAAAAAAAAACCACAGCTGGGCGCAGGCAGGTATTGCAGGATCTATTCATTATCAGATATATAAATGTGGGAATTTAATCAAAGTAAATAAGAAGTTTCCCATGTCAGTCACAAACAAGATATTGCACTGCTTGTTAAGTCTTATCCTCTACAGGAATAAGGCACTTCTAGGGACTCAAGATATTTTCTGCCAGTATATCAGTATTTTCTGTGTTTAAAGAATGTGTTCTTCAAGTTTTTCTTGCACTGGCAATTTTTGTTCAACTTTTCTACACTTTCTGCTGCAGGGATTTTTCTATGATTCTGCTAAAAGGGTCGCCCCTTCTCCACTGAAACACACGAGCAAGTGCTAAGCTTTATTTATGCATCTGATTTCTGCTGAAATCAAAAAGGCTCACGGTTGAGTTTTGGTGGATTAGGCTCTTCATTAAACCATAGGAAGATGCATTTATGGTTGATGCAAATGTCGCAGCACTCAGCTCTGCTCCACTGCTTTTGCATCCCCACTAAAAGCCGATTCACATTGGAGACGGCAAGTGAGCAATTTGATGGTAATTCAACTAATATGGCTGTTTTGGGGCTGGGAGATAGTGCTGCTGCTCATCACACACTCCCTCCTGCTCACACGCATCCATCCCTCATCTGTGGCCATCAGCAAAGGAGACGGCTCTGTGGTTCAGATTTCTGTTCTGGAGAGGGGATATAAAGGTGACTTCACCAAAGTGTCAGCTGCTGTTTTAATTATAAAAACCCTAAAATAGTTTCATGGGAAATGAGCAGTCGTGACCACAGTGGTGCAGCACATGTCCAAGTCTGAGTTAAGAGAACGAGTTCTGACCTCAGAAGAATTCCTAATTGCAGCTTTTCTGTAGCCTCTTCTATGGGGACTTCTGTTCCTGTTGTTCACAGGAAAGGGTCTCAGCTTTGCACTAAACACTCCTGTAGGCAGTAAGGCTTTCTAACTTTGGTGGCAAATATTTGCAGACATGCTCAACTGCAAGAGATGTCTCCACCATTTATCTCTCTTAACACCATTCAGTTCTGCTCATTTTTTTTCTCCACTTTTCACCCAAAGAAAAAGTGGGAAAGCCAACCATAATGTGTCTGCAAGTGCTGTGAGACAGAAACCCGTAACTATTCCCTTCCCTTCCTTTCTAGGCTCTTTTATTTTTTTATTGGTTGAAAAAAATATTTCCATGACAAAGCTACAAGAAAGGCCAGAAGTCTATGAAAACTTTTAGCTATAGAACAAATATTTTTGGCAAATGTTTTACTCTCTTGGAGGAAAAAAAAATCATCCTTTGGTCATTGCAAAAGGACACGCCAGTTGGGACTGAGTTTTTTGGGTAGTTTTGACTAGATCTGAGTATTCAGGGCATGGTTTGGGGAGCAGTTTAAGCCTCGTTGAGGCTGGAGAGCTCAGGGGTTCACCCCACTGCTCTCCACCTCTGCCTGGGATAGTCATGCATTCCCTCCTTCCTTCTTTCTTTCTTTGCCATGGTAGCTAGTTAATTAAATGCTTTATGCCAAGTGAACAGCTCAAGCAGGAAGGGCTGAGAGTGAGAGAACCAAATAAATTGGAGACATCCCACGACAAATCTTCACTCTCAGTGTGAAGAGTGGCAGCAAGCGAGTGTGAGCTCAGGTATTCAGCTTTCCCCTGCAGAATGCCTTCCAAATATCAATTGAAAAGAAAATCTGAAGGAACAAATCAGGCTACTTGGATTATTCAGAAGACAAAGGGTAAACAAAAATCTTATTCCATCATCAAACAGAAAAATGCCAATGTAATGTTTTTGCACTGCTATAGGGAATTCTCCATATGTCGTCTCCCCTTAACTATCAGGAAAAATTGCACTGACTTCAAAACAAAGGTATTTTTCAACTAAAAGATATAAATATATATTGACATTTATTCCAGTTGTGGATGACTTTTTACAAATCAAACCTACAAATTGGAGACGTGAAATACTGTAATGGCTGAATCCATTAACTCAACAATTCTTTATTTGTTGCTCATGTTTGCAAGAAAATATACACAGGATATTAACCTTTGTTTTTGATAGTTAATGTGCAAGTTTATCAGAAAGATAATATTTCCTGTGCATATACCCACATACAATGTTTATTTACAGAGTTTTAAAACATGTTTACTGACCTTAGCAAATAGTATTCCCAAGAAAGCTGCTTACAGGCTAAGCAAATAGGAAAGCAATTTGGAGATATTATTTAAAGAAGGAAGTGACTCACTGACTTAATGAAGGGAGAGGCCTCCACAATTGAATAAGGCTGCCAAGGCTGGAAAGCAGCAGGGTAGGAGGAGGCCTGCTGGCACCGACTGATACGGTGGCATTCAGTCAATGGGAAACGGGGCTTGCAGGGTCCAGGGTTGTGTTGCAAAGAGCGGCTGCCATTTTCAGAGCTTTTGTCACAAACATGTGTGTTAAGCGACGTTGGGGTTTGCTGTAGTTAAGTAAAAGTCGCATGTTTTTTTCTAAGACTTTGCTACAGAAAAACCTCATACCTGTCATGAGCAGATGGGTGCCGATGGGCAGAGGAGCTACGTGGACCAAAGGCTTTGGGCTGGGCTGTCACGCACAGCTCTGTCCCTACCCACGGAGCGGGTCGAGCGCAGTGTGGCACCCCAGGCAGGAAGGCAAACACCTTTGTTCCCTCTTCCCCTGTCGCCAGGGTCTCCCCAGCCCCA
The DNA here is from genome assembly GCF_059628265.1 of Tinamus guttatus. Lineage (NCBI taxonomy): Eukaryota > Metazoa > Chordata > Aves > Tinamiformes > Tinamidae > Tinamus > Tinamus guttatus. The sequence continues at coordinate 2,688,684 of NW_028288918.1, forward strand.
TGCTGCGCTGCCCGTCTCAGCGCCTCCTGGACCGCATAGTGCGGCGCTACGCCGAGGTGCCCGACGCCGGCAGCATCTACATGGACCACCTCACTGACCGCGACAAGCTGCGCCTTCTGTACACGCTGGCGGTGAATTCGCACCCCATCTTGCTACAGGTACGCGCCACCTGTGCTGAAACCTCCTCCAGAACCCCCTCTCCAGCAAATCCTTGGCTAAAACAGTCCCGCTGCAGGGAATCCCAGCCCCGGTCCTTGAGCAAGGTCTGCATGGTGCCTTGCAATAGCCTGTGAAGTTGCTGGGAGATATGGATGCCCAACCCCTTAAACAAATCAGAACCCAGATGGATTATTATTACAATAATGTACTGTAAAAGCCAGGGTTGTATACCTCCCCAGGACTGCACGGTGCTCTGTTTGCACTGCTAATGCATTGCTTAAAATCACGGCCTCATTATAAAATCCAAAGTGCAAGAGAGCACGTTTTGACGTGGGCGCACCAAGAAGCAATGTTGAGGCGGCACGTGGCCTGGGAGAGCACCAATTCCCCCAGCTTAATGCTCCACAGCTATTTTATTTCATTTTTTTTCTGTGCGCATGCAACCAGCATGGCTCCATGGCGAAGTAAGCTTTGCAGAGGCGTTTGGTTGAATTCCAGATAAAACGGAGCTCTCTGTTCAAAGGCAAAGAGCTGGGAGGCCCCATATTCCTTGTTCTCTGCCCCAGTGAGACAGATAAGTCAAAATATAAATGAAGGAAAAGTTTTATGTTGGCAAGGCTATGTGATTTCCACACTAAGGAGTGAGATGGCCTAGGATAACTGCACTACTGGCATGGGGTGACTGATGCCGTGAGGCCACCCCAAATGTCCCTGCTGTATCAAACATCTGGGACTTCTGAACCTGAGTCTGCAAAGTCTCTTCTAAAATGAGTCAGACAGTTGTTACAAACTAGCTAAAACAGCTTTAGCCCCACCTCACCTTCAAGCCATGACGTTAGCTATGCAGTGCTCATGAGGGAGCCATCAAAGACTGCATAAAGAAGCCTAAAATTAGCTCTTCTGTGCCTTAAAATTTCATGAATTTAAAGTCTATTATTATCTTGGACTTTCCAGTTAGTCTCCTTTCCCTCAAAGAACAGACCTTGCAATATCAGATTCTTCTTCTTTAATTAAAATAAAGCAAAAGAAGAAAAGAAAAGTAGTTACCTCAACTTAGCTATTGCCTTCCCAGCCTTCTGGGGCTAACTGGGGGGAAGGAATTGAACCCACAAGGTGGTGGGCTGACTTTAAAAGGCAGAACAAAAGATGAGAGCAGCTGTTTGCAGCAGGTCGGGGTTCTTGTCTGCCTGAAGTCATTTGGGAGGACGGTGGGCTGATGGCCATGAGAAGACAGCCACACTTACTTACCCAGTGTGTGCTCCTCCACACAGCCACCAATGGGGGAAATAGCTTAGAAAGGGGGATTTCTGGACTTGACGGCCCACATGCCATTCCCGCTCTCCCGGCAGATCTTCCCAGACGTGGAGGGGTGGCCGTTCCCGCGATACCTGGGTGCCTGCGGGCGGCTGGTGGTCAGCGCCAGCACCCGGCCCCTCCGCGACTTCTTCGGTGCCGCTCCCGAGGTGGCTGCCGACCTGGCCCTGCAGCTCCTCGCCGTCCTCCGCTCCATGGGCACCAACGACCTCAACTACTTTTTCTACTTCACCCACGTGGACGCTGGCACCTTCGGCGTTTTCAGCAACGGGCATCTGTTCATCCGGGATGCCAGCACGCTGGGCATCATCGACAGGGAGGAAGGTACTCAGCAGGCTCTGCAGGCACGCATCTGTTGCCGGAGGTTTTCGTAAGGTGGAGGAAAACAAATAGTTCACCTGCTGTGCTCAGCTTCTTTGATTTTTCTTTTTTTTAATAATCCATACGTTGCTTGGTAAAATAGATAATAAAAGTACAAGAGACATATTGACAGCAAAAACATCAGTGGCTCCTGCCACCCTTGGCACCGAGTCTGGAAGGCAACGGGAGTTTTATCTGCTTGGTAAATGATGCCATGACCATAGGATGCCTCAGAGTGCATTCGAGCGCCACGCAGATGACACAGAGTCTTGCCATTTCTGCGACTAGCAACAATATTCAGCATACGCTGCACCAAATGGTCAAATTTAAAGGCTCCTTAAATCACTTCTTTTGCTAAAAAAGCTTTTTTCTCACAAATGTCAATATTTGCAGAGAGAAACTTTGTAGGTTGACTTGTTTTAAGAACTGGGTCAAAGCAGAAGCACATTTCTCACATTACTTGCAAGAACAACAAGAAAAGCTCCTTTTTGTAAGTTTTCTATAAAAAGAACAACTATTCACTTTTCAAAGGTTATATTGGTCTATCACTGGCACTAGAACTAGACAAAGTCTATTCCTTCAATAATTTATTATTTCATTTAAATGTTAAAATTTTAAAAGGCTCATATATTTGGAAACAGTCATCAGAGAATTTTATAATTATTACTATTATTTTTAATTCTGAAAGCCATTATTCCTGTCTTGTCTCCAGGTAGATTAATTGTTGCAATTTAGTGATTTCTGCGATTATGGATAACATGGAAATATTATGGCTCTGACTACCGTAGCCTATTTTGTTTTTATAGGAACTCCACACTTCAGCTCTTGGCATTGTCTCTGCATCAGTTTTATTGAATAGACAACTCTTAGCTTCCTCTGTAAGGCTGTTCTGTGGGTTAGTGTGGAGTTCTGTCATGAAGCAAAGCATACGCATTTTGGGAGCGAGAATATTGTTTGGCCCATATGCAGATGCAGCAGAGCATACTCTGTGGTGGAAGACCCTAGTATCATTTAGATTGTATATGAACTACATTTTGTCACTAAGTTACAGGTATATTTGATTATCCGGGATTGTGCTCCGTGTTTCTAACAAACGGTTTAATTGTCGTTAACAGGGAGCCCGCTCACCGGCGACCAGCAGGAGTATAAAGATATATTTAGCTGCTTGACTGTGGACTGCCAGTCTGCAGCTGTGTCCTGTAACTCAATCAGGGAGGAGCAGAGTCTCGTCATGGTATGTCAGGAGCTTTTGCCTAAGCTCCTAGGGGGGAAATTCCTTCAAGCCGTGCAGGAGAAGATAGACGGCTTCCTCCAGCACTGCGCCGACGGCTTCACCAACGAGCAGGCCATCGACGACGCGGTCGCGAAGCTCGCAGAGCTCCTGAAACCGCTGCGATCTTGCGATTCGCGGTTTGCCTATCGCTACCCGGACTGCAAATACAGTGACAAATACTGAGAGAAGCTCTCCGGGAAAGGGCAGAGCAGCCTCAGAGCCTCGCGGTCACGGAGAGCGAGAAGGACCTGGGGTAGCTGGGAAGAGCTGCATCAAAACGGAGGCATCTTGATGGAGATCCAGGAGGAAGCACCTGGGATTTACTGCTCATCTCCCAGAAATACAGTGGTTACGTGGGGTGTTTGACATGATCTAAGTCTTTCAGATTATAGATGTTATCACAACAGTGACTACAAGATTAATAAATCTTGTTCATGCATTTTGGCCTTGGAAAAATTTTCCATGACATCCATTAAAATGAAACCCTCTGAAGGCAGCTCACCCACAACTAGCTAGATACAGGAGCTTTATTACCAAGAAAATCTTTTTGATCGAGATGATATATGTATAATGTGAGATGGATGGAAGCATTTAAGACTTTCCTGTGGGGATTTTTAATGCTCTAAGAACCATATCTAAACTGATCAGTTCCTTACCATCACCCACTACAGACCACTTTTATAAAATATTTAAATTTTATTACTTTCATGGCACATGGAACAGAAAGAAGCAATTGACAGCACTAAAAAACTGAAAGAACCCCTGTCTCCTGAGACTTAATTTCTCTAATCCCCAAATAGCATTACTTCTAATTTTCCACGGTTTTGACTGGCAGTAATTGGAGTCTAATAAAGGTTCTCATTTCCAGACCAAAAATCCCCAACTTTTAATCTGCTTGTCCAATAGATACATTCACACTTTTGTCTCTAAAAATAAGAAGACAACCGGGTTTGAGTGGTTTTGTACAAAACCACTCGAATGGGAAAACGTCAAACAAGCAGAAGAGGGAAACAACACTAAAAAGATGAGATATAAATTTACCTTGAACATCAGGAGTCTCAGTGAACACTCAATACTTAACCTAGGTGCTGAGGCACCTCCCAAAAGTTGCAGAGATCTAAGTCCTGACCAGGAAGAAGTATCTCCAGTCCCTCCTCCGTTTTCCCTTTAAAGGAGAAGTCACTAAGCCTGTCCTCAAAGGAGTGATTTAGGCACCTAAACTTTGGGTGGGGGTGGACTCTCGTGTCTGAGAAGTGGCCAACCCAGAGCTAGAAAGAGTTGCTTTATTTTGTGAAGGATGGAAGGAGAAGATAGGAGTTCACGCAACTTTCTCACCCAGCATTTGTGAGGCCCCATCCCACACAGTCCCTGTGGGGAGTCAGAGCGCCCCACCAAACCTTCCCTGCTGTCCCTTGCTGGACTGCAAGACCTCTCTTGGGTCTGAGACTTTTCTCCTGGGACTCAGATGCCCAAGAGTCCCCAGGCAAATTTGACTGAGCTTAGGCAGAAACAATTTTTTCTGGAACCTTCTGGAAGTGTTTTCCAGAAACAGTCACAGAAGCAGTCTTCCTCTAGCCATGGTTCAAAAAATAAATCAGTAACTTCCATAAAAGCATTAAAAAAATGTGAATGCATTTACATTGCTAAGCTATGTACAGAGTTACAAAGAAAGACCTGGAATGCAAGTCAAAATTTTGTGTTGGCTAATGCAAAGGGAGGCTCGGGAGGGACTCTGTTCCCTGTGTGTATGCAGAGCACCATACCTGCAGGCAAAAGTTACTTATAGACACGCATTAGGCACTAAAAAATACACGTAGGTCTGGCACTGAGAAAATCTGACCCAAGACATTTATTCTGGTTTTCCATTATTCCTCCTGGCATAAAATATCAAGTGCACCTTTCACCTCTCAAGAAGTGGAAACGCTGAAAATAATTTGTAGGTAAATTTAGCTTTAGGTCCAGATGGTCTGACAGCAAAAATGTTTAAATATACAGTAGAAGCTACTGCTGCAGCTCTTTCATGATTTCAGTCTATTTCTACATCATGGCTGTCTTCCAGTAAGAAAAACATGTCCTTTGCCTAGATCCATAAGGCTGATTACCAGTCTGTTTTCAACAGTTTTTCCTGAATCCGTCTCCATCTTAGCTCTCTGGGCCTGTGATTTTACCTAATAACTGCACATTAACCCTGGCCTCTTTCTGCCCAGCGAGGCTGTCCCTGTTGCAGAGGGCTGGCGACCCCTCGCAAAGGGGAGACAGGGAAAACTGGCTGCTTTGCCATCAATCTGCTTGTCATTAGTAGTTACTCACACCTCGCTCTGTGCTGCTAATTGATGGCTTCCATTCAGCACTGGAAGGGAACGTTGTTTATACAGTTGCAGCTAAAAATGCACACCACAAAATGTCCAAAAAGCTCCAAGCTGAAGAGCTCTCTGGGCCCGCCCATGCCAAAACAGAGATCATTTGCAAACCATGGGCCAGGGGAGAGCTCTTCACAGTTACTCAGTGACTCAGTCTGACACAGTCTGGCCTCTCATTCAGTTCTTTCTGCTTTAGCAATTACTGAACTCACACTCAGATGGGGGACCAGCCCTTGCAAAAGTGCTCAGGCTGGGTTCACCTCCTCTCTGGTGCATCTATGGGAGTTTTTGGCTTGTTTGTTTGTTTTCTTTTTCTTTCTTTCTTTCTTTCTTTCTTTCTTTCTTTCTTTCTTTCTTTCTTTCTTTCTTTCTTTCTTTCTTTCTTTCTTTCTTTCTTTCTTTCTTTCTTTCTTTCTTTCTTCCTTCCTTCCTTCCTTCCTTCCTTCCTTCCTTCCTTCCTTCCTTCCTTCCTTCCTTCCTTCCTTCCTTCCTTCCTTCCTTCCTTCCTTCCTTCCTTCCTTCCTTCCTTCCTTCCTTTCTTTCTTTCTTTCTTTCTTTCTTTCTTTCTTTCTTCCTTCCTTCCTTCCTTCCTTCCTTCCTTCCTTCCTTCCTTCCTTCCTTCCTTCCTTCCTTCCTTCCTTCCTTCCTTCCTTCCTTCCTTCCTTCCTTCCTTCCTTCCTTCCTTCTTTCTTTCTTTCTGTCTTTCTTTCTGTCTTTCTTTCTGTCTTTCTTTCTGTCTTTCTTTCTTTTAAATCATGTAGATATTTTCTTTTGGAAAGGAGCCACTAGCTTACCAGGCTGATCTGTGAAAAATGGCTTGTAGACAGTAGAGCATCTCTCAGCAGAGAAATGCAGAGAAGCTGAGTAAATTCATCACTGTTGAGAAGGGCAAGAAGAAGCCCACAACATCAAGCTAGCATGAAGCTAAGGCACTGGGAGTTGTCACATGCGCTTCAGGAGGGCCCTGATAACTCACTAAATGTCATAAAATGCTCAGTATAAGAAATGAAAGAAAGAAAGAAAGGTCTTGCCCTGCTGCTGGACTCAAAGCAGCAAAACCACCGCAGTGGAAGTTTTGAGACACACAGCTTGATCCAAAGATGTTGAAGGGGAGAAGAATTTCCTACTGCCTTCAATACACTTTGATATCAGTTAAAAAAAAAAAGAAGTTTACATAATTAGAAATAACTTAATCATTGACTTAAAATACTGGAGAGATAAGAGCTGTGTGCACCATCAGTTTCTCTTCAAACATAGCTTACAAAGACCAGGCTTATGTGACTAACATGCCAGCCATAAAATCAGTTCATGGCTCAGAGAACAATCATTTTCCTAAACTAAATCTCATTTCCTTGTATTTGTCTGCTTTTTTTTTTTCCGCTGCCAATTTTTTCTTTTAATATTTTCTCTTTTTTTGGCAGTCAGGACCTGGAATCAGTGCCCACCCTGTCTGCCTGCTTCAGTCAAGCCTTGCAATGCTCGTAGGCCAGGCTCCAAAAGGTTGTGAAATTAATTTATAAAAGACAATTACTTTAAACCTAATCCTTCCCAAAAGAACTCTCTAGTAATTTTTTCCTCTCTTCATTTATTTCTCACAGTGGCGAGTCTTCGTATACTGCTGCCAGTAACAGTTTAAAAACAGATCAGGCCTTCATGTTTCCACAGTAGAACAAGTTTTTCAGAAATCTCATAATCAGTCTGAACACTTCCTTTATTTGTGGATAGTTTGCAGCTGCGTTTACGCCCACATATTTACTAGGTGTCTCTCTTCCTATAGCCCACTTATTTTTTATTATTTTGTGTCTTGGTTTATAAAACTGTATTTTCTGCCATGTTTTATTTAGTGGTATATTTTAATATGCTCAGTTCTCAAGGGACAGGTTCTGCATACGGGCAGCCCGTAGCAAGTCATATTCCTGGTTTCACCCCCCTTTTAGTTTATTGCCCTTCTCGGTATCATTTTCAGTCAACTCCTTTACACCTTTCAGTGATGTTCTTACTGCTAACCATCTGCTAAACATGCCCCTCTGCCCTGAGCAACCCCTTTTTGAAACAGCAGCAGCTATCAGTGCCGTTAAATTGCCTTTTACGCACACTCCTCGTGCTGGAAGGAGGGCTCTCTGGCAGCATTGGCTGAGACGGGCCTTTCCATCGCGCGTTATGTAATGGGCTGCCCTTTAACACAGGCATTTGTTGCATTAAAGCGGGCAGAAATACCTCCTGCGCTCTAACACCGGGGCTCACTCACTGGTGCCAGGGCCAAGAAGCCCAGCTCAGCAGCGTAACGTGGTTTTTGGTTGCTAAACTGTCCTGCAAGCTCAGTCTGCCTGTGCGTGCCAAGCTCTCGACAGGACGAGCGAGGAAAGGGGGAGAGTAAAAGAGCGCAGAAGAAGAGCACGTGCAACGGCGCTGCTTTCGACATCATTCTCTGTGCAGCAAATAGCCGCACAAATGTTTCTAGCAGCTTCCTCTCTCTTGGTGCTTGGTCCAGGAGGTGGCAAGCAAGGAAAATCAGGAAAAGCCTTGTGATGTGCCCCTCAGTTGGCTACCCAGCGCCTTCCCCCAGGTGCCTCCTTGCTCTGCACCCTCTTCTTCATTTAATACTTACTCCAGCATGGCAAATCCATGGGGAAATGAGACCGAGACAGAGCCCGCAGGACTGCCTTGCGCCGTCATGATGCCAAATGTTGCAGATATCTGGCCATCGTGGTACCTCCTGATTGATTGCCTTGGCCAGGATGCTGTACATCCAGTGGGAATGGGATGTACCATGAATCTATGGGGGAACCTGAGCAGGTATTTGAGGTCAAGGTATTTGGTAGCATCAGAGCTCCCCAAAGCCCTCTAGCAGGGGACACTGTCATCATGACCTGGCTGTCCCTGGGGCTGAAGTTCAAGGGCCATGAGAGAGAAGGTTCTGTAAAACTGGATTTCTCTCTCCGCAGCTTTTGTGCTCAGCAGTATCTTGTCCCCTCTCTTTTCTGCTCCCCCGGCTTCACCAAGGGTGCTATCATCTAGGAAAAAATCTGATATTTTGAGGTACATGGGGTCAGCATGTAACAGAAAACCAGAAACCTGAAAAAAACAGAAAAGCACATTTAGAATGAGGGTCTTTCCAGCAAGCTCAGCCAACAATAGTTATATGCAGATGCTTTTTATTTGTGTTCTGGTTTTCCAAGACTTTAGGATGCACTTGGGTCCCATTTGCCAATTACTGTCTACAACCAGGTGCTCTAGATACTTTGTTACTAATTCCTCCTATGCGAAACCTCAGATTCTCCCATTATCACATGAATCTGAAAAGCAGAGGTTTAATAAGTATACTGAATGTCATGAGACTTTAGAAAATTACAAAAGCCAGCACCAGAGTACTCTGAACTAGTTTGCCAAGACGTACTAACTCAATCAATAGGTAAGTAAGTCAAGCAGCTACTGAATCCTTCCTCTAATCATCAGCACTAACAGAAGCTTAGCACCATCCTGAAACTAAAACCAAACAAACAAGAATTTCAGGGAAATAAAAATGAAGTAAGAACAGCTACTCACATCAAGTTTCTCTGTGGTAGGGAGACTTTCTCTTCAAGGGAGACTTGAACACCTACCAGGAGCCAGGAGACCTAACTGGAGATTAAACAGGAAGACCAGAGGTCCAGAATAAATGCCAAATGGGAAAAGACAAATTAAAAGGTAGAGAGGGACATGTGGGAACAGTCTTCAAACAAGGAAAAGCAGCAATAAAGGGATGGGGATAAGCTATTTTCCATTTCAGTAGTGAGAAGCAGTAAGTGAGTTTACGCAGTAGTAGGCTAGATGTATCGCAGTGGGAATAGCATGGAAACAGATAGACAAGCCCCAGGTCTCCAGCACTGGGACTCCTAAAGCAAGAGCACAATTTTGTGATTGCCAGGGGTGCTGTGCTGGGAAGCTGGCCCAAATGTTTCCTGAGAGCTTTCCCAGTGCAAAGGTGAGATTGTGAGACCTTGCTTGAGTGGGATGACCTCTGGCCTGTGTGATGGGTGGTCAGCCCTTAAAGCATTTCACATGGGGACAAGACCTCCTGAAGGAGGAGAGGTTAGAGAGGTGCTCTTCGATGGTTGAATGCCGAAAAGAAAATAGCAGGTTTATCCATCGGCAGAAGGGAAGGGGTCAAACAAATAAGCCATTTTTCTCATTTAAAAAACAATGATTTTGTTCCTGGTCTGGTTTTACCTTCTCTTCTGGGCGTTCTTGCTCTTCTAGAGCAATGTGAGGAAGTTTTCCTCTCACAGCTCTCCAATTGGTGTTGAAGGATGCCGCCTACCCTGGAAAGTAGGCCCTGTGCCCCGCAGTGCTCAGTCCTGCACAAAATGCCAAGAAATCCCACTATGAAGTGTTTTCCCTGCTCCTGTACCATCAGGTTGGGACAAGAGGTGCCAATACGACCCCCTGCCCCTCCGCACAGGTTCCTCGTGTAGCCCTCCTGCAGAGGTCATGTAGACCTAGGGCTCATCTGCCTGGGATTTTTAAGACAAAGCTCCTTTCTGGGTGATACTGGGTGAGAACTGCGAAAGTTAGTCTAAAGCGAGCTACGACTTCTTCAGGTGTTTGAAAGAACACGAATACACAGAATACACCAGCCTGCTCCCCGGGATGCCGGCGCTGAGGGAACAAGTCTGTCAGGTTTTACAATCCTATAGTACTACTCAGCAACAACGCACAGAGCTGCCACCCCTGCCTTACGCAGTTCATTTGCTACTTTACACATAAAGATAGCTTTTTAGACTGACGCCCACGGAAGTGTCAGGTAAAGTTCAATGTATTATGTATTTTAAAAGGACCTTGTCAGTCATGCTAGATTTTTTTTTTCTTTCAAAAATTAAACACTTGCTTGTCAAATTCATTTCTCCAGTGATGTCTTAAAATAGTGCCTTTTTTTCCCTCTGAGAAAAAGAATCAAGCCACTAGGAGTAATCAGAGACTTTTCGCAGGGTAGACAAGACCCTCTCTCACAAACTCTGTTTGTGTTCTCAGTGTACGAAGAGCATGAAAGAAGTTCACCTTTGGGTTTTCACTCAGCTCTGGTTGGAGCATGCTGTCGCCGTGGTAAACATTTACTCATTTTTTTTTCCGACTGCCTCTAGCTGGAGGCAGAGTAAAGAAAGTGCCCTTAAATGTCTGACATATTATTTCTACTAGCTAAACAAAGCGGGGATTTGTGTACAATTCGGGTAGTGCCAAAGGACAGGAGGAAAAAGACTCTGAAAGAATTATGCTACTGGGTAAAAGTGCTGGGATTAAATATGCGTTTATCTAGTCAGAGCACTTTTAACTGTTAGAAATATTTCACAAGCCCCTGAAAGGAGTCACAAACCTTTTAATGTATCACTGCTGTTTAGCTGTATCACTGCTCGCATTTCAAAATTGAAAGTCTTTCATCAAGTGGACAAAGGACGGAGACGGTTATCCAAATTCCAGGAAATTAATTATTTATCCTTTCAAGTTTTCACTCATGGCATTGCCACTCCTTCGCTTTTCCTCGGCATTGCACCAAAGGGAAGGCTGGGGAGCGCACAGGATCCTTTTGCCAGTTCAGGACTACAGAGGATTAAATCTTTCAAATGGCAAAGGAGCGCAGCAATATTTCGGTGAGAAAGGCAAATGGTGATGCCTAATGTTCAGGGACTTTCCACCTAACGGCTGCATTATCTGGTGACAAATGCTAGTAGGGGGTTTTACATACACAAGAGTGCCTGAAAGAAAATAACTATATGAGAAGCAGTTCTTTTGAATTCTATGAGCAAAATGGCTAGGAAACCTAACCATCAACTTCTTTTGTCAAAGTATTTTGAGAAAGACTCAGGAGTTCAGCTATTCAGTTGTTTCCTTGGGTGATACAGTAGTGTCACCCAAGAACTATCAACCAGTCGATATTTCATCTAATGCTAGTGCATGTACATTTGCCTGGAAAGTAGGGAAGAGTCTGTGAAGTAATATTGAACTTCACAGCTGCACTCCCCTAGGTAGGAATCAAGTAAATCAGGTAAAACATTCTGAAAATATATCTTTTGCCTGACTGAAGTATTGTGTATTCAGCAGTATAAATGTACAGGAGCAGGAAGGCAGAAAAGAGTTGTTTTTGAATGGAAGACAGAAATACAATTCTGACCTTCAGAATCCACCATATATATATATATAATACACATATATATGTATGTATATATGTGTGTGTCTGTGTGTGTGTATATATGCACCCCTTAAAAATTAGTTATGCACCCCTTAAAAATTAGTCTAACCTCTCAGCACTGACAAGTCCAGTGCTCTAGAGGAGGTATAGGAAGCAAAAGTGTCAGAGAAACACAAGGAGTTTTCCAAATGGATGAGAATCTTGGAAATTCCCTCACCTCCAGGGATGTCTGCATTCATGGGATTTTACCAGATGGATTGTTTGCACATTGTCAGAACCCCAGATGGGACTGATGGGCAGCAAGAGAGGATGCTCAGTGCCACACAGGCAAAAACTAGGAGCTACTAGACAAGCTGTGAGTCCTCTCGTGCCCACCGAAGACATGGACCTGCGGCTGTGGGGGTCTGCAGGGAAACCCCCTGGCCTCGCTCAGTTTCTGTGTACCTGCCAGGACAGCTGACAGGAAACCAGCAAACCTGTCGGGGGCCCTAATGCCAGGACAGCTTCCTCTGGGAGTACTGGGCCCTAGCTCCGGATCCCAAAATTAAGGAGCTGGGCAAGGATGGAGGGATGCTGCATGGCAGCAAGTAAACACATCAGAGGGAGGTTTGTCAAAGCTGGGTTTGCAAGGACAGCTGTGAGATGCTTCATCATTTAAATTACTTTTTTAAGCCCTTTGTGAAGCCCAGCGGGAAAGCCTTGCATGCTGTGATGTCTGCCCAAGATTTCCTGCAAGAACCTTGCAGCAGTGGAATCTGTTTAAAGACACCACATTAGAAGCTCAGGGAATGTGTATCAGTAATAAATAAAAAAAAAAGTAAACACACACATACCCCAGGTGGATAAACAGCAGCAAAAAGAAGCTATTCAAAGCAAAGAGCAACCTTCAAAAAGTAGAAATCAAATGGAGAAATTAGGCAAATTAGATGTAAAACTACAATAAGGCAGTCCCAGAAAAGTATTTCAAGGAACTACTTGCTAACACCATGGAGGCTAATAACAAAATCCTTCTGAAACATATCTGAAGCAGAAAGCCTTCAAAAAAAAAAAAACAAAAAGATGTGAGATGTGGCCATCAATCTTGGTGGCAAGGAAACTTGAGCAAGAAAAGGCTACTGAAGAAAGTAAAGTGGATAATTGGCGATGATGTTCACAGGCAGTGACTAGAAGAAGAGAGAGGGAGAGTAACCACCTAAGTGAGTTAGATAAGAAGAAAATCAGGTGAAACCTACCCATTTTCCCCTTTTGGCAAGGTACAAAGCTTGTAATTGGGGGAATGGAATGTGGGGGTAGCTGCTATCATACATCTTGCCTCTACTAAGGCTTTGATGCTGTTTTGTAGGAAAGTTGATGAGCCTTGGTTCTGATGAAAATATTACCAAAAGGGTGCAAGTGAGCAACTGTACTTGGTTATCTATGGTTCACTGCCAACATGGAGGACTCATGGGCTGGCTATGATCTACTGTTCAAGGGAGATGTTCACCACACAAAGAAAGCAAGAAGCAGAGCAGAAGGACGGGCAGGGGCTCTGGGGAGCGCAGCTTGCAAGGGAGGGGGCTGAACGAAACAAATCGAGTTTTTTCAGGAGACAGAGATGTGGTAACCAGCGCGATCAGACATGAGGCACCATTTCTGTATGAGGAGATACCAGCCTGGCAAGGAGTCATGAGTGTGGGGAAGGACTACCAAGGAAGGATGGAGCAGAAGGCTGAGACGATGAGAGGAATGGCAAAGCTAAACAAAATAAAGCAAAACAAAAAAGTCAGCCCAAGCAAATCCAGAAGATCATAGGATCACCTGGGAATAACTGCTGGTGCTCCCCAGGTGAAATCCTGGCTTTTGGCTGGGCATGCCAGTTCATATATGAAAGAAGCATCTTTCTCCATGGAAAAGCAGTCTTGCACTTTATGATGTCCCTAAAATTAACCATGTGGAGTATTTAACATTATTTATGAATAAAGCAGTTGCAACGTAGCTGTTAATGACTCACTGTCTTCTCAAGGAAACACCCTAGTTTTCCCCTGAAACTTCTTTATGGAGGAAAAAAAAAAACATCTTGAAGGAAATAACCTTGTCTTGATCCAGAGACACCACCTTAACTTCAGTATTGTGAGTGGGAGGAAGAGAGAACAGGGTAATAGCACATGGGAGCTTTGAGATCCCAGATCTATTAAAATGTTAGTTTGCCTAGCCACTTAGCATGTCTGGAACTCTTCATTCAGGACATACCTTTGCCATAATCAAAAGCAAGTAAAAAATGAATCTTTTTTAATTTTAGAGGACAGGTAGCCTCAAGAGACCTTCTATTTCAACATGTGAAACAGCTTTTAGTGGCAACACATGGATTGATGCAAGTTTCTCTCTTCAGTAGGTTCAAAATGGCCCAAGGGAGTTAGTGTGAGGTTTGTTTACTGCTTAAGGTTTAGAAAACCACCCTATGCTCAGGCTCAAAGACTTCCTTATCTCCCGAATGAAAACTGGTAGCTCAGAAACCTTCCCCTTCTCAAATTTCTTCCTGTTCTTCTCAGACTTAAAAAAAAAAAAAAAAAAAACAACTGTGCTTGTGATTTCCTGATGCATTTCCCAAAATGACTTTGTGGCTGCTTTTTCTTTTAACCTTCCTTGCCCCTTTGTGTTAATGGAAATTGAGTCATTTCTTCAGGAAAACCCGTTAACCAACAAGATTACTCATTTCAGAAACAGAGAAGATCTCTGTGTTTTTGAACCAAAACTGAGGAGGACTTTGCCAAATGCCCAGTGGCTCTGCCCTGATTCTCCCCAGGCAAGGGCAGCCAAGGTGAAAGAAACCTTCCCGTGCTGGAGACAGATTCACAGGATCACTGAGGTTGGAAGGGACCTCCGGAGATCACCTAGTCCAACCCCCTGCTCCAGCAGAGCACGTGGCACAGGGTGGCATCCAGGCAGGTTTGGAAGATCTCCAGAGAAGGAGACTCCACAATCTCTCTGGGCAGCCTGTGCCAGTGCTCTGTCACCCTCACAGTAAAGAACTTCTTCCTCAATTTCAGGCAGAACTTCCTGTGTTTCAGTATGTGGCTGATGCCTCTTGTCCTGTCACTGGCTACCACTGGCCCCATCCTCTTGACATCCTATCTTTAGGTAGCTGTACACACTGATAAGATCCGCTCTCAGGCTTCTCTTCTCCAGGTTAAACAGAACCCCGCTCTCAACCTCTCCTCATAGGAGGGGTGCTGCAGCCCCCAATCATCTTTGTAGCCTTTCCCTGGACTCTCTCTAGTAGTTCTATGTCTCTCTTGTAGACAGACAAAGTGTAGCTCTTCCCCATCCTGCTGGCAGGGGATATTCCCAGTGCCACCTGCCCAAGGTGGGTGAGGAGGCGGCCACCTACCCGGCTCCATCCCCTCCCACCCCACTTGAGTGCCCCAAAGCCGCACTCTGGCAGACAGACTTGGCTGGGGAGGTGCCCGCAGGTACCATTGCCCAAACTTAGGCTATTTCAGCAACTTGAAAGAGGGAAGAAAAGCTATTTCTTAGAAGGTGCTTCAGGTGGAGAGTTACCAGAGGGAAGACTTCCTCTAGGTACGCACCAGAGAAGCCAAAAAGGAGTAGCAAAGAGGAGAACTAAGGAGAGTTAATTATCCCCCAAACTACCAGGCTCTCCAGTTCCGCCCCCAGGCCAAGGCTGCTGCCAGTGCTGGGAGGCACAGCCACCAGGCAGGATTCACAGAATAGTCTATAGAATTTTTCTTATGGCTATAGCTTTTGTAACATCTTAGATCTTCCTTATTTTATTACTTTAAAAGGAATTGTTATGATCGCTGCTGCATTTTTTTAATCTTTGTTAAACTCCTCCATTGAAAAATGTTTTTAAAAAGATCTCTCTTTTCTCTTTAACACTTCCCATCATCCTTGTGTTTTCTTGTCTCTTTCTTTATTAACTTGTCACTCTCTGTGGCATAGCTGTCTTCTCTGACCAGCTTCCTCCTGTACTTTCTGCTCAGTGATTTCTTTTATGACCCTGGTAAACCCCCTCCCCGAATGGCAGAAGGGAGCTTGTAGTGCTATATGCAGTACTGTAAGAGGAGGTAAAACTTTGCTTTGAGGAATTTGCCAACCAAATAGGTACAAGAAATAAATTACAGGAGGTAGAAACTGTGACGTTGGAGTTACTAATAGATTGTAAATGAAGCTCAACTGTTTCTAGTCCCTTTCCCGTTTACTGGGCCAAAATGGAGACCGAAGGTGAAAAGACCATAATCAAATAATATCCTCCAACAAAGTAGCTGCCCTAGCGCCCTTTTCTAAGTCTGCTGGAGGCAGAGGAGATGCTCTCTGTTTGCTGAGTTCAGAGTCCACCAGGAAACATCAACTGCACATCATTAAATGGACACTGGACTTCACAAACCTACATTGAGGCATTTCCCACCCTGAAGACTTGTTGTGTGAAATCATCTAAACAAAAGCCCTGACACAGGGCGGCAGATCAGAACTATTTCACTAAAGGACACTAAGGAGGACAATAGGAGGGGTCTTAAACCTCCCTAGATTTTTAAACTTGAGACACTTGTGTGTTATCAGACAGCCCAGCCAATTCAGTCACCCTGTGAGAGAGCAAGTAAATGCCTCACACTATTTTTCTCATATCCCAGTGGATTTGCAGTTGCTAGTAATGGGCACACATTTATATGTTGTGTTGTTCTAATCTCTATCACATTCTGTGTTGTGGGAGTTTCTCAGGCTCACATTCTTGCCCCCTTTTGAGCATTAGATACATTGGGAGATGATGAGCGGGGTTGAGATGCAAGATGTGTGCCTGTGCATAGAAAGACTATGTGAAGGATGGTTGGCAGTGATGGAAAGCAAAAAACATGGAGATGAAGGTTAAAAGAAGGTGATGCGTATTTTGAGAAGGAAGGATGAATATAACTACTAAAATGCACAAAAATGATTTTATAAAGCATAGAAGACATTTGAGAAGGAAAGAGATTTGACAGCAGAAAGAGGGAGGATTTCTTCTGTGACAGATCGATAGCTACAAAAGCAACTAGACTAGAAAGTAAGTGAAAAACAACAAACAAAAACCCAACAAAACAACAACGAAAAAGCAGAGCAGCAAACCGTGTGTCCCCCGCCAAGATTTGCTGTTGTGTTTGCAAGTATTTGAAAGCAGAACCACCGCCCAGCGCCTGGAAAATCAAAAACGCGCTTTCCTTTGCCCCAGAAAAAGAAAATGCACCTTCTTTACTCATATATCCACCACTATCCTGTATCAACCATCTGCCTAGCAGGCGAGCTCCCTGAGGTGTTTGTTCTGAAGACAGGAACTCCATTCAAGGGTAGTTACTGGCAAGGAGGGACTGAAACGGTGAAGCAAAAATATCCCCCTCTTATCCTTCTCTGTCCAGGTGCCAAAACCTGTCAGCATTAACCTCTTTCCCAAGATCCTTTCTCAACAAAAGAGAAACCGTTGTTTTCCCCTTGCAAGCCTCTAAGCTCCCCATCTGCCTTGTATCAGGAGCCCATGCAATGCAGCCCAACCACGTGGCCACCAGCCTGCGCCATCCTGAGCCTCCCCAGCACCCCCTTGCCAGCAGCCCCTGACTGAGGAAGGGGCTGGAGTTGGCTTTAGTGTTGGGGCTGGGCTGAAAGGCAAATCAGCTTTCCCGACCGCTTGCAGTCCCTGCATTCAGGCACAGATCACTGTTGTCCATCATTGCTCTCGAAACATCCTGTGGCTCCAGAGCAATAGGAATGATGCTGTGAGCTACCTTGGCAGGCCCTTAGGCTCCTGCTCTGCGCCTGGGGACCTGACCTGCTGCTTCCCATGGGGGACCGGGGGCCTGGGGAGCTGAGGAGCAGAGAAACCAGGCAGCGCCCAAGCACCAGCTCCCACCAGGCACGGGACTGCCCGGTATCAGTTCAAACATGGCAGAGTTTCATCCCTGGACTCTTATATTCCCATCTCGCAACTGTATAAATAACCAATAGACATTATCCTTCATAACCCAGCAGTAGTTGCTAAAGACTCTGTCAGTCCCTGTGAGCAGCATTTTGCACTTACTTTGAAAATTAGGAACTGCAGTTGCACTTGCAGAAGTTGCCAACTCGTTTTGTTTTGTACTGGAAAACTCCCACCACCTTGCCTGTTTTCTGTGTTCTTGTTCAAGATGTGGCTCTTCAAAGATATCACAAGCTACATAACACAGTATTTATCCATTTACCACAGCTGCGGGACATTCACAGAAGACTTACTCAAATCATTTTTGCCTGCCTACACTTCTTTCCTGCTACACTTCATTCCTTTCCTTCTTGGCTTCCTTTCTTTCTAAATTCATATACTTATGTTTCTGAGCTACTTTTCATAGAAGCACTGTTACTTTTTCCTGTTCTTTTCACTTTTTTTTTTTTTTTTAGGGGAAATACTTTCTCCTCTACCTCAGACATAGAATCATAGAATTGTTAGGGTTGGAAGGGGCCTCTAGAGGTCATCTAGTCCTGCTCAAGCAGGACTAGAGCACGTGGCACAGGGTGGCATCCAGGCGGGTTTGGAAGATCTCCAGAGAAGGAGACTCCACAGCCTCTCTGGGCAACCTGTTCCAGTGCTCTGTCACCCTCACTGTTAAAAAAATTTCCTTAAGTTCCTGTGGAACTTTTGGTGTTTCAACCCCGCAGAATTCCTGGCTTGGGCACACAGGTGAAAGATGAAAGATGCTGAAGCAGGATTTCAATGGCAGGCTGCAGCTTTACGTATAACCACATAATGCAGAGACAAATGCTGCTCAGTGTACACAGACTCAGCAGGTCCTGCACCTGAATAGAGAGCTCTAGGTCTGCCTCAGACCTGCCAAAAGTTCCCAAGTGCCTGGAATGAAGTTTCAGATCTGCAACTAAGGTGACGTTTGTCCTTACATTCGGCCTTGGACTTCTGGAAGCGAAATGCAGCAGATGCTGCTTCTCATGTTGCACTGAAAACCCTGCCTGATGCTACTGCCCTTAAAAAGAAAAAAACCTTACCTCCACATTAAAAAAAAAAAAAAAAAGTGGTAACTGGGACTGCCTGCCAGTTATTCTTCATAACTGTTTTCACAACCCAAGTGAGGTGAGTCCTGGTATTTCATTTATCCTGTTCTAGCCAAAATTCACTTCTACTCAAGCTCTAGTCTATTTCTTTTATTATTATTATTTAAAAGGCAATTTCTGCACCGCTGTGGAAGTTGTCTGTGGAGATGACCCAGGTGGTCAAACCACTGTATGGCACCCACTCTCTGCATCACACCACCTTCTTCAAGCTCAGAAAATGTCCTTCAAGTTACCAGCCTGCGGGACAGCCCGCTGGATAGGGGGTGGTGGTTGTTGAAAATCTTTCCATAACTTAGCACTGAACAGATCAAAATTCCAGCAGCAGCCAAAGAAACCCAAGCAGACATGGCCGACCACCACCCCGGGGCAGGTTCCTCGCAGCAGCCCTCAGTCTCCCGCTGGTTCCGCACTACAAGGCATGGACGAGGAAGGGGCTGGAAACGTTCCTCGCTTTGTTTCTCTCGTGCCCACAAGGCCGGAGTCTTCTAAGTGCCAACCTGGTGCCAGCCCTGGCCCCCCGGATGCACTTTTCACTGCTGCGCTCAGGCCTCTGTCGTGCTGCCCTGTTCTGCGCCACACGCAGCTGCTGGCACCACCTCAGCCACTGACCCCTTGGGCTTTGCTGTGAACCCAGACAAAACGGCTCTGACCTAGCTGAGCTCACACTCAGAAGCCCTCTTGCTGGCCCCATGCCAAAAAAAAAAAAAAAAATCTGACTTCCAACATCAGCAACTAAAGGTGAACACCCTCATCCACATTATTGCAGCCGAAGAGCTGCATCTGCTGTTCAGTCATTTTGTGTCTTCTTAGAGAATCTCACAAACTGTGGATTACCCACTTGTTTCAAGAATCAGAATGTACTATGCTGAATTGAAGCTATATTAATTTCAATACGGTAACATCATTTTAACACTTTTCACAGTTCTTTTTTCCAACTAATAAGGTAGAGATTCAGGAAACTGTCTTTAAGATCACTGAGCTATTTGCTGTATAATTCAGGAACTTTTGGGAAGTCTTGTCACTTACAGAACTACCAACATCACTCCTGAAGTATAATAAGCACTTAAGCGCTGGTAAACGTCATTTTGCCAAAAAAAAAAGCGGGGGGGGGGAGGAAGATTGGAGATTATGTATCTGAATAAAAGCTTAAAATTCTTTTTTAAGTATAATAGGTTTATGGAAGAATTAAAATTAAGCTCAAAAACTTGTGACTAATCCTTCTCCCCACATACGGGATCCTTCGTTTTCAAGCTCCTCCAGTTTTCCTCCAGAAGCAAGTTCTCAGATCCAGAGTTCAGCTGCTGCGTATTTCTGTCCCTCACTAACCCAACTTTCTGCTCCTTTGTAGTTCATTGTCTTAATGTACCTCAAGTTTTAATACTTTTTTTTTCTGTTAGTCTTGGACCTCAAAACACTTTCTTTTGCTTTTTAAATAAACAAAAGCATTCTAAATCATAGCAGCATATAGATGAAAACTGCCCATATTTTAGGAGCATAATGTAACTAAGAACTATTAAAACTGTGAGTATTAAAGCCCTGTAGCAATTCAAACCCGTGACAAAACTTTGTGCAGGGTGAGCAATAGTGGCTGATGCTCAACTCACTGGGGCTGCTTGCTCGTAGTGAAGCATTTTTTCCTTTGGTAAAGGCATAGCCTCTTTTCCAAAGGGCAAGAAAGGTACAAAGACCTTCTGATTAACACACAGTAGCTCTTTCCCTAGAAATTATTATTTTTTTGTATCACTGAGAAATTATTATTTCTAGCTAGAAATTATTATTTTTTTGTATCACTGAGAAATAAGGACTGTTTGTTTACCATTAGTTGAGGTAAGTTATCTTGCTTTTATTTGGGTTTAAGACTACTGGAAAGGAGTAGCTTTTCAGTTGCAGCATGGTTTGTCAAGATTACAATATTTACGACTGCATAAAATACATAAGTAAAAAAAAAAACTATATATGATCTGTAGTTTGTTACCAAGAGCTGAGACCTGCGTCTTTACAGAATTGCAAATACTGGCTTCCTAACTGCTGGCTTATAATTTTCCTGGCAAGAGCATCTCTCATATGGTTTTGTTTAATCTCTCTACCCTTTTGTCCAACTGTTTTAAGGACTAGCAAGAAAGTAATTCCTAACTACAGTGAAACTGTTGTAGCAGCCTTAGGCAAGCTGTACCGATTCTTCATGGAACACCTTCTGTTTGCAGCCACAAGTGCAAGAGGCGATCTTTACTTTTTGCTCAAAATACACTCCTAGCAAGCTTTGTGCCTTTATCACTTCACTTGGGTTACAAAAAAATAACAGTGCAATCTCTAACATATCCCACTAACGAAAAATGGTGAGAAATTGCTTGTTTGATGCAGGACCTTATGCATCAGTCAACTCCGATAGATAAGAAAACTATCAATTTTGAAATTTAGATTTAATGCATTTTCAAGGAGCTGATGAGAAAGGAGCAAATTAAAATAAATACCATAATTAAAACTGCAAACTGTTACAATGATATATTATAAAGTTGTCCTAAAGAAACCTAGTGCTTCAAAAATTTACCAGTGAATCTGTATTACAAAATATGTGAAAATACAATAGAATACCACAAAACAACGTCTTTTTTGGGGTCAACAATGACACCAAGATGTCTCAGTCTTAATGCTTAAATTGTTAATAGAACATATTATAATATATATAAATTGCAATTTGGTTGAATTCTAGATAGCGTCTCCACCCAAAATCAAATTCACCTTTTTCATTCCTTCTCTAAAACTAGTGCCAAACTTCCTGTCAAACCCAGCATTTTCTTGAGAGCTTTAAAGTCTAGCCATTACTTATTTTCTACTACTACATTTGGCAGAAACTATTTATTGGTCTGTTATTGCAAAAAGTGCAATTTAACAATAAACCAGTCTGAAGGTCATTTTGTGTCTTGAGGATACATACCATATATTTCTTTAAAAATAATCATACTTTTGTAAGCAATACTTTACAGTAGACACCTCAAATCTACCATAGATGTAAAACTTAAAACGAGAAAAATTTAGTCTCTAAATCTTTATACACATATTTATATTCAAATTTCTATATATATATTATATATACACACACACAAGAGTATATATAAAATATATATAATCAGATTCAAAAAAGAACAAAAACTGGGCACTGTACATAAAATCTTTTTAAAACTCAAACAATAGAAAAACTTTAAACATTAAACAATTTTAATAAAAGTTTCTGTACAATGCTAAGCAGTTTTATTTACATATAGAAAATGTAATAGGAGTAGTGTTTGAAATTACAGAACTCCTTAAAATTTCAATGGCAGGTAATCTGGAAAAAATAACAGCATTCCATTCACAAATATTTTCAAGCAATAAATATGTATTTATAAATAGTGTAAATTTACATCAAGATTAGAAACAAAAATCACAAATCTGAAGTTTATTCCTTAGTCTATGTGCAACCCATTTATCTTTGTGACTTGGCTGTTAATTGTTTTAAATTTTATTTAGGAACCAAAAGTGTAACCGTCATGGTTTCAAAACAAGACAGAAAAACATAAAAGCAGTAAAAAAATTTATATCACCTAACTCTTCACATTAAAAAAAAAAGAAAAAAAAAGTTGCCCAAAGAAAGACTTAAAATTTCTATCTACCTTACAAAGAAATGACCAGCTAAGCTAGTACTTTTTCCAAGGGAAATTCTGATGGGGAAAAATGGATGAAACCAACTCATCAGCCCAGAAACAGAGAAATACAAAAGAGGTGGTCTTCAAGTCAGTAGTCTGTATAACGTTGCCAGTTTTGTCAGATATATACAAAACATGGAATTATTTTTTTGAAGTACAGCTGGATGAGCTTTATTTGTTTTGAGTTCTGGAGTAGGAGGCAGTGCTCTCTCCTGTCCAGTTGGTTGACACTCCGCACTTGGAAGGTTGCATAGACACAGCTTTCAGCCAGCAGCCTTACGGGATAGCTACAAAAATCAGTGGTGCAGAACTGGGTCACTTCCTGAATATCAGAAAAGTTTTCATTTAATGTCCATGAAAAAATGTCAAGATGAGGAGGATGGCAATGGAGGAGCCTGAAAAAGAAAACATTAAATTACCTTTTCTACAAGGGTGTAAAACTCAGTTGTCTAACCAAGTTCTGCACAGACAGTAAATATGAGAGTTTAAAGTCATAAACACTACTGCTTTTCTACTTCAGGACTTTTTCAAGTGGACATTGGCATTTTTCCCAACCTGTTCAAATACAATGTGTATTTTATGTCTACTTTACATTAGGCTTTTGCCTGTACTGAAGACTGGAATATAATGTATGGATATCTGGGTTAATATTGTGTGAGTTACCAAAATAAATCTTTCTAGAGCAGCAAAAAGCTCTGTGTGGGCTTGTGTAGATGTATCTTATATGCTCTAAAACAGGGATTCTCAACCTGTTTACCAGTGGGGGATTCCGTATGTCTCTCCAAATGCCTGATGGGCTGCACTTTTTTTTCTCCTACCAGAAGACCAACATGCAGCCACAGGGTTCGGACAGTGGTGGAAAAAGGTTCCCTGTTTTGGGGACAAACCCTTTTGTAACCTGGAGAACAGCCCCCCCAGGGCTTCTCAAGGGTGAAGGAAGCCAGGTCTCTCTCACTCCTGCCTGCTTCAGCAGAAGGTCTAGGAGATACGTGGCCATTTCCTAGTAATGCACTTTATAGTGCACTTCGTGGCATCACCAGCAAAATACTGAATCTTTAATGGCACTTCCCTCTTCTTCTCCTTTCCTGCCCATCAATATCGAGAGTTGTGATGTAGAGCCCTTACGAAAAGCTATTCACAGTTTTTAAAGACCTGTTAAATCACACCCAGGGTAGTCACTGTGGAACACTAAGACTAGCTGGTGCCCATGCTTGCTGCCAGCACCCTACCCCCAAACACAGGACCCCTCTCCCTCTCTCTGAGATCATTTTTCTTCTGTGACTTGCCACAAATCTCAGCTCTTCTCTCCTCCTAGACCTCAGAGATACCATTTTATTTATTAAACACTAGGCTACGACTCTTCTCCATCAAGACTGTATCCCACTTTAAAGGAGTGATAATGTGCACTGATGTCAAAATGAAACAATTTTTAGTGCTCTTGATGGCCACAGGTACAGGATTTGGTCAGAGAGGAAACTGCTCACAGGTTGAGAACCCCTGCTCTAGGCACAGCTATATCGACACAGTTACCTATATAACGTCATAAACACAGACAACAAAATCTCTCCTCCCTCTCCCCTTCCACATGCAGAATCCTTCTTGCCCATTCCACTTAACTGGCAGTCCTGTGTGAGAACAGGTCTTTACTTATATGCTTTTCTACAATAGATCATCACTTTGAAATTGCTGTATTTCACAGCCTGTAATGAAAATGGGCTTCTGAAAGCAAGAATTGAAGTTCTACCACCTCGGGGCTCTGTAGAACCAATGAAGAGAATCAAATTCAGAGGACACTGCCCTGCACTCCCACCATCCTCTGCTGCTGAACCTTGAGGCATTAGCTCAAAGCTCACAACTTAGCACTCCAGTATTACATGAAATTATTGTCCAAACATACATTTTCTGCAGCACCTGGAAATGAATCAAAAGACACAGCCGTTTCGGGGCTGCTGCATTTAATTCAACATGAAATTCTTGTAATACTTTGTCCAGTGATCGCTTCCTTTGATGGAAAAGCAAGGCTTTTCATAAATAACTCCAGCATCACTCTCACTGTGATTACAAAACAAGCCATCTTTGCCTGAAACAATGAAACCTGGGTGAAACATTAGGACAGTTGTGCTTACACAGTTCAAAGCAGGAGGCTGCCATATATAGCACAAAGCTATAATGGCAAAGAGGCTTTTGCTTTAAATTGAAATGCAAAGGAGGCCCCAAGCCAAAGACAGAACTGTTTGAGAGCATCCACTTGCTAAGCAGAGGGACAGTGCTGATTTGGGAAGGGATGGGGAGGGGAGGGAAAGAGGGGGTCTGAGTGCATAGGATGCTCTGCTGCTATACTGACTTCATACCACAACCAATGTATTAGAGATGCTCTTGAACCTGGTGCTAGTTTCGCCAAGCTTCACTGTCCTGATTCTTCCCATCTCCATCTGATCCAGTTATGGTCTTCAGGTGATCTCTATTGGATTTTTAAAGCCACAACTTTATGAATTGTAACATCAAACTTTTCCTGAAAACTCAGTGGTTATGCTCTGCAGTAAGTTACTGTACTATTTCACATCATTCTGAATCTTCAGTGTTTTGTTCTCCAAATATCACACACAACCCATACCTCCACTTGAATCAGAAAGTCCACGGTACTCGTACAACGGAGTACCAAGACCGCCTACGACTGCTTTGCAAATAATGTATTTATGCACCCATTTATTAATTTGACTTACTAATGTAAATTGATCATAGACTTGCATCAAGTCCTCCATTTTGTACTGTTCTAGCACCACAAAATTTTCCAGGTTCGTGTTTATCTTTCGTGCACAGTCTTGGCAATGTACAACATAGGTCTTTCGAGAATTGCTCTCACTTGTGACAAAAAGCAGATCAAAGACTTCCACCTATAAGACAGGAAACAGAAAGCAAACTGTTAAAATCTCATCTTGAAAAGCTTTTTCTAAATACATGGTTTGATGCTTATAGCCTTACTCGGTATGTGCAAACAAAAAAGTAAAGTTTATTTGGGTAAATTCCATCCTCCTAAGGCTCAGACACTGAGGTGAAATATTCTAAAAGCACTTCTAACATTACATCTCAGGTATCTACATAAACAACATTACTGGAAAGCGTCTGTCAATACTAAAAAGCAAGTTTCATAATGGTGGTTACTCAGTAAGGTGGATACTTACTAAATCTGTTTTTTTTTTTTTTAAAAACTACCTGTAAAATAAGGTCATAATTTACTCACTGCTTGCTTACACAGTCATCCTGCCCAGCGTGTTCACTCAGAACATCACTGAAAACTGATTTTCAGAGCGAGCATTTCCTTTCCTTTCAGCTTTGTGAAAACTGTTATGCTGTACTTTGAAATTGCTACTAAAAGGATGTAGAATCATTTTTTTCATCAAAAGTCTGTGTCCTGCGAAGCAAATGTACTTAGATTCTGTCCTTTTGGGGCTGCTGTAAAAGCTCTATCAAGGCAATACTGCAGCACATAATGTGCTTCCAACATGCAATAGATACTACAACTTAAAAGCAGAAGTACAATTTAAATAGCAACAAGAGCAGCAACAAAAGATAGGCAAACATTTAAATGAAGCTTAATTTAAATCAGTACAAAGTCCACTACAGATTTTTACTGACCTCACAAATGCTACAGTAATGAGCTGGCTCATCCTTTGCTCGCCCGTGCCAGACGATCTCTTTTCCTGCAGCAATTAGAGCTTCCCTCAGTGTCTGACACTGTTTGAGAGTTCTTAACAGGCAATACCTACAAACAAAATCAGAACAGGGAAATACTTTAGCACTCAGTTACCTCTTCAGCTCAAAAACAACTTCAGAGCAAGACTCAAACAGCCTGAATACCCCGTTTCTGTCCTTCTGGGCTTCCAGGAACATGGGATATCCCCAGAAATGTCACCGAGGTAGAAGTCGGCCCACATGATCCTGGGCCTTTGTATAATCGATTCCATTCCACAAATGCTCCTTTCCCTGCATCAGTCAGTAGGTTTTATTTTTCACTGGAACAAACGAACCTTTACTCAAACTCAGTAAAATAAAGGGCTTCCAGAAGTGATTTTTATCATTTATTTTGAATCATGAATTTATCAGCGGAAAGTTGGCCTGCCAAGTTCAAAAGAAAAACAGCCTATAGCCTATCCAAAGCACTGTTTTATTTAACATCCCCAAAACCACATTGCCTCTTCAACACTACTAAACTATCAGCTAGCAAAGTCTGAAAACCTAAGTTCTGACAGAAATCACATTACACAGAAGGAAGACAAAACTCAGTAGCAAGCATCTTCTTCCATGCATAGGGAAAAAGAATAATATTACCCAGATTGGTACTAGAAAATAAAGTCACTCAATAGGAAAAAAAAACAAACAAATGAAGTTAAAATAGAAAAAAAAAAGGTTTTTAATACTTATTTTGCAAATAAAACTAGCCAAATCATAATCAACAATCCCTCACTATGCTTCTGTAAATGATAGAAAAGTTTTAATTAAGCTTCCCAATCTTATAGTTACACAAGTGTTGTGTGGTAGAAAGTGTGACTTTTTTTTTTCTAGCATTGGGTAAGTTACAGAGACCCTCTAAAAGAAAAATAAAGTAGTTGGCAAAATAGGTCACCCAATTTCAAAATTACCATGTTACTTACAATAATATTTAGCTCTCAGCTATCCTATTTAGTTCAGCTGCACATTTGCAGCCTTTAATTTTCTCCTCCACAGGGTGGTTACATTACATGCTCATTAGATGCAGAAGGAAGATTGAAAAAATATAAGGAGAAGAATAAACATTGGACAGAAAACAAAGTGCTTAAAAGTTCTATCAAAATGTTTTCAACTTAATGTTTTTCCCATTTTAAATCCCTAAACATGGAATATATACATTGTGTGCTAAAAAAAAAAAAAAAAAAAAAAGTGTTTCTTTCAAGCGCTTCCAAGTTCTCAGAATTTTAGGCTTACTTTGAGATACTTTCCTCTTGATGTTTAACACACTGTTCATCTTAACTAAAACCAAGCTTACAGCTTCATAGTTGTGGAGAAAGACTTGCTCAAGTCGTAACCCACATATAACATATCTGCAATTTTTGCCAAATTTGCAGCTAAAGCTGAAAACGAAAGCTTGGAAGTGACTTACTCCTCCTTTTTCACTTGGCAAAACTCAGGTCTCAGCAGTGGCACTCAAAATGTAAACATTAACTATTTCATGCTGTCAAAGAACTGGAAAAAGCATGTGAAATACCATTTTGAAGACGCATGCCACAATTTCCTAAAGTAGGGAAAGCCTAAAGGAAGCTAAAAAGGTGTATGGAGATTCACATTATAATTTGAGTGGTATAGGCTTTAAACACTAAGTCTGATTTAACTCCTGCAGAGTGGAAATTCAGTTTAAAAAAAAAAAAAAAACAAAAACAAAACTCCAGCACCTCTCTCATGTTAGCTTTTTAAAAAGTTATGACAAAGTGCATGAGTAAATTAGAGGTAGAGTCTTTTAAATTGGACATCATCCTGATTTCTTCTAAAAGAAAGTGAAGTGACAAGCCTGTTTGATTATTTAGGCATCCAAAGAGATTGGATAAAAAGTGTGGAGACTGTTCCACTGACAATGAAAAACAGACCTCCTTATGCCTATCATTAGTTTATTTTCCCTAAAGGCATTGAAATACATACTATCTGGCTTCATGATTTCATGTATAATCATTTCTCACATATCCTGTCCTTTCACATTTATAAAACTATTTTTAGAACCCACTTTTAAAACTATATGAAAACCTCACACTCTTGACATTTCTGCTTTTCTTCAGATGCATTTGTAAAAGTCCTAGCTTCCATTTAAGCATTTTGCTGTTTATTTTTCTCTTCTGGAGAACTGTGCTCCTTCAGCCAAGTTTTAATAAATTTTGGCTGTCTGTAGTCCCATTCATGATTTTTGTGTTCATATCAGATCTTCAAAACACATCTCATGAAAAAAGTTTCAGTTTTTGCTCTTTTATCTTTTCTCTAACAAGATAATAAGTACTAGGTTGCACTTTAAAAAAATACAAAGATGCTTCAGATTTCTTCAGTAAAGTTTACTTTTATTACTTCTTTCCTGTTCCTAATCTATTTTATCATTAACCTACTTCTTAGTGTCCACAGGCATTCGTGTTATAATTTACATGTTAGTCTACTTCCTCTGTAGTGCTGACTATCACATAAGACGGTGTGACATATTTATATTTATCTTTCAAATTGGAATTACAAATTGCTTTCTAGTTTTCCAGGAGTTAATCTTTTGTGCTATATTAAAACCCTCAGAGACAGAAGTCAAACTCTCTAAACACTTCAGATACCTTTGACATGTAATTTTAGATACCGACCTGCCTTTTGGCATGAAGATGACAGCTGTGTCACTGATACTTTTTTCCCCCGATGACAAATGAAATTCAGCTATTCAAGCTGAAATTCCATCAGCTGCATCGGAACCTACTTTCTCAAGTGCTTACACATACATATGTAGGTATGTACACACATATATACATACAAATGACTGTATTTTATAAATCATAGGAGAAATGAACAATATCTCCTTGCTGCTTGGTTTTCTCTTCCTTCAGACAAGCAGTTTCAGAGGAAAATTGTCTAACTGTTCTCCTGTCTTAACACAGGGAAACCAGAAGTAGTTTCAGCAGACTGGTAAAAGGAACTGCTAAAAAAGAACAGGTTCTATCTGTTCCTTACTGACTTTGCTCACTTGTAATGTACATCTACAATGTAGGTATCTCACTAAAAGCTCAGCTGCTATCAGCCAGCCAGACAATAGGAAACAACTGCTTTGCGCTCTGTGGTTGTTCTATTAAAACATTTTAATAGTTTTTCTTGGAGAAGGATGTTATATTCAGTTAAGTTTTTACCCTTTTAAGCCTAAATCACAACAAAAACACTTGTGCAAATGCAAAATGCAAGTGCCCGATTATTAAAATTGTATTTTGACAAAAGACACTCTAGAGCTGTTTGAAACTCTACATTCCAGGCCTTCTGAGTCTGGGAAGATGTATAAAGACAACCTGAAAAAGAAGTGTAAAAACAACAGCTTATGGTTACCCAATCCTTACTACTCCTCCTTTCTAACAGTGTAACTCAGTTTCTCTCTTCCTTTTTATGAGAAATATCACTAAACTTGATTATCGTATCACACATCAATTAATCCACTGCTCAGAGGAAAAGCAAGGGGATGGAGGCTTTCCAGTTTCTCCTTATCTTTAAGGCATTTACATTGGATTCTCCAAATGATAGTGTTTAAATCTTAACTAAACAGAGGTTCTGGAAGTCTAAAACTACATTTAATTTTGCTGTAAAAATAACTACAGCTCCTCATTCTGAACTTAACATTTGGTTTGAAGACTTTTTGATTTTTTTTAAGTTGAATATGTATTCTTGAAGGATTCTTTCATCTACAGTCAAGTGTTTCTGTAAATTAAAGTTTCTGTAAATTAAAGTATTTATTTCTGTAAATTACTCTGTAAATTAAAAGTGTTGTGAATTAGGTAACTCTAAAGCTATGCCACAATAACATCAAATGCTACAATAAAATTAATGTTATCTATACATGGATTTTTTAACAAACAGAATATCAAATCCTTTTGGCTTCAAAGTTCACCTTTCCTCAGAGATGGAAGAGTCTTATAAAGGGTTACTTACAAATTAAGTTTTGCTCTATGTTTGATCTACAGTGCTGAAGTAACAACGTAGAGCTAGGAGAGAAATGGCTAAACATTCAAGTAAAACTTACTTGATCATTTCAAAAAGCTTTGGATCTGAGACCTTGATATTTCGAGCCATGTTCCACGAAAGATGAACCATGGGTACTATGGACTTCACACTCTGCAGTTTATTCCACTCGTACCGTTCGACTGCCAGTTTGTATTGACAAGCTGCACAAAAACAAAATCACAGAAGCCTTCTGTTAAGAAGCAAGTAGCAACTATTCCCAAAGTAATTTGACTATCCTCATAATCTTTGTAGCACTCGCGTAAGCTGCATTCGATATGACCCAGTCATTTTACCTGCATTTAAGTTCTATGAAATTTCTATTAAGATGTATTTAAGATGCTTTAAGAACACGAAGTAGTAACACAGTAATAAAACAGTAAGAGCAACTACTGTCTGTAAAAGCAAGAAGCCACTGACAAGTGCTAGATTTTTAAGTGAACAGAGAACACCACTTAAAGAAGATGGTTATTTAAATTTCAAAAATTTCAAATAAGAAAACTCTACATTTGCACCTCCATCTATTCATTATCATAATTTTACAGTGCTATGGTATTTAATATATCTCCAAAAGGAAGATCACACCTTGAGAGGTCTCTTACGATGAAGCACATTTTTTCATTAAGCAATGAGAGTCTGTCCTCCAACTCTTTTTAATGTTTTACAAAACTTACTGTGTCTGAATGTGTTAGCTCTGCGTAAGTTAATCATGTAATTGTCATGATATACACCATATTGCATCATAACACAATAAAAATATGCCTTAAACTATTTAAGAAAACATTTTTTTGAAATACTCCTTTTTTGACTGCCAGAATGCTTAAAAACTAAAGACTTCTAGAGCAGTAGGTCCAAAAAAAGCTCTAACTCCACCTTATGAATGGGATTTC
This sequence comes from Tinamus guttatus, assembly GCF_059628265.1. NCBI lineage: Eukaryota > Metazoa > Chordata > Aves > Tinamiformes > Tinamidae > Tinamus > Tinamus guttatus. The sequence continues at coordinate 2,719,694 of NW_028288918.1, forward strand.
AGCTAACACTCCTTTCTGAACAAAAATAATCTTACAATGGTTTGTATTTCCTGATATTTTTATTCAACAGTGATTAGGTATTGGTTGTCCTGAAAAATTAAGACTTTAATTAGAGGTTTCAGTCCTCAACATATATGCAACCTATAGCCTAGTATGCTGGATAAAAGAAAGTTTTGGGAGAGAAAGTTACAGAAATGGCCTACCAGACAGTGTGCATCAACTCATTTATCATGTTTTATTCTGACATTATTTGTTACAAAATGGTTAATTTAAAAAATCTATTAAACAGAATCATGCAAAAAACCACATTCTTGTTGCTTTCGCTTCTTACCTACTCATTTATTTAGAGTTTCAACACATGTGGAGTATTTTAAAACACTGCTCATTCATTTTTGATCTAGTAAAATATGGCAGATCGAAAAGCAAGAGCAGGTTCTGTGCCATAAAGGGAATAATAAAATTTACTTCAACATATACACGATTCGACCATACCTGTAAGAGGGCCGACGTTCCAAGCGATGTTATTGCACCAGCCGATAGCTTGAACCCAGTGAACGGTGCCAGCATTAATCCACACCAAATCCCCTGGTCTTTGAATAAACCTGTACACTGGGACGTTGGCTTCGTACAAATCTTCCAGGTTTGGCCACCAAGATCCCATTAAGAAATTCATATTATTCCTGAAATAACAGGAAAAATAAAGTCTTCAGCATTTATCAGTAGATGTATTAGTGGTCAGTACTTCAGTGAAATTACCTGATCACCATCACAGAAATGTTTTCTGCATCTAATCAGTGACCCTGGAGGCCTGGTCAAAGGGAGAGTTTCATCTCTAAAATTCCTGATCCTAATCCCATGTATTACATTCTCCAAGATACTAAAACGTTTACCCATCTGGCTGCCCGGGTGAAGCGAGTTTATGACTTTCAGTTATGCTCCATTTTCTTTTGAATTCTCCAGCAATATTAATACTGAGGTAGTGACATTTTTTCTGAAACCTAGTGTGACATTGATGCCGACTGCTTCCTTCCTAACCAGAGTGACTTATTGTGTAACGGTGTAGCATACAGCTCTCAGAGATGCTTTCTGTTCTGAGCAGTGCTCAATATGCAACCACGCTGCCAGCTGACACAGCGTACGAAGCTCATCCACACAACAAGTGACCTGTTGGTATTAGCTTCACTGACAAGCACATGTTTATGCTGTGTCCGGCCCCTCCTGAGAAGTGTCCACAAAGGCCTCCGTATACCTCCATATCCATATATCATAAGCTCTTGAGCCTTCTGTTATGGTTATGTAAAATACATAATTCCTTCCCTTCCTTATCCTATGCTTTAGACCATTCAGTGCCTCCCCCAGACACACCAGACAGTTCATGAGGGCAGCAAGCCCTTAGTTTCTCTGTCAGCCTCAGAACGACAGTGCCACAGAGGGGGTAAAACGCCTGTCACCATCAGAGACATTACAAACAGAATTAGACATTTCAAGAGCAGGTAACCTTTGAAAAGGCGGATGAAACAAAAGCATTTGTTGGTAGGCACAAAACAGAGAGAGACCGAGAAGAATTTGCAACGCTCTGGAAAACTTCTGAAGAAAAGTTGAGACAAGTGAACCTGGAGCTGGCACTGGCCCCATACTAATGGTCAGTGCACCTCACCTAAGGCAGTCACCAGGTACACTGTGATAGACACCAATGACTCGTGAACAACATGAACATTAATCATAATAAAAATCAACAATGTCGATCACCAGGAAAATACTTTACTCCTACTCCCTTGACCCTCCCTCTCCCAAACTTTGCTCCATTACTCTTTACTGCAACAGCCTTAAAATCATTACAGAAGGATCACCATCTGGTACAACTAAATGGTCAGCTTTCATATGCATGATAAAACACCTAAATAAACAGCAAGGACTATGATGTATTTTCTAAAGTGGAAATGTTCCTAGCAGAAAAACTGGACTGGTGCCATATAATGCACACAGGTAGCAGACAGCCTACGCTAGTACTAACTTTTGATCCCCCTGGCCACAGTAAAGCACAAATTTGAATCTTGAACCCAGATGAACACTTTCTATCAATTCCTTGCTTCTCATATTACATTCATTCCTGTATTCTCAAAAAAACAAATAATATACCTACTGTTAATATTTGAGAGCAAAGCTATCACAGAGCATCTAAGGCAATTCAAGAATTGGCGCACTGCACAAATTCTGTATTGTAATTCTGTGTAAATCCTAGATTACTAATGACATGGGAAAACATAAAATAATGTCCTCCTCCACAGCACTCTCGGTGAGCACTTTCCCCCTGAGGCCTGAGAAAGTCACAGAACACTCAAACAAAAACCTTCTAGAAGTAGGAAAGAGTAGCACGTGCTGCTTACTTTTCACAGAAGTCATTCATGACACCCCAGTAGCTTTCAGGAACAACAAACCATTCACAGTCACCTGGACCAATATTTATATTTACTGAGCAAAAGTTGTTATTTTCTTGATGACCTGAAATTTACAGAAAAAGAAACATACTTTTTGTCAGGTTGATTTTATCAAAATAATTCTATGAAAATGCAAAGTAAGCTACAATTATTAAAAAAGTACACTGCAGTTTAAATATGCACATATTTGTATATGTCACCTACAAACACTATTTATACAGACTTCATAGTGTTAGGAAATTCAACTAAGCTACTGGGAATTCTGTTTTTGTTAGTTTGTGGAAAATGAAAAGCTAAAAACACTAATCTGACCAATAATTCAGCAACTCCCTTCTAGTAGAAATAAATGCATTGGGAAGTTCAAGCTTAGATCCCTTTTTTCTTGATAGTCCCAGTACAAGAGCAAAACTTCATGACTTCAGGCACTGAATAGACAACTGGTAAGAAAATCTGTCCTAAAGAGTTTCCAAAATCAATGCAAAAAGGCCGGAACTTTATCTTCTTTTGACAGCTAGAAAACTGAACCATAAACCCCAATGGGATTGTCCAAAGCCATACTTCACTACAAACAGGACCTGGAATTTAGCCCAGATCTTCCAAGTCCTAGGCCAATGCCCTAACATAGCACCATTCATTAGGGAGGGTTAAATTTTATCCTCACACAATAAAGAATCTAGAAAGTAAATGTATACTTATTTCTGTAACTACCCAAGATCTATGCAGAAGCCTGTAAAAACTTTCAAGGCACGCAATACAAATAAGGTCCAAGTATACCATCCCGCCATTTTTTTTTCCCTTTTCTTAATAAGAAAATATTATGGTAAATACCATGCATTGCAGAAATCCATCAGTTTCCATGATGGCACCAGCTAGTACTTTGCACATGCAAAACTCAGTTGAAGAGGAAATTACAAAACACTGAATATGCCTCACGCTTCTGTATGCCATGAAAGATGTAAAAACCACAGAGCAGTTAGACCGAAACCACAACTGTAGAAAACTCCACAGAAAGAGACTCACCTGGCGTCCTGCTTCCTGGGACCTTCATGTACAACTGCACTGTGTTCATTCCCAGGATGGTATGACCAACATGGCTTAGAAGGTTTCCTGCTGATACCACACGTACAAAAGCAGGGAGTTTTGTCAGTTCATGGAGTTGCAACTTCCACCTGCAGCAAAATAGCAAATCGATAAACTGTGAATCCTGAAAATTCCTAGGAGAGGCTGGAGAAATGGAAGCAGCAGATAAAAAGATTGTTAACACATGAGATAAAGAAGTAGACAAACAGTTGCTATATAATTTTGCATCACGTAAGGGAAGTTCACAGAATACATTAGCCTTACTTGACAGAAATTCAAGCATCCATTTCACTGAATTGGACAGTAAATGTAACTGGCGTTACATTACCAGAGAAGCAGGCTTACAATAACCCTCGGAATGCTCCTTCCGCAAGGAAACACCAGTTTGCCCTCTAAGCTCCTCAGAAACTGTGTTAACGGTGCTTTCCAGGGCCAAACGATGTAACATTTAACTTACACACACACAGGTCAAGAACTGAATACGCATGCTAATGAAAATGCAGATCTCTGAACACAAAATTCCCTGAACTTTCAAGTCTGGAGCTCTGTAAAGTCACTCAAATAACCAGACATACTACTGGATATATTATGGAACTTAATTCTAGTTAGAGTTTGATTTGAAACAAAAAAAAAAAATAGTGTCCAAAACGTGCTCTCAAAATTATTTGGAATACTTTGAAACATTTTTCTGAAATGCTTCAGAAGCAGGTTATCATTAACTACTGAGAAGCATGCATTCATTTTCTGGAAAGAGTATCGTACTGCAAACAGCAACTCAGAGTCTTAAAAGTATGAACAGTTGAAAGACAGAAAAAAAACAGAAAATTATTTTACCTTAGAATTGCTTAAAAACAAAATAGTTTGATTTGCAATAATCAGATAGGATCTGATAGATGCAGTGTTCCTTCTTTTTCAGAGTGTGTCTCAAATCCGGATTAAATTCATGAATTGAGCTTGAGCTCACTTGTTTATGAACTGAGACAGGTTAGTGAGCTCTTGGTCTCCTAGCCCTCTTCATATTTAATGGTTAAATTCACTATCCTTAGCCATGACACTTTCTGGGATCCTCCTGCTTCTACCATAGCATCAAGAAGCACCACACACGTCTAGCCCTTGACAGTAACTTTCTACACTTGTCTACTCAGTATTGAAAAACTTTCATGAATAGGTAAAAATTAATAAAATCAGACTACCCGTAAAAAACAGCCAATACTGATAAACTCTCAGCATTTTAAATGAAAGCTGCAAGACCACGTATGGAAAGCTCTCCATGGGTCCAGACAAAGCTCAGAACTGTACATAAGGGCTTCCTCTTCCTTCTGTAAAAATGCAGTTAAAGGCCCCTTTGTGATAAGAAAAAAATGAAAGACAAGTTTTGCAAAATAACGTAATGTAGATTCTGCTAATTTTTCTCTGCCTGGGGCATTGCGTATGACTGCAGCAGTTAAGACAACTCTGCGTTCTTGTGGGATTTGTTCTGCAAGAAACATATATCTCATATATCATCCTCCTCACGCATTTAGCCTCGCTGCTCATACAGTTCCCCAAGTCCTACCCTCTTATTCCTACCCTGACTGTGGACCGCAGACTTCTGCCTTTCCAACTAAGCCCATTTTCTCCATCCAAGCCCTAAACAGCCTGTTTTTCCCCACTCTAGTGCAGTCTCATTAGACATGGCCTAGTACAATCCTCTGTGTTCTGATTCTTATCTGCCCTGCATTTATACTGAATGGTGTTTTCCGCACTATGCAGATCTCAACAAAGGCTTTATTGACAGAACAGGAGAAAGTGTTCATTCAGTATTCAATTCTCTCATTCAGTGCCCCTACAGTAGCTTAAAGTAGCCCTAAAAACAACACCTAAGAAAATCTGTTTTCTGAAGATCCATTACCTTGGATTGGAAAATGTTCAGTCACTCTATAGACAATTCATTCAAGCAACTCATGAGGACAGGGAGCGTGCGCTACTGCTGGGAGACAGCACACACACACTTACCAAGAGTAGGAGTCATGAGAACTGTAAAGTTTTCAGCAAGCATTAAACATTCTCAGCTTTTAGCTGTTAACTTTACCAGATCTCCACAGAATTTGAAAAGTGTTTTTAAAAGCTTATTTCTTGGTTATTTGAGGCCAAAGGCACACATTATGACAAAATTTCAAGACCTGGAGCACCCAAGTTAATGCATTAGCTTTTCTTCAAAAGAATGACTTAAAAAGTTCGCATGTACAAAAAAACAGCAAGCTTTCCCTTAACTTGGGTCAAGCATCCATCATAGAAGATATTATATTAAAGTTTCTCAAATGAACAATTAACCAAAATCAGAATTTTGTAACAGAAGTCATCAAACCATTTCAGTAATGGGTTAACAGCTAAATGTGCAAAGATAAACAAGTCTTTTGTTGAAAGGCACCAACAGTTCCATTTGATTGGGATAAGAGAGAACAAAGATGAATTATCAGCCCTGTACTCAAGGCATTTAAGCAAACACCAACACGTACTTTGGAATAATCAGGCAGGAGTAATGTTATGTTAAAGAACTTCCTTGTCTCCAGGAGTTCTATTATCAGTGATCACAACTCACAACTCATGAAAACATATTAAGTCATTTTGAGGCTTTATGATAAAAATCTTGACTTACTTTCATGCTGCTGCTAAGAAAAACACAATCCATTCATTTAAAAAAATACAATACAAAATGAATGTTTGTGTTTTTAATTAATAACAAATTTTGCAACTTGTGCTTACCAGCTTCAGAGAATTTACCACTGGCAGCACTGTCTTCAGCCTTCTTGAGAGACAGGAATTTCAATTTCTCAAAGATGCACACATTCTTCTACATAACTGTATCATATAGTCATTGACATTACGCAGTCAGTGACAAAGTAAACTAGACTAAAAGTATTGATCAGATACCAGAGTCACATAAAAGCTTATTTCAGAAATGATTTCGCTATATAGGTTCATGAAAAGTAAGTGGAAAATGGAGGAAGGAAAAAAAAAAAAAAAAAAAAGGTGAGGGGGAAAGTTTCTTTTCAAAGCAACATGATGGCTTCGGTTGTAAAATACCACTGTGAAAGCGAGAAACAGCAATCAGATTTACTTTTTGTCATCTGACAGGTCAATGTTGGTCCCAAACTTGATTGTTTTAAAAGGTCCTCTTCTCCTCCTCCCAGAGCTGTAAAAATAAAAATTATAATAGGTGAATGTGAAAATGGGAATTACGTAAAAAAGAACATGGAAAACTGTAGAATTAGCAGATTTATATCACACTTACTTATCTGAAGATGTGGATTCATTATCTGAGTGGTCCTTGTGGTGACTCTTTTTCTCATTTTCCTCCTATAAAGAGAGAGATGTGAACATTTTATCATTATGTTACACAAGTATCACCACATAAGCATATAGTGATAGGAGTTTCACTTATATCAGGTTGTTTGTTTCGAGATGCTAGTAAAACCTTTAAAATCTCTGTATCTAGTATTTTATGTGGATATTAAGACAATAGCATTTTCAGTCAAAAAACACTGCAGTCAAATTCAGTCTTTTTGACATTGCAAAAAACTCTTCATGACTACAAATTCAATGAAGCCCTGCCCAGGACAAGAGAAAACTTCTGCACTGCACATGTTTCTGCTTTCCTGCATTCCAGCTGAAAGCAATAGGTTGTTTTGCTTTGCCATGCAGATGAACAGGAAACTAATCTTAAAGAATAGCACTAGCTTTGTTAGTCCAGAACATTTATCTTCCCTCAAAGTCAAGCCAGTCTCTTGATACGAAACTGAGATGGCTAATATTTATAAAATCCTCTTTGCCATGACTAGCAGAAAAAACCTAACCAATATGAAATGTGACATAATATGGTGTTTTTGAGTAGGCTCAAAACCCTGTTCTAAAACCTCTTTTTGTCAAGAGAATGGACATAGAAAGAAAAAAGAGTAAGACAAAAAGGAGGAAAGAACTGCCTACTTTGAATAGGGCTATTGTTAATTCTTGTGTCCTTGTACCTAAGAAAGTTTAAAAAATACATATATTTTGTCAGATACTTCAGAAAAATGATATAATATTTACTAGAGGGAAAAAAACAAAGATGGCCCAAGGCAGGCTAAAAGGTTTGTGTCTGTAAAAGGAAGAAACATGACTTTCATATGAACAGGGTGAGGCAATAAAATTAGGGATGAAACAGGTCAATGCAGTGTTAGGCAAAAGGAAGTATGTCATTTAAGAATGGCACTTGATTACCATGAGAAAAGTGAAAATTGTCACTATGAAAATTGTTTTTACCACTGACTGTGAGAAGTTTAGAAAACCCTGCAGTTCCCTTTTTGGTGCAAGACCAAAGTAGAGGCTTTCCTGCAGACAAGCTGCTGTGGGATCAGTCACACGCTTTATTGAACGTGCAATCCACGTGACACTATAGATCAGAAGCTTTCCAGCAGGACATGCACAAGAACACAATGCTGGCATGATTGTTCAACTAGCAGCAGCAACCTGCGTTAGATATCCTTCTTACCTTATAATCACTGCAGAGGAAGAAAAACATCACTTATGCCCCAAACTAGGCCAGTCCACCCACTCTTGGTAACTTCAGTATTCCCTCCTTCCCAAGGCTCTCTCTTCTCCTCACCCTGTATGAATCTCACTGAGAATCTTTAGCCATTATCCCTTCTCTTTCCTCTCCTATAGATGCAACTTTTTGTTTTTAAGCCATTTCTCCAAAGTTACAAAGATCTCATTTGCAACTTGTCCTTTTTTTTTTCTTGCTGAAGCCCGTGCTGTTTCTGTGCAGTGAGAAATGCACCACTCAGTTTCCTACCTGTCGTTCTTCTCTTTTTCTAATCGGCAATTAGTCAGTATTATCTTTTCCTCCTTGATCCACCTTCGCTTCATTTTCTCACAACATTAGGATGACACAAGCCTTTGAGGGCTGCCCATAGCTAATGCCAAGGACATACTTACTGCTTTAGCATAAACATTAATAATTCATACCAATAAAATAACATTTTAAACATTTCACTCTGTCACATATGTCTAACATCTTCTTAACTAAACAGAAAATGTTATGTTTGGAGCCCAGCAGTAACAAATATGGAAAGCATCAGTCACACTTGATATTTTTAAAATTTTAAGCTGTTGTGCCGAAAGACAAGTATGAGTGTAAGCTTTTAATAAGCAACATTCAAATTCTTTCAGTATAGTATAAAGAACAAAGAATTCTGATTTCAAAGCATATGGGAAACCAGAAGTTTTACCCTGTAAAAAAAGAGCCTAAAGTTCTAAAAATTTTAATGTGAATCTGTATATCATTATATGAAAGCCTAAGCTAATAAGCTTTTGAAGTATATAATAACCAGGAGTTTTACATTAAGACGACTAAGTATTTGGGAGGAATACCCTGGATATTAGTTGACTCTTTATTCAGAAGTGATTTTTAAATGCCAATGGGAACTTCTTTTCTTTAGCAACTTCTACATTTTTGTCAATAGCCATTACTAAAAGAACCTTGTGCCAGAATTACTGTAGAGTTTGTAAATGATACCTTACATAGTAACAATGGATTTACCCTTAAAGATTCCTGGAACGAGGAGGCCTGGTATTGTGCATATTTAGCAATTGTTGTATGAGATCTACTGCTTTCACAACGCCAGATTTTCTTTGTTCCAGTGGGGTCCCAGTTTTCATCTGCTGGCTGCAGTAGTTGCGTCCTTACTTCTACTATGTGTTCATTATTTGCTTCTACCAATGTTTTGGTAGAGAAGAGTCCTAGATCTAATGAATATGAATAAAAGTAAAATATGACAATTAAAATACAATTAAAAGCTTCAAAAAGACAAAGGCTAAAATTAAAGCATATACAGATGTTTCTCAGCCATCATAACTCCACTCAATTATAGTTTAAAAATTACAACTCATGTGCTGAAGATCTTCTGCATGCAACTGTAGAAACCTCAAGAAAACTTGGAAGCTACTATATGGATTATATTTCCAAGAAAAAAAAATCCGAATTCTGCAAACAGATCTGTAAATACAGCTAAATCTATTACCAGGAAAATATTTTTGTAAGACAAACTAGAACTCTGAGAATGTACTTTCATTATATAATACATCTACTACTAACGATGATAATTTTTCTACAGATAGTTATACAGAGACTACAGAGACACAATCAGATAACCATTTATTAAATCTGAATAGAGAATGTAATACAGTATTACAGAAACGAAATATCTACTTATAAGACTTGAGATCTTTTTGTAAATATACACATTTTTCAAAGAAAGACACCACATAACATATACTTACCTAATTTAAGCGCTCCAGCAAGGCCACGTATTACAGTAACAGGGTTGTTTGGATTTGTACAAAATTGATGTAAAGGTGGAAAGAAAGCATCTCGTTTGTTTTCCAACTGCAAAAATACAACGTAATATTAGATCTCAGATGAATTTAGATTCCTTATTTGTAAAATATGAAAGAACAGTAAGAAACGATAAACTACTGAAGGAAGTCAAGTATTTTATTTGTTTCCCTTCATGCTGGTGAATGAAAAACTACATCATACATTTCCCTGCTATATGCTGGGTACAGTCCTTCCAAAATTTATTTGTTACAGTAACTTATTTCCTGACTTGAGTTATTCCCAGGTTGCTTTAACTTTTGTAACTCACTTTTCCTGCAGTTTATTTCTTTATCTGACAGTAGCTTTACCTGTATAATAGAGATTTCTAACAGCCTGACAATAAGCTAACATTCTTTTCTAAAATCTAAAAGGTAATTCTACAGAAAACGGATACAAGGAACAGCACAATTAGAAAGTCTACTCACATACATATCTCAAGCTAACCAAGAAAGCTGATTTCATTTTTCTACGCTTTTGTGCATCGATGACATCCATTTTATGCTACAATCTGCCCCCCTTGCCTTTTCTAATATTGCAAGGGTGTGTGGCAGACTTCAAAGAAAATATCAAGGGCACTGTAGGCAGAGACTATGGAGATACTGGAGACATCTCTTTGAATTGACGGAGCAGAGTCGAGCTCCCCAAGTATCAGGACCCACAGGGACACATCTACGCTGAAGAGTGCAGCATGGCTATTTATTAGTTTTGTACACACTCAGAAAAGCTATGATGGACTCTAAAAAGAGTGAATTAATGCAGATTTATCACTTAAAAAATCCCATATATTATTGTTTACAACCTAATCTTGTTCTCTGGCAGCCAGCCAGTGTGTTACTACATTAAAGTGCCAAGCACTTCTGATCCCAATGTTAGGCCGGAAAAAGCCAGGCTGAGGCTTTTACACTAGTCGTAGAGACAAACTATAATTTCTTCTTCTATATTACCATGGGATCTAGCTCAAATTCTCTGCAAACCTATTACAGAGCTTTTTTTTTTTTCACTACAGATTTCTATATAGTTGTATAAGAAAGAAAATATGGAATTAAAACTTGTCTCTTCTTAATTATTACATTTTGTTGTTACTATCCTCTCAACTTTTATTATTTTCTTTACCGTATTTTTGAAGTAGATTGTTATGAAAAAAGATCAGTTTAATTATTTACTCACTTATCACCAAACTAGTCATTTGCAAAATATATACAAATGTATTTGTGCATTATCCCTAACAAACCAGTTTTCTTTTTAATCAATACAGTAGGTGTTAAAAATAAAACCCCAAATTTTGAAGCCGTTTCTCCTCTTTTTTATTGATGAGCTGAAATTCTAAATTTAAAACATTTTGTAAAAGACAAACTATGTAACAAAATTCTCTCTAAGGTTATTATTTTTTCTGCTTATGTACCAGTTGGGAGAGCACTGTAACTAGATTTCAGCTGTGCAGTTCATTTCTTTAAAATACTCATATAAAGCAACTCACATAACCACACAACTAGAAAAAGACAGCCCGTGATGTACTGCTTCTGCCATCAGATTTACTTACATAAATACTAGGTGTAGGTGGATTCAGCTTGTCCTTTGGCAAGGGAGGGTATGGTGGTGGTGGTGGTCGTGGAGGTGGACATTTATCCAGTAGAATACTACTGTTAGATAAGCCATTTTTACCCAGATTCCTAAAAGGAAAGAAGAGCTGCCTGTGTCAATACTTGACAAATGAAACAGCAACATACTCGTGTTTTCAGCAAAATGATGTATAAGCCACATCTCAGAAATGAAATAAAGCTCATACAAATTTTCATGATGGAGTCTCAATGCATAATTTGATGTTATTCATAATTATTCCTACTCTACCCCCAAATTTGCAAAATCACTATTAGTTAAAAATATACCACTTAAATTAAATTAAAAGCAAGTATGACTCATTTGTCAAAATTCTACATAGAAAGCAGGTTTTGACTTGAAACACAGGAAAAAAAGCACTAGTTAGTGGATGACCAGTCCATAGCCACAAGAAGTTTCATTTTTGTAAGCAACGTTGAGATAAAGTATTGTGGTAGCACAGTGCACAGCAGTGTCACAGGGCACTAAAGTCAGAAAATAGTAATGCCTCAGCCAAAAGACTACCGGAGTCACAAAAAATTAATACGCACCACTAACAACACTAAATCTAACCCTCTCCCCTGCCCCCATTTATTCATTTCCAAAATGAGAAGGAGCCAGTGTTACATGATCTGAGTATCTGAGTAACATACGAGAGGATCTGCTGAATAAACCGTTTCACATTCTTCTGGAATCGGGAACTTTGCTTGCTTGCTGCAGTTTCCAGTCTTCTTCAGGTGACTTCCAGACATAGATAAGCCACTGTATGTGCTCATTGACTCTTGTTAACTTTTTTGTTTTCCTGTCGTGAACAACCTCCTGTGCTGAAAATCTTCATTTTATTTTTAGTTTGCATTCAATTTCCAGTCGCTATCACCAGGAAGGTAATTTGCAACTAAGTCACCTCTTAAATTTTGTTATAAAAAGACTAAAGCACTTTGAACAATACTCAAATCTTTCTCTTGCAGCCTCACTTGCTTCACCAGTTACTGTCCTTGCCACCTCTCAGACCCCACAAAATAGGGACATTTTTCAAGTACAATTTAATCACCTATCTGCATAAAATTCACTGACTGCAGAAAAGCTATTTCGTAGCAGCAGCTCTCTGGCAGAAAACGCAGCCACACGTACACGGCACGAGGCGTCTAGCAACACAGCGTGTTCCTGAGTCACAGCAACCGTGATCCTGGCACGGAGAAAACTCTTAAAGGTTGATGCTGGGACATGAGATCATTATTTCAAACCAAGCCACCAGACACCATGAGTCATGAGGGCTTTGGACTTGAAATGTTTGGTTCAGCAAGAACAGGCTGACTTATGGTAAACATTTTAGTGAAAACGAGCAAACATCTTGACCAGCTCTGAGTGCAGCAAGGCCAAGCATCGTGAGACACCAGTGCTCATCACAACAAACTACAAGCGAGTCACCCCGGTACAAACCTGACACCACGTTTCTAACTCATACACCGCTGTCCTCCGAGAGGAGAACAGTGCAACAGAGACAGATTGGACAACTGTCTCCAGAGCATCCCTGCCAAAATACCAGACACTCCTTATTGCCTGGGCAGGGTAGATCTAATACCAGAGGGCAGCTTCCAAGGAATGGAGACAGCAACGTGGAAGCTTTCACTGGGCATCATCCAAAGTGACAAAAAGATCACTGACCCATGCCTGAGGCCTGATGCAGTTCTTGCAAAAACCCTATTACCCCACAAGAACATAAAAATAGAGCGATATGGAGTAAGCACGGTCCAAACAAACACAGCAGCCACAGAGGCACTGCTGAGATTCAGCTGCTCGAAATGCACCTTAACCTGAATGGCAGAAATCAGAAGCAGCTGCAATCTCTGCATTACAAAACGGCAAAATAAAACCAAGAAAAACAAATCCACAATATCAGAAAAAACTACTGTGAAGGAAATTCCTTTGAACTGAGGAAGTGTTTTCAGGCAACTTTTGAGGCAAAGACGATGAGAAAGAATGGGTTAGTGCTCAGAATTAGCGTCAATTAAGCTACCCTAGTCACAAGGTAATGAACGCAGAGCAAACAGAAATCAGTAACGCCAGGGTACACGAGGTCTTCAGGGACAAAGGATAATAGAGAAACAAGAAACGCCTACGTGCTAAAAGAAATTACGTATTTGAAAAGGCAAAAGAGATGCAGAAGAAAGACCAGCACAGAAAAAAAAAAAAAAAAAAAAAAGGCAGAGGAGATGAACAGAGATACCTTATATACTCAGCACTTGAAGCTGATACTACAGTAGATGACTCTGCAGTCCCCTATTAAGTTACTAAAACCCTATATGGAAATTTTAAGAGAGGAAAGGGGCCCAAGCAAAGTAAAGGAGAGAGAGAAAAATGCTTGTAATTGAAGTGGTTCAGTAAAACAGATGGGCTGAATCTTTCCAAACCATCTTTAACAGGCTAGTTTCCCTCTATCATCGTGACTTTTTTTTTAAACTATGAATTGGAAGAACTTTCTGTTAATATCAATTCAACTGAGCGAGTAAAAAATAAGGCAGTAATCAATAGTGTGCAAAACAGAGTGATGGAAATTCTAAAGAACACAACTGAAATACTAAAAAGGTTTGTCATTGACACGCAACAGAAAAAGGTGGGGACTGAAGGCCTTTGCAACAAGGGAAATAGATCAGTATGATCAGTACAAGGAAAGGAAACCCTTTGGGACCACAGCTACTGGGAAGGAAACCCTACATATCTCTGGTGCAAGATTGTTTTTTTCCCAATATAATTACATACAGGTTGAAAAAGGCAATAAACACGACGCTTTTAAAAAAAACAAAAACAAACAACGACAACAAAAACAAGCTTGATTTGGGCCCTGAAAAGAAGCTGCACGGCCTGAATAGTCACCCACAATACCATGACGGAAGAAGGCACAGAACAGGCTTCATCCTTCATTATTTAGATAGGCTGTGCCGGGGAAATGGACTCTTCATGGACTGCGCAGGCTGCAGGACATCCCCCATTCCCAGAGCGGCCAGGGGAAGTTGTCACCCTGGTACAGGCCAGGATGGCGGCGGGAAGCACCACACAGCAGTGACTCCCTGCCCGCACCGTCCCGGCCTCCGCTGCAACGTGCCCATGGATGAAGCCACCGCCTCATGCAAGCGCTGCAGGCCCAGCTGCAACCCCCAACGCTCGTGAGCAGCAGGCCACACAGATAAGGGAAATTGCCTGAATTTTATGTAATTAACTGGTGTCTCAAATAATCAGCACATCCATTAATCCTCCTTTTATATGTATATAAAACAATTTCTAGGATACATCCTTCAGCCTTAGAACACAACTTTACATGTAGTTGTAAAAAAGGCACATAGTTTAGCTGAAACACCTGTGTGCTCCAATCTGTTTCACATCACCCCTCCTCTGACGATACAGCAATCCCCTCCCGCCAGTATTTTAGCGAATATTAACGGAAACAACTTAATGCTGTCTAGAGATTCCTGACAAATGGTGACTGATGACTTGGCCCGTGACGATGCCTTTTCCTCCCTGCCACACATCTTCCCTAGCTCAGCTGCTCCGGGAGCAGCTGGGATGTCTCTGCACCGAGGAGGAGGGAACTCCATCTACCCTGACCCCACAGACAGAGCTCGATGCCACCAGCAAAAGCGTTAAATAAAACAAGACCAAAACCTTACCAAAGGCAATCTCATTAAAATGGAACTCACTAATGCTTATTCTCCATTTACAATTATATGAAGTGTAACTGTAAATTTCTATCCATTTAATGATGGATAAAGATGTTATGCAAGTCAAAAGTTAAATGAATTACACAGCTGTATTTATTTTAACTCTGTTTTATTACACAGACTTTCAGCTATGTGAGAGATACTTAGTTAACATGATAATCCTTACTTTCCGCAAGCCAAGACTGATGGTCGCTAATTACCATCTTTTACATGTACTTAATTCATCCACCTCAATAACTCCCTTATTTCACTCAGGGCCAACATCAGACTGACAAGCCTACATTTACACAGGTCATCCCATTTATTTTTCAGAAAGTAGCTATATACTCTCCTGAGTACTCTGGAACCTCTTGAATTTTCCAAGAACTATCAATAAACCAGGTGCAAAGATCTACAGCGGTTCCTTGGCTGACTCCTTCAAAGGGCAGCGACTCACACTGTCCAAGGCCTCTGACTTAAAAATGTCAGCCTTAAGAACAGCTGCTGTGTGATGCGCCCCGTGACTCCTGGGCAAACGCAGAAGGACTCAGGACGTGACCACCCCACCTGTCTTTTCCTCAAGCATGTTTACTGAACCCTTCCCCCTCATAGTGAGTCCTCTAATAACTCCAGGCAGGAATTGAGCACTACTCTTTCTCCTGATTATTTTTTTCTTCTGATTTTTCAATCATCTCGGCTGTAGTTTTCTTCGGTGCTTTGCTTCTAGTACTACCTACCTAAAACTTCTCAGCTTTGTATTTCTGTCCAGTTGTTAACAAACAATAAATTCTGTAAATGGCACTTTTAAAAATATTTGCCACCTTGTATTTTTACTGATGAGATTTTAAAAGATTTTTTTTTTCAAAACAAGTCCCGAGTACCTATACATTTGAATTCTGATTTTATACTATAGGCCTAAATGGAACAAACTGTAGTTGTTTGTACTCCAATAGTCATTTTTGTTGTGAAGTAAAACCAAAGTGAATTACTATTTGAGGATTATCTGCAAAAGAATTAATGAGGTTTTACTGCTGAAGAGATTATAGAGTTACTCTGAAGAACAAAATTAAGATCCTCTCTTCCCCGAATCAGAATCACATTTAACAGGGATAGAAGGAACTGTGGGTTTATGTGACACACTGTCTTAAATCTATCAGAACCACCCAGTATGCAAAGAACAGACAAAACATTTTAAAGGTGTGCCTGCAGAAGGAATCCGCGGAGGTACCGGAATTCACGATCCATTTCTGACCCAGTCCTGATGCAAAATAGAAACGCTCAGTTTTTCTTAACTGATACAATTTCTGCACTGCTCGAGTTATTACCAAAAAAAAAAAAAAAAAAAAAAGGGGCACCCACCCATCCACCACAGATATCTATTAACGTTTTCCCTTGGGGGAAGCTGGTTATCCATGTCTTGCTTCTGCCTTTCTGAGGCTCTGCTCCCCAGGCTCCTTCCAGAGACAGGAGAAAGGGACTCCTCTCAAAGGACACGGCACAGAAGTTAGGCTTACGCTGTGCTTAAATGCAAGTAATGCCAGATAATTATACAACCCGTTTATAATGTAAGTCTCCATCCTAGCTTTTACAACTAGGTACTAGTTGGCAAGACTCCCAGAGACCTTTTTTAAACCTACAGAAAATCTACAATATAATTGCGGATTTTCTCATTATGTAAATGTGTTTCTAATCATTTTTGAATCCCATTCTGTTTTTGACCTCGATAGTACAGGTTGGCAGTGAATTTCATAGGTTAATTATATATTATGTAAGAAGTAATGTTATTTTATGACTTTCACGTCTTTTAATTTCATTTGATAATCACTTTGTTCTTAGGCTATTAAAAAAAAAGATAAACAGAACACATTAGTGACTATCATGAAATATTAGTATTGCAAGTAGCAGTACCCAACTTTTTCATACTCTTTAGCTTTACCCCTCTGAAAGTTTAACAGTTAAAACAAAAAGATATTTCCTCTTTTTTTTTTTGCCTTTTTCACTCCAAGGTATTTTTGCTTCCCATTCACACATTTCTGTATTTGGTTCATGGCTGCTGAAACAAAACTGAGTATATTATTCTAAGGAGGACATAATGAAAATATTTAAAATTTATTTATTACACCTTTAGGCATGTTGAAGCAGACTTGCTAACAGTAATAATGTGTCTTTCCAGCAGTTGAATAATTTTGCCTTCAAGCCAAAAATAAGTCACTTGCTAACAACAACAAAAGTTCCAATAAAATGGGAGTAAAGAGCTTTTGTTTGTTTCTGAACAACTCCCTTCTCTCCAAAACAAACAAACTTAGGTGCTTTGCCCCTTGATTCAGACCTCCCAAATCAGTCAGTTATTCATGGTTTGACTTCAGGATCCCACAAGCAGATGTCCTTGCTGAGTCCCACCTTCAGGGAGACCTCTCCAAGATGGCACTAAAGCAGTTGAGGTTTGCCCCAACTTTGCACACAGAGCAATTAAGCAGGGAGATGTCTGCCCACTCCTGCTCTTTCACTCCTCTTTGGAAAGCTTGTTTCCTAAGCTTCTTCACCTGCTCGTCATGGATCAGATCCTTTTCCTTCCTGTACTTTTATTTTTTTGGAACGTCCCTTCCAAGACAGCTTATTCTCTCCTGGTCTCCTTTCTCCTTCTCACTCAGCAGATCGCTCTCTGTTTTTCTCCTTCCACATCAAACAAAAAGGTTTGTAAGAAACTGTGATTAAAGTTTCTTTAATATGTATTTCCATCAAGTCTAGTCCTAGGAGTTTTGAAATTAGTTGTTTCACACATTTCCACAAAAATGACCACACTAAATTTTAGCTGGTCCTACACTGACCTCTTTGTCTACTTCTTCAGATTTTTTTGAGGATTTCTCACAGCAACCATTGCAAATAACCATCAAATTAAATTTTTGTCTAGGGTTTTGCTTCTTTTTTCAAGGCTGCAAATGAACTTCTATAAGCAACTATAAAATAATAAGCCATTTTTAAGAAGACATGTCTTCTTAAAGACATTTGATATGTCTTCTATCAAATCAGGCATTTGTCTACGACTCCTTACAGGAAGGACTTGACTTCACAAACGTCTGTTTTCAGAAATGACAAAAGATGAACCCTCTTAAAGTAGCTGAAAACCGAATTAAGATTATTCCTCCAGTATATTAATTAGCTACACCCGTGAAAGAGCTACAAGTCAGCTGGGTCTCACTTCACTAGAAACGAACAGCTCAAGTTTTAAATCTCAAATCTTCTGATAACATTTCATTAATTCTCCTTTCAAAAGGAATTGCTCATAGGGAAAAGATACTTAAACTTCTAAAAGAATAAGGAAAAAAAGAGCTTTTATAACAGTTCTTTAAAAAGAGACCTGATACACAACCAAACAAAGCAGCACTTTCACTTTTTTTCCATGACTTACAGTCAGCTTTCCTTACAACAAAAACAGAGTAGTTATTTCTAGTATGTTTTCTTCTTTTAATCTACAAAGGTTGTCACTTATTCTCAAGATTACTTGGTTTCTTTCATAACCTCCTATCAGTGGGGGATTTTCTCAAAGACTATAAGGAAGGATAATTCATTTAACAGCACGCCTCTGTTTTTTTGCTCAAAGGCTTAAAGAAATGTAGGTTACTATCTAGACGGTTTATTTTTCAAAAATAATGATCTAGTTGTTTTATAACCACCGTACATTTTTCTGTTGCAATCAGTTTTATTGGTACTGAACACTAACCAAATTACACTTGGAGTTCTCAAGATCCCCTCCTCGCTTCTCTTGCATCTCACCATTCCAATAGTTTAACAAGATGAGCGCATTTGTTATCCTCCTAGTCCCCAGAATAGCATTTTAATGAGATTTTCATATTGCAGTCAATAGCTCAGCCTTTGCATTTCTAAATTGCTTGCAAGTTTTCAATGAACATCACCCAGTCTCTCAAGAGAGGCCTCTTTTACAAGTATCAATAGCTGTTCCAGCATCTTCTGTTGGACTGTTGCTCAATCTCTGAAACGACCTCCTTTCACCACATGAGTAGACAGGGTCTTGGTTAAAGATTTCCTCCGCATCCGCGCTGAGGAAGAGGCGTATAACAAAACTTCCAGCTTCTCCGAAAGAATCTCGCCCTACGTGAGCACTCCCGATAGTCTTTGGCAAAACAGGACATTTACCAACTCTGCTCTTGGAGACCAAGGAAGCCACTCACACCCAACAAAGCACAGAAGAATCACAGAGAGCTGACTACATGGCACGTGTTTGACACTTCATGATACACAGCATCTGCTTTCATCCAAGGGCCTCCCTTCTGCCTTTTATGTTTTATTTTTCCCCCACCAGAGAGGACATTTGTTTACATAGATTAAAAGGATTATATTCCAACATTTGTTTCTGCCTAGCTATTTCCATTTCCATTAACATCCTCAAAATACTTGAAAAATACTTTTTTCAAAAATATCTTATTCTAAGCCCCTTTTGTGTAATTACTTTTACTATTAAAAAAAAAAAAAGCCACCACCTCACACACACACACACAAAGAAACGCTTTCCAGCTCTTTGATGTTGCTTTGTTCTCAGGTAACACACAACATCCCAAAAGCATTAACAAACAAGTCACTCTTTTAGGGGTTAATAATACAGTGTTCCTTTCTGAAAAAAAATCCCTCCTGTGAGATAAGGAATTTAATTATTCTGCAGTTCACCGTCACACAGTAGGTCAATTTTAGTTACTTTGTGAATCAACTATGTGCAAGCCCAACTATTATGTCAACTATTATGTAATCCCAAACTGCTAACAGTTTCAGGTCTTTTGTGCTCTAGACGTACATAAACCTGTAGGTCGAAAATTTGTAACCGCAAACAAAACAGGCAAAAAAGAACCCAAAAAGTAAAAAAGCCAAACAGCTTATTTTGGACAAGCAGTAATCTTTTGAGAATTGAGCATTTAAAAGCAGTAAGCATTTGAGAAAACATTATGTAACACAGATTTTTGAGAAATTTCAATGTGACTTATAAATACTAATAAACTTTGCTAAGTATAACAGTTTGGTAATTAGGTATATATTAAACAGAGCCAAATATGGACAAATAAATAGAAAAATAAAAATTAGTAATACAGAACCATAATTATGGGAAAAAAACCCTTTAGGTTTCTTCTTAAAATGCTGCAATTCCTACCTCAAATTTCTCAACACTTCTAAGAACTATCTAGGTACTACCCAACAAGCTCAGTGCGACTGGGACGAATCCTGTCTCTTAACTTTGTAAAAGCAGTCCCAGCTGATACTGGGGCCTTTCTTGACCTCCAAGCTACTCAGGAAGTCTCTATCTCAATTTTTTTCCTTCAATTCTGCTAGCTGTAGTTATCCAGCTGCTATTTCTGCTTCCTTGTTGAGGTGAACCAAATTCATACGCAGACAAGAGGGATCTCTACTAAAAAACCTCCAAGGAAGAAAGTGAAAAGTGCCATCTAACACCTCTGAGCTGTTTGCAGACTACACGGGACAAAGAATTAGACTGCTCGCCTTGAAAAATGATGGCTTACATGAGCTTAGGGACTATGTGAACATAAGTGCAATACTGCAGGAAAAGATGTGAAATCACAGAGGTT
Organism: Tinamus guttatus; assembly: GCF_059628265.1. Classification (NCBI taxonomy): domain Eukaryota; kingdom Metazoa; phylum Chordata; class Aves; order Tinamiformes; family Tinamidae; genus Tinamus; species Tinamus guttatus. The sequence continues at coordinate 2,740,491 of NW_028288918.1, forward strand.
ACGGAATACTTTTTTAGGGTAAGTTTTCTGTTACTAGGGGACCAAAAAGCTGATTAAATCTTTTACATACAGTTTGAAGTAGAACTCATTTTCACCCCAATGAGTATTTTGAAGAAGACATAGTGGCAATATATGGCCAAGAGAATTTCCTCAGCATGCAAATTCCAGCCAAGATTCTGCTTGTGCTTAAAACCCAGCCCTAACATCCTATTTCTGCACTAAATTAAGACATTGGAGCTTCCCAGTTGCCTTTTGGAGGCAGATTCGCTTGGCTGCTGCGTGGGGAGCCTGTGGCCGTGCTGTGCAGCTGGGCTCATTAACGCCTGCGGCTCGCCGCAAACCCCGCTCCAGGACGGAGCCTGCACGGGTCCCGCGGCTGAACGTTGCCCCTCCAGCCACCAAGATGCACCAACAGCTGTTGTAGGATGCATGCAGCAAAACTGCCCACCTTTTAGGCTTCTGAACAGAAACAGCAGAGCTCCCCCATGGAGAACCTGACACACAGCTGCACTTCAAGCAATACAATAAACATTTGACTAGAGAAAGACCTAGACCATTTGACTCAAGAAAGCTGCATGCAGATTTCTGCTAAGCAAAATTTTGCCTAGCAGAGAGATCAGCAAAACTTCAAAACAGCAAGCCTGGAATAATCGCCTTTCTTTGAATTTGCATTGCAGTCACACTAACACAAGAAGCTATTTTTATAATTTTCCTAGCAACAACATATATATGGTTCCCATTTATAAACTTTTAAGCTCTTCATTTTTATGAATGTGATAGATGCAGGCATTTCACTTGAAGAAAAACAAACATTACAGGGTAAGATTTAATAGCTGAAAAATGACAAAATAAACTCCCTGCAGAATTTCTCTATGTTCTAGGAGATGAGATGACTGCTAGTAGATTTTAAGGTGCTCGCCTGTGATTTTGATTAATGGTAAATGTATCAAATCCCCCAGACCTTGAAGGTATTTAAATAACAGAATATTCCAACAATATGGGGGAAGGTGGAGATTAACTATAGTTTATGCCATTAAAAACCATGAATCTGCAAAAACAGACACAGCTTTGCTCACCAAGTATGACATCAGTGAGCAATATTGTTTAAGTATTTTTTATTCTTTGATCAAATCTTTTTAACTTGTCAATATTTTACATTTGTAATACATTCCTACAGAATCTCTGATCAATATTACTCATCAAATCCATTATCTAAATATAGGGTTTCTAAATGGGAGGGGAAGAAAAAGGTAACTCTTCTTACTGGGCCTTAGAAAACATTTTTATTATTACTACTGTGGCAAAACATATCTTTTTTTGAGGCAGAGAAGACTCTGAAATTACCCCCTGCATTGTTAGAACCTGCATTTAACAAAAGGATTGGATTCAAAAGAGACTGCGAAGACATATTGCCCAGGATCTCATGACAAAACCTTACAATAAAATCTTAGCACTCTGACCTCTCCTGGAGGTTCATACCCTTTGACAACTGCACCAATGCCATACCAAATCTCAATGAAAGAACCAAGACTATGCAAGTCTCACAGATACATCCTCATTTCTTTTTCTTTGAAAAGCAAACAAGGAGGTCCTCACCTGCCATTTTTGATAATTTAACTATATAAGAAATAAAGGGCTAAGTAAAAAGCATGTAGCAGTTTCAAGGCTTGCAATCTGAAGTTTCTGGTACACAATTTTCCAGCAAGAGCAAGGTAGGAAACCACCAGGAGTATTAATGGTGATGAGCGGGAGATAAAATGAGCCTCATCATTCTGGTGCTAACAGGCCTGTCAGGAAGATGAAAGGAACGCATCATAGGTGGGTGCTGGCAGAGGTAGCTGCAGCAGCTGAAGATACAGTTGCCCTGGGCTGTCCACCTTCCTCCGCCAGAGGCTACTGCTGCCTCCACGGCAGCCGCTGATGCCTTTCTCTATCACAAACACTGCAGCATCTGTGCCTATAGCTGCCACCCAGAAATATCACCTTGAACTTCCACAGACAAGTCTTCCA